>NC_062561.1:88507409-89867909 GCF_022837055.1 Prionailurus viverrinus | reverse complement strand
CTGGGGGATGGGCGAGGGAGATGGCGCTGGTGAGCGTCTTTGTTCCCCACCAAGCTGAGCTCCGTCCTCCGGGGGCTCAGCAACTCTCCCTCCCTTTGTCCTCCAGCCTTCCCGCTTTCCAAGCAGAGCTGTTAACTTATGACCTCCCAGACGCTAAGTTGCGCTTGCTGTCGGAATACACTCCATCGGGCCCCTCCGCTTTTGCCAGCCAGACTCGGGGGCTCTGCTTGGCCGGCAGACTGCCCCTCCGCCCCCCGTCTCCCTCTCGCTAGTACGTGGAGCGCGCACCGCCTCGCCGCCCTTCCTACCCTCTTCCGTGGGCCTCTCGTCTGCGCTTGTCTCCGGAGACTCTGTTCTGCTAATCCTCTGGCGGTTTTCTGGGTTAGTTAGGCAGGTGTAGGTGGAATCTAAGTGATCAGCAGGACGCGCGGTGAGCCCAGCGTCCTCCTACGCCGCCATCTTCGATCGTGCTCTCTCCTTTTCTTTTTGAGAAGCCTGGCTAGAAGTTTATCAATTTTGTTTATTTAAAAAAAAAAAAAAAACAACTCTTGGTTTTATTGATCTGCTTTACTTTTTTTTTTTTTTTTTGCATTCTATACTGTTTATTCTGCTCTGATCTTTATTATTTCTCTGGGTTTGGTGTGTCTTTGCTGTTCTGCTTTTAGTTTCTTTAGGCGTGATATTAAATTTTGTATTTGGGAATTTTCTTGTTTCTTGAGATAGGCCTGGATTGCAATGTATTTTCCTCTCAGGACTGCCTTCACTGCATCCAAAAGCATTTGGATTATTGTATTTTCATTTTCATTTGTTTCCATATATTTTTTTTATTTGTTCTCTAATTGCATAGTTGACCCATTCATTCTTTAGTAGGATGTTCTTTAACCTTCATGTTGTTGGAGGTTTTCCAGACTTTTTCCTGTGGTTGATTCAAGTTTCATAGCATTTTGATCTGAAAGTGTAAATGGTGTGATCTCAACTCTTTTGTAATTATGAAGGGCTGTTTTGTGACCCAGTATGTGATCTATCTTGGAGAATGTTCCATGTGCATTCGAGAAGAAAGTATATTCTGTTGCTTTGGGATGCAGGGTTCTAAATATACCTCTCAAGTCCATCTTGTCCAATGTATCATTCAGGGGCCTTGTTTTTTTATTGATTCTCTGTCTGGATAATGTGTCCATTGCTGTGAGTGGAGTATTAAAGTCCCTTGCAATTAACACATTCTTATCAATAAGGTTGCTTATGTTTGTGATTAATTGTTTTATATATTTGGGTGCTTCCGAATTTGGTGCATAGACATTTATAATTGTTAGCTCTTCCTGTTGGATAGGCCCTGTAATTATTGTATGATGGCCTTCTTCATCTCTTGTTATGACCTTTAATTTAAAGTCTGGTTTGTCTGATATAAGTATGGCTACTCCAGCTTTCTTTTGACTTCCAATAGCATGATAGATAGTTCTCCATCCCCTCACTTTCAATATGAAGGTATCCTCAGGTCTAAAGTGAGTCTCTGGTAGACAGAAAATAGATGGGTCTTGTTTTTTAATCCATTCTGATACCCTATGTCTTTTGATTGGAGCATTTAGTCCATTTACATTCATTGTTAGTATTGAAAGATATGGGTTTAGAGTCATTGTGTTATCTGTATGTTTCATGCTTGTAGTGATGTCTCTGGTCCTTTGTGGTGCTTGGAACATTTCACTCACAGAGTTCCCCTTAGGATCTCTTGTAGGGCTGGTTTAGTGGTGATGAATTCCTTCAGTTTTTGTTTGTTTGGGAAGACCTTTATCTCTCCTTCTATTCTGAATGACAGGCTTGCTGGATAAAAGATTGTTAGCTGCATATTTTTCTGTTCATCACATTGAAGATTTCCTGCCATTTCTTTCTGGCCTGCCAAGTTTCAGTAGATAGGTCTGTCACTAGTCTTATCAGTCTCCGTTTATATGTTAGAGCGTGTTTATCCCTAGCTGCTTTCAGAACTTTCTCTTTATCCTTGTATTTTGCCAGTTGCACTATGATATGTCATGTAGAAGATCGATTCCAGTTACTTCTGAAGGGAGTTCTCTGTGCCCCTTGGATTTCATTGCCTGTTTCTGTCCCCAGATAGGGGAAGTACTCAGCTATGATTTGCTCAAGTACACCTTAAGCCCTTTTATCTCTCTCTCTTCTTCTTCTGGAATTCCTATGATATGGATATTGTTCCATTTGTTTGAGTCACTGAGTTCTCTAAGTCTCCCCTTGTAGTCTGGATTTTTTTATCTCTCTTTTTCTCAGCTTCCTCTTTTTACATAATTTTATCTTCTAATTCACCTATTCTCATCTCTCACTCTTCAATCCAAGATGTGGTCGCCTTCATTTTATTTTGCACATCATTTATAGCATTGTTTAGCTCCTCATGACTATTTCTTAGTCCGTTGATCTCTGCAGCAATAGATTCTCTGCTGTCTTATACACATTTTTCAAGCCCAGCAATTAATTTTATGACTAGTATTCTAAATTCTTTTTCCATTATATTGCTCAAATCATTTTTGATCAATTCGTTAGCTGTCACTAATTCCTGGAGTTTCTTTTGAGGAGAATTCTTCTGTTTTGTCATTTTGGAAATCCCTAGGGTGGTGCCGAACTGCAGGGCACTTCCCCTATGCTGTCTTGAGTAACTTGTGTTGGTGGGCAGGGCCACAGTCAGACCTGATATCTGTCCCCAGCCCACTGCTGGGGCCACAGACTGGTGTGTACCTTATCTTCCCCTCTCCCAGGGGCAGGACTCACTGTGGAGTGGTGTGACCCCTGTCTGGGCTACTTGCACACTGCCAGACTTGTGGTGCTGCTTTGATGGGATCTGGCCTGTTAGCTAGGGTGGATCCGCAAGGTGCACATGGGAGGGAGGGGCAGGCTCAGCTCGCTTTGCCTTTGGAGACCCGCTTCGGGAGGGGACCTGAGGCACTGGGAGGGAGGCAGACCCGTTGGAGGGATGGATCTGCAGAAGCACAGCATTGGGTGTTTGTGCAGTGCAAGCAAGTTCGGTGAACTGATTCCCTTTGGGGTTTGGCTGGGGGATGGGAGAGGGAAATGGCCCTTCCCAGTGCCTTTGTTCCCCGCCAGGCTGATCTCTGTCCTCCAAGGCTCAACAACTCTCCCTCCCGGTGTCCTCTAGCCCTCCCGCTCTCCGAGCAGAGCTGTTGACGTATAACATTCCAGATGTTAACTTAGCTGGCTCTCAGAACTCATGCAGTCTTGCTCCTCCGGTTTTGCAAGCCAGGTTCAGGGATTCCGTCTTGCCGGGGAGCTGCCCCTCCACCGCCCCAGCTCCTTCCCGCCAGTCCGTGTAGCATTCACTGCCTCTCTGCCCTTCCTAACCTCTTCCGTGGGCCTCTTGTCTATGCTTGGCTCCGAACAGTCCATTCTGCTAGTCTTATGGCGGTTTTCTGGATTATTTAGGCAGGTGTGGGTGGAATCTAAGTGATCAGCAGGACAAGGTGAGCCCAGCGTCCTTCTATGCTGCCATCTTTTCCCTATCCCCCTATTTTCTGTTTTTATAAAATAGACTTTTCCTTAATTTATTTCTACTATATTTTTTACCTTTTTTTTAATTCTATTTCACTTTCTTTTTTTTTAATTTTTTAATGTTGATTCGTTTTTGACAGAGCATGAGCAGGGGTAAGAGACACAAAATCTGAAGCAGACTCCAGGGTCTGCACTGGCAGCACAGAGCTAGATGCAGGGCACAAACCCACGAACTATGAGCTCACAACTTGAGCTGAAGTCAGGAGCTTACCCGACTGAGCCATCCAGGTACCCCTATTTTACTTTCATCATTTCATTTTATTCTATTTATTGTATTCTTTTTTTTTTAATTTTCAAACATTTTCCTTTCTTTCTTTTTTTTTCCTTTTTTCGTTTTCTTTTCCTTCCCTTTTTTTCTCTATTCTATCAAGCTTCTTTCAACAACCAGAACAAAACACACCTAGGAGCTAACATCTTTTATTTGATTTTTTTGTATTGTTTTTAATATTTTAATTACATTTTTAAATTTTTTATTTTATTAATTATTTTCCTTCCTTCAAAAGGGCAAAATGAAAGAATTCACCTCAAAAGAAAGAATAGGAAAAAATGACAGCCAGGAACTTAATCAACACAGATACAAGCAAGATGTCTGAACCAGAATTCAGAATTGTGATAATAAGAATACTAGCTGGGGTTGAAAACAGATCAGAATCCCTTTCTGTGGAAATAAAAGAAGTAAAATCCAGTCAGGATAAAATTAAAAAATGCTATAACTGAGCTGCATGCTTGAAAAGATGCCATGGCAGCAAGGATGGATGAAGCAGAACAGCGAATCACCGATATAGAAGACAAACTTATGGAGAACAATGAAGCAGAAAAAAAAAAGAGGGAGACTAAGGCAAAAGAGCACAATTTAAGAATTAGAGACTCAGTGACTTATTAAAAAGGAATAATATCTGAATCATAGGGATCCCAGAAGATGAAGAGAGAGAAAAAGGGGTAGAAGATTTATGTGAGCGAATCATAGTGGAAAACTTTCCTAACCTGGGGAACACACAGACATCAAAATCAAGGAACACCCGATAACTCCCATTAGATTAAAAAAAAAAACGACCATTAACAAGGCATATCATAGTCAAATTCACAAAATACTCATGCAAAGAAAGGATCATGAAACCAGCAAGGCAACAAAAGTCCTTAACCTACAAGGGGAGGCATATCAGGTTTGCAGCAGACCTATCCACAGAAACTTAGCAGGCAAGAATGGAGTGGCAGGATATATTCAATGTGCTGAACTGGAAAATTATGCGGAAGAGGGGCCAACATGGCAGAGAAGTAGAAGGATCCATACTTCCCATGTCTCTCAAACAAAGAAGTGCTGAAGCCAAAGGACTTTGAACCCCAAGACTCTGGGAGGAAAAGAGATTAAATCTACCAGGAAGAAAATGGCACAACTTGAGAGACCACAGGTGGGTGATTGTAAACTGGGAGAGAGAAAACAGGCTGCGTAGGCATGGAGGGGAGGTATCCCCTTCTGCAGAAAAATATGCAGCAAAGAATTCTTTACCCAGAAAGGCTGTATTTCAAAATAGAAGGAAAGATAAAAATTTTCCCAGACAAATAAAAACTAAAGGAGTTTGTGACCACTAAACCACCCCTCCAAGTAATTTTAAGGGGGAATCTCTGAGAGGAGAAAATACAAATGGAATGAAAACTTCCACACCCATTCTATGAAGAATGAAATAGAATTACCTTTATTCTAAAACCAAAGACACCACTAAAAAGGAGAACTGATGAACATGGATGAAAAACTCTTCAACAAGATGCTAACCAACCGGTTCCAACAATACATTAAAAGAATTATTCACCACAACCAAGAGGGACTTACACCTCGAATGCAGCACTGGTTCAGTATCCTCAAATTAATCAATGTGATACATCACATCAATAAAAGAAAAGACAAGAACCACATGATCCTCTCAATAGATGCAGAAAAAACATTTGACAAAACAAAACATCCTTACTTGATAAAAACCCTCAAGAATGTAGGGATAGCAGGGTCATACCTCAAGATCATAAAAGTCATATATGAAAGACCTACCACTAATGTCATTCTCAATAGGCAAAAACAGAGCTTTCCCCCTAAGGTCAGGAACACGACAGGGATGTCCGCTCTCACCATGGTTATTCAACATAGTATTGGAAGTCATAACTTCAGAAATCAGACAATAGAAAGGAATAAAAGGAATCTAAATTGGCCAGGAAGAAGTCACACTTTCACTCTTCACAAATGACATCATATTCTATATAGAAAACCCAAAAGAGTCCACCAAAAAACTCTTAGAACTGATCCATGAATTCAGCAAAATCGCAGGATATAAAATCAATGCACAGAAATTGGTTGCATTCATTCACCAATAATGAAGCAACAGAAAGAGAAGTCAAGGAATTTACCCCATTACAATTGCACCAAAACCCATAAAATATCTAGGAATAAACCTAACCAAAGAGGTGAAAAATCTGTACACTGAAAACTATAGAAAGCTTATGAAGAAATTGAAGCAGACACACACAAAAAAATGGAAAAATATTCCATGCTCTTGGATTTGAAGAACAAATATTGTTAAAATGTCAATACTACCCAAAGGAATCTACACATTCAATGCAATCCCTATCAAAATAGCACTAGCATTCTTCAGAGCTAGAACAAAGAATCCCAAAATTTGTATGGAACAATAAAGACCCCAAATAGACAAAGCAACCTGAAAAGGGAAACCAAAGCTGGAGGCATCACAATACCAGACTTCAAGATGTATTACGAAGTTGTAATCATCAAGACAGTATGGTACTGGAACAAGAACAGTCAGATCAATGGAACAGAATAGAGAACCCAGAAATGGACCCACAAACCTATGGCCAACTAATCTTTGACAAAACAGGAAAGAATATCCAATGGAATAAAGACAGTCTCTTCAGGAAATGGTGCTGGGAAAACTTGACAGCAACATGCAAAAGAATAAAACTAGACCACTTTCTGACACCGTACACAAAAATAAACTCAAAATTAATGAAAGACCTAAACGTAAGATAGGAAGTCATCAAAATCCTCAAGAAGAAAGCATACAAAAACCTCTTTGACCTTGGCTGCAGCAACATTTTACTCAACATGTCTCCGAAAACAAAGGAAACGAAAGCAAAAATGAACTATTGGGACCTCATCAAAATAAAAAGCTTCTGCACAGCAAAGGAAACAATCACCAAAACTAAAAGGCAACCAACATAATGGGAGAAGATATTTGCAAATGACATATCAGATAAAGGGTTAGTATTCAAAAAATAAAGAACTTATTAAACTCAACATTCAAAAAACAAATAATCCACTGAAGAAATGGGCAAAAGACATGAATAGACACTTTTCCAAAGAAGATATCCAGATGGCTAACAGACACATGAAAAAATGCTCAACATCACTCATCATCAGGGAAATACAAATCAAAACCACAATGAGATACCACCTCACATCTGTCAGAATAGCTAATATTAACTCAGGCAACAACAGATGGTAAGGATGCGGAGAAAGAGGATCTCTTTTGCACTGCTGTGGGAATGCAAGCTGGTGCAGCCACTCTGGAAAACAGTATGGAGGTTGCTCAAAAAATTAAAAATTGAACTACCCTATAAGCCAGCAATTTCACTACTAGTTGTTTATACAAGGGATACGGGTGTGCTGTTTCAAAGGGGCACATGATTTGAAACATGTTGTTTATAGCAGGTCTCTCTACAATAGCCAAAGTATGGAAAGAGCCCAAATGTCCATAGACAGATGAATGGATAAAGAAGAAGGGGTATGTGTATACACACACACACACACACACAATGGAGTATTACTCGGCAATCAAAAAGAATGAAATCTTGCCATTTGCAACTACGTGATGGAACTAGAGGGTATTATGCTAAGTGAAATTAGCCAGTCAGAGACAGACAAATATCATATGACTTCACTCATATGAGTAATTTAAGATACAAAATAGGTGAACATAATTAATGGGAGGCAAAAACAATATAAAAACAAGGAGGGAGAAAACATAAGAGACTCTTAATTACAGAGAACAAACAGGGTTGCTGGAGGGGTTGTGGGTGCGGGGTGGGCTAAATGGGTAAGGAATATTAAGGAGGACAC
Source organism: Prionailurus viverrinus (assembly GCF_022837055.1). Taxonomy (NCBI): domain Eukaryota; kingdom Metazoa; phylum Chordata; class Mammalia; order Carnivora; family Felidae; genus Prionailurus; species Prionailurus viverrinus. The sequence continues at coordinate 89,860,228 of NC_062561.1, read as the reverse complement.
TTGGGATGATCACTGGGTGTTATACATAGGGGATGAATCACTGGAATCTACTCTTGAAATCATTATAGCACTACATGCTAACTAACTTGGATGTAAGTTTAAAAATAAAAAAAAGAAATGTTAAAAAATATCAGTGTTGGTGAGTATTTGGAAAAAGGGGAACTATCATGCACTGTTGTAAAAAATGTAAATTTGTACAACCACTGTGGAAAATTGTATGGAATTCCCTAGAAAGATTAAAAATAGAAATACCATGTAATGTAGTAATTCCACTACTGTGCATTTACACAAAGAAAACAAAAACACTAATTCAAAAAATATATATTTGCACCTCTGTTTATTGTAACATTATTTATAGTAGTCAATATATAGAAGCAATGCAAGTGTGCACTGATAGATGAATAGATATAGAAGATGTAGTATATAAATATATACAATGGAATATTATTCTGACATAAAAAATTGAGAACTTGCCATTTGTAACAACATGGATGGCTTAAAAGGTATTATGCTAAGTGCAGTAAGTCAGAAAGAGAAAGAAAAATATAATTTTACTTGTATGTGGAATCTGAACAAACAAACAACAAAACAGACTGAAATACAGAGAACAAACTGGTAGTTGCCAGACAGGAGGTGGGTGGAGGGAAAAGTAAAATAAATAAAGGAAATTAAGGAGTACAAACTTCCAGTTATAAAGTAAATAAGTCACAGAGATGAATAATACAACATAGGGAATATAGTCAATAATATTTTAATAATGTAGTATGATGACAGATGGTGACTTCACTTATTGTGGTGAGCTTTGAGTTATGTATAGAATTGTTTGGTTTTTTGTGTTTTTCAAGTTTTTATTTAAATTCTAATTAGTTAACATTAGTGTAATATTGGTTTCAGGAGTAGAATTTAGTGATTCATCACTTACATACAAAACCTAGTGCTCAATACAAATGCCCTCCTTAATACCCATCACTTATTTAGCCCATCCCCTGCCCAACTCCCCTCTAGCAACCCTCAGTTTGTTCTCTGTAGTGAAGACTCTTATGGTTTGCATCTCTCTCTTTTTTCCCCTTCTCCTAAGTTCATCTGTTTTGTTTCTTAAATTCCACATGAGTGAAATCATATTTGTCTTTCTCTATCCATATCATTGCAAATCAACGTGTTGTGCACCTAAATGTTTTGTTAATAATTCTTCAATCAAAAAATGGTGTGGGGAGCAGATAGACTCCATGTTGAAGGAGGTTGCTATTTACAGGGGCTCACCAGAGTGTGCTGGGCTGATGGCAGGTCCCATTTGTTTTTCTTTTTGAAAATGACAGCTTTATTGAACTATAGTTCACATAGGTCTTATTTGTTGAACTACTTGTCAGTAAAATAGATGCTTGTTTTAAAAGACTTTAATAAAAATATTTTTAACAAGAGGAGCTCTGAGTGTGCTCATCTAGAACAATTACAAAATAGCAAAAGAAGAACCCAGGATGCAGAACATTGTGTAAGGAATGCTTACATTTTTGTAAAAATGAGAAAATAGATTGTGCATATTTGCTCATGTGTTCATAAAACAAACATGTGAGGATGACACTGGCACCCTGGTACAGAAACTTGACAAATGGTCCTTGTGTGTGTAGTGACTTGTTGTATACATCTTACAACTCTTGGATTATATACTATACAGTGGATTTCTATTCAAAAAATAAATGAAAAAAAATAAAACTTAAACCCAGAGAGGCATTCATGCATGTGGCTGCCCAGAGCATCTCGGAAGAGCTGTCTGTGCAGGAGCCAGGGCTTCTGAGCCATCAAGTCTCCCGTGAATTAAAGTCACATACAAAGCCAGCCAGGACCACATATTGGGCCGCACAGAGAGGTGCTTCCCCAGTGCAAGAGCGCACAGAGAGGGACTTTGAATCCCAGACAAGTGCCAGGTCAGGGAGTCGGTGGAGCAAGAAGAACCGCCCCATCTGTGCCTGTGGCACAGTGAGGATGACTCAAACGGAGTCCACCGGGTTGTGGAGATCGCCATTTTTGCCACCACCACCACCAAGGCAGGGCCTCAGGGATCCATTCTGGGGCCCATAGTGGAGGTGAGACCAGCCTACACCAAACCACCCCCTCTGTGCCATGTAACTGCGAATCTGCTGGAGTGGGATAGATACTGTGGAACCATAGCTATTCAGACAAGTGATGCTGCATAGCCTGGATTAATTCCAGGACAATTCTTCTTATTTAGATAGATTCTCCCTTCTTATCTCTTCCTTCCTCTAGGCTGGTTACTCTGGTTGTTGGTTTCTTTAAGCAGACATATTTAACCCATTCTCTTGATACATGTTCTACACCTCCTCTGTACTTTCCTTTCTCTCTCTCTGGAATAATCAAGCCATATAGTTTCTCAGTCTGGATACTTTATCTTTGTTTCCCCCTCCCCCCGGCCTCCTTCTTTATTTTCCTTTCTCTCTCTCTGGATTAAGACATTTAGTCTCTCTACCTAGTCAATGTTTATTTTCTCTTTGTCCCTGCCCCTGTCATTTCTCTCTTTGTATGTGTTCTTCCATCAGCACTGCCTCCACCTTGTTCTTTACTCTTAGCTGGTGTTTCTTTTTTTATGCTTTTGGATTCTTGTGTGTGTGTGTGTGTGTGTGTGTGTGTGTGTGTGTGTGTGCTTGTTTGTTTAGTGTGTTTGCATGTCTTTGTTTCTTGTTTGTTTGTTTTCCTTTCCAGGGCTACTTCAAGGGACAAATCAAAGCACACCTGGGGAAGGGTCCAAAACATCACTATGAGTAGGGAAATAAAATAACCAAAGTCACAACAGAGAGCAAGTAACACTCTCCAAAAAACACCTCCTGAAGGGCTAGACCCTGGACAATGTATGACCCCCCCCCTTTAATATAGCAAGTTCTTGCAGGTGCAAAGCACATAACAAGCTTTTAAAACTCATAAGGGAAGGAGGGGGCCAGCATGGCAGAGAAGTAGGGGGGTCCATACTTCCCATGTCTCTCAAACAAAGAAGTGCTGAAGCCCACTTTGAACCCCAAGGGTCTGGGAGGAAAAGAGACTGAATCTACCAGGAAGAAAATGGCACAAATTGAGAGACCATAGGAAGGTGATTGTGAACTCAGGGAGATAAAATGGGCCATGTAGGTATGAAGGGGAGGAATCTCCTTCTGCGGAGAGACAACAGGAAGAGTAAGAATGGCTTGGGAAGTGTAGGACTGTATCTAGACAAGAGAAAAACCTCAGACTTGGACTGAGAAGGATCCCATCTCTAACCATGGGACTTTCTTCAGACTGGGGATGGCTCTCTGTTCGTGAACCTGGGGAGGAAGGGAGCCAGCCCTGGGTTCAGTGGTAGATCAGAGGCCCAGTCCACAGTAGGAGAAAGCGGTCCCTTACCTGGAGGGCTGCATGCTAGGACAAAGCCTGCCTGTGTCTGCCACCCCCCAGCTCAGTGGCTAGGTCGAGAGCACAGTCCACAGCAAGAGAAACTGGCCCCCTCCCTGGAGTGCTATGGGAAAGGACAAAGCCTGCCTGAATCTGCAACCCCAGGCTTAGCAGTGAGGTCAGCTGTGCAGTCCGCAGTAGGAGAACATGATCCTCCCTGAAGTGCTGTGGCACAGACAAAGCCAGCCGAGACCACATATCGGGCCACACAGAGAGGTGCTTCCCCAGTGCCAGAGTGCACAGAGCAAGTCTTTGAATCCTAGCCAACCACAGAGTCAAGGCAGTTGGCAGAGCAAGAAGGACCACCCTGTCTGTGCCAGTGGCACAGTCAGGACAACTCAGAGTCCACTGGGTCTGTGAAGAAGAGACTGAGGGATCGCCATTTAACCCTCCCCCGACCACCACCACCACAAAGGTGGGGTTTCAGGGATCAGTCCACCAGGCCCACAGAGGAGGTTGGACTAACCTACACCAAATCATGCCCTCCACACCGGGTTACTGCATATCTACTGTAGCTGGACACAGCCTGTGGAGACAGACAACTCCTCCAGACCCTCCCTACAGCATTGCCTGGATTAATTCTAGGTCAATTATGGATTATAGATATACTCTTCCCACCATTTCTCCTCCTTATCTCTTCCCTCCCCTAGGCTGGTTACACTGGTTACTGGTTTGTCTAAACAGACATATTTAATCCATTCTCTTGATACATGTCCTGCATCTCCTTCTTTACATTCCTTCCTCTTTCTGTCTGGGTAATTTTACCTTTGTTTCCTTTTCCCTGGATCCTTCCTTACTTTCCTTTCTCTCTCTCTGGATTAAACCTTTTAGTCTCTCTGCCTAGTCAATGTTTATTTTTCTTCTTCCCCACCCCTGTCATTTCTCTATTTGTATGTGCTCTTCATTCAGCACCACTTCCACTCTATCCTTTACTTGTAGCCGGAATTTCTCATTTTATGCTTTTGGATGGTTTTAGTTTTTAGTTTTTTGTTTTTGTTTGTTTGTTTTATTTGTTTGTGTGTTTTTATCTCCTTTCTATCTGTCTGTTTTCTTTTCCAGCACTACTTCAAGGAACAAATCAAAGCACCCTTGAAGAAGGGTCTAAAACATCACTATGAGTAGGGAAATAAAACAACAGCAGAGAGCAAGTAACACTCTACAAAAAGACACCTCCTGAAGGGCGAGGTACTGGAAAGTGTATGATGGCCCGTTAATATAGCAGTGCTTGCAGATGCAGAGCACACAACAAGCTTTTAAAACTCGTAAGGAACAGAAAACAACCCAAAATGATGAAACGGAAGAATTCTCCTGAAAAAAATCCAGGAAGAAGTGAGTGCTAAAGAATTGCTCAAAACAGACTTAAGCAATATAACTGAACAAGAATTTAGAATAATAGTCATAAAATTAATCGCTGGGCTTGAAAAAACATAGAGGACAACAGAGAATCTATTGCTGCAGAGATCAACGGACTAAGAAATAGTCATGAGGAGCTAAACAATGCTATAAATGATGTGCAAAATAAAATGAAGGCGACCACATCTTGGATTGAAGAGTGAGAGATGAGAATAGGTGAATTAGAAGATAAAATTATGTAAAAAGAGGAAGCTGAGAAAAAGAGAGATAAAAAAATCCAGACTACAAGGGGAGACTTAGAGAACTCAGTGACTCAAACAAATGGAACAATATCCATATCATAGGAATTCCAGAAGAAGAAGAGAGAGAGATAAAAGGGCTTAAGGTGTACTTGAGCAAATCATAGCTGAGTACTTCCCCTATCTGGGGACAGAAACAGGCAATGAAATCCAAGGGGCACAGAGAACTCCCTTCAGAAGTAACTGGAATCGATCTTCTACATGACATATCATAGTGCAACTGGCAAAATACAAGGATAAAGAGAAAGTTCTGAAAGCAGCTAGGGATAAACACGCTCTAACATATAAACGGAGACTGATAAGACTAGTGACAGACCTATCTACTGAAACTTGGCAGGCCAGAAAGAAATGGCAGGAAATCTTCAATGTGATGAACAGAAAAATATGCAGCTAACAATCTTTTATCCAGCAAGCCTGTCATTCAGAATAGAAGGAGAGATAAAGGTCTTCCCAAACAAACAAAAACTGAAGGAATTCATCACCACTAAACCAGCAAAGGAAACAACCAACAAAACTAAAAGGCAACCAACGGAATGGGAAAAGTTATTTGCAAATGACATATCGGACAAAGGGCTAGTATCCAAAATCTATAAAGAGCTCACCAAACTCCACACCCGAAAAACAAATAACCCAGTGAAGAAATGGGCAGAAAACATGAATAGACACTTCTCTAAAGAAGACATCCGGATGGCCAACAGGCACATGAAAAGATGTTCAACGTCGCTCCTTATCAGGGAAATACAAATCAAAACCACACTCAGATATCACGTCACGCCAGTCAGAGTGGCCAAAATGAACATATCAGGAGACTATAGATGCTGGAGAGGATGTGGAGAAACGGGAACCCTCTTGCACTGTTGGTGAGAATGAAAATTGGTGCAGCCGCTCTGGAAAGCAGTGTGGAGGTTCCTCAGAAAATTAAAAATAGACCTTATGACCCAGCAATAGCACTGCTAGGAATTTATCCAAGGGATACAGGAGTACTGATGCATAGGGGCACCTGTACCCCAATGTTTATAGCAGCACTCTCAACAATAGCCAAATTATGGAAAGAGCCTAAATGTCCATCAACTGATGAATGGATAAAGAAATTGTGGTTTATATACACAATGGAATACTACGTGGCAATGAGAAAGAATGAAATATGGCCCTTTGTAGCAACGTGGATGGAACTGGAGAGTGTGATGCTATGTGAAATAAGCCATACAGAGAAAGACAGACACCATATGGTTTCACTCTTATGTGGATCCTGAGAAACTTAACAGAAACCCATGGGGGAGGGGAAGGGAAAAAAAAAAAAGGTTAGAGTGGGAGAGAGCCAAAGCATAAGAGACTGTTAAAAACTGAGAACAAACTGAGGGTTGATGGAGGGTGGGAGGGAGGGGAGGGTGGGTGATGAATATTGAGGAGGGCACCTTTTGGGATGAGCACTGGGTGTTGTATGGAAACCAATTTGACAATAAATTTCATATATTAAAAAAAAAAGAAAAAGAAAAGAAAACCAAAGCAGGAGGCATCACAATCCCAGACTTCAAGCTACACTACAAAGCTGTAATCATCAAGACAGTATGGTACTGGCACAAGAACAGACACTGAGATCAATGGAACAGAATAGAAAACCCAGAAATGGACCCACAAACATATGGCCAACTAATCTTTGACAAAGTAGGAAAGAATATCCAATGGAATAAAGACAGTCTTTTCAGCAAGTGGTGCTGGGAAAACTGGACAGCAACACGCAGAAGAATGAACCTGGACCACTTTCCTACACCAAACACAAAAATAAACTCAAAATGGATGAAAGACCTCAATGTAAGACAGGAAGCCATCAAAATCCTCGAGGAGAAAGTAGGCAAAAACCTCTTTGACCTTGGCCGCAGCAACTTCTTGGTCAACATGTCTCCAGAGGAAAGGGAAACAAAAACAAAAATGAACTATTGGGACCTCATCAAAATAGAAAGCGTCTGCACAGCAAAGAAAACAATCAGGAAAACTGAAAGGCAACCAGGGGAATGGGAGAAGATATTCTCAAACTACGTATCATATAAAGGGTTAGTATCCAAAATCTGTAAAGAAGTAATCAAACTCAACACCCAAAAAACAAATAATCCAGTGAAGAGATGGGCAAAAGAACTGAATAAACACTTCTCCAAAGAAGATATCCAGATGGCCAACCAACACATGAAAAAATGCTCAACATCACTCATCATCAGGGAAATACAAATCAAAACCACAATGAGATACCACCTGACACCTGTCAGAATGGCTAACATTAACAATTCGAGCAACAACAGATGTTAGCGAGGATGTGGAGAAAGAGGATATCTTTTGCATTGTTGGTGGTAATGCAAGCTGGTGCAGCCACTCTGGAAAACAGTATGGAGGTTCCTCAAAAAACTAAAAATAGGACTACCCTACAACCCAGCAATTGCACTACTAGACATTTATTCACAGGATACATGTGTGCTGTTTTGAAGGGACACACGCACCCCAATGTTTATGCACCCCACTATCAACAATAGCCTAAGTATGGAAAGAGCCCAAATGCCCATCGATGGATGAATGGATAAAGAAGATGTGGTATATATATACAATGGAGTATTATTCAGCAATCAAAAAGAATGAAATCTTGCCATTTGCAACTACATGGATGGAACTAGAGGGTACTTTGCTAAGTGAAATTAGTCAGTTAGAGAAAGACAAAAATCATATGACTTCACTCATATGAGGACTTTAAGAGACAAAACAGATGAACATAAGGGAAGGAAAACAAAAATAATATAAAAACAGGGAGGGGGACAAAACAGAAGAGACTCATAAGTATGGAGAACAAACTGAGGTTTATGGGAGGGGCTGTGGGAGAGGGGATGGGCTAAATGGGTAAGAGGCACTAAGGAATCTACTCCTGAAACCATTGTTGCACTATATGCTAACTAATTTGGATGTAAATTTTAAAAAATAAAAGATTAAATTAAAAAAGAATAAAAAATAAAAAGTAAATAAAATCTTTTACCTTCTCAGGTAATATAATGAGCACTGAACAAACATCCCAAGAAAAAGAACATCTCTAACAACTTACACCAATCTCTCTGTTCCTATTCACTCCAGTTCTGTCCACAGCTCCCGGGTAACAATGTCATGAGTACAGATTTATGATTCCTTTCTTTTATTTGTGGTGTTATCACTTACATATGCATGCCTAAACAATATATGGTTTTGTTTTCCTGAAGCTTTATTTAAGAGGTATTTGACTGGTTCTTTATCACAACACTATGCTAAAAGATTAATTCCTTTCTATATAACTATGGTTTATTCCTTTCAACACTGTGTAGCTCAACTTATTTACCCATTTCCTGTCAATGCTTAGTCTCTCCTTTTTTTTTTTTTTTTTTTTTTTTTTTTTGCAATTATGAAGACTTCTGCTAGGAGCGCTTGTCCACATGTCTCCTGTACAGTTTTACAGAATGACTCTTCAGTATAGTGTTAGGAGTGGAAACTTGAGTTCTGAGACACATGAATGTTCACTTTTATAAGATTCAGCCATACCGTTTCTTCAAAGTGATGGTATTGGTTTACATTCCCAGCATGTTTTAGAGATCTCCAATCTACATACATTCTTACCAATACCCAATTCTGTCCAACTTTATAACTTTTTCAATAGTATTAATGTACAATGCCATCTTAGAGTGTATTTGCCTCATTACTAGTTCATCTATGGCACTTTCTCTCTCTCTCTTTTTTTGTTTTGCCCTAACATATTTCTTTTTCTAAGAAAGTTCTGTCCATGTCTTTTGCTCATTTTTCCTATATCATGGATTGTTTCACTTTTCCATAGTGAATTCTGAAAAAAAAATTTAATGCCTTCTTTCCATTCATCCTTAGTTGACTACATTTGTGCAAATATCCTTTCCAGATTTGTGAAGATTTTTAAGATTTCTTTTTGTATTTGTTTTCATGTAGGGAAGCTTTTCATTCTAATGTAGTCAAAGGCATCGCATTTGTCAGTCTGCTTTATGTGGCTGTCATCTTGGTATCTTTATACAGGAATCACTTCATTTAAGAAATCTTTCCCTAAAGAACAGTTATATGTTCTTCTACAGTTTCCATTTGAGATTTAGGTCTTAAATCCATCTGGAGGGGCACCTGGTTACTCAGTCAGTTAAGCATCCGACTTCGGCTCAGGTCATGATCTCACGGTTTCTGCTATCAGCACAGGGCCTTTTGCAGATCCTCTGTCTCCCTCTCTCTCTGCCCCACCCTGACTTGTGCTCTCTCTCTTTCTCTCAGAAATGAATAAACATTTTTTTAAATAATAATAAAATGCTTTTTTTAATCTGTCTGGAGTTGATTATCATAAGTGATGTAAATAGAGATTCAATAACCTCTGTGTATACAGAGAACCAGTTTTGCAGCTCCATTTACTAGGTAGTGCCTTCTATACCCATTCACATCCCCTGAATTTCTTCCATGCAACAGAATTCCACACATTCCTGAATCTTATACATGGATTTGTGTTCCTTTCTGTGGGTCAGTTGTCCTATCTCTGTGCTAACATCCAAATGTCTTAGATACTATAGCATTGGAATAAATCTTATCTGATACAGCAAATCTTCCTATGTTCTCCTTCTTCTAAAGAAACTTTGGTAGTTTCCTCTTGATCTTCAATATAAATCTTAGAGTCCAAGCTCCTTCCTCCCTTTCTGTGTCCCACTCCCTGATATTTTGCCAAATTTCTTCAGAGCCCCTCCTTAAGTCATTCATGAGAAGTGACCCCATGACCTGGCAGGGTCATCTACCCCCAAAGATGACAATGTGGCAGCCAGCAACAGAGTTCCTAAAAATAAAGGAAACAGAAACACAGAGAAATGTTACAGTCTCTCCCCTTTCTGATGGGAAAAGCATCTCTCCTTTACTGGAAGCTTTGGAAACTCACTCACAGCCCTCCTCCCTGTCTCCAGTGCTCCCATAGGAGTCTTGGTTAGATGACCTCACAGGGGTCATTGGAGACCTGTGTCCCATGATCTCTGGTGTTTCTCTGCCCTCCCCCTACTCTCTGAGTCACCTGAAGTCACAAGACTTTCATGTTTGTTTTCCTGGAACTGCTTGTTTTGTAGAGAAATGATAGTTTCACTTTCATATTTTATAAATGTGGGTCTTCAACTATCAGCTAAGTCTTCCTGAGGGAGGAACTCAAGTCAGAAGCTGTTATCCTTCCTGCTGTCCTTCACACTTTACCCAGGCAGGACAGGGTCTCTCCAGTTCCTTTCTCACTGCAGTGAACTCAGGGGCACCCAGTGCCTGCATTTCCCATGCAGGACAAGTCTGTGGAGTGTTCCTGTGTCAGGAGCTCCTGGGAGCACTTCACTAGACTCAGTATTTTCTGTTGTGTTACTAGAAACATTCATGATCTCTGACACTAGAAATCTTTTTTCTCTCCAGAGCTGCTGAGTGAGCAAACTGCACCTGCGGTGATGGGATGCTGGCTTTGTGTTTGTGGTGCTGAGGGCCAGTGCTGGCTGGTGGAAAAGATGTGGGTTCACTGTATAAACAGTGAACCATGCCACCTCCTGGGTGGCTCAGAGAGTGTGGGAGGGCAGAGAACCTGCTCAAGCCCAAGAGAACAGGTCCCTAGTGAAGCCTGGGAGGTCACCTAGCAAGACTTCCAGGTATATATCTTTCAATGTCCCAAACTCAGATCCTTCATCTGAATACAGATATGGTTGTATAATGCCTTATAGAGCTATTTGGAAGACAAAATGAGAAATGTTTATTCACATACACATGTGAAGTTTTATTTTTATAAATTTCCCACATTTCCTCCCACTTGTCTCTCTGCTCACATCTGTGAACACACTCTTGCATGCTGGGTGACAAGATCCTGAGAATTCTACCAAGAGCCTTGCCTTGGTTAGCCCTATGCTAATTCTTACTGAAGAAAATAATGTTTAACAGAAGCATACATACAACCTCAAGTTCAATATAGGTCTGAACACTAGGGCAGGAATTAGTGTGGCAGAAATTTGTTCAGGTCATGGAGTTTGGGTGTCCACATCCTTCATTATCCAGGCTCTGCCTTTCTGAGGTTTTTTTCTTTGCTCACTTGTCCCTTGGACTTTTGTGATGCTCCTCTCCTCCTGGTTGGTGGCTCACTAGTTAAACATGCAATTAGTCATCCTTCAGGGAATGTTGCCAAGAGAGCAGCTTACTGAAGCACCTGAACAGCTTGGGTGGGCATACGCTTCAGAAACTTGGCAAAAAGGATCCCAGGGGACGGTGGAGAGAGAACATCAAAAGTGTCTGCAATGAGTCAGTCTGTGGAGGGTAAAGAGCTCCCTTTGAGTATGTAAGTGGAAGTAAGTGAATCTCTCCACTTGCGACAACTGCAAGAAAATCCCCCCTCTCCTCAATGGAGAAGGCTCTTCTTATGCTCATCAGAACCTTGGATCATCCTTTCTGTACATGGTGAGTCTTAAAAGGTGGGAATTTGTAGGCATCCCTTGCTCACTTCCATTCAAACACCTCCCTCTCCATTTATCCATTTCACAAGTATTTATTGAGCATATCATTATGCACTTTTCTAGGCACAATAGAAAAATTAAGGAACACAAGAGAAAGATGCCTGCCTCATGAGCGGGGAAAACAATGGGACCAGAAAGGATAGACAAATGAGCAGATAAAAATGGAAAATATACAATCTTTCAGGTGGTGTCAAGTATGCCGGTGGTGGGGAGGACCAGCAGGAGAGGGCTGCAGATTAATTAGGGTGGTCAGGGAAGCACCCCTGAAAGGGGACGGATAGTGAGCTTGGGGACTATCTGGAGCCATAAAGGCAGAGAAACAGAAGCAGGAACAGATCTGGCCTATTGGAGGAACAGGGAGGTGACAGAGACAAAAAGGGAGAGGGGGAAGCAGGGGCTAGAGGGAGGGAGTGCAGACAGGACACAGGAAGGGCCTTCAAGGAGTATGTTTTTTCCCCCAATGAGGCCAAAGGCAATGGTAAGTTGTGGACAGAAAGGAGCCCTGTAAAAAAAAAAAAAAAAAAAAAAAAAAAAAAAAGGTCAGCAGTTGCTATTTCTGGTAAGACTGCCTGAAGAAAGGCCAGGGCAGAGGTGGGGTAGAGGAAGAAACACTTTCCCTCCACCCTCCTATGTTCCATAGCTGGATCAATGAAGTGAACTAACAACTGGAAGATTAACAGGAGAGGTATACAAATCTATTAATTTTTACTCTACCATACCATAGGGTACCACTGGAAAAATCGAATACTCAAACAGCTAAGAGGTTTGAGAGCTCATTTACCATCTTAATAGGGGAAGGTGAGAGGAAATGTAGTCCTCTTAGTAAAGACTAAATGGTTTTTAGGAAAATGAATGGGGCCTTTTAAGAAGAGATGGGAGGTATGATAGTTTGTGACCAAGTTTGTCTGCATGTGGTATGGACTTCTATTCTACTCTCCTGTGAAGAGTCACTCTTCCACGGTTGATGAAATTCCAGGCAGGGTGTTTATGAGAATTGAGTTCCTTTTGGAAGATCTGTCTTTACATAAACAAGGACATTCAAAGAAAGCTTCTTCCTGCAATTGCTGTTTTTCAAGCGCCTTCAGCCCAAAAAGAATCAACATACCACCAAAGCAGTCTATTTTTTAAATTTATTTGTTTAAATTCAAGTTAGTTAACATACGGTACAGCATTGGTTTCAGGAGTAGAACCCAGTGATTCATCACTTATATACAATACCCAGTGCTCATCCCAACAAGTGCCCTCCTTAATGCCTATCACCCATTTAGCCCATCCCCCCCACCCACCTCTTCTCCATCAACCCTCAGTATGTTCTTTGTATTTAAGAGTCTCTTATGATTTGCCTCCCTCTCTGCTTTTTAAAAAAAGTTTATTTATTCATTTTTGAGAAAGAGAGAGAGAATTAGGGAGAGAAAGAGATGGAACCCCAAGCAGGCTCCACACTGTCAGCACAGAGCCTGATGTAGGGCTTGAACTCACAAACCATGAGATCATGACCTGAGCTGAAAGCAAGAGTTGGATACTTAACAACTGAGCCACACAGGTGCCCTGCCTTCCTCTCTGTTTTTATCTTATTTTTCCTTACCTTCCCCATGTTTATCTGTTATATTTCTTAAATTCCACATGTGAGTGAAATCATACAGTATTTGTCTTTAGCTTAGCATAATACACTCTAGTTCCATTCACATTGTTGCAAATGGCAAGATTTCTTTCTTTTTTATTCCATTGTATGTATGTGTATATATATATGTATATGTATATATATATATATGTGTATATGTATATATGTATATGTATATATACACTCTAGTGTATATGTATATACACTAGTGTATATGTATATATGTACATATGTATATATGTACATATATGTACATATGTATATATATGTGTATATGTGTATATGTATATACACTAGTGTATATGTATATATACACTCTAGTTCCATGCACATTGTTGCAACTGGCAAGATTTCTTTCTTTTTATTCCATTGTATGTATGTGTATATATATACACATACATACAATGGAATAAAAATTGTATGTATACACACACACACACACACACATATATATATATATATATATATATATATATATATACACATACAATTTCTTTATCCATTCATCAGTTGATGGACATTTGGGCTCTTTCCATAATTTGGCTAATGTTGATAGCACTGCTATAAACATTGAGGTGCACGTGCTCCTTATAATCAGTATTTTTGTATCCTTTAGAAAACCAAAGCTGTCTATTTAGGGGAAGTGTGTCCTGAACTCATTCATGCATCATTTCTAGGAGGCTATCTACAATCATTCCAGGTAGAGATGATGGTAGTTTGGACCAGGGCGATTCTCAATAGACTTGGAAGATCCAGCTGCAGAATTGTGGATGTGGAACAGGAAAGAACAAAGATTGTGTGGATGGGCTCATGTGCAAATAGGGGGTAACACTGCCATTAAGTGGAAGGGGGAAAGGGGCAGGGGCTCAGGTTAGGTTTGGGCACGTTCAGTTAGTCCAGATCATCCTAGACATACATAACAAAGGGAAGATGTTGCATAAACAATGGGATATTTAGGTCTGGAGTCAGGGGAGATGCCTGGGAGAAAAATTTGAGAGTTGACCGTTTACAATTGGTACTGGATAACATAAAACAAGATAAGATAACCAAGGGAACAGATACGTTTAAAAAAATAAGTCAACCAAGTAAATCTGAAGATCTAATTGGCTTTATTAGAGAATTCATTAATTGGGTTGCAACCCATCTAGCAAATAGAAAGCTCTGCTGAGTTGCAGAAAAGAAAATGTTTTTAAAGGAGAGAGAAGGCTTAAAAAAGAAAGGGGTTTATTAGCAAGGAATGCACTGTTTAGTCAAGATTGCCCTCCTAAGGGAGAATGGTCTCTCAGTGAACCACTGGCCAGGAATGGGGGTCTTAACTTAAATGACTCCATTATGGGCCTATGATTTTTCTTTTTTTTTTTTTAATTTTTTTTTTCAACGTTTTTATTTATTTTTGGGACAGAGAGAGACAGAGCATGAACGGGGGAGGGGCAGAGAGAGAGGGAGACACAGAATCGGAAACAGGCTCCAGGCTCTGAGCCATCATCATCAGCCCAGAGCCCGACGCGGGGCTCGAACTCCCGGACCGCGAGATCGTGACCTGGCTAAAGTCGGACGCTTAACCGACTGCGCCACCCAGGCGCCCCTATGATTTTTCTTTTTAACAGATGCATGTGACGTAGGACTGAGCCTGTGGACACCTTAAATTTTAGGTCTCGTTGTAGGGAGAAGGTGTACACAAAGCAAGGCAGATTCAGCCTTACCCACTTCCTACTTTAATTTAACAAACTGGTTACTCATATGATTTCTCTTCCACCTTTGAAATGAAATGGCTTCTCATTGTTCAAGTATCTTTTTCCTTTTATGGTTTAAAGATAAGTGTAATAGACATCAGAATGGGACTCATACTTTCTTTCTCACTTTTGGCTGAAGCATGGAAACAATTGCTGCTCCATTTCAAGGCAAACCATCACATAGAAATTTCAGATGAGGTGGTCATGAACTGGTTAGATGACTGTCACAGATCTCACTTTCATAGAAGGTACAGGAGGGTCGGAGTGAGGGGATTCCTAGAAGGAATTCCTAAAACTCTTGGAATTTCTTCAGCAATAGGAGTGTCTTTCGTATGCTAATGAGATGACTCAGGGGTGGAGACCCTTCAGGATGGGGGCTGATGGCTAGAAAGACCAACCCAAGGTTAGAGGATTGGAACTTTCAGCCTCCTCCTTCCTTCCTTCCCCAACCCCTACTCCCTCCCACCCCCCTCCCACCTCCACCCCCCCTCCCCGCCCCCGCCAACCTCCAGGGAGGTGAGGGGGACCAGGGACTGAGTTCAATCACCAATGGCCAATGAGTTCATCAATCATGTCTATGATTCCATGAAAACCCCTAACTGGGTCAGTTCCTGACTTAGTAACTCAGTATTGTTTCAGGCATCTCTCTATGTTCATATGCATATATCTACTTTATTCCTTCTGACACAGTGATCAAACATATGTCCTATTATTTATTAACAATAACATTATAATTTTATTAATTGAACTATAATAAAAGGTATTAATTATAAAAAACATGGTATCACTAGGGTACAGGCAAAACTACTGTAAAAGAGGGACCCAAACACAAAAACTGAGCACCACGGCAACCTATCTCTCTCTCTCTTAAGACAGTGCAGAGATGAGCATACCATGCAGCTGGATGCAAATACAGAGAACAAACTGGTGATTGCCAGAGGGGAGGTGGCAACAGGTGAAATAGGTGAAGGGGGTAAGAGGTACAAACTTCTAGTTATAAAATAAATAAGTTATGGAGAAAAGGACTGCATAGGAACTATTACATATTTACCCAAAGTATATGAAAATACAGATTCAATGGGTTACATGGACCCCAATGTTTATAGCAGAATTATCAACAATAGCCAAGCTATTGCTGAAAAGAATCCAAATGTCCATCAGCCAATGAATGGATAGAGAAGATGTAGTATATATACAATGGAATATTACTCAGCCATCAAAAAGAATTAAATATTGACATTTCTAACAACATGGATGGAACTAGAGTGTATTATGCTAAGCAAAATAAGTCAGTCAGAGAAAGACAAATACCATATGATTTCACTCTATGTGGAATTTAAAATACAAAACAGACAAACCATATGGAAAGGAAAAACAAGAGAGAGGGTAACAAACCATGAGACTTTTAACGATAGAGAAAAAACTGAGGGTTGATGAAGGGAGGTGGATGGGGGATGGTCTAGATAGGCAATGGGTATTAAGGAGGGCACTTTGATGACTACTGGGTGCTATATGTAAGTGATGAATCACTAAACTCTAGTCCTAAAATCAATATTACACTATATGTTAACTAACTAGAATATAAACAAAAATTTGAAAAAGAAAAAAAATAATTTAAAAATTTTTTTAATAAAAACTGAGTATAGGACTTGAATAGACATTTTTCCAAAGAAGGCATTACAGATGGCCAACAGATACATGAAAAGATGCTCATCACTCAACATCAGAGAAATGTAAATCAAAACTACTATGAGATATCACCACACACCTGTCAGAATAGCTAAAATTAAAAGCACAAGAAATGAATCTACAGTTATTTCAAAGTAAAGTTTTATTAAAAAATTAATAATAAAATAGATGATATTTTTTAATCCCTAAAGCAAAAACATAAGAAGAAAATTGTTAGCTTTGATGACATCAAAACTCAAGTTTCCTCCTTAATGACAGTCACCATATACACACAGAAGAGGACAGATGAGAAAAAGATATTTAAAACAACTGCCAATGGCCAGAATATATTCTACAACTTGAGGAAAAATGAACAGGAAGTACTATGGAAAAATAAAGACTATGAAGAGACAATTCACACAAGGAGAAACTTAAAAGGCCAACAGATATATGAAAGATTTCTCAAAATCAAGTGTCATGAGGAAAAATGGAAATTAAAATAAAAGTGGGGCACTCATCTATGCCTATCAAAGATGAGAAAAGTGAGGAGGCCATGTGTGAGGGGAGATGATGCAGGGAGAACCACAGTGGAATACCATGTAGGTATCAATTGTTAACAAATTTCAGATTGAGGCTACAAGAACTAACAATGCACTTTTTGGGGGGTCTTAGGAATTGCAATTCCAGGAGACACAGATTCAAGAGGAATTGAATGCATGTTCCAATTTGGGGAAGAAATTAGGGGTTATAAAGGCCCAAACTGCAAGGTTGTATAAACTGTTTTTGAAGAATTATGATTGATGCTGACAAAGTTTAAGCTATCTAATACATAGAAATGTTCCAGGATATGGTTAAGTGGTTAAGGCCCAAGTGTGAGAGTTCAGTTTCCATCAGGGTGTGGATGTGCATAAGCTCTGTGTTTCCAATGACCTCCCAGCTCCATTTCGGGACCCCCTTGCAATTATAACTCAATTTTGTAACTCTCTGTTCCCACTGTCCTCATGGCAAAATGGACATGTACAGATTATAAGAGAAAAAGTAAAAAAAGAACCTGTTCCAGAGAAAAATACTAGTTGTGTAAATTTAAAATAAAAACATGGGGCACCTGGGGGGCTCAGTTAAGCATCAGACTCGATTTCAGCTCAGATCATGATCTCATGGTTGGTGGGGTAGAGCCCTGAGTTAGGCTCTGTATAGTGTGGAGCTTGCTTGGGATTCTCCTCTCTCTCTCTCTCTCTCTCTCTCTCTCTCTCTCAAATAAATAAACATTTAAAATAAAATAAAATAAAAATATATTCAAATAAATAAACATTTAAAATAAAATAAAATAAAAATATAAACTGCAACACAGACTTATCAAAGATACAAATGAATTTAATGATACATGTCAAAGCAGACAAATGCTATTGTGTGGGAGGAGAGTAGAATGAGGGGATGGAACAGGAATGGGACTTGACTTAGTAAAGAGCTGTTATCCTTAAAGATAAAACTGTCAGTTATTTTATCAGCAAAAAATGGATTATTGGGGAATAGCAAAGAATAACAATTTAGGACAAGCAAGCTATGGCAAAACCATAGGCAAGTCTGGAGAACAAAGGAGAGGGCTGCTCTTTTACAGAGAAACAGGGGAAGGTGGGAGGAGCTGTTATAAAAGCAAAGTCCATTGGAGCAAACTAGGAGCTCAAAGTACAGTGGCTTTTCATTCCAGGATGAGTGGTAACTTTATAATTAGCCTGTAGGGTGCAGAAATCTCATACCCCAAATAGGTAAATCCACAGACAGAATTCATATTGGTGGTAGAATGGGTTGAATAGTGTTCCCAAATAGATATGCTGAAGCCCTAAGCCCCAGTGCCTGTGAATGTAACTTTATTTGGAGATTGGGTCTTTGCTGATGTACTGAACTAGAGTGGGCCCTAATTCAGTAATGGGTATCTTTATAAAAAGAGAAGAGACACAGAGGGAAGGTAGCCACATGAAGACAGAGGTAAAGCAAAGATTGGAATGAGGCTGCCATAAACCAAGGAAGCTGGAAGAGGCAAGGAAAGATTCTCCCCTAGAGCCTTTGGAAGGATCATGGCTCTGCCAACACTGATTTCAGACTTCTGGCCTTCAGGACTGTGAGAGGATAAATTCCTCATGTTTTAAGACACCCAAATTGTGGTCCTCCGTTAAAGCAGTCACAGGAAAAAATACAAGTGGTCACCAGTGTCAAGGGGAGGCAGAAAGTAGGAGCAACTGTTTAACAGTTGCAACTGGGTACAGGGTTTCCTTTTCAGGTGATGGAAATGTTTTGGAACATTTCCGGTGAAATTGTTTAGAACTAAATAGAGGTTGCATAACATTGTGCCCTTCTTCCTAACTCGTGCACTCGTTCTCTCTTTCCAAAAAAAAAAAAAAAAAAAAAAGAATTAAAAAATAAAGATGAATAAACAGATACAAAGTAGAATCAAGGGGCGCCTGGGTGGCGCAGTCGGTTAAGCGTCTGACTTCAGCCAGGTCACGATCTCGCGGTCCGTGAGTTCGAGCCCCGCGTCGGGCTCTGGGCTGATGGCTCAGAGCCTGGAGCCTGTTTCCGATTCTGTGTCTCCCTCTCTCTCTGCCCCTCCCCCGTTCATGCTCTGTCTCTCTCTGTCCCAAAAATAAATAAACGTTGGAAAAAAAGAAAAATTTTTTTAAAAAATAAAGATGAATAAACAGATACAAAGTAGAATCAAGGGGCGCCTGGGTGGCGCAGTCGGTTAAGCGTCCGACTTCAGCCAGGTCACGATCTTGCGGTCCGTGAGTTCGAGCCCCGCGTCAGGCTCTAGGCTGATGGCTCAGAGCCTGGAGCCTGTTTCCGATTCTGTGTCTCCCTCTCTCTCTGCCCCTCCCCCGTTCATGCTCTGTCTCTCTCTGTCCCAAAAATAAATAAACGTTGAAAAAAAAAAAAAGAAAAAAAATAAGTAGAATCAAACCTATAAATACATAAACAAACTGATGGTTACCAGAGGGACAGGGGGTAGGAGGTTGAACAAAATGGGTGAAGGGGAGAGGGAGATACAGACTTCTAGTTATAAAATGAATGAGTTGCAGGAATAAAAGGCACAGCATAAGGAATAAATTCAGTGATATTGTAATAGCAATGTGTGGGGACTTGTGGGGAATATAGCATAATATATAAACTTGTCGAATCACTATGTTGTACCTCTGAAACTAAAAAGCATTGTCTGATTATACTCAAATTTAAAAGAGCAAAAAAATAAAATTAGAGGACATATTTTTAAAGGAATACTTGAGGAGAACTGACAGCTAGTGAAGCTTCTGATCTGTGAATATGGTATAAGTCTTCTTTGTATGTTGGCTTTAATTTCTTGTCCAAATATTTTATATAATTCCCCTATGCATATATAAGAAAATAAATAGGAACTCTTATTTTTGCCCAGAAGAAGTAACTTAACAGACACTCATTCTCACAATTGATGGAGATCTTTCCATGTCCATACATAGAGCATTCTCATTGTTTCATGACAAATAATACTGTACCTACATCCATAATGTGTCATTACATATGCAGCCAGCCTCCACAGATGTACTTTGGGTTTGTTTCCAACTATACTGAAGCTGTAATGAATGATGTTGGTTATTTGAGCAGCCAGCTCTAACTCCTCACTCCTCCTTTAACCTGGCATGTGGGCCACAGCCTTAATAGGGGTCAGGAACTCAGAAAATAGTCTGGCTCTGGAAGTGGTTTCTCCTAATCCAGCCCCCCATTTTCCAGTTTATGGGAGTGGGGAGTAAAGCTCCAGGGTAGCCCCTCCAGTCTCTGCCTCACCTTAACTTCATTTATTCTGCTCCACTCCAGTTCTCCATCAGCATAGGTGACCATGCATATATGCACACACTCACCAAGATGTAGAAGAAACCATTTTAAAGCCTGAGCTCTTGGCTCCTTCCCTCAAGATACCATGCTTGGAGGACTACTAGACAGGAAAGAGATGACCCAAGATACAGAATACATGGAGACATGACCTGGTAGGAGTCTCCAGACACCAGACTCAGCTACTAGAAGTGAGTGACAGTGGAGACTGTATCCAAGGAGGAGCTGAGATATACCTGCCTAGTGACACACGCAGGCCTGTAGGAACCTCTCTATAGAGCCCAGGGTGGAAAGTGGAGGAAGAGAAAGAGAAGAAAGAAGAGGGAGGGATGTGGGATTGCAGAACAGGGCAGGCAAGAATCTGAGGAGGCCAGGCTCCCTGTCCCTCCCCTCTCCAGAACTTCCAGCCAGAGTACCCTCATGTCCAGGCTGTTGCTGATGCTGTACTGCTGTCCTCCAGTTGGAAGTGATCAGAGCCATGCTTCTCTGCACGTCTGGACACATCCTCCTGATGCTGCAGGTGCTGCACCCCCAGTTCCACTTTCAGGTTACTATGGGCACACGGTGTAGCAGGAGTGGCAGAAGTCCTCTGACCTTTAAACACCCTTGAAACCACGTGATCCTCACTGGCCAATTACCAACACGATTGGTTTTCCTATGTATATATAAAGGGGACCGTCGAGGAGCTGTGGGGGACAACGCGGGGGAGTGGGGGAAGCTGTGACAATGGCCGTGGGAGCCGGAGCCCGAGGCTGACGGGGCCAGGCTGGAACTCCAGCTGAGCGAGGCGGGCTGAGGTCGCTGATGCGCTGCCTTCCCAAAGCTGAGCTCTCGCTCTCCCCGGTTGGCGCCAGACCACCGACCCCACAGCTGAAGACCGACTCCGGGGAAATCGAAGCCCTAGGGACGCGCGCAAGGCTGGCGGACACCGGCTGGCGGGTCGTCGGGAGCGCGCACGTCTGGACGCCGCCGCGGACAATGCTGCTGCTGCTGCAACTGCTGTCGCTACTGCGGGAGCTCACGGCAGGTGACTGGGCGGAGAGTCTGGGGGCCAGGGGCAGAACCCCAATCGTTGCCCAGCAGAGCGCGGGTGGGGCTGGGGGAGGCAGGGAGAGATAGGCCACTTCCGGGTTTGGGGAACGAGGATGGTGGGAGAGCCGACCCAGGATTGTAGGAGACGCTAGGCCCTGCGTTAGAGCTCCTGTCTGCTGGCTCCCACGGTTACACCGGGATATGGATTAGAGTATACGGGACACCGGCGGGACGTGGGGTGCTGGCGGTGACCCCGGCCTGGGACGCAGCCGATGCCATACCTTCTTGGGGGTGCCCTTGGGCACATCTGTTGGACGCCACTCGGTTTCTGGGGCCAGGTCCTCCAACAAAGCCCTGGTGAAGCCCTTGTGGAGTCAGGAATGTGAGAGCGGCTGGCACTTCCCCTGCTATCTAGCTGGGGCAGGCGCCCGCCCTTCGCGGTAGTCTCCCTGGAGCCTTAGCGAGGCTCTGTTGGGTTACCCGAGCATCCCCTGGCGTGGGTTGTTGGGTGAGGAAGATTTCTCTGACCTGGTCAGGAATTTCCATTCTTTCCCAATTTTAATTCTTCCAGCATTGGTAGCTGGGCCTGACATCATCCTGGACTCCCCCACCCCGCCACCCCGCCCCCGGCTCCCATAGGGCACTGCCCATCCGGGCCGCATGTATACCCGAACATTTATTAGCACAGGCGGGGAAATGTCCACCATCATAGAAGTAACAATAGCTGGTCACCCTTACGCCAGGCTCTATTTTAAGTACTTCACATACAAGAAGCCATTTCAACTCACAGAACACTTCTCAATTTACTGTTTACAGATTTAATGTACGGCTCAGGACGCTAGGTGGCAGGATCAAAAGTCGGATTTTTTTTTTTTTTTTTTAATGTTATTTTTGAAGGAGAGAGAGACCATGAGCGGGGAAGGGGCAGAGAGAGAGGGGGAGACACAGAAGCTGCGGTGGGCTGCAGGCTCTGAGCAGTCAACATAGAGCCTGATGCAGGGCTGGAACCCAGGAACCGTGAGATCATGACCTGAGCTTTTAAGTCCAACACTTAACCGACTGCGCCACCCAGGAGCCCCAAAAGTCGGAATTCTTAACCTTTTCTATGCCTTAGACCCGGTCCCAGAATGTTTTTAATACATAAAATGAAATATATAAGGTTACAAAGGAATCTGATTGTTTCTAAAAGCTATTAAAATCTTTTAAATAGAAATATAAATGTGTGAGATGTAGAATGTATGCTTCTAAGTTAACACGTTTAATAACGCACTGAATAGCAACAATTCCCAGAATTTGTAAGTAGTGAGATTAAAGCATATTTCCAGGTGTCTGCAACAACTGGATTGTGATTCAAAAACACCTGTGGCTTCTGTCTGAGAACAAAGCACAGGCCCTGCTAATCCTGCTGAGCTTTGTTGCCTTCATTCATCATGAGAGAAAAGCTAAATTTCAGCCAGAGGTTAGTGAAAATAAAGAGGTTATTTTTTTCCCTCCAAGTTGAGGCTCCCAAACTCAACAGGATGCATCTACAGAAGGATTCAGCCCTCAGCTCCCCCTGGAAAACACTTGAAGGAGAATCAGCTTGGATGTCTGGGAAGAAGATTGGGGAAGAGTTTGGTCCTTGGAATAGTGACCCCAAGGGCATGGGCCACTGTGTCTCTGGGCCAAGATTGTATAACCAGTCTTGGTTTTCAAGTTACATACAGCCTCTAGAGATTCTACTTACAGCACCCCCAAGTCCTCAGGTGTGATACAGGGGCATATGGGTGATTCTAGTTCTGCGTGGCAGGAATGGTCATGAGTGTGGGCACAAAGGCCCTGTAGCCTTTGTAGGGAATGGCCGCGATTGACTTAGGGAGACAGGACTCCAAACCAAAGAGGAGGAAAGGAGTGGAGGATAACCCCAGGGTTTACCAAACTGTAGGAGGGAGATGGCATACAGAGGGGAGGTAGCCAGAGGTTTTTGGCTGCCTGCTCACAACACTCCTGGATGCCAGTCTTTCCCTTTAGAAGCTAGGGAATGAGGAAGTGGCTTTCATGGGGCAGTTATCATGAGTGCTGCAGCAGGGAAGTTTGAAGTGGCCCAAACCTTAGAGGACTTGTTGAACTAAAGAAAGCTGGACCCCACCCCCAGAGCTTTTGATTCAGTAGGGCTAGGTTGGGTCCTGCAAATTTGCATTTCTAGAAAATTCCTAGGTGATGTTGATACAGCTGGTCCTGGAACCACACTAGATTCACTAGCCTAGAATGTTCTTTCCTCCTCACCAACTCCACTGCCTGGTAACTCACAGCTGGTGAGATCCCCTCCAGGTTTCAGCCTATAAGGCCCCTGACCCCAGCACATTCCCACCCCAGGGTGTTTCTGGAGCCTGGTACTTCCTGCACCACAACGCTCATCAGCCCTGCTCACCTTATTGGACCTACTTATTTAATTGTTCAATTGCCACCTCCTTGTCAGACCTGAGCTTCCTTGGGCCCATGTCTGTCTTGGTTTCTCTCTGTCCCCACACACACCCCCACCTAGCTCAGTGCCTAGCTCATAGTAGTAGGTGCTCAACAGATGTTTGCCAAATGAGTAATGTCACAAGGGGAGAGGTCAGGACTGGCCCAGGTGAGCAAGTGTACAAAGCTGGGCAGGGCCAGGCAGAGCCAAGAGGGCATGGGCTCTTCACTTGGCAGCACATGAGCATTACCTGGGAGGTTTCAGTGCCTGCTAATGTCCTCTCCTCTTCCCTCCAAACCAACCAAATGTGTGTCCGTAGCAGAATTGTCAAAGCTGCCAGGAGGTACAGGGGCAGCTGGTTGGAAAACCTCTGGCAGAGGTATGAGCAACCCAGCCCTGGCTTCCCTCTTAAGTGGGAACAGCCTACCTCACAAAAATGCAGTAAAAATGTCATGAATTAATCCTTATAAAGCTCTGGCACCAAGACCCAGAACTCAGCCCTTTTGGTTTTATACTTGCATGCTAAGGAAGTTTCTGGTCATTCCTGAGGCAAGGCTCCTATGTCCCTCTTCCCTTCCAATGTGCCTCTTTGTCATTTCATGCCATCTCTCCAAGCAGAGACAAGGATGTGTAGGATGTTTATGCCTTGAGATTCATATTTCCCTTTTCCTTCTCCCCCATGCAGAGAGTCCCTGGGGGCTGCCTGTGGTAGCTGATGGCCCAGCTTCCTTAGCAAAGGTGGTGATGGCAGAACTGGCTGACCTGAAGTTAGAAAACAAGCCATGGCCTGGAGGTAAGGTTCTGCCCATGTGATGAAAAAGGAGGCAAGATGGCAGAGACCAGGAGCTGCCCCCCCACACCCCCCAAGCTTACAGAAGGGCATGTACAGTCTGGGAACCTGGTAGACTGTCTTTGCTTAGGTAGGGGACACAGAGGCCATACCCTCTGGAAGGTACCCCAGGGGGGCTTCACTTAGGTATCTTTCCCTACCCTCATCCCCCCCATACTCCAGCTCTCTTTTTCCCATGCCCACCTCTCCCTACCAGATAGGAAAGAACTAAGAATAAGAAAATGATGTCCACAGAACCCTTCCTCCATGCCTATACTTCTTTGTGTTTATTACCTCACCAAATGCTCCAGTGGAGCAGGTCACAGAGGAAGAAACCAAAGCCGGAAGCTGTGAAATAAGGTCACACAGCTAGAGAGTTGTAATCCACATGGATTGTAGGGAGGTGGGGCAGATACAGAAACGTCTACAGAGATTGGGGCAGGAAAGGGGTAGGGTACCTCATTCCCCACCATAGTCAGAGAAAAAGGGAGGCTGTGCATAAGAGGGCAGAACTGCCCCTTTTGTGTGTGGGGGGTGGGAGGGGTGGGTAATGTGGCCCAGTAACCAGGAATCAGCAGTGAGGGAAGGGGTGGATGATGACACAGAGCCTGAGGTAGCAGTGGGCATGTGGCCACTTTTGTGCCCCCAGCCAGCCACACACTGTTAGTCTTTATAATGTGTTCACTAAAGGGCAGGTGCAGGCCAGGGGACACCTTGAGAATCTGAATAATGCAGTCTGGCCCTGCTTTTTGCTACTGGTGTGAGCTTGGCAGTTGACTTTGCCTCTTTGGGGCTCAGTTTCCCCATAGACAGGAACAGTAGTGGCACAATACCTGCCTGATAAAATTGTCATGAGGGTTAATGGAGCCAAAATTTTGTAAAGTGCTCGGGACAGGGCCCAGCACCTAAGTGCTTTATAACTATTTTGTGATTTTAAAAAATAATACATTGAGGGGCGCCTGGGTGGCGCAGTCGGTTAAGCGTCCGACTTCAGCCAGGTCACGAACTCGCGGTCCGTGAGTTCGAGCCCCGCGTCAGGCTCTGGGCTGATGGCTCAGAGCCTGGAGCCTGTTTCCGATTCTGTGTCTCCCTCTCTCTCTGCCCCTCCCCCGTTCATGCTCTGTCTCTCTCTGTCCCAAAAATAAATAAACGTTGAAAAAAAAAATTAAAAAAAAAAAAATAATACATTGATAGACTTCCCCTCATTTTTTAAACTAAAGTAACTGGCTACTAGAGCAGCTAATATTAATAAATAGAAATGTTACCTAGGAAGCAAATTGTGCACTTGCCCCAACGAAACAACCAGATGTGTGTTGGTGTCTTTCCTGCAGGCCTGAACTTGGATCTCTTGTTCTTTCCCACCTTCCCACACCTAGGAAAGAGCATGTCAGCACCTGTGCGGCCTCTTTGCTTCAGTGGTGGGAATACCAGGGTCCCTGCACCCTCACTCTGCGTTCCCCAGGCCTCAGTCTTAGTGGCAGCTTAAAGACTGGCACAGCTTTCAGAGGACATCTCTCTTCCCAGACTGTGCATCTTTCTCTCCTTTTCAGGGCAGCAGAACCTCCAGAGCTCATGGGTTTGAACTGCCCACCAAACTCACAAGACACAACAGACTTTAGTCTCATGTTATATGTATTTGTTTTCTATAGCTGCTATAACAAGGGGACCACGGGGTGCCTGGATGACTCAGTCGGTTAAGCGTCTGACTTGGGCTCAGGTCATGATCTCACTGTTCATGGGTTCGAGCCCTGCGTCCGGCTCTGTGCTGACAGCTCAGAGCCTGGAGCCTGCTTCAGATTCTGTGTCTCCCTCTCTCTCTGCCCATCCCCCGCTCGTACACTGTCTCTCTCACAAAAATAATAAATAAACATTAAAACAAAATTTAAAATAAAAGGGGGGGGGATCACAACTTGGTAGCTTAAGACAACATACATTTATTCTCTTAGATTTCTGAAGGTCAGAAGTCCAAAATGAGCTTCACTGGGCTAAAACTAAGGTGCCACAGGAAAGCTCCCTACAGAGGCTCTCAGGAAGAATCCATTTCTTTGCTTTTTCCAGCTTCTAGAGCTGCATTCCTTGGCTCATGGCACCTTCCTGCCTCTTTCTCTGTTCCATCTTCACATCATCTTCTCTGATAGTCATGGAATCTTCCTGTCTCCGTTTCATAACAACACATTTATGGCCTGCCTAGATAATCCTAGATAATCTCCCCATCTCAAGATCCTTAATTTTTTATTTCTTTTTATTTTTTATTTATTTTATTTTTTAACCTTTTTTATTATCTTTTTTTACAATCATCATTAAGCTCAAGATCCTTAATTTAATCACACCTACAAAATCCCTGTTACTATATAAGGTAACATTCATAGGTTCTAGGGATATCTTGTGGGAGTGGGGGGCATGATTCAGCTACCATACTGTGCTCCCTTAGTTGTGGAGGAGGCAGGACAGAAACTACAACATGCATGGCTTCCCCACCACTCAGGAGGCCCAGCAGCTACCCAAGGGCACAGGCTCTTTGCCCTCCATCACCCCACAAACAAGCAGAGCTTCTGCAGATCACAGCCAAGGAGAAGGTGGGTCACCTTAACATAGAGAAGCCACAACCTCTGTTCCTTTCAAGGCCTGCATGCCTGTTTACAGCTCCTGGGCCAGGAGCATCCCACTAATCTTAACTCAGTGGTTTGCAAGGAAACAACACCCTGAGACTCAGTCATTTCCCAGGAGGCCCACACCAGTCCAGACCTGGTATCAGTTCTTCACTCAAACACTTTCAACGTTGATCCCTCTCACCTCCCATAAGGAGGTTTCATCAGTGTGAGAAGAGGGCTCCTCTGTATTCTTCCTAAGCTTAGAAAAAGCAGGCTTGGGGCACCTGGGTGGCTCATTCGGTTAAGCATCCAGCTTCGGCTTATGTCATGATGTCACAGTTCATGAGTTCGAGCCCTACATCAGGCTCTGTGCTGACAATTCAGAGCTTGGAGCCTGCTTCGGCTTGTGTCTCCATCTTTCTCTGCCCCTCCCTGCTCTTACTCTCTCTCTCTCTCTCTCTCTCTCTCTCTCTCTCTCTCAAAAATAAATAAACATTTAAAAAAAAGAAAGAAAGAAAAAAAAAAGCAGGCTCTGGGGAGAGAATCTGGGCTCTTCCCTTTCTAGTTACGACTTTGGGTGCTGTACTTGCCCTCCCCTGGGCTTCAGTTCCCTCATCTGCGAAACAGGGCCAATCACATCAACTTCTTGGGTTTATCCTAAGGATCAACTGAGATGGTGAATGAAAAGCAGTTAGACTGGTGCAGGGCACACAGTGGTCACTGTCCAAAAATGACAGCTCTGATCATCATCATTGCCCTTCATGTTCTTGTTTTTTGTCCAACTCAGTAAACGCTGGAAGTGTCCACTGTATGCCAAGCATGGTGTTCTTCCAAGACCCGTGGAAACACTAGTGGCACAGTCAGATGTATTGCCCGCCTTCATGGAGCCCACAGTTTCATAGGGAGCCCAGAGACCCCTGAGGGATGTCTGGGTGGAATCAGAAGGGGTTCCTGGAGGAAGGGACGCTGACCTTCAAACCTGAGGGCTGAGGAGACATTGGCTGAGAGAAGAGAGGGAGCAGCAGGAACTGCAGGTACAAAGCGCCCGGGGAGAGTTTGATGTGGTTATAAAATAGCAGAAGGAGTTGTGAGGATGGGGATGCATTTGACTCATCCCTTCATATCTGAATATTCAAATGTTAACCACCTGTTGTGTGCCAGCAGCTGTTGCAGGCTGGGAAATAAGGATGATCCTTTTCTTTTTTTTTTTTTCTTTTTTTTTTTTTTGAAAGAGAGAGCACAAGCGAGAGGCAGAGAGAGAGGGAGAGAGAATCCTAAGTAGACTCCATGCTGTCAGTGCAGAGCCCAACACAGGGCTCAATCCCATGAACCCATGAGATCATGACCTGAGCCAAAATCAAGAGTAGGATGCTTAACCGACTGAGCAGCCCAGGTGCCCCAGGAGAATGATCCTTACAGTAATCTCTGCCCTTGGGGAATGGATGTTACAGGGGAGAGACAGACTATGAACAAGATAAACAGATAAAGTGCATGTTCTCTAGGAGGTGGTAATAATGCCCTAGAGAAAAACACTGTTGGGAGTGCTGGGGTTGTAAGTATTTAACAGAGTGGGCAAGGAAGGCTTTACTGGGAAAGCAGCATTTGAACAAAACCTGTTGTTTTTTTTTTAATGTTTATTTATTTTGAGACAGAGAGACAGAGCATGAATGGGGGAGGGGCAGAGAGAAAGAGGGAGACACAGAATCTGAAGCAGGCTCCAGGCTCTGAGCTGTCAGCACAGAGCCTGACGCAGAGCTCGAATTCACGGACCATGAGATCATGACCTGAGCTGATGTCGGATGCTTAAACGACTGAGCCACCTAGGCGCCTCCTGAGCAAGACCTTTTAAAAAATTAAGGGAGTGAGCCCTGGGTGAATCTCTGAGAAAGGTGGACTGAGGTTTTTTTTTAAAGATACAGCATTTGTTTTCGCAGCTTGAGTCAGGCCTGGCTGCTAAATAGATTTCATCTCCAGCATCAATTGAATGGATGAGTTGGTGCTTCTGGAGATAGTGGAGAACAAATATTAGGGCAGCATTTGGACATAAAGAGAAGAGACGACTAGCACTGTCTGCTACGGGAACAGGAGTAAGTGGAGAGTGCATTGATGCCACCAACTTGGCAGCAATGGTTCAAACCAGGAGTGATGGCTCAGCTTCATCAGGCATCTCTGGGGAATGAATAACTTCACGTAAATTAAGCTTAAAAACAATCAGTTTTTTTTAATCATACCTTTTTTATTGTAAGACAGAAAAACAGTAATCATACTTACAGAGATGAGTGTAAAGCATGAGCAAGTAAGCCTGAGTCAGGAGCTGAGAAACTTCCTAAAAATAAAGTCCACAAGCCTGAGCAAATAAACTTTGGCCTCAGTGCTTGCTTGCTTGCCTGATTGATTGATTCTTTATTTAAACTATTTGGATACACTTATTTTCTTAACTGAAATTCTCAGTTCTTGCTCTTACTGATAAGCAAATACTCTGGATAGGTTTCCACTGCCAATCCCATCAGTCACCCAACCTGTGGTGCAGATCCTGGCAGTGCATAGGAGCCTTATTGTTTCATATCTTCACAGGGACACACTCTCTCCACTACCACTACCTGGCCCTATCAGAGCCAGGCCCGGGCCTTCCTCAGTTTCTGGCTGTAGGCTACGTGGACGACCAGCCTTTCATCCATTATGACAGTCGTGTGGACAGAGCCAAGCCCCAGGCCCCGTGGATGGCAGCTGTGGACACCCAGTACTGGGAAACAGAGACCCAGAAGCAGAGAGCCTGGGCAAAGGTGCAGCAGGTGGAGACATGGACTGTGATGGGCTACCACAACCAGAGCAGTGGTGCGTCAGAGGCTCCTGCCACCCCACATCCTCCTTCCTTCATACTTTGCATGCTGACCCTCTGGGCAGCCATGCCCTTCCAGTTGGGAACAGAGGTCACTCCACTGAGCCCATAAGAGGGTACAAGGCATGCTCCTGATGCATAGCTTTCCCACCACAAGGACCAAGCAGGGGCCATAGGGGCCTTCAGAATAAGTTGTGGCTCCAGTGGCCAGCCCATTGGGCTAGCACAGCAAGCATCCACAGAAGTTAGGGACTCACAACACCTCCCCTTCAGCTACCCATGGTTCCAGACCTCAGCAGACTGGCAGAGGCAGAGGCTTTTCCCTACCTCATCCCTCATCCTCACCAAACACTTAAATCACACCCACCCACCAGGCTCTCAGACACCAACTCTGCCATGCAGGGAGGGAAGCCAAATGAACTTGAACTAGGCAGACAGCTCAGGGTGGGAAAGAGAACCTAGTTAAAGACCCCTGCTCTACCCAGTGTTAGGAATAGCATTCTCTCAGGCTTCTGCTTCCTTATCTCAGCAAAGGCTAGCTCATGCCTACTGATGGCTGCTGCTAATGCTGCATGTGTGCTTGTGGGGCACTTGTTCTCAGCCCTTTCCCATCCTGTCCCTGGAAACCCAAACTGAAGCCTCAGGTCCCAGATGCCTCAGAGGGAGTAGATTTAAAAGCCCAAGGCTGGGACAAGCTATACATTAGCCCAGGGGCCCCAGAATAATAAGCATTACCAGCCCCCAGGTGCTGTGGCAGCAGCCAGGTTCACATTTTAACATCTCTTTCACATCTCTGAAATTGGGGTGTGATTTCATCTTACCACGAGTGTATTTTAAGGACATCTTACTTCCATAAGTAGCAGAGTTTTCCTTCTAATAACAATGCCTGTAGTTATGTATGCAAGTGTTCTCACATGAGAAGCCCAACGGGTTTCTCAGCCCTGGCCTGCTCATGAAAATTACCCAGGGAGCATTTTTTGTAAATGGCACCACTCTGACCCCCTCCCATCCTTCAGAGGCACCCATGGGTGGTGGGCTTCTCCCCAGCCTCAGGGATACGACCTATAGCCCAGGCAAACCGCAGCCTGCTTGCCCACATGCACAGGCACACACAGCACTCAGCGAACGTTCGGCTGTGAGATCCGGGAAGACGGCCGTACCAGCAGCTTCTGGCAGTTTGGCTTTGATGGCCAGGACCACCTGTCACTGGACCTGGAGACTCTGAGCTGGGTGTCAGCCAAGCCGGTGGCTGTGCAGACCAAGCATTGGTGGGAAACAGAGCGCTGCTATGCCGAATACGACAAGGCCTACCTGGAGGGCCTCTGCCTCACTTCCCTGCACAGGTACCTGGAGCTGGGCAGCCAGAGCCTCACCCGGAAAGGTAAGGTGCAGCCTGTGGCAACACAGAGGGGCCCACACTCCCGTTCTTGAGGATCTTGGCGGGGTGAGGAGATAGGCTGTGTTTCCCTGGCTCAGACAAGCCCAATTGGCCCCAGAAAGAAGGCTGACTAGCCAACAGCTTCCTCAAGTAGGGCAGCACAGAAGCTTGGACCTTGGGCCCTCATTCCAGGTGAGGTAGAATGGGGAGTTCATGCCCCATGATATGGTCTTGGTGAATGAGGCTCTGACTCTGGGCCTCATTTTATTCATTTATAGAATAAGTAGGTTAAACTAGTTGGCTCATAAAGTCCTTTGCGGGTTTAACATCCTGTGGTTCTCCTTGGGAAATGCACCTCAGGCCCCAGGGGATAGCATCCATGACTAGGCCAGTCCCTGGACTACTGGGGACTGCCAGGGAAGCTGAGGCTCTTTGCCCCCACACCCCTCATGCTAAACATGCTCCTCAGACTCCAGGTGCATCCTAAATTCTTGACTCCAGCCAGCAGAGCTGGAGATACAAGGACTAGGATGGACCCTAGGGAAGGTGGGTGCATGGGGGTGCTGAGGCAGAGGCCTCGCTGGCTACTAGTGGGTAGGGCTGGTCAGAACACCCAACACACCATGGATGTTCGGTGATGGACTGGTGGGATGTGAATCAGCTGAGGCAATGGGGAGGACATTCCTTGAAGGGAAGGCAGGGAAAATAACATCAAGAGAAGATGTGATTATGAGAGTAGAGTGTGTGTTGGGGGGGGAGGGGGGCGGGGTGGTCAGGGCTCAGGTACTGGAGCCTAGCCTGCAGATCCACGTCCTGGCTCCAGGACTGGCTAGCTGTGTGACCTTGGGCAAGTTACTTGCCCTTTCTGTGCCTGAGTTTCCTCATTAGTATTACAGGGATGGTAACAATAGCCCCTGCCTCCAAGAAGCACCATATTGGTGTTTTAAATGAGTGTTGAGCTCTCATCCAGCAGCAGGGGGATGTTCTACACACATATCACCTGATGAATTCATCAGGAATCTCCACAGAAACAGAACCAACAGGATGTGTTTAGAGAGAGAGAAAGAGAAAGGGACATATTTAAGGAATCCACCCATGTGATTGTGGAAGCTCAGGAGTTCCAAGATCTGCAGTTGGCAAACCTGGAGACCTAAGGGAGCCAGTGTTTCAGTTTGAAACTATAGTCAGGAAAAGACTGATGCCCCAGCTGAAGGTATTTCTTCTTACTCAGACTTTTTGTCCTGTTCAGATCTTCAAGTGATTGGATGGAGTCCACTCACATTGGGGACAGCAATCTGCTTTACTGAGTCTACTGATTCAGATGTGAATCTCACCCAGAGTAATGCTTGAGCAAATGCCTAGGCACAGTGTGGTCCAGTAAAGTTGACACACAAAATGAACCATCACTCACGGATTATGTCATTTGGAACAATCCTGAGAGGAAAAAACAAAGAATCCCCATCCGGCCCTGAGAGACTGGAGGATTGTGGACAGGAGTCAGGCTGGGCTTCAATTCCAGGCTGTCTGGCTCCAGAGCTACACACATGACCACCTCCTTCCAAAGTGAGGGAAGGACCATCATTCTTGCCTTCACTTCTTGTTAGACACCTACCATGTGCAAGAAGTCATGGAGGAAGTATGTAAAGTCTCTGAGAAAGCCACAGGGTTTCTGTGGGTAGAAGGGGTGTCCTCCACCCTGGAAAATGCTAGAGCAGCCCAGGATCAGGCATGAGGAATGAGCAGAGAGCAGCTTCTCACCAGCCTTCCTCCCTCAACCTCTCTCTGCAGAGCCGCCCAAAGTGCAGGTGACAAGACACACAGCTGAGGATGGGAGCATCACACTGAGATGCTGGGCCCGGGGCTTCTACCCACGGGACATCTCATTGAGCTGGTGGCTGGGGGAGGAGGAGCTGTTTCAAGAGATCGAGTATGTGGAGACACGCCCCGGTGGAGACGGTACCTACCAGACATGGGCGGCCGTGCGGGTGCCAGCCAGGATGGAGAATGGGTACATTTGCCATGTGCAGCACTCCAGCTTGAACCATACACTCACTGTGGCCTGGGGTGAGGAGATGGGCTTGGTAGAGGGGATGAGGAGGAGCAGGGGAGGGCCCCAGGGAACCCAGAGACAGTCCCATGGCATGGGGCTGGTGCCCCCTTTTCTCTGCCGTCCTTAGAAGCACCCTCTCATCAGTGGATAACCAGTGCCAAGGTTATCTCCATCATCTTCATCACTTTCTTGCTGATGGCTGGAGTTTTGATTTTCATCAAGCAGTACTCTCAAGGTAGGTAGGGAAGAAAAAAAAAGTGGTGGAGGGTCCTCACAGCCAGCTCAACCCTATAGGGAGGAATGCTCTGCTCCCATCCCTTCCACCAGAACTGTTCTCTCTTGGGGAGAAGGAACTACTATTAAACACCTGTCCCCATCTGTGGAAAAGCCCAAGTACCCCCACCCAATAGCCATACATTGCCCTAAAGACACTGTGGATCACACAGCCAGGGAAGACCACTAGGATTCACCTTCAAAAGACCCGAGAGGGGGAGAGGGAGTGGAAGGTGGGTACCTGGGACCCCCACCTCTGCCTACCACCCACCTAGTCTCTCCTTTTGTGTTCTTTTTCCCATAGCCAGGAATAAGGAATCTTGCAAACAAGCCCCAGGTGATTGTGGGATGGGTGGGTTGGGGAGAGGAAGCCCCAGGTGCTCCCAAGCATGGCTAAGATGCTTGAAAACCAAAAATGGAGGCAGGGTGGTGGGTGGAAGCTTTCCGTCTCCAGCATGGCCTCATCCCTCACCCTCTGCTCCCTCCCACCATCTGGGAGCCAGGTGGAGGGGGCAGGGAGCACTCCATTGAGCCACTGCTGAGTTTGGGAGAGGGCTGGGGAGCAGTCTGGATCACCTCCCTACTTTCTCCCTGCAGGTGGAGAGGAGCCTCATAATTCCCAAAACCCAATGAGCGTGGAGGCTGCTCAGCTGCTCTGCTGACACAAGTTCACTGTCACAGATCAAGGAGGTGTTTTATAGAGGGTTTGGGAGCATCCAGTGTGCTAGCTGGCTGGCAGTGGTGATCCAACTGTGAAGGGTCCACCCTACCTCAAAACTGAGCCCTCCTCAGCTCCATCAGCCTCATCACAAGCAGTCTGGGCCACTAAGATAGATTTGCCATCTTCCTGAAGTCCTTTTAAAAGTCTAATTGTCTCTAGTTTGGGGGCGTGGGAAGGAGGGCAGTAATAATTCCTCAGATCGGTTCACACTTGACAATTTGCACGATAATTTCACGTAAAGTGTAAATCCCACCTGAGCCTCTCAGGTACTCTGTGAGTTCGGTGATGGTATTCTCACCTCCACTTCCCCAACATGGAAACCACAGCTATGGGAAGTTAAGGAAGAACCAGAAGAACAGTCAAGGAGTTATGGGGGCAGCATGGCCAAATGCCTACCTCCTTTTATAAATATGTTCTTGTGTGTATGTATATTTTCTTTTATAAAGATTGGAGTGTTGGGGGGTGTGAGGATATGTGGTTCCTGCAGGGTGAGGGTGGGTGTGTGAGGACAAGGGGGTCCATGATGTGTGTGAGGGTGTGTAGGGAGTGACGGTGTATGGGGGGGGGGGGTGTAGCAGGAGGTGACTTTGTGTGTATGAGAAGTTCAAGGGACAGGTTCCCAGGGACCTGTTAGCCCAGGGCAGCTGAAGGATGGAAAACAATACAGTCAGTATTTTCCATCCTGTCCTCTTGAATGGTTTGAATTTTTACAATAAGTACATGTTACTTTTACAATAAGGGGAAGAGAAGTTTCACTATGTCCTGTGGAAATGCTTGTTAAGAATTCTTGTTAAGGATGTGTCTGGGAAGGTCCAGCCTCTCCTTCTCTGAATTTCAGTATAGCAGAAACCCTACGTCTCCTTTGTAAATAAGAATCTCCTGGGGAGCACACATTTTTGTTTATCCAGAGAGCAGTTCAAGTCTCACGGCCAGCCAGCAGATGTGCAAAGGGAGAGGACTCCAGAGCCACAGCAGAGGGACCACTCCACTGGCATAAAGGACACAAGCTTGGGCCCTTCACAGGGCACCCTCTGCCTCTCTGTAGAGCCCCAAGGCATGACTAAACCTCTTGTGGGGATTTCTGAAACCTTCATGTCTGCAGCCCTGGGAGGCCCCAAGCTGAAGGATGTGAAAGATTTGTGATACTAGACAGATTCAGCCTGCCCTGGTGGCCTAAAGAACCTCAGCAGTGAGCTTGCAACTATGTGATTGCACTGAAAATGTGTCTCTAATGTCTGTCTGCCTGTCTTAGTGCTGCCATCAGGATCCATGCTGTGCTGGTTCTGAGCACTTTTACATGTACTAAACTGTGTGATCCTCATAACACGCCTGTGTGGGAGAATTAATAATCCTGTGCTACAGGTGAAGACATTGAAGCCCAAGGTCCTATGGCTGGTTTGTGCCAGAGCCAGGACATGAAACCAGGAAGTCTGTGGCTACAGTCTGGGCACTTCACTACTGCACCAAAAACCTCAATGACATCTGTGCCATTCTGTAAATGGGTACGTAAGCACAAATCTGCAATCCCTTATCTGCAATTGTGAAAAACCTAACCCAAAACCAGAAGTTCCTTCCTTATTTTGGCATCAAAACCCAACCTGAAGTGAAGTGAGGCTATTTGTAGGCCAGTGTGCCCTTTCACAATTTTCCACAGATATATTGATATATTTGATTATGGAGTGGTGCCCCAGACAAACTCTGGAGATGTTATGTAACATTCAGCATCTGTACTTTGGCATTTTCTAAAGCCCAAAGAATTCTAAATTCTTAAATACATCTGGCCCCCAGGGTTTCAGGTAAGAGCTGTGGACCTGTATTAATAAGATTTTGTGATAATAAATATTTTATTTTTACACTTGTCTGTACAGTGAAAATGTTGAGGCACAAGGTGGGTCTGGCCCACACCAATGGAAGGCACAAGTGTCTGTGCTGACCTTTGAAGATGTGCTTAGGATCTCCAGAGCAAAGGTCAAAACTCCATCCCTGAGGAGCATGAGGGCCCAGTGTATTTGTGGAGAAGCAGATGGGAGGAGGCTCTGGTCAGTCAGTCTCACTTTGAATTAGTATAGCTATGTCACATTTCTGTCCCCCTACCCCCAGAGACATCAGGCTCCTTCACCCACAGCTAACTTTACCCACCCCATCCTCCAGCATTGGTCCTGCCTAGTAAAGCATAGGCCTTAGACCAGCAGTTTGTGTGGCTTCTTTGATACAGAGAGTTTGTAAATTCAGGGAGTCTTAGACGAGGTACTCATCCCACTGACACTGGCTTCTATAAGTGTGAGCCTTGGGCAGAATGGGCTAGAATTTCCTGTTCGGTTCTGCGCATCTCTATGTGCAGAACTCTGAGAACTTCTTGGGCTGCAGGATTGTAGGACCATCTCTCTGATGAGGAGAGAGGGCAGAAAGGCCATGGACTGATACAGTTTCAGAATGGTGCCTACAGGATGGCAGGAGAGCCCCAGCCACCTGCCACAACCCAAAGGGTAGGGTCACCACTTATCAGAGTGGCCTCATTGGCTACTTGGTTTAGAAATTGCCTGAGGGCTTGGGCTATGCTGTCTGTATCTGCCCTAGATAGCCATTCCTTTTTTTCACCTCACTTCCTTTTCCTGATGGCTTTCCTCAACCTCCACCTACCTGACCTTCCCGGTAGTTGGGAACCTGACATCTGCATGGGAACCTGGGACTCTGGGGACAGGGCCTGGTAGACAAAAATATCTTGAGGAGAGGGGTGACCACTACACTGCCCCCTAACATCAGGGGGGGGGCTGTTCTCCCCTTTCCTGAGTCCTACTAACCCAATAACTTCTAGTTCACACCCCTGAAAGAATCTGATCTTGTTGCCAAGGGCACCACCATTCTGACCTTCAGGAAGTATCTGCTCTATAACTGGATTATGAGATCTTGGCAACTGAGCATCCTTCAGCTTTATTTTGTTTCAATCATATTTCCTTTACAGACTAGTTCAGTGTTTTGCCCATGGAACCATAAAATAAAATTTAGACCTAAAGGAACCCCATATAGCACCCTACAAGCCCCTGATAATTTGACACACTCTCCCCCACAAACCCCATGATCATGCCACCTCTTTCTGCTTCTCATGTTAGAGTCCTTCCTGTCCAGGATGTCAGCTCTCTCCAGTGCACATCTCTCTTTCTCTTCCACCCACACCCCAAGCATATATTGGTTTAAGTCCAGTGCACCTGCAAAACCTGAGCAAAGGAACATGCACCAGCACCTCATGGCCAGGTAGGAGGTGAACCTGGGAGTCCCGAGTCTAATTCCACAGAGGGATGAACAGGCCCAGAAAATAGGGTGGTCTCGCTTAACCCAGGCCTTCCTCCCTCTCCCATTTTTGTTTCTCTGCTTAGCAATGGCTGGTCAGTGATCTCAACCAAACACAGGGGCTCTGGACCCAGCAGGACCAGCCTAGATGCCCTGCCTGCCTACCTCCCTGGTTCTTTCCTCAGCCACTCCTGCCTGGAGAGAAGCTCGTGAGAGGACAGAAGGCAAACACAGAGGGAGTTCATCTGAGCCCCAAGTGTTCCCCTGGGTGCCCCCTGATTACTACCACAGTCTTAGGAGTAGACAGAGGCAGGAGGGCAAGTGAGGAGGGTTCTAAGCACACTTGGAAGCAGTAAAGGGGCCTACAAATCTGGCAAGGACAGGAAGACAGCTTTGCAAAAAATCACAGACCCACAGGAAAAGCAACCTTCTCACCCAGCAGGGCAATACTTCCACTAGCTGCTCCTGAGAACTGCTTCTCTCTCTCAGCCCAGACTGGCCTGGCCTTGCGTCAGAACCATGGGATCTCCATCCACAGGCCATCCCCTCACTCACAGAGGCCAAGACATCTTCCCCACGGGAGGAATGCTACATCAGACTCCTCTAGTCTTCAGGCTGCACTGAGATACGCCTCCACTGACACAGATCTTACCTGCTAACCCTCTGGACTCTAGTCCCAAACCACGACTTTTTCCAGACCACCATATTTAGGGCAGAATTCAGTGTGGCCTGGAATTGTGCTTTGTGATGATGTGTCGAATGAATGAATGCATTGATTAATAAATAATAAATTATGAGTATTCGATGAATATTAGCTTCTATGTCCACCAAATACAAGGCTTCCTTACAGGCTATCCCCATTGCAGCCTCAGTCCTGTAAGTAACTGCACTGTTCCAATCCTAGAATGCCACACCTACTCTCCCCACAGCCTCCAGGAATTCTCTGAGACTTGTGCGCAGGTCATGCTCCCAGAAGCCCTCCTAGCCATCC
This sequence comes from Prionailurus viverrinus, assembly GCF_022837055.1. NCBI lineage: Eukaryota > Metazoa > Chordata > Mammalia > Carnivora > Felidae > Prionailurus > Prionailurus viverrinus. Next base: position 89,821,308 of record NC_062561.1, on the reverse strand, counting down.
CTGCTCTGAGGTTCCATGATGCCCACAGCACATGTCTCTCGGGTGTGTCCAGGCAATCAGGGTCTGGCCAGCAACAAAGACCAGGAGGAAGGCCCAGTCCTGGACGAGTCTTTTTTTTTTTTTTTTAATCCCCTAACTTCCTGAAGAAGCTCACAGACCAATGTAAACAGAAGAGGATTGAAGACACAGGCTGTTTCATTTGTGTCTCTTTAGCCTTGCCCCTAGACTGCCATGTAACTGAATAGTAAGTTCCAGAATGGAATCACACAGCTTCACCTCAAGACAAACAGCGAGGGAAAAGGGAGTCAGTCTGCCAGTCTGCCCTATGCCAAAAGGCTGACCCTCAGGTTTCTCTAGGCCTGCTTCCTGGCCACATTGACGGAGCCACATGCTAGAGCAAATCCAGGACAGGGAGAGATCCAGAGAGCCAAAGCATTGCAGTGAAAATGGAGGAGAAGCTGAGCCTGAGTTAAGGAAGATGAAGGCTGTGCCAAAACTCATTTTCCCTTCACAGAGTACTAAGCTCAGAAGGCAAAATCTGTCCTTGCAACCACCTCCTGAGACATTTGCCTGGGAAGAAACAGCCAGCAGGAGGGAGCTAGGGAGTGTCTGAGAATGTTGGGAGCAGGGAGAATATTGCAGGCTCCAAGTTAGACCTGACCATGAATCAGATGGGGCTTGGGGGGTTGGGAGGGTGGATTCTTACCCACACAGGCTCCCTGATCTTCCCCACCAAGACACCAGAGGAGAAGACACAGGGGAACTGTCCTGGATCATATGTCTTCCATCCAGCATCTGTCCCCATCAGGAAATGGGGTGCCTGGCACTCATCATCTTCAACTCTAAAGGCTAGCTGGAAAGAAGGTGGTGAGGTGAAGAGAATGCCCTTTGAAAGAAATGAGTTGGGGGACAGGTTGAGCTTGAGGTGTCCCCTAAAATCCCTGATAATGACAACAGGCTGCTCCTGAGATCCCTAACTTTGTGTGCTGCCTGAGGACTGGTACCTCATGCTAGCTGACCTGGTCTGCTCTGGGGAGGTGCCAGCAAGGAGAGGCCTGGGGTAGCACTCCAGAGGCCTAGTTACTACCTCTCACTCAGCCTCAGTGTCCCACTCTGGTCCAGCCCCACCCATCCCAGTGAAATAACCAAAATAAACCTCTTAATTCCAAGGTTTAAATAATAACAGTTAAGTAGGATGTACTCAAAACTAAACCTATGTATCCCTCTGACCTAGTAACTTGACTCCTAAATCTTACATCCAGAAGAAGAAAAGCCATACATATGTTCACTAAATGACAGATTCAAGTGTTCAAAGCACTGTTCATAATAGCCCCAGACTGCAAACAACCCAAATGCCTCTCAACAGAAGAACAGGTAAACAAATTTGCTCTACTTACACAATGGAGCAGTTATACCAAATTGGAATGAAGAATTTACTACTACATACAACAGGATGGATGAATCCCCTGGACATTAAGTAAAATGAAAGAAGCCAAGCATAAAAGCACACATTGTATGTTCCATTTTGGTGAAGTTCACAAAAAGACAAAACTAATCCATGGCTACAGAAGTCAGGATAGTGCTTGCCTGCTATGGGGAATGAGTGGAAGTGGACATGGGATTTCTGGGGATGCCCATTTCTTGTTCTCAATGTATAACTTTGAAATTTTTTTGGAGCTATAAATTTATGATTTGTGCATTTCTGTATGGATTTCACATTTCAAGTGGAGGGGAGTGAAAGAACTACCAGTATTTCTGGAGTCTATAACAGTGACACCACCCACAAACCCACAACCAGACTCAAGGCAGACCTACTGGTCACACTCACCTGTCCAGCTAGGTCCTCTGTAATCTGACTCAAGAAGGGAGTGCTAGGGAAAGAGTCTGGCTCTTGAACCCAGAGGGGAGAAACAAGCCAGAATCACATCAAAAGACACTCTAGAGATCCTCTATTCCATGCCTCCTAGCCCAGGTGTCAGCAAACATTTTCTGTAAAGTATCAGAGAGTAAATATTTTAGATTTCTCTGGCCACATATAGCCTCCATCCACATATTCATCTTTATTGAACTCCTTTAAAATTTAAAAACCATTCTTGAGGTGCCCTGGGTGACTCAGTCAGTTGAGCCCCTGACACTGGATTTTAGCTCAGGTCATGATCTCACAGTTCGTGGGATTGAGTCCCACTTTGGGCTCTGTGCTGACAGTGTGGAGCCTGCTTGGGATTCTCTCTCTCCCTCTCTCTCTGCTGTGCCCCACCCCCACCAACTCATGCATGCATGCTTGCACTCTTTCTCTCAAAATAAATAAACTTAAAAAAATTTTTTTAATTTAAACTTAAATTTAAAAAAATTAAAAAAAAATAAAATTTAAAAACCATTCTTACTTCTTGGGGTTTACAAAAAGAAACTGAGGGCCAGATTTGTCAACCCCTGGGCAACGTAACCAATGCTAGACTGCCTCTCTAGTACCTCTGACAAATGGTCCCCAGTGTCTGTGACAAGGGCTTGCCTTGTCACCATGAACTGGAATTTAATTGTCTGCAGTTGAACTCTGGTGTGGGCTTCTCCAACCTAAAAATTCTGCTAGGGGCACATGGCTGGTTGGGTCCAAAGAGCATGCAACTCTGAGCAGCCCCCTCTTCTTTTGTTCTACTCCCCAGCTGGTTCCCCTACCATTCCATGTGTAGGGTACAACCCGCATTCAGAGATGGGTAAGTATTTCAGCCCTGAAATGCAGTTTCAGTTCTTCTTGTTCAGATTTCCCCTCATGGCTCCTCAGCTCGGTCATGACCTCTAGGAAGGCTCCCAGATTGTATACTGGGAATTTACTTGTTAGTTTCCTAACAAATAAACACTACCAATAGATGCCCCACTGTAGGCAGGCCAGGCCTGGGTTTCAACTCCCTCCCTCTCCAAACATAAGGTTTTCCAAACCACTAAACGACAGGCAGTAGGATATTTTTCACCACAGGGTCCCAATCTCCTGACCCTTCAAAGAGGAGGACTTTCTTCTATGGCTCATCTACTACAGGAAGGGCATATAATAGTAGGTGATGGGGATACAAAGATAGCCCCAGTAGGTACTGTTCCAATTACTTTACAGATGTCAATTATTCCAACTTCACAACAACTCTAATATATGTGTGCTACTGTCATCTTTATTTTGCAGATGGGGATATAGCAGCACAGTTGTTAAGAAACTAGTCCAAAGTCACACACAGAGTTAAGTGACAGAGTTGGAGTGCTAACACAGTCTGGGACGAGCCTCAGGGAAGCATCTCCTTCAAGAGGTTATGCCTAGGCAGAGACCTGAAGGATAATTAAGGAGCTATATCTGGGTGAACCAGTGAAACAAAAGCCTTCCAGGTGGAAGAACATGCCCAAAGACATAGAGGCCAACAGCCTAGCATGAGTGTGTCAGACTTCCATTTCAGGTGGATGGTTCTGGTGGCTTCAGGATGGACTGAAATGAGGGCAAATGACCCTTTAGGAAATGTATCCAGTTGGAAGCTGATAGGGTCAGATCTAGGATGACAGGAAGAGACAGAGAAATCGGCCTAGGTTTGGGGAGATAAAAATCAGCAGGACTTGATGGTTGCATTTTGTTGTGTTTGTTTACTATTTATTCAGCAGATAGGCTGTATGTTCAGCATTATGATAGATGAGCTGCATGTACAATGTTAACAGCACATTTACCATCCCTGCTCTGTAGAATTTACAGTTCAAGTTTGGGCTCAGAGAGGGACAGCAGGGGTTCCAGGGTGCCTTGAAGATTCCATTAGGGCAGGTGGTGTTCCTCAAACCAAATAGTGACCAATTAGTGAGTGGTGCAATCATACCAGTGGATCTTGAACAGCATTTTACCAAAGCAAAATAGAATAGAACATATCAGGGTGCCTTGACTGCCATAAGGGAAAGAACAATTTTCAGAAATCTTATTTCGTTACATATGTGCAAGTCTGTATTAGATTAACATGTGCAATGCACTTCTTAATGAGGGCCAAGGAAAGAAAGAAAAACAAACCTTGTAAAAACCTTGGGTTAAGGATAATCACACGCCTGTAACTCTGAACACCTTGAAGGGACTGATCATGCCTTACTCATGTTTTTGTTCCTATAATAAAGTGGATGGATAAATGGATGGGTTATGCATGTTTGTGATAGATGGATGAATTAAATGAATTAATGATGGACATTAATTAAATGAATGGGCAGGTGGATGGGTGGATGTATTCATGCATGCATGCATGCATGGATAAGTGAGGGGATGGTGAATGGAAGCATTATTGATGAAGACAAAAAGATCTATAGAATAAGTCAGCGTAGGGCATGCTGAATCTGAGGTTATCTGAGAAATTGCAGGACAGTGGAGATGGACATAGAAGTCGTAACGGGAGAGATGAGGGCTAGGAAGCCGAGGCTCTGCAGGTAGTAAGGGATTAATTGGTTTGAGGAGAAAAGTTGGAGGTATACGAGTCCCCAGGCGAGATCCTTTGATTTCACAGCCTCTCCACGCTACCGCAAGCACCACCCCACTGCGTTCTTGCAGGCCACACCCTCGAGCGTGGCCTCCGTGGAGAGGGCGTTCTCACTACCACAAAGGCTTCAGGCTAGAAGGGCCGAAAGTGCACGAGAGCACGAGTTTGGACGCCGCTCTCCCCACCCTTTTGGGTCCGTGTCCGGGGAACTGCCTCGGCTGAGGGACTGCTGGATACTCTGTGTCTGGCTGGTGTGGAGCGGTGTAATGGTCTGTTGATTCTCTTTCCACCTCTGCCCATTCTCACGTCTTTCCTATCAGGACCGGCTGGATGGCCGTCAGGGCTCCCAACTGTCGCGTCCCCTGGGGCATCATAGAGAACGTAGTCCTCCATTGGCTCAGTCTACCCTTTCCGAGTGTGGGTTAGAGTGCCTACGTCATTTTCGGTCGCCTCGGGCTGGGTGAGGAGTGCCGCCACCAGAGGAGGACGCCGCTGGGTCGGGCAAACCTGGAGGGAGGCAAGAAACGTGTCGGGACCCGGATTTGCAAGCTGAGGCTGGAAGGAAAGTGGAAGCTGCAGCCTGGTTCCGCTCCCGCTCCTCTTGGAGGGCGGCTGAGTCAGCGCTAGAGGGCTCTCGCGCCTTGAGCTGGGAAGAGCCTGAGGGAGGGGAGTAAGGCTCCTTTGCCAGCCTGAGGAGGAAGAGCAGTGTAGAGAAAAACCTTGGGTCACAAGCGTAGCTTGGACACGTAGCCTGCAGACACGTTCCCCGCTCCTCAGCTCGGAGTTGACGCATCCACACCTCCAGGCTGCGCATTAAAATGGCTGGCTGTGCCACTACTCCTAACCCCATGCAGACCCTTCAGGAGGAAGCGGTGTGTGCCATCTGCCTGGATTACTTCAAGGATCCCGTTTCCATAGGCTGTGGGCACAACTTCTGCCGAGGATGTGTGACCCAGCTGTGGGGCAAGGAAGATGAGGAAGACAGGGACGGGGAAGAAGATGGATGGGAAGAAGACGAGGACGACGATGTGGAGGGGGCCACCGGTGGATGGGACAACTCTATTAGAGAGGTTTTGTACCAGGGCAGTGCTGACGAGGTGTTCCAGGACCAAGAAGATGAACTCTGGGTTGGTGACGGTGGCGTCAGGAATTGGGACAACATGGACTATGTGTGGGACCAGGAGGAAGAAGAGGAGGAAGATCAGGACTATTACCTGGGAAGCTTGAGACATGACCTGAGAATTGACGTCTACCCAGAAGAGGAGATATTGGAAGAATACGAGGACGAGGAAGAGCTGTATCCTGACACCCACTTGCCTCCTCCTCCTCCACCTCCCCCCCCTCCTCCGCCCCCTCCACGTCAGTTCATCTGTCCCCAGTGCCGAAAGAGCTTTAAGCGTCGCAGCTTTCGTCCCAACTTGCAGCTAGCCAACATGGTCCAGATAATTCGACAGATGAGCCCCACTCCTTATCGAGGAAGTCGGGGGAATGATCAGGGCATCTGCTCCAAACACCAGGAAGCCCTGAAACTTTTTTGTGAAGTGGACAAAGAGGCTATCTGTGTGGTGTGCCGAGAATCCAGGACCCACAAACAACACAGCGTGGTGCCAATGGAGGAGGTGGTGCAGGAGTACAAGGTGAGAGGCACAAGGGGGGAAGGAGAATGGGGGGGTGAGGGGAGTGGAGAGAAAAACAAGGGCAGCTGGGAGGCAGATACTTGCTAGTTGAATCTTTTTTGTGAGAGATAAGGGCACAGTAGTGGAGAGAGATGGGCATATGTGGACAAGAGACACAATGGCTGAGGCTGATTGGCTTCCCCAAAGGAAGCTGAGCAGAGGCACCAAAGCTGACCACTGTTGTTATTCCCTTTCAATCTGAGTATCAGTGGCATGTCCCTAGTACCAAATTTCACTCTGTTGAGTACTGAGGGTGTACCTGACCAAGACTCCAAGACCCTTAACACATAGGAATGGAAAGCCATTAAGTACTTGAACCATAATAGACATTTGAAACCTCAGAGCACAAGCAGTGTCAAAACAAATGACTGGGGAAACACACACACACAAACATTGCTGGTTTTGGTAGGCTGAAATGCCAGGTAGGAGTCATAGACTAAGTGCAACAGGCCATACCCCCTTCCCAAAATCTGAGGTTGCTTCCTCACCTTCAGTGGGGTCTGTTTTCCCTGTAGAGAGAGGCAGAGGACATAAACATCTTTATGATGGATCAAAAGAAGTCTCATGTCCTTAATCACTCTCCTTTCCTGGTATTTTATCATGAAAGGAGTGAGGGATTTAGGATGAGATGACCTGGCTCTGCCACTTATTGTCTAAACTTGGGCAGGTCTCCACCTCTTACCTTTACTTTTCCCCTAGGCTTGTTAAAATTAAAAGAGACCACATATGTGAAAGTTTTTTATAAACCATGAAGCACTAAACAGATGTTTGCTTTTATTTGATTTTCCTGTAATTTGTCTTTGCTTTGGGTTCTGATTTAGTTAATACATTGCTTTCCTGACCTGAGTAGTAGAGAGTTATTTCAATGACCACATAAATAATGTCTTCCTTACCAAAAGCCTAGGTGAATGTGACTTCTAGCAGTAACCAAGGAAGGAGAGGATATCTCAGGCCCCAAAAGTCTTATCTTGGATATTCATTAGCAGGTGCTCACATCTCAGTGTGCTTTACAGTTTATAAAATCTATTTCCTCATGTTCTCCTACAGCAGTGGTTTTCCAGTTGTGGATTTTGACCAATTAGTGGGTCTTAAAATAAATGTGTCATGCCCAGCATTATTTTAAAATTAAACAGAAAATATCAGGGTTCATGGAACATAGTAAGGTAAACATTGTCTTATGAAAGCTTTAAATTATATGTACACCTGTGTATACCTGGTCTCACAGTAAAACGTATTGCTTACTCTGGGTTGCAGTCAAAACACAAACGTTGTCCTAAGGCATCATACATTAGCTATTATCATCACCCTTCAATTTGGTTACTGGTAAGTGCACAGTGAGACACTACAATCTTAACTACAAATCACTGCTAATTTCATCATACAAACCTGACTTTAAGGACAACCCTAGCACCATGCTTTCCCCCAGGGTAATAAAGTTTGCCTCCAGAAGAAACTCTGTCCTATACTTCTGGTTTTTAGTACAGTGAACCTGAGGAAAGAAGGTAACCTTTCATTCCTCTGCTAGAATTTTCTGTAAGGATTTTGAAACCACAATTTTCACTGAAAGTTAAAAGAGATGGTCTTTTCAACTAGGGAAGCCAGATAACACTCACTTGAAACTTGAATTATTTATAAAACATACCAGTAAACATAAACAGCAAAACCAAGTTAAGCAAATTGGGGATAATTCCTTTCAAAATATAGAATATTTAAAAGAAAATAAAACTTTTATTTTCAAACACATACCAGAATTTAAGTAGATGGTATTGCCAAACATAGGAATTACAATGAAGATGTTAAAAACTTTTATTTTATGTATGTATAAACTTTTAGTAATTGGTAATGTAGTTTTGTTACTGTCTTTCATTGGTCAACATATACCAGCAGCATAATTTACAATTTTACTGAAAACTCTCATGATAGGTAACATTATAAGGAACTATTTTTGTATAAAGGTTTATTTCATATTATGCATTATCCATCACACAGTTCTGGTTACAATGAATTCTTGTCACTACCACTTGAACACATTTTTTTTTAATCTACTTTGAAGGTGATCAAACTTTTTAGTTTTAGGGACTGAGTAGGGAGTTATTATTCATAGACTCAAGGAATAGGTCAGTGATTTTTCAGGAATAGGAGAGAAAGGCTTTCTCTCTCCCTCCACAAGTTATATTAGCATTGCACATAAGGGGAATGTTATAATTTATAAAAGAACTCCTTGGCTGGTGGGAATACAAAGATAGAACAAGAAACATTCAGAGTAAGGCCTATAATTAATGAGGCATATGAACAGGTTGGGTAGCCACAGATGTTCATTGTGGGTATGATGCTAAATATTTATACTGCTATTTTTCTTGCATATCCAAGACAATTATATTGTTTCGAGGTCAATGTACTTTTAAAGTTTAATTTTGTATAAAAAGAGGCTTTTTAGCTCTGAAAAGCTTACTTATTTACATCTTCCATTTTGTCCATCCCATGAGTTAGAGTTCATCTTGACTCTTCAAGATAGAATCAGAGGATTATGAAAGTAAAAGCATTTAGATTTGACCAAGGGCACCATTAAATGGTGTCAGGTTTTAGGCGGCAGATGGGTGTATAAAAAGGAAATGAACAAAGATTTCACTTGTTGGGGTTCAGGCACAACTGGATGCCTGTATTGCCCTGCCACCCAGCTGCCGCCAATAAAATCATTCATCGTTCTGCAAGAGGGACCAGATGCTTCCATCATCAGTACTCCTTTTTCTGTTTTCTCCTTTGAGGTAGCTAAAGATGGCAGCCAAAAAGTTATTTGAGGCTTTTATCAAGTATATATTCACGTTATGATGCAGAAGATAGGGTCATCTTCTCCAGTTGAGTTACGTTACCTGAAAATGTTGGGCAGTGACACAATGCCAAACACTGTTAAATTTATGCCATTAAAAACAGTGGAGTATTCTGCAAAGCACAGTTCTCTGAAGCTTTAAGATTGGACAGTATTGGAATATTAACAGCAATCTTCCAAAAGCTATGAAAGCATAATATTAAATAGCCCTTTTAATTGCAAAGGAGAAAAAAATGAAGAAATTTGTGAAGCCTTGCATTCCAAGTGCTGCCACAACTTTGAGAGGAAATTGAGGAATTCCAGACTTTCTTCATCTACTTCTAGTCTTAACTCTGAAATGATGACTGAACATATCAAACTTCAGGTTTTAAAAACTTCAGCTCATCTTTCTTTGCTGTTGAGATGAATCTACTGAAAAAAAAAAAGTGTGCTTTGCTTATGTTTAAAAATAAAGCTTTAAAAACTGTGGATGTGGTGGTTTCATAAATGTAATACTTGACCACTAAAAACAGTATTTTTGAAGCTGTATCAAATGAACTGAGTTGGAAGAAAATTATACGAGTATACTTGGTGGTGCTACAGCAATGGAATGTTCTAAATCTGGGTTTTTGGCAAGAACTGAAGAAAACTGTGTGCAAGATGTACTGTAGCAATCCCCACCAAGCATCCACTTCCATTGATTGGCCCATAATCTACTGGAAATCTTCACCTTGCTGTCAGCATAACCCTTGTGAAAAACAATAGATTTGATCCCAGTTTGCCTTGATTTTTGAAGATCTGTTCAGAATGCCATTGAGAGTGTTTTCTCTTACGTACTAAGGTTCCTTGGTTGTCAAAGAACTGTACTCAGCTGAATTTATGGACAGAACTAATTTTGAAACACCAATGACAAAATAACCCTCTGATTTTGGAACACCATCTAAAGAGAATTTGTTCTTTAAAATTTCAAAAATTAAAACTTTTGACAGAATGTAATGCATTGAAGCTTAAAATACATTGACCCTGAAATGTCAAAAGGCAAACACCAACATCACTCTCATTATGAAATACTTTAAGCAAAACTTGCCAAAAATCCAGCTACACATAGCAAACTCATGCTAAAAATGTCTAACTTGCTTGGCCAATCTTTCAAGGACTAGATTTCTGAATGTTATTTCAAGACAAAAATATGAAATATCCATAACTATTTTGGGTGATTGTTCTTGACCTTGTTCTTAAAACCTACCTGGGGTCGCTTTTATAAAGAATGTTTTCAACTGTCGGTTGGTTCAATTCCTTTAAGAGGAGTATGTGGAACTTTAAGTCTGTTTGTTTTGACTAGAAACTTCCAGATAAATACTCTAGAGAAATTGGGATATAAAATGTCTAAGCATATGTGAAGACTTTGTTCCATTTGTTATTCCATTTTCTCTTTACATCTTAAAAGCTTTTTTGGGGGGGGGGGGGTGGAGTATATCTAGCTGTGGGGAGAAAACAGTACAAGAGTATTGTTAAAGCAGCTTGTGTTTTGTTACATCTTCTACACCGCCCAAGAAAGATAAGGCTTTTAACAGTGACATAGTTATCACATCATCTGAATAAATTTTTGCCTTCCAAAATTACCCTTGCTTTGATTTTTAGTCATGATACTTGTGAAATTTTAAATAACACTGGAGGGAAAATGTGAAATTTTTACGTATATGAAAAGTAGAGCTATGAGTTCCAAAAACATTGAGGAAAAACTGGTATATCCATATTCACCAGATATTCATCTATTTATTGAATGTTTTCCCTACTAGGTTCAGCTATTGACTGTTGTATCACAAGTCAGACTGTTTAAACTTGGTCCTCACTACTCCTATGGTTGTACCTGGGACCTCATCTTTACAGACCTGCTATACATATCTGAAACCCTCACTTTAAACTGCACTATGACCTTAGCTCTTTGCCTCCTAATGCAGTTAAACACACTCTAGTTATACCTGCTCTTCAGTTTTGTGGAGGCCACAGTTCACTGACTCCTAATTTTTTTCTTTCCCAATTTAATAGATTCTTGCTGAGCCTGGACCTCATGATTAGTCTTGGCATGAAGAACGCATCCACACTGTAGTCTAGACCAGCGTTTCTCAACCTCAGCACTAATGACATTTTGAATAAGAGAATTCTTTGCAGGTTGGGGCTGTCCTGTGCATTATAGGATGCCTAGGAGCATTCCCTGGACTCTACCCACCAGATGTAAGTAGCACCCCTCCATCAGCTGTGGCAACCACAAATGTCTCCCAACATTTCCAAATGTCTTGTGGAGAGGGGTGACAGGAGCAAAATCATCCATGGTTAAGAATCATTGGTCTAGACTCAGGGAAAATGGTCAAATCCACAGATGTGCCATTACCAGCTTTACTTATGCCCTATAGCCAGTGATTGACATAGGTGTTTAAAAGTGTTCAATGGGGCACCAGGATGACTCAGTCAGCATCTGACATTGGCTCAGGTCATGATCTCATGGTTTGTGAGTTTAAGCCCCATATCAGGCTGTCTGCTGTCAGCACAGAGCCCATTTTGGATCCTCTGTCCCCTGCTCTCTATGCCCTTCCCCTGCTTGCTTGTGCTCTGTAAAATTAAATTTAAATTAATATTATCTTTTTAAAAAAAGTGTTCAATGGAAAAATAGCCCCACCTACCTAGAACCTTATTAAACGGTCTTAGCATCAGTGTATTAATTGATATGACCCCTACTTCTCCCAGCTCTTGGCAGGCAGGTGGCAAAGTCAGCAAACTTTAAAAAAAAAAATTTTTTTAATGTTTGTTTATTTTTGACAGAGAGAGAGAAAGAGACAGAGCATGAGTGGGGGAGAGGCAGAGAGAGAGGGAGACCCAGAATTCGAAGCAGGCTCCAGGCTCTGAGCTGTCAGCACAGAGCCTAACACAGGGCCCGAACTCACGGAGTGCAAGATCATCATGACCTGAGACGAAGTCGGACGCTCAACCGACTGAGCCACTCAGGCACCCCAGCAAACTTTTTTTTTTAAGCCAGAGCTGCATATGTCACTGCCATTTGGGAGAACAAGGCCTATGACAGATAAAGCAGTGTATGAAATCAAGATCTAGAAATGATGAGTAATAAAAGACAATCACTTCAGCAAATATCAGTTTCAGCAGGGCTACAGGGCAGTCATTTTTTGTTTTGATTTTTAAGTATTATGCAGAATTTACAAAACCAGAGCCTGCCTGCTCCTGGTGGAGTGGGGTGGCCCTGCTTTAATAAGTATAACGTCAACCCCTAAAGCACTTCCTTAAAACCTGAGTCTCCTCTACTAGCCACCAACCTCTGGCCCCTATGCCATGCCTCCAGAAATCTTTATAGGACCTACAGATTCTATGCTATGTCCCACCTCCAACTCCTGACCCCCTCAGAAAGTTAATCCTGGAACACTGAAAGTTATTACAAATATTTATTGACTGATAAAATATTACAAAAAGGGGGACACAAGACATTAGGCTGTTATGCCAGGTCTGAAAGGACTTTGCAACAATGGAAGTATTCTAAATCTGTGCTATTTGATATAGTAGCTACATATGACTTAAGCTCTTGAAATGTGTCTAGTGCAACTCAGGAACTGAATTTTTAATTGTATTTGATTTTAATTAATTTGAAATAGCCACTAGTGGCTATCAAGTTATATTGAATTGTATAGTTCCATAGAAAGAAGGCACGTTGAATTCTGGTCCTTTCTATGACTCAGGAATAGAGGCAAGTCCAAAGGAAAGATGAAAAAGAAATGAGACAACTTTCTTTTCCCCATCAGAAGAGGCAGGCTCAAAGGTGATATTTTTTGGCACAGAAGCAAATATATAAAAGAAAGTGGCTCAGTCAGTTGAGCATCCGACTTTGGCTCTGGTCATGATCTTTCAGTTTGTGAGTACGAACCCCACATCAGGCTCTGTGCCGACAGCTCAGAGCCTGGAGCCTGCTTCAGATTCTGTGTCTCCCTCTCTCTCTCTACCCCTCCCCTGCTCACGCTTTGTCTTTCTCTCTCAAAAATAAATAACATTAAAATAAATAAAGGCCTTCTTACATTTTTTTTTAAAAATCTGACTAAAACAACCTTGAACAGTTCCACTTGTGATTCATGTGGATCACATGTGAGAAATGTGATAAGGAACTCTAATGGGAAGGCAGCTAAAAAAGAAACTGCATTGCCCTCTTCCCCAAAAAAGCCAAAGCTGGGGCCTCAAAATAGGAGGGGAAAGAAGTATAAATAAGGTTTTATTTGGTGCCTGACTTTTTGAAAATGGGATGTGGGGCAAAACCTAGCATTAAAGTAGGTAAGTGGGTTCTTCCCTTTTTCCTCTCACACCTAAATCCTGACAGAGAGTGGTAAGGAGATCATGGAGTCCTAGAAGGGAAAGCAGTTTGTGCTGGCAGTGCTAAATAAGAAAAGAGGAAGTGAGAGGTTTTAGGAATAACAGGGCTGAAAAGGAGGAGAGCTAAAAGTGGTGACAAATTTAACTTTTAATTATATAGTCTTTGCCCACAAACCAGAGTCCTCAGAGGTATAGTTTGAGAACCCCAGGCATAGGGAAATAGCTCATCTTACAATGTGAGAAGTGTAGGAGCTGTGACAGGAGACCAGCAAAGAAGGAAGGAAATGGGCCGCTAAGTTACTACTCTTCTCCCCACTTCTATCCCTTCCAAAGAAGCAGGAAAATGGATACCTCAGAGATTTGAGCTAGAAATAGCCTTAAAGAATAGGTCTTATTCTTCCATAGCTACTGAGGCTTATTCTTCCATAGCTACTGAGGATCATGCTTAGGCCTTCCCAGTCTTTTACCCCATCCTAAAGGACTCAGCAGTTGGTCAGAGACTTCTCATTGACTATTCCACCTGGTATGAAGCAGGGCCCCACAAAGATGAAGGACCCAGGTCACCTGGAAGAAGACCCCTAGGGGTCCTGCCCTTTTTTGTCTGCCATTTCCTAATCAGATAGAATCCTCTGTCTACCCTCTCCAGCAAAGGATGGAATTTCTCAGCAAGCTCTGGCTATTTAATCCAAGTGTGAGTAGAAAGAACTGTTTTCTCTTCAGCCCTCTTACAGTGTGCTAGCCAGTCTTAAGGTTCCATTTTAACATACCTTCCCAACTCTAGTTCATATGAAATTGTCTTCCAGGAGAAAGCTGAAAAAAGGCACCTTGGGTCATCTTTTGTTTCTTCCTACCACCTACTGTTGTTTTAAATCCTTTAACAAGCCAGAGGTTTGCCTTCTCCTAGCATGTCTTATAATTCTACCTGGCCTGTAGTCACCTGCCTGGACCACACCCACTTCCACAGCCTCTCGCTGTACATCTGCTGAAGTACCTAGGGCCTGGAGAACCCACAGTCCCTCTCCCAGGGAAAACCCAACAGAATGCCTTAGCAGCTTTCACTATTAGACTTCAGATTTCTGCCTAAGATGGGCAATGAATATTTATCCAGAGACATAAGGAAATGATATGTGATTTTTTGCAAGATCTCTTCCTGGCTTTGACTTAATAGCATATCCCTGCCTCTCACCAGGAAGAAAGCAATAGAACCTACAATAAGAACAGAACTTCCCATGTTTCTTTCTAATCTTTTTCAGCTTAATTCTTTAGGCCTCAATCATGAATTAGTTTCTATAATCAGAGCCCAATTCTAGATACTGGAGTGAAGAAGGTGGGGTAGGGAGGAGACAGATGGATTAGATATGTTGAATCCCTCATCATAAGGCCATTGGTAAGTCCTCACTCAGTCTCTCCTTTCATAGGACTCTCATGACCCTCCTACAAACCCCCTTGTGTGACTTCTGAACTCTTGTCGTTTCTAGTCTTCCTTCAACCTTCAACCTACCCTCCATTCTGAGACCAAACACTTTACAACAAAATCAAGTCTAGGCAGGAGAGGGATGAGATAATCCTAAAGAGAAAGACCTAGGCCTCAAGACAAATCCAGATTCCTTAGTAGTCAACTCCTTCCTGATAGAGGCTCTCTGGCCACCTTGGGTTTCACTCTCTCCTACCTTCCCATTTGAAACCATCCCTCCAAAACTTCTGCATGCAAACCACTCTAACCCCTCCCCATGGTGATCCCTCTGCCTGGAACACCCTTTAACTACTTGCCCTTAACTACTTAGCCTGTGAGGCTAGTTACCAAGATTGGAATCTTCTACAACCAAACCCTCTACCAGCAAATGCAGCATATGAGCCCAAACAGACCAGTCCCTGACCTCAGGGCACTGAGAAAATCCCTGAGGGATTCAACTAAGGGGAAACTGAGCTAAGGGCTATGAAGGCCCAGCACACCATCACTATGAGGGTATGAAACCAGAAGCCTAACTTAGACTTGAGGGTCACAGAGGGTTTCTCTGGGGTGGCAACCTGAGTTGAGACCTGAAGGAAGCTTAGATTAAGAAAAGTGGGGGTGAGGGGTGCCTGGGTGGCTCCGTCGGTTAAGCATCCAACTTCAACTCAGTTCATGATTTGTGGTTGGTGAGTTCGAGCCCCCTGTTGGGCTCTGTGCTGACAGCTTGGAGCCTGGAGCCTGCTTCAGATTCTGTGTTTCTCTTTCTCTCTGCCCCTCCCCTGCCCACAGTTTGTCTCTCTCTCCCTCAAAAATGAATAAACATTAAAAAAAGAAAGAAAAGAACAGTGGAGATGGAATATGGTGGGCCTTCCCGGCAGAACAAGGTGTGTGTTCTGTGTAGGAGAGAACTGATAGTTGGGAGGAGCAGGGGAGAGACAGTGTACCCACAAAAGGAGTATGGGCCAGGGGTACCTGGGTGGCTTAGTCAGTTGAGTGTCCGACTTCAGCCCAGGTCATGATCCCATGGTTTGTGGGTTCAAGCCCCGCATCAGGCTCTGTGCTGACAGCTTGGGGCCTGGAGCCTGCTTTGGATTCTGTGTCTCCCTCTCTCTCTGCCCCTCCCGTACTCTCTCTGTCTCCCAAAAATAAATAAACATTAAAAATTAAAAAAAAAAAAAAAAGTAAGTATGGGCCAGAGCCAACCACACTGAAACTGCCAAGAAACAGTAGAATGAAGGGAAGTCACCCGCTTTAGCTGGCAGTGGGCCCTCTGGCCTTGGCCACATCCTTTTCCCTCAGCCCTTCACCTATCACCCACAATAATCATCACCACCACATTCAAGGGAAGACCTGTCTCACCTCCTGAATGCTGACAGGAGGGAATAGAGGTCTGTTCCTAAAAGAGAGGCTATGGACCTCTTGTAGGGAAACCAGAGGGGCTTCTCCCAGCTGTATGAGTCTTAGGAATGCCCAGCAGAAAAGACAGACTTCCTTAAAAGAGCATCTCCAATTTCTCCCTTAGGATGCTTACCTTGTGTGGGAATGGAAGTGGTGCCAGTGAGGATGTGGGAGACAAGGGAGCATCCCAGGGACTGGGACTAGAAGTGGGTGGGGAACCCTCCAGGAGGGGCAGCCTGAGGAGCAGAAAGAAGGCTCTGCAGAGAAATTCTCCCAAAGGCCAGGTGGGGCCCTCCAGCAGACTTCCACCTCCTAGAGGCCAGATTAAAGACATCTGGAATGAAAAGGCTGGCCACAATAGACCCGTTGTGGGAACTGTGCATCCTGTAGCCAAGGGGTCATCCCACTGGGGGGCAGGGCTTGAGGTGTGAGGAGTCCAGGTGAGCCCATATGCCTAACAGGGTACCATGGGGACCCAGAGGGAAGCAGGTGTGTATGGGGCTCAACTCCAGCTGGGGCTGAGAAGGAAAGGCTGCCGCTGCACCCTCCTTCCTGCCCCTCGCTACACCCAGAGTCGGGGCCATGCCTCCCTCGGTTCAGGAATGCTCTTCAATGACTTTGTGGCTTGCCGGGAGGCCAGGCAGTAACTGGAGGAAAACTCCAGTCTGGAGGTGGAAAGCCCAAAACCTGTAATCTGGTCGTCCGGGGAAGTCCACTACATTCCATTTCTCCTTCTCCTCTGGCATTGCCAGACCGGTACTAATAGGCTCCAGGAGAAAACGCGAATTACCCTCCCTTGGCCGCATAGGATGGGGCGCTAACACAATCCTCTTACAGAGCAAGGAGCTGGCGTACGAAGAGGCCCACGGAATTAGGGGAGGTCAAGGGCACTTCCAGAAATTTCGAGCTCGGTAGGCGGCAGGGAGGACTCCGTGAAGCGGCCAGCCAAAGATGGGAATGGGGGAGGGCGGGGCTAGCCTGGGAACCGCCCTCTTCTGGAAAGGAACTGAGAGATGCCTAGAAGCGTCGTCCTTGAGCATGTGTAAGACCTGGGAGGCTCGTTTTAAACCTGCACCCTTGGCCTTGCCTCAGGGATGCTGATTCCACAGCAGCTCCCTGGCAAAATTCAAGAAAACTGAGAGCCAAATGATATTTCTCCAGGCAGGTAAACATAAAGTGACTGAGCAATGATCTCTTTAGGGAGTGGAGATAGGAGATGAAGAACTCGTGTTCTTGAACTGAGAGGAAATCCTCTGCGTATACAGGTCAACAGCCAGGGGAGTGCTTGCGCTGAGCATCTCTACTAGATGATGCGTGGAATCTCTCACCTCTCCATTTGTGCCAAGTGCCCAGGGCACTTGGCATGACCCCAGTTATGAACAGCAAGCTGGATATTGGTGTGGGTGAAGGTAAGAGTCTCCCACGACAAGAGGAGAAACAAAATACATGGGTCGAAGTCGAGTTGGACTATAGTGTTGGAAAAGCAAGAAGACAGCTAATTGGGGGTGCTATGGTGGCGGGTGACATACGTGACTGGGACCCTTGAAGCACAGTCAGGATAGCGTCCTGAAGAGCCATGATTCTTCCCCAAGCCTGCTGGCCCTCTTGTCAATTGCCCCTTACCTCCATCTCACGGTTTGAGTTTCAGCACCTGCAACAATCCAGTTCAAGACTTTTGCACTGACTGTCTCTCCAACTACATCTCCTCCCACATACTTTCCCTTATTGGAACATTAACTTTCCATATAGCCACAGGGCTGTATCCTACTTCTTCCTCTCTTTGCTCCAATCTCTCTCTCAATCTCCGTTCCACTCACCCCATCAAATGTAAACCAAAAAAAAACAAACAAAAAAAACAAAACAAAAAACAGGTCCCCACCGTCTTGGCTCACAGGTGTATTCCCCCCAACACCTAAAACAGGAACTGGTACCAAAGAAATGCTAAGGTTGCCTGCATTTACTCTGCCAGGCACCATTCTGGGCGGCTTTACATTTATTGACTGATTGATTGATTGATTGATAGAGATAGAGCACAAGCAGGGGAGAGGCAGAGAGAGGACAGAATCCCAAGCTGGCTCCGTGCTCTCTGCGCAAAGCTGGACGGGGTTCGAACTCACTAACTGTCAGATCATGACCTGGGCCAAAATCCAGAATCAGTCGATTAACTGACTGAGCCACCAAGGCGTCCCTGGGTGCTTTACCTAACTCACTTACTCTCCTCAACACCGTTTTAGGTTGATAGTATTGTTTCCAACCTCATTTTACAGATGTGACACTAAAAATAATACACATTACAAACAAAATAATTATGTATAATCCCCCTTATTTTGCATAAATGATAGTCACTGCTATCATCCTGGTCTGTGCAACCCCCCCCTCCCCTATTTAAAAAATATTTGAGGGGCACCTGGGTGGCTCAGTCAGTTAAGCATCTGAATCTGGATTTTGATTCAGGTCATGATCTCAGGATTTGTGAGTTCGATCCCAGTGTCCAGCGTTCTGCCAAGAGCATGGAGCCTGCCTGAATATTCTCTCTCCTTCTCTCTCTGCCCCCACCCCCGTTCATGTGCACCTCCCTCTCTCTCTTAAAATAAATAAACTTAAAAAAAATAAAATTAAAAATACTTGAGAGAGGCGCTGCCAGCCAGCATCATATCTTAATTTCAAGAATGTGCCGTAGCGGGAGGCACTACATACTCACATACCATGAGGTTAAATGGGAGGGCGGTAGCCAGCCAGGCAACCATGTTCCACTGCTTCCCAGTCTGAGGACACCTCCTTGGGGGCACGCCTGGACCCCCCAGCCGGCCTTTCTGGGAGGTGGTTAGGCCCAGAGCGGCTTTGGACCCGAGTCCCCAGAATTCAGAACCCGGAGGCCTTTCCTCTCGCGGCCGTTCAGTTTCTATGACGGCTCTCTGCACTCCTGCCTAGACGAGAGCTCGGTGACCGATAAGCGGCCCACGGACCGATTTTTCGTTCCTCCCCGCTTTTACGCACCGTAACCCATTTTCGTCTTAACTCCTGCCTGGACTAAGCCCTTCCGAACAGGGAGTGCCTCAGCCAATTCCCTCAGAGCAAAAACCTCTTGATGAAAGAGCTGCCCTCTGAGACAGAAGTCTGTTAGGGTTTAATAATTCACCTGAGCACAGTGTATTTAAAAAAATTTAATACCATATTTTTCATATCGCTTACCATTACTTGCAGTTCTCACCCAGAAATTAAGCTCCCTCAGCGTTGCCCTCCGAGCCACCCTGCGGAAAGGGCGGGGCTCGGGCTGTGCCACGTGGGAATACCAAAGGTGCTGGGCGATCCTGACGGGAATGTGCCGTGCACTTCCCCTCTTCCGCTTCTTAGACATCACGCCCCAGTGAACGTTTGATGGGTTCTTTAAAACACTTGACCGAGTTGGTTTCAGAATGTTTTTGTATGGCACTGCTAAATTATAATGCGTGGCGGAAGGGGACCATGAAGTTTTATCATTTCACCTGTCCCTATGCCCCACCTGGCGCCGCCATCTTAGGCAGAAATGAATCATGGGGGCCGCCATTTTGTTGGAGCGGACGGGTATTTCCGGTTCCGGTGGGGTTCCTTCTCTCTCTTTTCCTCTGCAGAGCCGCGGTGCGAGCGGCTGTGGTGCTAGTGTCTGAGCTATCCAACTCCATCCTTGTCGCCCCGGCGACACCCGCACTCCCCGCCGCCATGACTGAGCAGATGACACTTCGTGGCACCCTCAAGGGCCACAACGGCTGGGTGACTCAGATCGCCACCACCCCCCAGTTCCCGGACATGATACTGTCCGCTTCTCGAGGTACGGGCTGAGGTGCGGGGCAAGGGGTTGAAAGATAAGTGGGTTGCGCGTGTCTCCTGTTGTTTCCAGTGGATCGCGAGTTGGCGGCCCGGAAAACTCCGTCCGCCTGCGAGGTGGGGCATGCGGACCCGGGCCTAAGTCTCAGCCTGGATAAGCCCATGAGGCATTTTCCACTTTGCAAAGGCCGAGACATAGATCAGCTCGTAGCTGCTAGGATTGCAGGATTGGGGTTTTATTTCTTGCCCGCCTCCTCGCAGATGTGGCTAAGTGTGCAAGAGCCTATACGGGTCGGGCGGGGCGGTGATGACCCCAACATGCCATCTGAGTGCCCATGCTGAGACCCAGAGGCTGTTTCTGAGCTGCCGCCCGGCCCTGTGCCTAGTTTTTCCTGGATGGACTCCCAAGGGCAGTCCTGATGCCAATCTCCTTGCAAGCCCGTGTCTTGTCTTTTCTGCCTTTTTTTTTTTCTTGTCATTCTCTTGTTTGAATGAACACGCTATTGTTTGCCCCCACGCTATTAAAAACAGTCTGAGGTTAGGATCATGTGTGACGCATAATCGGAAAGCGTGTCGAGTCCAACACCTTTCAGTGAAAGCTTCCAGCCTTGTAGTGTGTAAATCAACTAAATCCAGTACTTCTGGCATCCTCAGTGATAGTTGTAGGAAGCCCACATACAGTGTTCCCACACCCAAGCAGCAGTGTTTATGTATTAGACCTCAGAATAAGATTCAGACATTGGACTGTTATGAATGTCACAAAAAAGCATCCATAATCTGCTAAAGGCCTCCACACCTAAGTTTAATTCTAGTGGCATTGTTTAGTTCTACTTGACTTTTTTTTTGGAATAATGAATCACTTAGCTTTGACTAATGACAGCACTCTCGACTTGGGGGTCCCCTCCCCCCTTGAGTGTCCTTAATTTCTTGTAAATCCACCAATGACCTTGAGGGATCCTGGATTATCCAGTAGGTCAGTGAGTGGGCTGTGGGATTCCTCACTGGATTTTCTGTGTTACCTCCCCTTAGATAAGACTATCATCATGTGGAAGTTGACCAGGGATGAGACCAATTATGGCATCCCACAGCGTGCTCTTCGGGGTCATTCCCACTTCGTTAGTGACGTGGTCATCTCCTCAGATGGCCAGTTTGCCCTCTCAGGCTCCTGGGATGGAACCCTTCGTCTTTGGGATCTCACAACGCAAGTAGCTGCTCATTTAACTCTGGGGCACTGGGAAAAAGCTGGGCAGAAATGAGGTAGATGCTGTTGGGAGGTGGTTTCCAAAGGACAGTGAGGTTCATTGTGGGAACTGTAAGGCAGGGCGTACATAGAGAAGGTAGTTGGGTTGCTTGGCTTCCATCCTTGCTGCTTTTAATTACTTTCGCAGAGTTGCTTCAGAGTGGGCTGGTTGAGCAGTTTTGCCACATACTGTGGTTGAGAGTAGGCAAGGGTTTGAACATGTTTTATCTTGGGAGCTCAGTCGTTGGATGGTCAGACATAATGGAGGATCCTAGTGATGACAGATGACATTGTCAGCCAATCCCCATGTGGGAGTGAGGACATGTCCTGCAATTCTGAAGGGATTCTCTGGCACATGCTCAACCATGTTGTGATCAGAACCATGTCCAGGGTCATGTGAGAATGGCAGCTCCAGTAAGACCACGGAAGGCCAGGGAAACAGTCTGATGTGGAAGAATGTTTGCAGAGTCTAGAGACTGACCAAGTCCTCTTCCTTAGGGGTACCACCACACGCAGATTTGTAGGACATACCAAGGATGTGCTGAGTGTGGCTTTCTCCTCCGACAACCGCCAAATTGTCTCTGGCTCCCGAGATAAAACCATCAAGCTGTGGAATACTCTGGGTGTATGCAAATATACTGTCCAGGTAACAGTGAAGGCACATGCAGAAAGCACATGAAGATTCTCTCCCATCCTTCTTAACCTTGGCGTTATGTGGTGATTTCAAGCCTGGCTTGGGCTCCAAAGGGGATCTGTTGATATTAAAGGTTTGGGTTCCAGGGATGTGAGTGCAAAGCCATCAGTGTACCTCCCATGTAACTGAGGGAAGGGGTGAAGGGTGTAGTTTCATGGGACAGGATAGTTTCTCCTTACTTCTTTTCTGTCCTCTAGGATGAGAGCCATTCGGAGTGGGTGTCTTGTGTCCGCTTTTCACCCAATAGCAGCAATCCCATCATTGTCTCCTGTGGCTGGGACAAGCTGGTCAAGGTGAGCTTGAAGTCAGGATGTAGGGCTTTTACCAGCCAGAATGTTCCCATTGCCTCGTAGGTGGTCATAAGTTCTAACTTTGAAAGCTTTATTCCTCAGTTGACTTTTCCTATTGCTGTTTTCTAACTATTAGTTTTTGATACTTGGTGTGGAGTAGCTAATTGAACCCAATATCCCTTGTAGAGCAACGAAGCATTCTTTATTTAATCTTGATGGTCCTTAGGTGACCAAGACAAATTCTTTAACCTTTTTTGTTACTGGTAGAATGAAAAATGGCCACCATATCCAGAAATACTTTTAAAGAAGGTGCCATGCCTTTTTTATCTTGAGCCCTCCTGACCCCAGTGGATTCAGAGCCAGGTTTTTCACCTATTACCCCTAACCCTCCCATATCTAGGTATGGAACCTGGCAAACTGCAAGCTGAAGACCAATCACATCGGCCACACAGGATACCTGAACACTGTGACAGTCTCTCCAGATGGATCCCTCTGTGCTTCTGGAGGGAAGGTATGTTCAGGAGCTGGGAGTATTCTACTCAATGGGGGACAGTGTTTTTTTTTTTTTTAAATACTTAAGGTAGCAATCCAAGAGTAAATGTTTGTGAAAATTGTTTTCTAAAAATTATATACACCATACTGTTTAAAAGATTGTTTTCAGTAAAGCTGGTTTCTTAAAGCTGTTGATATTAGAATTCTGTTTTCAGAACTGATTGTAGTGATTTTAGAAATTGTCAGGGCCTTGGTAGGGTTGATAGGGTGTCATGCATTAACGGAGGGGCATTCAGAGATATACTGGTGTTTGAATCATTAGCTTTGGGGAAGTTGTGGGAGGGAGAATAAGGATTAAGACAGAATCTTGACAGTAGAGATTAACACCTGGAATAGGTTTCATATTACCCTGACTCCCCTTTCCTCTTCTTAGGATGGCCAGGCTATGCTGTGGGACCTTAATGAAGGCAAGCACCTTTATACACTAGATGGTGGGGACATCATCAATGCCCTGTGCTTCAGTCCTAACCGATACTGGCTCTGTGCTGCCACAGGCCCCAGCATCAAGATCTGGGTGAGTGTGGGCTACAGTTGAGGGCCGAGCTCCTGGCTTTACTCTTGTGAGCCATGGCAATGTTGTGATTTCCTGATATGTCACTGCTGGGATTCGAGCTTCCTGAACAACTGCTGATCATCAGGCTATCAGTGGAGACCCAGGAAGAGCAAGTTACAACTTGCTAGGATTGGGATTTGCAGTGGTACACGATACTTACCTACTAAAGGGTGTCACAAATTACAGCAATTTATTCAGTCTCAGCATAATCAACCTTTTGGTCTAGATATTTGGTGGGGGGAGGGGAGACAGTCCTATGCATTTTAGGCTGTTTCACAACATCCTTGGCCTCTATTCCTTGGATGCTTGTAGTAGAATCCCTCCTTACCTTGATTTTGCCCCTTTCCCAGGACTTGGAAGGCAAGATCATTGTAGATGAACTGAAGCAGGAAGTTATCAGTACCAGCAGCAAGGCAGAGCCACCCCAGTGTACTTCTCTGGCCTGGTCTGCTGATGGCCAGGTAAGTGGGTCTCTGCTTAAGTGACTCAGCTTTTACCTTTTCTCTCCCCCTCTTTGCTCTTAGAATGTCTTTGACATGAAATGAAATGACAAAACTAGCCAGGTTGATTTGAGAGAACCAAATTAGCTCTACCAGTGAACAGAGTATATGTTCCTGCACTGGAAGGAAAATTGATCTAACAAGCAATGATTACCTACCTTCAGTTAACACTTTGGATAACTTAATCATTTTACAAGAGTATGAGTCCTTACTACCAGCTGTTGCTTCCTCTAGGAATACATACCACCTACAACCTGGTGGTTAGAAGATTGGGGGTCTTAAAAGAAGGGAATGCAGAGTTCCATGGCTCTGACATGACCTATCACTGTCATTTCTCCCTTGCAGACTCTGTTTGCTGGCTACACGGACAACCTGGTGCGAGTGTGGCAGGTGACCATTGGCACCCGCTAGAAATAGAGGGCAGAACTTTGGAAATAAAACATTGGTTTGCTGACTTATAGTGTCTTTCTCTGATAAGCAAAACTGCTTTCTAATGCTGGGTTGCATCACAATGTACTGTGTCTCAGGTATAGATCCTTGGGGCCTTGCTTAAGCCTGGAGAAAATGTTCCTTGGGAATAGTAAAATCTCAGTTCAATCTGTAACATAAATAGAGTAGGCATTTGTCATTCCTCAAGGTAATATGAGATATCTTGAAACTCAAGTTAGTGTAGTCTGTCAAGTTGTCTTTTTCTTAAAATGGAGATTTTTTTGAACCCTTCGTCTATGATAAGGCAACTCTCCCCAAAAGAGTTTCTGCTTAAGATCAGGTCCTTTTTACTCCCTCCATTGTTGGAGATTAAAAATTATGTAGTCTGCAGGTATTCATAAATACAATCACAGCTGGCTTTTTCTCAGGTAGTGGCTAAGTAAATATGTGGCATGTTGAAGTAGCCTGTACAGTTTCCTTTGCCATCAACTCCTAATGGTGATAAGGCTACTGTGGCTTTAGCTTCAATTTTATGGGATTTCAGCTAGATGCAAATACATGGCAAGACTTTAGAAATGTAAAGATTCTTGGGAAAACCAGAATCCTAAAACCTCAAAGCAGTGATACACAAGTGGCAAACAATTTTCAAAGTGCATGCTGAAGAGGGTACCAATAAAACTATGTAGATATTCAAATGGGGTGAGAGTGAATATCCCAATCTATGGAAATAACATGCGTGGTGTAAAATGCAGGTTATGGGGAAGGTACAATCAGTCCTCAGTTCTGTGTCATTACGTTTATTGGAGAGACTGGCTTACTGTGGAAGAAACCCTAGCCCTACATTCTATTTTTGCTCACCTAAAGGAAAGGACTCCACAAAAGAAGCAAATAAACTTTATTTCCACAACACATCCCGTCTTCCCTTTCCCCCAGGAACAGAAGTTGACCTCTGCCATCAAAGCAAAGGACAAAAGCTGACAAGTGACAGAAGGCAAGGGGTTACTAGAAAAATAGATTATACCCAAGGCTCTCCTGGGGATCCAAACCCCTGTCCCCAGGCTCCTGGTCAGGGCTCACCAGATGGAGAGAACTAATATATGAGGCTGGATACTGACACAAGGAACTTCATTGGACAAAGAGGAAAGGAGCCTGGCAGTGAAAAGACCTGGAGGGGATGGGCGGGGTGAGCTTTACTCCTAATGTGAGTGCTGGAAAAAGGGTGGGGGAGAAAATAATTTATTGGGTAATACAATGGTATGTAGTTTCAATTATGTTGCCCATTCCAGATCTCAAGCTAAATTCTGGCCAGTCTATGGAGGTAGAAATTGGGGATGGAAGGAGTCTAGAATCCCTCCTACCTCCCCCAGAGAATAGACATTTATTACCCAGCTCTACCCTTTTGCCTAACCCGCCTCCCCAAAAAGCTTCCAAATCCCTTAGCTAAAATTTGCATCAGAAAATGGAATTCGGGGCAGACAGGAGTCTTGCCCAAATATCCCAGCCTGGGAACTGACAAGGTGAAGAGTAGGGGCAAGGAAAGGGAAGTTAAGTAATAGAGTTAAATCTCCCCTCAACTCCTACTCAAAACCCTGGGTGGACAGAGGGAAGGAAAACCAGGCAGCTGTTCTCATCAGGGACCCATGCAGACCTGTTGGACAGACATTGCAGGTGAGAGAAGGCAGAGCTGCAGGCCAGGAAGGTTCTTTAGGCTCCTAGAGGGAGAAGCGGGCCTGGGGTCAAAGGGGAGTGGGAAGCAACAAACAGTGGAAGGAGCCTTTGAGCCCCTAAACTTATGGGACACCCTCCACCACCACCCGCCCCTCAAGTGCTGACCAGAGGGGCCCCTGCGGGTGGCAGGCTAATCAAGGGCATAGCTTGATACGAGTACCCTTGGAGAGCACTCGAAAGAAAGGGAAGACACGCTCGCCCAGGAAAGCAGCTGAGAAGGTATGCACGTGGGCTAGAGTCTCCGCATTGTAGAAGCCTAGGCGCCCAGCCTCATAGTCCAGGTACACGCCAAAGCGCCGTGGTTTCTCACTTGGGCTCAGCAGTGTCTGCTCCGTTGAGCTCTGTGCCTGGTAGCGTTTGCCATTGGTGCCCACACACCACACTTCGCGCTGGAGCAGGGGCTGTTGGGGTAGGTGGAGCCGGCGGCGGCGATGGTGATGGCGTGAGGAGCTGGCATCCCCACTGCCCAAAGAGGATCCCCCAGAGCCCACCTTCTCCTTATGATGGGTCGATTCACGGGCAGCGCCCACCGCCCAACCCCGCCGCCCTCCCACCTCTACCTCCCAGTAGTGCCGCCCAGAGCGGAAGCCTTGGGCCCCCAATACGCAGCAGTCGGCTGAGAAGCGCTTGGAATGGTCAGCAACCTCCTGCCGCCGCTCTGCCAGGCGGACCCCCCGACGGTCAGGGGAGAGCATCAGGGCCGGGTGAGCCGTGTCAGGGTCCAGCGTCAGGTCCACTTGGGGAGGGGGAGGACAAATACGCCAAGGCTGGAACAACTGTTCCCCATCAGTAGCCAACTCCAAGATTCAGCCTTTCCTGCTGCCCTCCCCTTTGCTTCCCTCCCTGCCTGCCTTCCAGCTGTCCTCACCCCTCCCCATCCTAGAGACCAGACTTTAGTTCCTATGAGCTCCACCTCTTACCCAACTCTTGTTTCCAGGACCCTGGACAGGTCTTCCCTCTGGCCCTGGCTCTTGCTATCCACCCTCCCCTCCCACCATCAACACCTACCTGGTCTAGGTCAAAAACTACTCTTAGCTTGAAGCCCCAAGCAGCCTACCTGTATCCTGCTCCACCTTAGCCCCAATCTTCCCCCCACCAGGCCCAACCTCCTCCTCAGAACCCAATCTCAGGTCTGTGAAGGGAAAGGAAAAGGAAGGTCGTACAGGTGACCTCCCTACCTCGGGCAGCCTGACAGAACATCCGGCTCATTTTCCTCACGATGGCATCTGTCAAGAAGTCATGGCTATGGGGCTGACACGGGTCAGGGGACCAGACCTCTGGGGGTTGCAGCTGTACCTCTTCACACCTAGAGGAAGGGGACCGGGCAGGGGGTGGGACCATGATATTCCCAGAGGGAAGAGCAGAAGCTGAGGGGAAGGAGAGGAGGGTCCAGGAGGCAGAAACTCGGGTCCTGGGGAAGGAAGGAAAGGAGCGGGATATCCAAGAGAGGTAGGGATGGGGAACCAGATGCCACTGGGTCACAAAGGATAAAGGGTGGCAACACACCTATTGAAAGTCTCCTTGATGTCCTGGGAATAACAGAAACAAAAAGAGGGAGAGGGAAAAAGAGACAAAGAGAGAGTCAGCTGCACACAGACAGCTCCTTTCTCTCAATCTGATTCCAGCCAGAGAAAGGACTGAACTTGAACAGGGAGTAAGAAAAAGCAACCCTCAAGACCCTCAGTAAGTGTGTATCCATCTCAATCATCCCTATGCCCTAGCACACTTATCTCATCCTGCTGTGAGACCAATAATAGAATTTTCAACCCCAGTAAAAGAATTTTTACAACATGACTTAGGCATCTTTCTCAGGATGTCTCTGTCAAAAATTCTTTCCTTGACTCTACTTTAAAACCCTCTTTATACAATTGAATTTCTTTCTTTTCACTGGGTATAATCACACACACACCACATTTGGCATTAACCCTGTCCCCAGCCTCAAAAAACCTTTTGGTCTTAGGTTAAATTATCATGGGTCCTCCCAATGAGAAGAGAGGCAGCTCTGAACAGATGTTTGGTAAGCACTGCCTAACAGAGCAAATACAGGGTGCTGGGGGGAAGGCAGGGGGAGACAGGGAAGGGGGCACTGCTCACCTGGAGCAGCCGCAGGCCCCCCTGCTGGCTCCGCTCCTGGGCCTCCGCCAGCAGGCGGCTCAGCTGGGCAGCCTGCTCCGCCAGGCGGCTGGCCGCTGCTCCTGCACGCCCTAGCTGGGCTTCGTGCATCTCTCGGAGGCGCCGCTCCAACCCTGCCTGCTCTTCAGCCAGAAACCGTGTCAGCCGCCCGAACTCCGAGGCCACAGCTGCCAGCTCTGACTTCATCTGGCTCTGGGATGATGCAAAGGGGATGGTGGATACCACCTCAACACACAGAAACATAAACTTCCAATTTTGCAACTGCTGCCCCTCAATCCAAGGTAATGGAGCTCTGCATCCCAAATGGAAAGGGGCCCCTGTCCCTTCCACCACCTCCCAGCCTTACCAGGCACCACTCCCACACTCCAAAGCACACTGGTCTCAAACTCACTAACTTCTGCCTGCAACTTATCTCCACCCTGGCTATCTAACTTGATTCATTCTTCAGATCTAAATTTAAAAATATTCCCTGAGAGAAGCCTTCTCTCCCCACTAGATCTAAATCAGGACTACCCCCATAAATACCATCGTATCTCCCATAAATATCATTCATTATATATCCTCACAGCATTAATATTAATTTGAAATGTTGTTTACATTGAAGTATCTTTTAACATCCTTTTCCACCACTGCGTAAGTTTTTGTCACAGGATCCTCAGACCTCAGAACAGCACCAGTACTTAGTAAAAGTTTTTTGCAATGAATAAATTAAAAATTCAGGAATCAAGATATCAAGTTAGGGTCTTGACTATACTACTAATGACTTTGGAAAAGTCACCGAATCCTTCTAGATCAGGAGTCTAGCAAACTTTCTCTGTAAACGGCCAAATGTTATTTTACACTTTAAAAGCCAAAAGGCAAAATCATGGATATCATTGTGTAGACTGTAGTCTATATATAATCAGAGAAAACTTCTGCCTAATCTCACCCCATTTGCCTGGACTGGGCAATCCCAGATAGTGGGCATGCTTTCCATGCAGGTATCATCAGCTAGAGACATTCTTGGGACAAAGAGGGACAGGCCAGAGTGAGGAAGGAAGTTCTGACTGGCTAAGTCGGTGAAGGAAAGTCAGCTTCACTCTCTGTCCCAGTGATACACAGACCCTGACATCTTCTCTCTGCATCCCAGGACCCCAGAAGTCTCAATCTGAGCATTTGGCTAAGAGGACCCCCTGGCTCCCAGACACACTCAGTGTGTGGCAATTGCCAGCAGCAGAGTCCCTAATGTGTAGGTGGCAAAAAAATAAGTACAAGACTTGGGAAGTGGCAAGACCCACCCACTGGCCAGGGAAAGATGAGGGAAGAGGTCAGACAAGAAGGATGTCCTGTCTTGGTCTCCAAAGCTCAGTGCCAGGCCATTCCAGTTTCTGCTGACCTTACAAACACACGTACAGAGTTGGGGGTGGGGAGGGTGGTATTAGGGAAAAAATATCTAAAAATACTCCTTGGGGAGGGGTGATCAATCAAGAAAAACAGCTGAGAAACACTGGACTAGAGAAGACAAAGTCTCTGTAACATTCTATCCTCTATTAAACACCATGCCCTCCCCTTCCCGTTCATGCTCAGGGTTGCTCTACCTACCACCTACCATCTGTCCTAGGACCTGGGGCTTCTCTGATGGCTGTTACGTAGATTTTGCCTTGCCCACTTCTGCCCTCTGTGCTATCCAGCCTGGTGGGCATAGGCCTTGAAGTGAGGTGTCTGGGGTGGTAAGCCTGTTCTTCAGGCTTGGGCCACAGACCCAACCTCTCTACACTAGATCTGTTTCCACTCCATTCTGGAACCTAGAATAAATGTGCCCCCTGACCCTTTAAGGCCCCTCTTTCTTCAAAACCCTGGGAATGTCTCTACCTCTCTCCCAGGTCCCTCTTCAGGGAATCTTGTCACCACTTCTGAGAGTAGACAACCCATGTTCCCTGCCCTGATCACAGAGCCAGTAAGCCCTATCAAGGACATTCACCCACCTTCAGTTCTGTCACCCGCCTCTCCTCCTTGGCCTTCATCTTCTGCACAGCCTCTAGATGTTTCCTCAGTGGTTCCACATGCCCCTGCAGTTTGGCCTGAGGGAATGAGAAAAGGAAGGTTAGAAGCCTGGGATAGGAGAGGCACCTGCTTTCAGTGCCCACTTCCCCCATCCTCCCTGCATTGGACTGGGGCTCAAAGCCTGACCCCCATCACAGGTATCAGATGAGCATCATACTCTCTTCCTCCCCTCTCTTCTCTTCAGATGATGACAAAGGCCTCCAACCCTCTGCCTGCACTCATGTATAGAAGAACACACCGCTGAGTGTGTTCTCTATTGGTAGGATCCTGGTGACCATAGAGCTCCATACCCAGAGTTGGGGTGGACCTGGCTTGAGCCCCTCACCACACAAGGTCCTTCCATATGAAATGTTCCAGCCCTCAAAAGCAATCTTCCTCATAACTTTCATCTCTAAATATTTCTCTGATGATTTTGTGCCTGTGCTAAAAATCTTTCAGTGGTTCTCAATCACCTGCAAAATATGAGGTTCCTTCATTGCCTCTACATTTCTAGACTTCTCTGCTACACTTACCCCTTCTGACATAGACTCTTAGTTTTAGCCACATAAAACTGTCTTTTCCCGAATGTAATTCTATTATCTTCATACATGCTCTTCCCTCTTTCTGGGATTTCCTTTCTCCACCTGGCCCAAGGCATTCTTCCTTTAAAATACCAGCTACCTGGGGTGGCTGGGTGGCTCAGTCGGTTAAGCGGCCGACTTCGGCTCAGGTCATGATCTCGTGGTCCGTGAGTTCGAGCCCCGCGTTGGGCTCTGTGCTGACAGCTCAGAGCCTGGAGCCTGTTTCAGATTCTGTGTCTCCCTCTCTCTGACCCACCCCTGTTCACGCTCTGTCTCTCACCGTCTCAAAAATAAATAAACGTTAAAAAAAAAAAAAATTTTAAATACCAGCTACCTGACCATGGTCCTCCCTGCCCCCAACTTCCTCTGTCATCCCAAGGAACATGAATACAACCTTTACAATACTTCCTAGACACTGTAATGGTTTTTAAATATGTCTCTGCCAGGACACAATGGCTCCTTGTGGGGCAGGGGCCCCACTTTACTTATTTTAATTTCTATGCCTCTTTGTCCATCTGCTTTCTCTCTCACTCACTTACTAAATGGAAAACAAGGGGTGCCTGGGTGGCTTAGTCAGTTAAGAGACAGACTCGGTTTTGGTTCAGGTCATGATTTCAGTTTGTGGGTTCAAGCCTTGAGTAGAGCACTGGGCCTGCTTGGGATTTTCTCTCTCCCCCTCCCTCTGTCCCACCCTCACACGAGCTCTCTCTCAAAATAAACAAACTTAAAAAAAATTATTACTGGGGCGCCTGGATGGCTCCATTGGTTGAATGTCCACTTCAGCTCAGGTCATGATCTCACCACTCATCAGTTCGATGCTGTGCTGACAGCTCAGAGCCTGGAGCCCACTTCAGATTCTGTGTCTCCCTCTCTCTCCTCCTCCCCTAGCTCACACTCTCTCTCTCTCAAAAATAAACATTAAAAAAAATTTTTTTTAATTATTATTAAATAAATATAAATGGAAAACAAAACCTCTCTCTTCCTAAGATTTTAACCTTCACGGCAAATATGCATTTCAGCTCTATGTTCCAATCTCTTGTAACGGTATCTTTTTTTTTTTTTTAATGTTTATTTATTTATTTTGTGAGAGCAAGGGGAGGGATAGAGAGAGAGGGAGAAAGAGAATCCCAAGCAGGCTCCCTGCCCCCAGACGTGGGGCTCTATCTCAGGAACAGTGAGATCACGACCTGAGCTGAAATCAAGACTCAGAGGCTTAACCGACTGAACTGCCCAGGTACCCCCAGAATCTTTTTCTTTAAAGGGCTGTTAGAGACCAGAAATAGGCCCAACCTGTTTTCTTTCCTTTTTTTTTTTTATGTCTCCTACTACTTCTGCCTTTTTCCTTGAGAGGTAATACAGAGCAGAAGAGCTCAAGCCTAGACTCCAATCTAAACCTAAATGTAGCCAGGTGACCTGAGGCAAGCAGCACTTCCAATTTCCTCATCTTACATGGGAATTGGGAATAACAGAATGCATGTTATGGACAGTATGCTTCACACAGTAGCACATAGTAAAGATCAATAAATGTTATCTAGTATTCTCTACCTATGTCTAAACTGCCAATGACAACCTGATAATGACCCTTGAACTAAAGAGGTTACTGACCCAGAGAAGAGTACAAAAGGCAGTGGTTGTTGCACAGGATGAGTGGTTCTAGAAAAAATTACATTAATAATATTACAATCAACCCCTGACATGAAAGTAGCATAAACTACAAAAAATTTTGTTTTTTGATATTACCTTCTATTTTTCTCCAATCCTGTTCAGAATTTATGATGCTTAAATTTCCCATTTAATAATTTTCATAAATCATTGACAAATTCATGAGCACAAGTCCAAACAGAGTACTATTTTAAGAGAAATTTTCAAGAACTTTCACTTTTTTAGGAGATTTATTTATACATCATCCATATTATTACCTACTCAATAAAAAATATTTCTATAAAACAACACTGTTCCAAACTAGTGCTAGTTAGTGTACAGATTTGAAAAGAATAAACTACGTACCTATAAAATGGCCTGTAAATTAAAAAAGGAATCACTCAAATTAGTTCTAAATAATAAAATCCATGTATTTACATTTGCTGATCAGTTAATGGCAGATTATTTGCATCTATGTGGCCTCCTCAAATTGCAGAGCCCTACTAGGCTGGCATACAACAGACATGGCTAACACAAATTCACAAATAAAAATCCATTTTCAGAAGCCCTTCAGAAGAGCCCTGTAGAAGGAGGGTGGAGAACAAGTGGAATGTCCATGAATAGTCCATCCCAACATTTAATTAACAAACTGCCCACTGAGGAGCCAAGAGGAGATAAAAAGGACAAAAGGAAATCACAACCTCCCCTAACAACACAGAGCCTAAACAACAGGTGATATTACCAATGCAGTGATGCCAATGCTAGGCTGGGCTTTCTTAAAGACACTCTCCCTGTCTCTGACTCAGAATCTCTAGTGGTAGGGCCCACTGTACTTTTGAAAACTCCCCTAGTAATTGGGAGTATCACTGTGTGGAAGACATAGTTTCTTGTCATGAGACGATGTAAGTTTGTCTTAGCTGTACCACTCATAGCTGAGAAGCTCTAGACTCGTTACTCTAAAACTGGGGTAATGCACAGACCACACAGGAGCTACCCTCTCTTCCTCCTGGTCCCACTGTTTCAAACCCTTCCCAGCCTTCACTAAGTAGTGCTATTTGTGCTGGCTGTCTCACAGACCAATCTCCTTTACCTGTATCCCAAAAGAGTAAAGGCCAGAAGTAGGGTGCAAAGTATTAACCAAACTAGAATCAGACTCCAAGAAGTCACATATCAGTAAAGTCAAACTAACGACAGACACCTAAATGGTGATGACACTGTTAACAGTATGCAGGGGCACAGGGGCAGGTCATAACCAAGTCCATCACTTACTAGTAGCTATGTGGCCCTGTGTATATTACTTAAGTCTATTTCCTAATCTGTAAAAAAGGGACAGAAACCATATCAAACTCACAGGGTTGTCTGAAGTTTTAAATGAGATAGTCCATGAAAAGTGCTTAGTACAGTGCCTGGTGTACATAGTAAGTTAAGTGTTCAGTAAATATTAACTTTTAACCCTGGAAAAATTAATGCTCCAAGGCTTTTAGAGATGCCTGGGTGAGTGAGTGCAGAGCCTGGTCTTCTGACTTAAAAGCTTCTCCCTTTTATCTGCATTCTCAGGTAAGGTAAGAACTTCTAGTCAGTACATCCGACTGATGCAGATTTAACAAAAGTCCTCAAGGACAGAACCAAGCTGTATCATGGGGTAGGTAGGAAACCCATTAAAAGGCAAGTGCAAAGCATCTGGGTCTGACACTAGTAGTCATTTCTACACTCCTGCTCCTTAGGGCCCTTTCTTGTTGAGGCCTCAAGTCCTTTCCATCTCCAGGGTCCAAGTCAAGGATAGACTGAAAACTTACCCAGAGGAAAATGAGACTGGTGGTAAAGCCTGAGGGACCTGTCACCTGTACTCCTACACTTAGGGACAATGGAAGTGTGAAACAGCAGTGGCTTTCCCCAAGACATGCAGCCCAGTGTACAGGATCCTTCTCACTCCAACCCACCTTGATGCCACTAAGTGCTTAGAAAAGGAGAATCAGTGCATGAAGTTCTGGGGAGTGGGAGGGGACATATTGCCTTTTCCCAGTTTCTCTCCACCCCCACAAAACTCCCCATCTTCTACTTCTCTCACCTTGTACTCCTGCACCACCTCCTCCAATGGCACCACGCTGTGCTGTTTGTGGCTCCTGGATTCTCGACACACCACACATATGGCCTCTTCATCCACCTCGCAGAAGAGCTTCAGGGCTTCCTGGTGTTTGGGACAAATGCCCTGCTCGTTCCCACGGCTCCCTCGACCAGGAGTTGGGTGCATCTGTCGAATCACCTGGACCATGTTGGCCAGCTGCAGGTTGGGGCGGAAGCTCCGCCTGGGAAAGCTCTTTCGGCACTGGGGGCAGGTGAAGCACCTCCGAGGGGCTGGAGGCGGGGGCAGTGGGGTGACGGGGTCTAACTCCTCTTCCTCGTCCTCCTCCAGCACTTCCTCCTCGTCCTCCTCATCCTCCCCTCTCAGGTCCTCCTCCATGTCCCCCAAGTAGTAGTCCAAATCTTCCTCCTCGTCCTCCTCCTCCCACACATAGTCCATGTTGTCCCAGTTGGACCCGCCCATGCCACTGGTCCAGAACACACCCTCCTCTTCCTCCTCGACCTCCTCCTCCATGTCGCCCTCATAGTCTTCATCCCTCATGGGGGTGTCCCACCCTCCACCGGCCCCCACAGCCTCCACCTCCTCCTCCTCTCCGTCCTCCTCTTCCTCTTCCCGGTCTAACTCGTCCCTGTCCTCCTCATCTTCCCCTCCCCACAACTGGGTTACACACACTCGGCAGAAGTTGTGCCCGCAGCCGATGGACACGGGGTCCGTGAAGTAATCGAGGCAGATGGCGCACACCGCCTCCTCCTGAAGGGTCTGCACAGGGTTGGGTGTCATGGCAACGGCAGCCATCTTAGTGTCCAGTCAGCCAGTGTAGATGGGCGGTGGGGGGGCGGGGGCGGGGGTCTTCCCTCTCAGACGCCCTGACGACCCGGCCCCACCCCCACCCCGCCTCTCCACACCTTGCCTCAATCGCAGACACAGAAAGGTCCTCCCGACAACCCCCCCTCCACAAAGTTCCCTACTCCTAGACGACAACCGTGTCTCTGCGAGGGGAGGGGACAGAGCTGAGCGCTACAGCCAAGTCCCTCAGGTGGCCCTGAGTGCAAATCTGTCCCAACGCTCCCTTGGCCTCCTCATAAACCCCCGCCCCTCCTCACTTCCTGGCTCCGCCCCCTCACTTCCGGCCTCCCTCTCAACACTTCCGGTGTCTGCGAGTCACCTAAGCTCGCGAGTTCCCCCCGCGGTAGCGCTACGCCCCCTTCTTTCCTCTCGGGCCCCTGGGCGACAGGAAACGGCGAGGAGACGCTCTAGCAGGCACACGGGAACAGGACGGGAGGGCTACAACGATGGAGGCCCACGTCTCTGTAATACGAAGGAGCAGGGAACGCGGACAACTCGGAAGGACCGGCCTCCTCCATCCCCCGCCACTGGGGATAAACTTCGGGGAAAGGTTGAGGCTCTTAACGGCCGTCCGCTCTCGGTGCTATGACTGCCTCGGCCCAGCGCCATCCTACTAACCGGACAAGGAGGACAACGCCAGGGACTCCCCACAGCTGATGCCGGAAGCGGAGGGGCGGGTCCCGGTGAGCGCCCTCAAGTACTTCCGGCCCTTCTAGGCCGAGGACTTTGTTGGTTGGGAACTCAGAGTGCCTCAGGGATCCCGAAGGCGACCGGACATCTTCTCCAACCTCCCCACTGTAGTTGACATTTCCACGCGCATTAGAAACTGCCGTCTGGTCACTGTCGTAGCGTTTAGATGAACTTTTCTAACTGCCCATCAATAAAGGAGTAGTGAAGCCGTCACATAAACATTCACACAGTGGAACACTATCTGTAAAAAGGGAATCCTTCACGATTTACTCTGAAGTGAGAAAAGCAAGGTGCTGAAAAGTGTAGAAAAGGGGGGGGGGGAGGTTAAAAATGTATTTGATATCTTTGTAGTCCTGTGTTTACTCGTATAAAATAAGTATAATAGTTGCCATCAGAGGGTTTTGTGAAATTAGAGTTAATACAATTTCAAAGCCATGTTGCTTAACATATAGTGAGTTAAGTCATTCAGCACTTTCTGAGTGGGCACCATGCATGCTCCGCGTCCAAACTACCTCGAGGTCTGTCTTCATGGAGTCTCAGTCTAAGAGAATGGGCTCCAATTGGGTTTGTGGTATTAAATTATTATTATTATATATTTTATTTATTTATTTATTTATTTATTTATTTATTTATTTATTTTATTTATTTTTTTTTTTTTTGAGAATCTCATCCAGGTTGTAGAACTATGCTACCAAAGATGCTGCTTTTGTACGTAGAGCATCTCTGCCAAATAGATTATTCGGGCGATTGAAATAATACTTGAGGAATTTTTAAAAAGAAAACAAAAACTGGAGGGGGAGTTACAGGAACGCAATTCATGTACAGAAGTCTCAGTGAGTGCGAAACGCTGCGGAATGCCAGGGCTGCGCACGCAGAACTCACCCTGTTCTCGAGGCGCTTCCCACCTAGTAGGGAAACTCGGAGTGAACGCCTGCTTCCTCGGAGGGTTGGCCTGAAACGCTAAAATCACGAATTCTCGTTGGTGAACAACTGTAGGAAGCCACGCCAAAAGAAGTGTGGATACGAGACCTGAACACAGTTCAGCTGGCAGCTCAGAAAACGCCAGTCACTTACTTGGAAGTCTGGGTTCCCTCAGCCCCTTAATCGCCCCAGTGTAGCTTCTAGGTAGTGTTAGTGAAGGTCGAGTGGTGTGGGTTTCCGTAGTGTAGTGGTTATCACGTTCGCCTCACACGCGAAAGGTCCCCGGTTCGAAACCGGGCGGAAACAGGACTTCAGTTTTGGTGTTGTTTTTAGCCTCCCTTTCATTTAAAGGGTTACCTCCTCGTCCACGCTGCTTCTGCCTCCGTAGGAGAAAGAACTGCCCTCACACAGAGGGAAGGACACGTGTATGTCTATTTCTGTTTCTGGTAGACGCTTAGTGAAGCCAGACCCCAGCAGGACAGAGCTCACAGCACGCCCTCCATAAATTCTCTAATGTAAATTCAGATCTGGCACCTCAGCTCTCTTGCTCTTCCCCCTCGGGAACCCGCGCAGCCACTTCTCCCAGGTTCAGGGATGCTAGGCTTCCGATCCTCTGGCTCTAGTCACTAGGACAATCAGGCACACAGTAGGTGCTCCATAATACTTATGCAATTACTTTTTAAAGTGTGTCCTCATCCCTGCATGTAGATTTCAGTCTTCTGAGGTACAACGTAGGACTTGCGCGGGTGCCCGGCTAGCTCAGTCGGTAGAGCATGAGACTCTTAATCTCAGGGTCGTGGGTTCGAGCCCCACGTTGGGCGCAAGTTCCTTTTGAAGGGAAGAAGGCGCAAGGCAGGCATCGAGTTTCCCTCCAGTTCGACAGCGGGTGGGTGCTCCTCTGCATCCTTGGCCAAGCAGACGGAAACTGGACGGGTGGTTACCAGTAGCCGAATAAAAGAATGCCCCAGCCATAGGCCCTTGCTGGCCAAAAGGGAGTGAATGAGTGCTGGTTGCTAGAGGACATGTTTCTCAGGACACCGTTTTGCTTGCTGAAATTCGTCCATGGTCAACCATATTAGGCGTCTGGTCCAGGGCGAGCTGCGCAGAGAGGGAGGGTTATGGCGTGGCTTCTCTCTGCGAGGAGACCCAAGGGCCTCTAGAGTGGCGACCACCTTACTAAGTGACTTAAAAGCTGGCATTCTCGAGCTCTTGCCGCCGCCGGTTTTTTTGTTTGTTTTCGTCAGGAAAGAGGTACTCTTCGTAATCTGAGACCCCCAAATTCTCTTTCTAAGGGTCCATCTTTTGTGAAATGTTGCCCCACACAGAGAGGAATGTAAAAATATCCTTTATTTTGGAACACTCTAACATGAACATCCTCAGTTTACTTGTCTTATCATGAAGTTCTTCCTTAACTTCAATTGAAATTCATTCCGTTACGTTAAATGTTTTTTTTTTTTTTTTTAGTCCTGCAAATTCAGCCTATTTTCTGTTTTCCGAATGTAGAAGTCTCCCTCACACGCCAGACCATAGGAGAAGTCTTGATCATGTAAAGCTGGTTTACTAAACTTGCTAAGCAAAGAATTGAATCTCCTTCGGTCTCAAAGCGTATGGGAATTAGGGAGGGTTTCACATGACACCCTATAAGGGCAATCTGGACAGGAATTGATCAAAGTTTGTAAAATAGGTAGATTTGCTGGTAAGTTGTAGCTCACTCGTGCCTTCCTGGAGAGTTACTTTTACTGTGGTCTTATCTTGGAATTAATGGGTCTAAATAAACTTGTGTCCCAAGAGTTTCAACTTTGACATTTTCTCTTGCACAAATATGGATTCATTTGCAAATTGTGGTTTCACGTTTTTGTTTTGTTTTTTAACAATCTTTACTGGAAAAGGAAAACATTCCTAAAAAAGATCCTGGCTTTTCATTAAAGGGAAGCCCAAGTGGCAGGCTTCTTGGTCCATCTCCCAACAAGCTGGGGCCACACGCTTCCAAGCTTTTTGCTACAATTTCTGCTTCTCTCTCCTCTCCACCCTTTCCACCGCTGCCCCTCCAGCCAGGCCCGGTTTGGAATCCCCTCTGGTAGGCGATCCAGGCTGCTCTTAGAAGAAAAGAGTCAAGTGTTCATCAGTTCAGACATTCAGCAAACAGAAGGAACCCTACTAGGATCTTTGGTCTTTTTCCTCCTTGGCTATGGAGGCCATGGAGGCAGTAGGATTCACT
Organism: Prionailurus viverrinus; assembly: GCF_022837055.1. Lineage (NCBI taxonomy): Eukaryota > Metazoa > Chordata > Mammalia > Carnivora > Felidae > Prionailurus > Prionailurus viverrinus. The sequence continues at coordinate 89,782,207 of NC_062561.1, read as the reverse complement.
CTGATTTACATTCCAGAAGGATTCCTTTAGGAATGATAAGCAGGATGTGTGATGGGAATGAGACTGCATGTCTGGATGGACACAGCCATGGTCTAGAAAGGAAGTGGCTGACCTGGCAGTGGCAAGACAGCAGCCAGAAGGGAGAAGGGTAAAGGAGCTAGGGGCATATGGTTTATATGTGGACAGGAGAGGGAGATCCCAGGTTTCTGCTTTAGATGGTTTAGTAACAGAGATCAGAGACTGAGTGTAAGAGTACTGACAACACTGACCCACTTTTGGCCCTCCATCCTCTTCAAGCCAGGCAATGACTTCCCTCCCACTACGTGTTCCAGTGCCCTGGAGGTTAATGTATGCCTGACAGGAATGCCCCTCATAACATAAAATCTAGGGATTAAGGTCTGGACTGGGAGGAGTATAGCTGTGGAGAATGTGGATGGAGAATGGCCTGGTAAGGCCTGGGTGGTCTGTGCTCACCCACTCTCCCTTTCAGTTAAGTTACTCTGAATAAAACTCTGTGAAAGCCATAATGGAGTAGCTTGCTTCCTTTTTTCCATCTTCTCAGTTTAGAGGATGCTTATACTGACTTTCCACCTTCTGACACTGAGGAGTGGGGTGAGAGGTGAGACAGAAGTAATGAGTTCTGTCTTGAAGAGATTGGGAGATGTCTAAAAGGTTATGTCCAAGACTTGTGGATTTGAAGCTTGGGGAGAGTGGTCATTGCTGGAGCCACAGACATAGGGGTAGAGGCTGGGTCAAACTGTCAATGCCAATGTGACTCTCCAGGGAGATGGCCATCTGTAGATAGATGGACAAGGAGTCAGAATAGGAGTAAAGCTAGCAGCAAAGCTTCCACAGAGGCCAAGGGAGTTAAGATGTGCAAAAAAGGAGGGACAGATTGGTAGAGTCAAATTCCATACATGTTCTAATATGGGAAGGTGGTAAAACATCTATGGATTGGGCCACCAGCAAGCCCCTGGTGACCTTGATCCTAGAGCCAGACTTGGACAAGAGGGCCTCCACCTTGTGCTCTGGTGAAGAAGGGCTTACCAGTTGCAGACAACTCAAGGATCCCAACTCAGTAGGAATCAGCCTCCAATCCAATTCCTGGCTCTGCAGGTCTTCTGGAATCAGCTTAGGTGACCAAAAAAAAAAAAAAAAAAAAAAAAGTTTTGCAATATTAAATAATCTATACTGCTCTTAGATTTGTATGTATATAGATCTACATATACCTGCATTAAGCCTCATCCCAATTCTGGATGTTCCATGATAGAATTGATTAGTTTTATTTTTATGAAATACTTAAAAGATATCATTACATTACAAAATTTAATTAAATATTCAGCTTTATTTAAATAACATTGAGTTAAAATTTGATATTTATTAATTTCAATTTCCCCTTTATTTTTAATAGATAATTTTACATAACTTAGAGGAAACAATTATTTTGAAAGCATAAGGTAAAACCAGTTTTATTTTTGGCTTATTTATATTTACATTTTAACGAAATATATTCAAGTCTCGTATTCTTTGAATGCATTTAGCATTTCTTTAATCCTTTAAATCTTCAGTCTCAATCCAGCACAAATTGGGTGAGAATTTAAACCCTCCCGCTGTCTCCCTAGAAGAGACAAAATGGAGCCAATTATCTCGTATCAAACATCCGAAGCCACATTTACCCTACTTCTAGAGAGGCCCACTGCTTTCATTCACTACTGTTCTGGGGGGTGTTTTAATTGCAGAATGTGACTGGTTTCAGGACCTACTAAGGGGTCGCGCGCGCTATTACCCAGGGCCACGGTGGGAAGTGAGAGCCTTTGGTAAACTAGGAAAAAAGGGTTCCAAGAGCTCTCTCAGGTCCCGTGCAGAGACCGGGGCAGTACGCAGGACTATACGTCTTAGAAGGATTAAGGAGGGCAACTTTTAGCGTGTGTTTCCGTAGTGTAGTGGTTATCACGTTCGCCTAACACGCGAAAGGTCCCCGGTTCGAAACCGGGCGGAAACATCTCGGGCTTACGCTTTTAATTTAAGCGAATTTGTTTACTTCGGTCTTATGCTTTTGATTTAAGCGAATTTGTTTACTTCGGTATTTTGCCCTTGGAATATATGTGCAAATATGTATGGATACATCGTTCTTCATGTACTCTTGTCTTTTCCAATTCATGACCAGTTCACTTCAACCAACACAGTCCAGATCTCTAAATCTGTGGTACAAAGAAGGTGGTCTATGTCTTTAGACATTTCCTTCAAAGAACTTAAAATCCTGTCGGGTTAAAAGACTGAAAAGGGAAGGAATGTCACGCAACCACAAATGAAATATTGAAAAGTGCAAGAAAGAATGAGCTGGAAATGCATGGTGGAAGTCAGGCCAGGGGAAAGTATTCACAGGGAAGATCGTTGCAGCGGTAATGACCACACCACCTACAATGCGTTGTGTTGCTCTTGTCTGGACCTGTTTTAGGTGTCTGCCTCAAAGGAACCTAACAATCCTGCAGGGTACTTAATATTGTTGTTCCCAGTTTGTAGGTGACGCCTCTAGGACAGACACATCACGTAAGGTGAGGAATCGTGAGGTAGAGGAATAGAAGTCGGAGCTAAAGGATGGAGAAGAGGAAAACAAGGCACGTAGAGAAATTCAAGTAAGCACAGCAGAGGAACCCAAAGTTGGTCCTACCTGCGGACCGTTGGTGATTGGCCAGGTGGAACCAAAGGCAATGGCCTCACCATCCACACTATGGACACTACCACGAACAATTCTACACCGACTGGCTTCACTTCCAGCTTGGGGCCTCCCCATCCACCTGTCCTGAGTGGGACCGTCTCCGCTCCTCCAAGTGGCGCCTTCCTCTCGCTCCCCGCGCGCCCCCTCATGCAGACCCACATGGTATCTACCCTGCATCCCTCCCACTGTACAGTGTGTCCTCAGTGATGGAGAGCAGTAAAAAGGACCATCCCTCTCTCCAGAGGTGCCTTGATCAGCCGCCCTCTTCACTGATCCTCACTTGCAGCTCGTCGGCCTCCATCCTGTGAGACGTCTCGTGTGTTGGGAAACAGGCTCTAGAGGTCAAGGGGAAAAGGCTTTAGAGAAGCAGTCCAGAGGTGCTCTGGGCCCCCAGTCCAATGTTCCAGGCTTGACAGATGTCCGTAGAGACGCACACTTTGTGGACTTCTGCAGCGCAGTCTGTTTTCACGCCCTGGAAAATAGGGTTCACGCTTTCATAACTGATGGGGGCACATTTAAACATTTGACGAGCAACTTCTTTCTCGGCACTTCTGTTCAAACTGGAAAGCCAAATAAAACATCAAAGTTGTAAATCAAATTGTCTTTAAAGCTTCACACAATGCAGACAAAGCATAACCAAAAATAGCATAAGAAAAAAATCAATTATCTTGCCCATTTCTTTATCATTGCTCTTTCACACTTATTTGTATAACTTCCCAGAACTTAAAGATGCATTCACCCAACCAGAAAGGCTAGAGCCCAGCCATGGAACTTAGAGACCCAGAGGAGTGAAGAGTGAAGGATTCTGGATCATACCTGGGAGAAAGCTTCTCCTTCCCCTGCTGACCCCATTGCTTGCTTGCTTGCTTGTTTCCTTGTTTCCTTGTTTCCTTGTTTCCTTGTTTCCTTGTTTCCTTCCTTCCTTCCTTCCTTCCTTCCCTCCTTCCCTCCTTTCTCTCTTTCTCCCTTTCTTTCCTTTCTTCTTCCTTCCTCTCTGTCTCTCTCTCCCTCTTTCTTTCTTTCTTTTTTCATGTTTTACTGATTTGAGGCAAGTCAGTCAGTACATGCTCCTCACTCCAGGCTCTGCACTGTTAGAGTGTCTCCTGCACGCCCCCCCAAACTGACCTTCTTGGTGGCCCCAGAACTCTGAGAGGCCAGCACCATCACTCAGTCACTCTTCACCAGGTGAATTTTGTTTTGTGCCTCAGCTTATCTATGAGCTTTCATTCCTGTTCCTTGTGGAGATAGTAAACAAATTCAAAGCAACACAATTAACACCAAAAACCCAGCTGGGCTGGGCAACAAGCTGTGCAGGAAGCCGTCTGCTTTGAGTCATATTTCTTTGGATTACACTTAGTGCTAACTTGTCATTATGGTTTTAAAAGCTTTCCTAGGCTCATCTTGTTTCAATTAATGCTAATTATTATTCTCTTTTGATACTTAAATTGTAGCTGCTTGTCAGTGGGAGCCCCTTCACATTGGCCCCTTTATCTGTTCAGCATTGCCCTGACAATTTGAGAGCATCCTTGTTTCCTGGAAACTACTCATGCTTTGGATTCATCTGTAATTTTTTCCTGCCTTAGGACGCAGGAGAATATTTAGGGAGATTCCCTTTTTTTTTTTTTTTTTTTTCAGTGAAGAGTGAAAGAAAAAGGCCAAATCTAGGTGCCAGGACAGTGCATGGAGCTCAAGGTTTCTGGCTCCCCTGCTTCTGAGTACCCCAGGGAAATAGTTTAAAGGACATGAGTTAACACTCAGGGTTCTATGTAATTGTCGCTTTGCTAGATCTTTACATTTTTTCAAACAAGCCCCAATATCATTATTCTACAAAATTATCTACCTAAAATTTTAATCTCTCACTCATAAGTAATTATGTTTCCTTTTGATTTATTTGTTAAAAAACTTATTAGAAAATTCAAAGTAGAGTTAATGATATTATGAAACCCAAGTACCTATCACACAGCTTCAACATTTTCCTCTATTCCACAATTCCAGTTTTATCTCTGCCTCCATCACTTCCCACCTCACTGTCTCTATCTCAGAGGATGATAAGAACTGTGAGAAAATGAAGGATATCTGATAGAGTGACAAGCAAACAGAGATGGGCTACTGAGGGTTGCTGGTGGGATGCTGGATGGGGGGATGGGCTAAACAGTTGAGGGGCATTAAGGAGGACACTTGCTGGAATGAGCACTGGGTGTCATATGTGATAAATCACCAAATTCTATTCCTGAAATCATTATTACACTATATGTTAACTAACTTGGACTTAAATTTAAAAAGAAAAAGAAAAAAAAAGGTGACAATAAGCTGAGTCAGGAAGATAAAAAGGAGACAGCCAGCCTTTCAAAGATCTTGGGAAGAAGCCTTTGGGAGATGGGCAGAGGATTAAAAGTCTCTGAAGTAGGAGTGTGCTTCGTGGGTTCAATGAGTGAAGGAAGACCAGGGACTTGGAGGATAAGGAGCCACAGCTATAACTCCTTGGCTCTGCATTCTGATGAGTCCATCCACATCAGCTGCTGTATTTATTTACAAGTGGATAGAAAAAGGTATGGAAGACACTAGATCTGTAGTCTTAGAGGACTCCCAGGCTGATGAGAAATACAGCAGGACCTCAATGTGGAGTTTTTAAGGACAGATGAATAAACACATAGCTTCATTCAGAAGCTTGCAAATAGACAACACACCCGGGGTTTCTAAATGCTGTGAGTTGGTGGTTGAAGCAGGGAGACGGCAGCAGCAACCAAGGTTCAGGTACTGGCTCTACACTGCACCTGTAACCTAATCAGTGTCTCCCTCTCCTCCACACTCAATGAGGGTTCAGATAGGTACATCTACAACTGTCACCTGAAACGTCTAAGAGAAACTATCACCAATGGCTGAGATGTTTGGGATGACGCCTTTCGATAACCATAATTCATGAAGGTACTAGTGAAGTAATGAGTGCAAGGACCTATTGATTTTCCTATTCCAAAATTTGCTAGCTTTATAAGAAAAACAGCAATACTTATAAGTTGAATTTAAAACCTTGAGAAAAACTAGGCTTTAACATTGACAACTGTAATACATTGAATATTAATCACAGAACAAGTATGTATTCTTTTCCATATTCTAAAGCCTCCCTAGTCGTTAGACATTAAACATCTCAAATGACAGCAGTTGCCAAAAATACCCAGTGATTTTAATCCAGTTGGTCCTGACACAGAATGGAGGAGCAGGTCATTCTGGGTCATCTATTTGGTCACTCTTCCTCTGGCATGCAGTCCTCCAGAATTAGGTTGCTCTGATTGACATTTTGTCTTCCTACTTACCCCAAATTCACATTCCCCAGGACACCAGTATGTGACTGAAACCTGCCTTTTATTTAGGGGACTTTGTACCCTTAACAAATGTGATATAATATAAACAGCATTGAAATAACAGGGGGGTATTTGTTGGTCGTTGAGCCATTTCTCCTGATTCTACACAGACCCTAGGAGAATGACTTTGTCAAGCTAGTAAAAGGAAACCACTGACTGTTAAAGAAACAGCTGACACTGGAGTATTTTTAGACTAGTTAGAAAATAGCCATAAATATTTTAAACCTGGAGATACTTTTCTGTTTCAAATGAGGTTTTAGATAAAAACATTCAAGTCTATGGTGAATTAATACTTTATATATAAATTACATATAATTATTATTGTAGACCACAAGTTCATGCATGATCTAATAAATAATATTTTTAAATTTATTTTTGGAAGAGAGAGAGAGAGAGAGAAAGCATGAGCAGGGGAAGGGCAAAGAGAGTGGGAGACGCAGAATCTGAAGCAGGCTCCAGGCTCTGAGCTGTCAGCACAGAACCCAAGGCAGGGCCTGAACCCATAAACTGTGAGCTCATGACCTCAGCTGAAGTTGGAAGCTTAACCCATTGAGCCACCCAGGCACCCCCATGATCTAATAATTTATACATGCCCCATGTGATATCAAGACCAAATAGAAAATCACATACAAATTTAATTTCTTATGTTTGGTTGGTTTCTTCCTGTCCAAGGGAGAAAATTTGCAGAGTAAGAAATAAACGAGTTTGCCTTTCCAAAGATGTCGTGGCTCTGCAAATGAAGGAAACATAATAGTCTTCACAGAACCAGGCCTAAAAAAGAAAAAAATAATGTTGTCCTATAGAATTGGATTAGAAGCCATAAATAGATTGACACTGTGATCTTCAGAATCTTTTGCTTGAGTATGCTCCTCTGAGAGGCAAAAGGAGGGTCCCTCTTCCTGTCAGGCCATGCCCTGTAGGCCCTGCAATGGGTATCATCTTATCTAGGACAGGCAGTGAGGGACCCTGGCAATTTTAAGGAGGGTGGAGTCATGTTAGATTTGTTAAAGCAGTCCATTGCCACCAAAGTAGTGGAGAAACAGGCAATCTGATTCATGGCTGGTAGGAAGGAATATCAGCCTGTAAGATCCACAGTTCAGTGATTTGTCTACATCTATAAAATTACAATCACATTTAAGCTTTGACCTAGCAATCTCACTTCTAGGAATTTGCCCCACAGATATGAGTGCAAAAGTGCAAAATAACAACACAATATCCTTATTAACTGCAGAATTGATTATAATAATAAGAGGTTAGAAACAACATAAATGTCCATCAGTAGGTGATTTGTTAAATAAACTGTGATTCATCTACAGGGGAATATGATGCAGCTGAAAAAAAAAAGATTTAGAAAGTTTCCTATGTCTTGAGATGGAAAGATCCCCAAATGTAAGAGTTGTAACTATCTTTTTGTATAAAATAGAGGAAAATAGAAATATATTTGCATCAAAAATATGTAACTGTGGAAGAATATATACAAAGAAACAAAAGTTGTTACCTAAGGAGAGAAGATGACAGTTTTCACTGAATATTTTTATATATGGTTCAATTTTTGAACAGTACAGTTTGTAACCTACTCAAAAGATATTTAAAAACTTATTTTGTGGAATTCTGTGGAAAATAGTATAGTGATTCTTCAAAACTATTAAACATAGGAATACCATATGTTATAATACTGGAGTTAAAATTAAAAAGACAAAAATAAACACCATATGGTAAGCAATTTCACTTCTAGGTATATCCCCAACATAAGTGAAAGCAGGAACTCAAACAGGTATTTGCACACCGATGCTAATAGCTTCATTATTCACAAGAGCCAAAAAATGGAAGGAAACTAACCAAGTGTTTGTAGACAGATGAACAGTTAAAAATAATGTAACATATGATGGAATATTAGTTAGCTTTAAAAAGAAAGAAATTTTGATACACACGGATGAACCCTGAAGACACTGTGCTAAGTGAAATAAGCCAGTCACAAAAGAACAAATATATGTATAAGGCCCCTAGAGTAGTCATAGAGATAGTGGAATGGTGGTTGCCAGGGGCTGGGGGAAGGAGAGAATGGAGATAGTATTTCCTGGATAGAGTTGCAGTTGGGGAAGACGAGAAAGTTTGGAGATGGATACTACACTTGATGTTAGCCAAAAGGCCAAGAAGCGATTGGAGATGGATAGATGGTGATTGCACAACAGTGTGAATGTGTGAAAAGCTACAGAACTGTACATGTAAAAACTATTGAAATGGTAAATTTTATTTTGCATATTTTAACTATTTTAAAAACTAATAATTTACATATACTTATGTAAAATTCACTTTGCTAGCGGTAAAGCATAAATTAATCCATGAACAAAGGTATAGCTACAAAAAAAGGCCAGTTGACTGCTGCACACAGGAAATTTCCAGAATGAGGTTTTTGTTGTCCCAGAACACAGAGGTAGTGAACCGGTTGTCATCAATTGAAATACAAGAAAAGACACACTGCGCGCCCAACGTGGGGCTCGAACCCACGACCCTGAGATTAAGAGTCTCATGCTCTACCGACTGAGCTAGCCGGGCGGCCTGGGAGGGTGTCTCAACAATTCTTACTTCAAGGTACTATTCAGGCTGTTTGTGGCTCCAAATTTAAAGGTCGGTTTGGTTGTGACCTAATCAAATGGTTCCTTAGCCCGCGGAACGTAAAGCCTGTAGATCATGCCTGACTGCCCCTCCCATCTAAGTCTGTTTTCTGTTTACTCTGGTCTGCCCGCGACCTAAACTTTTTCCATTCCCCGAAAGTGCAGGGGGCGAAGGACGGTAAACGCATTCTTTCTATGGCGCTGGCATGCTCACTCTGATACTTTAATCTGGAGTTCAGAGGTGGTATCTGGGAAATCGAGTAGGTGGGTCCCACGGTCGCCCCCTCCAACCTGTGCAAACTCCAAGATAGGAAGTTTGTCCCCCAGGCTTTGCAAACACGCCTAGTTTCAAAACTTAATGAAAAAGAAGCTTTCACGCAAACCCGTGCTGGAGATGCCGGGGATCGAACCCGGGGCCTCATACATGCAAAGCATGCGCTCTACCACTGAGCTACATCCCCACCTGGCCAAGTGACTCTCTACATGCTCTCTTGACTGTATATCAGCACAGAGAGCGGCTGCGCAAATGGCGGAGCGAGATAACCCAGATGCTGCAAAGCATTGGTACCGTAGCGCTTGGAGCTGTGTTTCCGAGTCCTCCACTGTCCCCACTGAGGGGACGTTCGCTGGAAGAACAGGGCCGGAATAAACACCTGAAGGCAGGGGGGAAGTCATTGGGCACAATGCCCCAAATGAACTGTGATCCGAAAAAGTGAAGTAAAGAAGACTGTGTGCAGACTGCTACGTTTGTTAAACAAAAAGAAAGGGAGTGTAGTAATTCAGAATTGCAAAGTTGATCGCTTGGGATGGGGAGGAGACTCGAGCGTAGACAGTGGACACACTTTTCGCTGTGAACTGCTGTGTATATCTGAATTTTGAACAATGTTAAATCAGTTCATTCCAAGAAAACTTTACCGATCGCTTACTATGTGCCAAGAACTGCTCTAGAAATCTGGGGGTCCAGCCGCGAACAAAACTGACACAGTCATCCCCTTCAATAGCTCAAATTCCAGAGGAGGGAGTAGAGTGTTAGAAAATAGAGCCCGCGTTGAAGATTAAAGTGCGGTAAGGTGCGATTTTAAACAGTGTGGTGGGGGCAGGCTTCGCTGAGAGGTTATTTGAAACAAGGCTTGAAAGAGGTGAGAAGTAAGCCATGCAAGTATGGGAAAAGAGAAGTCCAAGTAATGGTAAAAGCCAGTTCAAAGGCCCTGAGATAGGATCTTGCTGGCATGGTGCAGGAATAGCTAGGAGGTCCATATGGAAAGAGAGGAGTCAACAGAGGAGAGTGACAAGAGATGCGGATAGAGAGGCTGGGTGCAGGGTATGGGGTCAAAGAATGGATAGGGCCTTTGGAGGACTGTAAAGACTTTGACTTTGAGAAGTGGGAGCCAATGGAGGGTTTGAGCAGAGGAGAACTTAACATTAATCTGACTTAACATTTTAACAGGACTGTTCTCACAGCTGGGTGGAGAAGACAAGGTAGAACAATGTGACAGAAGGGGAGAGAATTGTGATCATCAGATCATTGGAAATGGTGCAGTGGAGGACATGAGAGAGGGAGGACACACTGAGGAACTGAGGGTGGAGTGTGGGTAATGTATTCCTCTTGGGAGTCATAGAGGACTCCCCAGTTTGGCCTCAGCACCTGAAGGGATGGAGTCGCTGTTAAATGGGGTGGGGTGGGGAAGACTGTGGAAGGAACAGGTGGAGAAGCAGATTAGAAATACAGTTGTGGATACAGCGAGTGCGGAGTGATATTCCTTAGGACATGCTGCCTGGGGATGGATGTGGGAGCCAGGCATCCTAAGGGAACCTGGGTGGGGATGTGTATTGTGGCATCCACAAGGAGAGGGTATTTCAAACCAAGAAAATGGAAGAGATCACAAGTGAGGATAGACGGAGGTCCAAGGGCTGAGCAAGTGCGGGGAGAGGAGGAAGAAACCACAAGAGAGACCAAGAAAAAGGTAGGAGGCCAGGGATGTGGGTGGAGAGCCAGGGAGTACAGTAACCTGGAAGGCGCCAGGAAAGAGTGTCAGCAAGGAGGAAGCATCAGCGAAGAGCGCAGATGAGGTGAGGCTGGAGAAGGAGCCTATGCCTTTAGGTTAGAATTGCTGAGGTTACTGGTGACCTTGACAAGAGTGGTTTCTGAGGAGGGTGGTCGCTAAAGCCTGCCCTGAGTGGCCTCCAGAGGGAATGAGGAAAGGAGGTGGAAACAAATACATCAGGTAGTTCTGGAGGGACAGTAGAGGGTTGAGTTATTTGGGAGGGAGATTAAAGTGGGAAAATTCATTGTAAATGTATTATTTATTCAAAGCCAAAAATTAAATAAAGAATAAACAAGGGGGAGAACAACAGTGGGAAATAGATACTATGCCAGGCTTGGGGGTGGGGGCAAGAGCCAGGTTCCAGACACTAAATTTAGGTCAGCACAGGACCAGGACAAACCTGCACTCTGGGAACCTGACACTGTGGCCCGGGCGCTAGGCCCAAGGCCTGGCCCTGCTGGGTTGGCCTCAGGCGGCCACGACGAGTTGTGCCCGCTGGGTGTGGGCTCCCACCTGTCCGGGCCTGTTTCCCACGGCTGCCTGGGCCAGGCTGTGGGTGGCTTAGAGAGGACTGCTGACGGGCTGGGCAAGGGGGGGCGACAGAGAGAGGGCGCCAGGGGACCGAGGAGGCCGCAGACCAAAGCCAGTGATTGAGTGGCCCAGAGCAGAGGTGCAGGGAGCTGGCCGGCGCTTGGATCCAGTCGAGCAGTGCGGTCGGGCCCGCCCACAACTCTCATTCTTCTCTCCGCTTCCCGGCCCCGCCAGCCCTCAGCTTACGTCTCCGCCTGCCCGGCGTCAGCCCCGCCCTTCCTCTCCCAGTGGGTGCTCGGAGGCCCCTACTGGGCCTCCCCACTCCGAACCGCGAACTGTCGGGTCCCTCGGCTTCTCCAGCACTGCTGGACTTAAGTGCGCTAAGGAAGCGCATGGCGGCGGTGGGGCCGCGGACTGGCCCCGGCTCCGGGGCCGAGGCGCTGGCATTGGCGGCAGAGCTACAGGGCGAGGCCACATGCTCTATCTGCCTGGAGCTCTTCCGCGAGCCCGTATCCGTCGAGTGCGGTCATAGCTTCTGCCGCTCCTGTATCGCGCGCTGTTGGGAGCGCCCCGGCACAGGAACGACCACAGTGCCGCGCGCGCTGCCTTGTCCGCTGCCCTGCCCACAGTGTAGAGAGCCCGTGCGTCCCGGCCAGCTGCGGCCCAACAGGCAGCTGGCCTCAGTGGCCACGCTGTTGCGGCGCTTCAGCCTGCCTGCGGCCGCTCCAGGAGAACACCGGCCCCCGGAGGCGGCGGTGGCCGGGTGCGTACAGCATGGTGAACCGCTCAAGCTCTACTGCCAGGACGACGGACGCGCCATTTGCGTGGTGTGCGACCGCGCCCGCGAACACCGAGCGCACGCAGTGTTGCCGCTAGACGAGGCTGTGCAGGAAGCTAAGGTGAGGGCGGGCCCCACCCATGCAGAGCCTCAGGACCCCAGTTTGGGTCCTGTCTTCCCGCGCAGACAGTGCAGACCTCTGGCAGGCAGGCAGGCAGGATACCCAGGTGAGACCCTGCCTCTTTCTTCCTGTTCCACTGGCTCTGGGACTGATTGCAGCACTCGCTGGGTCACCCACACACAACCAGTACCATCCTCCCACCCACCTCGAGCTTCCCTCTGGGCTCCCTACTGGATCGCCTAATTGATGCCCCCAGACTTCGCGATTTTCTGTCTGTCCTTGGCTTCTAGCGGTGTCTCCGTCACACCCCCACTTCCTCTGCCCCCATTCTCAGCCCCCGCCTTTCCCTGGGCGTGGCTCTGTGCAATGTCCCCGCGTCCTGGAGTGGGACGACCTTCCAAAAAGGTTGGGGTAAGGCAGTGGGTGACTTCTGGGTTGAATAGAGCACCAAAAGCTGTCTTTGGTTGTGTCAAAGATATGGGTTTGAGGCACTTCTCTTTCCCACTTCCTTACTGGGGTGTGCACGGAGGCTTCAGGCACACAGCCCCCAGTTTTTCTTTACTCCTTAATCCGCTCCAGCACTCCCTCCCAGACATCTTTCTGATGGTGATTAAGAGATCAGAGGACAAAACTAGGCAGGTTGGGCTGCCAAAGGGCCTGCATTTCAGCCAGGATTGTGCACAGATGGTTGGGGAAGTGAGACCTTGAGGTCTTTGGAGTCACCTTTCAATTGCCCCGTACCCCTATGTGCGTCTGTGCAGGCTGTCCGCTATCCCGATGTCCAGACAGGTCTTCAACCTTGCCTCCTCCTCTTCAATTAATAGGGCCTTGTCTTTCTCCTGGATGGCTCCGGGAAGGCACATGTAGGGTTTCCAGAGTCCTCTTCCCGTAATGTCTCCCTTCTCACCCTCCTGCAGGAGCTCCTGGAGTGTAGGCTGAAGGTCTTGAGGAAGGATCTGGAAGACTATGAGGTGTTTCGTTCCACGGAAGAGAAGGAGAGCAAGGAGCTCCTGGTGAGCAGGGCACTTTCCAGGCGGGCCCTCTTTGCGTGACAACAGAGGACCCCACCATCCTGGCATTGTATGTGCAATCTTTAAAAAGAAGTGAAGAGTGAAAGTTGGAGGGGTGACAAATGTTAAAGGACAAAATCTGAGTAAAATTTGCAGTTCTTATTGGTTTTATTCAGTGATTCATGAACTGGGCAGTATCCCATCTAGCAGATAGAAAAAGAGCTCTGAAAAGCTATGCAAGCCAAGAGATTTTATAGGCAGTAGGGGCAGGAACAAGGAAGTTATACTGGGCCAAAAAGCAGATGGATTATTGCAAGGTTACTTTCCCTGTTTGTCAGGTAGTTACCCAACTAATGCTGATCAGGTGACTCCTGATTGACTGGTTTAAGATTCTATTTCTGGGAGAACTGAAACTGTAATTAAGTCTCTGTTTCCTGATGGGGGACTTAGCGTGAGTGACTCCATTTTGGGCCTTTTGTCTTTTCTTTTTTTTTTCTAAATCTAAAATTTACTGTCAAATTGGTTTCCATACAACACCCAATGCTCATGCCAACAGGTGCCCTCCTCAATGCCCATCACCCACTTTCCCCTCCCTGCCACCCCCCATCAATCCTCAGTTTATTCTCAGTTTTTAAGAGTCTCTTATGGTTTGCCTCCCTCCCTCTCTAACTTTGTTTTCCCCCTTCTGCTCCCCCATGGTCTTCTGTTAAGTTTCTCAGGATCCACATATAAGTGAAAACATATAGTATCTGTCTTTCTCTGTATGACTTATTTCACTTAGCATAACACTCTCCACTTCCATCCACGTTGCTACCAAAGGCCACATTTTATTCTTTCTCATTGCCAAGTAGTATTCCATTGTATATATAAACCACATCTTCTTTATCCATTCATCAGTTGATGGACATTTAGGCTCTTTCCATAATTTGGCTATTGTTGAAAGTGCTGCTATAAACATTGGGGTACAAGTGCCCCTATGCATCAGCACTCCTGTATCCCGTGGGTAAATTCCTAGCAGTGCTATTGCTGGGTCATAGGGTAGATCTGTTTTTAATTTTTTGAGGAACCTCCACACTGTTTTCCAGAGTGGCTGCACCAGTTTGCATTCCCACCAACAGGGCAAGACGGTTCCCGTTTCTCCACATCCTCTCCAGCATCTATAGTCTCCTGATTTGTTCATTTTAGCCACTCTGACTGGCGTGAGGTGGTATCTCAATGTGGTTTTGATTTGTATTTCCCTGATGAGGAGCAACATTGAGCATCTTTTCATGTGCCTGTTGGCCATCCGGATGTCTTCTTTAGAGAAGTGTCTATTCATGTTTTCTGCCCATTTCTTCACTGGGTTATTTGTTTTTCGGGTGTGGAGTTTGGTGAGCTCTTTATAGATTTTGGATACTAGCCCTTTGTACAATATGTCATTTGCAAATATCTTTTCCATTCCGTTGGCTGTCTTTTAGTTTTGTTGATTGTTTTCTTTACAGTGTAGAAACTTTTTATCTTCATGAGGTCCCAATAGTTCATTTTTGCTTTTAATTCCCTTGCCTTTGGGGATGTGTCAAGTAAGAAATTGCTGCGGCTGAGGTCAGAGAGGTTTTTTCCTGTTTTCCCCTCTAGGATTTTGATGGTTTCCTGTCTCACATTCAGGTCCTTTTTCCATTTTGAGTTTATTTTTGTGAATGGTGTAGGAAAGTGGTCTAGTTTCATTCTTCTGCATGTTGCTGTCCAGTTCTCCCAGCACCATTTGTTAAGAGACTGTCTTTTTTCCATTGGATATTCTTTCCTTCTTTGTCAAAGATTAGTTGGCCATACTTTTGTGGGTCCAATTCTGGAGGCTCTATTCTATTCCATTGGTCTTTATGTCTGTTTTTGTGCCAATACCATGCTGTCTTGATGATTACAGCTTTGTAGTAGAGGCTAAAGTCTGGGATTGTGATACCTCCCACTTTAGTCTTCTTCTTCAATATTACTTTGGTATGCGGGGTCTTTTGTGGTTCCATACAAATTTTAGGATGGTTTTTTTTTTTTTTAATTGTTTTTTTTCAACGTTTTTATTTATTTTTGGGACAGAGAGAGACAGAGCATGAACGGGGGAGGGGCAGAGAGAGAGGGAGACACAGAATCGGAAACAGGCTCCAGGCTCTGAGCCATCAGCCCAGAGCCTGACGCGGGGCTCGAACTCCCCGGACCTCGAGATCGTGACCTGGCTGAAGTCGGACGCTTAACCGATTGCGCCACCCAGGCGCCCCTAGGATGGTTTTTTAACTCAAAACAAATGTGTTCGGGGGTGGGAGGGAGTGACCTCAGTTTAATTCTTGCAGTGGCTCTAGGAGGCACTAATTTATTCCTCCTACTTTTCAAATGAGGAAACTGCAGCCCAGGGTGGTTCTGAGGCAAGTATAAGTTGTCCTAGATTGATGGGAGAGCACATCTGTGACAGGGGACATGAGAGCATGTGTTGAAGCTGCTCTGCATTCAGAGGTGGGATATTTAAATTAGAGTCTGTGCTTGGTGGGTATGTGTAGTTGAGTCTCTGATCCCTGACCAGTGAGGGGGATGGAACTTTGTCCTGTGGGATGGCTCAGAGTCTCCTGTCCAAATGCCACATCTTGATGCCTGTGCCCCATTGCCTCTCCAACTTCTCTCCTGAGATAGAAGCAGATGGCAGCTGAGCGAGAGAAGGTGGGTGCAGAGTTCCAGGCTCTGCGGGCCTTCCTGGTGGAGCAGGAGGGCCGGCTCCTGGGCCGCCTGGAGGAGCTGTCACGGGAGGTGACACAGAAGCAAAATGAGAACATAGCTCAGCTTGAGGGTGAAATCACCCAGCTCTCCAAGCTCAGCAGCCAGATCCAGGAGACATCTCGAAAGCCTGACCTTGACTTTCTCCAGGTGAGTCTGGCTTGGCCAGAGGTATGGATCATTTATCCTAAGCCTTCATAAACAGTGAGAACAGAGTTAGATCCTGTGAATTTAGTAGAATCACATACTCAAGCAGAAGGGGACTGGAGAAAACTGCCCTGATTCTCCTGGGGTTAAAGGTCTAAAAAGTTGTGATAAAAATTTCTTGACCTCGAGTCACAATAAAGATCTTACTGGCTTTACTCAATGACATGAATTGAGCAACATCCAATCTAGCAGACAGAAAGGAGTTCCAAAGAGCTATATGCAAGGCTTATGTCATATTCCAGGATGTAAACCTTATGCCAAAAGTCTCATAAAATAATACTTTACTACACCGGATGTACTTTGACATTTTCTATTCTATTTCCTTTTAAAATAAATAGTCACACTCTCTCCCTCCTTCCCCTGCTCATTCTCTCAATATTTATTAATATTACTAATAAATTATTAATAAACTTTAAAAAGGGGGGGGTTGGGTGGCTCACTTGGTTAAGCTTCAGACTCTTGATTTCAGCTCAGGTCATGATCTCATGGTTGGTGGGATCAAGTCCCATATGGATCTGCAGTGACAGCAAGGAGCCTGCTTGGGATTCTCTCTCCCTCGCTCTCTGCCCTTCCCCCACTTGCTCATGGGCTCTCTCAAAATAAATAAATAGTCACAATCCACAAATTGGTCAAGAATAGGCATTTGAAAGGTGCTGGTATGAGTAACCAGTCATTGCATAAGGGCTGTGACTTATCTGGGGTGGTGTAGAGAGGGTAGGCAACACTGGATCCCAGCACAAAGCTCCAGTGATGATTCTGTAATGAAGAGAGCATTTGCAAAGCTGTGGGCAGAGAGTTGATAAGACACCCAGAAACCAGCCACAGCAGGAAGCCACTGACACCTGGGCCCATAAAGGTGGTAGGGAGTGGTAGTACACCTTATTGCTTATTCCTCTGGGGGTACCTAGATCCCTGGGTGCCTTGGTTGGCCAAGCCTCTGACTCTTGATCTCAGATCAGGTCTTGATCTCAAGGTTGTGAGTTCAAGCCCCACCTTGGGCTATAAACTGCTTGTGGAGCCTACTAAAAAAATAAAAATAAAAAAAGTTGCATATTCCTCTGAAAGCAGCACAAGGGGTCAGTTTTATTTTCTCAAAAGTAACTGGAGGTTACCTCGTGCTGATTTGGCTTTCTTTCATCTTTCTTTCCAGGAATTCAAAAACACACTAAGCAGGTGAGTGGACCTAAGATTTCCTTAGGTCTTTCCAAGCTGGCTCTTCTCCTTTTCCACTGAGCTCTCTCTCTTCATCCCCTCATCCCTGACCTCACACTCCCAATTCCCACACTGCCTTACCTATGTACCTTCTAAGGCAAATGTCCACCTGCCTGGCTGTGGATATTCTGCTGTAAGATCAGCCTCTCTTTTCCTACCTCTCCCCACCAAGAGGACCTTACCATCCTAATTTTCACAGCCTGGTGGGAGTGGGACGGTGTTTGTGGGCCTTCCTCAGGCTCTTTGTCCTGCAGATGCAGCAATGTGCCTGGTCCCAAGCCAACCACAGTCTCTTCTGAGATGAAGAATAAAGTCTGGAATGTTTCCCTCAAGACCTTTGTCTTAAAGGGGCTGCTCAAGAAGTTCAAAGGTAGGGCCTGTGCTTGGGGTTGGGCCATGCAGTGCTGGTGGCCATGGTGTGTTTCTGGTAGTTTGGGGGCCCAGGAATATGTCTTTCCAGAAGGTTTGTTAGAAAATAGGAGCTAGGGTGTGTCAAGGACAGATTGGCGCAGGGAGATGGTGGTGGCAAATCCATTCAGCAGCCCCTGCTCCCCAGAGCACAAAGATTCCCCCAGGGACAGGCAGGGTAGAGGGCTACTGGGGCAAGAAGAAGGATGAGGAGGGAGAGCTCAGCTCAGACTAGCTCAGGCAAAAGAGAGGGAAGTGGAAGAGGTAGAGCTAGGATACTGCCCCTTCCTGATCCCTCACACTTGACCCCGTGTCTACACATCAACTCTCAGCCTTCGGGGTATCTGGCTGTAAATGTCAGAGGAGGTGATATTCACCATCATTGCCAGATAGACAATCTTCTGAGTCATTTACGAATATCCTGCTTTGTTTCTCCTCCTCAGAGGATCTTCGTGGAGAGCTAGAGAAAGAGGAGAAAGGTAAGATGGTTCTTGTGATAGTGATTTCCCATTATTTGGCCATGTAGAGAATCCACTGCCTCCCCATGATTGTTTCTCTGGGCTTTGTGAATGGCTGGTTCCTTCTACCTGCCTGCCTCTGCCCTCCCCTCATCCTTGCCTCCCAGTTCTGGCTCCCTCAGGCCTCAGTGGGACCTTTAGGCCTATAAATTGCGGACCAGTCACCTGGATGAGCCTCTCTCCCCATTCCCCCTTCCAGACAAACAGAGACCTCTCCTGGGGACAGGGCTTGTGTGCAGGGGTCAGGCAAAGCAGGAAGAGATTGAAGACAGGAAGGGAGGAGGTTCTTACTACTGCAGAGCTCTGGGGTGAGTGGGATCTAACTCTGCAGGAGGGCAGAGGGGGGCACATATTCATGATGCTAATGATTGATCAAGCTATGTCAGAATTTACCATGGAAGGATCTAAACCAAATCAGATCATGACCCTCTTCTGCACAGAACCCTAGGACAGCCCCTCTCACTCAATAATGTCCTCTCTATGGTCTTCAAGGCTTCATAGGCTCTGAACTCACTGCACGCTCTCCCTCTAGCTTACTCTGTGCAGCCACAACAAGTGCTCTTTGCTGCTTCTGAAATGCACTAAGCACACCCCCACCTCAGAGCATTTGCACTGCACTGGCTGGCCTCAGCCTTGAATATGCTTCCTCTAGACAGCTACATGCCTGGCTTCCTCACCTCCTTTATGTCTTTGCTCAAATGCATACCTAGGCCTTTTCACCTTCCCTGGCCACTCTAATTGAAATTACAGCCTTCTCTTCTGACTCCTCTTATTGTCCATGTTTACCATTTATTGTCTCTTCTTTCCTTCCCCCCAGAAAGGAAGCTACAGGAGGGCAGGGATACTGAACCGTGGGATTCCCAGGGCCTAGAATAGTCCTAGAACATAGTACTTATGACAAGTGTGCATATTTTAAGTTTTTATTATGAAAAAATTTAAATATATACAAAAGTAGAGAGAAGATCATAATGAATATTATGTTCTCATCATAGACCTTCAGCTGATATTTTTATAAATGCCCCTACCTGCTTCTTCCCACTGGATTATTTGGAAGCAAATCATGGATAAGTTATTTCCATAAATATCAGTATGTTATCTCTAAAGATAGACTTAAAAAAACCCACAAAGCCATAATCACAATTAGAAAAAGTAATGCTTCTTTCCAATACCTAGTGTTTGAAATTCTCCAGTTGTCTTTTAAATTGTATTTGTCGATCTGTTCTAATTGTGATCCAAATTAGGTTCACACATTCCTTTTGTTTGGCTTCCACTTGTACATGTTTTGGGGGGATGGTGGAGGAGAAGTAACTGACGGGAGCTGGGGAGAGGGTTTGCATGGGACATCTCTCCCTGTCTCTGCCTTCAGTGGAGCTGACCTTGGACCCCGACACTGCCAACCCCCGCCTCATCCTCTCTCTGGATCTTAAGAGCGTGCGCCTTGGACAGCGGGCGCAGGACTTGCCCTGCCACCCACGCCGCTTTGACACCAACACGCGAGTCTTGGCGTCCTGTGGTTTCTCCTCCGGGCGGCACCACTGGGAGGTGGAAGTGGGCTCCAAGGACGGCTGGGCCTTCGGCGTGGCGCGAGAGAGCGTGCGCCGCAAGGGCCTCACGCCCTTCACCCCTGAGGAGGGCGTCTGGGCACTGCAGCTCAACAGCGGGAAGTACTGGGCAGTGACTAGCCCTGAACGGACGCCCCTCAGCTGTGGCCACCTGTCCCGCGTGCGGGTGGCCCTGGATCTAGAGGTGGGGGCCGTGTCCTTCTACGCTGTGGAGGACATGCGCCACCTCTACACCTTCCGCGTCAACTTCCACGAGCGAGTGTTCCCCCTTTTCTCTGTCTGCTCCACTGGCACCTACTTGCGAATCTGGCCTTGAGAGTCTTTGGCCTCCCAGAGAGAGTGAATCAGTCCAGGGTGAATACCTCCTCATCCGGGCTGCCCATGGGAAGCAATGCTGCCCTCTGTCGGAGCCTCCTGGTTACTGTGGGCCTGCCTTCCAGATTGGCCCCGGGCTGCCTTGGAGGGGCTCCTGCAGATCACAACATTGGAGACAGAAAACGGGCGATTGTGGAAAAGGGTTCCGTGGTCAACTGAGTAGAAGAGAAGATATCTTGGACCCTTGGCGCCTGTCCTCTGCCTGTTGTCGACATGTGGATTTAGCCTGAGCTGTGAGGACTTGGAGGTGGGTGAGGACAGGAGCCCAGCTATTGACAGAGGTGTTTCCCATCACTGGGACTTTCTACCTGGACTTAGCAGGGCCTCTGGTTCTGGAGCAATAGCAAGTACAGTGCTGTCCTCAGGTGCAAGGGGGCAGGTTCAGGCCCAGCCAGCCAAGTTCATGACCACTTCTGCTTTGCCTTCTTGTCAGCTTCTAGCTCTGCCTTCAGACGCCTGGATCCACCTGGCCTAAGGTCATTTACTCAGGGAGGAGCACTGTACTCCCAGGTCAGAGAACAGCTTGGGACAGAACTGAAAGGAGATTCTTGACCTGTACATGAGAGGAAAGCCCAGGACAATGGCATTTATCATGGCTACCTTCCAATACCCCTTAATGATGATACAGAGTGATATGTACATCCTCTGCCACAGTGACAGCCATGTGTTCTCACACATGCCTAAACCCCTTTTAAACGCCAAAGTATAGTCTCCCTTGAGTAAGGAGACCAAAGGCTATGGGATTTTGAAACACAGAACAACACTTACAATTTTACAGATGCAACTAATATCAGCATGGGAATGCACAGAGCACAAACATGCCCCTGATATACCCTTCCTGGAACTTGTCAAATGTGTGCCAACAGCAGAGGACCCTGGTGCCAAGGTCTGCTCAGCCTGTGCCCCGGTGGGGTGTTATTCCCTTGGCTAATTGTTCCCAAGCTTCTGTTTGGGTGGGCTTCTGGGAGGGGGTTTTGGGCAGTTTCCTGTTTAGTGCTACCCAGGGAAGGGGGATGAGGAGATGGAAATACAAACTCTGAGCTCATTTCTAGGATGGCTTAGCTCATTCTTGACTCCTCCAGTCTGAGTGCAAGAGCACAAGTAGTAGTGAAGGTTTCTGCTAGACTGGGTGATCAGGCGTGTTTAAATGTCTGAGGAATGTGTGCATGTATGTTTATATCTCAGATTGAGGGGGCAGGGGTTTGTGTGGATTTTGGAGAGCAGTTTTATCAGCACATGCGTAGGTTTAGGTATTGCAAACAGACCTAGGTCAATTTGGTAATACCCTATTTTTCATTTGTTGTTAAATATTAGCCACTCCACATTTAGGTGAGGGTCATGGTTTTCCTCCCCCACTACCTAGCTAACTGGCTAGATGAATCTGTTTAGACAGATATGTTGGCATGTAGGGACAGTGACAATCGAATAACCTGGTCTGCAAGTGTCATGGGGTTTCTGTGCTCTGTCCCTGAGATGCTCCAAGCACACTTTGAATACAGGGGTCTTACAGGGGAGGCATGACACTGTTCTAGAGGCAGACACAGTGGACATAGCACCAGGAAATCTGAATCCAATGTCCTATGGGCCTGGGTCAGGATCATATAAGTGTCCAGCCTACAGTATAATTGTATCATTCCAGAGGGTGAATCCTATGTTGTGTTCATATATGGAGAAGTTCTAGAACACTGCAGCTAATCCATGTATTTGAATACTACTCATTTCCACAAGGACCCCCCCCCCCTTTATTTTAACACTCACTTGCTAATTAAATCGCCTAATGTTATCGTCAAGCCCTGATATTATCTGGGCTTATATGGCTTTTGGACTGAGTATCACAGTTACCTTTAAGGTCACATAACAACTGTGCTGAAGTATTGCAACACATATTACAGGTCACGGAAGGTGGGTGTCTGGTGGAGGTGCCTGTAGGGCCAGGTCTGGGGACTGTACGAGTGGCTGTCTGTGTGTATATTTTCAGCTTTTGTGTTTGTGAATGTGATTGTGTGTCTATCAAAGTATGTGTTTGCAGAGTTAATAACTACATAGACATCTATATATCTGAAGAAATATAACAACAGTTACAGTAACAATCACACATTGAGATGTTCTCTTTTGGTCAACAAGGCAATGTAGTGACTCTGGATGTCACAATGCTGGTGTGAGGGTATGTGTGATTGTATGCAATTTTCTCTCCCATCCTTTGGGATCCTAAGATCTGTTAGGTGTTCAGGTCTCTGAAAGCAATGACTGGCTTAGCTTGGGTCCTTCTGACCCCACCCATTAGTCCCAGATGCTTGTGAATTGCATGAGCTAGTTCCCTGACAACAGACCCTTAAATGGTTCCTCAGCATACTGACTTGAGGGTGCCCATGGATCTAAGTCACCTGGCCTTGCAGGGACCATAAAGCAGGTTGGGCCACCAGGGCAAGGTCCATCACTTACAGCAGTCACTTTCTTTTTTTTTTTTTTTTAATTTAAAATTTTACTTTGAGTTGGTTAACATAAAGTGTTATATTAGTTTCAGGTGTACAATATACTTAATTCAACACCATACATCACCCTGTACTCATCATGACAGGTGCATTATTTAATCCCCATCACCTATTTAACCCATCCTCCCCTCCCCTCCCCTCTGATCACCATGAGTTCATTCTCTATAGTTAAGAGTCTGTTTCTTGATCTTATTTTTTTCCCTTTGCTCACTTGATTTGTTTCTTAAATTCCACACACGAGTGAAATCATATGGTATTTGCCTTTCTCTGGCTTATTTCACTTAACATTATACTCTCTAGCTCCTATCCATGTGCTTGCAAATGGCAAAATTTCATTCCTTTCTATGGCTGAATAACATTCCATTATATATATATACCACTTCTTCTTTACCCATTCATCAATGATGGACACTTGGGCTGCTTCCATATCTTGTACAGCCGAAACTTCCTGACCGACCGTTGCAGGGCTAGGGCTCCTGTCTCTCACCTGGGCTCTCACCCTGCTCTCTATCCCCTGGGCTTTTAGGGACTTTTACAGAACCAGCACCTCCAGAGTTGGGGTGGGCCCCAAAGGTTGCCTTTTCCTTTATTTTTTTTTTAACTATTTGAAAGTTTTTATTTTTTTATTTTTTATTTTATTTTTTTTTAAATATGAAATTTATTGTCAAATTGGTTTCTATAGAACACCCAGTGCTCATCCCAACAGGTGCCCTCCTCAATACCCATCACCCACCCCATCAACCCTCAGTTTGTTTTCAGTTTTTAAGAGTCTTTTATGTTTTGGCTCCCTCCCTCTCTAACCTCTTTTTTTTTTTTTTTCTTCCCCTCCTCCATGGTTTTCTATTAAGTTTCTCAGGATCCACATAAGAGTGAAAACATATGGTATCTGTCTTTCTCTGTATGACTTATTTCACTTAGCATAACACTTTCCAGTTCCATCCAGGTTGCTACAAAAGGTTGCCTTTTCCTAACTTGCCTAAAGGTGCCTCAGGGGCTAGGGAACCCCACCCCTGATCCAGTCCTTTTCCCACCAGCACCTCCTCACGCTCTGACCTTCCGATTTCTCCAACACCCTCTCTCAGCCTCTCACTCACTGCCCGCTGACAGCCCACCTTACCAGCCCGGACCTGGATTCCTTCGGAACAGGCCTACTGACATCCTTACCCTAACTCCTCCCTCGCAGCCCTGACCTTGGACTCATTCTCATACAGAATAAGCCTTGGACTTATCTATCCAACCCGTCTTTGCCCCCGACTCCCAAGCCGGAGAAGGACCTCAGGTCTTCCTACAGCTCCGCCCACTGGAGGCCCCGCCCCCGCCCACGTCGGGTAGTGCTCTCACCCTATCTCTCACACGATCTGCCCTGTCTCCCAGGATTTGCGGTTTGGCCTGCCTCACTGACACTTATTGAAGTCCCCGGAGAGGCAGCGAGGGCCCAACTGGGCCCTAGTTCGTGGAGAGACGCCGGCCGGCTTGTTACTGCTTAGCTCCTTTCTGTGGTTCATTGCGGCTGCGCGGCAAACGACGAAAGCATCAAGTACTCTTGCGCAGCGACTAAGTTTACGGTTGGCTCCATAGCTC
Source organism: Prionailurus viverrinus (assembly GCF_022837055.1). Classification (NCBI taxonomy): domain Eukaryota; kingdom Metazoa; phylum Chordata; class Mammalia; order Carnivora; family Felidae; genus Prionailurus; species Prionailurus viverrinus. The sequence goes on along the minus strand of NC_062561.1, from coordinate 89,757,941 downwards.
AGGGGTTAGAGCACTGGTCTTGTAAACCAGGGGTCGCGAGTTCAAATCTCGCTGGGGCCTGCTGGTGCGTCTTTTTTTCCCCACCCCTTCCTCAAAGGTGGAAAAGCGGAAGATGCTTGAGCCAACACGAATTTCCGCTTTTCTTAGAGACCAGGCCTTAGGCGGAGCTGCCTGTTCCTTGACACTTAGATGCCCACCGACTAAAAGTGGCTTTACTTTTTCAAGAACCAAACCCACTGCGTCCGTGACCTTTCGATCACAGGCTCCGCTGGCTCCGCGCGTCTTCTCCACAGCGGTCCTTCGCTGGTATCCTTCGCAGGCTCTCTGCAAGTTCGTGGAAGGTCTTTCCGTTCCCCTCCTCTCACCTACTCAGGCCAGGGAGTCGCCCTGGTCTCTGTCTTCTCCGTTAAGTGGGGACCACCTGTCTGTGCCCACCTCTTAACAACGCACCCTGGGAATCTATTTTAGTCTGGAGGGGGACTAGGTTTAAGCCTTACCCTTGGCTCGCCATTGCTCTCCACAATCTAGCTTCCATAGTGAGGTGGTTGTCCAGTGGGGCAGGAACATAGGGTCAACGAATTCCAGGAGCCCGGGACGCGCAGGTGCCGGAAGGTGCCGGTACGCTCCTGGCCTATCCTGGGCGTGTCTGTTCGGGTCTTGAAGCACTCTAGGCTCTTTGGATGGGAGCCGGCCGGTGCAAAGGCCTGTGGCCCCCATCCACCACGCTCCCTACCGGCTTACTCCCTTTGCCTCTTCTCCGGCGTCTACCCAGGTTTCCGCAAGCGGTTTTCTCCACTCTGTTGCCCCAGGCCGGGGTTGTTTTCGAAACCCGAATCGCGATAGAGTGCTGCCAGGAGTCAGCCGCGTCCCCACGTGGGGACTTTTCTGAAGGTCCCGTTTGACTTGGAGAGAGGACTCCTGCGGGCTGGGATAGCGCGGCGGGGCATGGTCACGCCTCTGCCTGAGCCACGGCTGCCTAGTAGGGTCGTGCGGGCGAAAGCCGTGGCGGGATGGTGCCCTAGACCCTCCGTGAGCCTGGCTCTGCCTATCTGGCAGCGCCCCAGTTGTTCACTGGGGATTTAGTTTCATTTTGTACACTTGACTTCCTTTAACAGCATAAATAAATAAATCAAAGTCAGAAGGTCAGCAGTTGTGTTTTTATTGTTTTGTTTAAAAGAAAAACTAAATGGTTAAAAAAAGACCGGAAGTAAATGGGACAATTATAGTCTTTAGGGCAGGTGTTACTAATTGTGGAAGTTTGTACTTTTCTTTATATAATTCCATAGAGAAGAGAAGCAAATGCTTACGACACGGAGGTGGTAGTAACGGAGGCCGAGGACACACGGTGGCCTAGGGCAGAAGAGAGCCCATCTAACGCTTTGTGCGTCTCGAAAAGAGACGAGGGCAACGCCAACGCCTTGTGGCGAAGAGGCGGGTTAGCATTGTGTTTTCAAGGAAAAGTCCGAGAGGAGCAGCGAATGGAGCGGTCAATGCAGAGGGATGAGCAAGATCGTGGAGTGGCAGTAGATAAATTAGCACTTTTTTCCTTGGAGGAGGTTAACCACCATTCGTCTCCCACTCATTTTTTATAACTGCCGTTGTGTAGGAAATTTCTTTGCTGGCTGCACAAAAATAAACCTTTGGACCAGCTCTGAGTGGATTTTCGTGAATTTTACAGCAGGAAATCAGAATCACTGGTTTTTGTTTTTTTACTACTGAATAATCCAGCGCAGTTAAAGTCTTTTTAGGGAAAGCAAGCCTGAGACGAGGGAGGACAGCGCCCGCACAGCCCAGGACCCTGGTTTGGCGGGAGCCGATGGCTGCTCCAGTGCAATCTCGGACAAAGCTTCGGGGACGGAGAGCCGGGGCATTCAGCCTGCGTGCCCAGTGTGCGCGCGCGCTCTAGAGCGAGCCTCCAGAGCTGCGCAACCACCACTTCAGCCAGCCACCCCAAGGGAACGGGGTTTCCGGTCATCTTGTTTCTGCCTTACACTTCCCTACATTTTGTGAAGCTTTTGCAAATAAGGGTGTGTTGCTTTTCATGTTTTCATAAAACAATAAAAGAAAAGCTCTCGCCCTTTTACCAGGCGCCCCACCTGAAGGGACTACTACCTCGACTTCATTTCGCTTGTGGCGGCTCAGGACCCAGTCAGTCCCGCGTCCCCTCCAAATCCCGCGCGCGGTTCTCTCCGGGAGCCCTGGGCTTCTCCCGGCCTCTGAGCCCAGACCCTGGGCCTCCAGACTTGCGCCTTGCTTGGGCTCCCTTGGGCAGGGGCTCCCGGTCCCCAAAGCGGAAAGTTGCCCCTGCCTGCTGCTCCTACCTGCTGCTAGTGAGGCACTCCTTCGGATTCCAGATTACATACAGAGGGACCAAGGGACACGGACCGTTTACGCTGGGCGAGCTACCTACGGATGAGATTAATGACCGATGCCCAGACTGTGGAGTAGGGATGCGTTGGGTGTGGGAGACTCAGATCCAGAGAGCAATTTCAATATGTCAAAAATAAAAATCTCCGTCGGTGATAAAAATTACTTCTTGGAGAATCTGATTATGAGCTGAGCAAAAAACAGCTAAGTACGAAGTGGCTCGTTGGTCTAGGGGTATGATTCTCGCTTTGGGTGCGAGAGGTCCCGGGTTCAAATCCCGGACGAGCCCGCTTTTTCAATTCTACTAACTTTCTAGCTAGGTCCCTTATGTGGATGGTTTTGTCCTTGAACAGAGTTGGCATACCCCAGAGCTCTGAGTGTCCTGGGGTTTAGTAAGAAGAGCAGGTAGGAGAGTGAGTGAGCCGTTCCAGAACTGAGGGTCGCAGGTGAAGGGTTGGGTGCAGAGCCGTTCGCCTTTGTTTTCCGCCAGCATGGGACCTGGACCCATCTTAGTCGTAGAACTTTGCATCTAGTGTACCCAGGGAGGCTCTCTTAATCATCAAAGGTCTTACAGGGATTTCCCCAGCCAAAAGTTTCCGTAGTGTAGTGGTTATCACGTTCGCTTAATACGTGTGGAAGTTCTGGGTTCAAAGCTGGGCCAAAGCAATGTGTGGGGCTTCCCCTGCCATTTTTCTTCTTACTACTTAACATTTGGAGACTCTGTAAATCAAACTCGGTCCTGATTTAGAACATCCACCATCATCTACTACTTGCAATTTACTACATTGGGGTACACTTGGAGACTCTATGGGGACATACCAGGGTCCAGTTCAGGACTTCCACATCACTTCTGCTTGTACAGAGACGCGCGATCTTCCAGGATGGAGAGAAACGGTATCTACACAGCCGTTTTTCCGCCTCAGCCACGTACGCCTGTTAAATACCTCATCCCAACTCACTGTCTCAGGACACCAGAGCGCACGGAGACCGCACAGAGCATCCGACAATCCGTAGCAGACTCACGCTGCTAAAACGGAATCCCAGACACTGAGGTCGGAGCCCTCCCAATTCTGCCTCATTCCTCTTTTGTGACCCAAAGCAAAATAGCATAAAGCACGTCAAGAAACTAGCAGCGGTGGAATTCATACCCACGCCTCCAAAGAGTCTGGAGCCTTAATCCAGCGCCTTAGACCGCTCAGCCACACTACCCTGCTGCAAAGTCCCTTTGGGTGTCTTCACTGCTGATAACTTTTCAAGGGTTTTTCAGGAAAAGGAAGCATTGAGGAAATTTTACAGGTTAAAACAGAACCGTATCCTGACCGGAAAGATTAGTTTAACCAGAGTCACAGGCAGGGAACCTGAGCTCCACGAGCGCTGTCAGAGAAGGGTACGCGAAGCGCACACCCCACGCCTTGGTTTTGGGAAAGACACTCAAGTCACTCCCACCTCTCACTTTGGGGAATGGGCCTGAACGCAGGGGAAGCCTTCTATAATCTCACCTTGTTTTTAATTTTTTTTCAAATTAAACTGTGAGTGTATATTATTTTCAGAAATTAATGCGTAGGAATCTTGCACCCCCTCTCAATTAAAAAAAAAAAAACCATAACATTTTTTGTTGGCAATAGCACCAGCACTTTCAGAAGTGGCTGAGATCTCAGAGGCCTCCACCCGTGCAACTCTGCTACCTAAGATTTCCCTCCTTTTCTTTCTTTTTCTTTTTCTTTTCTTTTTCTTTTTCTTTTTCTTTTTCTTTTTTTCTTTTTCTTTTTCTTTTTCTTTTCTTTTTCTTTTTCTTTCTCTTTCTTCCTTCCTTTCTTCCTTCCTTTCTTCCTTCCTTCCTTTCTAACAGCAAACAAAAGTTTATTAGAGTATAAGATTAGAAAGTAAGAATAGTAGTAAAGCTCTGTTTACAGAGAGGGGACATTCGAAAGTGAATGCCCTGATTTCCACCCTTTAAACAAGTGTTTCAGCTGGAGGTATCGGGTCTTGAAAAAACACGCTAGATTGAATCCTATACAGGGTATCCTCCCTTCCCTCCTCATTATAAAAATCCATTAAAAAAGTAAAACCAACTCGGCAAATCCGGGAAAAAAAAAATAGAAAAAAATTCACCAGAAAACCCACAACTATCAATATTTAGTGATCAGTATCAATATTCTCCGTTAACTTTTTCTTGCACCAGTAGGTCTACCTCCTATAGATACAGATTTGAATCATGTATTTTGTTACGGCAGCTCGAACAGAAGTAGATAAGTTTACTGTTACAAACATCAATAGATTTCACTCACATTAATACTGAACAAAGAAGTCAGGCATAAAAGATCCTATTTTCTGTTGATTGCATACATAAGATATTCAAGCATGAGCAAAACTAATCTCTGCTGATAGAAGTTAGAAATACTGTTACTTCGGGGAAAGAAGTGCAGGTACTGATGGCAGAGAGACAGGAGGTAACAGTTTCGGGTGCTGGAAACATACTACCTTGATCTGGGTGATGGGCACGTGTGTGTGTGTATTCACTTAGTTGTGTGCTTAAGATCTTTGCACATGTAAAAATTTGCACAACAAAGATATTTTTCACAATAACAATTTTTTAAAAAAGAGGGGTTCCTTAATTCAAAAGGCCATTTTTAATTTTTATTACTGCATGACAAATTGCCACAAATTTAGTGGCTTGAAACAACACAAATTTATTATCATACAGTTTTGGTGGGTCAAGAGTCTGGGGACAAGTTAGCAAGGTCCTTTCCTCATGTTTCACCAGGTGGAATCATGGTTTTGGCCATTGCTGCCATATTCTCTGAGGCTCGGGATTCTCTCCCAACCTTATTAGCTGTAGGCAGACTCCAGTTCCTTGTGGTTGTGGACTAAAATCCCCATTGCTTTGCTGGCTGTTTGTTGGATGCTGTTCTCAGAGCCCTCTTGCTGGCTCATTGACCCTTTCACAATAGGATACTTTACTTCTCCCTTGAGGCCAAGAGTGCAACCTCCCCTGGTACTTCACTTTTGTCTGAGGTTTCACCTAATTAAATCAGGCCCACCCAAAATGGATTTATTCAAAGTCAACTGGCCAGTGAACTTAATTACATCTGCAAAATTGCTTCTTCCATAAAATGTATCATGATCATGGGTATGATATCCCTTCGTATTTACTCAAGGGAAGGGGAGTATACAGGGTATGTACACCAGCATGGGAAACTTGGGACCCATCTTTGAATTCTGCCTACTGCAGTTACAGACACAAGAACCAGATATGGAAGCATCTCCCAGCATAAGAGCCTTTCCAAGTTCCTTCAGTCTTTTTGTTTTAGTAACTTGTTAAAAATGTGACCCTGTAGTGAGGTGAGAGGGAGTTCTGGCTTTCCCTTCTTCCTGTGTGTCAATGCTAACTTTCTGTTTTTATTTGGCAACATGAGACTAAATGGGCTTGCTGTTACACTGCACCAAAGTGGGCAGAAACAGAGGCACCCTTGGCCAAGGTGCACCCTGGTGCTCTCCCTGCTGCTTGTGTCATGTGGGTGGTCAACTTCCTCCAGTTCTTTTAGTTCCTTAGGACTCCCATTTGTATTTTTAGAAACTTAAGGATTATTCCATCAATATGTGCACAGTATAGAAAAATTAGACAGGCATAAGAATAATTAGCATAAAGAAAATGAAAATCACCTTCAACAATGCCACCTAATTGTTAATATTTTGCTTAGAGCTTTTCAGATTCTTTTCATGCATATTTTAATACACACACTATTTTAACAAAAATACTTTGCACTGTCTTGTAACTTGGTTTGTAAAAATATTCAAGAAGTGTAATTATTATACTTTCATGCCATAAATTCCTTCTACATCATTTCACCCTACTTTTATGAAATTTTAAACAGAAAGCAATAGGCCAAGGAGGTGGGTCAGGTGTAGCCCTTAGGAACTAAACCAAAGAAGCTCATTTACACATGTTTTTTTTGGTAAGTCAGAGAAAGACAAATACCATGTGATTTCACTCATGTGGGATGTTTTTTAAGTTTATTTATTTATTTATATATTTTCACTCATATGTGGAATTTAAGAAAAAAAAAAAAACAACAACCAAATAAGCAAAGGAAAAAAGAGCAAGAGGCAAGCCAAGAAACAGACTCTTAACTATAGAGAACAAACAGATGGTTACCAGAAAGGAGATGGGGGGAAAAGGGGATGGGTTAAATAGGTCATGAGATTAAGGACTCCACTTGCTGTGATGAACACCTGGTAGGTGTTGTATGGAAGCACTGAATCACTATATTGCATACCTAAAGCTAATACTACACTGTAAACCAACTGTAGTTTAAATAAAAACTTTAAAAAAAATAAACATGTTATTTGGTACTTGTCCACAGCTCCTTCTAAGAAGCTTCAGATGGTTTTAAAATAAGCCTTTTACCTTTTACCCAGTGACTAGTTTAAGGAATTACTGCAACCTATTAGGAGGGGCTGTGTGAAGAGTCAGGAAAGAGCTCCAAAACTCACTTGTTGAGATTGTTGAGATTCCCTTGCACAGGAATATGACAGAGACCAATCAACTGGTTGATTTTCTCAAATAAAGGCACATGTAGGATTTATAAGAGAGGGGAGAAAGGAGAGAAACATCACAGCCAGTGTTGAGAGTGAGTCTTTTTTCTCACAGGTAACCTGCTTAGCTGGAGGCTATCCAAAGTCTAGAGCCTGTGGTGAATGGGCTGGCTGAGCTCATGGGGAAATGATTCATTTATTTCAGTTTCTCCAAAAAACAAAACCAAACCATGAGTACTCAGCTGTTGAGGCATGCTGTAACTCTGTAATGCTTGCAAAATGCAGATTGTGTCTGCACCATTTTCCTCATTATAATACTTCAGAAATTACGCACAACTTTTTGTTTCTCAGTCATGTCTAAAAGTAACACAATGGAATTCAGCAGTTTCTTTTATTTTTTAAAACAAAACGATTTCCAATTATTCATGTCTAGTATATAGAAACACAATTTATTTTAGCTATCGATGATGTATCTTGTAACTTTGCTAAACATGTTTACTTCTAGTATTTGTGTGTGTGTGTGTGTGTGTGTGTGTGTGTCGGGGGGAGATTGTGGTGGATTTTCCCCATAGATATTACATCATTGTGATGAATGAAAATTGTACCTCTTCCTTTCCAATCTGGATGCCTTTAATTACTTTTCTCACCTTGTTGTACTGGCTAGAATGTCTAAAGCAATCCTAAATAGAAGTGGTGAGAGTGTAAATCCTTGTTCTTCTTTGGGGGAAGGCTCTCAGACTTTCAACATTGAGTATGATAGCCCTTTCTAGGGTTGAGAGTCAATTCTCCTGGTTTGCTGAGTTTTATCAAAAATGGACATTAGACACAAGAAAAAAGAAACAGAACTATGTATGGTGACAGATGTTAACTAGACTTTTTGCAGTATAGATTTCCCTGCTCTCCAAAAATAGAATGTTGTAGAGGTGCCTGGGTGGCTCAATTGGTTAAGCGTCAGATTGTTGATTTTAGCTCAGGTCACCATCTTACGGTTTGTGGGATAGAGCCCCACTTCGGGCTCTGTGTTGACAGTGAGGACCCAGCTTGGGATTCTCTTTCCCTCTGCCCCTGCCCAGGTTGCTCTCTGTCAAAATAAATAAATAAACATTAAAAAAAAAAAGAAAGTAGAATGTTCCTATGAGACCTTTGGTAAACCAAACTGGCATAAAGTGAGGAGTATTGCCCACTTTCTGAAAGTTCAAGTTACACTACTTTGATTTTACAAAAGACCTGGATTAGTATGGTCACAGCTTTTCCCTTAAAAATGAAATCTTTGGATTTCTTTTGGTTAATGAAAACAGGTACTAATGTAGTATATACTACATTATCAAATATACAAATATCAAATCATTATGTTATACACCTGAAACGAATATAAGTCAATTATACCTCAATAAAAAAGTTATGAATCCAGAAAATGTTTTGTGTAGTCTTTATATCTTGTTATTTAGCCATAAACATTATGTAAGTTTCTACTGGAGAATAAGTAAAGCCTGTTATTAAAGTCCCTAAAAAAATAATATTAGATTTTGTCAAATGCTTCTTCTGCATTTACTAGGATAATAAGATGGTTTTTCTTTTTTAGTTAATATGGTGAATTATATTGATTTTTTCAAATGTTAACCTGGCCTTTATCAGTAGCTGAAATCATCTGGGTCACTTGTTGTTGTTGTTGTTGTTGTTGTTGTTGTTGTTTTATTGTCTGGCTCTCCTGTGTGTGTAAGCTCCTGTATCCCTAGACCCTGCTGACAGTGCTGTTCCATAACCTATCTTTTCCCCTCAGCTTTATTGAGGTATGGTTGACAAATAGAAATTGTACATATTTAATGTGTGCAATACAATGTTTGTACACAAACATTGTGAAATAATCACAAACTAATTAACACCTCTATCACCTTACATAATTTTTTTGTGTGGTGACAACATGTAAGATCTACTGTCAGCAAATTTTAAGTATACTATATACATATCTTTTTAAAGTTTATTTATTTGAGAAAGAGACAGAGAAAGCACGGTGGAGGGGTAGAGAGAGAATCCCAAGCAGGCTCTGCAAGGACAGCGTGAAGCCTGATACCAGATCTGATGTGGGGCTCTATCTCTTGAACCATGAGATCAGGACCTGAGCTGAAATCAAGAATCAGATGCTTAACCAACTGAGCCACCCAGGCACCCCTACAGTATATTAACTATAGTCATTATGCTGTACATTAAGTTTCAAGAACTTACTCATCTTATAACTGAAAATTTGACCAATGTATCCTATTTTGCCAACTCCCAGTCCCAGGTAATCACAATTCTACTCTGTTTCTTTTTGACTTTTTTAGATTCCACATATTAGTGAGATTATACAGCACTTATTTTCTGTGTGTCTGGCTTATTTTCCTTGGCATAATGTTTCCCAGGTTCATCCATGCTGTCACAAATGGCAGGATTTCCTTATATTTTAAGGCTGAATAATATTCCATTAAAAATATATCACATTTTCTTTATTCATTCATCCATCAGTGGACACTTAGGTTGTTCCCACATCTTAGCTATTGTGAATAATGTGGTGTCTAAGTGGGGTGTCTCTCGGTCAGACAGGGGCCTTCAAATGTGGGGCGATGATCAGATGGAAGTCAATGGCATGGAAGGTGAAAGAATTCACTTGAGGCAGGACAAAGGAGATAGTTTACTGAATACACCACAAGGGAATAGTGGGCAGGAAAGCAGAGAAGCTGTCTGCAACAAGGCAGTGGGTATGGACCATTCTTTAAAAGGAAAGGTGAGGAGGTATGGTGACCTACAGAATTCTCCCTTTTTTAGTAAGTGTGCCTAGTTGTAAGTAGCCCATTGGTTAGTTAAGGTCTGTGGATATTTAAAAAAAAAATTTTTTTTAACACTGATTTATCTTTGAGAGAGAGACAGAGACAGCGCGTGAGAGGGGTAGGGGCAGAAAGAGAGGGAGACACAGAATCTGAAGCAGGCTCCAGGCTCCGAGCTGTCAGCACAGAGCCCCATGCAGGGCTCTAGCTCACAAGCTGTGAGATCATGACCTGAGCCGAAGTTGGACACTCAACCAACTGAGCCTCCCAGGTGCCCCATGGCCTATGGATATTTTTGAGGTGAGTTGCCTGATATGCCTGTCTATATTGCATTGCTCAAGCCTGTTTGCCAAAAAGCAGTCTCTACATTCCCCCCCACCCCCTGCCCCGATAGATCAACAAGGAGAATCTATGGCATTTGGGTGGAGGTCTCCTCCCCAGTAGCTTCTTCCTGCTTAATAAGGGGTGTAGAGATGTCCCTACCTAAACTTGTTGGTTCATCAAGGGTTCTGTGCAGCTATAGACCAGAGCATGGTATTATATTAACGTGCTGAGAGGCAACTTGAGTGAAATTCTTTGGTGGCCAGGTACATGGGACTTGTGAGAACGGGCCCTCTGATGGTATGGGCTGGAATCCCTGTTGAACCATCATTCATATATGGAATTGTTGGATTCTGGAAGAGACGGATTTAACAAAGAGATTAAAGAAGTGGGGAGGACCAATAATTACAAGTATGAGTATTGAGGCCAGGGGTCCTAAGAAGGGAAGGAATTAGGATAGTCATGAACAGGGTTCCTTTCCAGGAAAACCATCCTTGTGTTGCATGGTCCAGGAAGGAGGAAACCAAAAGAAGGTTATGATGTGAAAAAAGACAAAACTTAGCCCCCAAAGGGGTGATGATTGTATTGTGAGAGCAAGACATCAAGGGATTGGGGAGAGGAATAGCTCCAGGTAAGTTATGATTTCTGACCAAGTGAATTCAGAGAGGTCACCCTGAAGAAAAAGGTGGAGAATGAAGTCTTGGAATTGGGAAGGAGAAATTGTAAGAGTTTTGGGAGGAATGTATCAAGGGGCGTTTTTCTAAGATAATATCATAGAATGATTGAATGTGAGAGTAGAGATTGGCCATGGGCCAGACTCATGGGCCTCTAGGCCTCTGGGTGTGTATCACCAGGGTCTCCTCTGAATAATAGGCATAGATCTCCCACCTGCTCGCAGCTTCGCAGCTTTGCTTAGCAAAGGGCTCCTTATCTGGGGCCAGAGAGGTCTTGATTTTGGAAAGATGGATCCACGAGGAGAAGCTGTGAAGTTTTTCTACTGTTGGAGTGGTCAAGAGGACCTGATCAGGCCTGGTGCAGATAGGCTTTTTGTCCTGTGAAACAGTCTTAAGGTATACCCAATCCCAGGATGTAAACTTTGGATGTATGTTACCTGAGAAAGAGGAGTTAGGTTTTGAATTGTGCTGGTTTTGGTGGTCATTAAAGGTGGAGACAGTTTGCCCTAGGGATATAACACACTAATTAGAAAACAAAAAGAAAAAGAAGCCCAACTAAGGGTCCTTTGATAGTTGACAAAGACCAGAACATCAACCAATCATTAAAGGAAAGAGAGGGATTGTTTAAAGCACCAATTGAGTATTCTTGTCAGTTACATTTTTTGTGGTAATTTGGAGTATATACATAATACTCTGTTTCAATAAAGCATAGGTTCCTCCTTGAGCTGCAGTCAGGATTTAAGGGCCATTGTTTGAATTTGTCCATAACTGCATGTTGAGTTTAGTTAAAGGTGGCTGCTGAATGCTTGGCTAAAGCCTCTATTTACAATTTTATATCAATAGAGGTGGCTTCTGGGACAAATATGGCTAAGGGATAAAACCATCAAGAAGCTCTCTGATGTCTGGGTGTAACAATGTCCTAACTGCGAGAATCATTGGCAAATAGAAGAAGAATTGTCTGGGGATATGGGCATCCCCCAGTGCATCACCCAATCTAGTCATAAGGAAAGTGGGGCCGGCCACCCATTATTTTCACAAACCCATAGTTAATCCTATCAAGTGGGGTATACGCTGGCTTTTAAGGAGAAATTTTGTTATTCTAGCTACATGGAAATGGTCAAAATGCTAGCTAAATTATACAATTGTTGGGGAATCCATTTCATTTTCCAGCTCTTTAAATAATCATATGCCATCAGGTCCTGTTATTATCCCCACAGAATAACCAGCATGAAGATTGTCCATACAAGGGCTATTGTGGCAATTTACTTCAAAGTTGTCCAGCTTAGGCAAGAAACGTTTAAAGATAATCAGAACTAGAACTTAACATCCACAAAGGTGTGTTATTGAAACATATAATTTATTTATTTTTGATGTTTATTTTGAGAGAGGGAGAGAGAGCAAGAGCGAGCGAGTCGGGGAGGGGGAAAGAGAAGGAGACAGAATCCCAAGCAGGTTCTGTAGCTGTCAGCACAGAGCCCAATGCAGGGCTTAAACTCCCAACCTGTGAGATCATGACCTGAGCTGAAACCAAGAGTCAGAAGCTTAACCCACTGAGCCATCTATGTGCCCCAAAACATATTTTTTCTCTCTAAAATCACCCTTATTCCAGAGATAGCCAAATCAAGACACTTTTAAAACAATCCAATTTTAATAAACTTGGCTTAATTATTTACATAAGCTCAGCAAGAACAGTGATTAGCCATATAGATCTTTTAAAATTTGCTTTGCTAGAGGGGCACCTGGTGGTTCAGTCAGTTAAGTGTCTGAGTCTTGGTTTTGGTTCAGGTCATGATCTCACGGTTAGTGAATTCAAGCCCCAACTTGGGTTCCTTGCGCAGTCAGCATGAAGCCTGCTTGGGATCCTCTCTCTCTCCCTCTGTCTGCCCCTCCCCTGCTCTCTCTCTCAATAAATAACAATAAAAAATAAACTTAAAATGAAAATTTGCTTTACTGGAACTCTTTATAAGGAATTTCAATTGAACTTTTAGTAGTCTCTCTAGACCAGAAGCCTAACCAAACACCTGACATTAGACATGCCTGCAATACCTTCAGATTTGGGTGAATTTCTCTTCTCGAGGTTCCCCAAACATCCTGAGTTTCCTGCACCTGCCAGGAAGTGACATTATTTACTCACCTGGTAAGGCTGCTAGGAACTCTGTCAACAAGGTATCAGGCCAACATTTCCAAGAGGCTTTATGACCCCATGTTTCATAAAGTTAACTTCAGTTCCTTAAAGCTGTCTGGTCATATCTGAGTCTATGGATGTCTCTGTCAAATAGGACATTCCAGTCAAAGCCTGGGTAAAATAACCAATGTTTCCAATGGTGCCTTGTTACAAGGAGAACAGATTCTTATTGAACTTATGCAAATGATATGATTGCCATGGAAGAAGAAATACTTAGAGACTTTTTGAATTTTAGAGAGTTCAGGTAGAGAAAAGTTAAATGCTTCAATTCACAAATGAATACTTACCACATTTTTATAAGTCATAGATATCTTATGAGAAAATTTCCTTAATCTGGAAGAACATTAGAAACCAGCAACATTTCAAACAAGAGTCACAAAACTATAATCATCATCTTCAGTTCATTTAGTACCATTTACTAATTCTTGGTCAGTTTGAATGTAGCTTTTTAGTTTAGGTCTGGAAATTTTTACCCATTTCACTTTTACAATCTTAAAGATATTAAGACTTAAAAAAATATTTTTCATGAATCTCCTTGAAGACAAAATTTCTTTTGTAAGAGCATCAGAACAATAACTATAAATGACAAAAACTCAGAACCAGACATTGTTAATAATCTGATATGAGAGTTCATTATGAAGTAGCTGACAAGGGAATTTGGTTATTTCTGTGCCCCATAACACTTAAACACCCAGAATATCAAGTGATGACCTTATACCTGAAAATAAAATACCAAATAAACAAGCCTAGCTATTCAAAGAGATTTCAGACTTCGTTCACTATTTAAATCTCAGAGAAATTTGTTATAAACCTTAGAAAGTTTTGAAGCACATGCCTGAATAGGATTACCGATAAAATCAAAGACCTGATAAGCACAAAACATAGAAACTGTTTTTTCTGGGCAGACAAAAAAAGAGAAAACAACTTTGTTTACATTTTCTTATTAAAAGCAAACCAATGATGCAAGAAAACTTTGTCTTTTTCACAGAGAGAAAAGCAGAATTTTAATCTTACACCAGTGTACTTCTAAAATCCATTCATTTTAACCTTAGTCTGTCCTGACAGCATAAAATTCCTTTCCAAAGATTTCCCTTCACAAAGACCGTCTACAACTTTCCTTTGTAATTAGATTTTATCCTAAGCCATTTCTCTCCAAGCCATCAGTCTCATTTTAGGGCAAAATTACTTACCTTCAACAAAAATGTAATCCCATTCCTTATGACTTTCTTACATATCTCCCACTTTCCTACATACAGTATTGCTTCCCTTATTTCCTTCAGTCTTAACTCTTAGTTTTCACTGGAGACTAAGGTTTCTAAGTAGTAACCAGTTGTGAACTGTTACACCAGAATTCGTTAGATGGCAAATTTGTGAATCAACTAAGCACAAAGTATGATTAACAACAGACTCAAATATCATTACTTTCTCTGCAATAAGAAGTCAAAAGCACAAACCTATGTTCAGTAATCAATGATTTTGTATTTTATCTCATTTGGAAAAGACTTAGATATCCAATGAATTCAACCTCAATTTATCATCCAGCAAAAGTTTAAAGTTTCAGGTTAGCAAAGACTATCTTAACAATACCCATGAAAAATTTGAGACAGATAAAACTAACCATCATTTTAGGTCATCTTTTTTTTTATGTTTATTTATTTTGAGAGAGAGAGTGTGTATGTTTGAGCATGGTAGGGGCAGAGAGAGAGACAAAGACAGAGAGACAGAATCCCAAGCAGGCTCCTTGCTTTCAGAGAGGAGCTGAATATAGGGTTCGATCTCATGAACCATAAGATCATGGCCTGAGGCGAAATCAAGAGTTGGACGGTTAATCCACTGAGACACCCAGGTGCTCCAGGTCATCTTTTTGCTGACAAATTGCAACAGAGATAACACAATCTTATTTTTCACCTTTAGTAAACTTTGGTAGAGTAAAAGTTTCAGTTAGTTTAAATATTGAATTATGTTCCACTTGGGTCCACTCAAAAGTCAATCAGTTTGGGGGTGCCTTGTAGCTCAGTTGGTTAAGCCTCCGACTTCAACTCAGGTCATGATCTCTGGTTGGTGGGTTTGAGCCCCATGCCAGGCTCTGTGCAGCTGCTTGGGATTATCCCATAGAGTCCCTTTCCTGAGGTAGAATTAACCAGAGACAGTTGGCTCCAATCATAGCATATTAACCCAGGAAATGAATGAGGAAGAAGCCCCTACAATACAGCAAGAGTAACCTGGGTTTGTTAGGAGAAGGAACAGTGAGAGAGCCTCCAATATGTCAGAAGGAAGTTTATTTAGCCTGATTAGTGGCCAAGCACATTCCCTAATAGGCCCTTAGGGTCCTGATTTAGGGCCATGAAACAGAGCAAAACAGTTATGGGACTTTCCACTTTGCTGGAGGAGTTCCAGCAAAGGAGGGCAAGCTGGAAATTACTCTTAGAAAAGAGAGTTCCCAGGGAGGGCGATACCTCTTGATCTGGGAGTTTGTCAAATTTGTTCCACCTTTTAAGAACACAGTCCAAGGGTGAGGCGGAAGGAAGAAAGGGGGTTCCATGGTAAGACCCGCTTGTTGATTGCCAAAGGGAATGGAGCTCTTACTGGTGGTCATGATTTCGCTCAGGGCGTCCCGCTGACCTGAAAAAGGACTGGACCTATATGAGGGGACTGACTCTTTTTGGGTGTCCCACCAAGAGGGTCACAGCAAATACGGAGCAACTGACTCTTGGCGCATCCCACCCAGTTGGGAGCGAGGGGGGGGGGTGTCCCACCAAAAGAAGGTCACGGCAAATGGCATGACACTTCCTGTTGGGGTGTCCTGTGGCACCAGGGAGAGCCAGATAGGGGTTTGGCCAAACCCGGTCAGAAAAAGGAGGCAGAGGACTCACCACTCAGATGGGTGGGAACGTGCTTGCCTGCAGATCAAAATGGTGGCTTGATCTGTGGGAACAGAGGGAAAGAGACAGAGGCCCAAAGAAGTGAGGCAGCTGAGAGCAGCTAGCATCAAGAAAGCGTCCTAACCAAGTGTGTAACGTGTGTGAAGTCACCTTGGGCGAGCTGTCAGTTGCCCTAGACTCTGGGAGCAGACTTCAGTGGACGGAGTGAGAAAGCAGAGGAAAGGCGTTTTTCACCCTCATCTGAAGGTAGTGTCGGTCCTGTTCACTCTCTGACCTTTAAACCACACTGGAAGCCGCCCTAGCTGAAGGCCTTCGTTGTCTGCGAGGTACTAGGGTTAGACTGCTGAAGGGCCAGAAAGAGAAAAGAGAGTGAAGGAGGGGTCCCTGCAAGGGCAAAAGGGAGATCTCTCACCCTTTAGGGCAAGGGAGGTCTGGCTGGTTCCCCTGTGGGGCTTGGAATTCTTACCCAAAAGTAACATTGGCGTGTAGTCATCAGTTCCCCAAGGAATACTAGAGGAAAAGTCCAGGGAAATTCCCGGAGAACTGGGGAGAGTCCCATACTGGCAAAGGCTCCTCATGTGGGGTTCCCCCAGATGTGGCAGGGGGAGGGTGGCCACAAAGTCTCCCTGTGCTAGCCACCAAATATGGTGTCTCTCAATTGGATAACTGTGGAGTCCACCCAAATGTGGAGTGATGATCAGGTGGAAACAAATGGCATGGAGGTGAAAGAATTCACCTGAGGCAGAACAAAGGAGATAGAAGTTTATTGGACACACTGCAAGGAAACGGGGTCCCGCAAGGGCAGGACAGTAGAGGAGAGGCCGTCTGCAAAGAAGCAGTGGGTGGGGACCATTCTTAAAGCAGGAAGGTGAGGCAGTATGGTGACCTAAGGAATTTTCCCTTTTTTGGTACTGTGCCTAGTTGTAAGTAGCCCACTGATTAGTTAGGGCCTATTGATATCTTGAGGTGGGTTGCCTGATGGGCCTGTCTGTATTTCATTGCTCAAGCCTGTTTGCTGAAAAGTAGCCTCTACAAATAATGCTGCAATAAACTTGAGGGTGCAGATATCTTTCAAAATACTGATTATATTGCCTTTGGTTATATTTCTAGAAGTGGGATTACTGGATCATCTTGTAACCCCAAGTTCAGGCAGGGTGGAAGTAACAGCATCCCTGTTGGTTGATGAGGGAATCACCCAACACACATTACACCTTTCACAATGGTTGCCAGTGACCTCCGTATAGTAAGAGCCATGAACACTATTCAGTTACCATCCTTTTCAGTTCTCTGAAGCATCAACACACTGAGTTTGTAATATGATACCACATCTAGTTTTGTCCCACCTCCTGAGCCTCTGTGTCTGACTCTCCTCCTCCATGTTGGGATTCTGCAGGACAAGGGTCTGGGCCTCTTTCTCATGTCCCCTTCCATGCTTGTCAGTAGGATCAACAGCTCTTGATTTTTAACTCTAGCTCAGATCTGTCACCTGGCTTCCTCTTTCACTTCCACTCCAAGTCTCTCCCACCCCCCAAGCTCCAGATTCACACCAGAACAAACACATGCCCTCTCCATTCTCCAAACAGCAGCTTCTGCACCTTCCCCCCTTCTGGAAATGATGCCAGCATGCTCCTGGCTTTTCATGTCCACTAGGTATCTCTGGACAACTCCACTGCCACAGTCATCTCCCTCCAGGATTATTGGCACACCCTATAGTCAGGACCCTCACACCCCCTACCACCAGCACATCAGAAAGGTGTCATTTCTTCTGTGCTCACTCCATTAACTAAGCTCAAAGGGATGCATGAGCAAACCCAAGAATTTTTAGTGAAAAATAAAACAGAATAGACACTCATGATGAGTGCTAGGAAACAAGGGGAAACCAGAAGGTAATGAGTAAGCAAAGAGCAGGCACTGCACACCCTCTTGCCTGGACAGAGCAGGGGGCAGCTGTGTGGACAGACTTAATCCCTCCCAACCTTGTGAATAATTTACTATCTCAATGCACATATTTTGTAAAATACAACCAATCATCTAGAGAAAAAATTCTTAGTTATACTTATAATGACATTCCTAATCACTGCAAGCTCTTCAGTCACAGCTTGCAGGCTCTAATGCTTCCAGTTATTTGGGATTCGATTTCCAATGTGCAGGGGGAGAGCCTTGCTGTTGGCTCCCTCTACTGTGGACAGGCAGTGGTGGCAGCATTGGAAGTGAAAAACGGGTAGAGAGGTTTGCTTATTCTGGCGGTGGTCAGTAACAGTCATCGGGTCTGTGAACCTGGATGGGGGAAAAAATAGCAGAACTCATATTTTTCCTAATCACTAACTGAAATTCAGTCTTTTATTATGAGTTCAAGCTACAGATCCCTGTAAGATTAACAGGACTTGTAATTTCATTGCCGGTAGAAACGTCAGAAGTTTTCATATCACATCATAGTTGATGTAGATACCTTGAATTACCCTTTATGCTCCTTAGTATTTAGAAAATTATGGAAATTATTAGATAAGCTTCTATATCTTGTTACTAAGTGTGTCAATAAATCAGCACATTTATTTCTATATTGCAAATTGATTCTTAAAAACATTTTTGATTACTTTTCCATAGAATTGAACTCTTTTGTAATCTTATGTATTTTGTACATATAAAAACATTCTGAGAAGATGTTCATAACTTTCACCAGACTTCCCAAGGGGTCCCTGGCCCCAAAAGTTTTGCTTGTTGAATAAAGGATTATTACTGCCTATTATTATTATTATTATTATTAACTTTTCACTTATTCATTTATTCAGCAAACATTTATATGATCTGCTCCTGTCTCTGGCATGTCCTAGTCTAGATCCTAAGGGTACAAAGATTCCTGCCCTCAGGGAGTTAACTCATGGACTCATGGGCAAGACATCTGTTCAGATTGAGAAACAAGTAAGCGGAGGCTGGAGAGGCAGGCAGCTGCAAAGGGAGAAGGACAAGATCTCAGGAACATGGGAAGGTCAGAGTGCAGCAGTGGGATAGCATGCCAGACTCCAGGCCCAGGTGCTCTGGATTAGATATTGTCAAAAATCCAGGGCAATTCTGCGATAAGTGTTAAAAAAGAAATAATAAGAGTCACTTGCCCTAAGCCCTCCATCAGCAAATGAAGACTTAATATTTATTTAAAAAAAAATATTTTTTCAACGTTTTTATTTATTTTTGGGACAGAGAGAGACAGAGCATGAACGGGGGAGGGGCAGAGAGAGAGAGAGACACAGAATCGGAAACAGGCTCCAAGCCATCAGCCCAGAGCCTGACGCGGGCCTCGAACTCAAGGACCACGAGATCGTGACCTGGCTGAAGTCGGACGCTTAACCAACTGCACCACCCAGGTGCCCCTGAAGACTTAATATTTAACCTAACTGCAGTTCCAGCCCCTCAGGAATGTAACCTTTAACCAGTAATCTGGAATTACCTGGTCAGCGCTAGTGAGAAAATTTGCCTGATAGACCCCTGCCTTCCTTCAAAGGAAGGTGACTCTGCCTGAGACAAGACTTTTTTTTGATAGAAACTTCCTTTTTTCTACCCCCTTATGCCAATAAAAGCTTTCCATTTTGTACAGCTCCTCAGAACTTCTTTCTGTACACGAAGATGGAGTGCTGCCATTTCATGAATTGTTGAATAAAGCCAATATATTTTCAAATTTACTATGTTGTACTTTGTTTTTTAACACTGGGTATCTCAATAAATCTTGTGTAGAGAAGGTAGACTAGAGTGAAGATAACGCAAAGAGGGAACAGTCACTCACTTTGGCCAAGCGAGGGGGTGTTTGGTCTTATGTGAGTGGCACTGGGACCTTGTTTTTGTCTGTGCTTAGACATAATGAAAAATGGCCTTGCTTTGTTTCATTTTATCACAGTCTCAGAATAATCTCGCCTAAGATTGGTATTCTGTAGACTTATGTCAAATAGGAGAGCAACATGACCTACCTGTGAGTACCTGGCTAGCTTTTGAAAGTCGGGGCTTCTTGTGTGTATGTGTGTGTGTGTGTGTGTGTGTGTGCATGTAACTTCTCAGAAGTTGTCGTGGTCTCTTTTTACTCTCTGTGTCAAGTGTCCTAGATTTCCTGGGATAGCCTTAATGTGAAATATTTTCCTCTTTGTCCCATAGACCAGAATGAATATGCTGGTATTATAACCAAACCAACTGAGTTTGCTCCTTGATGAGTCAGAAACTGTGCCAGGTTGAGTTGTCATACAAAAGAAACTATTTGCAGCAAATAAGGACATCACAGGGAATAGCTTCCAAAGCCAGGACTCCCTGAGCAAGGGTGGATGGGCTCCTTTTATTTAGGGTTAGGTGAATGTTTAGATAGGGAAGCCTTGTCATCCTATGTAGAGGCAGGCATAAGGTCATGTGTGCGCCTTAAGGAAACATACCTATACATACATTGTATGTTACGTAAATGAGGCTTGAGCTCCTCCTTGGGTGGAGATTTTAGTATTATATTAATGAGGTACAGGTAATTGTTGGTCACCCTCGAGGTCACTCCATGGTCCATCTGTGCAGGCAAGAGTCAGGGGTTAAGCTCAAACTAGTCTGGGTGGTCTGGGCCAGGGCAGTCACTATTGCTTGAGGGGTGGTTTCACTTTCCATTTGCCTGAGTTGAGAGGTAAGCTAGAAAGAAGAGCTTAAGAGAAAATGTGGGACAAAGGCTGGTAAGTACAAGCAGGTGAGAGGTAAAGGTCAAATCTTGGGTTCTAGCTGGAGACAGCACTTGGGTCTAAAGATTTTTATCCTATAGAAAATTCCTGATGATTTTTAACACTAGCTGCTATTTATTTAAGTCGCTGCTACATGTCAGATATTCACAATAAATATTTAAACTCTAATCTTAAGTAAAACCCCATTAGTAGGCATAGTTTCCTTATTGTACTCTTGATAGAAGGATTAAGTAACTTCATAGTAGCTAAGAAGTGACATATCTGGACTAGGATTCAAGCCCTAGTGTTCTGACTCCAAAACTCAAGGGTTTTTCACCATTAGCTTTTCTGAGGGCTTGAGCCCCAAAGACTATGCTGACAAATCAGAAATTTCTCACCTCTAAGGGCGCCTGGGTGGCTCAGTCAGTTAAGTGTCTGACTTCAGCTCAGGTCATGATCTCATGGTTTGTGGTTTGAGCCCCATGTTGGGCTCTGTGCTGACAGTTCAGAGCCTGGAGCCTGCTTAAGATTCTGTGTCTCCCTCTCTCTCTGTTTCTCCCCTGATTGTGCTCTGTCTCTCTCTCTCTCAGAAACAAACATTAAAAAAAAAAAAAAAGAAATTTCTCAACTGCCACGTGGAGTCCCACCAACTTCCATCACCTTCTCCTAGTGGATCCAGGCTGGATAGGATACTAGGTGCATCCAGTGTCCATCTAGACACAGCCTGATTTATAAAAAATTTAACGTTTTTTCATTTTTATTTTTGAGACAGAGAGAGACAGAGCATGAACGGGGGAGGATCAGAGAGAGAGGGAGACACAGAATCTGAAACAGGCTCCAGGTCCTGAGCTGTCAACACAACGCCCAACGCAGGGCTCAAACTCACAGACCATGAGAACATGACCTGAGCCAAAGTCAGCCACTTAACCGACTGAGCCACCCAGGTGTCCCTAGACACAGCCTGATTTAAATGAGTACTTTGCACTTCTGAGGTCCTTCCAATCCTGGGAAACACCCTTGCCCTTGTTAAAAACAGAACAACAGGCCCCAAATGGAGTCACTTATGCTAAGCCTCAGTCACTGAACTGAGATTTATTTATAGTTTTGACTCTCCCAGAAATAGAATTTTAACCAGCCAGTCGGGAATTGCTTGATCAGCACTAGTTAAGTAATCTGCCTGATAGACCCCCCCCCCCTGCCATCTCCTAAAGAAAGGTGATCTTGCCATAACCAATTCACTTTTTTTTTGCTTAGCATAGCTTCCTTGTTCCCTCTCTCCTTTGCCTACAAATGTCTTTCACTTTGGATGACTCCTCAGAGCTCCTTTTCATTCACTAGATTGGATGCTACCCAACTCATGAATCTTTGATGAATAAAGCCAATAAGATCTTTAAGCAAATAAAATCTTGAATTTTGTTTTTGATCACACTTAATAAAGGCCACCCTTTGCCAAGCACTCAAGAGGCCCATCCGTTTTCCTCAACTCATTGACTTGGTTCAATCTGGGACAGGGAAATTGAAGGGACCCCATGGGGGGAAAAAGCCATTTTTTCCTTCACTGCTTTTCAGTTTCTATTCTTGCTAGGGCCTGCACCCCCACCCCACTATTACTCTACATATGTCTTGTGATGCAAATAGCATATGTCCTCCTTATAAGAGACAGAGATGATGTCTTTGGAATCTTCCAGCACATAGATAACATCTAAGGAGTGATGGGGCAAGGTGTTCATAAACATTCTCCAAGACTGTGAGTCCAAACACCCTAACGAGACCTCTGGCTTCAGGAAATGAGTATTTTTATTTATTTATTTATTTATTTATTTATTTATTTAAGTTTGTTTAGAGAGAGAAAGTGTGTGTGTGTGTGTGTGTGTGTGTGTGTGCAGGGGAGGGGCAGAGACAGAGAATCCCAAGCAGGTTCTGCACTGTCAGTGCAGAGCCCAACTTGGGTTGAACTCATGAACCATGAGATCATGACCTGAGCTGAAATCAGGAGTTGAATACAATTGACTGAGCCACCCAGGAGCCCCGGGAATTAATGATTTATGAAGGACACCTGGACTCTGTCCTTGTTCTGACCAGTTCCTGGATGCCTAAGAGAACATGTGCACCACACCACAATCCCCAATAAAAACCCCAGACCCCAAGCATGTTCTTTTCCTTTCCAAGTCTTCCAGACACTCTGTCCAGATCTTTTTTTTTTCTTTTTGTTCTTTCTCTTTCTATGTATATCTTGAATAAACTCTGCTTTCACCTCCTGCTGGCTCGCATCTGATTCCCATCCTTTGCAAAGGCAAGGACCCTCTTGGCTAGTCCTGTAGGGCCCCACTCTATATCAAACCCACTGCTGGCATCAAACCCACTTAACTCTCACAACGGCGTTAGGAAGTAAATTCTATTAGCTCCAGTTTATAGATGAGCAGAGTGAGTCAGGAAGAGTTTATGGTCATGTAGGAAGTGGTGAGAGGATCTGACCAACAGATGCCAGGCACCAGAGCCCCTCAACAGCACACACTCTGGATGGCAGTGTTAACTGTGTAACAACAGCATTCACAGTGCTGATTATCAGACATCATTACTGGAATCATCAGTCATTAGCTAGGAGGTTGTACTATGCTTTACTGTGAAGATACCAAGCTCAGAGCAGTTATGTAATTCTGCTTGAGCCTCAGGGTGTGTTTTGGACCCAAGCCAGACCTCAGGCTGATGCCCCAGTGCCACACCTGGAATCTTCCCCATGGAAACTCACACTTGACTCAAAGTTTGTGCCCCAAGCAAACAGGTCATGAGGCAAAGATTTGCGCGCAGGAAGTCTGTTGGGGAGTGCTCCCGAGATCAACAGTAAGTTGTAAGATCAGCAGCAGTAAGGGTGGCAGGCAGGCAGGAATGTGCAGAGGGAGAAGCTGAACTGCAAGGAAGTTACTACTGAGGTCTCAGCTGTTTCATGAGGAGCTGTGGAACTGGGAGGAACCTGCAGAAATGTCCCAGTTGAGGTGAGGCTGAGGTGAGTGGGCCAGGCCCAATCCATCTTTGGATTCTGGGTAACCGTGGGTGAGGCAGCTCCCTTCCCCCCTCGGCAACTCCTGCAGAGAGCCTCAGCTATAGACAATGGCTGACCACAAAGAAAAACATGTGTTCAGTGACTTGATCACTCACCCTTTCATCCCACCAGCCCACAGGCAGTGATAGTTAGATCTGAGCAAGGAAATATAAAACAGGTGCTGGCCACACCCTCTGAGCCACCCCCAAGGGATACAGCCACACCTTCAGAATCACCTCTAAGTGCTAACATAACAGGAAAGGCCTAGCCACAGAGCTGACTCAAAAGCCACAAGGGGACTTCTAAGAGCTGAGCAGGTGCACAAAGGGTGCAACTGCAACTTGCCCTTAAATACCTTTAAGGTCACCACAAAACTCATTAAAAGTCTATAAATATGCAATATATAAATAAATACAATTATAACAGAATGCATCATGGGTAGGTGCATGTGCAGGCCAAAATGTTATATAACCACCAGCTGTCAATCAAAGCCACATTTCCATGCACATAAAGCAGGCTTAAAAGAATGAAACTAGAGTTTCTTGGGGCCATTGCCATTCTTGCTCTGGCAATGGCCCACTTTCATTCTTGAAAGTGTACTAATCTACTCAATAAACTCTCCCCATTCTGGTCTCAGGCCTCCGATTCGTTGGTGCACCTGGGACAAGAACCAGGTGACCCACTAGCAGGCAGTTCTCTTGAGCTTTCTTTATCAGAGTAACTTCCTTCTGCCTAATCTTTGAGAACTCTGAGATCTCACCTGTCTGAGCCTTCCCTCTCCTGCAATAGTTCCTCCCTTTGTTACAATGGTTCTTTTGAAGAAAGCCTCTCCTTACCTAAATCAAGATGTGTTTTATTTGACAGTAAATTTGTACAATGTAGTATGAAACAGTATTAACAGTGAAAAACTACTACAAACTGCACACCACAACATGGATGGGTCTCACAAGCATAATGTTGAGAGAGAGATGTCAGTCACATGAAAATACCACAATCTACACCTAAAGCTTAGACAGGCAAAACTCATCTATGGTACAGGAATTCAAGCTGGGGTTACATTCGGGTATAGACTGAGGGTAGAATAGGCATGAGGGGTCTTCTGTGATATTAGTAATGTTATTTATTCATATAGGTTTTGGTTACATCATGCATTCTCTTTGTGAAAATTCACTGAGCTGTACAGTTAGGATTTGTGTACTTTTCTGAATACGTTTAGGCTTCAATAAAAGTTTATAAACAATGAACAAAAGACAAATGACCATTTAATCCACTGTGTGCTGGGCACACAGGCAGTTAACCTTGACCTTGTGTCTCAGAACTGCTAGGGGAGAGATAACTGTTCTGTGTAACTGTCACCTGGGAGCAGGCATGAGCAACTCTTACTCCATTTGAGGAGGGCATGGCCTTTGGCCAGAACTAGGGGAAGAGCATTTCATTTGAGAGAGACAAAGTAGGGGAAAGCAGGACAGGTGGCCCAGGGAGACATAAAAACCATCCTCAAATATGTTTGGGGTTGGGGAGAGACCTCCTTAGTGCTGCAGGCCTGGCTGGCGGCAGGGTGGGGGGGGGGGCAAAAAAGGAAGGTCTCCAGTGTCTCTGACACTGAATTTTACCTGATGCAGTGTTCCTGGAAAACAACAACAGTTAGGAAATCCTCTCCAAAAACCAGCCTTCCCCATGTCACTTGAGATGATCTTATGTATCTGTGAACAAGGCTGACCCAGATTCAGAAACGACTAGCTGAACTGACCAATCTGTACAAAATGCCTGTTGAGTTGAGTAAACTTTAGTCAGGTTTCCCCCTCTACAAAGGCCCCCAGACCTTGACCACCCTTGGGCAAACATTGAAATGGCCCTTCCCCAGAACCAACATCCCCTTATGAACTGTCTTATTGTGTCAACTCATCCCACCCCCATACCCAGCACCTCCTCAGTGCTCATCCTCCAGCTCCCACCTCATCCCCAGTTCTATCTAGTCTTATCTACTCCTGCCTGCGAAAGAATAGCCCTCAACAAAGTAGGAGGTGAAGGACAATTCCTCAGTCTGATGAAGTGCAGCTACAAAAGATCTACAGCAAACTTCATGCTTATGGTGAAAGACCAAATGTTTCCCTCTAAATTTTGGAATAAGACAAGGATATCTTCAACATTTTTTTTCAACATAGTACTGGAGGTGAGAAAAAGAAGTTTGAAGGTATCAGACTTGTGGGGGGCCGGGCCCCGGTGCCAGGCTGAGACCGGGTTGAGCAACGTTCCCTGTTGACTCAAGCCAACCCGGTGGTTCCCCCTCCCATTCCCCCACTTTCAAGGGCATACGAAAGCCTTGTCAAGGCTGAGAGAGTTAATTCCTGAAGCCTGTGGTCTGCAGGTGTTGGCAGTAATGCTACCTCCCTTTTTCTACCCCTAGTCAGATAGACACAAACATGGGAACTGTGTTTTGCTAGCCATCTATCAACAAGGTCTTGTGATCCGTTCACAAGGTTCACAAGATATACAGAACTAAATGTTTTGGCTGGCAGTGATCATGTGAAACCTGTTTATTCTTAGAATGACCTGATCCATAAGAATCTTATATTATAAAAGATTGTGTACAGCAACAATAAAGCCGTTACTTGGGCCATCAGCCCAGGGGACCCTCCTGTTCCCAAACTTTCTCTTCTCTCTTTTTTCTTGCATTCCCCTACCCTCAGGACCCTGACCTCGGTGTTTGTCGCGCCGGTCGCGACGCAGACTGGAAATGAAGAAATAAAAATCTTTTAAAAAAAGGTTTTATTTAAATTTGTTAGTTAACATACAGTGTTACATTAGTTTCAGGTGTACGATGTAGTTATTCAACATTTCCATACATCACCCAGTGCTCATTAGGACAAGTGCACTCCTTAATCCCCATCACCTATTTCACCCATCCCCCCACCCACCTCACCTCTGGTAACTGTTAGTTTATTCTCCATGGTTAAGAGTCTGTTTCTTGGTTTGCCTCTCTCTCTCTGGTTTTTTTTCCCCTTTGCTCATTTATTTTGTTTCTTAAATTCCACATATGAGTGAAGTGATATGGCATTTGTCTTTCTCTGACTTATTTTGCTTGTCATTAGGCATTATACTCTCTAGCTCCTTCTGTGTCATTGCAAATGTCAAGATTTCATTCTTCTTTTTTTCAATTTTTATTTTAAATTTACATTCAAATTAGTTAGCATATAGTGCAACAATGATTTCAGGAGTAGATTCCTTAATGCCCCTTACCCACTTAGCTCATCCTCCCTCCTACACCCCCTCCAGTAACCCCCTGTTTGTTCTCCATATTTATGAGTCTCTTCTGTTTTGTCCCCCTCCCTGTTTTTACATTATTTTTGTTTCCCTTCCCTTATGTTCATCTGTTTTGTCTCTTAAAGTCCTCATATGAGTGAAGTCATATGATTTTTGTCTTTCTCTAATTTCAATTAGCATAACACCCTCCAGTTCCATCCACGTAGTTGCAAATGGCAAGATTTCATTCTTTTTGATTGCTGAGTAGTACTCCATTGTATATATATACCACATTTTCTTTATCCATTCATCCATCAATGGACATTTGGGCTCTTTCCATACTTTGGCTATTGTTGATAGTGCTGCTATAAATATGGGAGTGCATGTGTCCCTTCAAAACAGCACACCTGTATCCCTTGGATAAATACCTAGTAGTGCAATTGCTGGGTTGTAGGGTAGTTCTATTTTTAGTTTTTTGAGGAACCTCCATACTGTTTTCCAGAGTGGCTGCACCAGCTTGCATTGCCACCAACACTGCAAAAGAGATCCTCTTTCTCCGCATCCTCACCAACATCTCTTGTTGCCTGAGTTGCTCATGTTAACCATTCTGACAGGAGTAAGGTGGTATCTCATGGTGGTTATGATTTGTATTTCCCTGATGATGAGCATTTTTTCATGTGTCAGTTGGCCATCTGGATGTCTTCTTTGGAGAAGTGTCCAGCCATGTCTTTTGCCCATTTCTTCACTGGATTGTTTTTTGGGTGTTGAGTCTGATAAGTTCTTTATAGATTTTGGATACTAACCCTTTATCTGATATGTCATTTGCAAATATATTCTCCTATTCTGTCGGTTGCCTTTTAGTTTTGCTGATTGTTTCCTTTGCTGTGCAGGAGGTTTTTATTTTGATGAGGTCCCAGTAGTTCATTTTTGCTTTTGTTTCCTTTGCCTCCGGAGATGTGTTGAGTAAGAAGTTGCTGCGGCCAAGATCAAAGAGGTTTTTGCCTATTTTCTCCTCGAGGATTTTGATGTCTTCCTGTCTTACCTTTAGGTCTTTCATCCATTTTGAGTTTATTTTTGTCTATGATATAAGAAAGTGGTCCAGGTTCATTTTTCAGCATGTCTCTGTCCAGTTTTCCCAGCACCAGTTGCTGAAGAGACTGTGTTTATTCCATTGGATATTCTTTCCAGCTTTGTCAAAGATAAGTTGGCCATACATTTGTGGGTCCATTTCTGGGTTCTCTATTCTGTTCCATAAGCTTTCATTCTTCTTAATGGCTGAGTAATATTCCATTATATCTGTCTATCTATCTATCTATCTACCTATCTATCATCTATCTCACTTCTTTATCCATTCATCAGTCAATGGGTCAATGGAAATGAGCTATTTCCATAACTTGGTTATTGTTGATAACGCTGCTATAAACTACCCTATGATCCAGCAATTGCACTGTAGATATTTACCCAAATACTAATTCAAAGGGATACATGCACCCTGGCATTTAGAAAACAGTCTTTATTAGCAGACAGTATGCTCTTGCAAGTATGAAATCCTAAGGAATATTTTTTTAAAACACACATACAAAAACCTGTATTAGAAATAATAAATGAGTTTGGCAAGATTTCAGAATATAAGATCAATATACAAAATCAGTTGGATTTCTTTATACTAGCAATAAATAATTCAAGAATGAAATTGGAGAATCAATCCAATTCACAATAACATCAAAAAGAAAAAAAAGTACTTAAGAATAAATATAAACAGGGGTGCCTGGGTGGCTCAGTTGGTTAAGGGTCCAATTTTGGCTCAGGTCATGATCTTGCAGTCCATGAGTTCAAGCCCTGCATTGGGCTCTGTGCTGACAGCTCATAACCTGGAGCCTGCTTCAGATTCTATGTCTCCCTCTCTTTCTGCACCTCCCCTGCTCATGCTCTGTCTCTGTCTCTCTCTCTCTCAAAAATAAATAAAACAGTAAAGAAAGGAGAAATATAAAATATAAACAAAGGATTGTAATCCTTGTGCTCCTAGAACTATAAAACATTATTGAGATAAAGGTCTATAAAATGGAGAGACAGTCCATGTTCATGGAGTGGAAGAGTCTATTTTTATGAAGGCAATTCTGCCCAAATTGTTCCAGAGATTCATCAAAACTGCTATCAAAATCCCAGAAGACTTTACCATAGAAATTGAACAGCTCATTTGAAAAATGATATATAAATGCAATAGACTGAGATTAGCCAAAACAACTTTGAAAAAGAACAAAGTTAGAGTATGACAATTTCAACATTTTTCATGAAGCTTAGTAATCAAGATAGGCAGTACTGGCATAAAAAAAGACATATAATAGAAAGTTCAGAAGCAGACCTTACATTGATGGTCAATTGATTTTTTTTCTCTTGATATTTTAATATAATTTTTTTTTAATTTTTTTTTAACGTTTTTATTTATTTTTGGGACAGAGAGAGACAGAGCATGAACGGGGGAGGGGCAGAGAGAGAGGGAGACACAGAATCGGAAACAGGCTCCAGGCTCCGAGCCATCAGCCCAGAGCCTGACGCGGGCCTCGAACTCACGGACCGCGAGATCGTGACCTGGCTGAAGTCGGACGCTTAACCGACTGCGCGCCACCCAGGCGCCCCTATAATTTTTAAGTTTATGTGACAAATCAATATTAACAAATAGATCATTACCAGCAGCCCAGAGGTTCCCCTTGTGTTCCTTCTCAGTCAATACCCTGCTATCCTCAAATGTGATCACAATCCTGATTTCTAACACCTTGAATAGTTTTTGAGCTTTACATAAATAGAATGATCTAGTATGTATCCCTTGGTGTTAGAATTACTTCTCTTAATTTTATATATATTTTTTGGGCTTTATTCATGTTTTTACATGCAATAGTCTGTTTTATTTGCTGCATCTTTTTTATTGAGAGAAAATTTCATGGATCATAAAATTCACCTTTTAAAAGGGTACAATTCAGTTGTTTTTAGTATATTTCATGTATAGTTTGTTTTTAGTATATTCATAACATTGCACAACCATCACCACTATTAAATTCCAGAATATTTTCATCACTCCAAAAAGATACTATCTGTCATCCTTCCCATTAGCAGACACTCCCCATTCTCAATCCCCCCTCCCCAAGTCCCTGGCAACCACTAATCTACTTTCTGTTTCTATGGATTTGCCTCTTCTAGATATGTCATATAAGTAGAGTCATAAAATATGCGGCCTTTATGTCTGGCTTGTTTCGCTTGGCATAATGTTTTTGAGGATTATTCATATTGTATTATGTATCAGTTAGTTCTTTTAATGGCTGCATAATATTTCACTGTATGGATATACCACATTTTGTTTATCCTTTCACTTTTTGACTATTATGAATAATACTACTATGAAAATTTGTGTATAAGTTTTTAAGTGAACGTATGTTTTCCATTTTGGGGGGTATATACCTAGATGTGGAATTGCTGGCTATAGTATAGTTTAGCATAGTATAAACTCTATGTTTGACATTTTGGTATAGCAAAGTTAAGCTTACAATCTAGCAATTCCACTCCTACCATTTATTTATGTGAGATTTCCAGAAAAGGCACATTCATAGAGACAGATAGCAGATAAGTAGGGTCTGGGCCTGAGGGTGCAAGCCAGGATTGACTGAAAATGGACATGCAGGAAATGTTTATGGTAATAGAACTGTTGTAAAAATGGATTCAAATAATGGTCGTGGAACTCTGAACATTGACTAAAAAATCATTAAACTGTACACTTAACAATGAGTGGTTTTTTTTTTTTTTTAGTTATAAAGTAATCTCTACACCCAATGTGGAGCTCAGACCTACAACCCTGAGATCAAGAGTCAACATGCTCCACCAACTGAGCCAGCCAGGTACCCCAACAATGAGTAAATTTTATTGCATGAAAATTATACCTCAATAAAACTGTTATGAAATGCTAAAACAAAACAGAAAAACTAAACTACAAGGAAGCAGTTGTTTCCCAGGGAATGGCACAGGTGACAATTGTAGTGTTCAAAATGATTTCAGTGACGCAGAGACATCCTTACTGTTTATGTAATGCTTTAATGTAGTTTAGAAGACATGTAGCTTATGTCTTGAAAATTGAACTTATTGATAATACTGCTTGTGCTGAAGCTAAAGTAGTTATAGAAGTGATAAAGATATAAGTAAATTTAAAGAAATCCCAATTAAATGAAGGAGGTGAGTGGCCATTGCAAGACCAGAGAAGTTGAATGGGGGTGATAGAAATCACCCAGTCCAAAATTGTCAAAATGGAAAATTTGCCATGGGATAAATTTACGAAAGGAAAATGCATGTCATAAAAATGAAGTGTGGATGCATAAAATGATCAAATTTATTTATTTATTTGTTTGTTTATTTATTTATTTATTTATTTATTTATGAGAGTGTGTGAGAGCAAGGCAGAAGGGTAGAAAGAGAGAGAGAGAGAGAGAGAGAGAGAGAGAGAGAGAGAATCTTAAGCGGGCTCCACACTTGGCACAGAGCCCAATGCAGGGCTGGATCCTATGAACCTGGGATTGTAACCTGAACTGAAATCAAGAGTCCAATGCTCAACTGACTGAGCCACCCAGCTGCCCCTAAAATGAATGAATTTATGGTGACAATAAGTCCACCCCGTGGTGTGTCAGAATGAGGGTGAGGGTCGAGGGGGGGGGCTTTCACCTTTATTTCCTGTATCTGTCTTTTTAAATTAAAAAAAAAAAAAGGTTGGGGTGCCTCAGTTGGTTAAGTGCCCGACTTCGGCTCAGGTCATGATCTCGTGGTTTGTGAGTTCGAGCCCCATGTCGGGCTCTGTGCTAACAGTTCAGAGCCTGGAGCCTGCTTCAGATTCTGTGCCTCCTCTGCCCCTCCCATGCTCATGCTCTGTCTCTGTCTCTCAATAATAAATAAACGTTAAAAACATTTTAAAAATAAATAATAAAAAAGATTTGTTTACGAGCACTCAGGGGTGTGGAGCAGTTGTGGTGTTGAGTATATGAGATCTTTCAGTGTCAGGGTGGTCCAGGGCAAGTAAGGCTTCATTTGGAGGTCCTGGATTCCTCATCTAGAGAAAGGATGATAATAGCACCTTTCTTATAGGGTGGTGAGGAGGGTTAAAGGAGTTAGTGTGTGCAAAGCACAGTCAGGACTGAGAAATGCTTACTGAATCATCAGGTGTGTCAAGGAAGACACTGTTTAGGCCCACGGGATACAGCAGGGAGGAAAGGAGGCAGAAGGAACCTGCTGACCAGCATTTATAGGCTGGGAGGAGGAACAATGGAAGATACAATATGCAGACCAAAAAGAATGAAGAGTGCTCAGTGATGGTGGGGCGGGTAGGAGGGGGACATCTAAGGTCTGACCAGATGAGAAGGGTAGGGTAAGACAAAAGGTAGAGAGGCTGGGGGTGCTGGGCTGAGGCTAGTGTGATTATCAACAACAATAATGATAGTAAGAAAAAAATAAAAGTGTTGGGAGTTGGCCCATTTCTTGCAGCCTAAACTGTTTTTCTCTTAACTGAGAGAACATATGTAAAGCAGGTGGCTCAGAGCCTGGCATTCTTGAAGCTGTTTTAGGAGCTTCCGAAGTGGCATATGACGCCCAAGAGGGTTGAGGTCACCTGTTCCTCAGGCCTCAAATCCCTACCCACCACCCCCTCCCCCCCAGTTCCTTCTGCATCCTGCCTCCCTCCAGGGCTCATTAATGCCAAAGTTTCTAAGAGGTGTGCTGCCAGGGAGGCAAGCATCTCTCAGGAACCATAACAAGGCCCTCGGTTATGCCAAGAAACTTACTGGGCCTGCAAGTCTGCTAGAGGGAGTAGATGTAAGCAAGTGTGTCAGCTGTTCCCAGTGGGAGAGGACCCAGAGCCTCCAGCTGGTGTGAAGCCAGATGTCTTTGGCAACAGCTCCAGGGAGACCTGCCAGGGCTCCAAAGGCGAAGTGAAGCATTACTGTGCCCACTGCAGGAACAGGAACTGTCCTTTTCTGCTAGATCCTTCCTTTGCTGGCCAGAATGATCCCTCAGCATTCCTTACTTGGCCCAGACCCCACAGCCCTTACTTCTCTCCTGGATGGGCTCTTTAATGGGGGCATAACCTTGGTCATCCACTCTTGGTGTTGTTCTAGGGATGAGAGGGAGTTTGGTGTGTTCATTGGTTTCCAAAACTTAACTGAATGTAAGTACTGTGTCTTATTTACTGTGTAAGTACAGGATAGAATGAAGCAGATGCCAAAAGAGGGACAGAGAAGATACTGAAGGAGTGGGGGGAGTGACATCTTCCACCTGGGGACTCCAGGCAGCTTTCTGGAGAAGGTTTCAGACCAACTCCCTATGTACTCACTTCATCTGACCTGAAGGTGGGTGCTGGGCTCAGGGTTCCTCAAAGTTTCCCTTGGGCCTTGCCATACTCTAGGACTGTACCTGAAAGTACTGAGGTCTCTTGTGAAAGTGACTTTTGTTCACCAGTACTCTAGCTCAGCACAGAGGCAGAGTCCAGACTTGGAGGGACCCATCATAAGTCCAGCATCCAGGGTGAAACCAGATTGGCTTGGTCACTGACCATACGGAAATCCATGAGGATTCAGTTCCAGGAATGCATGGTTCTGAGAGACCATAGGCAGAGCCTTGAGCATGGAGGGAGGACCTGCTCTGAGACATGAGCCTGTCACACCTATCTGAGTCTGTTTTCACATCTGTAAAATAAGAAGGTAGAATGGGGTGATCTCAAAAGGTCTCTTCTGGCTCCGAAATACCTCATTTTCATGGCATTTCGATTTGTCCTGTTTCCAACATCTTTGCTGAATATCCTGCCCATTATCAGGGTGGGTTAAGGCCAAGATAAAGAGCATATTTTCCGGACTGCATTTATTACAGTTAGATAAGGTGACCCATGTGACATATGATAGGGCACCCATCCCCAAATGTTTCCCAAGTACCCCTTCCTGGGATTGTTCTTCCTATCTAATTGATCTCTGGAGCTCTTGGCCTGGACCTGGGACATAGTAAGAGTTCAGAGAAAGAGCTGTTTGTCCTCAGAGCTCTTCCAACCACTGGCTTCCCTGCCCTGGGTTGGGACAAAGCTGGTAATTGTCTCAGGAGGACCCATAGGGGTATCCTTGAAGACAGGGAGAACATGAGGAGACTGGGCTCCCACTCATTCCCATTATGAGAGAGTCAGGGTGAGTTTGCCAGAAGAGTCCTTCTCATCAGTCAGTCCTCAAAGGCAAGAATTCAAGGAAAGAAAATGAATGGTGTAAAGTGCCCTGGTGAACAGGAGAGAATAACATGTAGAGGTTATTTTGTCAAATGCCTACAGCGTACCCTGCTTCCAATTTTCACAAGTGAGGAGAACAGGAAAATACTAGGCTAATCATGGGCCACCTCTATCCTCCAGCCTCTACAAGGATGAGGTCGTGGGAATGTTTCTTATCTGGGTCATAACTGACCTCTTTCCTTCCTGATCACCTGCCTCTAGGACCTGATTTAAAAACACCTGTTTGGGACTTCATGCCCAAAGCTGATTAGACTCCTCAGTTCATTTCGGTTCCAGCTTCATCTGTGCAAGCCCTTTCTCTAGTTTTTAAATTTATTCACTTCTTCAAATTCAGTTATTTATTCTCTGTTATGCTCATGGCCCACCCACTTCCCTCCCCTGACATTTCTGACATGTTAGCATGTTTGTAGGTTAATCTGGGGTGCCTGGATTTGTAACATGTGCAAATGGCATGTGCCTTCAATCTTTTCCCATTTCTCCCCTTTCCTGTGTGTGTCTTTCAGCTTTTCCACACGGCTGCCCACCCCCAGTGATGCTGAAGATCCTGGTTCCCACCCCACCCTGGAGGATTTCTTGGTGGCATGTGCCAAGGAGAGAGTTTGAGCGGTCACTGTCTACCATGAAGCCCCAGCTCGTTTTTTCAGACCTGACTTGCCAGTCTGGTTCCAGCCCATTGTGAAACTGAATAAAAAAACCTTAATTAATTTAAAAACAATTTTTTTTCAACGTTTATTTATTTTTGGGACAGAGAGAGACAGAGCATGAACAGGGGAGGGGCAGAGAGAGAGGGAGACACAGAATCGGAAACAGGCTCCAGGCTCTGAGCCATCAGCCCAGAGCCTGACGCGGGGCTCAAACTCACGGACCGAGAGATCGTGACCTGAGCTGAAGTCGGACGCTTAACCGACTGCGCCACCCAGGCGCCCCAGGGTGGTGGGATTTCTTAACCATTCCTGTTTTTATCTATCTATGTATTCCACCACAGGGCTTGAACTCACAATCCTGAGATCAAGATCTTATCTGAGATTAAGAGTCTGATTAAGAGTCTAACCAATTGAGCCACCCAGGAGCCCCTACTGTCCTGTTTTTAGGCAACACAAGGCTCATTAACTATCTCACCCAGTCTCATGGCTTTAAATATCATCTATATTCTGAGTTAAAATTACCACAAATTTGGAAATAATCTGGAGGATAAATACATGTTCTTTTAATGTTATTGTTTCACAGGCTCACACCCAAGTTATAAATACCGTAGGGGAGTATTCCCATGTTTGTCATTGCTATTTACTATTTGATTAGAGCCCAAGCACTGTGAGTTTACATCATTAACTTGTAAATTTCTGTCTGATGGAAAAGATTTAATTAATTACCCTGAGGACATTAACCAGTTTTGTACCTAACCTTGCAGTTTTATTTGATCATTCCTTTATTAGATTGCTTATAAATCCCAACTTCTCGAGTGCTTTTGAACCTTTACCATATTATTCTTTGCTTCATTAATCAGTATAAGTTGAATAAAATCTTTGACACATATTTATTTTATATTTGTACAAGGTTCAGGTTTTTACCTTTAAAAAATTTTTGTTGCTTGTGTGAACTCACTTGAGAGAACAGATACACTTTGCTGAAGAAGTGCACCTCATGGACTGTCTAAACCCAAGTATGTCAAGTATGTGTCATGTGGGCACCCAGAATGCTTCCTGAAGCGTAAGAAATTTATTTTACTGTGTCTCTTTTTCTTTTCTGGTGTTGTGTGTTTGTGTCCTGTTTTCATTTCTGGTTACTGGTCAAGTTTGGTTCAGGCTCTGTGCAGACATAGTAGATAATTATTCCCTTTTGGTGGCAGCAGTTATTGAGTCTGGATTCATGGTTTGAGTGGTGATGATGTCTGTCAGATGCAGACATCTGCATTTATTGTTGAGTTTGCAATTTACTACCTGGTTTGAGCCCAAACACTGGGGAGGGCTATGTTAATTTATGGGTTTATGTCCAGTGAAAAACATGATTGCAAAGGTCTGATTTATTGCCTGATAGGACATTAAACACTTTTATATTATGGAATCTTATTTGAACATGATTTTATTTTTATTTATTTTATTATATTTTAAAATTCCAGTATAGTTAACATACAATGTTATATTAGTTTCAGGTGTACAACACAGTGATTCAACAATTCCATACAACACCCAGTGAATGATTTTTTAAATATTGTTGGATTTGGTTTGCTAATATTTTCTTGAGGATTTTTGCACCTATGCTTATCAGAGATACTGGCCTGTAGTTTTTGTTTTTTTGTTTGTTTTTTTTTTTTTGAGTCTTTGTCTGGTTTTGGTATCAGAATAATGCTTACCTCATAGAATGATTTTTGGAAGCTTTACTTCCTCTTCTATTGTTGAAATAGTTTGAGGAGAAGAATAGGTATTAATTCTTTAAATGCTTGGTAGAAATTGCCTGTTAAGGTGTCTGGCCCTGGACTTTTGTCTTTTGGGAGTTTCTTTATTACTGATTCAATTTCATTGCTGGTAGTTGGTCTGTTCAAATTTTCTATTTCTTCCTGATTCAGTTCTGTATAAGTCTCTAAGAATTTAGCCATTTCTTCTAGGTAATGCAGTTTGTTGGCATATCATTTTTCATAATATTTTCTTATAGTTATTTGTATTTCTGTGGTGTTGGTTGTTATTTCTCCTCATTCATTTGTAATTTTGTATTTGCGTCCTTTCTCTCTCACTTTTTGTTTTCTTTTTTTTTCTTTCTTTCTTTTGTTCTTTCTTTTTATTTTTATTTTTTTAATTTTTTTTTTCAACGTTTATTTATTTTTGGGACAGAGAGAGACAGAGCATGAACGGGGGAGGGGCAGAGAGAGAAGGAGACAGAGAATCGGAAACTGGCTCCAGGCTCTGAGCCATCAGCCCAGAGCCTGACGCGGGGCTCGAACTCCCGGACCGCGAGATCGTGACCTGGCTGAAGTCGGACGCTTAATCGACTGCGCCACCCAGGCGCCCCGATGTTCTTTCTTTTTAAATGAGTCTGGCTAATTTTGTTAATCTTTTCAAAGAATCAACTCCTGATTTCATTGATCTGTTCTATAGTTGTTTTAGTTTCTATTTCATTTATTTTTCCCTAATCTTTATTATGTCCTTCCTTCTATCAGTTTTGGGTTTGTTGTTGTTGTTATTTTTCTAGCTTCTTCAGGTGTAAGGGTAGATTGTTTATTTGAAATTTTTGTGGCTTTTGAGGTAGGCCTGTATTGCTATAAACTTTCCCCTTAGAACAGGTTTTGCTGCATCCCAATGATTTTGACCATTGTGTTTTCATTTTTATTTGTTTCCATGTACTTTTTAAATTTTTTATTTGATTTCCTGAATGTTATTTAACCTCCACGTATTTGTGTCTTTCCAGACTTTTTCATGTGGTTGATTTCACGTTTCATAGCATTGTGGTCAGAAAAGAAGTAAGGTATGATTCAATTGTCATGAATTTGTTGAGGCCTGGTTTGTGACCTAGTATGTGATCTATTCTGGGGACTGTTCCATGTGCAATTGAAAAGAATGCATATTCTGCTGTTTTAGGATGGAATATTCTAAATATATCTGTTAAGTCCATCTGGTCCAGTGTGTCATTTAAAGCCTTTGCTTCCTTGTTGATTTTCTATTTAGATGATCTGTCCATTGATGTAAGTGGGGCATAAACATCCCTTACTATTTCTGTATTATTATTGATTAGTTCCTTTATGTTTGTTATCAACAGTTTTATAGATTTGGGTGTTTCCATGTTGGGTTCATAAATATTTATAATTGTTATATCTTCTGTTGAATTGTCCCCTTTATAATTATATAGTGTCCTTTAGTGTCTCTTATTACAGTGTTTGTTTTAAAGTCTATTTTTCTGATATAAAGATTCTTAACCTGGCTTTCCTTTGACATCCATTTGCATGATAAATGTTTCTTCATCCCCTCACTTTCTTTTTTCTCTTTTTTTAATTTCAATTATTTATTTATTTATAAATGTTTTTATTTTATTTTTCAGACAGAGAGAGACAGAGCATGAGCAGGGGAGGGGCAGAGAGAGAGGGAGACACAGAATCTGAAGCAGGCTTCAGGCTCTGAGCAGTCAGCACAGAGCCTGACGTGGGGCTCGAACTCACATACTGTGAGATCATGATCTGAGCTGAAGTCAGATGCTTAACCGACTGAGCCACCCAGGCACCCTAAGTCTTGTATTTTAAAAAATTATTTGTTTATTTATTGTGAGAGAGAGCATGAATGGGGGAGGGACAGAGAGAAAGGAACAGTGAGAATCCCAAGCAAGTTCCATGCTGTCAGTGCAGAGCCCAACGTGGGGCTTGATCCCATGAACTGTGAGATCATGACCTGAGCTGAAATCAAGACTCAGATGCTTAACCAACTGAACCACCTACGTGCCCCCTGAGTTTTGTATTTTTATCCATTCTGTCACCCTATGTCTTTTGATTGGAACATTTAGCCCATTTAAATTCAAGTTAATTATTTATAGATATGTATTTATTGCCATTTTGTTACTTGTTTTGTGGTTGTTCCTGAAGATTTTCTCTGACCCTTTCTTGTCTTTCATATTTTTCTGATCTTCTTTTTTTTTTTAATGCTTATTCATTTTGAGAGACATAGAAAGAGAGAGTGGGGGAGGGGCAGAGAGAGAATCCCAAGCAAGCTGCATGCTGTCAGCACAGAGCCCAGCACAGGACTTGATCCCACAAACCCTGAGATCATGAGCTGAGCCAAAGATCAAGAATTGGACACTCAGCCAACTGAGTCACCCAGGTGCCCCCTTGCTGATTTTCTTTAGTGACATATTTGGATTCCTTTCTGTTTACTTTTTGTATATTTATTAGTGTTTTTTGATATGTGGTTACCATTAGGTTTGTCTAAAACCTCTTCTATACTAGCAGTCTATATTAAGTTGATGGTCATTTAAGTTTGAACCCATTCTTATCTCTTCTCCCCATGTTTTAGGTATATGTAGTATATTTTACATCCTCTTCTGTGAGTTCCCTGACTGATTTTTACTGTTTTTGTGTGTCCTATCTGTATACTGTCACTTTTGGTCTCTCCTTTCCACTCAAAGAGTCTCCCTTTTTTCTTTTAAGTTTTTATATAAATCCCAGTTAGTTAACATATAGTGTAATATTATTTCAGGTATACAATATAGTGATTCAACACTTCTGTACAACACCTGGTGCTGGTAACAACAAGTGCACTCCTAATTCCCATTACTTAACCCAACCCCTTCACCCACCTCCCCTCTGGTACCATCAGTTGTTCTTTATAGTTAAGAGTCTGTTTCTTGGTTTGTCTCTCTCACAGAGCATTCCATTTGTGTGTGTGTGTGTGTGTGTGTGTGTGTGTGTGTGTGTGTTATTGTCAAATTGGGTAACATATAGTGTGTAAAGTGTGCTCTTGGTTTTTGGGGTAGATTCCCATGGTTCATCACTTACATACAACACCCAGTGCTTATCCCAACAAGTGCCCTCCTCAATGCCCATCACCTGTTTCCCCCTTTCCTCCACTCCCCATCCACCCTCAGTTTGTTCTCTGTACTTAAGAGTCTCTTATGGTTTGCCTCCCTCCCTCTCTGTTTGTAGCTACTTTTTCCCCCCTTTCCCTTCCCCCATGGTCTTCCATTAAGTTTCTCAAGATCCACATATGAGTGAAAACATATGGTATCTGTCCTTCTCTGACATACTTATTTCACTCGCATATTACCTTCCAGTTCCATGCATGCTGCTGCAAATGGCCAGATTTCATTCTTTCTCATTGCCAAGTAGTATTCCATTGTACATATAAACCACGTCTTCTTTATTCATTCATCAATTGACAGACACCTTGGCCTATTTACATATCTTGGCTATTATAGATAATGCTACTATAAACATTGGGGGGCATGTATCCCTTTGAATTAGTATTTTTGTATTTTTTGAGTAACAAAGGAGCTGGCAGGCACCATTTTTCTCGCCAACCACCCAGCATAAACACATGCCATCTGTGGGTACCAGCTAGGTGCCAACACTCACTGACCCATTAACTTGCTAACACAGCCACATACCCTCCTTGTGCTTTGGTGGATCTACCTCCTCCAGCAGACCTGCTTTACTCCTGGTGCTGTGGGTCCCCCTCCAATACTCTCTTGACCAGAGACCGTCCAAAGCGAACCACAAGCTTGGCAATGTGCAAGTAGGCCTGACATGTGCCAACACCACTCCAAAAAGACTCCTGCTCCAGGGAGAGGGGAAAATCTCCACACACCAGTCAGATGGAGGCCCCAGCAAGGGCCCTGTACACCAATGAAAGCTTCTCAGTGGACAATACACAGAAAGCCCCCTGCAGTTTGGTGTTACTATACCTCGCAAACACCTGGTCTGCCTCAACTCAAGCCTAAGGCAGTTCTTTTTTTAATTTTTTTTAACGTTTATTTATTTTTGAGACAGAGAGAGACAGAGCATGAATGGGGGAGGGTCAGAGAGAGAGAGAGGGATACACAGAATCGGAAACAGGCTCCAGGCTCCGAGCTGTCAGCACAGAGCCCGACGCAGGGCTCGAACTCATGGACCGTGAGATCATGACCTGAGCTGAAGTCGGCCGCTTAACCAACTGAGCCACCCAGGCACCCCAAGCCTAAGGCAGTTCTAGACTGGCCCACTAACACCACAGGGATCACACAGCCCACAAGAGGTAAAGAGCCATTGCAGATGACTGGACTGAAAGAAAAAGTGATCAGGCACAACAGCAGGATGCATGCAACACATAGGACACATCCTTGAAGTGCCAGATTCAGGCTAACAGGGAGCATTGCACTTCAGGGCATTACAAGATCTCATCCTCATAAAGCCACTACTTTAAAGAGCAGGAGACTTAGCTGACTTTCCTAACCCACAGAAACAGACAGAGAGACTCAGGCAAAATGAAGAGATAGAAGAACATGTACCAAATGAAATAACAAGACAAAATCAAGCAAGAGGGGTGCCTGGGTGGCTCAGTCAGTTAAGTGCCCAACTCTTGATTTCAGCTCAGGTCATGATCTCACAGTTCATGAGTTCAAGGTGAGCCCTACATAGGGCTCTGCACTGACAGTGTGAAGCCTGCTTGGGATTCTCTTTCTCTGTCCCTCCCCCACTCATACATATGTGCTCTCTCTCTCTTCTCTCTCCCCTCCCCCAAATTAAATAAACATTCTTTAAAAATCACAGCAAGAGTCTCCCCACCATTTCTGTCCTTCCAGAACATGCTCTGAGATGTGTAAACTATGTCCTTCCATATGCCCCAGGTGTTTTTCAAACTGTGACTTCTTTGCTGCATCTCCATGGGCTGTTTTTTGTGCTGTCTCTTTAGGGGCAAGACTGTTTTCTCTAACCCTCTTGCTTCTTCCAGAGCCAAGCCCATTGATTTTTAAAATTGCAGGTTTTTCCCTGATGATGAGCGGCATTTCATGTGCCTGTTGGCCATCTGGATGTCTTCTTTGGAAAAGTGTCTATTCATGTCT
The DNA here is from genome assembly GCF_022837055.1 of Prionailurus viverrinus. NCBI lineage: Eukaryota > Metazoa > Chordata > Mammalia > Carnivora > Felidae > Prionailurus > Prionailurus viverrinus. Next base: position 89,716,419 of record NC_062561.1, on the reverse strand, counting down.
TCTGCCCATTTCTTCACTGGATTATTTTTTTTTTGGGGGGTGTGGAGTTTGGTGAGTTCTTTATAGATTTTGGATACTAGCCCTTTATCCGATAAGTCATTTGCAAATATCTTTTCCCATTCTATGAGTTGCCTTTTAGTTTTGTTGGTTGTTTCCTTTGCAGTACAGAAACTTTTTATTTTCATGAGGTCCCAATATACAAATCAAAGCCATACTGAGATACCACCTCACGCTGGTCAGAGTGGCTAAAATGAACAAATCAGGAGACTATAGATGCTGGCGAGGATGTGGAGAAACAGGAACCCTCTTGCCCTGTTGGTGGGAATGCAAACTGGTGTAGTCACTCTGGCAAACAGTGTGGAGGTTCCTCAAAAAATTAAAAATAGAACTACCCTATGACTCAGCAATAGCACTGCTAGGAATTTACCCATGGGATACAAGAGTGCTGATGCATAGGAGCACATGTACCCCAATGTTTATAGCAGCACTTTTAACAATAGTCAAAATATGGAAAGAGCCTAATGAATGGATAAATAAGATGTGGTTCATATATGCATTGGAATACTACATGACAATGAGAAAGAATGAAATCTGGCCATTTGCAGCAACGTGGATGGAACTGGAGGGTATTATGCTAAGTGAAATAAGTCAGTCAGAGAAAGATACTATATGTTTTCACTCATATGTGGATCTTGAGAAACTTAACAGAAGTCCATGGGGGAGGGGGAGGGGAAAAAGTTACAAACAGAGAGGGAGGGAGGCAAACTGTAAGAGAACAATACAAAGAACAAACTAAGAGTTGATGGGGGGTGGGGGAGAGGGGAAAGTGGGTGATGGGCATTGAGGAGGCCACCTGTTGGGATGAGCACTGAGTGTTGTATGGAAGCCAATTTGACAGTTATATTAAAAAAATAAATAAAATTGCAGGTTTTAATTCCCGCTCTTTTTAAGAACTTACAAAATCTGGCCCCTCTCCTTTTCTTTTTTTTTTTTAAATTTTTTTTCAATGTTTATTTATTTTTGGGACAGAGAGAGACAGAGCATGAATGGGGGAGGGGCAGAGAGAGAGGGAGACACAGAATCGGAAACAGGCTCCAGGCTCTGAGCCCTCAGCCCAGAGCCCGACGCGGGGCTCGAACTCACGGACCGCGAGATCGTGACCTGGCTGAAGTCGGACACTTAACCGACTGCACCACCCAGGCGTCTCTCTCCTTTTCAATGTCAATTATCTTCTCTGTGTAGGTTCCTTGATGTAATAGTCTGTTTCTCTCCCTTCTCTATACCAGCAGGAAATCCTATAGGTACATTTAAACTTCCCACTCTGTCTTTGCCTTTCTACCCCCTTCAATGTGGCCTCTTCTCTACATTTAGTTGTGGAGTTTGTTCTGCCAGTCTTTGGGTCATTTTCTGGGTTATTTACACTGATGTGAGTGTTATCTAGTTGTATACGTGGGACGAGGTGAACTTAGGGTCCTCTTACTCCACCATCTTCCCAGCAATCCATTCTTTGATTTCTCAAAATAAATTTTCTAATGGCCTGTATAAACCCCCTTTGCTCATGGAACTACCTTTACTGTTTGAGTTTCCCATTAATTAATGAATTGCATAAAATCTCTGACACATGTTCATTTGATACTGAATGAGAATTGGGTTTTTAACACTTTTTAGTGTTTGTTTTTGAGAGACAGAGAGACAGAGTGTAGTGGAGTAGGGGCAGAGAGAGAGGGAGACACAGAATTCCAAGCAGGTTCCAGGCTCTTAGCTGTCAACGCAGAGTCTGAAGCGGAGCTTGAACTCATGAACCATGAGATCATGACCAGAGTCAAAATCCGGCGTTTAATTGACTGAACCACCCAGGTGCCCCTAATATTTTTTTAATGTTTATTTACTTTTGAGAGAGACTGAGAGGGACAGAATGCAAGCAGGGTAGAGGCATAGAAAGAAGGAGACACAGAATCTGAAGCAGGCTTCAGGCTCTGAGATGTCAGCACAGAGCCTGACGCAGGGCTCGAACCCACAAACTGTGAAATCATGATCTGAGCCAAAGTCGGCTGCTTAACCGACTGAGCCACCCAGACACCCTGTGAATATTGTTTTTAATGATGAAAAAACAAAACTTTTACAACCCCATACAGAAAAGAAATACATGATTCAATCGTCCCTTTATTTAAAAGTTTTTAATCATGAATTAAGAGCAAACATTTTTAAACACCCGATGACAGAAATGGTAAATGAAATTATTCAGAAAGGAAGGTCCTTACTTCTCAAAAAGAAAAGGGAGATGACCCAAATAGATAAAATCATGATTGAAAATGGTATTATTACAAGCAATCCCTCAGAAATACAAGCAAGTATCAGGGAATACTATAAAAAATTATGTGCCAACAAACTGGACAACCTGGAAGAAACGGACAAATTCCTAAGCACCCACACACTACCAAAACTCAATCAGGAGGAAATAGAAAGCTTGAACAGACCCATAACCAGGGAAGAAATTGAATCAGTCATCAAAAATCTCCCCCAAAATAAGAGTCCAGGACCAGATGGCTTCCCTGGGGAATTCTACCAGACATTTAAAGCAGAGATAATACATAACCTTCTCAAGCTGTTCCAAAACATAGAAAGGGAAGGAAAACTTCCAGTCTCATCCTATGAAGCCAGCATTACTTTGATTCCCAAACCATAGAGAGACCCAGCAAAAAAAAGAGAACTACAGGCCAATGTCCCTGACAAATATAGATGCAACAATTCTCAGCAAGATACTAGCATATAAAAAGAATTATTCACCATGATCAAGTGGCATTCATTCCTGGGCTGCAGGGCTTGTTCAACATTCGCAAATCAATGTATGCGATACATCACATTAATAAAAGAAAAGATAAGAACCATATGATCCTGTCAATCGATGCAGAAAAAGAATTTGACAAAATTCAACATCCTTTCTCAATAAAAACCCTCAAGAAAGTCAGGATAGAAGGAACATACTTAAACATCATAAAAGCCATTTATGAAAAGCCCACAGCTAATATCATCCTCAATGGGGAGAAACTGAGAGCCTTCCCCCTGAGATCAGGAACATGACAGGGATGTCCACTCTCACCAATGTTGTTTAATATAGTGTTGGAAGTTCTAGCATCAGCAATCAGACAACAAAATGAAATCAAAGGCATCAAAATTGGCAAAGATGAAGTCAAGCATTCACTTTTTGCAGATGACATGATATTATACATGGAAATGCCAATACACTCCACCAAAAGTCTGCTAGAAATGATACGTGAATTCAGCAAAGTCTCAGGATACAAAATTAATGTACAGAAATCAGTTGCATTCTTATACACTAATAATGAAGCAACAGAAAGACAAATAAAGAAACTGATCCCATTCACAACTGCACCAAGAAGCATAAAATACCTAGGAATAAACCTAACCAAAGATGTAAAAGATCTCTATGTTGAAAACTATAGGAAGCTTATGAAGAAAGTTGAAGATGATATAAAAAACATGGAAAAACATTCCATGCTCATGGATTGGAAGAATAAAAATTGTTACAATGTCAATACTACCCAAAGCTATCTACACATTCAATGCAATCCCAATCAAAATTGCACCAGCATTCTTCTTGAAGCTAGAACAAGCAATCCGAAAATTTGTATGGAACCACAAAAAACCCTGAATAGCCAAAGTAATTTTGAAGAAGAAGACCAAAGCGGGAGGCATCACAATCCCAGACTGTAGCCTCTACTACAAAGCTGTAATCATCAAGACAGCATGGTATTGGCACAAAAACAGACATAAAGACCAATGGAATAGAATATAGACTCCAGAATTGGACCCACAAAAGTATGGCCAACTAATGTTTGACAAAGCAGGAAAGAACATCCAATGGAAAAAAGACAGTCTCTTTAACAAATGGTGCTGGGAGAACTGGACAGCAACATGCAGAAGGTTGAAACTAGACCACTTTCTCACACCATTCACAAAAACAAACTCAAAATGGATAAAGGACCTGAATGTGAGACAGGAAACCATCAAAACCCTAGAGGACAAAGCAGGAAAAGACCTCTCTGACCTCAGCTGTAGCAATCTCTTACTCAACACATCCCCAAAGGCAAGGGAATTAAAAGCAAAAATGAACTATTGGGACTTCATGAAGATAAAAGTTTCTGCACTGCAAAGGAAACAATCAACAAAACTAAAAGGCAACCGACAGAATGGGAAAAGATATTTGCAAATGACGTACGAGACAAAGGGCTAGTATCCAAAATCTATACAGAACTCACCAAACTCCACACTTGAAAAACAAATAATCCAGTGAAGAAATGGGCAGAAGACATGAATAGACACTCCTCTAAAGAAGACATCCGGATGGCCAACAGGCACATGAAAAGATGCTCAACGTCGCTCCTCATCAGGGAAATACAAATCAAAACCACACTCAGATATCACCTCACGCCAGTCAGAGTGGTCAAAATGAACAAATCAGGAGACTATAGATGCTGGAGAGGATGTGGAGAAACGGGAACCCTCTTGCACTGTTGGTGGGAATGCAAACTGGTGCAGTCACTCTGGCAAACAGTGTGGAGGTTCCTCAAAAAATTAAAAATAAAACTACTCTATGACCCAGCAATAGCACTGCTAGGAATTTACCCAAGGGATACAGGAGCGCTGATGCATAGGGGCACTTGTACCCCAATGTTTATAACAGCACTTTCAACAGTAGCCAAATTATGGAAAGAGCCTAAATGTCCATCAACTGATGAATGGATAAAGAAATTGTGGTTTATATACACAATAGAGTACTACATGGCAATGAGAAAGAATGAAATATGGCTTTTGGTAGTAATGTGGATGGAACTGGAGAGTGTTATGCTAAGTGAAATAAGCCATACAGAGAAAGACAGATACCAAATCTTTTCACTCTTATGTGGATCCTGAAAAACTTAACAGAAGACCATGGGGGAGGAGAAGGAAAAAAAAGGTTAGAGAGGGAGAGAGCCAAACCATGAGAGACTCCTAAAAACTGAGAATAAACTGAGGGTTGATGGGGGGTGGGAGGGAGGGTAGGGTGGGTTTTGGGTATTGAAGAGGGTACCTTTTGGGATCTGCACTGGGTGTTGTATGGAAACCAATTTGACAATAAATTCATATTAAAAAAAATAAAAACTGAGAACAAACTGAGGGTTGATGGGGGGTGGGAGGGAGGGGAGGGTGGGTGATGGGTATTGAGGAGGGCACCTGTTGGGATGATCGATGGGTGTTGTATGGAGACCAATTTGACAATAAATTCATATTAAAAAATAAAATAAAATAAAATGTTCATACAAAAAAATAGAAAGGAAGGCCCTTAATGAAAATATCCTAATCAATGACACCAGGAAGACCTGGGGAGTCAGGAGGGCAGGTCCCATCTAGAGCCGTATGCCCTTGGAGAGCAGAATTCACCAAGCGAGGGCTGCTCTGATTAGTCAGGTAGGTCTGCAACAGGGTGTCAGTGAAGGAAAGCCAGTGCACCTCCATATTCTTGAAGGAAATGGGACTGAAACAGAAGGAGGGACCTAAGAAAGGGAGAGAAGAGAAATTTCCAAGAGAAAAGTCTTGTGTGGTGAATACTCCAGAATCTCCTCATATCCCATGAAAAAGGGTGTTAACTGAGGTATTTTGGGCACTGCAAATATTTCCACAAACAGGAAATAATGCCTCTCACAAAGGCTGTGTAAAGGTTTTGAAGAAATGCTAAGATTGTTTGAGGAATGAGCAATGAGGAAACAGAGACTCACTGGTGGAAGAAACACTGAGCCAGGTCCAGCGCCCAGCTGAGAGGTTTTATTCCCTGATACGCTTATTTGCACCCACTGTTCTTCACTCTGCTGAGATTAAGGAAAGTTGCTCGTATTTTCACAAATCCCTGGAGACCTCTCCTCTGTCACATCTCTGTCGCCAATGTCTGGCAATTAAATTCCAAGGGAAGGGAACCTCCTGCAAAGTACTCTGTGGATCCCAGGTGCTCCAACAAACAGACTCTGTCTCAGGGAGAGGTGGAGAGAACTGAGGAATGAGGGTAAGGTAAGGGACTTAAATTGTCTGAGCCCAAGTGTCCTTGCCTGTAAGAGGCATATAATAGTGTTCACAAAATGTTTGTAGTGAAATTAAAGTGAATAGAAAATCTAAAGTTGCCTCCCCATGGTCCTAAGAATTGTAGTCACTATTAGAGTTGCTGCCCTCCATTCTCTTCAAGCCTGAAAACCTAGCAAATGACTTCCTGTGGTTTAGTCCAACTTCCAGAACCCAAACAGTCCTCTCTTTTTTTCCCTGCATGGAACAAAGAATATTTTTTCCCAGAAAAAGATAGTTTTATTACAAATGTGTACATAAGCTGTACAGAGTTTAAATGGATGGATAAAAATAACACCTATAACTTAAATATAGATATTTGAAAATATATTTTCAAATAAAAATAAAATTCTGGCATTTATATTCCAAACATAACTTCCCATGGGAAAACAGTGTACTGAGTTTTCCAGTTACAGAAACTGAAGTGATAAAAAGTGGCTAATTTTGCTGGAGGATTATATAGAGAGCACTTTCCTGTATATTTCTTATGTGCCAGACAATAAATGAGTCTTTACCCCTTTCCCCAAGAATCCCAAAGACTTTGCACTTTATTCTTTAAAGAATATAAAGACTTCAATAAATCTGTGTAGAGTTCCTGGTCACAAAAATAATCTATTAAAAAATGAGCAGAAGACACGAACGGACATTTCTCCAAAGAAGACATACAGATGGCAAACAGACACATGAAATTATGTTCATCATTACTTACCAATGGGAAATGCAAATCAAAATTATAATGTGATATCATCTCACATCTGTCAGAATGGCTAAAATCACCAATACAAGAAACAACAGGTGTTTGCGAGGGTGTGGAGATAAAGGAACACTCTTGCACCATTGATGGGAATACAAATTGGTGCAATCATTCTGGAAAACAGTAAGGAGGTTCCTCAAAAAGTTGAGGAGAGCACTTGCTGGCATGAGCACTGGGTGTTGTATGTAAGTGATGAATCATGGGCATCTACTCCTGAGGCCAAGAGCACATTGTATACTCTGTATATTAGCTAATTTGACAATAAATTCATTGAAAACTAAGTTAAAAGTAGAATTACCTTATGATTGAGCAACTGCAGCACTAGGTACCTGCCCAAAAAATACAAAAATACTAATTCAAGGGGATACATGCCCCCCAATGTTTATATTAGCATATCTACAATGGCCAAGATATAGAAGCAGCCCAAAGGTCCATCGATAGAGGAATGGATAAAGATGTGGTATACATAAATGAAATTCTATTCAGCCATAAAAAAGAAAGACATCTTGCCATTTGCAATGACATTAATGGAGCTAGAGAATATAAAGCTAAGTGAAATAAGTCAGTCAGAGAAAGACAAATATATGATTTCACTCATATGTGGAATTTAGGAAATTAAACAAACAAGCAAAAGAAAAAACAAATCAAGAAACAGACTCTTAGAGAAATCAAGAAACACTCTTAACTATAGGGAAGAAGCTGATAGTTACGGGGGTGGTGGTGGTGGTGGATGAAATAGATGATGGGGATTAAGGAGTGCACTTGTGATGAGCACAGGGTAATGTATGGAAGTGTTGAATTACTATATTGTACACCTGAAACTAATGTAACACTGCACATGAACTAACTGGAATTAAAAACTTAAAAAGCCTAAAACCCCCACTTATATGTTAAAAAAGTTTCCCAGTTCCAGACGTCAAGGGGGAGCACTCTCTAAAGAGAATTTTATAAGCTTGTTTTTCATCTAAGACACTAGTGTGAGACCTTATATAAATCAGAGACAAATGGTATCTATATATACACATATGGAACATAGTATGTTGCCTGGCATATAGTAGGTTCTGAATTCAATGGTAGAGATTAGCAATAAGAGTTAAGAAATTAAGCTCAGGGCAGCCTCTGATAGAGAATAATTCCAGTTTTAAATAATAAGTGCTAATGATTCCAATGACTTACTTCTGCACAGTGCTTGAATTTACAAAGTCCTATATTCCAGTGTAATGTATTTTAAAAGTGAAATAACTCACAAAATATTGGGTTAAAAAAAAGCTGGTTTTTCACTAGACATAGAGAGGGTTTAGGGTTTAAAAAGACATCCCCAAGCCTTCAGGTGTTATGATCATCACCATTTTTATTTCATTTTATTAAACATTTTTAATGTTCATTTATTTTGAGATACAAAGAGAGAGAGAGAGAGAGAGGGAGAGAGAGAGCGAGAGAGAGAGAGAGAGCACAGTTGGGGAGGGCAGAGAGAGAATCTCAAGCACAGAGCTGGAGGTGGGGCTTGATCTCATGAACTAGTGAGATCATGACCTGAGCTGATAATCAACAGTTGGACACCTAACCAAATGAGCCATCTAGGTGACCCTGATCATCACTATTAATGAGGAAACAGCCTCACACAAAGATTATTTACCCGAATTTACAGAACAAGGAGATGACACTGCCAGACACAGGATGCCCTGTGTTGTGTTCAGTGCTGGCTGCTAATCCTGCAATGGTCCAGCCCCTTCCTTAGGGCCCTCATCACATCGCGGTTTCTCAAGCTATAAATGAGGGGGTTGAGCATAGGAGTAAGGACTGTGTAGAAAATAGAGACCACCTTGTCATGACTAGGCACCCGGTAGCGCCGAGGCCTCAGGTAGATGAACATGGCTGCCCCATAGAAGAGGGAGACAGCTGTTAGGTGAGAGGAACAGGTGGCCAGAGCCTTCTTGCCTGCCTGAGCAGAGCGCATGAGGAGCACAGCCCTCAGGATGAAAGCATAGGAGGCCACGGTGATTGAGAAGGGAAGAAACAGCATGAAGACACAGCAAGCATATATCACGTTCTCAAAAATGGATGTGTCTATACAGGCTAGCTTCAACAAGGAAAGCATCTCACAAAAGAAGTGGTTCACTTCTCTCAAGCCACAGTATGGGAAAGTCATTACTACCACCATCTGTATCACACCATCTATTATCCCAAAGGCCCAGGAGCTCCCAACAATTTGAAGACAGACCCTCTGACTCATGAGGATAGGATATTGAAGTGGGTGGCTAATGGCTACATAGCGGTCATAAGCCATGAATCCCAGCAAGAACCCTTCAGATCCCACAAGACACACAAAGAGGCCAATTTGTATGCCACAACCCACAAAAGAGATGGACTTCCTGCCAGTCAGGAAATTGACCACCATCTTCGGCACATTGGTACAGACCAATATGAGGTCCATGAGGGAGAGCTGACTGAGGAAGAAGTACATGGGTGTGTGAAGTTGAGGATCTCCATAGATGAGGAAGAGGAGGAGGACATTACCACAGAGGGCCACTGTGAAGACCACCATAACAACAGAGAAGAGGACAAGGTCAGTTGGACTGTGAGAAAAAATGCCCAAGAGGATGAAGTCATCTGTGGATGATTGATTCAACCATATCTCCATGGTTTAGTTGATGTTTCTGGTCACCTAACAGTGTGGACAAAAAATATTGGATTGACTGATATTTCTATATTACCTCTGCATTCTACATCTTCAACCACCTGTTTTGTTTGTAACTCATGAAACTTTAACAACATAAGCCTTGAGACATAGGAAGGACACTCCTTCGTATTTCCATCTAACAGCAATAAAAGTCATCCTAGTTTATAGCATGGACCAAGTATCTGTATTTGTGTATATCTTTACTAGGAAGAATTTATCATTTCTGCAAGCAAAATCTTGGCTTTACCATATGATACTGAATCTTTTATGATATCACACAGACTTGGTAAACTATCTCAAGCAGGACTGTACATCTCAGTCCAAAAGACCATTTATATGCACAATGGAAAAGGAATTGTATGAAGCTTGAGATGCTCTTTAACCTGTATATCTTTTTTTTTTTTATGTTCTGAGAGTGTTATCAGTCTAGCCAATCTGGTATATTTATAATATTGATAAAGGAAGTATCTTTCATGCCTCACATGAGAAGGAAGAGTTATAATTAGATGCCATTATTGTCAATTATTTTGGGGGTGACAGGAAAGTCATGAAGCCAATGTGGAAAAGCAAGTTTGGTGCCCAAATCTATTAAGAACAGTGAGGTATTCAGTTATGCTGAGATTTTAAAAATAATCCCAGGATTCGGTTTCAGTAAAAGTTGACTGATAAACAGGTAATATCTACCTACCTAAGTTATCTTTAGTAGACATCAAAGAGCCTTCTTTACAAGATATTTCTGACTAATACCTTGGACATGGCTTTTACTCATGGCCTTATAAAAATTCCAATTAAGTTATTGGAGAATGTCAATTAAAATGGATTTCTCTTGATCTTTGGTCAATATTTTTTCCCCTAAATATCTTACTAAGGAGCATAATAAGGAAACATGACCCAATTTTACATGAACAAAAGCCAAGTTAAGAAATAAAAGCTATGCATATTAAAACTCCCTTGAGTATAGTCACAATCCAAGGAAAATAAAATAATAAATGATTACAAGTAATTAAATGGAAAACATCATACTATTCTGACACAACTCTTTCTTTTATTGTTGTCCTCACTCTCTCACCCAGTTGAACCTTGTCTTTTCCCTCAAAAACACTTCCAGTTTTTAGGCTTCTCCTTGTTCTCTCTCTCATCAGCCTCTTTCTTTTCTTTGTTTTTTAATATAAAATTTATTGTCACATTTGTTTCCATACAACACCCAGTGCTCATCCCAACAGGTGCCCTCCTCAATGCCCATCACCCACCCTCCCTCCCTCCCACCCCATCAACCCTCAGTTTATTCTCAGTTTTTAGGAGTCTCTCATGGTTTGGCTCTCTCCCTCTCTAAATTTTTTCCCTCCCTCTCCCCCATGGTCTTCTGTTAAGTTTCTCAGGATCCACATAAGAGTGAAAAGATTTGGTATCTGTCTTTCTCTGTGTATGGCTTACTTCACTTAGCATAACACTCTCCAGTTCCATCCACGTTGCTACAAAGGACCATATTTCATTCTTTCTCATTGCCATGTAGTATTGCATTGTGTATATAAACCACAATTTCTTTATCCATTCATCAGTTTGTGGATATTTAGGCTGTTTCCATAATTTGGCTATTGTTGAAAGTGCTGCTATAAACATTGTGATAAAACTGCCCCTATGCATCAGTACTCCTGTATCCCTTGGATAAATTCCTAGCAGTGCTATTGCTGGGTCATAGGGTAGATCTATTGTTAATTTTTTGAGGAACCTCCACACTGTTTTCCAGAGTGTCATCAGCCTCTTTCTAATTTCACCTGTCCCCTATCCATTCAGTGCTGCCCTATCTGGAATGTTCATGGTTCTGCAAGTGACACAGCAGTGCAGTCTTTTTCCTTAAATTTGCATTAACTATATGTTAGCTAATGCAATTAGCCATTAGCTATGCAACAAATAGCTCCAAAATTTAGCATTTGAAATAAAATGACAATCATTTATCATCTTACAGTTTCTATGGGTCAGGAATGTGGATGAAGCTTAACTGAGTGTCTCTGGCATAAGGTCTCTCAGAGGGTTACTGTGAAGCTGTCAAACAAGCTGCAGTCCTCTCAGGGCTGGACTGATGAGGTTCCACTTTCAAGATCATTCATGTGGCTGTTTGCAGGCCTTGCTCCCTCTTCATGAGACTGCCTCACAGCATGGCAGCTGACTTCTCCCAAGGCAAGTGATCCTGGAGAGAGTGAGAGCAAAAACCACCCTAGATAGAAGCCAGTCTTACAACCTAATACTGGAAGTGACATTCCATAAATTCAACTGAATTCTATCATTTAGAAGTGAATCACTGAATCCAGCCCACACTCACTGGGAGGAGAGCACAAGGGCACAAAAACCAGGAAAGAGGACCAATGGGACCATCTTAGAGGCTGTCTACCATATCCTTTCATATTTCATCTCAAATCCTGATTATTGATATAAATAAACTGGACTTTCACTATTTTATAAAGTGATCTTGTCATATCAGAAAGATGGTGAAAAAAAGGAAAGGTGGTGATTTGCAAGTTGCTTAGAAACAATGAATCAAATATGTTCAGTTTGTCAGTCCATCTCTCATCTGCTGAGAAGTGACAGGGCTCCCTTTCTGGTTCTAGTGACAGGAAATCCACAGTCAGTAAATATAAATTCAACTCATACCACAGTACTCCCAACCATTTTTTTATTTGGCCTCATGGTAAGATCCTGCAGCAAAGTTACAGTGAGATTGATTATTAAATAGACCCTTTTCTACAGATGAGGAAAATGAGGCTCTCTAGAGTTGGCTGGAGTGCCCAAGGTTACATGGTTGGCAAATAAATGACCAAGACTTGAGAAGAGGCTTTTGGAACCAAAGTTCTGATACTTACCACATCAGGTTGTTTCTGGGAAAAAACTATTTTTAGAGGGCAAGCTACCTTATCTTAGAGAAATTCTCAGTTAAGAACTTCCAGTTTCCTTTATGTAATTCTTGGATCACTGCACAGCCTTCTGATCCATAATCTAGACTCTTAAAACTTGGAAATCCTTTTGCTAAATGGCTGTTGTGGTTTCTTATAAGATATAACACTTATCACGATGAATACCTGATCATGTTAAGTGCTTGCCTTATGAATTGATTAATTTAAATGAAATTCCTGAAGCCAGATGAAAATTATAATTATATTTCTGACCTTGTGAAACTCAAGGAAAGACTTGGGAGTGATTACCATAAGGCTTAAGGAGAGGAGAATGAAAATCCATTGACTTAGCTGTCTCTCCAAATGACACCAAAATCATTAGATTGCAGACACCCCTCCCAAGCCCCAACTACTGCCTCAAACTTCCAATTCTCTGCAGAACTTATACCATCACATTTCTTTCTCACACTTCAAATAAAAAAAAAAACTAAACATTAATTTTCACTTTCATGTGTTAGAAAAGTAATATCTATTATTTTCATTATATTTCTTTAATATGATATTTTACTGTCCCAATCATTCAAGCTCAAAACGATCCATGCTGAATACATGTGCCTCAAATCCAACTTTCTCCTGGTCCTGTTGATCTGTCCTTAATGGAGAGTCTTGCTTTTTACAACTGACTCTATTTTCTTCCCTTGTGTCACCACTATATTCAAAGCATCTTCATTTTGCCAGCATTCATGCAATGACCCTGATCTAAGCACCTTCTGGTGCCTCACAAGTGTAGACACCTTCCAGAGTACCTCTCTGTGGACCAAGCCACTGCTCAAGACTGTGAGCAGAGCTCCACCTCTAACCTATTGAAGTCCAGGCATGATCCTGCTCTCTGTTTCCAGCTTTTCATCCCCAACCCCTTCTAAATAATTCCTACATTCCACCTCAACAGACAACTACAGATTGCCAACTATGACTTCTGTTTGCCTTTTTGGTTTTTCTCACACTGTTGCATTGACCTGGCTTACCTTTCTTCATACTCCTCTTGTCATCAAATGTTGTTGTCTTTCAGGACTCAGCTCAAACCTACTTCTGCCATTTAAGGGGTCCCCACTGACCCTCATGCCAGGTGATCCTTTCCCCTCTGGTTTCCTGCACCACATTTGTTTGGCCTGAGATGTGCTCCTTGGGTTGCATTTATGGTTCATGGCATACTCCCAACTGGTGTCCCTGATTCTCTACCCAGCATCTGGAGAGTTAAGCATCTGGTCCCAGCATCTGGAATCTCAAGTCATATGATGTCACTCTTGGGCTCAAGATACGCCATTGGCTCCCAACACACCCAGAACTAGGCCAAACCCTTGCAAGGCCCCCAAGCCCTATATGACCCACCCTCATGGATACCCTTCTCACACCCAATGCTTCAAGCTGGGTCCCAACCCTCTACTCTTACTCTGAATGTTTCTGCTATAAGAAACTCTTTATTCTTTCCTGGATCAAGCTAGACACACTTCTACCTTAGGACCTTTATCCTTCCCTCTTCATGGAGTGTTCTTCCTCCAGCTATCTTCATGGCTCACCCTCACTTCAGATCTTCACCAAGTGTCACTGAGAACTTCTCTGCAAAGCCTCCCATGTTTCTATATATAGAAACATATGTGCTGACTTAATAAAATAACCCAATTAAGTGACATGCTGCTGCAACCTCCAAGTTCTGAGAACAGAAATCCTGGGCCTCTCATTGAAGAAGCTGTTGTTCTTGACAACAGAACAGAATTCATGGCTGAATTCTTTCTTGTAAGGAACAGTGAGTGATAACCTAATAAATACTGTCAGGAAAAAAGAAAGAAAGAAATATTTTCAGGTATTTACAAATTACAAAGGTGTTCCTCACAAATGCATGATAGTAGTATCTAGGATACATTTGTGAAGGGTGTATTCATTTCTACTTTATCTGCCTTCAAAGAGAAAATGCAGAGACCTCACAAGACAGTCTCTCTGTGTGAAGGTAGGGTGATTTCCTACACTACGATAGGCCTGCCCAGATCTATAGCCAGGGATATTGACTGTGTGAGCTTGTCCCTACATAGAGGAGCACACCCTGACTCATGCCTAAGGACTTGTGTCCTTAACACCAAAAATTCCCTGTTGTAGTGTATGTGTGTCCATGGTGGTTCTATGGGAGTAAATTGCTGTTTCTACAGCTTTTAAATACTATCTTGGTCATATTAGATGTAGGATCACCTAACCAGCAGAACAAATAAGGTCCCTCAGACTTTACAGCTGAAGTTCCTCCTGTTCCGAGGATGTCCAGCCCTACCCTCTGTGTGTAGAGGCATTCAGCTGCATCCATTTTCTTTTTTTTTTAAGTTTATTTATTTTGAGAGAGAGAGAGAGCGTGCACACAAGCAGGGGAGGGGAAGACAGAGAGAGGGAGAGAGAATCCCAAGCATGCAAAGCTCCATGTGGGGGTGGAGCTCACAAACTGTGAGGTCATACCTGAACTGAAATCGAGAGCCAGACACTTAACCAACTGAGCCACCCAGTGCCCCAGCTACATGCATTATTCTCTCTCTCTCTCTCTCTCTCTCTCTCTCTCTCTCTCCCTGTCACCTCTGACAATTTCCACACTTCTGTGTCTCATCAGAAATGCTTATAGCACACTTACGTCACAGTGTCTTTTCCTAGAAAAAAAAATTTTTTTTTGCATAAACAGAAATTAAAACGGAAAACCATCAAGGACATCTGGAGTCCTGTGTCCAAGACACAGTTGTGTCACCACTAACTGTGAACCTTTTCCAGCATTTAGGCCCTTTATTGCAGAAGGATAATCACACATCCTCCACCACTGCTTTTCTTTTTCTTTTTTTCCAGAAATGGAAGGAAATTTTCTCTTTTTTTAATATATGAAGTTTATTGTCAAATTGGTTTCCATACAACACCCAGTGCTCATCCCAAAAGGTGCCCTCCTCAATACCCATCACCCACCCTCCCCTCCCTCCCACCCCCCATCAACCCTCAGTTTGTTCTCAGTTTTTAAGAGTCTCTTATGCTTTGGCTCTCTCCCACTCTAAGCTCTTTTTTTTTTTCCTTCCCCTCCCTCATGGGTTTCTGTTAAGTTTCTCAGAATCCACATAAGAGTGAAACCATATGGTATCTGTCTTTCTCTGTATGTCTTATTTCACTTAGCATCACAATCTCCAGTTCCATCCATGTTGCTACAAAGGGCCATATTTCATTCTTTCTCATTGCCACGTAGTACTCCATTGTGTATATAAACCACAATTTTTTTTATCCATTCATCAGTTGATGGACATTTAGGCTCTTTCCATAATTTGGCTATTGTTGAGAGTGCTGCTATAAACATTGGGGTACAAGTGCCCCTATGCATCAGTACTCCTGTATCCCTTGGGTAAATTCCTAGCAGTCCACCACTGCTTTTCTATGAGCCTCAATGAGAGTTTATATGGAGCTTACCAGGAAAGGTTTCTGCAAATGTAACTAGTACTAAGATACTATGTTGGCCACAAATGATGTTTCTCTCCCTATCCTGAATGGCTCAAATGAATTCTGATTCTTGTACCCACTGCATACTTAGCATTTCCACTTGAATGCCCAATGGTCTTATCCCACCTGAAGTGACCAAACTGAGCTCTTGGTCTCCAGTGGAAAAACGTCTGCTTTAAACTTCTCAACTTAATTAATGTCAGGTCTCTCTAGTTTCTCAGGAGATAATACACGGGTCATCTTGAATCCTTTCCTTCCCTCTCACATCCCAACCACCAGAAACTGCTGCTGGCTTTTCACTCCTGACCACTTTTTACTCCTGCCAGCTTCCAACTGACCACATCACTGTTACTGCTTTTCTAGATCATAACAATGACCCCTAAGTGAACTTGCCTCCCATTTCACCCTTGCTCCCACGCTAGTCTATTTGTCACTAAGCACTGGAATGAACCCATCTCAGACTAAAGCTAGACATTTTTGGCCAGCCTTCCATCACCACCAATACTTCCTTTTTTTTTTTTTTTTTTTTTTTTTTTTGGCTATCCCTGAAATTCCCTTGACTCCTCCGGTTCATGGCCCACCAGCCCCTGCTTGGGTTCCTCTCACACAGCAGGCAGACACCAGCCTCAGGACCCCTGGCACTTTCTCCTCCTTCTTCATGGAAGGCTCTTTCCAGATATGGTCCACATTGTTCCCTCCCATCCTCCTCACATTCTCAACCAGGACTTCCTTAAAACCCATTTGGAGTTCAAATCCTTTCTTCCCTGTTCCTTCTTTGCCTTATATTTCTCAGAGTACTTAACACCACCAGGCATGCCACATTTAATTCACTTGGATTTGTTCTCTGCTTTACCAGTGAGAACCTATATTTCCCTTTTTTTTTAAGAACCTATATTCCTGATGCCACTTTTGCTCATGGCAGGATAACTGGCTCCAAAAAAGGTGCCTGGCATATATTATGTCCTCAGTAAATATTGTTGAATTAATAATTGTAACGTGCAAACAACTCAAGAAACTATCCTAGCATCTCATATGCTCATTTCCTGCTTTCTAAATTTATTTCTCTCTGTTTAATTAGTGGCTTCATTGTCTCTCTAGAAAGAAGTCACCTTGTCTCTATAATATTCTTTTGGGGACAAGGTGATTCCATGTCTCCTTTCAGCCCTTTCCTTCCTCCCCTTCACGTGCACCTCTCCCCACTCATGCTTTGTCTTTCAGCTTTAGATCATTATTCAACCCAGGAACCCATCACTGAGCCTTGAATCTACAGAGAAGAAAAGAGGAAAGGGAAAAAAATAATGAGACATTTAGAAAAAAAAAGGAGATAAATATATAAAAGGAAGAGGACTAGAAGAAAGAGTGAGAAGAAACATAACACTACAAAGAATATGCTCAACCCCTGCCCCTCTGCCGCAAAAGGAGGGAAACAAGATCCTGAAGGAGGGAGACAATAAGAGGAAGAAGAAATGCTGATATACAAATAGAAATGAAGAAATGACCTGCAAACAGTAATAAGAACTACAAGGAAGAGAGAAGCAGGTGATAGGAAAAAGACCCTCACTCACAGTCGAGTGGGTTTCCTAGAGGAAAACACATTCAACAGCTATCCTGTGGAGGAATATCACCCTTCCCCTGAATTTGCATTTACTGTGTTAGAGTGGAGAGGAAGGAACCTCTCACTGGAGCTCTGATCTTCTTCTTAAGTTCCACCCCCACCCCCAACCTCTCAGCCAAACTATGAACTCCTTAACTCTAATGGTGGATCTTAGACAGACAACAGCTTCTTCTTAGCCAAGGGTAGAAGAAGAAAGGGGATTCAGCAGATGGCAGTAGGCAGATGGGGTCTATGCCAGGACTCTATGTTCATGCCTACCTAGTGATGTCCATTCACCTTACATGGGCTGCTCTCAACCTGGATTGCAGGCTATTCCCACTGCCCATGCAATACTTAATACCAACCCTGATTGAGGAGGGTGAAGTTGTGGAGTCCTGGGGGAGACCACAAACTCCAGCCCTGGAACAAGAGCTCCCCAGCTGACAATTAAGGAAACTCAAACAGGGACCTTGGGGACAGAACTGGGAAGAGGGCCAGTGGGTACACTGTGAGGAAAGGAAACCTGGTCAGGGGAGGGCCATGGGGCAGCAAGGGTACAGGAATGGGGAACAAGTTTCTTGGTTTTCTATCTCCCACCACTGACACATTCCACACTTCCCCAGTGACCCCCCCCCCCAGTCACTCATGGGGGTCTACATCTAGTGACTGTCCTTGTAGGCTCTCCCAGCACCACACAATCCACATGTGTTCTTTAGTTGCCCCATGAAGTCAGCCTATATCTACAGAAAACCCATGATATGCACAGCACTGGGTAATATGCTTGAATCAAAAGTAGGGGATGAACACTACCTTGGCCCCAAGGATTTTATAACCCAGTGGGAAGGAAAGAAGAATACTCTTCTTTATGAGTCAGGAGTGTCATGGGAGCCAGGTGTCATCCAAACACTCTCAGACATTTCTGTAAGCTCAGTGCTCTCTGTTTGCTATGGACAGTCTTATGATCTAGTTATTATGCCTGTCTTCCTTGTGTAATCTGTAGAACCCCCTTTCCCTCTCCAGTATGTCCCAGGTTGAACAATCAATTTTATAGTCATTCTAGCTTTGCCTTTATGTGTTATAGAACTATTCAATTTTTTCATTGTCCAGTATGTTTGCAATTTACTTACCAAACAATTAAATCACAAACTTATTTGTGTACTTACATCCTTACAACATGGAGGATTCAAATCCATAAATATGGTACATCTCTCCATTCAGATTCTTTAATTTTTCTTAGCATGTTTTGTAGCACAAACTCTTCGCACATCTTATATTATGCTTATTACTTATATATTATGAATTTTAAACATTCATTAATTTCAATGTACATTAATTTCAAATGTACCCAAAAGTAAATAGAAAATTCCTACTATTCCTAGCTTGGCATCAGTGATCACAAATAGGTGTTGAATTTCATTAAATGACATTGCTGTATGTCTTGAGATGATCATATTTTCCTCCTTAATACTGTTTAGATTTGTATTTACTGTATTAATCGTGCCTTTTTATTTATGTATTTATTTTTCAATTTTTTATTTAAATTCTAGTTAATTATAATGTATATTAGTTTCAGGAGTACAACTTAGTGATTCATCACTTACATATAGCACGCAACATTCATCATGACAAGTGCCTTCCTTAATACCCATCACCCATTTAGCCCATCTCCTGCCCACCTCCCTCCATAGACCCTAAGTTTGTTCTCTATTGTTAAGAGTCTTTATAGTTTATTTCTCTCTCTCCATTTTTCCACTTCCCATATGTTCATCTGTTTTGTTTCTTACATTCCACATATGATTGAAATCATATGGTAATTGTCTTTCTCTGACTGACTTATTTTACATAGCATAATACACTCTAGCTCCACCCAGGTCATTGTAAATGGCAAAATTTCATTCTTTTTGATGGCTGGGTAATATTCCACTGTAGCTATGTGTATGTATGTGTACACACACACATACACACACACACACATACATACATACCATCTTCTTTATCCATTCAGCAGATAATGGACATTTGTGCTCTTTCCATACTTTGGCTATTGTTAATAATGCTGGCATAAACATTGGAGTGCATGAAACCCTTCAAATCTGTATTTTTGTATCCTTTAGGTAAACACCTAGTAGTGGAATTTCTGGATTATAGGGTAGTACTACTTTTTAAATTTTGAGGAGATTCTATGCTATTTTTCAGAGTAGCTGCACCAGTTTGCATTCCCATCAACAGTGTAAGGGTTCTTCTTTCTCCACATCCTCGCCAATATCTTTTTTCCTGTGTTGTTAATTTTAGCCATTCTGACAAGTGTGACATCGTATCTCATTGTGGTTTTGATTTGTATTTCCCTGATGATAAGTGACGTTGAGCATCTTTTCATGCATCTACTAGACATCTGGATGCCTTTGGGAAAATGTCGCTGTGTGTCTTCTGCCCATTTTTTAACTGGATTATTTGTTTTTCGGGTGTTGAGTTTTATAAGTTCCTTATAGATTTTGGATACGAATGGTTTATCAGATATGTCATTTGCAAATATCTTCTCCCATTCCATAGGTTTCTTTTTAGTTTTGTTTATTGTTTTCTTCACTGTGCAGAACCTTTTTATCTTGATGAAGTTCCAATATTTCCTTTTTGCTTTTGTTTCCCTTGCCTCTGGTGACATGTTTAGTAAGAAGTTTCTCTGGCTGAGGACAAAGAGGTTGTTGCCTGTGTTATCCTCTAGGATTTTGATGGTTTCCTGTCTCATATTTAGGTCTTTCATCCAAGTTTTAATTTTAATTTTTTAAATATAATTTATTGTCAAGTTGGCTTTGATACAACACACAGTGCTCATCCCAACAAGCGCCCTCCTCACTGCCCATCACCCACTTTCCCCTCTCCCCCATCCCCCGTCAACTCATAGTTTGTTCTCTGTATTTAAGAGGTTCTTGTGGTTTGCCTCCCTCCCTCTCGGTTTGTAAATTTGTTTCCCCTCCCCCTCCCCCATGGACTTCTGTTAAGTTTTACAAGATCCACGTATGAATGAAACCATATGGTATCTGTCTTTGTCTGACTGACTTATTTCACTTGGCATAATACCCTCCAGTTCCATCCACATTGCTGCAAATGGCAAGATTTCATTCTTTCTCATTTCCAAGTAGTATTCCATTGTATATATAAACCACATCTTCTCTATCCATTATTTGGCTCTTTCCATAAATTGTCTATTGTTGAAAGTGCTGCTATAAACATTGGGGTACAAGTGCCCCTATGCATCAGCACTCCTGTATCCCTTGGGTAAATTCCTAGCAGTGCTATTGCTGGCTCATAGAGTAGTTTTATTTTTAATTTTTTGAGGAACCTCCACACTGTTTGCCAGAGTGACTGCACCAGTTTGCATTCCCACCAACAGTGCAAGAGGGTTCCCGTTTCTCCACATCCTCACCAGCATCTATAGTCTCCTGATTTGTTCATTTTGGCCACTCTGACTGGCGTGAGGTGGTATCTCAGTGTGGTTTTGATTTGTATTTCCCTGATGAGGAGCGACGTTGAGCATCTTTTCATGTGCCTGTTGGCCATCCGGATGTCTTCTTTAGAGGAGTGTCTATTCATGCCTTCTGCCCATTTCTTCACTGGATTATTTGTTTTTCAGGTGTGGAGTTTGGTGAGTTCTGTATAGATTTTGGATACTAGCCCTTTGTCTAATATGTCACTAGCAAATATTTTTTCCCATTACGTTGGTTGCCTTTTAGTTTTGTTGATTGTTTCCTTTGAAGTGCATAAACTTTTTATCTTCGTGAGGTCCCAATAGTTCATTTTTGCTTTTAATTCGCTTGTTTTTGGGGATGTGTCAAGTAAGAAATTGCTTCAGTGAGGTCAGAGAGGTTTTTTCCTGCTTTCTCCTCTAGGGTTTGATGGTTTCCTGACTCATATATCGGTTCTTTATCCATTTTGACTTTATTTGTGTGTATGGTGTAAGAAAGTGGTCTAGTTTCATCCTTCTGCATGTTGCTGTCCAGTTCTCCAAGCACCATTTGTTAAAGAGACTTTTTTTCCATCGGATATTCTTTCCTGCTTTGTCAAAGATTAGTTGGCCATACTTGTGTGGGTCTAGTTCTGGGGTTTTTATTCTATTTCATTGGTCTATGTGTCTGTTTTTGTGCCAATACCATGCTGTCTTGATGATGACAGCTTTGTAGTAGAGGCTACAGTCTGGGATTGTGATGCCTCCCGCTTTGGTCTTCTTCTTCAATATTACTTTGGCTATTCAGGGTCTTTTGTGGTTCCAACCAATTTTCGGATTGCTTGTTCTAGCTTCAAGAAGAATGCTGGTGCAATTTTGATTGAGATTGCATTGAATGTGTAGATAGTTTTGGGTAGTATTGACATTTTAATAGTATTTATTCTTCCAATCCATGAGCACGGAATGTTTTTCCATTTTTTAATATCTTCTTCAATTTCCTTCATAAGGTTTCTATAATTTTCAGCATACAGATCTTTTATGTCTTTGGTTAGGTTTATTCCCAGGTATTTTATGATTCTTGGTGCAATTGTGAATGGGATCAGTTTCTTTATTTGTCTTTCAGTTGCTTCTTTATTAGTGTATAAGAATGCAACTGATATCTGTACATTGATT
This sequence comes from Prionailurus viverrinus, assembly GCF_022837055.1. Lineage (NCBI taxonomy): Eukaryota > Metazoa > Chordata > Mammalia > Carnivora > Felidae > Prionailurus > Prionailurus viverrinus. The sequence continues at coordinate 89,694,276 of NC_062561.1, read as the reverse complement.
TTGTATCCTGCGACTTTGCTGAATTCACATATCAGTTCTAGCAGACTTTTGGTGGAGTGTATTGGAATTTCCATGTATAATCTGTCATCTGCAAAAAGTGAATGCTTGACTTCATCTTTGCCAATTTTGATGCCTTTGATTTCCTTTTGTTATCTGATTGCTGATGCTAGAACTTCCAACCCTATGTTAAACAACAGTGGTGAGGGTGGACATCCCTGCTGTGTTCCTGATCTCAGGGGGAAAGCTCTCAGTTTTTCCCTATTGAGGATGATAGTAGCTGTGGGCTTTTCATAAATGGCTTCTATGAGGTTTATGTATGTTTCTTCTATCCCAACTTTCTCAAGGGATTTTATTAAGAAAGGATGCTGTATTTTGTCAAATGCTTTTTCTGCATCTAGTGACAGTATTATATGGTTCTTATCCTATCTTTTACTAACGTGATGTATCACATTGACTGATTTGTAAATATTGAGCTAGCCCTGCAGCCAAGGAGTGAATCCCACTTGATCATGGTGAATAATTCCTTGTAAATGCTGTTGAATTTGATTTGTTAGTATCTTATTGAGAATTTTTGCATCCATATTCATCGGGGATATTGGCCTGTAGTTCTCTTTTTTTGCTGGGTCTCTGTCTGGTTTGGGAATCAAAGTAATGCTGACTTCATAAATGAGTCCAGAAGATTTCCTTCCATTTCTATTTTTTGGAACAGCTTGAGAAGGATAGGTAGTATCTCTGCTTTAAATGTTTGGTAGAATTCCCCAGGGAAGCCATCTGATCCAGGACTTTTATTTTTTGGTAGATTTTTGATGACTGATTCAATGTCTTCACTAGTTATGGGTCTGTTCAAATTTCCTATTTCTTCCCATTTGAGTTTTGGTAGTGTGTGGGTGTTTAGGAATTTGTCCATTTCTTCCAGGTTTTCCATTTTGTTGGCATATAATTTTTCATAGTATTCCCTGATACTTGCTCGTATTTCTAAGGATTGGTTGTAATAAATCCATTTTCATTCGTGATTTTACGTATTTGGGTCTTCTCTCTTTTCTTTTGGAGAAGCCTCGCTAGAGGTCTATCGATTTTGTTTATTTTTTCAAAAAACCAACTCTTGGTTTGTTTGATCTGTTCTACTGTTTTTTGGATTCTATATTGTTTATTTCTGCTCTGATCTTTATTATTTCTCTTCTTCTGCTGGGTTTGGGGTGTCTTTGCTGTTCTGCTTCTAGTTCCTTTAGGTGTGCTGTTAGATTTTGTGTTTGGGAATTTTCTTGTTTCTTGAGATAGGCCAGGATTTTCATGTATTTTCCTTTTAGGACTGCCTTTGCCACATCCCAAAGGGTTTGGGTGTTGTATTTTCGTTTTCATTTGTTTCCACTTTTTTTTAACTTAATTTTAAAAAATTACATCCAAATTAGTTACCATATAGTGAAACAATGATTTCAGGAGTAGATTCCTTAATACCCCTTACCCATTTAGCCCCTCCCCCCTCCCACAACCCCTTAGTAACCCTCAGTTTGTGCTCTATATTTATGAGTCTCTTCTGTTTTGTCCCCCTCCTTGTTTTTATATTATTTTTGTTTCCCTTCCCTTATGTTCATCTGTTTTGTCTCTTAAAGTCCTCATATGAGTGAAGTCATATGATTTTTGTCTTTCTCTGACTAATTTCACTTCGCATAATACCCTCTAGTTCCATCCACGTAGTTGCAAATGGCAACATTTCATTCTTTTTGATTGCCGAGTAGTACTCCATTGTGTATATATATACCACATCTTCTTTATCCATTCATCCATTGGTGGACATTTGGGCTCTTTCCATACTTTGGCTATTGTTGATAGTGCTGCTACAACATGGGGATGCATGTGTCCCTTCAAAACTGCATACTTGTATCCCATGGGTAAATGCCTAGTAGTGCAATTGCTGGGTCATAGGGTATTTCTATTTTTAGCTTTTTGAGGAACCTCCATACTGTTTTCCAGAGTGGCTGTACCAGCTTGCATTTCCACCAGCAGTACAAAAAAGATCCTTTTTCTCCGCATCCTCACCAACATCTGTTGTTGCCTGAGTTGTTCATGTTAGCCATTCTGATAGGAGTAAGGTGGTATCTCATTGTGGTTTTGATTTGTATTTCCCTGATAATGAGTGATGTTGAGCATTTTTTCATGTGTCAGTTGGCCATCTGGATGTCTTCTTTGGAGAAGTGTCCAGCCATGTCTTTTGCCCATTTCTTCACTGGGTTATTTGGTTTTTGGGTGTTGAGTTTGATAAGTTCTTTATAGATTGGATACTAACCCTTTATCTGATATGTCATTTGTGAATATCTTCTCCCATTCTGTCGGTTGTCTTTTAGTTTTGCTGATTGTTTCCTTCGCTGTGCAGAAGATTTTTATTTTGATGAGGTCCCAGTAGTTTACTTTTGCTTTTGTTTCCCTTGCTTCTGGAGACATGTTGAGTAAGAAGTTGCTGCGGCCAAAATCAAAGCAGTTTTTGCCTGCTTTCTCCTCAAGGATTTTGATGGCTTCTGTCTTACATTGAGGTGTTTCATCCATTTTAAATTTATTTTTGTGTATGGTGTAAGAAAGTGGTCCAGGTTCATTTTTCTGCATGTCACTGTCCAGTTTTCCCAGCACCAGTTGCTGAAGAGACTGTCTTTATTCCGCTAGATATTCTTTCCTGCTTTGTCAAAGATTGTGGCCATACGTTTGTGGGTACATTTCTGGATTCTCTATTCTGTTCCATTGATCTGAGTGTCTGCTCTTGTGCCAGTACCATACGGTCTTGATGATTACAGCTCTGTTGTATAGCTTGAAGTCTGGGATTGTGATGCCTCCTGCTTAGGTCTTATTCAATATTACACTGGCTATTCGGGGTCTTTTCTGGTTCCATACAAAATTTAGGATTATTTGTTCTAGCTCTGTAATGAATGATGGTGTTACTTTGATAGGAATTGCATTGAATATGTAGATTGCTTTGGGTAGTATCAACATTTTAACAATATTTGTTCTTCCTATCCAGGAGCAATGAATCTTTTTCCATTTTTTTTTGTGTCTTCTTCAATTTCTTTCATAAGATTTTTATAGTTTTCAGTGTATAGATTTTTCACCTCTTTGGTTAGATTTACTCCTAGGTATTTTATGGTTTTTTGTGCAACTGTAAATGGGATCAATTCCTTGATTTCTCTTTGTGTCACTTCATTGTTGGTGTATAGGAATGCAACTGATTTCTGTGCATTGATTTTATATCCTGCAACTTTGCTGAGTTCATGAATCAATCCTAGCAGTTTTTTGGTGGGATCTTTTGGGTTTTCCATACAGAGTATCATGTCGTCTGCAAAGAGTAAAAGTTTGACCTCCTCCTGGCCGATTTGGAATGCCTTTTATTTCTTTGTGTTGTCTGAGTGCAGAGGCTAAGACTTCCAATACTATCTTGAATAACAGTGGTGAGAGTGGACATCCTTGTCTTGTTTCTGACCTTAGGGGGAAAGCTCTCAGTTTTTTCCCCATTGAGGATGATATTATCATTGGCTAGTTCATATATGGATTTTATGATCTTGAGGTATGCTCCTTCAATCCCTACTTTCTTGAGGGTTTTTATCAAGAAAGGATGCTATATTTTGTCAAATGCTTTCTCTGCATCTATTGAGAGGATCATATGGTTCTTGTCCTTTCTTTTATTGATGTGATGAATCACATTAATTGTTTTGCCGATACATAACCAGTCCTGCATTCCAGTTATAAATCCCACTTGGTCGTGGTGAATAATTTTTTTAATGTATTGTTGGATCTGGTTGGCTAATATCTTGTTGAGGATTTTTGCATCCATGTTCATCAGGGAAATAGATCTATAGTTCTCCTTTTTCGTGTGGTCTCTGTTTGGTTTTGGAATCAAGGTAATGCTGGCTTCATAGAAAGAGTTTGGAAGTTTTCCTTCCATTTCTATTTTTTTGGAAGAGTTTCAAGAGAATAGGTGTTAACTCTTCCTTAAATGTTTGGTAGAATTCCCCTGGAAAGCCATCTGGCCCTGGACTCTTTTTTTTTTTTTGGCAGATTTTTGATTACTAATTCGATTTTCTTACTGGTTATGGGTCTGTTCAAATTTTCTGTTTCTTCCTGTTTCAGTTTTGGTAGTGTATATGTTTTTAGGAATTTGTCTATTTCTTCCAGATTACCCATTTTATTGCCATATAATTGCTCATAATATTCTCTTATTATTGTTTTTATTTTTGTTGTGTTGGTTGTGATCTCTCCTCTTTCATTCTTGATTTTATTTATTTGGGTCCTTTTTTTTCTCTTTGATCAAACTGGCTAGTTTAAATTATCAATTTTGATAACAAAATTATCAATTTTGTTAATTCTTTCAAAGAACCAACTTCTGGTTTCATTGATCTGTTCTACTGTTTGTTTGTTTGTTTGTTTTTGGTTTCAATAGCATTAATTTCTGCTCTAATATTTATTATTTCCTGTCTTCTGCTGGTTTTGGGTTTTATTTGCTGTTTTTTTTCCAGCTCCTTAAGGCATAAGGTTAGGTTGTGTATCTGAGATCTTTCTTCCTTCTTTAGGAAGGCCTGGATTGCTATATACTTTCCTCTTATGACCGCCTTTGCTGCGTCCCAGAGGTTTTGGGTTGTGGTGTTATCATTTTCATTGACTTCCATATACTTTTTAATTTCCTCTTTAACTGGTGGTTAGCCCATTCATTCTTTAGTAGGATGTTCTTCAGTCTCCAAGTGTTTGTTACCTTTCCAAATTTTTTTTTTTGTGTGTGTGTGTGGTCGATTTCGAGTTTCATAGCGTTGTGGTCTGAAAATATGCACAGTATGATCTCGATCTTTTTGTACTTACTTAGGGCTGATTTGTGTCCCAGTATATAGTCTATCCCGGAGAACGTTCCATGTGCACTGGAGAAGAATGTATACCTTGCTCCTTTAGGATGAAATGTTCTGAATATATCTGTTAAGTCCATCTGGTCCAGTGTGTCTTTCAAAGCATGGTTTCCTTGTTGATTTTTTTGATTAGATGATCTGTCCATTGCTGTGAGTGGGGTGTTGAAGTCTCTCACTATTATGGTATTACTATCGATGAGTTTCTTTATGTTTGTGATTAATTGATCTATATATTTGGGTGCTCCACATTTAGTGCATAAATGTTTCCAATTGTTAGGTCTTCTTGGTGGATAGACCCTTTGATTATGATATAATGCCTTTCTGCATCTCTTGATACAGTCTTTATTTTGAAGTCTAGATTTTCTGCTGAGAACAAACTGAGGGTTGATGGGGGTGGGAGGGAAGGGAGGGTGTGTGATGGGTGTTGAGGAGGGCACCTTTTGGGATGAGCACTGGATGTTGTATGGAAACCAATTTGACAATAAATTTCATATTTAAAAATAAATAAATAAACAATAATGAAAATATGAGACAACCCCCCCCCCCAAAATAAAGTCTAGATTGTCTGATATAAGTATGGCTACTCCAGCTTTCTTTTGTTGACCATTAGCATGATACATCGTTTTCCATCCCCTCATTTTCAATATGAAGGTGTCTTTAGGTATAAAGTGGGTCTCTTGTAAACAGCATATAGATGGATCTTGTTTTCTTATCCATTCTGTTACTCTATGTCTTTTGATTGGAGCATTCAGTCCATTGACGTTTAGAGTGAGTACTGAAAGATATGAATTTATTGTCATTATGATGTTTGTAGAGTTGGAGTTTCTGGTGGTGTTCTCTGGTCCTTTCTAATCTTTGTTGCTTTTGGTATTTATTTATTTATTTATTTATTTATTTATATTTTCATCTTTTATCCCCTCAGAGAGTCCCCCTTAAAATTTCTTGCAGAGCTGGTTAAGTGGTCACAAACTCTTTTAGTTTTTGTTTGTCTGGGAAACTTTTATCTCTCCTTCTATTTTGAATGAGAGTCTTTCTGGATGAAGAATTCTTGGCTGCATATTTTTTCAATTCAGCACATTGAATATATCCCGCCACTCCTTTCTGGCCTGCCAAGTTTCTCTAGATAGGTCTGCTGCAAATCTGATCTGTCTTCCCTTGAATGTTAGGGACATTTTTTTCTTTGCTGCTTTCATGATTCTCTCCTTCCCTGAGTACTTTTGGATTTGACTATGATATGCCTTGTTGATGGCAGGTTTTTGTTGAATCTTATGAGAGTCCTCTGTGTTTCTTGGATTTTGATGTCTGTGTCTTTCCCCAGGCTAGGAAAGTTTTCTGCTATGATTTGCTCACATAACCCTTCTACCCCTATTTTTCTCTCTTCCTCTTCTGGGACCCCTATGATTCTGATGTTGTTACTTTTTAATGAATCACTGATTTCTCTAATTCTTAAATCGTGCTCTTTTGTCTTAATCTCCCTCTTTTTTCTGCTTCATTATTCTCTATAAGTTTGTCTTCTATATCACTGATTCTCTGTTCTGCCTTGTCCATCCTTGCTACTGCTGCATCCATCCATGATTGCAGCTCATAGTATTTTTAATTTCATTCTGGCTATTTTTTACTTCTTTTATCCCTGCAGACAGGGATTCTAATCTATTTCCCACTCCACCTAGTATTCTTATTATCGTGATTCTAAATTATGGTTCAGACATCTTGCTTGTATCTGTGTTGGTTAAATCGTTGGCTGTCATTTCTTCGTGCTCTTTCTTTTCAGGTGAATTCCTTCTTTTTTTATTTTGAAGGGAGAAAATGAATTAATGAGGTAGAAAAATTGAAATTAAAAAAATCAAATTAAAAAAATATTAAAATTAAAAGTTAAACACACACACACACAAATTGAATAGATGATGCTAGATCCTAGGTGTTTGTTGGTCTGGGTGTTGAAAGTGGTTTGACAGATTAGATTAAAAAAGGGGGGAAGAAGAAAAAATAAGGAAATCATTTGAGAATTTGAAAAAATGAATACACTGAAGTAGACTAAAATGAGATGATGGGGGTAAAATAGAATTTGAAAAAATACACACCAAAGTAAAGAATATAGTAGAAAGAAAAAAATTAAAGAAAAATATCTTTAATAAAAATTAAAAATAAATATGAATTTTTTCATTTTCTGTATTTAAGAAAAAAGAAAAATGAAAAAGAGAAAAGATAAAAAAAGAAAAAAAGAAGAAAAAATCATTTGAAAATTTGGAAAAGTGAATACAGTGTAGGAGACTAAAATAAAATGATAGAAGTATAATAGAATTTGAAAAAAATTACATAAAAGCAAAAATTATAGTAATAAAAATTAAATAAACATTTTAATAGAAATTGAAAGTAAAAATGAAGTTTTTCTCTTTCTGAATTCAAGAAGAAAGAAAAGAAACAAAAAGAGGAAAAGAAAAAAAGAAAGAAAATTGAATAGATGAACCTGCTAACAGATTGAAGTAGGACTGAAATTGCTTTGTTTTCCCCTAGAAGTCAGTCTATATAGCTCTTTATAGTCCATAAATTAAGCCGGCAGTGAGACTTCTGTTCTTGAAGAGCGAAGTTGTCTCAGTTCAGCGGGACTCAGTGTAACAGCTCCGCTCTCCACTAGATGGCGCTGCTAGCCTACTGGGGTGGATTGTTGTGGCGCTTGTAGGTGCATATGCGCATGCGAGGAAGCGGTGACAATGGCGCCACACAGCTACCCAGTCTGTTCTCCTGGATCAGCAATCGCACACTCGTCCTCTGTCTTCAGCTCTTGTCCACTCTCCGCTTTTTCACTCTCCACGGCCAGGCCTCAGGCAGTACCTCTCTCCCAAGTTTTGTCTCAGATGCGGCTGTTTTCCTTGGCCCCTTCTGAAGGATTGTGGCTTTGACCTGTTCCACCCCTCTGCAGGAGGGTCTCACCAAGCAATGGCTGAATGAGCAATGGCCATACATCGGCTGAACCCAGGAATGCCTGCTGAACCTTGTTGCCGGTGCCCTGAGACTGCAGCCAGGTGCCAGCCTGCCCCAGAAAAAGTTCACAAGACAGTGTAGCAGCAGCGTTTCAGGGATTATGGAAAATAGTGACACACATCTGGCACCAGGCTTCTCCCTTAATGACCTTGCCCCAGCACAAGCGAATGTAGCCGCCTTCTGGGGTCTGCTGGGAGCAGGTGGCTTCAACAGTTTCTACCAAATGTCCTTCCAGCAGTGGAACCACTTTTCCCCATGTGGTCCGAGAACCTCCCGGACCCCACTCTGTTCCTGGGGATTTGCCCTTCCCACCAGAGCACTGCCAGGTATTGAGCTGCGGAGTTGCAGCCTTTGCGCTCCCCTTGTTTACAGTCAATGGAATTTAAACCCTCTCCTTTCTCCTTTCTCCCTTTGTAGTTTAGTCCCTGCAGCTGTTTCCAATTTTCCACTTTCTCTCCAGCTGCTTTTGGGGAGGAGTGCTATTCCCATATTCTCCCTGCATCCCCAGTCTCTGTCCTCTCTCCACCCACAAAAGCGGTTCCCTACCTTTCATGGCTTCTTGCTCCCCAAATTCACCTCTGTGCTGTGTACCTGCTGAATTCTGTGGTTCAGGTTGTGCAGATTGTTGTGTTAATCCTCCAGTTTTCTAGGTGTGTAGGATGGTTTAGTGTTGGTCTGGCTGTATTTCATGGACACGAGACACACAAAAAGCTTCCACACTGTTCTGCCATCTTGGCTCCTCCCTGTTTCCACATATTTTAAATTTCTTCTCTAATTGCCTGGTTGACCCATTAATTCTTTAGCAGGATTCTAATCTTCATGGTTTTAAAGGTTTTCCAGACTTTTTCCTGTGGTTGATTTCAAGTTTCATAGCATCATGATCTGAAAGTGTGCATGGTATGATCTCAATTCTTTTATATTTATTGAGGGATGTTTTCTAGCCCAGTATGTGATCTATCTTGGAGAATGTTCCATGTGCACTCAAGAAGAAAGTATATTCTGCTTCTTTGGGATGCAGAGTTCCAAATATATCTTACAAGTCCATCTGGTCCAATGTATCATTCAGGGCCATTGTTTCATTATTGAATTTCTGTCTAGATGATCTTTCCATTGCATCAATAAGCTTTTTTATGTTAGTGATTAATTGTTATATATATTTGGGTGCTCCCAAATTTGATGCATAGACATTTATAATTGTTAGCTCTTCCTGATGGATAGACCCTGTAATTATTGTATAATGCCCTTCTTCATCTCTTGTTACAACCTTTAATTTAAAGTCTAGTTTGTCTGATATAAGTATGGCTACTCCAGCTTTCTTTTGACTTGCAGTAGCATGATAGATAGTTCTCCATCCCCTCACTTCCAAGCTGAAAGTGTCCTCAGGTCTAAAATGAGTCTCTTGTAGGCAGCAAATAGATGAGTCTTGTTTTTTTTTATCCATTCTGATACCTTTGTCTTTTTATTGGAGCATTTAGTCATTTTATTCAGTGTTATTGTTGAAAGATAGGGGATTAGAGTCATTGTGTTATCTGTAGGTTTCATGCTTGTAGTGATGTCTCTGGTACTTTGTGGTCCTTGCAACATATCACTCACAGAGTCCCCTTGAGGATCTCTTGTAGAGCTGGTTTAGTGGTGAAGAATTCCTTCAGTTTTTGTTTGTTTGGGAACACATTTTTCTCTCCTTCTTTTCTGAATAATAGTCTAGCTGGATAAAGGATTCTTGGCTGCATATTTTTCCTGTTCATCACATTGAAGATTTCCTGCCATTCCTTTCTGGCCTGCCAAATTTCAGTAGATAGGTCTGCTACTACCTTTATGTGTCTATCTTTGTATGTGAAGGTCCGTTTATCCCTAGCCGCTTTCAGAATTCCCTCTTTATTTTTGTATTTTGCCAGTTTCACTATGATATGTTGTGCAGAAGATTGATTCAAGTTATGTCTGAGGGGAGTTCTCTGTGCCTGTTGGATTTCAATGCCTATTTCCTTCCCCAGATTGGGGAAGTTCTCAGCTATGATTTGTTCAAGTACACCTTCAGCCCTTTTCTCTCTTCTTTTTGTGGAATTTCTGTGATATGGATATTGTCCTATATGACTGAATCACTTAGTTCTCTATGTCTCCCCTGTGATCCTGGATTTTTTTATCCTATTTTTCTCAGCTTCCTCTTTTCCCATAATTTTATCTTCTAATTCTCCTATTCTCCCCTCTGCTTCTTCATTCTGTGCTGTGCCCACCTCCATTCTATTTTGCACCTCATTTATAGCATTTTTAAATTCATCATGACTATTTTTTAGTGTCTCAATCTCTGTAGCAATAGATTCTCTGCTGTCTTCTATGCCTTTTTTTCAAGTCCACCAATTAATTTTATGACTATTATTCTAAAATCTTGTTCAGTTATGTTGCTTAAATCTGTTTTTATCAATTCTTCAACGGTCAGTGCTTTCTGGAATTTCTTCTGAGGAGCATTCTTCTGTTTCATCATTTTGGCTAGTTTTCTATCCCTTATGTGTTTTAAAAGCTTGTTATGTGCTCTGCACCTGTGAGCACTGCTGTATTAAAGTGGGATCATACACTGTCCAGGGCCTGGCCCTTCAGGAGGTGTTTTTTGGATAGAGGTACTTGCTCTCTGTTTTTGTGATTTTGATTATTTTATTTCCCTACTTGTATTGATGTTTTTGACCCTCCACCAGGTGTGCTTTCATTTGCTCCTGGAGGTAGCCTTGGAAAGCAAGACAAACAGACAAATAGGAAAGAAAAACCCACAAACACAAAAACAAATATAGCAAACAAACAAAAACAAACAACGAAATAGCAAAAACAATCCAAGAGCAAAAAACAGAAACACCAGCTACAAGTAAAGAACAGGGTGGAGGTGGTGCTGATGGAAGAGTACATACAAAGAGAGAAATGACAGGGGTGGGGACAAAGAAGAAATAAACATTGACTAGGCATAAAGATTAAATGGTTTAACCCAGAGAGAGAGAGAAAGGAAAATAAGGAATAAAACAGGGGGGAAAAGAAGATAAAGTTGCCCAGACAGAGAAAGTATACAGCTTGATTATTTCTGAAAGACAGAAAGGAATGTAAAGAAGGAGGTGTAGAACATGTATCAAGAGAATGGATTAAATATGTGTGTTTAAACAAACCAATAACCAGAGTAACCAGCCTAGAGGAGAGAAGAGATAAGAGGGAGAAATTGGGGGGGGGGGGAGAATATATGTATATGTAAAGAATTATCCTAGAATTAATCCAGGCAATGCAGTAGCATTGGTTTGGAGGAGGGGTCTGAATGGTTCCAGTGCCTATCCTGCTCCAGTAGATACAGTTACCCAGTGGGAATGGGTGTGGTTTGGTTTAGGCTGGTCCCATCTCCACTGTGGGCCCCGCAGACTGATCCCTGAGGCCCCACCTTGGTTGTGGTGGGGAGAAAACAGCGACCCTGTGACCCAAATCACTTCTTTTTTAAAAAAAAAATTTAAATGTTTTTATTTATTTTTGTGACAGAGAGAGACAGAGCATGAGCAGGGGAGGGGCAGAGAGAGAGAGGGAGACACAGAATCGGAAGCAGGCTCCAGGCTCTGAGCTGTCAGCACGGAGCCCGATGCGGGGCTCGAACCCACAGACCGTGAGATCATGACCTGAGCCGAAGTCGGACGCCCAACCGACTGAGCCACCCAGGAACCCCCCAAATCACTTCTTTGGAGCTGTCCTCACTGTGCTGCTGGTGCAGACGAGGCTGTCTCAGTCTGTCGACTCCTTTGCCCCAGGGGCTTGGCTGGGATTTAAACTCCCACTCCGTGAGTCCCAGTACTGGGGAATCACTTCCCAATATGAGGTCCCAGCTGATATTGTCCTGTGCCACAGCCCTTCAAGGGAGAGACTGGTTTCTTCTGCTGAAGTCTGTGCTCCTGATCTACCACTGAGCCCAGGGGTGGCTCCCTTCTTCCCCAAGTGTGTGAACAGGACAGCTGGCCCCAGTCAGAAGATGGGATCTGCAGTTAGAGATCCTCTAACTTGCAGTTAGAGATGGTATCCCCCTCTGATACTGGCCTGAGGTTTTTTCTCTTCTTCAGATACAGTCCTAGACTTCCCCAGCCGCTCTTTGTCTTCCCTTGGTCTCTCAGCAGAAGGGGGTCCCTCCCCTCCATGCCTACACGACCTGTTTTATCTCCCCTAGTTCAAAATCATCCGCCTATGGTCTCTCAAGTTGTCCCAGTTTCTCCCTGGTAGACTCAGTCTCTTTTCCTCCAAGATTCTTGGGGTAAAAGTCCTTTGGTTCCAGCCCTTCTTTGTTTGGGAGACTCAGGAAGTACTGATCCCCCTCCTTCTCTGCCATGTTGGCCGTCCTATCTCTTTCACCCATTTTGAATTTAGTTGTGTGTATGGTGTAAGAAAGTAGTCTAGTTTCATTCTTGTGCATGTTGCCATCCAGTTTTCACAACACCATTTGTTGAAGAGACTGTTTCCATTGGATATTCTTTCCTGCTTTGTTGAAGATTAGTTGTCTGTATAGTTATGGGTCCATTTTTGTGTTTTCTATTCTGTTCCATTGACCTATGTGTCTGTTTTATGCCAGTACCACACTGTCTTGATGACTACTGCTTTATGATATAGCTTGAAGTCCAGAATCATGATGACTCCATCTTTTTCTTTTTTAGGATTTCTTTGGCTATTCAGGGTCTTTTCTGGTTCCATACAAATTTTAGGATTGTTTCTTATAGCTTGGTGAAAAATGCTAGTGGTATTTTGATAGGGATTACATTAAATGGGTAAGTTTCTTTGGGCAGAATACAGATTTTAACAATGTTTGTTCTTCCAATCCATGAGCATGGAATATTTTTCCATTTTTGTCCTCTTTAATTTCTTTCATAAGTGTTCTATAGTTTTCAGAGTACAGACATGTTATCTCTTTGGTTAGGTTTATTCTTAGGTACCTTATTGTCGATGGGATCGATTCCTTTATTTCTTTTTCTGCTGCTTCATCATTGGCGTCTAAAAATGCAACATATTTCTCTATGTTGATTTTATATACTGCAACTGCTGAATTCATGTATTAGTTTTAGCAACTTTTTTTGGTGAGTCTCTTGGGTTTTCTATATAGAGTATCATGTCATGTGCAAAGTGAAAGTTTTACTTTTTCCTTGCCAATTTGTATGTCTTTTATTTCTTTTTCTGGTCTGGTTGCTGAGGCTAAGACTTCCAGTACTATGTTAAATAGAAACAGGGAGAGTGGACATCTCTGTATTTTCCTGACCATAGAGGAAAAACTCTCAGTTTTTCCCCATTGAAGATGGTATTAGCCATGCATCTCTTGTATATGGCCTTTATGATATTGAGGTGTGCTCCATCCATACCTATTTTGTTAAGGGTTTTTATCAAGAAAGGATGCTGTATTTTGTCAAATGCTTTTCCTGCACGTTGAGAGGATCATATGGTTCTTTCTTTTATTAATGTGTTGTATCATGTTGATTGATTTGTGAATATTGAACCCACCCTGTAGCCTAGGAATAAGTCAAATTTGATTGTGGTGAATAATTCTTTTAATGATTTGATTTGATAGTATCTTGTTGAGAATTTTTGCATCCATGTTCATCATGGATATTGGCCTGTGGTTCTCTTTTTTAGTGGGGTCTTTGTCTAGTTTTGGAATCAAAGTAATGCTGCTCTCATAGAATGAGTTTGGAAGTTTTCTCCCCTTTTCTATTTTTGGGAACAGTTTGAGAAGAATGGGTATTAACTCTTCTTTAACTGTCTAGTAGAATTCCCCTGGGAAGCCGTCTGTTCCTGGACTTTTGCTTTTGGGAGATTTTTAATAGCTGATTCAATTTCTTTGCTGTTTATGTGTGTATTCAAATTTTATATTGTTTCCTGTTTCAGTTTTGTATGTTTGTATGGTTCTAATTTGTCAATTTCCTCCAGATTGCCCAGTTTGTTGGTATATAGTTTTTCATAAAAGAACCTTAAAATTGTATTTCTGTGGTGTTGGTGGTGATCTCTTCTTTTTCATTCATGAGGATTTTATTTCTTTGGGCCACTCTGTTTTTTTGATAATTCTGATTATGATTTCATCAATTTTATTAATTCTTTCAAAGAACCAACTCCCAGTTTCCTAAATGAGAGGATATTTAAAAGTTTCCCTCCTCGAAGGATTGCAATTGGCACTTAAAGTCCTGGTTGGAGGTTCCCTAACTATAGGCACTCATGTCACTAATTCCATGGAGTCAAGCCAGAGATCTCCAGGGAGAACCAGGAATAACTGTGGACGTAAGTGAATGTAAAACTGGCGTTTGGAGAATTCTGAAGCTGTGAGATAATCTGGAGCTGCTCATGTTGGCAAGGAAGAACAAAATGCAGCAAAAGTGCAGGGTCAAGATGACTAGATTGTATATTTGTGAAGTAGATGCTTTGTCAAATCACTGTCTTAAGCCTTCTTGAAAACTCTCTTGAGAGTGGTTGTTGTGAAAGGATGAAAGTAAAATTCCGGGGTAGGAAATGAGGGGGTCACAGAGGTCAATTGGACAGTGTCCATCAATGTCCAGGAACTATAACCACAGAGTTCTCATAGAGTGGGTATGTCATTCAACATTTATCAACATGCAGGGATGATAGATGATTTATAGGTACATAGTTAATAGATGATAATATATAGATTAATAGAAGATATAGATGATATAGACATAGACACAGACATAGGTAGATATAGATATATAGATATAGATATATAGATAAATATTTCACACATTGGACTTTGGACATCTCAATACAGAAAATACTTATAATACTCAACAGATTGCCCACATTGACCCACATTAATGACCCTTTTTTTCAACCCCAGAAAACAATGGAAAGAAGAGGGAAAACTAATTATCAAAATGAGAGAATCAGGAGAAATAGTGAAAAGGATGACTCTTGCCCGCTTCCCCCTGGTGGGTCTCAAGCCCTGTCAGAACTGAGCAAGGCATAGTTGATCAGGTAGTTGATCATTTGAATTAGATGGGATATTTAAGTTGTGACTTGGATAAGACTGGATCATAGCCTACTGAAAGCCAGTCTTGATTAGCTAAGTGAGATGAGACTTACACCTGAAGCTGATCTTATACCTGAAGCTCTGCAATCGTTCTGATATCCACTAAGAAATGGGCAAGAAGATTCCAGATGTGAAGTGGTCCTAGTTTAAAATAAAGCTGTTTTGTTTGTATGCCATCACATCTCACATAATCACTATGTAGGTTAGATAAATGGTAATATAAAAGATTTCACATGACATAACAGATATAATTGCATATTGTACAGGCAATAGTCCAAAGGGGACAGAGGCTGAAGTGAATGTGGATCAAATTTTGGAAGGTGAGAAAAGTAACGATGAACATTATATGAGTCCTCATAGAATAAAGTTTCAATAAGAAATAGAAAGCTGGCAAAGTAAGTTCCAATAGGACAATACTTGAATGAGAATGTGGAGATGGGAATTCTTCGGTAATCTATGGGAACCAGAGAGATCAGTGGGTAGTAGACAATAAGTAGAAAAGGAAGCTGAAACAGAAGAGTGTGATATGGCTGTAGGGAGTTTCTTTCAAAGCCAGGTTGGTGTTCCTGGAACGTTTGGCGGAAGGCCTATTTTTTCTAGTTGCCTCTAACTCCACCTCGTTATATTTTACAACATCTCCCATCAATCCCCTTTCTCCTAGCCCTCTGACCCAATGTCTCCTATCTGTACATCAGTCTTCAACTGAAGTCCCTAAGAGTTTTGTATGGCAGGTAAAACACTTTTTTTTGTTGTTATTGTGAAAATTAAAAAAAAAAACAGTCAAATAAAACTGAGGACTCCTGCCTGACTCAGTTGGTTGAGTATCTGACTCGATCTCAGATCTTGATTTCTCGGTCTTGAATTCAAGCTCCACATTGGGCTCCATACTGGGCATAGAGCCTACTTTAGTTAAAAAAAAAAAAAGGCTCTGGGGCGCCTGGGTGGCGCAGTCGGTTAAGTGTCCGACTTCAGCCAGGTCACGATCTCGCGGTCCGTGAGTTGGAGCCCCGCGTCAGGCTCTGGGCTGATGGCTCAGAGCCTGGAGCCTGTTTCCGATTCTGTGTCTCCCTCTCTCTCTGCCTCTCCCCCGTTCATGCTCTGTCTCTCTCTGTCCCAAAAATAAATAAACGTTGAAAAAAAAAAAAGGCTCAGGGTGCCTGGGTGGCTTAGATGGTTGAGCATCTGACTCTTGGTGTTGGCCCAGGTCATGATCTCATGGTTAATGGGTTTGCACCCCGCATCAGTCTCTGCACTGACAGTGTGGAGCCTGCTTGGGATTTCTCTCTCCCTCTCCCTGCCTGTCCCCAGCTTTCTCTCTCAATAAATAAATAAATAAATTTCAAAAACAGCTAAAACATAAAAGATAAATTGGTCATGTGGCCAATTGGTTTACAATGAATTGGCCATTTTGAAAATTGACCTGCTTCCATGGTAATAAGGCCAAAAACAGAGGAGCTATAAAATTATCATCCAAACTGGAAGACTCTTGAGTGCTATCCATGATTACACTGGGAAGATAGGCATAATATCTGTAGACCACAGGGCTATCCACAGCAAACTGTGAAGGGCACTGAGTTTAGGGAAACATCAGACAGTTTTGGGATGACAACTAGCTCCCTGCCACCATCTGACTCTCCTGAATGTGGGTACTCTTCTTTCCCTCCCACTTTGTTATAATATCCATAAGGCCAGATTGTGTTTAGTCCCCACCTTTGATTCAAGTACAATATCTCACCTAGTGTTCTGTGTATCATGGACCCTCGATAGAGAAAGGCTGACTTCATGGGATCTGTAAAGAACAGGTGTGACTTCCATCATACAGGGATAGACTCCTGGGACAGACACAGATGGAAACCTTTTGAGGTCTCTCAGAGTCACTGGGGAAGTATGGGATATGTCTTTGGTTGAAGATAGAGCACCAAGAGCCAGCTTCCCTCCCCTGACCAGGTTTCCTCACACTGGCCCTCCTCGGGTCCTGTCCTCAAGCTCCCTGTTTGGGTTTCTTTAATTGTAGGCTTGGGAACTACTGTTCCAGAGCTCTAGTTCTGGGCTCCCCTGGGATTCATCAGCTTCACCCTCCTTGCTCAGGTTCAGTGTTAAGTTCTTGCATGGGCAGTTGGTAACAGCTGCAACCCGGTCTAGAGAGAGTTTGTGGAAGGTGGATGAGCATCTGTGGGTGGGCTGGGATGCACAGGTGCTGATCCTGTTTCCACCTGCCCACTACCATCTCCTTGACCAAGTCTCCTTTCTTTCTTTCCCCTTTTGCTGAGAAGAGGCTGTTGTCTGTCGGAGCCTTACTGTCTGAGCTAGAGAGCCAAAGGAAGGCTGAGGGTGATAAGAGCATTGGTAGCCTGATTGAGAGGTAGGTGAGGTGCTGAGGAAGAAGGACAGAACAGTAAGGCTCCTCCTTTTCCCCTCTGACCTAGTAAGTACAAACTCAAGGAAGGACGAATGAAATTATTTTGTTGTTAGAAACTCCTCTACAGGACATCTGAATTTTTTTTTCTTCTCGGCATCCCACTCAAAGGTGAGTGAGCGTCTTTTCCCTATCACCCCATTATCTCTTACTTGCAGTTTCTATTACTGATTATGTCATTTATCCATTTCTATTTGTTTATCAGCATTTCCTCTTCTTCCTATTGTCTGCCTCCTTCAGTTTTTTTTTGGGGGGGGGGGCTTGAGAATATTCTTTCTAGTGTTATGTATCTCTCTGATATTTCCTCTAGTCCTTTTCCTTTGATCTGTTTCTCTATCCTTCTGTTTGGATTAGGGTGCTCAGTGATGGGTTTCTGGGTTAAAGTGATCTAAAGCAGAAAGGCAAAGGATGAGTGGAAAGAGGTGCAGGTAAAGGGGAGGAAGAAGGACTCATATAAGACAGAGAGTTAACTTGTCTCCAAAATTATACTGTAGAGACAAAGTGGCTTCCTTTATGGTGTAATTCTGAGAGAGGAAATGGAGCCATTAAATAAACATCCATGAACTGTATGAAGTTAGAGAGCAGAAAATGAACATGTGAGATGCTAGAACAGTTTCTTGAGTTGTTTGCATATTACCGTTAATCATTCAACAACATTTACTGAGAAAATAATATATGGCATCACTGTTCTAGGAGCTGGAGATGCCCCCATGAGCAAAAATGGCATCAGGATACAGGTTCTCATTGGGAAAGCAGAAAACAAATCCATTGAATTAAATGTAGCATGCTTGATGGTATTGAGTACTCTGAGAAACACAAGGGCAGGGAAGAAATGGGGAGGGAAGAAAGATTTCAACTCCAAATAAGTGTTGAGTAAGTCCTAGTTGGGTAGGTGAGGAGAAGGTGAGGGAACAATGTTGAGCATATCTGGGAAGAGTCGTCTGTGAGGAAGTTAGAGCAAGTACAAATTCCTCCTAAGACTGGTGTCTGCTCTGCCTGCTAGATGAGAGAAAATGCAGGGAGACCAGTGACACCAGAATGGAGGGAATTTCAGGGAAAACAAAAGAAAAAGGAGGTCTGGGTGGTGATGGAGAGCTAGCCAGATGAGTCTTCCTTTAATCTTGAAGCATTTGGTCTTATTTTATGGAGATGGCTTCACTCTAATGCCATGGACAAGTAGACTAAAGTTGGGAACAAGGATAGAAGGGGGAGGCAAATCCAGTTAAGGGCAATTCACAGTGTAGCCAGCTGGGGCCTGCAGGAGTGCGATGTGGCCAGGAGTGAATACATTTTTCAGGATAAGCCAGCAGAGTTTCCTGTGTTGGGATGCATATACAAAAAGAGGAATTAAGAACACAGCATATTATATCATGGGCAATTGACAGACATGCAATTCATTAAGCTGGGAAGGGAGGAAAACAGATATTTCTGCCATGCAGATCATGGGTTCTGTCTGGTCAGTTTAGGTAGGAACAGCCCATTGGACATCGTAGTGGAGGTGTTGAGTGTAAGTAAATGTAAGAATCAGAGTTCATGGGAGCTGTCCAGAAAAGGAGAGAAATGTCATTAATCAGCTATGTAGTATTGTATTATAAGAGTTGGGAGGAAGGAAAGGTGTGAAATCCGTCTTTTTGAAAATGTGTGTGGCTGAGTGCCTCTGCACACAGTTGGTAAGGCTGGTTGTCCTCAGCACAGAAAGAACTACTGATGTGGCCCGGGGAACCTGGTTTGTTCAGTTGGGAGGTTCATTCAGGGGGTGATTGTCTTAGATGGTATTTGAAGGCTAGAAGAACAGTGATTTGCCCCTGTAGAACACCCCTCCCCAAACATCACACCTGGGTGTTGGTGGAGGTAAGGATTCCTGGGTGCATCTTCGTGGGTATGAGTCAGGGCATAATCCCTTCTGTAGGTACACAGCTCACGCAGCCTACCTCCTTAATGGTGATTCTATGCAGGCACATTCTAGTTTAGAAAAATACCCTGAGTCTTTACACACAGAGCATTCTGTGGGGTTGCCTCATTTCCTCTTTGTAGGGAGTTTAGGTCGACATGAGTACACCCCACACAAACATCTGATAGATGATGCTATCATTTTATAAAATTCTTATCTTTTAAAAATGCCCGGGATATTTCTTACTAAATCACTCACTGTTCCTCAGAGGAAGGAATCTGGCAGTGAGGTAGCACATTCAGGTCAAGAACAAGGACTCCTGCAATTAAAGGAGGAGTCTTTCTGCTTTCATAAAATGAAGGTTGCAGTCATATATCGCTTCATCGTATATTAATTTATTTAGTCAACACATATATATTGATGTTATACTATGACCTGGAAAGCCAATATGGGATCTACAAATGTCATGCTGAATAATAAGTGGTGCTTATCTTCCAGCAGGATGAGAAAGACCATAAAAGTAAACAAATGTAGGCAATGTGTGTTAAATGGTGTAAGTGCTGTGGGAAAAGAACAAGAGTGGGAAGGTCTTGAGAATGCAAGACGTTTTTGGTCTTTTTTTTTTTTCATGTTTACTTTTTAGAGAATGAGAGAGCAAGGGAGGGGCAGAGAGAAAGAGGGAAATAGAGGATCTGCGCTGACAGCTGCAAGCCCAATGCAGGGCTCAAATTTACAAACCATGAGATCATGATATGATCCAAAATCAGGCACTCACCGACTGAGCCACCCAGGGGCCCCAAGATGTTTTTAGTCTTACTATGACTTTCACAGAAGACATCTCTGTAGAGGTAAGCATTTGAGTAAAGATCTGCAGTAGGTGCGGGGCGCCTGGGTGGCGCAGTCGGTTAAGCGTCCGACTTCAGCCAGGTCACGATCTCGCGGTCCGGGGAGTTCGAGCCCCGCGTCAGGCTCTGGGCTGATGGCTCGGAGCCTGGAGCCTGTTTCCGATTCTGTGTCTCCCTCTCTCTCTGCCCCTCCCCCGTTCATGCTCTGTCTCTCTCTGTCCCAAAAATAAACGTTGAAAAAAAAATTAAAAAAAGATCTGCAGTAGGTGAGAGATAGAAATTTGGGGAAAAACATTACAAAGAGAAGAAAATGCAAAATCCCAAAGTTGGGAGTGTGTCCAGTTTGAGAAAATTCAAGGAAAACAGTGAGCAAAGGGGGCGTGGTAGGAGACAAGGTCAGAAGTAGTGGTGTGTGTGTGTGTGTGTGTGTATGATATACATAGGGCCTTACTACTACAAGGATTTTGATTTTATTTGGAGTAATTTGGGTAGTCATGACATACTATCAGCAAGAGATTTACAATGTGTGAAAATTTTCGTTTATTTTTTAATTTTTTCAACATTTATTTATTTTTGAGAGATGGAGAGAGACAGAGTATGAGCAAGGAAGGGGCACAGGGACAGGGAGACAGAGTCTGAATCAGGTTCCAGGCTTGACCTGTCAGCACAGATCCCAATGTGGGACTTGAACGCATGAACTGTGAGATTATGACCTGAGCCAAAGTCGGTCGCTTAATCGACTGAGCCACCCAGAAGCCTCTTGTGTGATATATTTTAACAACCTCTTGTAAAGTGTTAAGAGAATAGACTCAAAGGATTCAAGGGCAGAAGCCAGGAAACTGGGGAGGAGCCTATAATTATCCATCTGAGAGAGGATAGTGGCTTGGACCAGGGCACTTGCAATTGAGGTGATAGGAAAAAACTGGATCTGAGTATTCTGAATGTAGAGCCAAGAGGCTTTTGTGATGATTTAGATCTAGGAACTAAAGAAATGGATTTCCAACTAAATGAAAAATTATTCCAAGATATTACTCCTGAGCAAAACAAAGAACATCTCAAGTCTCCATTAACTGCTCTTATTGTTAACACATATAAATTATCTCTTGGACATGAAATGGTCCAAGTCCTGTTACAGAGAGTTTACTGAGGCTGTGTAATCCCAGCTAAAAAGAACCCTGTCTTATGGAGGAAACCAATCTTTTCCTGAAAGAGAAGGATTGTCCAATTGTCTTATGACACATAAAGTAATTTAACTTTCCTATTATTTTTGGTATGGATACATATAAATGTAGATATGTGATCCAATTCTATGAGCTGGCAAAGGTCATATAATCTGTGTTATGGGAATATGAAAGAGCACCCTCTTTTATGTCTCAAAGGACATGTTTTTGAGCTTTGATAAATTAAAAAAGATACAACTGACTGAAGAAGAAATCAGAGATACATAAAGACATGTCACTCAAACCCAGAATTTCTCTGTTCATGTTCTCAGGTGATTGTGAACAACTGAGCCATGGGGATATGGTTGAATCGATCATCTATAGATGGCTTCATCCTCTTGGGCATCTTTTCCCATAGCCAGACTGGTGTTGTCCTCTTCTCTGTGGTTATGGTAGTCTTCACTGTGGCCCTCTGTGGGAATGTCCTCCTCATCTTCCTCATCTACATAGATCCTCGGCTTCACACACCCACGTACTTCTTCCTCAGTCAGCTCTCCCTTATGGATCTTATTTTGATCTGTAATATCATGCCAAAGATGGCGGTCAACTTTTCTCTCTGGCAGGAAGTCCATCTCCTTTGTGGGTTGTGGCGTACAAATTGGTTTTTTTGTCTCTCTTGTGGGATCTGAGGGAATTTTTCTGGGACTCATGGCCTATGATTGTTATGTGGCAATCAGCCACTCACTTCACTATCCTGTCCTCATGAGTCAGAGAGTCTGTCTCCAGATTTCTGGGAGTTCCTGGGCCTTTGGGATACTAGATGGAATTATCCAGATGGTGGCAGCCATGAGCTTACCTTACTGTGGTTCAAGGAATGTGGATTACTTCTGTGAGGTACCAGCTTTATTAAAACTGGCCTGTATGGACACAACCCTTTTTGACACTCTGCTCTTTGCTTCTGTGTCTTCATGCTGCTCCTTCCCTTTTCCATCATAGTGGCCTCCTATGCTCACAGCCTGAGGGCTGTGCTCCGCATGCACTCTGCTCAGGCCCGTAAAAATGCCCTGGCCACCTGTTCCTCCCACTTAGCAGCTGTCTCCCTCTTCTACAGGGCAGCCATGTTCATCTACCTGAGGCCTCGGTGCTACCAGGCCCCTAGTCATGACAAGGTTGTCTCTATCTTCTACACGGTCCTTACTCCTATGCTCAACCCCCTCATTTATAGCTTGAGGAATCGGGACGTGATGGAGGCCCTGAGGAAAGGTCTGAACCATTGCAGGATTGGCAGCCAGCACTGAATAGAGGGGATCTGGTGCCTGGTGTTGCCTCCTCTTGGTTGCATAACACTGGTAAGTCATTCACCCCTTGTGAGTGTCTGTTTCCTCATCAGTAGAAGAGAATCATGAGACCTGTGCTACCTCACAGGGATCAGTATCTGTAAATTTAAAGCCTCATGAAGAAGCAATGCATTGATATTATTGTCATTATTAATCATTTATAAAGTTTTGAATTAAATGTACCTATTTCTTCATTCTTCTTGTTTATAACTGTGTTTCATTGAGTGTTTTAATTGCTAGGCACTGTTCTCTTCCCTTTGCATACCTTCTATACTATTTAATTGATGATTCAACTTGACAAATATGGATATTTTAAGTGGAAACTTCCTAGATGGCAGAAATTGAGTCTCTATGATTCTTCATGTATGGTTCCTAGCCTTCTGTCATGCTGCATTAGAGACCTTATGAAGCTTCCTTTAGGAAATGCAAATATATACCTACAGTTTTCCAGTATATGAATCTGTTTATTATAAATAGCAGTGGTTCAATAAAATCTTATTGAATGAATGCAAGAAGATATCAAATGAGATAATATGCATGAAAGCATTTTTAAAGCACTATTCTCGTGTTAAGTGCTCTGTGGTAGCTGTGATTATTTCTATACTTCAAGTGCGGCAGCAGTAAAACTATATTTCTTTAAAAAGATGAACATCAGAACAGAAATAAATACAGAATTTAAGCCATTATTTTAAAATTTGTATATCAGTCAGTGTCTAGTCAGGAATAAAACCACATTGGTTATTTTACCAGAGAAAACATAATACAAAAAGTTGTTAACTAGATATTTGAGAACTGAAGTGGCAAAACGATAATGTTAAGGATTATAGAAGGAAATTTTTCCACAATTCCTTGACCTGGGGATGTAAAGGGAAAGGTAAGGTAAGGATTTTAAAACTTGGCAACTTGGAGCCCAAACCTCAGAGCAGTGGGCACTCACTAGCGGGTATTCATACCTCAGAAGGGACCCTATGCAGATGTCTCCTGTACCTCAGAGAAGGCTGCCCTGATCCAACTTATGGAGTTCCTCCAGAGTCCAAAGGAAGAAGAGGAGCTTGCAGAGCTGGGTCCCAGACTTCTGACAAGTAGGTGACATAAAGTTAGTTCTGGTATCCTAGTTCACAGGAGTCTCTGTCCCCAGATTACTAAGGCTTAGGTGCTGCTCAGCTAGAGCAGGTTTCTCTAAGGGACACGGTGAGACTGGTTCTGTGATTGTGAAAATAAAATTTGCAAAGTGGAGCCAACACCAAGGTGAAGAATGAATGATGAAGACACACTACTGGGAAAATCTTGAAAGGAAAACTGAAAATCATGAAGAAGTTTTTTCCCTCGTCCTGGCTTGCAGACTTCTAGAATCCTTACTGCCATATCCAAATTCACACCTTGGTGACAAGGCAGCAGCAGCATCAGTTTGGAATGTAGAGTGTGTGTTTGGAACTGAGGCAGTAGCTTAACAATTGATACTGTCTACTCTTTTGTCTATTCAACTTCCAGACCATTTTACCAGTTTTTGAATTTCTGTTAATAAGCAACATCAACATAACAATATGTAACTAGTTTCTCTTTTAATAGCTTTTAATATGAATTCCTTTTAGTTAACATGCTGTGTAATATTAGTTTCAGGTATACAATATAGTGATTCAACACCTACATACCACAGTCAGTCCTGATCACAAGTGCATTCCTTAATCCTCATCACCTATTTAACCTATCCTCCTTGTTGTTATAGCTCCTTGAAAAGCATTGTTAGTATTTTGATAGGGGATTGCATTAAATGTATAGATTTCTTTGGGTAATATAGACATTTTAACAATATTTGTTCTCCCAATCTATGAGCATGAAATGTGTTTAAATTTCTTTGTGTCATCTTCAGTTCCTTTCATCAGTGTTTTATACTATTCACAGTAAAGGTGTTTTACCCCTTTGGTTAGATTTATTCCTAGGTATCTTATGTTTTTTTTGGTTCAATTATAAGTCGGATTTATTCCTTAATTTCTCTTTCTCTTGCTTCATTATTGTTGTATAGAGATGCAAGAGATTTCTGTACATTGACTTTGTATCCTGCAAATTTACTGGATTTGTGTGTCGCTTTTAGCAGTTTTTTTTTTTGGGGGGGGTGAGTCTTTTGAGTTTTCTATGTAGAGTATCACGTGATCTGCAAACAGTAAAAGTTTTATTAATTCCTTAATGGTTTGGATTCCTTATATTTATTTTTGTTGTCTGATTGCTGTGGTTAGAACATCCAGGACTATGTTAAATAATACTGGTGAGAGTGGTCATCCCTGTCTTATTCTTGACCATACAGGAAAAGCTCTCAGTTTTTCTCCATTGAGGATATTAGTTGTGGGTTTTTCATAGATGGCCTTTATTAGTTTGAAGTACATATCCTCTAACTCTGCATTGTTGAGGGTTTTTATCATGAATGGATGTTGTACTGTATCAAATGCTTGTTCTTCATCTATTGACAGGATCATGTGGTTCTTATATTTTCTCTTATTGATGTGATGTATCACATTGATTGGTTTGTGAATACGGAGCCACACTTGCAGCCCAGGAGCCAAAATCTACATTGTTTTAATGTACTGTTGGATTAAATTTGCTAATATTTTGTTCAGAATTTTTGCATCCATGTTCATTAGGGATATTCTCTTTTATAGTGGGGTCTTTGTCTGATTTTGCAATCAAGGAAATACTGGGCTCATAGAATGAGTTTGAAAGTTTCCCTTTCATTTATATTTCTGGGAATAATTTGAGAAGAATAGATATCAACTCTTCTTTAAATGTTTGGTAGAATTCACCCATGAAGCCATCTGGTCCTGGACTTTTTTTGTTGTGACAATTTTTTAATTACTAATTCAATTTCTTTGCTGGTTATCAGTCTGTACAAGTTTACTATTTCTTCCTGTTTCAGTTTGGGTAGTTGATATGTTTCTAAGAATTTATGCAGTTCTTCCATATTGCCCAATTGTTGGCATATAATTTTTCATAATATTATCTTATAATTGTTTGTATTTCTGTAACGTTGGTTGTCATCTCTCCTCTCACAGTCATGAGTGTATTTACTTGGATCCTTTCTCTTTCTTTTTTGGTAAGTCTTGCTAGAGGTTTATTGATTTTATTAATTCTTTCAAAGAATCCACTCCTGGTTTCATTGATCTGTTCTATTATTTTTTAGTCATATATAACTTATATCAGCTCAATCTTTATTATTTCCTTTTTTATATTGTCTTTAGGCTTTATTTGCCATCCCTTTTCTAGCTCCTGTAGGTATAAAGTTATGTTGTTTATTTAAGTTTTTTCTTGCTTCTTGAGATAGGCCTGTATTGCTTTATACTCCCCTTTAAGGGCCACTTTTGCTGTAACCCAACGGTTGTGGACCATTCTGTTTTCACTTTCATTTGTTCCCACACATTTTTAAAATTTCTTCCTTGCTTTCCTGGTTGACCCATTCATTCTTTATTAGGATGTTCTTTAATCTCCATGTATTTGTGGTCTTTCCAAATTTTTTCTTGTGGTTGACTTCTAGTTTCATAGCATTGTGGTCAGAAAAGGTGCATCATATAACTCCAATCTTCTTCTATTTGTTAAGGTTTGTTCTGTGGCCTAACATGTGATCTATTCTGGAGAATGTTATATGTGCACTTGAAAAGAATGTGTAGTCTGCTGTTTTAGGATGTAATGTTCGCAGTATCTGTTATGTCCATCTGGTCCAGAGTGTCATTCAAAGCCATTTTTCCTAATCAACAAAACTAAAAGGCAATCAAGGGAATAGAAGATACTTGCAAATGACATATCGGGTAAACAGTATCCAAAAATCTATAAAGACCTTAACAGACCCAACACCTGAAAAACAAATAATCCAGTGAAAAAATGGGCAGAAGACATGAATACTTTTTCAAAGAAGACATCCACGTGGCCAACAGACACATGAAAAGATGCTCAACATCGCTCATCATCAGGGAAGTACAAATAAAAACCGTATTGAGATACCAGCTCACACTGGTCAGAGTGGCTAAAATTAACAACACAGGGAACAGATTTTGTCAGGGATGTGAAGAAATGGGAATGCTCTTGCACTGTTGGTGGGAATGCAAACTGGTGCAACCACTCTGGAAAACAGAGTAAAGGTTTCTCAAAAAATTAAAAATATGACCCACCAATAACACTACTAGGAATTTATCCAAAGGATACCAGAGTGCTGATTCATAGGGACACATGTACCCCAATTTTTATAGAGCACTATTGACAATAGCCAAATTAGGGAAAGAGCCCAAATGTCCATCAAGTGATGAATGGATAAAAAAGATGTGGCTTATATATACAATGGAATACCACTTAGCAATGAGAGAATGAAATCTTGCCATTTGCAACAACGTGGATGGAACTGGAGGGTATTATGCTAAGTGAAATAAGTCAGTCAGAGAAAGACAGATATCATATATTTTCACTCATATGTGGAATTTGAGAAACTTAACAGAAGACCATGGGGGAAGGGAAGGGGGGGGGAAAGTTTCAAACAAAGAGGGAGGCAAACCCTAAGAGACTCTTAAATACAGAGAACAAACTGAGGGTTGATGGGTGGGGGGTGGCAGGGGAGGGGAAAATAGGTGATAGGCATTGAGGAGGACACTTGCTGGGACAGTACCGAGTGTTGTAAGCGATGAACCATGGGAATCTACTCCTGAAGCCAAGAGCACACTGCATACACTGTATGTTAGCTAACTTGACAATTATATTTTTTAAAAAGGCCACAGTTTACTTGTTTATTTTCTGTTTTGATGATATGTCCATTGATGTAAGTGGGGTATTAAACTCCCTTACTATTATTGTATTACTGCCAATTAGTTCCTTCATGTTTATTATTAATTTTTTTTTAATTTTTATTTAAATTCTGGTTAGATAACATACACTGCAATATTGGTTTCAGGAGTAGAATTCAGTGATTCATCATGTATATATGCAATACCCAGTGCTTGTCATATATTTTTTTTAATGTTTATTTATTTTTGAGACAGAGAGAGACAGAGCATGAATGGGGGAGGGTCAGAGAAGGAGACACAGAATCTGAAACAGGATCCAGGCTCTGAGCTGTCAGCACAGAGCCCAACGCGGGGCTCAAACTCACGGACTGTGAGATCATGACCTGAGCCGAAGTCAGCCGCTTAACCGA
Source organism: Prionailurus viverrinus (assembly GCF_022837055.1). Classification (NCBI taxonomy): domain Eukaryota; kingdom Metazoa; phylum Chordata; class Mammalia; order Carnivora; family Felidae; genus Prionailurus; species Prionailurus viverrinus. The sequence continues at coordinate 89,666,580 of NC_062561.1, read as the reverse complement.
CTGAGCCACCCAGGCGCCCCGCTTGTCATAATTTATTAATTGTTTTATTTATTTGGATGCTTCCATGTTTGAGGAATAAATATTTAAAATTGTTATATCTTCTTGTTGGATTATCTCCATGATGATCATGCAGTGCCCTTCTTTGTCTCTTGTTACAGTCAATTTTTTTTAAATTTTACATTTATTGATTTTTGAGAGACAAAGTGAGACAGAGCATGAGCGGGGGAGAGGGAGAGGATGAGACACAGAATCTGAAGCAGGCTCCAGGCTCTGAGCAAGTGTTCAGTGCAGAGCCCCATGCGGGGCTCAAACTGACAAACCATGAGATCATGACCTGTGCTGAAGTCAAATGCTCAACCAACTGAGCCACCCAGGTGCCCCCAGTCTTTGTTTTAAAGTCTTTTTTGTCCAAGACAAGTATTGCTACTTTGGCTTTCTTTGATATCCATTTGCATGATAAACGTTTCTTCACCCTCTCACTTTCTTTTTTTTTAATATCAAATTTATTATCAAATTGGTTTCCATACAACACCCAGTGCTCCTCCCAACAGGTGTCCTCCTCAATACCCATCATCCACCCTCCCCTCCCTTGCACCCCCCCATCAACCCTCAGTTTGTTCTCAGTTTTTAAGAGTCTCTTATGTTTTGGCTTCCTCCCTCTCTAACCTCTTTTTTTTTTCTTCCCCTCCTCCATGGTCTTCTGTTAAGTTTCTCAGGATCCACACAAGAGTGAAAACATATGGTATCTGTCTTTCTCTGTATGACTTATTTCACTTAACGTAACATTCTCCAGTTCCATCCACATTGCTACCAAAGGCCATATTTCATTCTTTCTCATTGCCATGTAGTATTCCACTGTGTATATAAACCAGAATTTCTTTTTTAAAAATTTTTTTTAAATGTTTATTTTTGAGAGAGAGAGAGAGAAACAGAGCAAGCAGGGAAGGGGCAGGGAGAGAGGGAGACACAGAATCCGAGCAGGCTCCAGGATCCGAGCTGTCAGCACACAGCTTGATGCAGGGCTCGAACCAATGAACCAGGAGATCATGACCTGAGCTGAAGTCAGACGCTTAACTGGCTGAGCCATCCAGGCTCCCCTAACCCAGAATTTCTTTATCCATTCATCAGTTGATGGACATTTAGCCTCTTTCCATAATTTGGCTATTGTTGAAAGTGCTGCCATAAACATTGGGATAAAAGTGACCCTATGTATCAGCACTCCTGTATCCCTTGGGTAATTTCCTAGCAGTGCTATTGCTGGGTCATAGGGTAAATCTATTGTTAATTTTTTGAGGAACCTCCACACTGTTTTTCAGAGTGGCTGCAACAGTTTGCATTCCCACCAACAGTACAAGAGGGTTCCAGTTTCTCCACATCCTCTCCAGCATCTATAGTCTCCTGATTTGTTCATTTTAGCCACTCGACCAGCATGAGGTGGTATCTGAGTGTGGTTTTGATTTATATTTCCCTGATGAGGAGCGATGTTGAGCATCTTTTCATGTGTCTGTTGGCCATCCAGATGTCTTCTTTAGAGAAGTGTCTATTCATGTTTTCTGCCCATTTCTTCACTGGGTTATTTATTTTTCAGGTGTGGAGCTTGGTGAGCTCTTTATAGATTTTGGATAGTAGCCCTTTGTACAATATGTCATTTACAAATATCTTTTCCCATTCTGTTGGTTGTCTTTATTTATTTATTTTTTTGATTGTTTCCTTTGCAGTGCAGAAGGTTTTTATCTTTGTGAGGTCCCAATAGTTCATTTTTGTTTTTAATTGCCTTGTCTTTGGGCATGTGTCAAGTAAGAAATTGCTGCAGCCGAGGTCAGAGAGGGTTTTTCCTGCTTTCCCCTCTAGGGTTTTGATGGTTTCTTGTCTCACATTCAGGTCCTTTATCCATTTTGGGTTTATTTTTGTGAGTGGTGTAAGAAAGTGATCTAGTTTCATCCTTCTGCACGTTGCTGTCCAATTCTCCCAGCACCATTTGTTAAAGAGACTGTCTTTTTTCCATTGGATGTTCTTTCCTGCTTTGTCAAAGATTAGTTGGCCTTACTTTTGTGGGTCTAATTCTGGGTTTTCTATTCTATTCCACTGGTCTCTGTGTCTGTTTTTGTGGCAATACCATGCTGTCTTGATGATTACAGCTTTGCAGTGGAGGCTAAAGTCTGGGATTGTGATGCCTCCTACTTTGGTCTTCTTCTTCAAAATTACTTTGGCTATTTGGGGTCTTCAGGGTTCCATACAAATTTGAAGATTGCTTGTTCTAGCTTCAAGAAGAATGCTGGTGCAGTTTTGATTGGGATTGCATTGAAAGTGTAGATAGCTTTGGGTAGTATTGACTTTTTTTTAAATGAAATTTATTGCAAATTGGTTTCCATACAACACCCAGTGCTCATCCCAAAAGATGCCCTCTTCAATACCCATCACTCACCCTCCCCTCCCTCCCACCCCCCATCAACCCTCAGTTTGTTTTCAGTTTTTGAGAGTCTCTTATGCTTTGGCTCTATCCCACTCTAAACTCTTTTCTTTTTCCTTTCCCTCCCCCATGGGTTTCTGTTAAGTTTCTCAGGATCCACATAAGGGTGAAACCATATGGTATCTGTCTTTCTCTGTATGGCTTATTTCACTTAGCATAACACTCTCCAGTTCCATCCAAGTTACTACAAAGGGCCATATTTCATTCTTTCTCATTGCCATGTAGTACTCCATTGTGTATATAAACCACATTTTTTTTTATCCGTTCATCAGTTGATGGACATTTAGGCTGTTTCCACAATTTGGCTATTGTTGAGAGTGCTGCTATAAACATTGGGATACAAGTGCCCCTATGCATCACTACTCCTGTATCCCTTGGGTAAATTCCTAGCAGTGCTACTGCTGGCTCATAGGGTAGGTCTATTTTTAATTTTCTGAGGAACCTCCACACTGTTTTCCAGAGTGGCTGCACCAGTTTGCATTCCCACCAACAGTGCAAGAGGGTTCCCGTTTCTCCACATCCTTGCCAGCATCTATGGTCTCCTGATTTGTTCATTTTGGCCACTCTGGCGTGAAGTGATATCTGAGTGTGGTTTTGATTTGTATTTCCCTGATGAGGAGCGATGTTGAGCATCTTTTCATGTGTCTGTTGGCCATCCGGATGTCTTCTTTAGAGAAGTGTCTATTCATGTTAGCTGCCCATTTCTTCACTGGGTTATTTGTTTTTCGGGTGTGGAGTTTGGTGAGCTCTTTATAGATTTTGGATACTAGCCCTTTGTCTGATATGTCATTTGCAAATAACTTTTCCCATTCTGTTGGTTGCCTTTTAGTTTTGTTGGTTGTTTCCTTTGCTGTGCAGAAGCTTTTTATCTTCATAAGGTCCCAATAGTTCATTTTTGCTTTTAATTCCCTTGCCTTTGGGGATGTGTCAAGTAAGAAATTGCTATGGCTGAGGTCAGAGAGATCTTCTCCTGCTTTCTCCTCTAGGGTTTTGATGGTTTCCTGTCTCATATTCAGGTCCTTTATCCATTTTGAGTTTATTTTTGTGAATGGTGTGAGAAAGTGGTCTAGTTTCAACCTTCTGCATGTTGCTGTCCAGTTCTCCCAGCACCATTTGTTAAAGAGGCTGTCTTTTTTCCATTGGATGTTCTTTCCTGCTTTGTCAAAGATGAGCTGGCCATACGTTTGTGGGTCTAGTTCTGGGGTTTCTATTCTATTCCATTGGTCTATGTGTCTGATTTTGTGCCAATACCATGCTGTCTTGATGATGACAGCTTTGTAGTAGAGGCTAAAGTCTGGGATTGTGATGCCTCCTGCTTTGGTCTTCTTCTTCAAAATTACTTTGGCTATTCGGGGCCTTTTGTGGTTCCATATGAATTTTAGAATGGCTTGTTCTAGTTTCGAGAAAATGCTCGTGCAATTTTGATTGGGATTGCATTGAATGTGTAGATAATTTTGGGTAGTATTGACATTTTGACAATATTTATTCTTCCAACTCATGAGCACGGAATGTTTTTCCATTTCTTTATATCTTCTTCAATTTCCTTCATAAGCTTTCTATAGTTTTCAGCATACAGGTCTTTTACATCTTTTGTTAGGTTTATTCCTAGGTATTTTATGATTCTTGGTGCGATTGTGAATGGGATCAGTTTCTTTATTTGTCTTTCAGTTGCTGCATTATTAGTGTATAAGAATGCAACTGATTGGGGCGCCTGGGTGGCTCAGTCGGTTGAGCGTCCGACTTCGCTCAGGTCACGACCTCACGGTCCGTGAGTTCGAGCCCCGCATCAGGCTCTGTGCCGACAGCTCAGAGCCTGGAGCCTGCTTCAGATTCTGTGTCTCCCTCTCTCTCTGGCCCTCCCCCCATTCATGCTCTGTCTCTCTCTGTCTCAAAAATAAATAAATGTTAAAAAAAAGAATGGAACTGATTTCTGTACATTGATTTTGTATCCTGCGACTTTACTGAATTCACGTATCAGTTCTAGCAGACTTTTGGTGGAGTCTATCGGATTTTCCATGTATAATATCATGTCGTCTGCAAAAAGTGAAAGCTTGACTTCATCTTTTCCAATTTTGATGCCTTTGATTTCCTTTTGTTGTCTGATTGCTGATGCTAGAACTTCCAACATTATGTTAAACAACACTGGTGAGAGTGTACCTCCCTGCTGTGTTCCTGATGTCAGGGGGAAAACTCTCAGTTTTTTCCTATTGAGGATTATAGTAGCTGTGGGCTTTTCATAAATGGATTTTATGATGTTTAAGTATGTTCTTTCTATCCCGACTTTCTTGAGGATTTTTATAAGAAAGGATGCTGAATTTTGTCAAATGCTTTTTCTGCATCGATAGACCAGATCATATGATCTTTTCTTTCCTTTAATTAATGTGATGTATCACATTGTTTAATTTGCAAATGTTGAACCATCCCTGTAGCCCAGGAATGAATCCCACTTGTTCATGGTGTATAATTCTTTTTATATGCCGTTGAATTCGATTTGCTAGTATCTTATTGCGAATTTTTGCATCCATATTCATCACGGATATTGGCCTGTCGTTGTCTTTTTTTGCTGGGTCTATGTTTGGTTTAGGAATCAAAGTAATGCTGGCTTCAAAGAATAAGTCTGGAATTTTTCCTTCCCTTTCCATTTTTTGGATCAGCTTGAGAAGTTTAGGTATTATCTCTGCTTTAAAGGTCTGGTAGAATTCCCCAGGGAAGCCATCTGGTCCTGGACTCTTATTTGTTGGGAGGTTTTTGATAACTGATTCAATTTCTTCACTGGTTATAGGTGTGTTCAAGTTTTCTATTTCTTCCTTTTTGAGTTTTGGAAGTGCATGGGTGCTTAGGAACTTGTCCATTTCTTCCATGTTGTCCAGTTTGTTGGCATATAATTTTTTATACTATTCCCTGATAATTGCTTATATTTCTGAGGGATTGGTTGTAATAGTTCCATTTTCATTCATGATTTTATCTCTTTGGGTCATCTCCCTTTTCTTTTTGAGAAGCCTGGCTAGAGGTTTATCATTTTGTTTATTTTTTTCAAAAAAACAACTCTTGGTTTGTTTGATCTGTTGTAATGTTTGTTTGTTTTTTTTTTTTAGATTCTATATTGTTTATTCCTGCTCTGATTTTATTATTTCTCTTCTTCTGCTGGGTTTGGGGTGTCTTTGCTGCTCTGCTTCTATTTCCTTCAGGTGTGCTGTTAGATTTTGTAATTGGGATTTTTCTTGTTTCTTGAGATAGGCCTGGATTACAATGTATTTTCCTCTCAGGACTGCCTTCACTGCATCCCAAAGCGTTTGGATTCTTGTATTTTCATTTTCATTTGTTTCCATGTATTTTTAAATTTCTTCTATAATTGCCTGGTTGACCCATTCATTCTTTAGTAGGGTGTTCTTTAACATCCATGCTTTTGGAGGTTTGTCAGACTTTTTCCTGTGGTTGATTTCAAGCTTCATAACATTGTGGTCTGAAAATATGCATGGTATGATCTTAATTCTTGTATACTTATGAAGGGCTGTTTTGTGACCCAGTATGTGATCTATCTTGGAGAATGTTCCATGTGCACTTGAGAAGAAAGTATATTCTGTTGCTTTGGGATGCAGAGTTCTAAATATATCTGTCAAGTCCATCTGATCCAATGTATCATTCAGGGCCCTTGTTTCTTTATTGACCGTGTGTCTAGAAGATCTATCCATTGTTGTAAGTGGAGTGTTAAAGTCCCCTGCAATTACCACATTCTTATCAATAAGGTTGCTTATTTTTGTGATTAATTGTTTTATATATTTGGGGGCTCCTGTATTCGGGGCATAGACATTTATAATTGTTAGCTCTTCCTGATGGATAGACTCTGTAATTATTATATAATGCCCTTCTTCATCTCTTGTTACAGCCTTTAATTTAAAGTCTAGTTTGTCTGATATAAGTATGGCTACTCCAGCTTTCTTTTGGCTTCCAGTCGCATGATAAATAGTTCTCCATCCCCTCACTCTCAATCTAAAGGTGTCCTCAGGTCTCAAATGAGTCTCTTGTAGACAGCAAATAGATGGGTCTTGTTTTTTTATCCATTCTGATCCCCTATGTCTTTTGGTTGGCGCATTTAATCCATTTACATTCAGTGTTATTATAGAAAGATACGGGTTTAGAGTCATTGTGATGTCTGTATGTTTTATGCTTAATAGGTTGGAGCATTCAGTGTTATTATAGAAAGATATGGGTTTAGAGTCATTGTGATGGCTGTAGGTTTCATGCTCGTAGCAATGTCTTTGGTACTTTGTTGTCCCTGCAACATTTCACTCACAGAGTACCCCTTAGGATCTCTTGTAGGGCTTGTTTCTTGGTGATGAATTCCTTCAGTTTTTGTTTGTTTGGGAAGACCTTTATCTCTCCTTCTATTCTGTATGACAGGCTTGCTGGATAAAGGATTGTTGGCTGCATATTTTTTCTGTTCATCACATTGAAGATTTCCTGCCATTCCTTTCTGGCCTGCCAACTTTCAGTAGATAGGTCTGTGACTACACTTATGGGTCTACCTTTGCAAATTAGAGTGTATTTATCCCTAGCTGCTTTCAGAATTCTCTCTTTATCCTTGTATTTTGCCAGTTTCACTATGATATGTCATACAGAAGATCAATTGAAGTTGTGTCTGAAGGGAGTTCTCTGTGCCTCTTGGATTTCAATGTCTTTTTCCTTCCCCAGATCAGGGAAGTTCTCAACTATGATTTGTTCAAGTACACCTTCAGCCCTTTTCTCTCTTTCTTCTTCTTCTGGAATTCCTATGATATGGATATTGTTCCTTTGATTGCATCACTTAGTTCTCTACTTCTCCCCTCACACTCCTAGATTTTTTTTTAATCTCTCTTTTTCTCAGCTTCCTCTTTTTCTATAATTTTATCTTCTAATTCACCTATTCTCTCCTCTGCCTCTTCAATCCATGCTATGGCTGCCTCCATTTTATTTTGCACCTCGTTTATAGTATTTTTTAGCTCCTTATGACTATCTTAGTCCCTTGATATCTGTAGCAATAGATTCTCTGCTGCCTTCTGTGCTTTTTCAAGCCCAACGATTAATTTTATGACTATTATTCTTAAATTCTTATTCTGTTATATTGCTTAAATTATTTTTGATCAATATATTACCTTTTGTTACTTCCTGGAGTTTCTTTTGAGGAGATTTCTTCCATTTCATCATTTTGGGTATTCCCTGTGGTGGCTCTAAACTGCAGGGCACTTCCCCTGTGCTGTCTTGGGTAAGTTGTGTTGGTGGGTGGGGCTACAGTCAGCCCCGATGTCTGCTCCCAGGCCACCGCTGGGGCCACAGTCAGACTCGTGTGTACCTTATCTTCCCCTCTCCCAGGGACAGGACTCACTGTGGAGTGGTGTGACTCCTGTCTTGGCTACTTGCACATTGCTAGGCTTGTGGTGTTGCTTCAATGGGATCTGGTGTATTAGCCGGGGTGGATCTGCAAGGTGCACAGGGGCAGGAGGGGCAGGCTTAGCTCGCTTTGCTGTGGGCGGTCCCCTTTGGGAGGGGCCCTGCAGCACCAGGATGGAGGTAGTCCCATCAGAGGGATGGATCCACAGAAACACAGCATTGGGTGTTTGCGCGGTGTAAGCAAGTTCAGTGACAGGAACTGGTTCTGTTTGGAATTTGGGCTGGGGGATGGGAGAGGGAGATGGCGCTGGCCAGCACCTTTGCTCCCCCTCCAAGCTGAGCTCTGTCTTCCGGGGCTCAACAACTTCCCTCCCAGTGTCCTCTCGCTCTCCCCACTCTCCAAGAGCAGAGCTGTTTACTTTTAACATTCCAGATGTTTGTCCCACTGGCTGTCAGAACTCATGGAGTCTGGCCCCTCTGCTTTTGCAAGCCAGACTTTGGGGGCTCTGCCCTGCTGGGTGGGCTGCTCTTCCACCACCGCGGCTCCCTCCCACCAGTCCGTGTAGCATGCACTGCCTCTCTGCCTTTCCTACCATCTTCCGTGGGCCTCTCGTCTATGCTTGGCTCTGGAGAGTCCATTCTGCTAGTCTTTGGTGGTTTTCTGGGTTATTTAGGCAGATATGGGTGGAATCTAAGCAATCAGAAGGACAAGGTGAGCCCAGTGTCCTCCTATGCTGCCATCTTCCGAGAGTCTCCCAGTATTTTTTTCTTTATGACCACATTTTGCAAATGTAATTACTATACGTCTTTGTGTTGTCCTGCTTTTGTTGATTTTGGGAATTCTTTGTGCCTCCTGGATCTGCATTTCTGTTTCCGTCCCCAGATTAAGGAAGTTTTCAGCTATTATTTCTTCAAATAAATTGTCCCCTTTTGTCTCCCTTCCTCTTCTGGGACTTCTGTAATATGCAAGTTATTATGTTTTATGGAGTCACTGAGTTACTTAAATCTATTCTCACATTTTATAATTCTTTCTTTTATTCAGCTTCATCATTCCCATTAAGTTGTCTTTTTAGTCAGTAATTTGTTCCTCTGCTTCCTCCAGCCTGCTGTTCATTGCATCATGCTTGTTTCCAACCTTGTTTATTGCACTCTTCATGTCTGATTGATTTTTTAACTTCTTTTATCTCTGTGGTAAGAGTCTCATTGATGTCTTCATTCTTTTCTCAAGCCCAGGGAGTATATTTATGATTGTTGCTTCAATTCCCCATCAGATATGCTACTTATATCTATTTTGCTTAGATATCTGGCCATGGTCTTATCTTGTTCTCTCATTTGGATAAATTGCTCTGTCTTAGCAAGTTGTCTAGGTCTCTCCCTTCTTCTCTGTTTTAGAAAAGCCGGTTATGTCTGCTGCTCCTGAATGTAATGGCTTTATGAAGAAGAGGTCATGTAGTGCCCAAGGCCTGGGGCTTCAGGGAGTGCCTCCAGTGTGTATTGCATGTGGTCTGCTGTTGTGTTCTGATGCCCTATCCTTCATGCCAGTCATCTGCACAGGCTCTCCTTGACAAGCAGTGTTTGGTTCCTGGTCTGAATGTGGCATGTTTCAGTTAGGTGTGCTCGGATATGCTTGTTACATGATACCTGATACTACTTCCACTAGAACAGAAGCCCAGAAGAACTCTTTGGTTGGGAGATGTGGTGTGGGCAGAACATGTGCTGGTCTTTCTGGAGGAAGGTACTGCTGTGCTGGGACTGAGGCAAACATGACTGGGAAGGGAAGTCCCACCAGAGTGCAGGGGTGTGGGGCTTCATGTAAGCAAGTTATGCAGCCATTGTTGGTACTGTGCTGTTTTCCACAGGTGGCTCTCTTTTTTTGGTGATGGGCAGGGAAGTAAATGGTGTCAGCTAGCTCCTTGGTTCCTAGAATGGGTTCTCCATGAACATTGCCACTTATGGAAGGCTCCAAGAAGAGCAAAAATCTCTCCCTGTGTACCCTAAGCTTTCTTAAGATTGGTGTTTCCAGGACACCTAGGTGGTTCAGTTGGTTAAGTGTCTGACTTCACCTCAGGTCATGATCTTACAGTTCATGAGTTCAAATCCTGTATGGGGCTCTGTGCTGAGAGTGCAGAGCCTGCTTGGGATTCTCTCTATCTCTTGCTACCTTCCCTAGCTTGCGCATGCATACTTGTGCATATGTGCTCTCCCTCACTCTCTTAAAATAAGTAAATAAACTAAAAAAAAATGTTTCCATGCCATCTTCCTCCAGGTTATTTGCCTTTTTTTCTCTAGGAGTATGGCAGTGCCCTCAGAGCTCTATCCCAGCCAAGCCTGCTGACCTTTAAGTCAACAGTCTTCAAGCTCTGCTGGTTACAATAATTCATGAAATTCAGCCCTTCTCATTTTCTTTCTTTTCTTTTTTTTCTTTCCTTTTTTTTTTTGAGATAGAGAGTACATGAGCTGGGAAGAGGGAAGGAGGAGACAGAATCTTAGGCAGGTTCCATAGTCAGTGGGGAGCCTGATGAGGGGCTCAATCCCACAACCCTGGGATCAGGACCTGAACCAAAATCAATAGTATGAGACTCAACTAACTGAGCCACCCATGCGCCCTGACCCTTGTTTTCTAAGCCATCATCTTTGGGGATATGTTCTCTTCATGCATTCCCTTGTGTGCTCCTCTCTCTTTTGCCCTTCTTTGTGATAATGGCTCCCTCCCCTCTGTAGCACCCATGATTCATTTCTTTCCTAAACCATGTCTCCATACTCCCTATCTTCTTCAAAGTGGCTTTTTCTTTCCCTTTAGTTTTGGAGTTTGTTCTGTCAGTCTTCAGGTTAATTAATTTCTGTGGTATTTAGGATGATTTGATAGTTATCTAGTGGTATTTGTGAAATGAGGTGAGAGTAGGGTTCACCTACTTTGTCACCATCTTCCTACTCACATATCCAGACTCCTCTCCATTAGCTCTTTGAGAATATTTGTCAGTTTATTTAAATTTTTGTCTAGTAAATCTAATATCTATGCTATCTCAAGGACAGTTTTAGCTCATTTTTTCTGTGAATGGATTATGCCCTTTATTTTTATGCTTTGTAATTTTACACAGAAAACTGGACATTTAGAATGTTATAGTGTGGTAACTCTGTAAATAAGATTCTTCCCTGTCCTCAGCATTTGTTTTGTTGCTTGCTATTGGATTCAGTTATTTGTTTAGTGATATTTATTAACAATTTTTTTAAAGTCTGTATTTTGTATCTGCTTTTGGGCTTAAGAGAGATGGGAGGGCAGTGACACTAGTAACTACAATTCTTAGAACCTGTAAACAGGGAGAACACTTCAGATATTTTATTCAATTAATTCTCACAAGGAATATTTGTAGTTAACATCATCATTATCATTTCACACATGAGAAAACAGTTCAGATTAATCCCTCTCCCAATGTCAAATCTGTAAAAGATTCCCACCCAGCTCTGTCTGACTTCAAGGTCAAGTGTCTGTGCTATGCTACCTTTATTTGTGTGAATTTCTTAATAGGAGAGAAAGTCAAGTGGGTAGGAGCTGACAGGAGAGTAGTAGGAGGTGGTCAATGTCAGAGAAAGATGAACTCTTGGTCATGGCAGGGTGTTTGTTGAACCCTTGACCTCTTGAAGACTTCTTTGAATTCCAGTGGAATTGAGCTCTGAGATAAGAAGCGTCAATGGGACCTTGGATGGTTGCTTCCTCATTAGGCTGAGGTATTGGGAGGAGGCAGAAAGATGTAGAGGAGTGACACTCTGGAAGTCTCTGGAAAATTCCCTTTGCTTACATACAGTATTTAGTGGATATTTCCAAGTGGGACATAACACAGAACAAAACACACAACACAGAACACAGAACAAAAGCCAATGTTTCCTATTCTTTTTATGGAATGGAGGGAGAGCCAATTCTTCCCAGGTTTAACCCTCCCCAGTTTTCCCCTCCTCCTTCTCCTGGGAGAGAGTTTGTTTGTTGGTGTAGTTGAGGTGAGCAGAGAACTTCGCAGGAGGCTGCCTTCCCTAGGAGGTTTAATTGCCAGAGACTAGGGACAGAGATGTGACAGAGGAGGGGTCTCCAAGGATTTGTGAAAATAGAAGCAACTTTCCCTAGTCACAGCAGAGGGGAAGAACAATGGGTAGCAGTGAGAAGTGAGGGAATAAACCTCTCACTAAAATGTTGTCCCTGGTCCAGTGAGGGGTTTCATCCATGAGCGAGAGGCTTTTTCCTGAGTCCTAGAAAGGTGGAAAGGAAGGCCACCTTGCCTTCCTTTTGAATAAGATATATGATCTCTCTGTGCTACAATTGTTGTTTCTGGAAGACTTTTTCTTAACCACTAATTATTCCAACAAGGTTTTAGGATGAAGCTTACTCTTCTAGGTTTTGTATGTGCTGTGTGTGTGTGTTTGTGTGTGTGTGTGTGTGTGTGTGTCTGTGTGTCTGTGTGTGTCTGTGTGCGTGCGCATGTGCATGTGTGTCCCTTTTTTCAGAACCCATTTTCTTCCCATTTTAACCAATCCTAATGCATTTTTTTAAAACCTTTCCACAGTCCTCATGGAAGGCATCAAGCATGACTACCTGTGAATGGGGAGTGACCCAAGCACCTCAGTCAACTCCCAATTTCACAGAACAGGAGAGATTCTAGAGGAGTTCTGACTACACAAGTCTTTTTTTTTTTTTTTTTGAAACTTTGTTCCTCTAACAGAAGGTCCTTCCTTTTTCCATTTAAGCCCCATTTCCTTCTAAGTAGATGGAGGCTCACTGGCTTCCCTGCACTGAAAGAGATCCTGTTGCAGACCCAACTGATTAGAGCAGCCCTCCCTTGGTGAAGTCTGTTTTCCAAGGACAAAGGGGTTGAGACTCCTGACCTTCCCTCCTCACTTCCAGGCCCTTCCTGATGTTATTGATTACATGGTTTCAGGTAAGATTCTTCCTTTATGTGTCTTGTATTTCTCCTTCTGTTATCAAATGCTTAAAATGTTTGTTCACCCTACAACTACTTTTGCCATTCACCCCCTTACTATTTCTACTGAGGTAGAGACCTCCTGTGTGGTTAGATTTTGTTTCTGGCATGGGTTTTTACCTCCTAATTATTTGTTCTGTGACTAGTTCAAGGGATGACCTGAGAGTTGTTTCATCCAATCTGTCATGTTACTGCTTGAGAGACTGAGGCCCAGAAGAGGAAGTGAATTCCTCAGCGTCTCACCAGAGGTTTTAAGAAAGATGGGGACTGTTTTGTCTTTTAAAGTTTAGAGAGGATGTGACAATGGATAGACCTTCTGAAATGGGCCCCCTAGGGTATTGGGAAAGCTAACTTTCCTGATGACATCTGGCTGTTAGATTTTGAATGAGAGTGGTGAAGTTGCCTCTTGCTGACCCACGTTTCTAACTCTTGGCAAAATGTTTCTCCTTGCTTCTTCTCCACACCTTGTATATATTTTTACATTTGGATATTTTCTCCTATACCTCTTCTTCTTGAAGGACAGTTAGGGATCTGCCATTATTTTGAAAAGCATGCTTTGGGTTTTGGTATCTTTTCCCTTCTCTTCCAATTCCACAGTTTCATTTCTCTTTGAGAAAGTTGCCCTGAGTTTGACTTTTCCCCTTTCTACTGATGGGCTCCTTGATGAAATTCTTCTGCACAGCTCTGCAAGAGTCTCTCATGCATAGTCTAGGGCTCTGGCAAGTCTGATGTGGGGGACATAGAAGGACTTTCCTGCCCTAATATCTCTCACTGTTGCCCAACTAAAACTATTTGTGTTGTACTCCCTTGGTAGTTTGTCAGGAGAAATGTGCATCTCAATTGGCAGCAAGGTCTTAGATTACATTGATTGGTGCCTTTTTCATTTGTAAAGATTAGTTTATCTGGTCAATTTATAAAAACACATTGAAAATCAATAAATGCATCTGATAAGAGAGTACTAAGTGTCCAATTTCCCTTTCAACTTGAAAATTCTGATTTCCAATGCAATGTGCTTTAAAAAAAACTTCCCTCCTCCTTTATCTTTCTACCCCATTTGTACAGAGCATACTAAGTGCTGGAGATTGTATACTTCTCAATAGCTGTCACTTTGTATTGGATACTTACTATGTGCCAGACACTAGAATAGGGGCTTTTACATTCATTATCTTATTTTATCCTCACAGCCACTATACATGATGAAACTGGGGTTCAGAATGATTAAGGAACCTGTCCAATATTACACAGCTGGTGTCCCCCCTCTGTTTGTACCATCAAAGTTTCTTTTCATGTCTTTTAGAGACCCTTCTTAGGTCCCTCCATCTCTCCGCCACCCTGTGAACAGCCTTGGACCAGCTTCTTCAATCAACAGCAACAATGGCCACCATTTGTTTAGCTTTTTCTGGGTGAACTGTGCAAATGTCTGGTGTTTTTTAGCACATGAGTCCTTTTAATCTTTATAACAACTATAGAAGGTAATTATTCTTATCCTCATTTTGCAGATGAGATGAAAGCTTCAGTGAGCACTTGCCCAAAGCTATTAATTGGCTGAATCTTAGCTCTTAACTATGACCTAGTGATGTATAAAGTCCCAACTCCTCAACCTGTTGTTCAGGACCAGTCTTCCTCCACTGCTTCCCTCTGTGAGTCTGCTGCTCAGCCAATGTGCTCAGCTTGCCTCCCCCACCAACGCTGCTTTCTTCTCTCTGCCTCAGGGTTTGCCGTGTCCTTATCCCTGAATATATGATCAGTTTCTACTCAGCCTTGGATATTCCAGTTATCTTTCAGGATCCAGGGGCCTCCTTCAATTCCATCAAACAAATGACAATCTCCAATCAGGTATGCATAGGTAATATGTGGAGCACACAGGAATCACACTCAAGGTCTTTGTGCTTAGTAAACATACCATAACATTGTGAAATTCATCTTGAAAATGTAAATACCACGACCAGATAAATAACTTCAATTCAACAATAAAAAGTAGGGTCTTTTCACTTTTTAGGGAAATGTAATAAAAATTTTGGACCAGAACTACGCACATAAGCACCAGGTTTTCATACATTTCAGAGTTTATAGATCCCCACACTAGTAACCTTTGATGTTCTGTTGATCAACAAGACAATACTTGATCAATCAGCAACTTACGGATTCTAAACACCAAGCACTATAAGAAAGAGGAGTGATCGCAGATGGAGAGGGAATTGATGGAAGAGTGCAGATTTCAGAGGTGGGGGGAAAGGGTCAGCAAGAGTGTCAGCTCCCAGGAGGAGACTGTGTCTCCTTGTTCACTCGATTCCTAGCATGTAGCATAGTGGCTGGCACATAGTAAGTGCTCAAAAAATATCTGTTGAATGAATGAAGTCATTCCAGGCAGATGGGTTGATGTGAATGCAAGCATAGGGTCTAGCTGGTAGAGACATGAGTGAGATTTGGCATATTAATTTGGAGAGGAAAGTTGGGACAAGCCTGAGATGTTTGGATTTTCTGAGTTTAGCCTTGCAGGTGGAACCCTTGTCATTTGGGACAGGCAAGGTTCTTGAACATGTCCAATGGTGAGAGAGGAAGCTGGAAAGGGTCAGGCCATGACTGTTGTCCCTGTTAAAGTTGGGGGAAGATGTTTCTGGTTACTAAAGAGCCAGGGACTGCTATGGGAAGACCTTGACATGGCAGGACGTCCAAAGAGTGCTAGAGGGGTTTGCAGGCAACGTGGTCTATTCCACTATCTTTCCCATCAGGATAAAAGAGTCTGTGATGCTGGGCTCTCACAGCCCCCAGAGTCCCAGAAGTCAGAGATCTCACTGTGGCATTGATAATAGGAGAACCCTGTCCCTATGGCTGGCTTCCCACTTCACTCAGGTGCTCCTTCTGTTTCTGTTCCTCATCCCATTCGTGTTGTTGCCTTTCCCCTGATTCTTCCCTCTTAGCATCTGTGTTCTCTTTCTCACCATATGTTCCCTGCCCTCTACTACATTGTTTTTGTTTTCTTATTTTTTGTTCTCAGTTTTTAAGAGTCTCTTATGCTTTGGCTCTCTCCCACTCTAACCTCTTTTTTTTTCCTTCCCCTCCCCCATGGGTTTCTGTTAAGTTTCTCAGGATCCACATAAGAGTGAAAACATATGGTATCTTTCTTTCTCTGTATGGCTTATTTCACTTAACATCACACTCTCCAGTTCCATCCACGTTGCTACAAAGGGCCATATTTTGTTCTTTCTCATTGCCCTGTAGTACTCCATTGTGTATATAAACCACAATTTCTTTATCCATTCATCAGTTGATGGACATTTTAGGCTCTTTCCATAATTTGGCTATTGTTGAGAGTGCTGCTATAAACATTGGGGTACAAGTGCCCCTATGCATCAGTACTCCTGTATCCCTTGGGTAAATTCCTAGCAGTGCTATTGCTGGGTCATAGGGTAGGTCTATTTTTAATTTTCTGAGGAAACTCCACACTGCTTTCCAGAGCGGCTGCACCAATTTGCATTCCCACCAACAGTGCAAGAGGGTTCCCGTTTCTCCACATCCTTGCCAGCATCTATGGTCTCCTGATTTGTTCATTTTGGCCACTCTGACTGGCATGAGGTGATACCTGAGTGTGGTTTTGATTTGTATTTCCCTGATGAGGAGCGATGTTGAGCATCTTTTCATGTGCCTGTTGGCCATCCGGATGTCTTCTTTGGAAAAGTGTCTATTCATGTTTTCTGCCCATTTCTTCACTGGGTTATTTGTTTTTTGGGTGTGGAGTTTGGTGAGCTCTTTATAGATTTTGGATACTAGCCCTTTGTCCGATATGTCATTTGTAAATATCTTTTCCCATTCCGTTGGTTGCCTTTTAGTTTTGTTGGTTGTTTCCTTTGCTGTGCAGAAGCTTTTTATCTTCATAAGGTCCCAGTAATTCATTTTTGCTTTTAATTCCCTTGCCTTTGGGGATGTGTCGAGTAAGAGATTGCTCCGGCTGAGGTCAGAGAGGTCTTTTCCTGCTTTCTCCTCTAGGGTTTTGATGGTTTCCTGTCTCACATTCAGGTCCTTTATCCATTTTGAGTTTATTTTTGTGAATGGTGTGAGCAAGTGGTCTAGTTTCAACCTTCTGCATGTTGCTGTCAAGTTCTCCCAGCACCATTTGTTAAAGAGGCTGTCTTTTTTCCATTGGATGTTCTTTCCTGCTTTGTCAAAGATGAGTTGACCATACGTTTGTGGGTCTAGTACTGGGGTTTCTATTCTATTCCATTGGTCTATGTGTCTGTTTTTGTGCCAATACCATGCTGTCTTGATGATGACAGCTTTGTAGTAGAGGCTAAAGTCTGGGATTGTAATGCCTCCTGCTTTGGTCTTCTTCTTCAAAATTACTTTGGCTATTCAGGGACTTTTGTGGTTCCATATGAATTTTAGGATTGCTTGTTCTAGTTTCGAGAAGAATGCTGGAGCAATTTTGATTGGGATTGCATTGAATGTGTAGATAGCTTTGGGTAGTATTGACATTTTGACAATATTTATTCTTCCAATCCATGAGCAGGGAATGTTTTTCCATTTCTTTATATCTTCTTCAATTTCCTTCATAAGCTTTCTATAGTTTTCAGCATACAGATCTTTTACATCTTTGGTTAGATTTATTCCTAGGTATTTTACGCTTCTTGGTGCGATTGTGAATGGGATCAGTTTCTTTATTTGTCTTTCTGTTGTTTCATTATTAGTGTATAAGAATGCAGCTGATTTCTGTACATTGATTTTGTATCCTGCAACTTTGCTAGATTCATGTAGCAGTTCTAGCAGACTTTTGGTGGAGTCTGTCGGGTTTTCCATGTATAATATCATGTCGTCTGCAAAAAGTGAAACTTTCACTTCATCTTTGCCAATTTTGATGCCTTTGATTTCATTTTGTTGTCTTATTTCTGATGCTAGAACTTCCAACACTATGTTAAAGAACAGTGGCAAGAGTGGACATCCCTGTCGTGCTCCATGTCTCAGGGGGAAAGCTCTCAGTTTTTCCCCATTGAGGATGATATTGGCTGTGGGCTTTTCATAAATGGCTTCTATGAGGTTTCTATATGTTCCAGCTTTCTCAAGGGATTTTATTAAGAAAGGACGGTGTATTTTGTCAAATGCTTTTTCTGCATCTAGTGTCAGTATTATATGGTTCTTATCCTGTCTTTTATTAATGTGATGTATCACAGTGATTGATTTGTGAATGCTGAACTAGCCCTGCAGCCAAGGAGTGAATCCCACTTGATCATGGTGAATAATTCTTTTTATATGCTGTTGAATTCTATTCGCTAGTATCTTATTGAGAATTTTTGCTTCCATATTCATCAGGGATATTGGCCTGTAGTTCTCTTTTTTGCTGGGCATTTGTCTGGTTTGGGAATCAAAGTAATGCTGACTTCATAAAATGGGTCTGGAAGTTTTCCTTCCCTTTCTATTTTTTAGAACAGCTTGAGAAGGATAGGTATTAACTCTGCTTTAAATGTCTGGTAGAATTCCCCAAGGACAACATCTGGTCCAGGACTCTTATTTGTTGGGAGATTTTTGATAACTGATTCAATTTCTTCACTAGTTATGGGTCTGTTAAAATTTTCTATTTCTTCCTGTTTGAGTTTTGGTAGTGTGTGGGTGTTTAGGAATCTGTCCATTTCTTCCAGGTTGTCCAATTTGTTGGCATATATTTCTCACAGTATTCCCTGATAATTGCTTGTATTTCTCAGCGATTGGTTGTGATAAATCCATTTTTATCCATGATTTTATCTATTTGGGTCCTCTCTCTTTTCTTTTGGAGAAGACTGACCAGAGGTATATCAATTTTGTTTATTTTTTTACTTAAAAAAATTTTAATGTCTATTTTTGAGAGAGAGAGAGAGAGAGAGAGAGAGAGAGAGAGAACACAAGCAGGGGAGGGGCAGAAAGAGAGGGAGACACAGAAACTGAAGCAGGCTCCAGGCTCTGAGCTGTCAGCACAGAGCCTGACGCAGGGCTCGAACTCATGAACTGTGACATCGTGACCTGAGCTGAAGTCAGAGGCTTAACCGACTGAGCCACCCAGGTGCCCCAATTTTGTTTAGTTTTTCAAAAAACCAACTCTTGGTTTCATTGGTCTGCTCTACTGTTTTTTGTTTTCGTTTTTTTTTTTAATTGTATAGTGTTTATTTTTGCTCTGATCTTCATTATATGCTTTTTTCTGCTGGGTTTGGGGTGTCTTTGCTGTTCTGCTTCCAGTTCCTTTAGGTGTGCTGTTAGATTTTGTATTTGGGATTTTTCTTGTCTCTTGAGATAGGCCTGGATTGCAATGTATTTTCCTCTCAGGACTGCCTTTGCTGCATCCCAAAGGGTTTGGATTGTTGTATTTTCATTTTCGTTTGTTTCCATATATTTTTTAATACTTCCCTAATTGCCTGGTTGACCCATTTGTTTCAGCGTAGGATGTTATTTAACCTCCATGCTCTTGGAGGTTTTCCAGATTTTCCCTGTGGTTGATTTCAAGTTTCACAGCATTGTGATCTGAAAGTGTGCATGGTATGATCTCAATTCTTTTATATTTATGGAGGGCTGGTTTGTGACCCATTATGTGACCTATCTTGGAGAATGTCATGTCCACTCAAGAAGAAGTATATTCTGCTGCTTTGGGATGCAGAGTTCTAAATATATCTGTCAAGTCCATCTGGTCCAATGTATCATTCAGGGCCCTTGTTTCTTTATTGATCCTGTGTCTAGATGATCTATCCATTGTTGTAAGTGGAGTATTAAAGTCCCCTGCAATTACCCCATTCATATCAATAGGGTTGCTGATGTTTGTGATTAATTGTTTTATATATTTGGGGGCTCCCGTATTTGGCACATAGACATTGACAATTTTTTAGCTCTTCCTGATGGATAAACTCTATAATTATTATGCCCTTCTTCATCTCTTGTTACAGCCTTTAATTTAAAGTCTAGTTTGTCTGATACAAGTATGGCTACCCCAGTTTCTTGTGACTTCCAGTGGCTTGATAGATAGTTCTCCATCCCCTCACTTTAAGTCTGAAGGTGTCCTCAGGTCTACAATGAATCTCTTGTAGACAGCAAATAGGTGGGTCTTATTTTTTTTATATCTATTCTGATACCGTATGTCTTTTGGTTGGAGTATTTAGTCCATTCATATTCAGTGTTATTATGAAAGATATGGGTTTAGAATCATTGTGTTAACTGTGCCTTTCATGCTTGTAGTGTTGTCACTGGTACCTTGTGGTCCTTGCAACATTTCACTCACATAGTCCCCCTTAGGATCTCTTGTAGGGCTGGTTTAGTGGTGATGAATTCCTTCAATTTTTGTTTGGGAAAACCTTTATTCTCCTTCTATTCTGAGTGACAGGCTTGCTGGATAAAGGATTGTTGGCTGCATATTTTTCCTTTTCATCACATTGAAGATTTTCTGCCATTTTTATGGCCTGCCAACTTTCAGTAGATAGGTCTGCTACTACCCGTATGTGTATATTTTTGTATTTAAGGTCCGTTTATCCCTAGATGTTTTCAGAATTCTCTCTTTACCCTTGTATTTTGCCAGTTTCACTATGATATGTCATGTAGAATATGAATTCAAATTACGTTTGAAGGGAGTTCTCTGTGCTTTTGGACTTGAATGTGTCCCTGCCCAGATTGGGGAAGTTCTCAGCTATGATTTGTTTAAGTACACCTTCAGCCCCTTTTCTCTTTCTCTTCTTCTGGAATTTCTGTGCTACAGATAGTGTTCCGTTTGATTGCATCACTTAGTTCTCTAATTCTCCCCTCTTGATCCTTGATTTTTTATCTCTCTTTTTCTCAGCTTCCTCTTTATCCATAAGTTTATATTCTAATTCACCTATTCTCCCTTCTTCTTCTTCTTCTTCTTCTTCTTCTTCTTCTTCAATCCATGCTGTGGCCACCTCCATTTTATTTTGTACCTCATTTGTAGCATTTTTTAATTCATCATAACTATTTTTTAGATCCTTTATCTGGGAAGTAATAGATTTTCTGCTGTCTTCTATGCCTTTTTCAAGCCCAGCAATTAATCTTATGACTATTATTCTAAATTCTTGTTCATTTATAGTGCTTACATCTGTTTTGAACCATTCTTTAGCTGTCACTTCTTCTTGGAATATCTTTTCTGGGTAATTCTTCCATTTTGTCATTTTGTCTAGTTTTCTGTTGCTTATGAGTTTTAAATGCTTGTTATGTGCTCTGCACCTTTCAGCACTGCTATATTAAAGGGAGGTCATATTATGTCCAGGGCCTGGCCCTTCAGGAGGTGTTTTTTTGGAGAGTGTTATTTGCTCTCTGTTGTGACTTTATTTCTCTACTCATAGTGATGTTTTGGGCCTTCCACCAGGTGTGCTTTGATTTGTTCCTTGAAGCAGCCCGGAAAGGAAAACAGACAAAAAAACAGGAAGCAAAGACACACAAACACACAGACAAAACAGACAACACACACACACACACACACACACACACACACACACACAAAGTCCAAAAGGAAAAACCAGTCCAAAAGGAGAAACACCAGCTACAATAAAGAACAGGGTGGGGGCGGTGCTGATGGAAGACCACATACAAACAGAGAAATGACAGGGGCAGGGACAAAGAGAGAATAAACATTGACCAGGCAGAGAGACTAAATGGCTTAATCCAGAGAGAGAGAGAAAGGAAAATAAAGAAGGATGTGGCAACAGAAAAACAAAGATAGTTACCCAGGCAGAGAAACTATATGGCTTGATTATTCCAGAGAGAGAAAGGAAAGTACAGAAGGAGATGTAGAACATGTATCAAGGGAATGGATTAAATATTTCTGCTTAGATAAGCCAACAACCAGAGTAACCAGCCTAGAGGGGGGAAAAGATAGGAAAAGAGAATATGTGTAAATAACAAGAATTGTCCTGGAATTAATCCAGGCTATACAGCATCACTGGTCTGGATGACGGAGCTGTCTGGTTGCACAGCATCTATCTGGCTCATGCAGATACGCAGTTACCCAGTGAATAAGGGCGTGGTTTGGTGTAGGCTCGTCCCATCTTCACAATGGGCCCAGGGACCAATCCCTGAGGCCCCACCTTGGTGGTGGTGGTGGAGAAAAATGGTGATTACCCAGTCTCTTCTCCACGAACCCAGTGGACTCCATTTGAGTTGTTCTCACTCTTCTGAGAGTGCAGACAGGGTGGTCCTTCTCAATCCACTGACTCCCCTGACCTGGCGCTTGGCTAGGATTCAAAGTCCTGCTCCATGCACTGTGGCACTGGGGACGTGCCTCTCTGTGCTGCTTGATATGCGGTCCTGGCTGGCTTTGTCAGTGTGGCAGCACT
Organism: Prionailurus viverrinus; assembly: GCF_022837055.1. Lineage (NCBI taxonomy): Eukaryota > Metazoa > Chordata > Mammalia > Carnivora > Felidae > Prionailurus > Prionailurus viverrinus. The sequence continues at coordinate 89,644,483 of NC_062561.1, read as the reverse complement.
CCAGGGAAGGGACTGCTTTCTCCTACTGTGGACTGCACCCCTGACCTACCACCAAACTGGGGGCTGGCTCTCCTCCTCCTCAGGTGCGTGAATGGGACAGCTGGCCCCAGTCGGAAGAAAGCCCTTCAGTCAGAGATGGGATCCCTCTCAGTCCCAGTTGAGGTTTATCTCTTGTTCAGATACAGTCGTATGCTTCCCAAGCCACCCTTTCTCTTTCTTTGTCTCTACACAAAAGGGGATCCCTCCTCTCATGCCTATGTGACCCATTTTATCTTCCTCAATTCACAGTCACCCACCTATAGCCCTTCAAAGATGTCCTGGTGTCTCCCTTTTAGACTCAGTCTCTTTTCCTCCTAGACTCTTGGGGTTCAAAGTCCTTTGGCTTCAACACTTCTTTGTTTGAGAGACATGGGAAGTACAGATCACTCTACTTCTCCACCATGTTGGCTTTCCTCTTTCTCTCCTCTTTTCTTTTTGATAAAGTCTGGCAATAGGTTTGTCAGTTTGTTAATTTTTTCAAAATTCAAAGTCTTCTCAAAATTCAAAATTTTCAAAATTGGTTTTATTGGTCTGCTTCATTATTTTTTAGTTTCTATATCATTTATATCATCCCTAATATTTATTATTTCCTTTCTTCTTTTGCCTTTAGGCTTTGTTTATTGTTCTTTTTCTAGCTCTTGTAGGTGTAACATTAGGTTATTTATTTGAGATTTTTCTTGCTTCTTAAGGTAGACCAGTATTGCTATGTATTTCCCTTTTAGGACCACTTTTGCTGCATCCTAAAGGTTTTGGAATATTGCATTTTCATTTTCATTTGTTTCCATGTACTTTATTTTATTGCTTCTTTGATTTCCTGGTTGACACATTTATGGTTTAGTAGGATGTTCTTTACCCTCCATGTATTTGTGGTCTTTCCAGATATTTTCTTGTGATTGACTTCTAGTTTCATAGGGTTGTGGCCATAAAAGAAGGGTTGGGGAAATGGGTGGGAGGGGCATTGAGGAGGGCACATGTTGGGATGAGCACTGGGTGTTGTATGTAAGCGATGAATCTTGGGAATCTATTCCCAAGGCCAAGAGCACACTGCATACACTGTATATTAACTAACTTGACAATAAATTACATTAAAAAAAAAGAAATATGGTTTCAAATATTTTAATCTTCTTGAATTTGTTGCAGCTTGTTTTGTGGGCTAATATATGATTTATTCTGGAGAATGTTTCATATGCATTGGAAAAGAATGTGTATTCTGCTGTTTCAGGATGAAATATTCTGAACATATCTGTTAAGTCCACCTAGTCCAGTGTGTCATTCAAAGGCATTGTTTCCTTGTTGATTTTCTGCTTAGATGATCTGTCTATTGATGTAAGTTGGTGTTAAAGTCCCCTACTATTATTGTATTACTATTGATTTGTTCCCTTATGTCTTTTATTAATTGTTTTATATATTTTGGTGCTTCCATATTAGGTGCATCAATACTTAGAATTGTTATATCTTTTTGTTGCATTTTCCCCTTTATGATGGTATAGTGCCCTTCTTCTAAAAACATTTGTTTATGTTTATTTATTTTTGAGAGAGAGAGAGAACACACAAGTGCAGGAGGGGCAGAGAGAGAGGGGGACACAATCAAAAGCAGGCTCCAGGCTCTGAGCTGTCAGCACAAAGGCTGATGTGAGGCTCAAACCCATGAACCATGATATCATGACCTGAACCAAAGTCGGACACTTAACTGACTGAGACACCCAGGAGCCCCTATAATGCCCTTCTTTATCTTTTCTTACAATCTTTGTTTTAAAGTCTAGGGCGTGTGGGTGGCTCAGTCGGTTGGTCATCCGACTTTGGCTCAGGTCATGATCTCACCATCCATGATTTTGAGCCGTGTGTTGGGCTCTGTGCCAACAGCTCAGAGCCTGGAGCCTGATTTAGTTTCTGTGTCTCCCTCTTCTCTCTGCCCCTCCCCCCACTCACGCTCTGTCTCTGTCTCTCTCTTTCAAAAAAAATTAAAAAAACAAAAAATAAAAAATAAAGCCTAGTTTTCTTGATATAAGTATTGCTACTCCACCTTCTTTTAACATCCATTTGCATGGTAAATATTTCTCCATCTCCTCACTTTTTATATGAATGTGCCTTCAGGTATAAATGAGTCCCTTGTAGGCACTGTATTCAATGGTCTTTTTATTTTTCAATATATGAAATTTATTGTCAAATTGGTTTCTATACAACACCCAGTACTCATCCCAAAAGGTGCCCTCCTCAATACCCATCACCCACCCTCTCCTCCCTCCCACCCCCCATCAACCCTCAGTTTGTTCTCAGTTTTTAACAGTCTCTTATGCTTTGGCTGTCTCCCACTCTAACCTCTTTTTTTTTTCCTTCCCCTCCCCCTTGGGTTCCTGTTAAGTTTCTCAGGATCCACATAAGAGTGAAACCATATGGTATCTGTCTTTCTCTGTATGGCTTATTTCACTTAGCATCACACTCTCCAGTTCCATCCACGTTGCTACAAAAGGCCATATTTCATTTTTTCTCATTGCCACGTAGTATTCCATTGTGTATATAAACCACATCTTCTTTATCCATTCATCAGTTGATGGACATTTAGGCTCTTTCCATAATTTGGCTATTGTTGAGAGTGCTGCTATGAACATTGGGGTACAGGTGCCCCTATGCATCAGTACTCCTGTATCCCTTGGATAAATTCCTAGCAGTGCTATTGCTGGGTCATAAGGTAGGTCTATATTTAATTTTCTGAGGAACCTCCACACTGCTTTCCAGAGCTGCTGCACCAATTTGCATTCCCACCAACAGTGCAAGAGGGCTCCCGTTTCTCCACATCCTCTCCAGCATCTATGGTCTCCTGATTTGTTCATTTTGACCACTCTGACTGGCGTGAGGTGATACCTGAATGTGGTTTTGATTTGTATTTCCCTGATAAGGAGTGACGCTGAACATCTTTTCATGTGCCTGTTGGCCATCCGGATGTCTTCTTTAGAAAAGTGTCTATTCATGTTTTCTGCCCATTTCTTCACTGGGTTATTTGTTTTTCGGGTGTGGAGTTTGGTGAGCTCTTTATAGATTTTGGATACTAGCCCTTTGTCCAATATGTCATTTGCGAATATCTTTTCCCATTCTGTTGGTTGCCTTTTAGTTTTGTTGGTTGTTTCCTTTGCTGTACAGAAGCTTTTTATCTTCATAAGTTCCCAGTAATTCACTTTTGCTTTTAATTCCCTTGCCTTTGGGGATGTGTCGAGTAAGAGATTGCTACGGCTGAGGTCAGAGAGGTCTTTTCCTGCTTTCTCCTCTAAGGTTTTGATGGTTTCCTGTCTCACATTTAGGTCCTTTATCCATTTTGAGTTTATTTTTGTGAATGGTGTGAGAAAGTGGTCTAGTTTCAACCTTCTGCATGTTGCTGTCCAGTTCTCCCAGCACCATTTGTTAAAGAGGCTGTCTTTTTTCCATTGAATGTTCTTTCCTGCTTTGTCAAAGATGAGTTGGCCATACGTTTGTGGGTCTAGTTCTGGGGTTTCTATTCTATTCCATTGGTCTATGTGTCTGTTTTTGTGCCAATACCATGCTGTCTTGATGATGACAGCTTTGTAGTAGAGGCTAAAGTCTGGGATTGTGATGCCTCCTGCTTTGGTCTTCTTCTTCAAAATTCCTTTGGCTATTCGGGGCCTTTTGTGGTTCCATATGAATTTTAGGATGGCTTGTTCTAGTTTCAAGAAGAATGCTGGTGCAATTTTGATTGGGATTGCATTGAATGTGTAGATAGCTTTGGGTAGTATTGACATTTTGACAATATTTATTTTTCCAAACCATGAGCAGGGAATGTCTTTCCATTTCCTTAAATCTTCTTCAATTTCCTTCATAAGCTTTCTATAGTTTTCAGCATACAAATCCTTTACATCTTTGGTTAGATTTATTCCTAGGTATTTTATGCTTCTTGGTGCAATTGTGAATGGGATCAGTTTCTTTATTTGTCCTTCTGTTGCTTCATTGTTAGTGTAGAAGAATGCAACTGATTTCTGTACATTGATTTTGTATCCTGCAACTTTGCTGAATTCATGTATCAGTTCTAGCAGACTTTTGGTGGAGTCTATCGGATTTTCCATGTATAATATCATGTCATCTGCAAAAAGCGAAAGCTTGATTTCATCTTTGCCAATTTTGATGCCTTTGATTTCCTTTTGTTGTCTGATTGCTGATGCTAGAACTTCCAGTACTATGTTAAACAGCAGTGGTGACAGTGGGCATCCTTGTCGTGTTCCTGATCTCAGGGAAAAAGCTCTCATTTTTTCCCCATTGAGGATGATGTTAGCTGTGGGCTTTTCATAAATGGCTTTTATGATCTTTAAGTTTGTTCCTTCTATCCCGACTATCTCAAGGGATTTTATTAAGAAAGGGTGCTGGATTTTGTCAAAGGCCTTTTCTGCACCGATTGACAGGATCATATGGTTCTTCTCTTTTTTTTTGTTAATGTGATGTATCACGTTGATTGATTTGCGAATGTTGAACCAGCCCTGCATCCCAGGAATGAATCCCACTTGATCATGGTGAATAATTCTTTTTATATGCCGTTGAATTCGATTTGCTAGTATCTTATTGAGAATTGTTGCATCCATATTCATCAGGGATATTGGCCTGTAGTTCTCTTTTGTTACTGGGTCTCTGTCTGGTTTAGGAATCAAAGTAATACTGGCTTCATAGAATGAGTCTGGAAGTTTTCCTTCCCTTTCTATTTTTTGGAATAGCTTGAGAAGGATAGGTATTATCTCTGCTTTAAACGTCTGGTAGAACTCCCCTGGGAAGCCATCTGGTCCTGGACTCTTATTTGTTGGGAGATTTTTGATAACCGATTCAATTTCTTCGCTGGTTATGGGTCTGTTCAAGCTTTCTATTTCCTCCTGATTGAGTTTTGGAAGAGTGTGGGTGTTTAGGAATTTGTCCATTTCTTCCAGGTTGTCCAATTTGTTGGCATATAATTTTTCATAGTATTCCCTGATAATTGTTTGTATCTCTGAGGGATTGGTTGTAATCATTCCATTTTTATTCATGATTTTATCTATTTGGGTCATCTCCCTTTTCTTTTTGAGAAGCCTGGCTAGAGGTTTGTCAATTTTGTTTATTTTTTCAAAAAAACAACTCTTGGTTTCGTTGATCTGCTCTACAGTTTTTTTAGATTCTATATTGTTTATTTCTGCTCTGATCTTTATTATTTCTCTTCTTCTGCTGGGTTAGGCTGCCTTTGCTGTTCTGCTTCTAGTTCCTTTAGGTGTGCTGTTAGATTTTGTATTTGGGATTTTTCTTGTTTCTTGAGATAGGCCTGGATTGCAATGTATTTTCCTCTCAGGACTGCCTTTGCTGCGTCCCAAAGCGTTTGGATTGTTGTATTTTCATTTTCGTTTGTTTCCATATATTTTTTAATTTCTTCTCTAATTGCCTGGTTGACCCACTCATTCGTTAGTAGGGTGTTCTTTAACCTCCATGCTTTTGGAGGTTTTCCAGACTTTTTCCTGTGGTTGATTTCAAGCTTGATAGCATTGTGGTCTGAAAGCATGCATGGTATAATTTCAATTCTTGTAAACTTATGAAGGGCTGTTTTGTGACCCAGTGTATGATCTATCTTGGAGAATGTTCCATGTGCACTCGAGAAGAAAGTATATTCTGTTGCTTTGGGATGTAGAGTTCTAAATATATCTGTCAAGTCCATCTGATCCAATGTCTCATTCAGGGTCCTTGTTTCTTTATTGACCGTGTGTCTAGATGATCTATCCATTTCTGTAAGTGGGGTGTTAAAGTCCCCTGCAATTACCACATTCTTATCGATAAGTTGCTTATGTTTATGAGTAATTGTTTTATATATTTGGGGGCTCCAGTATTCGGCACATAGACATTTATAATTGTTAGCTCTTCCTGATGGATAGACCCTGTAACTATTATATAATGTCCTTCTTGATCTCTTGTTACAGCGTTTAATTTAAAGTCTAGTTTGTCTGATATAAGTATGGCTACTCCAGCTTTCTTTTGGCTTCCAGTAGCATGATAAATAGTTCTCCATCCCCTCACTCTCAATCTAAAGGTGTCCTCAGGTCTCAAATGAGTCTCTTGTAGACAGCAAATAGATGGGTCTTGTTTTTTTATCCATTCTGATACCCTATGTCTTTAGGTTGGAGCATTTAATCCATTTACATTCAGTGTTATTATAGAAAGATATGGGTTTAGAGTCATTGTGATGTCTGTATGTTTTATGCTTGTAGTGATGTCTCTGGGACTTTGTCTCACAGGGTCCCCCTTAGGATCTCTTGTAGGGCTGGTTTAGTGGTGACAAATTCCTTCAGTTGTTGTTTGTTTGGGAAGACCTTTATCTCTCCTTCTATTCTAAATGACAGACTTGCTGGATAAAGGATTCTTGGCTGCATATTTTTTCTGTCTAGCACCCTGAAAATCTCGTGCCAATTCTTTCTGGCCTGCCAAGTTTCAAAAGAGAGATCAGTCACGAGTCTTATAGGTCTCCCTTTATATGTGAGGGCACGTTTATCCCTTGCTGCTTTCAGAATTTTCTCTTCATCCTTGTATTTTGCCAGTTTCACTATGATATGTTGTGCAGAAGATCAATTGAATTTGTGTCTGAAGGGAGTTCTCTGTGCCTCTTGGATTTCAATGCCTTTTTCCTTCCCCAGTTCAGGGAAGTTCTCAGCTATTATTTCTTCAAGTACCCCTTCAGCACCTTTCCCTCTCTCTTCCTCCTCTGGGATACCAATTATGCGTATATTATTTCTTTTTAGTGTATCACTTAATTCTCTAATTTTCCCCTCATACTCCTGGATTTTTTTTATCTCTCTTTTTCTCAGCTTCCTCTTTTTCCATAACTTTATCTTCTAGTTCACCTATTCTCTCCTCTGCCTCTTCAAGCCGAGCGGTGGTGGTTTCCATTTTTTTATGCATTTCGTTTAAAGTATTTTTCAGCTCCTCGTGACTGTTCCTTAGTCCCTTGATCTCTGTAGCAAGAGATTCTCTGCTGTCCTGTATACTGTTTTCAAGCCCAGCGATTAATTTTATGACTATTATTCTAAATTCACTTTCTGTTATATTATTTAAATCCTTTTTGATCAGCTCATTAGCTGTTGTTATTTCCTGGAGATTCTTCTGAGGGGAATTCTTCCGCTTGGTCATTTTGGATAGTCCCTGGCATGGTGAGGACCTGCAGGGCACTTCCCCTGTGCTGTGGTGTATAACTGGAGTTGGTGGGCGGGGCCGCAGTCAGACCTGATGTCTGCCCCCAGCCCACCGCTGGGGCCACAGTCAGACTGGTGTGTGCCTTCTCTTCCTCTCTCCTAGGGGCGGGATTCACTGTGGGGTGGTGTGGCCCGTCTGGGATACTTGCACACTGCCAGGCTTGTGATGCTGGGGATCTGGCGTATTAGCTGGGGTGGGTAGGCAAGGTGCACAGGGGCAGGAGGGGCAGGCTTAGCTCGCTTCTCCTTAGGTGATCCACTTCAGGAGGGGCCCTGTGGCAGCTGGAGGGCGTCAGATCTGCTGCCGGAGGTTTGGCTCCGCAGAAGCACAGAGTTGGCTGTTTGCGAGGAGCGAGTAAGTTCCCCAGCAGGAACTGGTTCTCTTTGGGATTTTGGCTGGGGGATGGGCGGGGGAGATGGCGCTGGCGAGCGCCTTTTTTCCCCACCAAACTGAGCTCTGTTGTCAGGGGGCTCAGCAGCTCTCCCTCCCTTTGTCCTCCAGCCTTCCCGCTTTGCGAGCAGAGTTGTTAACTTATGACCTCCCAGACTCTAAGTCGTGCTTGTTGTGGGAACACAGTCCGTCAGGCCCCTCCGCTTTTGCAAGCCAGACTTGGGGGCTCTGCTTAGCCAGTGAGCCGCCCCTCTGTCCCGGCTCCCTCCCGCCAGTCCGTGGAGCGCGCACCGCCTCACTGCCCTTCCTACCCTCTTCCGTGGGCCTCTCATCTGCGTTTGGCTCCGGCGACTCCGTTCTGCTAATCCTCTGGCGGTTTTCTGGGTTATTTAGGCAGGTGTAGATGGAATCTAAGTGATCAGCAGGACGTGCGGTGAGCCCAGCGTCCTCCTAAGCCGCCATCTTGCCGCCCCCCCCTCTCTGTTATATTATTTAAATCCTTTTTGATCAGTTCATTAGCTGTTGTTATTTCCTGGAGATTCTTCTGAGGGGAATTCTTCCGTTTGGTCATTTTGGATAGTCCCTGGAGTGGTGCGGACCTGCAGGGCACTTCCCCTGTGCTGTGGTGTATAACTGGAGTTGGTGGGCGGGGCCGCAGGCAGACCTGATGTCTGCCCCCAGCCCACCACTGGGGCCACAGTCAGACTGGTGTGTGCCTTCTCTTCCCCTCTCCTAGGGGCGGGATTCACTGTGGGGTGGCGTGACCCATCTGGGCTACTTGCACACTGCCAGGCTTGTGATGCTGGGGATCTGGCATATTAGTGGGGTGGGTAGGCAAGGTGCATGGGGGCAGAAGGGGCAGGCTTAGCTCGCTTCTCCTTAGGTGATCCACTTCAGGAGGGGCCCTGTGGCAGCTGGAGGGAGTCAGATCCGCTGCCAGAGGTTTGGCTCCGCAGAAGCACAGAGTTGGGTGTTTGCGCGGAGGGATCAATTTCCCTGGCAGGAACTGGTTCCCTTTGGGATTTTGGCTCGGGGATGGGCGAGGGAGTTGGCGCTGGTGAGTGCCTTTGTTCCCCACCAAACTGAGCTCTGTCGTCTGGGGGGTCAGCAGCTCTCCCTCCCTTTGTCTTCCACCTTCCCGCTTTCCGAGCAGAGCTGTTAACTTATGACCTCCCAGACGCTAAGTCGCGCTTGCTGTCAGAACACAGTCCAGCGGGACCCTCTGCTTTTGCCAGCCAGACTTGGGAGGCTCTGCTTGGCCAGCAGGCTGCCCCTCCACCCTGGCTCCCTCCCGCCAGTCCATGTAGCGCGCACCGCCTCGCCGCCCTTCCTACCCTCTTCCGTGGGCCTCTTGTCTGCGCTTGGCTCAGGAGACTCCGTTCTGCTAATCCTCTGGCGGTTTTCTGGGTTATTTAGGCAGGTGTAGGTGGAATCTAAGTGATCAGCAGGACACGCGGTGAGCCCAGCATCCTCCTATGCCGCCATCTTCCCAGTCATCTCTGGTCTTTTTTTTTTTTTTAATCCATTATGATACCCCATACCTTTTGATTGGAACATAAATCACGTGGTCTACAGTCCACTTACACTCAGAAATTATTGATAGATATGTATTTATTGTCAATTTCTGCTTGTTTTGTCATTGCTTCTGGAGATTTTCTCTGATCCTTTCTTGTCATTGTCACTTTTGTTCTGTCCTTTGCACTCAAAGAGTCCTTCATAATAATTCTTTCAGCCTGTTTCAGTGGTCACAAACTCCTAGCTTTTGTTTGTCTGGGAAACTCTTTATCTCTCCTCTATTCTGAATGATAGCCTTGTTGGATAGAGTATTCTTGACTGCAAATTTTCGTGTTCAGGACTTTGAATATATAATGCCACTCACTTCTGGCTTACCAAGTTTCTTTTGAGAAATCTTCAGCTAGACTTGTGGGTTTTCCCTTGTAATTTCAGGATTTCTTTTGTTCTGCTGCTTTTAAGATTTTTTCTGTGTCACTATATTTTGCAAATTTAGATACAATATGCTTTGGTTTGGGCTGCTTTTGTTGAATTTGATGGGAGTTCTCTGTGCCTCCTGGATTTGCATTTCTGTTTCCATCTCCAAGTTATGGAATTTTTCAACTATTATTTATTCAAATAAATATTCTACCCCTTTTTCCCTGTCTTCTTCTGGCACTCTTATAACATGAATGTTATTGTGTTTAATGGAGTCACTGATTTCCCTAAGTCTGTATTTGTGTTGCATATTTTTTTTCTTTTTTTTTTTTTTTGTTCAGCTTTGTTACTTTCCATTATTTTGTCTTTCAAGTCACTAATTCATTCCTCTGATTCTTCCAGCCTGCTTTTCATTGCATCAATCCTGTTTCTAATCAATTTTATTGCATTTTTCATCTCTTATTGATACTTTTTACCTCTTTTATCTCTGTGGTAAGGGTCTCACTGATGTCTTCTATCCTTTTCTCAAGCTCAGTGAGTAGCCTTATGATTGTTGCTTTGAATTCTCCATCAAGCGTGTTATTTATATCTGTTTGCTTAGATTTCTGTCTGTGGCCTTATCCTGTCCTTTCATTTGTGCTAAATTCCTGTGACTTGGCATTTTTTCTAAGTCTCTGCCTTCTTCTGTGTGTTACAAAAGCCAGTTATGTCTCCTGCTCCTGAAATTAATGGCCTTATGAAGAAGAGTTCATATATGTGTCCAGGGCCTGGGTGCTTCAGGGAGTGCTTCCAGTGTGTGCTGCATGGACTCTGCTCTTGTGTTTTGGTAGCTCTATCCTTCTGGCCAGTCATCTGTAGGGGCTCTCTTTGCCTACTGTAGGCAGTGTTTTGTCCCTGGCCTGAATGTAGTGAGTTTTAGCTAGGTATGTTCTTGTCTGCTTATGAAATGAGACTTGTCAGTACTGCCACCAGAACTGAGGCCCTACCAAACTCTCTGATCAGTAGATGTGGTGTGGGCATAGGTTTGTGGTGGTATTCTGGGTGAGCGGCCTATTACACTGGGACTGAGGAAAGCATGACTGAGAAAGGGCTCCCACTGGAGCACAGGGTGTTGGGGCTTGGTGTAAGCACATTATGCAGCCAGTGCTATCAGTGCACTGCTTCCCACAGGTGGTTCTGTGTTGAGTGGTGGGGGAGGAAAATGGTGCTGGCCAGCTCCTTTGTTCCTGGAGAAGCATTTCCATGAATACTTCATTTCAGGGACATTCTCTGAAGAAAGCAAATAATCTCTCCCCTATGTGCCCAGGAATTCTTCAGATCACTTTTCTGTGTTTTCTTCCCTGATGTTGTTTGCCTGTCTTCTCTCCAGGAGCAGTGTAATGCCCTCAAGACTTTATCCCAGCCAAGCCCATTGACCTTTAAAACTCCATGCTTTAAGCCATGATGGTTGCAAGAATTCACATATTCAACCCCTCTCATTTTCCAAGCCAGTGGCTTTGGGGAAATGTTATCCTTGTGCATTCCCCTGATTGCTTCTCTCTCTCTCTTTCTCTGTAACCACAGCTGCAAACACTGTGATCCAAACACAGGTGATTTTCCAAACACCTGTGATCCATTTCTCCCCCAAACCACATCTCCATACTTCTTACCTTCTTCAAAATGGCCTCTTCTCTCCCTTTAGTTGGGAAGTTTGTTCTGTCAGCTTTCAGGTTGATTTCTAGGGTGTTAAGGATGATTTGATAGTTATCTAGTTGTGTTCATGGAAAGAGGCAAGCTTAGTGTCCACTTTGTTGCATCTCCCCTTCTCCTAAATCAGTATTTGTGCCTTTCCTGATTATGCTAAAAGTTGTTACTTCGGGGGTATTTTGTTTTAAATGTCCTTTAAGCACAAAAAAATAGGAGGCGCCTGGTGGCTTAGTCTGTTAAGTGTCTGACTTCAGCTCAGGTCATGATCTCATGGTTTGTGAGTTTGAGGCCCCCCCATACATCTCTGGTTTTTTTTTTTGTTTTTTTTTTTTTAATTTTTTTAACGTTTATTTATTTTTGAGAGAGAGAGAGACAGAGAATGAGTGGGGGAGGGGCAGAGGGAGACACACACACAGAATCTGAAGCAGGTTTCAGGCTCTGAGCTGTCAGCACATAGCCTGACGCAGGGCTCAAACCCGTGAGCCATGAGATCACGATCTGAGCCAAAGTCGGCTGCCTAACCAACTGAGGCACCCAGGCGCCCCAAGCCCCCCATACATCTCTGTGATGACAGCTGGGAGCCTGGAGCCTGTTTTGGATTCTCTGTCTCCATGACATTGCAAACTGCAGGATTTCATTTTTTGATATGAGTATATATGAATATTCTATATTCATATATATATATATACACACACATACACATTATTTATATTTATACACACATTATATACACATGTACCACATCTGCTTTATCCATTCATCAGTCTATGGACACTTGGGCCATCTCTACAGTTTGGCTAGTGTTGATAATGCTGCTACATACATTGGTGTGCATGTGTCCCTTCAAGTCTGTATTTTTGTATCATTTGGGTAAATACCTAATAGTGCAATTCCTGGATCATAGGGTAGTTCTGTTTTTAGTTTTTTGAGGAACCTCCATACTGTTCTCCAAAGTTGCTGCACCAGTTTGCATTGCCACCAACAATACAAAAGTGTTTCCTTTTGTCTGCATCCTCGCCAACATCTGTTGTTTCTTGTGTTGTTAATTTTAGCCATTCTGACAGGTGTGAGGTGGTATCTCATCATGGTTTTGCTTTGTTATTTCCCTGATAATGAATGATGGCATTTTTTTTCACGTGTCTGTTAACCATTTGGATGTCTTCTTTGGAAAAGTGTCTATTCATGTCTTTTGCCCATTTCTTAATGAGGTTGTTTGGTTTTGGGGTGTTGAGTTTGATAAGTTCTTTATAGAACTTTATAGAACTAACCCTTTATCAAATATGTCATTTCAAACATCTTCTCACATTCGGAAGTCTGCTTTTTTTATTTTTTAAATGTTTTTTATTTATTTTTGAGAGAGAGACAGAGATAGAGCAAAAGCAGGGAAGGGGCACAGAGAGAGAAAACGGGGCTTGAACTCATGAATCATGAGATCATGACTTGAGCTGAAGTTGGAGGCTTAACAAACTGAGCCACCCAGGTGCCCCTGAAGACTGCTTTTTAGTTTATTGACTATTTACTTCAATGTGCAGAAGGTCCCAAAAGTTTATTTTTGCTTTTGTTTCCCTTGCCTCAGGAGACATGTCTAGAAAGAAGTTGCTGTGGTTGATGTCAAAGAGGTTACTGCCTGTATTCTCCTCTAGGATTTTGATGGTTTTCTGTCTCACATTTAGTTCTTTAATCCATTTCAAATTTATTTCTGTAAATGGTGTAAGAAAGTGGTCCAGTTTCATTCTTCTGCATGTCACTATACAGTTTCCTAACACCATTTGCTGAAGACATTGTCTTTTTTTCCATTGGATATTCTTTCCTGCTTTATCAAAGATGGGTTGGCCATATAGTTGTGGGTCCATTTCTGAGTTTTCTATTCTGTTCCATTGATCAATGGGTCTGTTTTTGTGCCAGTACCATACTCTCTTGATGACTACAGCTTTGTAATATAACTGGAAATACGGAATCATGACACCTCCAGTTTTGTTTTTCTTTTTCAGGATTGCTTTGTATATTCAGGGTCTTTGGTTCCACACAAATTTTAGGATTTTTTGATCTAGCTCTGTGAATAATGCTCGTAGTATTTGATATGGATTGCATTAAATGTGTAGATTGCTTTGGGTAATATAGACATTTTGACAAAGTTTTTTCTTCTATTCTATGAGAATGGAATGTTTTTCCATTTCTTTGTGTCCTCTTCCTTATCTTTCATAAGTCTTCTATAGTTTTCAGAGTACAAATCTTTTACCTCTTTAGTTAGGTTTATTCTTAAGCATCTTATTGTTTTTAGTACAATTGTAAATGGGATTGATTCTTTAATTTCTTTTTCTATTGTTTCATTATTGGTTTACAGAAATGCAACACATTTCTGCACATTGGTTTTATATCCTATGATTTTGCTGAATTCCTATATCAGTTCTAGCAGTTTTCTGGTAGTCTTTTGTTTTTTTTACATAAAGTATCATGTCATCTGCAAATAGTGAAAAGTTGAATTCTTCCTTGCCAATTTGTATGCTTATTATTTCTTTTTGTTGTCGGATTACTGAGGCTAAGACTTCCATTACTATGTTAAATGGTAATGGTGAGAGTGAACATCCTTGTATTTTTCCTGACTGTAGGGGAAAGGCTCTCAGCTTTTCCCCATGAGGATGATATTAGCTGTCGGTCTTTCATTATGTCCTTTATGATGTTGAGATATGTTCTATCTATCCCTACTTTGTTGAGGATTTTTAAAAAGAATGATGCTGTATTTTGTCAAATGTTATTTCTACATCTATTGACAAGATCATATGGTTCTTATCTTTTATTAATGTGATGTATCATGGTGAATGAGTTGTGAATACTGAACCACCCCTGCAGCCCAGGAATAAATCCCATAATTCTTTTGTTTACTGTTGAATGATTTCCTATTATCTTTTTGAGAATTTCTGCATACAGATTCATCAGGGATGTTGCCCTCTAGTTCTCCTTTTCAGTTGGGTCTTTGGTTTAAATCAATTTACTCTTCAACTAGCTCCAGTCTGGACTTTATCCCAACTATGGCATTTTTAATTTTTTTTTCAAATTTTTTCAAACTCTAGTTGGTTAACATATAGTGTAATATTGGCTTCATAAAACTGTGCCATTTTGATTTAGAAGCCAGATGGCTTCATCTTTTCGAAATTCATCATTCAACTCCACTCCACCCACCTCCATGAGAATTTCTACACTTCCCCTTCTACCAGGGTCAAAAATTGGTACAAAGTACCTCTACTGTCTTTCTGCCCAGCCCATGCTGCTAATCCTCAGTCCATGACAGAGGTTGGCTGTGGCCTGAAGAGATTCAAGACAGTGAGAGAGGCAAGGGAAAGACACTAAGCTTTGCCCAACTCTCATTCCGTGGTACAGAAATCACAATAGGAGGAACACTTTTGGTGTAAAAGCTGATGAATACCAAAACAAATTCACATTTAAATATAATTTTCCATGAGAAATAAAACCTTGTCACCATCTTGCAAAAGAACCACTCAGGATTTATCAAGAGTGATAACATTTCTGTTTAAGATGATTTCTGATTAGAGATGCCTGGATGGCTCAGTTGGTTGGGCATTGGACTTCAATTCAATAGTTCATGAGTTTGAACCCCACTTTGAGCTCTCTTCTGTCCTTCTGTCAGTGCAGAGCCTGCTTGGGATCCTCTGTCTCTCTGTCCCTCTGTCTGTCTGTCTCTCTCTGTGTATGTCTCTGCCCCTCCCCTGCTTGTGCTTTCTCTCTTTCAAAAATAAGTAAACATTTTAAAAAATAATAATAAAAAAAGAGGGACACCTGGGTGGCCCAGTCAGTTAAGCATCCAACTTCAGCTCAGGTCATATTCTCATGGTTCAAGCCCCGCATTGGGCTTTGTGCTGACAGCTCAGAGCCTGGAGCCTGCTTCAGATTCTGTGTCTCACTCTCTCTCTGCCCCTCCCTCACTTTCACTCTGTCTCTCTCTCAAAAATAAACATTAAAAAAGAAATTTAAATAAAATAAAATAAAAAATAAAGATGCTTTCTGATTAACCAGGGTGTTATCTCAAATTCAACACTGGGTGAATAAAAGGAAATGAGTAACATACGAACACAAGCCAGCTTATTTGACTGTCGCTCAAATGAAAAAAAAAATCTTGATTTTCCAGTGCAAGCTAAGTCTGAAACTATGCTCCATGTATTATTGGCTGTTCTGAATTCACAGTCTTCTGTAAGCACCCTGGAAATAGACTTCAGGCACACTTAGAGGTCTTGTGGCACATACCCATTTCCATGTTATGTCTTCCTCTATCTCATATTCCTAGCCTTAGAAACACCACCAAGAACTATAAAAGACAGGTTTGAAGATGTAAGTAATGTCTGTAAGTTTGATATGAAGTTCATATCTGGAAGAGGGGAGGAGCTTGGGAAGATGGCCAAGACCCTGAGTTCACCCCACCCCAGGTTTTCAACCAGATATCATCCACATCCAAGTCAATAACTGAGAGAGTGATCTGAAGACTGGAGGAACAAACTCCACAACTCAATATAGAGAGGAAGCTGCAAATGAGAGCTTTAGGAAGGTCTGAAAGGTGGAGGAAAGCTGTCCACAGGAGGGAGAGAGCTCCGCCCATGGAGAGGGTAGAAAAATGGTTCCTCACACCAGGGAGCTCACCCAGGGAAGAGTAATCCCCATAATGTTTGATTTTGAAAACCAGATAGGCTGAAATCCATGACTTTGTATAACCAGTGGGACTTGGAGTTTGGAGCATCAGAGGTCAGCACTCAGCACTGGGTGAGCTAGGAGGGCAAGTGATACCTGGGTCACTTCCCTTAAAGAGACAGCAGCTTGCACAGAGAGGCAACATAAAAACAGCAGTTTACATGACACCAGGCACAAATTGGAGACAAATCTGTTCATCTGATTTTGGAGAATGTTGAAGAACTTCACTGAAAATGATGGAGCAGAAAAGAACCATTTTTCTCCCCTGCCCCCAGCATAAATACGCAGTTACCAGCAGGAAGCAGAAATGCACATACAGCTGCTGCCTGGCCTGTTGGCAGTGCACCATGCCCACAAGTTCTTTAAGGACTAGCCCACTCCAAGATTGTTGGCCTCAGCCCTGGGTTCAGGCCAAATTCTGTTAAAGCTGCATGTGCACCCTGAATAGCCACCCTGTGCACACCTTGTGCACACCCCACCCTCACACACCATCCCCAGCCACCAGGTGCCCAACTTCCACTGCACACTGTGCCCAGTCACTGTACCTCACCCAACTGCATGCCCCCAGCCACCATCATACTTCAGCCCTAGTCCTATCCAGCCATCTTCATGCACCTCACCTATTTGTGCCCAGCCTTGTGCCCCCAGCAGCCCTAGCACACAACACCCAGCCACCACAGCACTTCAGAGTATCTGGCATAGGACTAGTGACCCAGAACAAATTTTGATACCTAGGAATAAGCCTAACCAAAAAGGTAAAAGACCTGTATTCTGAAAACTATAAAACACTGATGAAAGAAATGGAAGATGACACAAGGAAATGGAAAGACATTCAGTTCTCATGGATTGGAAGAACAAATATTGTTAAAATGTCTATACTACCCAAAGCCATCTACACATTTAAGGCAATCCCTATCAAAATACCAACAGCATTTTTCGCAATCCTAAAATTGGTATGGAATCACAGAAGACTTCAAATAGGTAAAGCAGTCTTGAAAGGAAAAGTAAAACTGGAGGTATCATGATTCCAGGCTTCAAGTTATGTTATAAAGCTGTAATAATGAAAACAGTATGGTACTGTCACAAAATAGGTTTTTAGATCAAGGGAACAGAATAGAAAACCCAGAAATGAACCCACAATTTCATGGTCAGTTAATCTTCAACAAAGCAGGAAAGAATATCCAATGGAAAAAAAAGTTTTCAACAAATAGTTTTGGGAAAACTGGACAGCAACATGTAAAAGAATGAAAGTGGACCACTTTCTTACACCGTACCCCAAAATAAATTTAAAATAGATTAAATACCTAAATGTGAGACAGGAAACCATCAAAATCCTAGAGGAGAACACAGGCAGTAACCTCTTTGATATCGGTGATAGCAACTTCTTTCTAGATATGTCTCCTGAGTCAAGGGAAACAAAAGCAAAAACAAACTATTGGGACTTCATCAAAATACAAAACTTCTGCACAGCAAAGGAAACAATCAGCAAAACTAAAAGACAATCTACAGAATGGGAGATCATATTTCAAATGACATATCTTATAAAGGGTTAGTATCCAAAATACATTTAAAAACTAATACAACCCAACACCCCAAAACCAAATAATCCAATTAAAAACTGGGCAGAAAAATATACGTTTCTCCAAAGAAGACATCCAAATGGCCAAGAGACACCTGAGAAGATGCTCAACATCACTCATTATCAGGGAAATGCAAACTAAAACTACGATGAGATCTCACACCTGTCAAAATGGCTAAAGGCAACAACACAAGAAACAACAGATGTTGGTGAGGATGTGGAGAAAGGGGAACCCTCCTCCACTGTTGGTGGGAATGCAAACTGGTGCAGCTACTCTGGAAAAACATTGAAGAGTTTCCTCAAAAAGTTAAAAATAGAACTACCTTATGATCCAACAATTACATGACTAGGTATTTAACCAATGAATACAAGAACGCTCTACCCCTATTTTATAGCAGCATTATTTACAATAGCCAAGATACAGAAGCAACCTGTGTCCATCAACTGAGTAATGCATAAAGAAGATACAGTAGAAAATTATTCATCCATAAAAACGAATGAAATCTTTACATTTGCAATAATATGGATAGAGCTAGAGAGCACAATGGTATGTGAAATAATTGGAGAAGACATACCGTATGTTTTACTCATGTGGAATTTAAGAAACAAAACAAATGAGAAAAGGGGGAAAATGAGAGAAAGAGAGAGAGAGAGAAAGAGAACTCAAAAAAAAGACTCAATGAGAACAAACTGGCGGTTACCAGAGGAGAGGTGGGGCGGACAGGTTAAATACGTGGTGGGTATTACGAAGTGCACTTGTCATGATGAATACAGAATGATGTATGGAAATGTTGAAGCACTATATTGTATGTCTGAAACTAATATGACATTATGTCAACCAAGTAGAATTAAAATAAAAACTTAAAAATATATTTTAAGTTCATATCCACAATATTTTCTTTTCTCAAATGTAGGATTATTCAGATTATAATCACTCTTCAGGTCTTTCAATTTAAAACAACTGCGGAGAATGAGGGATTCTACCAAAATTTTATCTTGTTATCTTGTTATTTTGTTATTTTCTTTCTCAAGTGGAAATATAAGGAAGGCAAAGGTAGTAGAAAAGTTTTTGCTAGGTCCCACCTAACTCTTTCCATGTTTCTTCCTGTTAAAGAATTTATCACATCCTTACCCCACAGCTGAGTCATTGCTATACGGATATAGGCAATCTCAAGAACAACATTCCTTCAACCATGAGATGGCCTTCTTCTCAGTTCTTTTCACTTCTCAGTACCTTTCTACTGGGTCAGGGTTGAAATATATGACACAGTAAAACTAACAGGAGCAGAAAACTCTATTGGGGCACAGAACTCTAAAGAGGTTTCCTAAGGCTGTCTTTGAGTTCAGGACAGAGATAGGAATCTGAGAGTCATCTTAGTGGACCTCATGGAGAGGTTGGGCGTATGTCAGACCCCTTCTTTTGCTGTCAGGAATTCTGCTCTGCATACCTTCCTCTTCTCTTCTTTGTCCTGCCCACTGTTTAGTGCTATCTTCTGAGTCAACTGTGAAGCCATCCATGGGTGCACCTCCAGCTCCCATCCAACTTTCACTTTATCTTTTTCCCAAAGCTCAAACATTCTGTGTGGAGCAGAGCAGCCAAGTGGCTTTAGCTGAAGACCATGTGTCCCTTCCACACCTATCCCCACAAGATCGCTCTCCTCATTGACACCACCTGTCTGGACCTATGGGCATTTGTGTTTGCAACCCCTGCATTAAACTTGTCTTAGGGGTCTTCAGGAAAGACAAGCAACAAAGACTCTCAGTGCCCACATTGTATTTTGACTGCATGTACATGATCATATTTAGCAAATTTGACTTTAACTTACTAGCATTCCTTCATCTCCATGTGCCATAGGTTAGGTTTCCTGGAATCAGATGAAAACAGGTTTTGCATGCAGGTTTATTGGAGAGTGCTTTGAGGATTGAACTATATAGTGGGGGAAAGGAGTTAAGGAAGCCAAATTGGATACAGGGGGAAGTAGCCTGTTGCTTCGGATCTTACAGGGAGCTCTGGAAAAGGAATGGCCCTTCAGAGTCAAACTAAGGCAAGAGGGACCAGACGTTTATATCCTAAATTGGCCAGTCATGGGATTCAGGCAGCCTTCCAAAGAGAAGCACATTGAGCAAGGTGTTTTCTTCAGCTGTTGGTAATTCCTGGCAAGGAAAATAGCTGAAACCTGTTACTTGCTGACTCTGAGATATATGCTTTGTGTCTTCTATTCTTTGTAACCGCATTGACCCAGCCCTTCTTCCACACTATCCACACTCAGCATGGACATGATGAACTGAATTGATGTATTAATCTGATTAACTCTGGCAAAAGAATGACTTTTATTTTCAGTATGGCACATTTGTTTCTCTTCCAATCAAACTACAGAGGCTAATCCAAGTTCCCAGGCCCCAGAATCCCCATCTGCAGGTGCTAATGTCAAACTAGCCCTGACCCCCACCACAGGGACACCTCCTGAGGAGTTTTCTGAGAGCCTCAGCCACTTCCTTGTTCCTCAGGCTGTATATGAGTGGATTGAGCATAGGGGTGATCATGGTGTAGAAGGCCGAGACCACCTTGTCCTGCTTGGAGGAGTGGTAGGCCTGGGGTCGCATGTAGGTGATCATAGCAGCCCCATAGAAGAGGGAGACCACTGCCATGTGAGAGGAGCAGGTAGCAAAGGCCTTCTGCCGACCTTCAGCAGAACGCATATGGAGCACAGCCGCCAGGATCTGCAGGTAGGAAGCAGAGATGACAGAGAAGGGCAGGAGCAGCATTAGGATGCAACAGACATAGATCATGGTCTCATAGAGGGAGGTGTCAGCACAGGCCAGCTTCAGTATGGCAGGGACCTCACAGAAGAAGTGATCAACCTCCTGGGAGCCACAGTAGGGGAAGTGCAGGGTGAAGATGGCCTGGATAAGTCCATCCACCAGGCCAAAGAGCCAGGACACTGTCACCATGAGCCAGCAGACACGGCGGCTCATGACCACTGAGTACCTCAGTGGGTTGCTGATGGCTACATAGCGGTCATAGGCCATGAAGGCCAGCAGAAAGCACTCATCCCCCAAGAGAGTGAGGAAGAAGAGGATTTGAAGCCCACAGCCTGTGAAGGAGATGGTGCCATGGCCCAGGAGGAAGTCAGTGGCCATCCGTGGCACAATGGTGGAGATGAGCATGAGATCCATGAGTGACAGCCAGCTGAGGAAGAAGTACATGGGGTTGTGCAGGCGAGAATCGACATTGATGAGGAGGATCATGAGCCCATTTCCAGAGAGGGCCACCAGGAACATGACCATGATGATGGAAAAGAGGAAGAAGTGCAGTGGTGACTGGGTGAAAAGGCCCAGGAGGATGAAGTGGGAGATCAGAGTCTGGTTTCCCACCCAGGCCATTGTTCCTGCAGAGGGACGTGCCAAAGTCTTGCGATCTGGAAGCAGGAGGTGTATGTTTAGTGCCACAATATTGAGACATCAAAACTTTGCCCAATGTGCTGTCCTTTTTAAATGTTACTGGGTTTAGAATAAACTCTTTAAATTTCTGTTTAAAAAGAAAAAGAGTCTCTAACAAAGATACAGGATTTCACTGTGGAAAATAGTATGGAGTTTCCTCAATAGTTAAAAATAGAACAACCATATGATCCAATAATCACATTATTGTGTATTTACCCAAAAATTACATGCACCCGTATGTTTTTAGTATCATTATTTATAATAACTAAATTATGGAAGCAGCCCAAGTATTCATTGATTGATAAATAAAGAAGTGATATATATGAAGTGGTTTATATATAAATATTATTCAACCATAAAAAAGAATGAAATCTTGCCCTTTGAAATGACATTGACGGAGCTAGAGAGTATTATGCTAAGTGAAATAAGTCAGAGAAAGACAAAAACCATATGATTTCACTCATGTGGAAATTCAGAAACAAAACAAATGAATGAAGGAAAAAAAGAGAGACAAATTAAGAAACAGACTCTTAACTATAAAGAACAAACTGATGGTTACCAGAGGGGAGGTGGATGTGGGGATGAGTTAAATAGGTGGTGAGTATTAAGAAGTGCACTTGTCATGATGAGTACTGGGTGATATATAGAAGTATTGAATCATTACATTGTACACCTGAACACAATATAACAATATATGTTAAGTATACTGGAATTAAGATACAATTTTTTAAAAACAGGAAAAACTTTTAAGGAAAGAAGCAAGCTGTTGCTAATGACATTGTTTTAACTCCTAGGACTTTCTTCACATGACTGAGAAGCAAATTTAGAGCTATTTATTGCTGAAGTGATCATTGCTTCTGTCTCTGCTAGGAATTGGCTGTTCTTCAGTCTTTATAGTTGCCTCTCCTACAAAGGCCAGCTTCACTTAAGGATTTGCTTTTTCAGGAAAAAGTACTAAAACAACAAGGGCATGTGTCAACTTTGTGAACTGAGCACTTATGCAAAATTTTGAACCTCAGCTTCCTTATCCCAGATAAGGTTAACAGTATCATATAGAGTGATATTAAAGATTGAAGGTGATAACATAAGCAATGCCTAGTAGTTTAGAAGTGACAAAAGCTGGCATTACTTGACCATTTCTTATGTGCCAGGTCTTACAATGAACACTCTGCCACATCCTCACATTTAATCCACATAACTGCCCTAGAAGATTCATCATTTATCCTCTTAAGTAGGAAAACTGAGATAGAGAGGGTTTTTATTTTCCAGATGTAAAATCTTAAAGTATTTTCTAAGAAACTTTGTAAATGAGGGGCGCCTAGGTGGCTCAGTCGGTTAAGTGTCCAACTTCAGCTTAGGTCATGATCTCGCAGTCCATGAGTTCAAGCCCCGCATCGGTCTCTGTGCTGACAGCCCAGAGCCTGAAGCCTGCTTTGGATTCGTGTCTCCCCTCCCTCTCTCTCTCTGCCCCTCTCCTGCTCGCACTGTCTCTCTGTCTCTCAAAAATAAGTAAACATATGGGGCGCCTGGGTGGCGCAGTCGGTTAAGCGTCCGACTTCAGCCAGGTCACGATCTCGCGGTCCGGGAGTTCGAGCCCCGCGTCAGGCTCTGGGCTGATGGCTCGGAGCCTGGAGCCTGTTTCCGATTCTGTGCCTCCCTCTCTCTCTGCCCCTCCCCCGTTCATGCTCTGTCTCCCTCTGTCCCAAAAATAAATAAACGTTGAAAAAAAAATTAAAAAAAAATAAGTAAACATTTAAAAATTAAAAGAAAAGAATACGAGCAACAACTATACATAAATTACTAAAGGACACAGAGTATGATAACAATAATTACCTTGGAGAAAGGGTTAGAATTGGGTGGGGATTAGGGTCAAAAAAAGGACTCTAGTTTGACCTGCAATATTTCAATTTTTGACAAGAATTTCTTTGTGTATTCCTTGAATGTAAGCGAAGATTGTCATATAAGCAGGTAAGTAATGTATCTGGCATATCTTGTCTTTTTAAGCTTGCTTTGTAGCATAATATTTTAAAAACTTGTACAAGAAACAACTAGGAATTTTTCAAGTAAAAGTAAGAAATTCATAGTTGTTAACTTTTTTTTACAGAGAAAGTAACACTGTATACTATTCTTGATGTCACATCTAGGGTGTTGTATGGGATCTCTGTTGTCAGAGCTACCTGGCCATACACACTACAGTCATACACTTAGAGCAGATTGAGAGTCCTGTCCTAGGGCATGACAGTATGCCTCACAGAGTGACAGCACAGAATGCAGTGAGTCATGAATGAAAGGATGAGGAGTTAAAGGGAGAGCAACAGTAACCGTAGACCAAAGGAAGAAGGGAGAAATGAAAGGAGTAATGAGAAAATGTCAAGCTAAAGGAGACAAGATACAGGAGAAAAATACAGAAAATGTTAGACCATCAGAAATGTTATCTCCCAGAAGAGACCAAAAAAAAAAAAAAAAAAAGAAAGAAAGAAAGAAAACAGAGACAATGTAATAGAGGGCAGGGAACATAGACTTAGTGAGAAAGAGAGAACACAGATGCTAAGAAGGAAGGATCAGGGGGAAAGCAAAAACACAAGTGGGATGAGGAACAGAAACAGAGGGAGAACCTAAGTGAAGTGGGAAGCCAGGCATAGGGGCAGAACTCTCCTATTAATGCCACAATGAGCTCTCTGACTTCTGGGACTCTGGGGGCTGTAGAGCCCAGCATCATGGGCTTTTTCATCCTGTTGGGAAAGTGGAGCAGACCACTTTGCCTGCAATCTTTCTGCCTCTCTTTGAAGTCCTTCCCCATCAAAGTCTTCTCATAGCAGTTCCTGGCCCTTCAGGCAGAAACGGGTGCTTCCAATATGAGCAGAGTCAATAGTCATGGCCTGACACTTCCTAGTCTCCTCCACTGAGATGCAAATTTCTCCCTGTAAAGTCTTACCAAGAGGCCAAAATACATATTGTTTCAGTTGGGCAATGTTGGGGATATTTAATAGTAAGAAGGCAGTCCTGCACCCCTTAGATCAGACATGTCAAAGCCCTACGCTGTGTGTAAGAGACTCATAAAGAGGTTCGCTGGGAATTGTGTTGGGGATATCTGCATCAGAAAGTAGTCAGATTCATGACACAGCTATGAAATGAAAGGAAACTTCAGGTAGGACAGGGAGCAAAAACACCAAAGCATGTTTGTAAAAATA
The DNA here is from genome assembly GCF_022837055.1 of Prionailurus viverrinus. Lineage (NCBI taxonomy): Eukaryota > Metazoa > Chordata > Mammalia > Carnivora > Felidae > Prionailurus > Prionailurus viverrinus. Next base: position 89,620,333 of record NC_062561.1, on the reverse strand, counting down.
TCAGAGCACTGAGTTCCTTCAAGAAGGGGTATAGGAGAAAATATCCAAACAGAAAAATATATACAAGGTGTGGTGAAGCAGCAAGCAGGAACTTTTTCCCAAGAGTTAGAAATATAGGCATTTGTATGTGGGTCAGCAGGAGACAACTTCAACACTCTCATCCAAATCTAATAGCCAGATGAGATCAGGAAAATATAGCTTTCCCAGTGCCCTAGAGGGAGCCATTGTCACATCCTCTCTAGACTTGCAAAGACAAAACAGTCCCCACCCTTCCTAAAACCTGTTGGAAGACCCTGAGGAATTCACTTCCTCTCCTGGGTGACAGTCTCCCAAGCAGTAATACGACAGGTTAGATGAAACAACCCTCAGGTCATCTCTAGTTCTACCCACAGAATAAAGAATTAGGAGGCAAAAAAAAAATCAAGAAACAAATTCTAACTACACAAGAGGTCTCTACTTCAAGAGAAGTAGTAAGCAGGTGAATGGCAAAGGTAGTGGTAGGGTGAACAAACATTTTAAGCATTTGGTAACAGAAAGAGGAAATACAAGACACATAGAGGAAGAATCTTACCTTGAAATGATGTAATTAATGACGCCAGGAAGGATCTGGGAGTGAGGAGGGCAGATCAGGAGTCTGGAGTCCTATGTCCTTGGAAAACAGACTCACGAAGGGATGGCTGCCCTAATCAGTTGGGTCTGCAGCAGGATCTCTCCCTGGAAGCCAGGGGACCTCCATGTCCTTGGAAGGAAATGGAACTAAAATTGAAGCAGAAGGGAGTTAAGGTAGAGAAGAAAATTTCCAGAAGAAAGACTTGTGTGGTCAGAACTCCTCTAGAATCTCTTCCTATTCTGAGAAAATGAAGTTAACTGAGGTGCTTGGGCCACTCTCCATCCACAGGAAGGAAATGCCTGATGCCTTCTAGAGGGCTGTGGAAAAGTTTTGAAAAAATGCATTAAGACTGGTAAAAATGGGAATAAAATGGGTTCTGAAAGAAAGAATACAAAAAAATATAGAAGACTAAGCTTCATGCTAAAACCCTGGCAGAATTTTTGGCGTTAAGAAAAAGATTTACAGCACAATTATAATACAGAGAGATCATATAACCCTCATCCATAGGAGCAGGAGGGAGAGGTCTGGACCAGGATGGGAAGAGACAATGGGGACTAGCAAGGAGCCTCTCACCTTTGCAAGAGACCCTTTGTTGGGCCAGGTTGAGTGCCAAGCTAATAGGTTTTATTCCCTCACTCCTCACTGCTACCCATTGTTCTCCCCTTTTCTGTGACTAAGGAAAATTGCTTCTATTTTCACAAATCCTTGGAGATTCATCTTCTGTCATATCTCTGTCCCTAGTGTCTGGCAATTAAACTTCACAAGGAAGGGAGCTTCCTGCAAAGTTCTTTGCTCATCTCAGCTACACCAAAAAACAAAATCTCTCCCAGGAGAAGGAGGAGAGGAAAATTGGGGAAGGTTTTCTACGGGTCAACCTAATTGGCTCTTCTTCCATTCCAAAAGGGAATGGAAAACATTGGCTTTTGTTCTGTGTTATGTCCCACTTTTAAAATGTCCACTAAATACTGTATGTAAGCAAAGGGCATTTTCCAGAGATTTCCAGAGTGTCACTCCTCTACATTTTTCTGCCTCCTCCCAATACCTCAGCCTAATGATAAGGCAATCATCAAAGATCACATTGACTCTTCTGATCTCAGAGCTCAATTACACTGGAATTCAAAGAAGTCAAGGATTCAACAAACACTCTGCTAAGAGTTCATCTGTCCCTGACACTGACCACCTCCTACTATCCTGTCAGCTCCTACCCACTTGACTTCTCTTCTACTAAGAAATTCACACAAATAAAGGTAGCATAGCACAGACACTTGACCTTGAAGTCAGACAGAGCTGGGTGAGAATCTTATGTAGACTTGACCTTGGGCAAGGGACTAATCTGAACCCCAGTTTCCTCATGTGTAACCAGAATGATGATATTTACTACAAAATATTTGTTGTGAGCATTAAATTGAATAAAATATCTAAAGTGTTCTCCCTATTTCAGGTTCTAAGAATTATAGTTACTAGTGTCACTGCCCTCCCATCTCTCTAAAGCTCAAAAGCAGATACAAAAAAAAAGACTTTACAAAAATAGATAAAGCTCACTAAACAAATAACTAAAGCCTAAAGACTGATTAATTAATTAATTAATTAACTATATATATAAAGCAAAAAAAACATTCTAAGAAGGGGGAAATCTGATTTATAAGATTACCAGATAATATTCAAAATGTTCAGGGTTTTGTGAAAAACTATAAAGCACAAAAAGGAATTAAAAAGTGTAAGAAAAAAGTCAACAGTTAATTATAGATCAATTCAGGGTATCAGGTGTAAGGAGCAAAAGAAAAAATAAGTATATGGCAATGAGAAAAAATGAAATCTTGCCATTTGCAGCAATGTGGATGGAACTGCAGAGTATTATGCTAAGTGAACTAAGTCAGTCAGAGAAAGACAGATATATGTTTTCACTCATATGTGGAACTTAAGAGACTTAACAGAAGACCATGGAGGAAGGGAAGGGAAAAAAATAGTTACAGAGAGGGAGGGAAGCAACCAGTAAGAGACTCTTAAATACATAGAACAAACTGAGGGTTGATTGGGGAGGAGTGTGGGGGAGAGGGGGAAATGGGTGACGGGCATTGAGGAGGGCAATTGGGATGAGCACTGGGTGTTGTGTGTAATCAATGAATCATGGGAACCTACCCCCAAAACCAAGAGCACACTGTATACACTGTATGTTAGCCAGCTTGACAATAAATTATATTTTAAAAAGGAAGTAAGTATAATGAATACAGCCTAAGAGAACTGTGGGATACTATCAAGTATAGCAACATAGGTATCTGAAAATTTAAGAAAGACACAACAGGTTCAATAAGGATATTTTAAAAGATAATTGTTGCTCTCAAAGAAGTGCTGAAGCCAAAGGATTTTGAACCCCAGAGTCTGGGAGGAAAAGAGACTGAATCTACCAGGAAGAAAATGGGACAACTTGAGAAAAGATTGGTGGGTGATTGCGAACTGGGGGAGATAAAAACAGGCCACATAGGCATGGAGGGAGGGATCCTCTTCTGTGGAGAGACAAAGGAAAGAGAAAGAGCAGCTTGGGAAGTGTAGGACCGTATCTGGACACGAGAAAGACCTCGGACTGGGACTGAGAGGGATCCTATCTCTAACTGCAGGGCTTTCTTTGGACTGGGGCTGGCTCCCTGTTCATGCATCTGGGGAAGACAGGAGCCTGCCCTGGTTTGGGTGCTAGGTCAGGGGCGCAGTCCACAGTGAGAAAAAGCAGTCCCCTCCCTGGAGGGCTGGGCGATAGTACAAAGCCTCCACCACCCCCAGGCTCAGCGGCTGGGCCAAGGGCTCATTCCGCAGTAGGAGAAAGTGGCCCTCTCCCTGGAGTGCTGTGGGACAGAACAAAGCCTGCCTGCGTCCACCATCCTGGGGCTCAGTGGCTGCTTGAGGGTGCAGTCTGCAGTAGAAAAAAGTGATCCCCTCCCTGGAAGGCAGAGGAACAGAACAAAGCCTGCCTGTGTCCAACACCCCCAGGCTCAGTGACCAGGTCGAGGGTGCAGTCTGCAGTAGGAGAAGGTGGCCCCCTCTCTGGAGTGCTGTGGGAAAAGAGAAAACCTGCCTGCGTCTGTCACCCCCAGGGCTCAGTGGGGAGGTGGGCAGGGCAGTCCACAGTAGGAGAAGGCAGTCCTCCCTGAAGGGTAGCAGCATGGACAAAGCCAGCCAGGACCACATAATGGACCACACTGAGAGGCACTTCCCCAGTGCCAGAGTGCATGGAGCAGGACTTTGAATCCTAGCCAAGCACAGGGTCAGGGGAGTTGGCAGAGAAGGACCATGCCATCTGTGCCTGAGGCACAGTGAGGACGACTCAAATAGAGTCCACTGAGTCCAGGTCTGGGTCTGGTCCATGGAGAAGAGACTGGGGGATCGCCATTCCCCACCCTCCGACCAAGGCAGGGCCTCTGGTATCAGTCCCAGGGCCCATAGTGAAGGTGGGACCAGACTACACAAAACCACACCCCTCCACACCTGGTAACTGCATATCTACTGGAGCTGAATAGACCCTGCTTAACCTCTAGACCAGCGCTGCAGCATTGCCTGGATTAACTCTGGGTCAATTCTGGATATATAGATATATTCTACCCATTTCTCCTCCTTATCTTTTCCATCTTCTAGGCGGGTTACTCTGGTTATTGGTTTGTTTAAACAGACATATTGAATCAATTCTCTTCATACATGTTCTACACCTCCTTCTTTACTTTCCTTCCTCTCTCTGGAATAATCAAGCCGTATAGTTTTGGGTAACTTTATTTTCTTTTCTTTATCCATGCCTCCTTCTTTATTTTCTTCTCTCTCTCTCTCTCTCTCTCTTCTCTCTCTGGATTAAGCCTTTTAGTCTCTCTGCCTAGTCAATGTTTATTTTTTCTTCTTCCACGTTCCTGTCATTCCTCTCTTTGTATGTACTCTTCCATCAGCACCACCTCCACCCTGTTCTTTACCTGTAGTCAGTATTTTTTGTTTTTAGTTTTTAGCTTTTCTTTATTTTATTTTATTTTTTATTTTTTAAAACTTACATCCAAATTAGCATATAGTGAAACAATGATTTCAGGAGTAGATTCCTTAATGCCCCTTACCCATTTAGCCCATCCCCCCTCCCACAACCCCTCCAGCAACCCTCAGTTTGTTCTCCATATTTATGAGTCTTTTCTGTTTTGTCCCCCTCTCTGTTTTCATATTATTTTTGTTTCCCTTCCCTTATGTTTATCTGTTTTGTCTCTTAAAGTCCTCATATGAGTGACTCATAGTTTTTTGCTTTTCTTAATTTTTTTTTTTGTTTTCTTTGGGTGCTTGTGTGTTTTTGTCTGTTTGTTTTACTTTACAGAGCTACTCCAAGGAACAAATCAAAGCACACCTGGTGGTGGGTCTAAAATATCACTACGAGTAGGGAAATAAAATAACCAAAATCACAACAGAGAGCAAATAACACTCTCCAAAAGAAACTCTTGAAGGGCCAGGCCCTGGTCAGTATATGACACCCCTTTAATATAGCAGTGCTCAAAGGGGCAGAGCACACAACAAGTTTTAAAACTCATAAGGGACAGAAAACTAGAAAATTATGAAATGGAAGAATTCTCAAGAAAAAATTCCAGGAAGTTAACTAATTGATCAAAACTGATTTAAGCAATGTAACTGAACAAGAATTTAGAGTAATAGCCATAAAATTAACTGCTGGGTTTGAAAAAAGCATAAAGGAGAGCAGAGAACTATTGCTACAGACAAGAAGGGACTAAACAATAGTCATCATTAATTTTAAAAAACTATAAATGAGGTACAAAATAAAGTGAAGAGAACAACAGCACGGATTGAACAGGCAGAGGGGAGAATAGGTGAGTTACAAGACAAAATTATGGAAAAAGAGGAAGCTGAGAAAAAGAGAGATAAAAAAATTCAGGAGTATGAGGGGAGAATTAGAGAACTAACTGATGCAAACAAAGGGAACAATATCTGTATCATAGGAATTACAGAAGAAGAAGAGAGAGAGAAAGAGGCTGAAGGTGCACTTGAACAAATCATAGCTGAGAACTTCCCCGATCTGGGCAAAGAAACAGACATTCAAGTCCAACAGGCACAGAGAACTCCCTTCAGATGTAACTTGAATCGATCATCTGCACAACATATCACGGTGAAACTGGCAAAATACAAGAATAAAGAGAATTCTGAAAGCAGCTAGGAATAAACGGGCCTTAACATACAAAGGTAGACACATAAGGGTAGTAGCGGATCTATCTACTGAAATTTGGCAGGCCAGAAAGGAATGGTAGGAAATCTTCAATGTAATGAACATAAAAAAAATGCATCCAATAATCCTTTATCCAGCAAGCCTGTCACTCAGAATAGAAGGAGAGATGCAGGTGTTCCCAAACAAACAAAAACTGAAGGAATTCAAGACCACTAAACCAGCCCTATAATAGGTCCTAAGGGGATACTGTGAGTGAATATTGCAAGGAGAACAAAATACCAGAGACATCATTATAAGCATGAAACCCACAGATAACACAATGACTCTAAACCCATATCTTTTAATAATAACACTGAATGTAAATGAACTAAGTGCTCCAAGCAGAAGACATAGGGTATCAGAATAGGTTTTAAAAAAAGACCCATTTATTTGCTGTCTATGAGAGACTCATTTTATACCTGAGAACACCTTCAGATTGAAAGTGAGGGGATGGAAAACTATCTATCAAGCCACTGGAAGTCACAAGAAACTGGGGTAGCCATACTTGTATCAGACAAACTAGACTTTAAATTAAAGGCTGTAACAAGAGATGAAGAAGGGCATTATATAATAATTACAGGGTCTATCCATCAGGAAGAGCTAACAATTGTCAATGTCTATGTGCCAAATACGGGAGCCCCCAAATATATAAAACAATTAATCACAAACATCAGCAACCCTATTGATATGAATGGGGTAATTGCAGGGGACTTTAATACTCCACTTACAACAATGGATAGATCATCTAGACACAGGATCAATAAAGAAACAAGGGCCCTGAATGATACATTGGACCAGATGGACTTGACAGATATATTTAGAACTCTGCATCCCAAAGCAGCAGAATATACTTCTTCTTGAGTGGACATGGACATTCTCCAAGATAGGTCACATAATGGGTCACAAACCAGCCCTCCATAAATATAAAAGAATTGAGATCATACCATGCACACTTTCAGATCACAATGCTGTGAAACTTGAAATCAACCACAGGAAAAATCTGGAAAACCTCCAAGAGCATGGAGGTTAAATAACATCCTACGCTGAAACAAATGGGTCAACCAGGCAATTAGGGAAGTATTAAAAAATATATGGAAACAAATGAAAATGAAAATACAACAATCCAAACCCTTTGGGATGCAGCAAAGGCAGTCCTGAGAGGAAAATACATTGCAATCCAGGCCTATCTCAAGAAACAAGAAAAATCCCAAATACAAAATCTAACAGCACACCTAAAGGAACTGGAAGCAGAACAGCAAAGACACCCCAAACCCAGCAGAAGAAAGCATAATGAAGATCAGAGCAAAAATAAACACTATACAATTAAAAAAAACAAAAACAAAAACAAAAAACAGTAGAGCAGACCAATGAAACCAAGAGTTGGTTTTTTGAAAAACTAAACAAAATTGGGGCACCTGGGTGGCTCAGTCGGTTAAGCCTCTGACTTCAGCTCAGGTCACGATGTCACAGTTCATGAGTTCGAGCCCTGCGTCAGGCTCTGTGCTGACAGCTCAGAGCCTGGAGCCTGCTTCAGTTTCTGTGTCTCCCTCTCTTTCTGCCCCTCCCCTGCTTATGTTCTCTCTCTCTCTCTCTCTCTCTCTCTCTCTCTCTCTCAAAAATAAATAGACATTAAAAATTTTTTTAAATAAAAAAATAAACAAAATTGATACACCTCTGGTCAGTCTTCTCCAAAAGAAAAGAGAGAGGACCCAAATAGATAAAATCATGGATAAAAATGGATTTATCACAACCAATCCCTGAGAAATACAAGCAATTGTCAGGGAATACCGTGAGAAATTATATGCCAAAAAACTGGACAACCTGGAAGAAATGGACAGATTCCTAAACACCCACACACTACCAAAACTCAAACAGGAAGAAATAGAAAATTTTAACAGACCCATAACTAGTGAAGAAATTGAATCAGTTATCAAAAATCTCCCAACAAATAAGAGTCCTGGACCAGATGTCGTCCTTGGGGAATTCTACCAGACATTTATTTTTTTTTTTTAATTTATTTTTTAAAAATTTTTTTCAACGTTTTTTATTTATTTTTGGGACAGAGAGAGACAGAGCATGAACGGGGGAGGGGCAGAGAGAGAGGGAGACACAGAATCGGAAACAGGCTCCAGGCTCTGAGCCATCAGCCCAGAGCCCGACGCGGGGCTCAAACTCCCGGACCGCGAGATCGTGACCTGGCTGAAGTCGGACGCTTAACCGACTGCGCCACCCAGGCGCCCCTCTACCAGACATTTAAAGCAGAGTTAATACCTATCCTTCTCAAGCTGTTCTAAAAAATAGAAAGGGAAGGAAAACTTCCAGACTCATTTTATGAAGCCAGCATTACTTTGATTCCCAAACCAGACAAAGGCCCAGCAAAAAAGAGAACTACAGGCCAATATCCCTGATGAATATGGAAGCAAAAATTCACAATAAGATACTAGCGAATCGAATTCAACAGCATATAAAAAGAATTATTCACCATGATCAAGTGGGATTCACTCCTTGGTTGCAGGGCTAGTTCAGCATTCACAAATCAATCACTGTGATACATCACATTAATAAAAGAGCCATATAAGAGCCATATAATACTGTCACTAGATGCAGAAAAAGCATTTGACAAAATACAGCGTCCTTTCTTAATAAAATCCCTTGAGAAAGCTGGAACATACAGAAACCTCATAGAAGCCATTTATGAAAAGCCCACAGCTAATATCATCCTCAATGGGGAAAAACTGAGAGCTTTCCCCCTGAGACGTGGAGCACTACAGGGATGTCCACTCTTGCCACTGTTCTTTAACATAGTGTTGGAAGTTCTAGCATCAGAAATAAGACAACAAAATGAAATCAAAGGCATCAAAATTGGCAAAGATGAAGTCAAAGTTTCACTTTTTGCAGATGACATGATACTCTACATGGAAAACCCGACAGACTCCACCAAAAGTCTGCTAGAACTGCTACATGAATTCAGCAGTCGCAGGATACAAAATCAATGTACAGAAATCAGTTGCATTCTTATACACCAATAATGAAACAATAGAAACAGAAATAAAGAAACTGACTCCATTCACAATCTCACCAAGAATCATAAAATACGTAAGAATAAACCTAACCAAAGATGTGAAAGATCTGTATGCTGAAAACTATAGATAGCTTATGAAGGAAATTGAAGAAGATATAAAGAAATGGAAAAACATTCTGTGCTCATGGATTGGAAGAATAAATATTATTAAAATATCAATGCTACCCAAAGCTATCTACACATTCAATGCAATCCCAATCAGAATTGCACCAGCATTCTTCTCGAAGCTAGAACAAGCAATCCTAAAATCTGTATGGAACCACAAAGACCCCAAATAGCCAAAGTAATTTTGAGGAAGACCAAAGCAGGAGGCATCACAGTCCCAGACTGTAGCCTCTACTACAAAGCTGTAATCATCAAGACAGCATGGTATTGACACAAAAACAGACACATAGACCAATGGAATAGAGACTCTAGAATTGCACCCACAAAAGTATGGCCAACTAATCTTTGACAAAGCAGGAAAGAATATCCGATGGAAAAAAGTCTCTTTCACAAATGGTGCTGGGAGAACTGGACAGCAACATGCAGAAGAATGAAACTAGACAACTTTCTTACACCATTCACAAAAATAAACTCAAAATGGATGAAGGACCTGAATGTGAGACAGGAAACCATCAAAACCCTAGAGGAGAAAGCTGGAAAAACCTCTCTGACCTCACCGCAGCAATTTCTTACTTGACACATCCCCAAAGGCAAGGAAATTAAAAGCAAAGATGAACTATTGGCACCTCATGAAGATAAAAAGCTTCTGCACAGCAAAGGAAAAAATCAACAAAACTAAAAGGCAACCAACGGAATGGGAAAAGTTATTTGCAAATGACATATTGTACAAAGGGCTAGTATCCAAAATCTATAAAGAACTCACCAAACTCCACCCCTGAAAAACAAATAGTCCAGTGAAGAAATGGGCAGAAAACGTGAATAGACACTTTTCCAAAGAAGACATCCAGATGGCCAACAGACACATATAATGATGCTCAACGTTGCTCCTCATCAGGGAAATACAAATCAAAACCACACTAAGATACCACCTCACTCCAGTCAGAGTGGCTAAAATGAACAAATCAGGAGACTATAGATGCTGGTGAGGATGTGGAGAAACAGGAACCCTCTTGCACTGTTGGTGGGAATGCAAACTGGTGCAGCTTCTCTGGAAAACAGTGTGGGGGTTCCTCAAAAAATTAAAAATACAACTACCCTATGAAAATACAAAGAAATGGAAAATGCTATTGCTAAGAATCTACCCAGTGGATATAGGAATGCTGATGCATAGGGGGACTTGTACCCCAAATTTATATCAGCACTTTCAACAATAGCCAAATTATGGAAAGAGCCTAAATGTCCATCAACTGATGAGTAGATAAAGAAGATGTGGTACAGTGAAGTACTACTTGCCAATGAGAAAGAATGAAATTTGGCCATTTGTAGCAACGTGGATGGAACTGGAGGGTATTATACCAAGTGAAAGAGGCCAGGCAGAGAAAGACAGATACCATATGTTTTCACTAATGTGGATCTTGAGAAACTTAACAGAAGATCATGGGGGAGGGGAAGGAGAAAAAAAAAGTTACAGAGATGGAAGGAGGCAAACCATTAGAGACTCTTAAGGACTGAGAACAAACTAAGGGTAGATGGGGGGTTTTGGAGAGGCAAAAATGGGTGGTGGGCAGGGAGGAGGGCACTTGTTGGGATGAGCACTGGGTGTTGTATGGAAACCAATTGACAATAAATTGTATTTAAAAAAAAAGAATAATCTAACCAACTACCATTTTATGTCACTGGAACAAAAAACTTCTATACATGATTCAAAAGCCATGTGCAAAATAACAGAAGAAATAAAAATGATTTTTTGAAATTAATTTAATCTTTAAAGATAAACACTGTTACAAAACTATTTTAAGGTTATGACATACTTGTTTAATTGAAATGTTATAAATAAAAATTGTATCTTAGAAAAAAAAGAGAAAAGAAGGAAAAGAGGAAAGACCTGAACAAAATCATAAATGAGAGAAGAGAAATAACAACCAAAACATAGAAATACAATTATAAGAGAATATTGTGAAAAACTATATGTAAACAAATTGGACAACCTGAAATAAATGGATCCCTAGAAACATATAAACTACCCAAATTGAAACAGGAAAAAATAGAAAACTTGAACAACTGATAGCCAGCAAAAGAAATTGAATAAGTAATCTAAAAATTTCCAAAAAGAAAACGTTTAGTATCAGATGGCTTCACAGATGAATTCTACGAAAACTTTAAAGAAGAGTTTATACTTTCTTCTCAAACAATTCCAAAAAATCAAAAAGGAAGCAAAACTTCCAAATTCATTCTACAAGGCCAGAATTACTCTGATACCAAAACCAGATAAAGATCCACTAAAAAAGAGAACTATGGGCCAATATCTCATAAAATAATAGCAAACTGAAAATTTATCAATTAAATACTAGAGAACCAAATCTAACAATACATTAAAAAAATAATTCACTACAATGAGGTTGGATTTATTCCTGTGTTGCAAGGATGGTTCATTTTTGCAAATCAATGTGATACATCACATTAATAAAAACAATATGACCATTTCAAAAAATCCAGGGAAAGAATTTGACAAAATACCACACCCATTCATGATAAAAAACAAAGTAGGTTTATAGGGAACATACCTCAACATAACAAAGGCCATCTTTGGACTCTAGGAATATGATGGCATGGAGGATGCTGGGCTCACCGCGTCCTGCTGATCACTTAGATTCCACCCACACCTGCCTAAATAACCCAGAAAACCACCAGAAAACTAGCAGAACAGATTCTCTGGAGCCAAGCGTAGACAAGAGGCCCACAGAAGAGGGTAGGAAGGGCAGAGAGGCGGTGGATGCTACACGGACTGGTAGGAGGGAGCCGGGGCAGAGAGGCAGCATTCCTGGCAAGGCAGAGCCCCCAGACATCTGGCTTGCAAAATCAGAGAGGCCAGACTCTGTGAGTTCTGACAGCCAGCAGGACATAACATCTAGAATGTTAAAAGTCAACAGCTCTGCTCTCTCAGAGTGATGAGGGCCAGAGGACACTGGGAGGGAGAGTTGTTGAGCCCCAGAAGACAGAGCTCAGCTTCCTGGGGGAACAAAGGCACTGGCAAGCACCATATCCCTCTCCCATCCCCACTGAAATTCCAAAGGGAACCAGTTCCCATCACCATCTAACTTGTTTGCACCGGGCAAAGGCCCAACGCTGTGCTTCTGTGGATCCATCCCTCCAATGGGTCTGCCTCCCTCCCAGTGCTGCAAAGCCCCTCCCACAGGGGGACTGCCCACAGCAAAGCAAGCTAAGCCTGCTCCTCCAGCCTCTGTGCAACTTGCAGACCCACCCCCGCTAATACACCAGATCCCATTGAAGCAGAACCACAAGCCTGGCAGTGTGCAAGGAGCCCAGACAGGGGACACACCACTCCACAGTGGGTCCTGCCCCTGGAAGAGGGGAAGATAAGTTACACACCACTCTGACTGTGGACTAAGAAACAGTCAGGATGAGCTAAAAAATGCTATAAATGAGGTGAAAAATAAAATGGAGGCGACCACAGCTTGGATTGAAGAAGCAGAGGAGAGATTAGGTGAACTAGAAGATAAAATTATGGAAACAGAGGAAGCTGAGAAAAAGAGAGATAAAAAAAATCCAGGAGTATGAGGGGAAAATTAGAGAACTAAGTGATGCACTAAAGAGAAATAATATACGCATAATTGGTATTCCAAGGAGGAAGGAAAGGTGCTGAAGGTGTACTTGAAGAAATAATAGGTGAGAACTTCCCTGATCTGGGGAAGGAAAAAGGCATTGAAATCCAAGAGGCACAGAGAACTCCCTTCAGACGTAACTTGAATCGATCTTCTGCACGACATATCATAGTGAAATTGGCAAAATACAAGGATAAAGAGAAAATTCTGAAAGCAGCAAGGGATAAACGTGCCCTCACATATAAGGGGAGACCTATAAGACTCGTGACTGATCTCTCTTTTGAAACTTGGCAGGCCAGAAAGGATTGGCACGAGATCTTCAGTGTGCTAAACAGAAAAAATAAACAGCCGAGAATCCTTTATCCAGTAAGTCTGTCATTTAGAATAGAAGGAGAGATAAAGGTCTTCCCAAACAAATAAAAACTGAAGGAATTAATCAACACTAAACCATCCCTACAAGAGATCTGAAGGGGGATCCTGTGAGACAAAGTACCAGAGACAGCGCTACAAGCATGAAACCTACGGACATCACAATGACTCTAAACCCATATCTTTCTATAATAACACTGAATGTAAATGGATTAAATGCGCCAACAAAAAGACATAGGGTATCAGAATGGATAAAAAAACAAGACCCATCTATTTGCTGTCTACAAGAGACTCATTTTAGACTTGAGGACATCTTCAGATTGAAAGTGAGGGGATGGAGAATTATTTATCATGCTGCTGGAAGTCAAAAGAGAGCTGGAGTAGCCATACTTATATCAGACAAACTAGACTTTAAATTAAAGGCTGTAACAAGAGATGAAGAAGGGCATTATATTATAATTACAGGGTCTATCCATCAGGAAGAGCTAACAATTACCAATGTCTATGCGACAAATACGGGAGCCCCCAAATATATAAAACAATTACTGACAAACATAAGCAACCTTATTGATAAAAATGTGGTAATTGCAGGGGACTTTAACACCCTACTTACAGAAATGGATAGATCATCTGGACACACGGCCAATAAAGAAACAAGGGCCCTGAATGATATATTGGATCAGATGGACTTGACAGATATATTTAGAACTCTGCATCCTAAAGCAACAGAATATACTTTCCTCTCGAATGCACATGGAACATTCTCCAAGATAGATCACATACTGGGTCACAAAACAGCCCTTCATAAGTATACAAGAATTGAAATCATACCATGCATACTTTCAGACCACAATGCTATGAAGCTTGAAATCAACCACAGGAAAAAGTCTGGCAAACCTCCAAAAGCATGGAGGTTAAAGGACACCCTACTAAAGAATGAGTGGGTCAACCAGGCAATTAGAGAAGAAATTAAAAAAATATATGGAAACAAACAAAAATGAAAATACAACAATCCAAACACTTTGGGATGCAGCGAAGGCAGTCTTGAGAGGAAAATACATTGCAATCCAGGCCTATCTCAAGAAACAAGAAAAATCCCAAATACGAAATCTAACAGCACACCTAAAGGAAATAGAAGCAGAGCAGCAAAGACACCACAAACCCAGCAGAAGAAGAGAAATAATAAAGATCAGAGCAGAAATAAACAATATAGAATCTAAAAAAAAAAACTGTAGAGCAGATCAACGAAACCAAGAGTTGGCTTTTTGAAAAAATAAACAAAATTGATAAACCTCTAGCCAGGCTTCTCAAAAAGAAGAGGGAGAGGACCCAAATAGATAAAATCATGAATGAAAATGGAATTATTACAACCAATCCCTCAGAAATACAAGCAATTATCAAGGAATACTATGAAAAATTATATGCCAACCTAGTGGACAACCTGGAAGAAATGGACAAATTCCTAAACACCCACACATTTCCAAAACTCAAACAGGAGGAAGTAGAAAGCTTGAACAGACCCATAACCAACGAAGAAATTGAATCAGTCATCAAAAATCTCCCAACAAATAAGAGTCCAGGACCACATGGCTTCCCAGGGGAGTTCTATCAGACGTTTAAAGCAGAGATAATACCTACCCATCTCAAGCTATTCCAAAAAAATAAAAGGGAAGGAAAACTTCCAGACTCACTCTATGAAGCCAGTATTACTTTGATTCCTAAACCAGACAGATACCCAGTAAAAAAAGAGAACTACAGGCCAATATCCCTGATGAATATGGAAGCAAAAATTCTCAATAAGATACTAGCAAATCGAACTCAACAGCATATAAAAAGAATTATTCACCATGATCAAGTGGGATTCATTCCTGGGATGCAGGGCTGGTTCAACATTTGCAAATCAATCAACGTGATACATCACATTAATAAAAGAGAAGAAACATATGATCATGTCAATCATTGCAGAAAAAGCATTTGACAAAATTCATCATCCTTTCTTAATAAAAAACCCTCGAGAATGTTGGGATAGACGGAACATACTTAAACATCATAAAGGTCATTTATGAAAGGCCCACAGCTAACATCATCCTCAAAGGGGAAAAACTGAGATCTTTCTCCCTGAGATCAGGAACACGACAGGGATGTCCACTCTCACCACTGTTGTTTAACATACTGTTGGAAGTTCTAGCATCAGTAATCAGACAACAAAAGGAAATCAAAGGCATCAAAATTGGCAAAGATGAAGTTAAGCTTTCATTTTTTTTAATTTAGTTTAATTTTTTTTAATATATGAAATTTATTGTCAAATTGGTTTCCATACAACACCCAGTGATCATCCCAAAAGATGCCCTCCTCAATACCCATCACCCACCCTCCCATCCCTCCCACCCCCCGTCAACCCTCAGTTTGTTCTCAGTTTTTAAGAGTCTCTTATGCTTTGGCTCTCTCCCACTCTAACCTCTTCTTTTTTCCCTTCCCCTCCCCCATGGGTTCCTGTTAAGTTTCTCAGGATCCACATAAGAGTGAAACCATATGGTATCTGTTTTTCTCTGTATGGCTTATTTCACTTAGCATCACACTCTCCAGTTCCATCCACGTTGCTACAAAGGGCCATATTTCATTCTTTCTCATTGTCACGTAGTACTCCATTGTGTATATAAACCACAATTTCTTTATCCATTCATCAGTTGATGGACATTTAGGCTCTTTCCATAATTTGGCTATTGTTGAGAGTGCCGCTATAAACATCGGGGTACAAGTGCCCCTATGCATCAGTATTCCTGTATCCCTTGGGTAAATTCCTAGCAGTGCTACTGATGGGTCATAGGGTAGGTCTATTTTTAATCTTTTGAGGAACCTCCGCACTGTTTTCCAGAGTGGCTGCACCAATTTGCATTCCCACCAACAGTGCAAGAGGGTTCCCGTTTCTCCACATCCTCTCCAGCATCTATAGTCTCCTGATTTGTTCATTTTGGCCACTCTGACTGGCGTGAGGTGATATCTGAGTGTGGTTTTGATTTGTATTTCCCTGATGAGGTGCGATGTTGAGCATCTTTTCATGTGCCTGTTGGCCATCCGGATGTCTTCTTTAGAAAAGTGTCTATTCATGTTTTCTGCCCATTTCGTCACTGGGTTATTTGGTTTTTGGGTGGGGAGTTTGGTGAGCTCTTTATAGATTTTGGATACTAGCCATTTGTCCGATATGTCATTTGCATATATCTTTTCCCATTCCGTTGGTTGCCTTTTAGTTTTGTTGATTGTTTCCTTTGCTGTGCAGAAGCTTTTTATCTTCATGAGGTCCCAATAGTTCATTTTTGCTTTTAATTCCCTTGCCTTTGGGGATGTGTCAAGTAAGAAATTGCTGTGGTGAGGTCAGAGAGGTCTTTTCCTGTATTCTCCTCTAGGGTTTTGATGGTTTCCTGTCTCACATTCAGGTCCTTTATCCATTTTGAGTTTATTTTTGTGTATGGTGTAAGAAAGTGGTCTAGTTTCATCCTTCTGCATGTTGCTGTCCAGTTCTCCCAGCACCATTTGTTAAAGAGACTGTCTTTTTTCCATTGGATATTCTTTCCTGCTTTGTCAAACATTAGTTGGCCATACATTTGTGGGTCTAGTTCTGGGGTTTCTATTCTATTCCATTGGTCTATGTGTCTCTTTTTGTGTCAATACCATGCTGTCTTGATGATTACAGCTTTGTAGTAGAGGTTAAAGTCTGGGATTGTGATGCCTCACGCTTTGGTCTTCTTCAAAATTGCTTTGAGTATTCGGGCCCTTTTGTGGTTCCATATGAATTTTAGGATTGCTTGTTAGCTTCGAGAAGAATGCTGGTGCAATTTTTATTTGGGTTGTATTGAATGTGTAGATAGCTTTGAGTAGTATTGACCTTTTGACAAATTATTCTTTCAACCCATGAGCACGGAATGTTTTTCCATTTCTTTATATCTTCTTCAATTTCCTTCATAAGCTTTCTATAGTTTTCAACATACAAATCTTTTACATCTTTGGTTAGGTTTATTCCTAGGTATTTTATGCTTCTTGGTGCAATTGTGAATGGGATCAGTTTCTTTATTTGTCTTTCTTTTGCTTCATTATTAGTGTATAAGAATGCAACTGATTTCTGTACATTGATTCTGTATCCTTCAACTTTGCTGAATTCATTTATCAGTTCTAGCAGACTTTTGGTGGAGTCTGTCAGATTTTCCATGTATAATATCATGTCATTTGCAAAACGTGAAAGCTTTCTGCACAGCAAAGGAAACAATCAACAAAACTAAAAGGCAAACAACGGATTGGGAAAAGATGTTTGCAAATGACATATCGAAAAAAGGGCTAGTATCCAAAATCTATAAAGAGCTCACCAAACTCCCCACCCAAAAACCAAATAACCCAGTGACGAAATGGGCAGAAAACATGAATAGACACTTCTCTAAAGAAGACATCCGGATGGCCAACAGGCACATGAAAAGATGCTCAACATCGCACCTCATCAGGGAAATACAAATCAAAACCACACTCAGATATCACCTCACGCCAGTCAGAGTGGCCAAAATGAACAAATCAGGAGACTATAGATGCTGGAGAGGATGTGGAGAAACGGGAACCCTCTTGCACTGTTGGTGGGAATGCAAATTGGTGCAGCCACTCTGGAAAACAGTGCGGAGGTTCCTCAAAAGATTAAAAATAGACCTACCCTATGACCCATCAGTAGCACTGCTAGGAATTTACCCAAGGGATACAGGAATACTGATGCATAGGGGCACTTGTACCCCGATGTTTATAGCGGCACTCTCAACAATAGCCAAATTATGGAAAGAGCCTAAATGTCCATCAACTGATGAATGGATAAAGAAATTGTGGTTTATATACACAATGGAGTACTACGTGACAATGAGAAAGAATGAAATATGGCCCTTTGTAGCAACGTGGATGGAACTGGAGAGTGTGATGCTAAGTGAAATAAGCCATACAGAGAAAAACAGATACCATATGGTTTCACTCTTATGTGGATCCTGAGAAACTTAACAGGAACCCATGGGGGAGGGGAAGGAAAAAAAAAGAGGTTAGAGTGGGAGAGAGCCAAAGCATAAGAGACTCTTAAAAACTGAGAACAAACTGAGGGTTGACGGGGGGTGGGAGGGATGGGAGGGTGGGTGATGGGTATTGAGGAGGGCATCTTTTGGGATGATCACTGGGTGTTGTATGGAAACCAATTTGACAATAAATTTCATATATGAAAAAAGGAAAAAAATAAAAATAAAAAATAAAATAAAATAAACCAAAGTCCATCTTTGAAAATCCACAGCCACTATCATCCTCACTGGGGAAAAAACTAAGAGCCTTTCCTCTATTGCCACAAAGAAAACAGGGATATCCACAATCTCCATAATTACTCAACATAGTACTGGAAGTCCTAGTCACAAAAACCAGACAACTAAAAGAAATAAAAGGCATCCACTTTGGTAATGAAGAAGTAAAACTTTCACTATTTGCAGATGACATGATACTGTATATGGAAAACCTTAAAGAATCCATGGAAAGCTGCTAGAACTGATACATAAATTCAGTAAATTCACAGGATACAAATCAACGTATAGAAATCTGTTGCACATCTATATATCAATAATTAAGCAGCTTAAAGAGAAATCAAGGAATCTATCCCATATACAGCTTTACCAAAAACCATAAGATACCTAGGAATAAACCTAACCAAAGAGATGAAAGGCCTGTATTCTGAAAGTATAAAACACTAATGAAAGAAATTGAAGCTGACACAAAGAAATAGAGATGTTCCATGCTCATGGATTAGAAGAACAAATATGGTTAAACTGTCCATACTACCCAAAACAATCCACACATTTAAGGCAATCGCTATCAAAATACCACCAGCATTTTTCACAGACCTAGAACAAACAATCCTAAAATTTGTATAGAACCACAAAAGACCCCAAATAGCCAAAGTAACCTTGAGAAACAAAAGGAAAGCTGGAGGCGTCACAATTCCAGACTTCAATTTATACTATAAAGCTGTAGTAAGCAAAACAGCATGGCCTTGGATCAAAAATAGACAATGGAACAGAATATAAAAGCCAGAAGGGAACCAAAAACTGTATGGTCAATTAATCTTCAACCAAGCAGCAAAGAATATCCAGTGGGGGGGGGAAATGTACCTTCAACAAATGGTGTTGGGGAAACTGGACAGCAACATGCAAAAGAATGAATGTGGACCACTTTCTTATACCATACAGAAAAATAAATTTAAAATGGATTAAAGACCTATATGTGAGATAGGAAAATATTAAAATCCTAGAAGAACACGTGTAGTAACCTCTTTGATATTGGCCATAGCAACTTCTTACTAGATGTCTCCTGAGGTAAGAAAAACCAGAGCAAAAATAAACTACTGGGACTACATCAAAATACAAGTTTCTGTACAGAAAAGGAAACAAGAAAACTAAAAAGCAGCCTAGAATGGGGGAAGATATTTACAAATGGATCTGATAATATCCAAAATATATAAAATAGTTATAAAACTCAGCACCCCAAAAAGCAAATAATCATATAAAATGGGCATAATATGTGAATAGACATTTTTTCCAAAGAAGACATACAGATGGTCAACAGAGGCATGAAAATTTCAACATCATTCATCATGAGGGAAATGCAAATCAAAACTGTAATGAGATATCACCTCAAACCTATCAGAATGGCTAAAATAAATAACACAAGAATCAAAAGGTTTTGGTGAGGATGTAGAGAAAGGGGAACCCTCTTGCACTGTTGGTCAGAATGCAAACTGGTGCAGCCACTCTGGAAAACAGTATGGAGGTTCTCAAAAAGTTAAAAATAGAACTACCCTATAATCCAGCAATTGCACTTCTAGGTTTTCATCTAAAGAATACAAAAACAGTAATTGAAAGGAATCTGTGCACTTCAAAATTTATAGCAGTAACATTTACAATAGCCAAATTATGGAAACAGCTCAAGTGTCCATAAAATTGATTCATGGATAAAGAAGTACTCAGCCATAAAGAAGATTGAAATCTTGCCATTTACAACAACAGGGATGGAGCTAGAGAGTATCATGCAAAGAAAATAAGTCAGTCAGAGAAAGACAGATACCATATGATTTCACGCATATGTGGAATTTAAGAAACAAAACAATCATAGGAAAAAAAGAGGGAGAGAGGCAAACCAGGAAGTGGACTCTTAACTATAGAGAACAAACCGATGGTTATCAGAAGGGAAGTGGTTGGGGGAATGGGTTACATATGGGATGAGGAGTAAGGAGCACACTTGTGATGCACACTGGGTATTGTGTAAAAGTTTTTAATCACTATATTGTACACCTGAAAATAATATTACACACTATGGTAGCTAGCTGGAAATTTTAAAACTTTTAAAAATGTTTATTTAAGTCCAGAAATGTAGATGTTCTCAGTACCCCATCCATAGTCTCTAGGCATTCAAGGTACCATTGCACAACAGCAAATCTTGCAAACACTCTGCCACTCTGCCTGTGTCTTCTCTGGATGGGGTGTGGGGTTAGCCACCTGCAGGGGAGACCAGTGGTGCTGAGGAATTCATACCCCTGAGAGCAGCCTACAGCCCATTCATAGGACGGTGGAAAAATGACCTAGCTTCCTTGCCCTTTGAGTTGGGTTCTGTGAACAACTTGCAAGAATGTATTGCACACTCCCTGAAGTCATGACAGGACTTAACCCCACTCATCCATATTTGTGACCCTGTGTTGGCCCTTTCCATTCCACTTTTCTCTACTTACTTTCTGTGGTCACCTTCCAAATACAATACTTGCCTAGATTCCTAGTCCCAGGTATGCCAACATAAGACAAATGGTTATGGTTAACATGTGAAGGACTATTTTCTCTTCTACTGATCTTAATAACCTAGTAGATATTAAAAGAATTGGGGCAGAAAAGTAGAAAGATGAGAAAAACTAAAAATGAAGAAAAAATAATTTTGAAAAGACGGAGGCCTTTTTCACAGCCAAAGGAGAGAAAAGCACAGAGAGATGCATTATATTACATGAATCTGAACACTTTCTTGGGATATACAAGTGATAACAAGGTTGAGAAGGAAAGAGAAAATTGGCGAATGCTGCAAAACTCATCCTTAATAAAATGTTGTCAATTTCCCCAAAGTACATTGAAAGGCCACAGATGTCTAGTCCTACTGCAGGTGAGCCTGGAATTCCTCCCCATCTTCCTTGTTTTAGATTTCACCTATGAGTCGATCCATCAGATGAACTTGATGTTAAACGAGGCAACCTCTTCTGAGCTGGAGCATCATCCACTGGAAGTAGGAATGAACATCAAATAAGCAACACAACCCTATCCTAATGTGAGACCTCAGAGCAGAGCAAGGTAGTTGAGAAGCCATTATAGCACATCAGGGAGATCCATCTTAAGCATGAGTTCTGAGCTCTTTCCTTTGATTCCTCTCTCAGCTGACATAGATGAGAATTGTGAGATAGCCATGGGAACCCCTCTAACATAGCCTTAATTGAGATAATAGGCAGTGTCATCCCATCCTCTTCTCAATGCTTTGCTTCTCAAGCTTTTTCAGGGAGAAATAACCACCTGGTAGATATTCCTCAATAATGCAGATTCCAGGTTCCTACTTCCAGGTATAAGTCATCACATTGCTGTGATACAACATACAAACCAACAATGGCTGGATCATGGCACAAAAATAGAACTCTGACCCACAAACTATAGCAATTTGTCCAGGAATCAACCCCCTTATGTATAATAAACAGCCTA
Source organism: Prionailurus viverrinus (assembly GCF_022837055.1). Taxonomy (NCBI): domain Eukaryota; kingdom Metazoa; phylum Chordata; class Mammalia; order Carnivora; family Felidae; genus Prionailurus; species Prionailurus viverrinus. The sequence continues at coordinate 89,598,537 of NC_062561.1, read as the reverse complement.
GGAAGTAAGCCTGCCATAAGTCCAACTTGGAAGAAATCGGACTTCTAACTTTAGTAAAATCTAGGAAGATAAACGGTAATTTCTGTAACAATAGTACTCAAATTAATATTTTTGGTTAATAACTTCCAGCTTCCCTAATTCTTCACTTCCAACTTAAGACAAACCACAGAAATCCCAACATGTCCCTAACCACCCTGCTTTTAGTTAACTTATCTCCTTCTTTCCTATGCCAACAATTCCCAGTTGGAGCAAACCTGAAGCTTCTCTTTTTTTCCACTCTAAAGTTTAACCACTCCTCTACCCTTGAGTCTCTGCCAAAATACAAGTGGAAGTGGCTGACTGCCTTGATATGAAGGCTCTGAATAAATAGCCTTTTCTTTTCTCATTTGGCTGGTCTTCATTTATGTCCACAGTGCTCAGTAAGTATTTGTTGAATGACCAAATAAAATAGAACATCAACTGAGTACAAGTTTTGCAGAATAACTGACCAGGCTCCTGTTATGCATGAAAAAACTCCCAGATTGTAGATTTAGGTATTCACTCTGACCCTCAGTGATGATCATGTTCTCTTCCAGCACCCATGGGTGAGGTAAGGGTGAAGACCTCTGAGAGAAGTGTGAGTGAATATGTCAGGGGATGTCCCGTAGGTGCCTTCTTCCTTTGTTTAGATGCAATCTGGGGTGTTTTTCAGAGTTATGGCTATGGGGAATGAACTTTTTCCTGAAGTCAATTCATTAATTTTGGCTTCTTCCTTAGTGTGGAGATTCTGTCTATTCCCTGAGCTCATTATGAGCTGGATTAGGTGTCCTGAAACATCTGATATGCAACTAGAGATGTAAACCTGGGACATGAGCTCATTGTCAGTTTTATGAGAAACAGAAGAGCATCTTGGATGTTTAGTTCCATAAGTTTTTATTTTGGGGCCTTAGAGTTTGGAGGAAAGTGTGTGTAAAGCCTTTCCCAAGCCACCATTTGGTCACACATTGCCCTAAGGATTAGATATTTGCATGGTTCTTGTGTCTGGCACATCTCAGCTGAGATTCACAAGGTGGAGCAGAAGGTGAACTGTGGTGAACTGAATGGGGTTGGGGGGTGCTGAAGGGTGTGAGGGAAGACCTGACAGATGAGATACTAAAAGTGACCAAGAAGTGGGAGAAGTTCTTCTGACTTCAGTCTTCAGCCTAGAGACTTACACTGGACACAGATACCTCCTTGATGTCAGGTGACAAAAGTTGTTGGCATCAGAGACCAGATAGATGGTAATCTAGTTTAACTGGGCAAAATTGTGTCCTTGTTTATCCATTCTCTAGTCTCTGGACTGAGCTCCACAGTCAGCAGGCAGACCTGTTGACCCTTCCCACACATATTTCCATGCCACTCTGGTGACTGTGGCTGTGTTCCATTCCTGCCTGTGCTGATCTTGGAATCTACATCCCTGAGCTGTGTTCTGGCTCCGTTTACTAGAATGTCTCTGTAACTTGCTATGTCTTATGACTTTCCTATCTACTGCCATGATCTGACTCACCACTTCCAAAATAAAGCCAGAGTTATGCACACAGATGGCCCTATTCCAGTGCATGTAAACCTATTTCCCCATCATAATCACCTGGAGGGCTTTTAAAAATCCACATATAAGGGACATTTTTCATACTCAGTGACCCAGAGACCTAGGGGTGGTATCAAGGCATCTTTACTTAATAAATAAATTTTTAAAAAGGATATCCCCTGGAGTTCCACCACTTCTGGAGTGAGCACTGGCTGTTCCTTCCTTAGTAAATTCAGTGAGAGTGTCTTATATTCAGTGGTTCTAATTAGCTTAGTACCTAACCTAGGTTTGGAACTATGTGAAGTGACTGGTGTACAACCGGGAGATAGGCATAGTCCAGTCTCTTCTCTCCTTTCCAAGGAAGAGAGTGGTGGATATGTCCAGAGAGGCATCATGAGATTCTCATGATACATTTGACATCAATATTTATCTCTGTTTCAGTACCTGTATTGGATAAACACAATAAGTAAATCACATAAATAAATAAGGAAACAAACAAACAAATAAAATGAAAATCTTCATCCAACATAGAAAACATTTTTATTTTTGAACAAGCATTAAACCAGAATGTGATGCCCATTACTGAGGTAATCTGCTGAGAGAATGCAAAACAGAAGAAATATCACCTTTTTATAGACAGGCAGTAACACCCCATTACAAATATGCTTTTGAGATAAACAAGAACTGGTCTTCAAGTAAGAGGATTTGACAGTACCATTTGTGACACGTAGCTCATCTTAGATTCACCTGGTAAAGGGGGTTGCAATCTGTGTTAGCTAATTGGCTTTATCCAAAGGAAAAATAAACTTCTCACACTTTATGACAAGAGGTGGTTTTGCCACTTAGAGCATGGTGCCTGCTGAATTAGGGTCCTACTCTCCCACAGAGCCTGGGAGATAGGGGCACTACCTTCCTTGACGATTACATTTCAAAGAGATGGATTCTAGGTCCTTGAGAAAGACATTCCTGGATCAGAAAGCTGGCAAGAAGCTTACTTAGTTTTTAAAAGTTTTAAATAAAAGGCAGAAACGAGGTTACAATGAGAAGTTTTCTAAAGTAAATGCTCTAAGAGGGGGTAATCACTTCTTTTATTTTTTTTATAAATGTTTATTTACTTGTTTCTTTTAATGGGGAGATGGGGCATAATAAGAATCCTAACCAGGCTCTTCAGTGTCAGCGCAGAGCCCCCAATGCGAGGCTCAATCCCACAAACAGTAGATCATGACTTGAGCCAAAATCAAGAGTTGGGAGCATAACTGACTGAGCCACCCAGGTGCTCCTAATTTTTAGTTTGCATTTATCCTTACACCTGTCATCCCTTTTCTCTCCTCGTTTCTCTTTCTCGTCTCCCAATACCTCACTTCCCCTCTTAAACCTATGTCTTAAGTCTACAGCTATTCACCTGTCATTTAAGCCCCTTATCTCTATCCCTTGCATTCAGTGGCTCCCTTCCTCTGGGGTTCTGCTCCTTGTGTTTTGAGAGAAGTAAGGATCAAATCTTGGTAGATAAGGATCTGAGGGAAGCTGAAGAAAAAATGGATTTTCACTGCAGGAGGAAAGGGTGGGGCCATGTCAGAGGGTCAGGCTCTGTCTTTTAGAAGAAACAGGAGAAATATGGTTATTTGGAGATGCCAGATTAGTAGTTTCATTTGTTTGCTCCTTTGTTTGTTCTCAGGATCTCAGCCATAGAGCTCTGGAGCCGCACCTCCCTATCAGACTTCATCGTTTTGGGACTGTTCAGCTACTCAACATATGATTTCCTCTTTTTTTTTCCCTTATCCTTCTGGCCTTTGTTGCTTCCCTGGATGGCAACATCTTTCTCCTGCTCATCCAGGCTAATAGGCACCTGCACACTCCAATGTACTTTTTCCTCACCCAACTCTCCATCATGGATCTGATCATGATGAACACAGTGGTGCCCAAGATGGCAGCTAATCTCTTGGGCCATAAGTTCATCTGTTGGGGTGGCTGTTCTACTCAGGTCTTCCTAGTGGTCAGGGTAGGAGGAGCAGAGTGCTTCCTCTTGGCAATCATGGCCTATGACCGGTATGTGGCAGTCTGCCACCCCCTGCAGTATCCTGTGCTTATGAACTGGCAGGTTTGCTCCCTCCTGGCCCTGGCATCCTGGATGGGTGGGGTGGCTGACAGTGTTATGGATGTGGGCATGGTCTTAAGTTTCCCCTGCTGTCACTCTCTGGAGGTGGATCACTTCTTCTGTGAGGTCCCTGCCTTGCTGCACCTCTCATGTGCTGACACCTCGCTCTTTGAGGATCTCATCTATGCTTGCTGTGTGGTCATGCTGCTGCTGCCGCCCCTTGGTGTCATTGTGGTTTCCTAAGCCCAGGTCCTTGAAGCTGTCATTAGGATTCCCTCCACTGAGGGTAAACAGAAGGCTCTGACCACTTGTTCCTCCCACCTGGCTGCGGTGGGTCTGTACTATGGAGGAGCCATGTTCAGCTACATGCAGTGGGCCTCCACTAAAACACCAGTGAGAGACCAAGCCACCTCCATCTTCTACAACATCCTCACTCCAATGCTCAACCCACTCATTTACAGTCTGAGGAACAGGGACTGTTTTAAACAGGGACTGTTTTACTTTTAAAAGTAAAAACTCTGATTTGAATTTTGGCATGACGAATCACCCATGGTCTCTTGCCCTTTAAGGAATACCTGGCTCCCTTTTTGTGGTTCGCAGGGCCTCCCAGTCTGGCCTCCAAGCCACCTCCAGTCACGTATTGTACCCCAGCCCTGCTGCAGTTTTCAGGTTTTCAAAGGATTTCTTGCTTTTGTTGCATGAACTGTGCCTTTTCCCACCCTGTGGTGCTTTCTTCTGGGGATCGAGCTAACTCCTCATCTTTCAGGCCTCTTTCCTCCCAGAGACCTTCCTTGTCCCCACCTTATCCCCTGCTCAGGCAGGGACCCCATCATACACCCACTTCACTCCACAGTTTCTCAGTTCCCAGCCCTCATGCTCCTGCTACATGTAAGTGGTCGATGCCTTTACTCCCTGCTAGGCCATAAAATACAGCCCCTGGTGCAAGGCATGACACCTTCTAGGCTTTAAGCACATTGGCCACATCCACAATGGATGACTTTACCCAGCACCTGATGCCAGGTGAAGCTTCTTGTTCTATGAAAAAGGGACCACAATGGTCCCAGTCCCAGTCCACCTGAGCTTCTGCTCTGTCTGAGGTCTATGCAGTTCAGCACCACTCCATGTCTGCCCTGCCTGACTTTTACAGAGGTCTTTAGCTACCACGTGGGTCTCTACTGTTTCTTTCTTTCGTTTTTTTTTTTTAAATTTATATCCAAGTTAGTTAGCATATAGTGAAACAATGACTTCAGGGGCAGATTCCTTAATGCCCCTTACCAATTTAGCCCATCCCCCCCACAACCCCTCCAGTAACCCTCTGTTTGTTCTCCATATTTAAGAGCCTCTTATGTTTTGTCCCCCTCCCTGTTTTTTTCTATTATTTTTGCTTTCCTTCCCTTGTGTTCATCTGTTTTGTCTCTCAAAGTCTCCATATGAGTGAAATCATATGATATTTGTCTTTCTCTGACTGACTAATTTCGCTTAGCATAATACCCTCTAGTTCCATCCACGTAGTTGCAAATGGCAAGATTTCATTCTTTTTGATTGCCGAGTAATACTCTATTGTATATGTATATACAATATGTATATGTGATATATATATGTCACATCTTATTTACCCATTCATCCATTGATGGACATTTGGGATGTTTCCATACTTTGGCTATTGTTGATAGCACCGCTATAAACATTGGGGTGCATGTGCTCTTTTGAAACAGCACACCTATCTTGGATAAATACCTGTTAGTGCAACTGTTGGATCATAGGGGAGTTATATTTTTAATTTTTTGAGAAACCTCCACACTGCTTTCCAGAGTGGTGGCACCAGGTTGCATTCCCACCAGCAGTGCAAAAGAGATCCTCTTTCTCTGGCATTGTTGCCAACATCTGTTGTTGCCTGAGTTGTTAATTTTAGCCATTCTGACAGATGTGAGGTGATATCTCATTGAGCTTTTAATTTGTCTTTCCCTGATGATGAGTGATATTGAGCAATTTTTCATGTGTCTATTAGCCATCTGGATGTCTTCTTTGGAGAAGTGTGTATTCATGTCTTTTGCCCATTTCTTCACTGGATTATTGGTTTTTTGGGCATTGAGTTTGATAAGTTCTTTGTAGATTTTGGATACTAACCCTTTATCTGATATGTCCTTTGCAGATATCTTCTCCCATTCTGTCGGTTGCCTTTTAGTTTTGCTATTTCCTTTGCTGTGCAGAAGCTTTTCATTTTGAATAGGTCCCAATAGTTCATTTTTGCTTTTGTTGCCCTTGCCGTTGGAGACATGTTGAGTAAGAAATTTATGTGGCTGAGGTCAAAGGGGGTTTTGCCTGCTTTCCTGTCTAGGATTTTGATGGCTTCCTGTCTTATGTTTGGGTCTGCCATCCATTTTGAGTTTATTTTTGTGTATGGTGTAAGAAAGTGGCCCAGGTTCATTCTTCTGCATGTCGCTGTCCAGTTTTCCCAGCGCCAGTTGCTGAAGAGACTGTCTTTATTCCGCTGGATATTCTTTCCTGCTTTGTCAAATATTAGTTGGCCATACGTTTGTGGGTCCATTTCTCGGTTCTCTGTTCTGTTCCATTGATCTGAGTGTCTGTTTTTGTACCAGTACTATACTGTCTCAATGATTACAGCTTTGTAATACATCTTGAAGTCCAGGATTGTGATGCCTCCAGCTTTGGTTTTCTATTTCAGGATTTCTTTGGGTATTTGGGGTCTTTCGTGGTTCCATACAAATTGTAGGATTGTTTGTTCTAGCTCTGTGAAGAATGCTGGTGTTATCTTTATAGGGATTACATTGAATATGTAAATTGCTATGGGTAGTATTGATATTTATTCTTCCAATCCAGGAGCATGGAATATTTTCCCCTTTTTTGTGTGTCTTCAATTTCTTTCAGAAGTTTAATATAGTTTTCAGTGTATTGATTTTTCACCTCTTTGGTTGGGTTTATTCCTAGGTATTTTATGGTTTATGGTGCAATTGTAAATAGGATCAATTCCCTGGTTTCTCTTTCTGTTGTTTCATTATTGGTGTATAGGAATTCACCCATTTCTGTTAACTGATTTTATATTGTTATTTTGCTGAATTCATGGATCAGTTCCAGAAGGTTTTTGGTGGAATGTTTGGGTTTTCCATATAGAGTATCATGTCGCCTGCAAAGAGTATCTTGCTGATTGTCTGACTGCTAAGGCTAAGATTTCCAATACTATGTTGAATAACAGTGGTGAGAGTGGACAACCCTGTCTTGTTCCTGACCCTAGGGGGAAAGCTCTCAGTTTTTTTCCCCATTGAGGATATTAGTGGCGGTTCTTTCACTTATGGCTTTTATGATCTCGAGGTATGATCCTTGTATCCCTACTTTCTTGAGGGTTTTTATCAAGAAAGGATGCGTATTTTGTCAAATGCTTTCTCTGCAGCTATTGAGAGGATCATGTCGTTCTTGTCCTTCTTTTATTGATATGATGTATCATGTTGCTTGTTTTGCAGATATTGAACTGGCCCTGCAACCCAGATATAAATCCCACTTGGTGGTGGTGAATAATTCTTTTAATGTACTGTTGGATCCGGTTGGCAAGTGTCTTGAGTATTTTTGCATCCATGTCCATTAGGGAATTTGGTCTGTAGTTCTCCTTTTTAGCGGGGTCTTTGGTTTTGCAATCAAGTTAATGCTGGCTTCACACAATGAGTTTGCAACTTTTCTTCCATTTCTATTTTTTTGGAACAACTTCAAAAGAATAGGTGCTAACTCTTCCTTAGATGTTTGGTAGAATGTCTCTGGAAAGCCATATGACCCTGGACTCTGGTTTTTTGGGAGATTATTGTTTACTACTTGATTTCTTTTTTTTGAATATGAAATTTATTGTCAAATTGGTTTCCATACAACACCCAGTGCTCATCCCAACAGATGCCTCCTCAGTACCCATCACCCACCCAAAATTTTCTTCTCAGTTTTTAAGAGTCTCTTATGTTTTGGCTCCCGCCCTCTCTAACCTTTTTTTTCCTTCCTCTCCCCCATGGCCTTCTGTTAAGTTTCTCAGGATCCACAAAAAAGTGTAAACAGATCCACATAAGAGTGAAAAGTCTGTATGACTTTTTTCAATTAGCATAACAGTCTCCAGTTCCATCCACATTGCTACAAAAGGCCATATTTCATTCTTTCTCATTGCCAAGTAGTATTCCATTGTGTATATAAACCACAATTTCTTTATCCATTCATCAGTTGATGGACATTTAGACTCTTTCCATAATTTGGTTATTGTTGGAAGTGCTGCTATAAACATTGGGGTACAAGTGCCCCTGTGCCTCAGCACTCCTGTATCCTATGGGTAAATTCCTAGCAGTGCTACTGCTGGGTCATAGGGTAGGTCTATTTTTAATTTTTGAGGAAACTCCACACTGTTTTCCAGAGTGGCTGCACCAGTTAGTGTTCCCACCAACAGTGCAAGAGGGTTCCCGTTTCTCCACATCCTCTCCAGCATCTATAGTCTCCTGATTTGTTCATTTTAGCCACCCTGACTGATGAGAGGTGGTATCTGAGTGTGGTTTTGATTTGTATTTCCCTGATGAGGAGCGACGTTGAACATCTTTTCATGTGCCTGTTGTTGGCCAGCTGGATGTCTTCTTTGGAAAAGTGTCTATTCATGTTAACTTCCCATTTCTTCACTGGATTATTTGTTTTTCCTGTGTGGAGTTTCGTGAGTTCTTTATAGATTTTGGATACTAGCCCTTTGTCTGATATGTCATTTGCATATATCTTTTCCCATTCCGTTGGTTGCCTTTTAGTTTTGTTGATTGTTTCCTTTGCTGTGCAGAAGCTTTTTATCTTCATGAGGTCCCAATAGTTCATTTTTGCTTTTAATTCCCTTGCCTTTGGGGATGTGTCAAGTAAGAAATTGCTGCGGTGAGGTCAGAGAGGTCTTTTCCTGCTTTCTTCGCTAGGGTTTTGATGGTTTCCTGTCTCACATTCAGGTTCTTTACCTATTTTGAGTTTATTTTTGTGAATGGTGTAAGAAAGTGGTCTAGTTTCATCCTTCTGCATGTTGCTGTCCAGTTCTCCCAGCACCATTTGTTAAAGAGACTGTCTTTTTTCCATTGGATATTCTTTCCTGCTTTGTCAAAGATGAGTTGGCCATACGTTTGTGGGTCTAGTTCTGGGGTTTCTATTCTATTCCATTGGTCTATGTGTCTTTTTTTGAGCCAATACCATTCTGTCTTGATGATTACAGCTTTGCAGTGGAGGCTAAAGTCTGGGATTGTGATGCCTCCTGCTTTGGTCTTCTTCAAAATTCCTTTGGCTATTCGGGGTCTTTTGTGGTTCCAGATAAATTTTAAGATTGCTTGTTCTAGCTTCGAGAAGAATGCTGGTGCAATTTTGATTGGGATTGCATCGAATGTGTAGATAGCTTTGGGTAGCATTGACATTTTAACAATATTTACTCTTCCAATCCACGAGCACAGAATGTTTTTCCGTTTCTTTGCATCTTCTTCAATTTCCTTCATAAGCTTTCTATAGTTTTCAGCATACAGATCTTTTACATCTTTGGTTAGGTTTATTCCTAGGTATTTTATGCTTCTTGGTGCAATTGTGAATGGGATCAGTTTCTTTATTTGTCTTTCTTTTGCTTCATTATTAGTGTTTAAGAATGCAACTGAGGGGCGCCTGGGTGGCGCAGTCGGTGAAGCGTCCGACTTCAGCCAGGTCACGATCTCGCGGTCCGTGAGTTCGAGCCCCGCGTCGGGCTCTGGGCTGATGGCTCAGAGCCTGGAGCCTGTTTCCAATTCTGTGTCTCCCTCTCTCTCTGCCCCTCCCCCGTTCATGCTCTGTCTCTCTCTGTCCCAAAAATAAATAAACGTTGAAAAAAAAAATTTTAAAAAAAAAGAATGCAACTGATTTCTGTACATTGATTTTGTATCCTTCAACTTTGCTGAATTCATTTATCAGTTCTAAGAGTTTTGGTGGAGTCTGTTGGGTTTTCCATGTAGAGTATCATGTCATCTGCGAAAAGTGAAACTTTGGCTTCATCTTTGCCAAATTTGATGCCTTTGATTTCCTTTTGTTGTCTGATTGCTGACGCTAAAACTTCCAACACTATGTTAGAAAACAGCGGTGAGAGTGGATATCCCTGCGGTGTTCCTGATCTCAGGGGGAAAGCTCTCAGTTTTTCTCTATTGATGATGATAGTAGGTGTGGGCTTTTCATAAATGGATTTTATGATCTTTAAGTATGTTCCTTCTATCCCAACTTTCTCGAGGGCTTTTATTAAGCATGGATGCTGTATTTTGTCAAATACTTTTTCTGCAGAGATTGACAGGATCATATGGTTCTTTTCTTTCCTTTTATTAATGTGATGTATCACATTGACTGATTTGCAAATATTGAACTAGCCCTGGAGCCAAGGAGTGAACCCCACTTGATCATGGTGAATAATTCTTTGTAAATGTTGTTGAATTTGATTTGTTAGTATCTTATTGAGAATTTTTGCATCCGTATTCATCAGGGATATTGGCCTGTAGTTCTCTTTTTTTTTGCTGGGTTTCTGTCTGGTTTAGGAATCAAAGTAATACTGGCTTCATAGAATGAGTCTGGAAGTCTTCCTTCTCTTTGTATTTTTTGGAACACCTTGAGAAGGATAGGTATTATCTCTGCTTTAAATATCTGGTAGAATTCCCCTGGGAAGCCATCTCGTCCTGGACTCTTTCCTTGGGAGATTTTTGATGACTGATTCAACTTCTTCACTGGTTATGGGTCTGTTCAAGTTTTCTATTTATTCCTGTTTGAGTTTGGGAAGTGCATGGGTGCTTAGGAATTTGTCCATTTCTTCCAGGTCCAGTTTGTTGGCATATAATTTTTTATAGTATTCCCTGATAATGGCTTGTATTTCTGAGGGATTGGTTGTAATAATTCCATTTTCATTTGTGATTTTATCTATTTGGGTCCTCTCTCTTTTCTTTTTGAGAAGCCTGACTAGAGGTTTATCAGTTTTGTTTATTTTTTCAAAAAAACTACCTCTTGGTTTCATTGATCTGCTCTACAATTTTTTTTAGATTCCATATTGTTTATTTCTGCTCTGATCTTTATTATTTCTCTTCTTCTGCTGGGTTTGGGGTGTCTTTGCTGCTCTGCTTCTATTTCCTTTAGGTGTGCTGTTAGATTTTGTGTTTGGGATTTTTCTTGTTTCTTGAGATAGGCCTGGATTGCAATGTATTTTCCTCTCAGGACTGCCTTCACTGCATCCCAAAGGTTTGAATTGTTGTAGTTTCATTTTCATTTGTTTCCATGTTTTTTAAAATTTCTTCTCTAATTGCCTGGTTGACCCACTCATTCTTTAGTAGGGTGTTCTTTAACATCCATGCTTTTGGAGATTTGCCAGACTTTTTCCTGTGATTGATATCAAGTTTCATAGCATTGTGGTCTGAAAGTATGCATGGTGTGATCCCAATTATTTTATACTTATGAAGGGCTGTTTTGTGACCCAGTATGTGATCTATCTTGGAGAATGTTCCATGTGCATTCGAGAGGAAAGTATATTCTGTTGCTTTGGGATGCAGAGTTCTAAATATATCTGTCAAGTCCATCTGATCCAATGTATCATTCAGGGCCCTTGTTTCTTTATTGACCGTGTGTCTAGAAGATCTATCCATTGTTGTAAGTAGAGTGTTAAAGTCCCCTGCAATTACCACATTCTTATCAATAAGGTTGCTTATTTTTGTGATTAATTGTTTTATATATTTGGGGGCTCCTGTATTCGGCGCATAGACATTTATAATTGTTAGCTCTTCCTGATGGATAGACTCTGTAATTATTATATAATGCCCTTCTTCATCTCTTGTTACAGCCTTTAATTTAAAGTCTAGTTTGTCTGATATAAGTATGGCTAGCTACCCCAGCTTTCTTGTGACTTCCAGTAGCATGATAGATAGTTCTCCATCCCCTCACTTTCAATCTGAAGGTGTCTTCAGGTCTCAAATGAGTCTCTTGTAGACAGCAAATAGATGGGTCTTGTTTTTTTATCCATTCTGATACCCTATGTCTTTAGGTTGGAGCATTTAGTCCATTTACATTCAGTGTTATTATAGAAAGATATGGGTTTAGAGTCATTGTGATGTCCGTAGGTTTCATGCTTGTAGTGATGTCTGGTACTTTGTGGTCCTTGCAACATTTCACTCACAGAGTCCCCCTTAAGATCTCTTGTAGGGCTGGTTTAGTGGTGATGAATTCTTTCAGTATTTGTTTGGGAAGACCTTTATCTCTCCTTCTATTCTGAATGACAGGCTTGCTGGATAAAGGATGTTGGCTGCATATTTTTTTCTGTTCATCACATTGAAGATTTCCTGCCATTCCTTTCTGGGCTGCCAACTTTCAATAGATCGGTCTGTGACTACTCTTATGGGTCTACCTCTGTATATTAGAGCATGTTTATCCCTAGCTGCTTTCAGAATTTTCTCTTTATCCTTGTATTTTGCCAGTTTCACTATGATATGTCATGCAGAAGATCAATTCAAGTTATGTCTGAAGGGAGTTCTCTGTGCCTCTTGGATTTCAATATCTTTTTCCTTCCCCAGATCAGGGGAGTTCTCAGCTATGATTTGTTCTGGTACACCTTCAGCCCCTTGCTCTCTCTTCTTCTTCTTCTGGAATTATTATGATATGATTATTGTTCCCTTTGATTGCATCACTTAGTTCTCTAATTCTCCCCTCATAGTCCTGGATTTTTTTCTCTCTCTTTTTCTCAGCTTCCTCTTTTTCCATAATTTTATCTTCGAATTCACCCATTCTCTCCTCTGCGTCTGTGCTGTGGTCGCCTCCATTTTATTTTGCACCTCATTTGTAGCATTCTTTAGCTCCTCCTATTTCTTAGTCCCTTGATCTCTGTAGCAATAGATTCTCTGCTCTCCTCTATGCTTTTTTCAAGCCCAGTGATTAATTTTATGACTATTATTCTAAATTCTTGTTCCATTATAATGCTTGAATCGTTTTTGATCAATATGTTAGCTGTCGCTACTTCCTGTAGTTTCTTTTGAGGAGAGTTCTTCTGTTTAATCATTTTTGGGTATTACCTCAGGTGGCTCCAAACTGCAGGGCACTTCCCCTGTGCTGTCTGGAGTAAGTTGTGTTGGTGGGCGGGGCCACAGTCAGACTGGTGTGTACCTTATCTTCCCCTCTCCCAGGGGCATGGCTCACTGGAGTGGTGTGGCCCCTCTCTGGGCTATTTGCACACTGCCGGGCTTGTGGTGCTGCTTCAGTGGGATCTGGCGTATTAGCCAGGGTGGATCCGCAAGGTGCAAAGGGGCAGGATGGGCAGGCTTAGCTCGTTTTGCCATAGGTGGTCCCCTTTGAGAGGGGCTGTGCAGCACCATGAGGGAGGCAGACCCATCAGATGGATGGATCCAGAGAAGCACAGCACTGGGTGTTTGCACAGTGCACGCACATTTGGTGACGGGAACTAGTTCACTCTGTGGTTTCAGCTGGGGGGTGGGAGAGGGAAATGGTGCTGGTCAGCACCTTTGTTCCCCTGCCAAGCTGAGCTCTGTCTCCCAGGGCTCAACAACTCTCCCTCCCAGTGTCCTCTTGCCCTCCCCGCTCTCCAAAAGCAAAGCTGTTGACTTTTAACATTCCAGATATTAAGTCCAGCTGGCTGTCAGAACTCACACTGTCCAGCCCCTGCTTTTGTGCCAGACTTCATGGGCTCTGCCTTGTCAGGTGGGCTGCCCCTCCACCGCCCTGGCTCCCTCCCACCAGTCCGTGTAGCACACATGGCTTCTCTGCCCTTCCTACCCTCTTCCATGGGCCTCTTGTCTTTGCTTTGCTCTGGAGAGTCCATTCTGCTGGTCTTCTGGCAGTTTTCTGAGTTATTTAGGCAGATGTGGATGGAATCTAAGTGACCAGCAAGACGTGGTGAGCCCAGTGTCCTCCTATGCCATCATCTTCCCTTCCTCCATCTATTTTTTAATTTTTTTAAATTTACATCCAATTTAGTTAGTGTATAGTCTAACAATGATTTCAAGAGTAGATTCCTTAATGCTCCTTACCCCTTTAGTCCATCCCCCCTCCACACCCCCTCCAGTAACCCTCAGTTTTTTCTCCATATTTATGATTCTTTTCTGTTTTGTCCCCCTCCCTGTTTTTATATTATTTTTCCATTGATGGACAAATGGATAAAGAAGAAGTGGTATATATATACAATGGAGTATTACTCGGCAATCAAAAGGAATGAAATCTTGCCATTTGCAACTACATGGATGGAACTGGAGGGTATTATGCTAAGTGAAATTAGTCAGAGAAAGACAAAAATCATATGACTTCACTCATATGAGGACTTAAGAGACAAAACAGATGAACATAAGGGAAAAGGAACAAAAATAATAGGCTATGTTTTTTGTACCTGAGGTTCCCTCCCAAGGTTGCCAGCAGAGGGACTTAATTTAACTTAAATAACCCATTTTCTTGTATTGACCTTGTTTAGCTTAATACAGTTGGTCCCTTTTCTTTCTTCTTTGACATACTGAGAGCAACTTGTCCATCAGGAAAGTGACAGTTTAAAAATGTGGTCAGTACCTGATCCTACAATGAGGTTGTGAGCTCCCAGGTTAGTAGATGTCAGATGACAGATGGGCCCCCATCTGTGTGGGGTTCACCCTTCCAAAACCAACTTCAGGCCAAAAAAAACTCTCATCAGTGCCCCCATGCTAACCAACTCCACCCACTACTTCTGTTTCCCAGTTCTAGGTCTCTCCCAAATCTCTTGCTGACCAACTCTTTGCCAAGATCACTTTCCAGGAGAGGTTTGGAGAACATATCAGGGAGGCAAGCAGCCATGACAGATACACACAGCCCCACAATGGCATGGCTTTGGGCCTTGGTCTACAAAATCATTTCCAAATTGTTGCTGGGAGAGAGGAAGACAATGAGAGTTCCTCAGCCTGATGCCAATTGTGGCAGCCAGGACACAGGGGTCTGCTGGCTGGAGGAAGAGCCTCCCAAGTCTCCTCAGTGTGTGGAGAGGCCATGAATCTTGGTGTGTGTGGGAACAAGTCCCAAGCCAAGACTTTGGAAGCAGGCACAGTCACCAGACACAATGCTGCCTGGATACAGGGTGGAGGAGCCAGTGGAAGAGCCTGGGAAGGAAGCACATGGAATGATGGGAATGGGGTGAAGGTCAGACCCAAGGTTGTGGATACCAAACCAAAGACCCCCATGCTGGAGTAAGGTTGGGAGAATGCCAGCATTGTTAAGTTTGCAATAATCCCTTTAAATTATTTTTGGAAAAAAAAAACCTTTTTTTTTAACACTTAAGAGCCAGATGGTTACATTTGGAATACTTTCTGTAACAGTCAGATTTTAGATGTTAGAAACTAGTACTGCAGCCAGAGAGGAGGCTTAATTCTGGAAAATATATCTTTTACAATAGTTTCAATATAAAAAGCATTTTTAAAAACAAATTTTGGCTCATGTGTGAACACATAATGATAAGCTTAGGCTTTCTACCTCTGATGTGGCCATAGTCTTTAAGGGGAAGAACAAGCATTACTATCCTCTGAAACAGCATCTACTGGATCTTATGTTGCTGTGTGTGTATGAATGAACCCGCTTTTATGCTTGTATTTTTTGTGTTGAATACTTATTTTGAATTTTCATATTTATGCTTTGATTACTCATTATAGAATTGATTTGCATTGACCATAAACTAATTTAAAAGTTGTGACATAAATACATGGCTAAAAGAGGAGCTCATTTGTTTTTTGTGGGGCAGAGAATGGGAAAGATACTGGAAAGGGGGAGTCACCAAAGCCTTAGGAGTGGAATGTTCATGGTGAGATGCAATTCCCTATCCTCCATGGAGAGGAGGGTGGGGGTACTTGCCACTCCCCTAGACCAGCCCTACAAAAATTATATATAATTTTGTGGTGTGTACCACCCAATGTTTTGCATCTTACGTGATGGGATTGTTGGTCTGCCCAGAGAAAGAGAAAACTGAAGGGCGTGGTCCTTGGAGACAGCCTGCCCAACTCCTGCTTTAACACAGCACACACACAAGGTGTGTGTTTCCTCGGTCAAAAAAAAATATCTGGAAAGCTATCTAAATTGAGCCACTTTGATGCACTATCCATCCCAAGAATGTAGTCTCCAAGTGAGCGGACCCAATATCACAGGAGCATTGGTATATCCTGGCATGAACAAATGGAGCAGAGGTTAGGGGTTCAGCCCAAGCTGGGGCAACTGAGGAATGAGGAGGACCCAGGGGAGGTATGGCTGCACTGTTTCCTTCATCTCTCCTTCTTGCCTCATTGAGAGAACAGCAAAAGTTGTCAGAGGGAGGAAGAGAAGGTCTCTAGAAGCAGAACAGCCCCCCCCCCCCCCACAGCAGGCACACAACCTGTCAGATGTCAGAGTTGGATAGGAGACCAGAGTTTGCAAACTGGACACATCACTTAATAAAGTTATATGAACATTGTGGGCTCTGCCATTGAGGAACAAGAAAGAAGGGCTCTATCTACAGAGGCAATCAAAGGCAGTGATTTGAAAACTATGACAGACACGAAAACATGTCATGTCACTACCTTGTAGTGTTAAGACTATCCAAGCAGATGGTTTTGACTTACAATTATATATTTTAAAAATATTTTCTTGTAGGGGAACCTGGGTGGCTCAGTCAGTTAAGCGTCTGACTTCGGCTCAGGTCATGATCTCACAGTTCGTGAGTTTGAGCCCCGTGTCAGCCTCTGTGCTGACAGCTCAGAGCCTGAAGCCTGCTTTGGATTCTGTCTCCTTCTCTCTCTGCCCCTCCCCACTTGTGCTCTCTCTGTCTCTCAAAAATAAATAAATGAAAAAAATTTAAAAAATGTTTTCTTGAAATTGTTTCCATTTGCATGAAGCAGATGGAAAAAAAACATTGGCTTACTTTTTTAATTATAAAAGTAATAATACACACCCCCTGTAAAATTTATGGTGCAATAGTACCCATAGCATATACAGACCATTTTTATCTGTTCTCCTAGTAGCAAGTATGTGGTATTCCACCCTTGCTTTCACTGCTGCAGTGAACATCCTCTTATATATTTAGGTGCTGGTATAAATATTTATGTAGATCAGATTCTTGAAATGGAACTTTTCAGTCAGAGGATGCTCACATTTAGAAATTGGTAAACATTAGGAAAATTGACCTCAAAACTTTCCAATTTATAAGCCCACCAAAATGTGTTGAAGTGCTCAATCCATGGGGATATGTGTTTCCCCTGTAAGATTCCCACGGTGCCAATAATAACTTTATTCCCTTCCTCTGTTAAGGTTAAGGCCCTCTCTCAGCTCTGCCCGCACTTGTGAGTTAGCCAGGCCTGGGCTGCCTCAAGCAAGGGAAGCCTCACTTCACAGTTGTATTTTTACACAGCATTGGGATACACACAGAAGTTCTGTGTTCACTATTTCCCAGTTTTGAGGAATAGCTACATGAAAAATGTAAACAGTGGACAGAACTGAATATATCATGTCCTATTTTTAGAAACTTTCAAGAGGGTCATGGTGTTTGACTGGAAGGAGACTTGGGTTTCTACTCTGAATATTCCAGCCTCTCAGGTGGCCTCCAGCATGGGTTCTATGGTTCACAAAACATGTAGCTGTCTAAGATCCCTTTCAACTTTAAAGCTAGGCTTCCCCATTACTGAAAATGCACTGGTAGAGCTATAAGTTATTTAAAAATAATTTAACTTGCCTTTTGTATCAGCTGTTTTTTTATTATTTAATGCATAAAAACAATATTAAAGTAATGGATAATCATTGTATACAGTCAAGGAACATACTTCTAATGTTATCATACAACATTTGTGAGTAGGACACCAAAATATTTGCACACTAATACAAATGATTATACATAACCAATTTTTTCTGAATATCATACATAGTATGTTAATAAGGCTATAACTTTTAGAAAGTTTTTAGACTTTTAGAAACTTTAATTCTGGTTAGTTAACATAGTTATATTAGTTTCAAGTGTACAATATAGTGATTCAACAATTCCATACATCACCCAGTGTTTATCATGACAAAAGCATTCCCTAATTCCCATCACCTATTTAATCTATACCCTGACTGACCTCCCCTCTGGTAACCATCAGTTTGTTCTCTACAGTTAAGAGTCTATTTCTCTTTTTTAATTATGTTTATTTAATTTTTTGGAGGGGAAGGGGCATAAAGAGAGATGTGGGCAGAGGATCCAGAATGGGGTCTGTGCTGACAGCAGAAAGCCAGATGCAGGGCTCAAACTCATGAGCCCTGAGATCATGACTTGAGCCAAAGTCAGACACTTCTTAATTAACTGAACTACCCAGGCACCCCAGGAGTCTATTTCTTGATTTGCTTCTCTCTCTCTCTGTTTTTCCCTGTTTCCCCATTATTTCTCTTAGCATTTTTTTAAGTTTTTATTTTATTTTTAAGTTTATTTTTAAGTTTTTATTTAAATCCAGTTAGGTAACATACAGTGTAACATTAGTTTCAGGTGTACAACTTAGTAATTCAAAACTTACCTACAACACTCTGTACTCATCACAAGTGCCTTCTTTAATCCTTATCATTTATTTTACCCATCCCCCCCACCTCCCCTCTGGTAACCATCAGTTTGTTTTCTATAATTAAGAGTCCGTTTCTTGGTTTGTCTCTCAATCTCTTTTTTACCATTGCTCCTTTGGTTTCTTAAATTCCACATATGAGTGAAATCATATGGTGTTTGTCTTTCTCTGACTTATTTCACTTAGCATAATACTCTCTAGCACATCCATGTCATTGCAAATGGCCAGATTTCATCCTTTTTTATGGATGATAAATGTTCCATTATCTATATATCATCTATCTATTTGTCTATCATCTATCTATCTATCTATCATCATCGTCTCACTCTCTCTCTCTTCCTTATCCATTCATCACTCAGTGGGCCCTGGGCTGCTTCCATATCTTAGTTATTGTAATAACGCTGCTATAAACATCAGGGTGCATGTATCCCTTTGAATTAGTGTTCTTGTAATCTTTGGATAAATACCCAGTAGTGTGACTGCTGGATCATAAGGTAGTTCTATTTTTAATTTTTTGAGGACCCTCCATACTGTTTTCCAGAGTAACGGCACCAGTTTTCATTCCGACCAACAGTGCAAAAGCATTCCCACATTGTCGCTGACACCTGTTGTTTCTTGCATTGATTTTAGCCATTCTGACAGGTGTGAGGTGATATCTCACTGCAGTTTTGATTTGCATTTCCCTGATGATGAGTGATGTTGAACATCTTGTCATGCTCAAGAAGCATGACAAGTCATCTGGATGTCTTCTTTGGAAAAGTGTCTATTCATTTCTTCTGAACAAGGCTATAATTTTATAATAACAGGTAGCCAAGCATTTTCATAAACTCAAAAATGAACTTATTTGATTTTTTAGAGAGACAGTCACATAGATGACCAAATGCTCTATGTAGAATCACATAAAATCAGTGGTATGCTGGAGCTGGTGACTTGAGAGCCAGTTGTGGGCATTTCTTCCCAAATCCATCACTGATGTCACGTCAATGGCTTGAAATCAGCCATAGTAGTATTTACACCATGGAAATGAACAAGTGCTACAGTTTTTTCTTCCCAGAAAGCCAGTTATTTAGCACTTATATGCATTCATTTATCATTCTCTCTATATATTACTCTATTGCATTAGTCATCCTCTCTTTAGTTTCCTTCAATCTGAAATAATTCTTTAGTCTTGCCTTGTTTTTAATGACCTTGACAGTTTTTAGGAGTATCAGCCAGCTTGTCTATTTCTTCATGATTTATGAATTTTAGGGGCAGGAAGACCTCAAAAGTGATGCTGTTGTTTTCTCTTCACTGTTTTGCATCAGGAAACACATGGTATAAATTTATGTCATACCTGGTGATGTTAACTCTTGTCACTCTGTTATTGTGATGTCTGCCAGTCTCCTCCTCTGTAAAATCGGTAAGTGTATTGTGATTCTAAATTAATAAATAATTGCTATTTTGTGGGAAATACTTTGAAACTTCTGTTGTAGAGTTGAATTTTCTCTTCTCCCCTATTTGGGTATTCATTTATTTATGTATATCAGTGTAGATATACATATGCTTGGATTCCTATTTTTACTTATTTGTAAGTTCCATTAATTACTGTGATCAAATTTGGCTAGTAGAGTTCCTTTAAGCTGACTTTTATGTCAAATTGACATCTCCCCTTCATTCTTTTTTTTTTTTTAACAGAAGCTCTGTGAAAGATTCTTTCTACATCTGTTAATTCTCAATTGCCTTCAGCTCAAAATAATTTTCATTCCAAAGTGGCAGTTATTGGGGTGGCATATTATAATCCCCTTCAGTGTTGTTCAAAAAAATTTTTTTGGGCTGAAGGGTAGCCAAATATGCCACCCCAAAATATGCCCCTTTGGCATGCAGATCATTCTGAGCTGCTTTTTTTTTTATCAGTAAACTTTATTTTTTTAATATGAAATTTATTGTCAAATTGGTTTCCATACAACACCCAATTTGACAATAAATCCTCTTCATTCTTTGAGCACTTCCTTACTTTCTAGTAGAAGATCTTTTATTTATTTATTTATTTATTTATATTTTTAATGTCTATTTATTTTTGAAAGAGAGAGACAGAGAGTGAGCAGGGGAAGGACAGAGAGAGAGAAGGAGACATGGAATCCTTAGCAGGCTCCAGGCTCTGAGCTGTCAGCACAGAGCCTGACTTGGGGCTCGAACTCAAGAACCACAAGATCATGACCTAAGCCAAAGTCAGATGTTCAACTACTGAGCCACCCAGGCACCCCCTAATACAAGATCTTTTAGACCCATTCTTGTATATTTTTTAAACACCAAGCTGTTAATTCTGACACTATTTACCTAGAGATAGTGTCATATTCCAAAAGTTAAGGACTCAGTCCTATAAGACTGCCCCTCATTTCACACACCCTTACAAGTCCAGGTTGTTACCTGTGCTTCTGACAGCTATAAATTGGAGGTCCCCACAACCTTCAGAAGTTTAGTAATTTGCTAGAGCACCTCACAGAGCTCAGGAAAACAGTTTATTTACTAGATTACTGGTTTATTATAACCCAGGAACAGCCAAATGGAAGAGATGCAAAAAGCAAGGAATGGGGTAAAGTGTGAGGCTTCCATGCTTTCTGGGTGCACCACTCTCTCTCCCTCTTCAAGAGTTCACCAACCTGGAAGCTCTTTGAACCTGGTCCTTTTGAGTTTTTTGTAGGTTTTATTACATATATTCTGTTGATTAAGTCATTGGCAATACTGGTGATTGCACTTAATCTCCAGCCTCTCTTCACTGAGTTTGGAGGTGGAGGTTGGGAGATGGGTCTAAGTTTTAACCTTTTAATCACATACTTGGTTCCTCTGATAACCAGCCCCATCCTTAGGGGGCTTTCCAAAAGACATATCATTAACATAAATAAGGTATGGTTGAAAGGTGCTTGTTATGAATACCAAAAGCCACCCTAATAGCTCTTACCATTTAGGAAATTCTAAGGGTTTCAAGAGCTCTGTGTGAGAGTCTAGGTGGAAATATATACTTATTAATCATAATATCACACCTATTTTGTGTTTTCCCCGCCTCAGCCCTGGAGTCCACCATTTCTCAAAGGAATCTTCATTCCTTTTGTGGAAAACAAAAAAGCTAAATTCTGGGTGCTAGGTGTGTTATTGTTTCTAAGCTATCAAAACTGACAGAGCTAGGAACCATATGCATGCAGACACACATCTATCTACCTACCTACATACCTACCTACCTATACCTATCACATGTGTGTGTGCTCCACATATCTGTACATATTTTAAAAAAAACGTGAGTTCATAGAGTTACCTTTCATTTTCTTCTTTCCTTTTTCTGCATTTTTGTATTTATTTTCTGACTGAGAAACCTCTCGGCACACTTAGGGAATTTTCTTATTTGCTCAATTCCTTGTTGATCAATTCTTGTCATTATTCATTATAATGTTCAAGCTGTCTCATAACTGGCTAGTGGAGCCTGTTCATCCTAGTTCCTATGTCCCCATCAGTTTCTGAGCACATTTGAATACACAGTGTTCCAGATTCACCTGTACTTTCTCTGCTCCAACCCTGGAATCAGCCATTTCTCCAAGTTCATTTCAGTGAGAAATGCCATTTAACACTGGGATCTAAGCCCTAAGTGAACTCATTGCTTATGAAGTGTCATTGCTTCTAGACATTTTAGAACTAGAAAACATATACAAAAAGTATAAAAAATATACAAGCTAACCGATTCTTCTTATCCAGTCCAGTAAGATTTCCCTCCATCTTTCCTCCATTCCAGTTTCTTTCTGGTCTTCCACAGTGCATACTGTGGCTACTGACAGCATGAATTTATTGTTATTCATTTGCTTTTTCTTACCATCCACACAAACAAGCTTTGGAATTGCCTCTTTTTCTTAAAATCGTGTGTGTGTGTGTATTTATATGTATATATGTGTATACACACACATATAAGCAAAGGTTCCTCTTTTTGTTCCCTTTCTGCTGTGCTGAGTCTTTAGCCTTTGCTGACCTTTTTGTGATGCTTCCTCCGTAGAAGCGGGAGAGCAAAAAGTATCCAGGAAGCCGCCAAAGACCCAGACCCGCAGGCAAAAGATTGCCTCACTATAGGCCCAGGGTAGGATCTGTGGGCTCATAGGGCTGTAACCAAGTGTCACGGTCATCCTCTTCTAGGTCTTGTGTCCCCCTAATAGGCAATGGACAGATGGTTAGGGGATCCGGGTGTTCACCACCGTCGTGAGCTCTGGGCCTGAAATACGCACAGAGCGTGCCTGAGAAGGTGTCGGTAAAGGTGAAGATGTGGGAGCCGTCAGACACGTTGAAGAAGGACAGTTTTCCTGCCTCCCAGTCCAGGAAGATGCCCACACGCCGGGGCGGCACGCGCAGGGTGAGCGGGATGCGGTGTGGGTCCAGGACGAAGTACTCACAGTGGTTCCACAGCCCCATCACCCAGTAACCGCTGGCCGGGCTTAGGCGCACTGGCCCCAAGCGGGGAACTGCAGCCAGACACACACCCAGGAACCAGCGGCTGCGCCGTCCCACATATACTTCCCAGTAGTGTCGGCCAGCTGAGAAGCGCTCACAGCTCAGCACGCACGTCTGCTCAGAGAACCGCTGCTGGTCCCCCGCCACAGAGCCGGACACTGCTGCGCAAGAGGACACGCTCTTGCCATCCTCGGAGACCTCCAGGCTGCGGTGCGCCGAGGCCGGATCAAG
Organism: Prionailurus viverrinus; assembly: GCF_022837055.1. Classification (NCBI taxonomy): domain Eukaryota; kingdom Metazoa; phylum Chordata; class Mammalia; order Carnivora; family Felidae; genus Prionailurus; species Prionailurus viverrinus. The sequence continues at coordinate 89,575,649 of NC_062561.1, read as the reverse complement.
GGTTACATGCACTGTGCAGAGGCACGGGTTTAAGGTTTGTGGAGGACGGTTCTGGGCCCTGCCTGTCCCCTTCCCTGACAAGTAAACCGTAGTGCTCCTGGTGGTCATTCCCACCCTAAAACCATCCCTGTTTACTGAAGCAGCTTGCAAGTCACTCCTGAGCACCTGAAAGCCGCAGGAATCATATTTCTTTCCTAAAGTTTCCTGAATGCCATACTAGGTACCACGGAGAGCAGAGATAGAAAACAAGATAGATTCGTGGGAGATGGAGGCAGGCTCACTTCTCCCAACTCCTGGTCAAGGTGAAGAGGCTCCTGGCTGGTCCAATTCCTGGATGCCACCACTCTGTGTGACCTTGAGATCATCATGTGAACTCTGAGCCTCAGTTTTATAGCAATGTTAGGATTTTAAAATGGAAAGGGACCTCTGAGATCATCTGGTCCAGTGCCCTGCACTTCAACACCTCACCCCTCAAAGCACACCCATTTGATAGATGAGAACCTTAAGGATCTCTTCTTTCAGATAAGAGGTTCCTACAAACAGGCCCTAGCAGCCTTCCTGCCAGATGAAAACAAATCTGGTAAAACACAGAAAATGATGTGCTTTTAAAGAAGATATGCGCATGTGTGAGTATAATGTGCATGCACAAAAATGTGCATGTGTGAGTATAATCAGATGTGCACATGCAGGCATATGTGTCATGTCGTATATGTGCAAAGGTAGGATTATGCTGTATGTGTGTGTGTGCATGCAGGCTCCATACTTGGCTCTTGGACAGACCCTTCCTCTAATCTCAGATCTCTCCACCTCCTTTGTGTTTAAAATCCAGCCAACCCAATCACAAGTTACAGTCCCTTGACTTCAGTTACCTGCATATTGTTGGGCTGCTCTCCACTCTGAAACCAAGCAGAAAGGAAAACAGGTTTAGAGATCTGAGCCAGTAACTCTAGAACGTTGAGGGAGACTCAAGATGCATGAGGAATGACACAAACCCAATGATCTCCTTCCTACCATGACAGGTAGAGTCCAGACTGGTCTGGGTTCACCATGGCATTTCTCTGGGAATTTAGAATTGGGTAGGTGGGTGGTGTCAGTGCTGGGTTATACCAAATCTGTATGCAGTCTAACCTTGTACTGAGAAAGGCAGGAGAACAAGGATGTAGGCAAAGAGAACCAATACAGGTGGCTGAGATGCCCTGAAAGTTGCACATGAAGTTTCAATCTGACCAGCAAGCTCAGTCCAAGGGGGCCTGGTTGAACATGGCTCCTGTCCTAACATGTCCTTTAGACATTCTGTCTTGCATCCTTTCTTAATATGAACCATTCTGAGTTGATTTCTGTTTTGTTTTATCTTATTTTGCTTTACAACAGATAAATCAACAAATCACAAAATAGCAAAAGTAATAGAAGTTTTCAGAGATTCATAAATTTATAGCAGGGCCTTTCAAACCTGTTTTTACATCAGAATAACTAGTAGAAATTTATTTTTTTTAAGTTTATTTATTTTGAGAGAGCAAGCTAATGGGGGAGGAGCAGAGAGAGAGGGAGAGAGAGAATCCCAAGAAGGCTTGACACTGTCAGTGCAGAGCCTGATGTGGGGCTCGAACTCCCATGATGTGGGACATCATGACCTGAGCCAAAGTCAGATGTTTGACTGGGCCACTTAGGCACTTTTGGATTTTTTAAAAAGATTTTGTAAATTTATTCTAAAATTTAAAATGGACCTAAAAATGTCCGTTCACTTTTAAAAATGTCCATTCACTCCCAGAAAAGGAGAATAACTTGTACTTTTGGGTACGAAAGCCATAGCAGTGAAAACAATGAAGTAATAGGTGGTCAAAATATAGTCCTATCTACACATGGGAACCAAATATGAACTAAGAGCAATACCCACATCAATGGGGAAATCACAGATGATGTAGTAGATGGCAACCTTCAGATGGATTAAAGACATACACAGAATACATATAAAGTGAACAGAAGAAAGTGGAAGAGAGTATCTTTGTGACCTAAGTGTGAGGAAGTTTTTCTTCAGTAGAATTTCAAAAACACCTGACATAAGGTAAAAACTTGATGAAGATATATCTGCATAAGAATATTAATCCCTCACTGGTATTAAACATTGTAAATTCCTTCTTTAATCTGTCACCTGCTATCAGCTATGTCCATGGTTTCCTACTGAAAAGAAATCATTAATTTTGATAAAATCTAATTCATCAAATTTTTATCTTATGACTTGAGTTTTTGAAACTTTGTTGGTGATATGTGTATGTATGTACACATGTCTCCTTGAATCAATAAAAGAAAGATAGTAACCTCATACTAAAAATAGCCAAAGGACACGAACTGGCAATATTCAAAAAAGGAAGCCCCGAAAGTCATCTAGCATATGAAGAGATGCCCAAACTTCTTAGTGTCCAGAGGAGGACAGACTGAAAGAACAATGAGCAATCACTCATCTCCATTGACAAGCTAACTTAGAAAGCTGGCTCATATGAGATGTAGCATGTGGAACCTCCATGTACTGCCAATGGCAGGATGATGATACTGCCTTTGGGGGATCCTTCTATCCCACTTAGTGACATATCCCCTCCCCCATGGACCAGCAATTCCCTTCCTGGGTACACATCCCAGAGAAATATCCACATAAAGCCAGAAGGCAACACATTTGAAGCTATTCAGTCAGCAATGTGTGTGGTGGTATGGAGTTAGAGGCAGGCTGGATGTCTGTTCCAAGAAGGTGGCCGGCTAAAATGGAGTACTCCACAGCAAGGAGACACAGACCAGATGTGGTGGCAGGGACGGGTATTAAAACACAGTGATGAGTGAAAAAAGCAAAGAACAGCACAAGACTGTAAATGTCATTTACAGAAACTAAAATGCTTGTGCACAAAGAAGAAATTCACCTTTTGCAAGAATACATACAAATAAAGCTACACATTAGACTGCTTTATGTAGGGAATGGAAGAAGGTATAGCGGAAAATATTTACATATAGGTCAACATGCCCATTCTAGACCCACAAGTCACAGTCTTTGAGGGTCGGTACCAGGATCTAGATAATTCTGATGTGCAACCATAATTTTCACCAATGGCTTACAATATGCTTACACCTCAGGATGATATGAAAGTAAATATGAGAGCAAAACTAGAATATGACTTCTATTGACATACATTAATGCATGCCATGTGCCTGTGGAATAAACCAGAATTAAGCATGGGTGGTTAGTCAGAGTGAGTGACTGGGATGTTGAGATGTAAAGTGGACAGTGGGAGGGAGACAGATTTCACTCACCAGCCTGGCCTTCAGCCCTTCTCCAGTCTGAAGCAGTCATGGAAAAATGGAATCAGAACATCAGGTCAGTGCTGCTTCCCTGCTCACACACTGCATTTTGCACCCACCCCTGCCCTTCTCCCCTTTCTCCTGACACCCATATTGCTATCAGCATTTTCTCCCGCCACCCACATTGTTATCAGCATTCCATACTGGGCATCATAGTTGGTTGGGATATGAAAAGAACATACATGGAAAATCAGATGCTAAAAGATAGACAAGAAGAAATAATCCCAAAAGGGGTCACTTACCAAGCTCTGTCTGAACCTTCCCTGTAAGCAAAACACACAGAGAAAACATCAGTCTTTGGGTAAGGGGAACTACCTTCCCAAGGTAGTTAGGCCACTGGGAAGAGGTTTCTTAGTCTTAAACCACTGCTCACCACATCTCATCTTAGTCTCTGTACCACCAATCTACGGGATTCTTATGCTTCATCCTATTCTTTGCTCTAAGGCAAAAATCTGCACAAGGCTGGAAAAGAAAAACAGGTCCTGATACTAAGGGGCTTCTTTCCAGGGCTCATGTCTGGTTTGAGAGACTACTGCTCTTTTGCCCTGAAATCAGAAACTTTTCCTAGGGAGGAGGTCCTTCATAAGTCCAGGCATTGAACACAGCCTGTGTAAGCCTCAGGTTCACTTACTAGGTACACTATTTAAAAGACTGGGAAGACATCACACTCAATTATTTCCCCTGGCCAGATATTAAGACCTTGATATTTTACCACTAGAAATGCATTCCTTTGACTTCTCCACCTTATGTCTCATTTTAAAAGTAAATCATTCTAGCAAAAAGCTTGGGAAGATGGCAGAGGTGGAGGACCCTGAGTTTACCCCATCCCATATTTTCAACTAGATATCATCTACATCCAAGTTAATAAACCGTACAGCAATCTGAAGACTAGCAGAACAAACTCCACAACTAAACACAGAGATGAAGCTGCATCTGAAAGGTTAGAAAGGTCAGAAATGTAAGGGAGGCTGTCTGTAGGAGAGAAGGAGCTGCACACATGGAAAGAGCAGAGAAATGGGCCCTCACACCAGGGTGTTCACACGTGGAAGAGTGAACCATATTTTAAATATTTTATTTATTTTTAATTTTTAAAATATTTTATTTTAAATTAAAATATTTTAAATATTTTAAAACCATAATATTTGGTTTTAAAAACCAGAGGGACTGAATTCCTTGAGTCTGTAAAACCAGTGGGACTTGGAGTCTGGAGTTTTAAAAGTCAGCTGACTCAGTTCTGGGCAAGTCCAAGGGTGAGTGATAGTTGGGTCACTGCCCTTAAGGAGACAGCAGCCCACACAGAGAGGCAACATAAAAATCACAGTTTACACAACACTGGAGACCAGCAGGAGATAGAGTTGTTCATACTGATTTCAGAGCATGTTAGGGGACTTCAAAAATGAGAGAGCTGGAAGATGCCATTTTCCTTCCCCAAACCCCAGCATAAACACAGAGCCACCTATGGGAGACAGGGCTGCACAGACACTTTCTATAAAACCCACTAGCAGTATGCCATGTCCACAAGTTCTCCTGGGGACTAGCACACACCAACCAACTTACTAGCTTTGATCCTGGGCTCAGGGAAAATTTTGTTAAGCCATGTCACCTCCAGTCATGCATCCCCAACCACTGTTGAGCACAAGTACCAGCCATGCCCAGCCATCCTCACTCTCTTGCCCAGGCTTTTGCCCCTAGAAACCCCATAACACAGCCACCAGCCCCTAGAGTGTTTCAGGGCATCTGGTATAGGATTAGTGATCCAGCACAAACTTTGCTAGCATTGTCACCCGGCTCCCAAGTTCCCCAGCAGTCATGCCCCCTTAGAGTTGACCTGCCTGGGTCCTACTAACAACACAGAGAGCAAGCACAGCCCACAATAGGCAGCTAATTAGAGAAGACAACTACACTGAAAGGAAAAGTGACTCATGACACAACAGCAGGACATAAACAACACATATTGGATACTCTCATGAACTGCCAGGTGTGGTGAAGAGGGGACAATGTACTGCAGGACACTCCAGGACCCCTTCTTCATAAAGTCACTACTTCCAAATTCAGAAGACACAGTTGAATTTCTTGAATAGAAGGAGAGATAAAGAATCTCTCAGACACACAAAAACTAAAGGACTTATGACCACTAAACAAGTTCTGCAAGAAATATTAAAAATGAATCTTTGAAGATGTGGTATATATAAAATGGAATATTACTCAGGCATAAAAAGAGTGAAATCATTTGCAATGACATGGATGGAGGTGGAGGGTATACCATATGATGTCACTCCTGTGTGGAATTTAAGAAACAAAACAAAGAAGGAAAGGGAAAAAAATAAGAGAGATAAAGGCAAACCAAGAAACAGATCTTAATTATAGAGAATAAACTGATGGCTACCAAGGGGAAATGGATGGAGGAGGTGATGGGGAATAGGGAATGTACTTAATATGATGACCACCAGGTGTTGTATGGAAGTGTTGAATCTGTTGAATCACTATATTCTTCAGCTGAAACTAATATTACAACGTATGTTTACTAACTGAACCTAAACAAACACAAAAACAAAAAGACAAAAGAGGACAGAATGGTTAAAAAGGAAGACCCATCTAGGGGCATCTAGGTGGCTCAGTCGGTTAAGCATCTGACTTCAGCTCAGGTCATGATCTCATGGTTCATGGGTTCAAGCCCCATGTTGGGCTCTGTGCTGACATCTCAGCATCCATGTTCATTAGGGAATTTGGTCTGTAGTTCTCCTTTTTAGTGGGGTCTTTGGTTTTGCAATCAAGTTAATGCTGGCTTCATACAATGAGTTTGCAACTTTTCCTTTTATTTCTATTTTGCTATTTATGCTTTGCTGTGCAGAAGCTTTTTATTTTGATGAGTTCCCAGTAGTTCATTTTTGCTTTGTTTCCCTTGCCTCCATAGACGTGCTGAGTAGGAAGTTGCTGCGGCCAAGATCAAAGAGGTTTTTGCCTGCTTTCTCTTCAAGGATTTTGATGGCTTCCTGTCTTACATTTAGGTCTTTCATCCATTTTGAGTTTATTTTTGTAATACACATTCTTTTCAAGTCCGCACAGGATATTCTCCAGAATAGATCACATATTAGCCCACAACACAACCCTCAACAAATTCAAGATTGAAATCATACCGTGCAACTTTTATGACCATAATGCTATGAAACTAGAAAACAACCACAAGAAAAAAATATGGAAAGACTACAAATACATGGAGGTTAAACAGCATGATACTAAACAATGAATTTCTGGTCAACCAGAAATCAAAGAAGAAATTTAAAAAGTACATGGAAACAGATGAAAATGAAACCACAATGGGCCAAAACTTCTTGGATACTGCAAAACTGGTTCTAAGAGGGAAGTTGAGAGCAATAGAGATCTACCTCATGAAGCAAGAAAAAGCTCAAACAGCCTAACCCTGTACCAAAGAGGTTAGAGAAAGAACAACAAACAAAACCTAAAACCAAAAGAAGGAAATAAATAATAAAGATTAGAAAATAATTAGGTGATATAGAAACTACAAAAACCATAGAGCAGATTAATAAAACCATAAGCTTGTTCTTTGAAAAAAATCCATAAAATTTATAGCTCTTTATCCAGACTTATCAAGAAAAAAAGAGAAAGGACTCAAATAAATAAAATCACAATTGAGAGAAGAGAAAGAACAACCAACACCACAGAAATAAGTCATAAGAGAATATAATGAAAAATTGGACAAACAACAAATTGGACATCGTAGAAGAAATGGATAAATTTCTAGAAATATATAAACTACCAAAACTGAAACTGAAGGAAATAGAAAATTTGAACAGACTAATAACCAGCAAAGAAATTGAATCAGTAATCAAAAAAACTCCCAACAAATAGAAGTCCAGAACCAGATGGCTTCACAGGAGAATTCTACCAAACATATAAAGAAGGGTTGATTTGGCCATACTTTTGTGTGTCCAATTTTGGGTTCTCTATTCCATTCCATTGGTCTATGTGTCTCTTTTTGTGCCAATACCATACTGTCTTGATGATTACAGCTTTGTAGTACAGGCTAAAATCTGGAATTGTGATGCTTCCAGCTTTGGTTTTCTTTTTCCACATTACTTTGGCTATTCAGGGTCTTTTGTGGTTCCATACAAATTTTAGGATTGCTTGTTCTAGCTCTGAGAAGAATGCTGGTGCTATTTTGATTGGGATTGCACTGAACGTGTAGATTGCATTGGGTAGTATGGACATTTTAACAATATTTGGTTTTCCTGTTCATGAGCATGGAATGCTTTTCCTTTTCTTTGTGTCTTCTTCAATTTCTTTCATAAGTTTTCTATAGTTTCCAGGATACAGATCTTTTACATCTTTGGCTATGTTTATTCCTAGGTATTTTATGGTTCTTGATGCATTTGTAAATGGAATTGGTTCCTTGATATCTCTTTCTTTTTTTAATGTTTATTTATTTTTGAGAAAGAGAGAGACAGAGAGCAAGCAGGGGAGGGACAGAGAGAGAGGGAGATACAGAATCTGAATCAGGCTCCAGACTCTGAGTCATCAGCACATGCCTGATGTGGGGATAGAGCCCACAAACCATGAGATCATGACCTGAGCTGAAGTCGAACGCTTAACTGACTGGGCCACCCAGGTGCCCCCCCCCCCTTGATATCTGTTTCTGTCACTCCATTATTAGTGTACAGAAATGCAACTGATTTCTGTACACTGATTTTACATCTTGAGACTTTGTTGAATTCATGTATCAGTTCTAGCAGTTTTTGTGTACAGTCTTTCAGGTTTTCCTGAAATGTAGAGTATCATGTAACCTGTGAAGAGTAAAAGTTTGTCTTCTTCTTTGCCAATTTGGATGCTTTTTATTTCATTTTGTTGCCTGATTGATTAGTCTAAGACTTCCAACACTATGTTAAACAAAAGTTATGACAGTGGACATCCCTGTCATGCTCCTGATCTTAGGGGGAAAGCTCTCAGTTTTTCCCCATTGAGGATGATATTAGCTGTGGGCCTTTCATATATGGCTTTTATGATGTTAACGTATGTTCCTTCTATCACAACTTTCTTGAAGGTTTTCATTAAGAAAGGATACTGTATTTTGTCAAATGCTTTTTCTGCATCTATTGATAAGATCATATGGTTCATATCCTTCTATTAATGTGATGTATCACATTGATTGATTTGCAGATATTGAACCAGCCCTGCAGCCTAGTAATGAATCTCACCTGATCATGTGCTATCAACAACAGTCAAATTATGGAAAGAGACCAAATGTTCATCAACTGATGAATGGATAATGAAGATGTGGTATATACATACATACAATGGAGTACTACTTGGCAATAAAAAATAATGAAATCTTACCTTTTGCAACAACATGGATGGAACTGGAGGGTATTATGCTAAGTGAAATAAGTCAGTCAGAGAAAGACAGATATCATATGTTTTCACTCATATGTGGAATTTGAGAAACTTAACAGAAAACCATGGGGGAAGGGAAGGAAAAAAATAGCCACAAACTGAGACAGGGCCAAACCATAAGAAACTCTTAAATATAGAGAATAAACTGAGGGTTGATGGAAGAGGGTAAGGTGGAGGGTAAAATGGGTGATAGGTATTGAGAAAGGCCCTTGTTGGGATGAGCACTGGGTGTTGTATGTAGGTGATGAATCATGGGAATCTATTTCTGAAGCCAAGAGTACACTGTATATTCCGTATGTTAGCTAACTTGACAATAAATTATATTTTTAAAAAAGTAAAAAAAAAGAAGAGTTAATACCTATTCTTTTCAAACTGTTCCAAAAAATATAAAAGAAAACTTCCAAATTCATTCCATGAGGGCAGTATTACCTTGATGCCAAAACCAGATAAAGACACCAAGGAAAAAAAGAGAGAGACAGAGACAGACGGAGAACTACAGGCCAATATCTCTGATGAACATAGATGCAAAAATCCTCAACAAAATCCTAGCAAACCAAATCCAATAGTACTTTTAAAAAATCATTCACCATGATCAAGTGAGATTTATTCCTGGGCTGCAAGGGCGCCATATTCACAAAGCAATCAATGTGATACATCATATCAATAAGAAAAAAAAGATAAGAACCATATGATCCTTTCAATAGATTCATAAAAAGCATTTGAAAAAGTACAACATCCACGCAAGACAAAAACCCTCAACAAAATAGGTTTAGAGATAACATGCTTCCACATAATAAAGGCCATCTATGAAAAATCCATAGCTAATATCATCCTTAATGGGGAAAAATTGAGAACTTTTCTTCTACGGTCAGGAACAAGACAGGGATGTCCACTCTCAGCACTGTTATTTAACATAATCGTGGAAGTCCTAGCCTCAGTAATCAGACGACAAAAAGAAATAAAAGGAATCCAAACTGGTAAGGAAGTAGTAAGACTTTACTATTTGCAGATGACATGGTACTCTATATAGAAAACCCAAAAGACTCCACTAAAAAACTGCTAGAACTGATAAAAGAATTCAGTAAATTCACAGTGTAACAAATCAACACATAGAAACCTGTTGCATTTCTATACACCAATAATGAAGCACCAGAAATAAATTAAGGAATCAGTTCCATTTATAATTGTGCCAACATCAATAAGATACTTAGAGGGGCATCTGGGTGGCTCAGTCAGTTGAGTGTCCGACTTCGGCTCAGGTCATGACCTCACAGTTTGTGGGTTCGAGCCCCACATCGGGCCCTGTGCTGACAGCCCAGAGCCTGGAGCCTGCTTCCGATTCTGTGTGTGTCTCTCTCTGCCCCTCCTCGGCTCATGCTCTGTCTCTCTCTCTCTCTCAAAAATAAATAAACATAAAAAATTTTTTAATAAGATACTTAGAAATAAACCTACCCAAAGAGATAAAAGAACTGTATTCTGAAAACTATAAAACACTGATGAAAGAAATTTAAGATGACACAAAAAAATGGATACACATTTCATACTCATGGATTGGAAGAAGAAATATTGTTAAAATGTCTATACTACCCAAAGCAATCTACACATTTGATGCAATCCATGTCAAAATATCAACAGCATTTTTCACATATATAGTACAAACAATACTAAATTTTGTGCGAAACCATGAAGAATAGCCAAAGATATCTTGAAAAGGAAAAGCAAAGCTAGGTGAATCACAATTCTGGACTTCACGTTATATTACGAAGCTGTAGTAATCAAAACAGTATGGTATTGGCACAAAAATAGACACACATAGATCAATAGAACAGAACAGAAAACTCATAAATGAACCTACAACTATATGGTCAGTTAATCTTCAACAAAGCAGGAAAGAATATCCAATGGGAAAAAGACAGTGTCTTCAACAAATGGTGTTGGGAAAACCAGGCAGCAACATGCAAAAGAATGAAATGGACCACTTTCTTACACGATACACAAAAGTAAATTCAAAATGATTGAAACACTTAAATGTGAGACAGGAAACTATTAAATTCCTAGGAGAACACAGGTAGTAACATTTTTGACATTGGCCACGGCAATTTCTTTCTAGATACATCTCCCAAGGCAAGGAAAACAAAAGCAAAAATAAACTATTGGGACTTCAGCAAAATAAAAAAAACATCTTCACAATGAAGGAAACAATCAACAAAACTGATTGTTTCGTGAATCTGATAAGTTACTCACACTTCCTTGCAAATTAGTATCCAAAATCTATAAAGAACTTATAAAACTCAACAACCCAAAACCAAATAAACATGAATAGACATTTTTTCCAAAGAAGATGAAGACATGGCCAACAGACACATGAAAATATTCTCAATATCACTCATCATCAGGGAAATACAAATCAAAACCACAATGAGCTATCACACCTATCAGAATGGCTAAAATCAACAACTTAGGAAACAACAGGTGTTGCAAGGATATGGAGAAAGGGGAACCCTCTTGCACTGTTGATGGGAATGCAAACTGGTGCAGCCACTCTGGAAAACAGTATGGAAGTTTATCAGAAAGTTAAAAGTATAGACCAATTATGATCCAGCAATTGCACTGCTAGGTAGTTCTCAAAAGAATACAATGAATACAATGAATACAAAGAATACAATGCTCATTATTGCAGCATTATTTACTATAGACATGGAAGCAGCCCAAATGCCCATCAATTGATGAATGGATAAAGAAGAAGTGGTGTGTGTGTGTGTGTGTGTGTGTGTGTGTAATGTAATATTATTTAGCCATAAAAAGAATGAAATCTTGCCATTTGCAAGACATAGATGAAGCTGCCAGAGTATGATGCCAAGCAAAATAAGACAGAGAAAGAGAAATACTGTGTTATTTCACTCATATGTGGAATTTAAGAAACAAAACAAACAAGCAAAAGGTAAATATAAGAGAGAAAGAGATAAAGACAAATCAATAAATAGACTGGAACAAACAGAGGGGAGGTCGGTGGGGGTGGGTTAAATAGGTGATGGGGATTAAGGAGTGCACTTGTCTGTATGAGCATTGGGTGATGCATGGATGTGTTGAATCACTATATTGTACACCTGAAACGAATATAACACTGTATGTTAACTAACTGGAATTAAAAACTTTTTAAAAAAGTAAATCCTCCTAGGGGCGCCTGGGTAGCTCAGTCAGTTGAGCATCTGACTTCAGCTCAACTCATTATCACCCAGTTCATGGGTTCAAGCCCCACATCGGGCTCTGTGATGAACTCTTGCTCAGAGCCTGGAGCCTGCTTCAGATTCTGTGTCTCCTTCTCTTTCTGCCCCTCCCTTGCTCGTGCTCTCTGTCTCTCAAAAATAAATAAATGTAAAATTAAAAAAGTAAAAAGTAAATCCTCCTAGGAAAGGCAACACTATACACTAATTTAGACCAGCGTGTTAATTACTTACTATAGTTGCCCTTCCACAGGACTAGGTGGACTGCAACACAAGATTCTGGAACCTCATAATTTTGCCTGGAGTTTTATTGCAGCATGCAAGGTGGTTCCTGATGTCTTCCCCCCCCACCCCCACCCAATCCCACACCTATTGTGGCCTTCTCCTCTATCTCCCCCTTCCTTTGGATTCACTCTACCCTCCTCTGTTCAGGCACACAGCCCATGTTGCTGAGTTCCTTGGGGAGAAAAGCGAATCTGATAAATTACTCACACTTCCCTGCAAATTAAACGTGCCTCCCTTCTCAGTGTCATTTGCATTAAAAAGAAAGATATCCTAGGAAGATGAACGTTTAATGGTGGAATTGTAACCGAATCCTATAATTTGCAGGAGAGGGGCTGGCAGGGTTTGTCTGGGGGCGGGTCTGAAGTCAGACATACTTCACTGCTGCACGCGAGTTATTTGGGGGTGGAGAGGTGGGCGGAGCAGAAGGATGGGTTTAGAATTAGATTGTTGCGGTCCATCACTCTCCACAGGGAGCCTAAACTACTGAACACCTTCCACCCCGCACGCATCTGGTTACCCCACTAGTCGGTAGCCTCACTGTGGGCGTGGTATCCAGAACTTACCCAGCTCTTCTGTGAGTCTCCCTAGAGAAAAAACGAAGAAAAGAGGAAAATCTCAATTGATGTACACTGAGGCTTCACTTCTCTAAAGTGCACAGACTCGGCCCCAGTGCGTTCTGAGGAACCAGGATGGGCTACACGCGAGGGAGGAGCGGGCTCCGTGGCAGGGGAAGTGGCAAAGCAAACCTCCGCCACCGCGTTTCTCACTTCCAAGCGCCCCGGGTCTGAAGTACTCGCCTTCCTGAACCAGCAAATTCCCCCTCTCCCCACCACCTTCAGCTAGTTAAGGGTGCGGGCAAAGAGCGCGCCTCTTTCCCTGCTTACCTTTGTCCTTCTCAGCCTGCTTCTTCAACTTTTCTGAAAAGAGGAAACAAGGGGAGTGCAAGTGACGGTACACACTCGCCTGCTGTTTCCAAGGCCCACCCCAGCCCCGCGTTTTCGCAGGACCGCACTGCCCTCTCCGCGGGCCTCCTCCTCCACTTTCCTCCCAGCAAAGCCTGAGCCTGGCGGGAGGCCCCCGGCCTGCCCCGTACCTTGGGACCTACGTTGCTTCTGAAAGAAGTACAGCGCCAGCGTCAAGAGAAAAGCCAGGAGGAATGGCAGTCCCATCAGAGACCCAAGGAAAGCTCTCTTCCAGGGTGAGGTTCCGGGTAAAAATGCATCTGGAAAACACCCCACAAAGAGTTGTTTCGCTTTAGGCACCACTAAACACTAAGTGAGAAGACTATTCTGGACCCAGCGTGCGGGAAATCCTTCCAAGTTGGCAGGCGTTAGACCTTCTGGGCAGCACCATAGCAATCTGTGAAAACGGGCATCATGACAGCGGCCGCACCACGCTCTCCCCAGGTAGGACCCTGAGGAATAGTGGCCAGCTCGAACTTGCTTAGTGGAAAAGGGAAATTGAAGGATGTGGAAGGGAGGTAGTGATGGACCCCACCTACTCTCCCAGCTTAGAACTTCTGTGACCATGGCTCTGTCCTCCCTCTACTCTCCGCAATTGTCCTATATCTGAAGAACTTGAAAATCCAAGGTGTTGGTATCCAAAGAACGGTGAATTATTGCTCTCTACTGCTAGGGTCAACTCCGCAAGTCATTTCATTTTGCCAACTTCTTATAAACACTTGCTTTTACTTCTCATCACACCTTTGGAAGAAATGTTAGCAAAATTGCTTAAGGGTTGACTACTAGTTCCCCCTTGTCCTCCCCAGGCTCACTGAGGAGGCTCTGCCCTGAAGCAAGATGTGGCCCAGGCCCACTCAGACAGGGGCTAGATGGCAAAGAGATACATGGAAAATGGAAGGTAACTCTTTCAAAATTCTTGTGGCAATTTAATGGAATAATTTGGTGTCTGTTAAAGATAATTATTTTTCAAGTGATGATTTTAGTTCAGTGGTCTTTTTAAAAATACATTTTTCTTTTTTATTGTGGTAAAATGTATAACATAAAATTTACCATCTTAACCATTTTTGAGAGTACAATTCAGTGGCATTAAGTTACTTTCACATTGTTGTGGATCATCATCATCATCCATCTCCACAACTCTTTTCAAATTCCCAAACTGAAATTCTACTCATTAAATACTAACTCCCCATTTACCAGCCACCCCAACCCAGTCTCTGGCAACTCCTATTCTACCTTCCATCTCTAAATGAATTTGATGACTCTAGTCACCTCACTGTAAGTGAATCAAACAATATTTGTCCCTTGGTGTCTGGCTTATTTCACAGCATGGAGTTTCCTCAAGAGTTAAAAATAGAACTACCTTATGATCCAGCAACTCATAATTAGATATTTACCCAAGGATACAAAAACAGAATTCAAAGGGATTACATGCACCTGTATGTTTATTGCAGTATTATCAACAATAGCCAAGATATGGAAGCAGCCCAAGTGTCCATTGTCTGATGAATGGATAGAGAAAACATGTATACATATACAATGGAATATTACTCTGCTATAAAAAGGATGAAATCTTGCTATTTGCAAAGACATAGATGGAGCTAGAGAGTTTTACGCTGGCAAAATAAATTAGTGAAAAAAATACCATATGATTTCACTCATGTGTGGAAATTAAAAAACAAAACAAAGGAACAAAGGGAAAAGAAGAGAGAGAGAGGCAAACCAAGAAACAAACTCTTAACTATAGAGAACAAACTAATGGTTACCAGAGGGGAGGTTGGGTGAAGGATGGTTAAATAGGTGATGGGGATTAAGGAGTGCACTTGTCATGATAAGTACATCATCACTGGGTGATGTTTGGAATTGTTGAATCACTATGTTGTACACTTGAAACTAATATAACACTGTATGTTAACTAACTGGAATTAAAGTAAAAACTTTAAAAAGTTATAGCCTTATTAATATACTATGTATGATATTCAAAAAAGTTGATTTTGTATAATCATTTGCATTAGTGTGCAATATTCATTTTTACTGCTTTTGTGTTTCCTACCTTTATACTGTCATTTTTGATCTCTTCTTTCCACACAAAGAGTCCCTTTTAATATATCTCCCAGGGCTGGTTTAGTAGGTCATTAACTCCTTAAGTTTTTGTTTGTCTGGGAAACTCTTTATCTTTCCTTCTATTCTTAATGATAGCCTTGCTAGATAGTGTATTCTTGGCTGCAGATTTTTCCCATTCAGCACTTTGAATAATCATCATTTCCTTTTGGCTTGCACTGTTTCTATTAAAAAATCTGCTAACCTTATGGGCTTTCCCTTGTAAGTTATTGACTTCTTTTGTCTTGGTGCTTTTAAGACTTTTTATCACTATATTTTGCAAATTTATTTTTTATTTCTAAAAAAGTTTTTTAATTTTTATTTATTTTTGAGAGAGAGAGACAGAGCATGAGCAGGGGAGGGGCAGAGAGAGAGAGACAGAGACAGAGACAGAGACAGAGACAGAATCTGAAGCAGGCTTCAGGCTCTGAGCTGTCAGCACAGAGCCCAATGCGGGGTTTGAACCCATAGACTATGAGCTCATGACCCGTCTTGATCACTAATGTCCTTCAGTCTTTTCTCAAGTCCAGTGATTATCCTTATGGTTATTGCTTTAATTTATCTATCAGGTATGTTACTTATTTCTGTTTCACTTAGATCTCTTTGTGATAATTTTCTCTGTCATTTTGTCTGCCCCTCTGTGTCTGTTTCTCCGTGTTAAGAAAGTTAGCTATGTTTTCTGCTTTTGAAATTTACTTTATGAAGAATCGAACCTGGAGTGCCCTGCAGTACAGTGTCCCTGTTTACAAGGAACAGGCACTTCAGGAAAACATCCTATGTGTTTTGCTTATGCCTTACTGTTGAGTTTGAGTCAGTTTTCTTTTCAATGTAGTTGTCTTCCCTCACTCTTCCCTTGTTGTGGGCTATGCTTGCTCTCTGTGACATTAGTGGGACCTAGGCATGATAGCTGTGATGGACACTTGCGAGTGTGGTGGAGGTGTTAGCAATATTTGCATTGGACCACTTCTCCTATGCCAGATCCCCTGGAGCACTGTGACAGCTGGGGGCTTTCACCAGGCTGGTAGGGAAATGAGGTTGGTCACAGCATTCAATGATGGCTGAGTGTGACTGAGTATGGCCCATGATGATGGCTTGTGGTGCAGGGCTGGGCACTGCACTGCAGCTGGGCAGGGTAGGCTGTGGAGCTGTGCACCTGTCAGCTGGGTGGGATGCATATGCAGCTTTAACAATATTTGCCCTGAACTCTGGGTCAAGACTACAAGTGTCTGTGCAGCCTCACCTCCCACAGATGGCTCTGTGTTTATGCTGGGAGGTGGTGGAGAAAAATGTGCCTGCTAGTTCCCTCACTTTTGGAGAATTCCCCCAACACTCTCTGAAATCACTATGAACAGATCTGACCTCTGTTTACCCCAACTTTGTGTCAACTGCCTTTTTTTATGTTGCCTGTGTGTGCAGGCTGCTGTCTTTTTAAGTGACCCAGCTGTCACACTCCCAGCTCACCCAATGCCAAATCAGCTGACTTTTAAAGCTCCAGGCTCCAAATCCCACTGTTTTTACAAACTCACAGAATTCAGCCTCTCCAGTTTTTTAATGACAAACATTATGGGGAATAGTCTTCCCCATGTGAAATCCCTGGTGTGAGGGCTTGTTTCTCTGCCCTCTCTATGTGGGTAACCTCCCTTTGCATTTTTGACCTTCCTAACCTTTCAGCTGCAGCTTCTTCTCTATATTTAATTGTGGAGTTTGTTCTGCAAGTCTTCAGATCACTCTCTGGTTTGTTGACTTGGATGTGGATGATATTTAGTTGTAAATGTGGGATGGGATGAGTTCAGGGTCTTCCAACTCTGTCATTTTCCCAAGTTCCTCTCTTCCTTATGGGTTTCTTAATAACATTTTCTTTTTTCTAGCTTTCTTGATTGTCAGAATACAGCATATAATACATATAACATACAAAATGTATGTTAAGCTCCTATTTGTGTTATAAGTAAGGCTGCCAGTCAACAGTAGATTATTAATAGTTAAGTTTTGGGGAGTCAAAAGTGGTCAGCACTCTTAACGCACTGAATTGTTTAAGGTCAACTGTAATATAACTTTATTTATGCCAATGTGAAAAATGCTCCATAGGTTAGGTTTATCCTCAAGACTTAAAACAATTGGTCATGAAAATTAAAACCTTCAGTGTGTGCTTTATAATAAAATTTTGGCCCTAGATAATGGCCTCACCCTTAAGCTCATTGTCTAACCATCTTCTTCCCTGACCTACCACTTTTAAATCCACATACACACCCTACCATGCCCTAGCACACTTCCCTGCTTCATTTTCTGTACAGCACCTAAAATACTTTTTTTAGTACCTAACATCCTCTAACCTTACAATATAATTCACTCTTTTATTTGTATTTTCTCCACAGGAATGTGAACCTGAGTGCAAGAGTTCGGTATTTATTGAGGGCTCTCAATAAATATCATTTAAGGGATGAAATTAGGAACACATGGGATCTCATTATGACCTCTAATTAGTTTCTGGATTTTAGGGCATGGACTTTAGTGCATAAGTTGGTTCCCTGGGGCCTCCCCTGCATACTGTTTGGGTGAGTGGGAGCTGTTGTACTTTTAGTAGGTTCCTGATATCCAAATCACTAACTTTTCAGGTGTAAAGACCAGCCCACCCCATAGACAGCCAGGCCCCAGTACCACTGTACCCTTTTAGATGGCCTTTGGAACAATGTACAGGGAGGACATGATGAGTAAGAAGATGAGGGTTAGTTGGCACCAACTGACCTGCTATCTGGATGGTGAACTCTTTCTTCTGTATCAGGAGAGAGTTTTGGATGGAGCAGGACACATTACTGTGGGCACCCCCTTGAACAATCACAGATGTTTCCAGATTGAACAGGCCCTGGGCATCCTGGACTATGGCTTCCATCTTTGGAGGCAGGCACTGTCCTTTATGATCTTTCCACTGAGCCTGGGGCTTGGGGTACCAGCCACTGGAACTGCACTTCAGCTGAGTGCCTCCCTCCTTGAAGCCCTCAAGGGAGATGTGAGGGTCTGAGCCCATTCCTGGGAAAAGCAAGAAGAGTGGGAAAGATCAGGCTCCTTCCCAGAAGTTGTACATGATGTTCATGCCACCACTCACCATCTGCAGTCATTATAAGGAATCATGACTGTGACTGCTCCTAACACACATGTGGGCTCACAGCCCCCACCTATGGAATGTAAATTACAGTTTATTTTTAAGTTTATTTATTTATTTATTTTGAGAGACAGAGTATCTGCATGTGCAAGTTGGGGAGGGGCAGACAGAGAGGGAGAGAATTCCAAATAGGCTTCATGTTGTCAGTGTAGAGCCCCACATGGGGCTCGATCCCACAAACCATGATATCATGACCTGAGCCGAAATCAAGAGTTGGATTATTAACCTACTTAGCCACCCAGGTGCCCACAAATGATATTTTAAATTTGTGGTGGCATGCGGGACATGGGAACAGTAGTACCCATGAAGGACATTTGGAAATATTATGGGGGGCTATTTGGCCAAGAAGAGCTGCTAGAATTTAGTCATATTACATAAGGGACAGTCCCTTGAAGTAAAGAAAAATCCCACCCCAAATTTCAATATATTGTCCTCTGTCTCTCTTGAATCCCACCAGCACTCAAGTGCCTGTGTCACATGCACTCCTTTATTTCTCCATCCTGAGGAGCTAACTTTATATTTTGAATATGCAAAACACTAATATGTTTAGCAATATGCAGAAGAATGAAACTAAACCACTTTCTTACACCATTCACAAAAATAAACTCAAAATGGAAAAAGGACCTGAATGTGACACAAGAAACCATCAAAACCCTAGAGGAGAAAGCAGGAAAAGACCCCTCTGACCTCAGCCATAGCAATTTCTTACTCGACACATCCCCAAAGGCAAGGGAATTAAAAGCAAAAATGAATTACTGGGACCTTATGAAGATAAAAAGCTTCTGTACAGCAAAGGAAACAACCGACAAAACTAAAAGGCAACCAACGGAATGGGAAAAGATATTTGCAAATGACATATCGGACAAAGGGCTAGTATCCAAAATCTATAAAGAGCTCACCAAACTCCACACCCAAAAAACAAATAACCCAGTGAAGAAATGGGCAGAAAACATGAATAGACACTTCTCTAAAGAAGACATCCGGATGGCCAACAGGTACATGAAAAGATGCTCAATGTCGCTCCTCATCAGGGAAATACAAATCAAAACCACACTCAGATACCACCTCACGCCAGTCAGAATGGCTAAAATGAACAAATCAGGAGACTATAGATGCTGGAGAGGATGTGGAGAAATGGGAAGCCTCTTGCACTGTTGGTGGGAATGCAAACTGGTGCAGCCACTTTGGAAAATAGTGTGGAGGTTCCTCAAAAAATTAAAAACAGATCTACCCTATTAACCAGCAAAAACACTGCTAGGAATTTACCCATAGGATACAGGAGTGCTGATGCACAGGGGCACTTGTACCCCAATGTTTATAGCAGCACTTTCAACAATAGCCAAATTATGGAAAGAGCCTAAATGTCCATCAACTGATGAATGGATAAAGAAATTGTGGTTTATATACACAATGGAATACTACTTGGCAATGAGAAAGAATGAAATATGGCCTTTTGTAGCAACATGTATGGAACTGGAGAATGTTATGCTAAGTGAAATAAGTCATACAGAGAAAGACAGACAACATATATTTTCACTGTTATGTGGATCCTTAACAGAAGACCATGGGGGAGGGGAAGGGGAAAAAAAGTTGGAGAGAGAGGGAGCCAAACCATAAAAGACTCTTAAAAACTGAAAATAAACTGAGGGTTGATGGGAGGTGGGATGGAGGGGAGGATGGGTGATGGGCATTGAGGAGGGCATCTGTTGGGATGAGCACTGGGTGTTGTATGGAAACCAATTTGACAATAAATTTCGTATTAAAAAAATAAAAATACATTAACATATTTAAAGAGCCATACTGTAAAAAATGTGTAGCAGGAAAGCCCCAAACCTTTCTACATCCTTTCCATCCATTGCACCTTCCCCCCTCTCAGGTAACCAATTTCATTAGTTCCTAGTGTATCCTTCCTGTGTTCCTTTTGTGCAATGTTTATTTTTCCTCCCACAAAAGTTTAAATGCTATAGAACTCTTTTGCACCTGTTTTTTTTCTCTTGCCAACAACCTAGAAGTCACTCCACATCAGTTCATAGAGCTCCTTCTCATTTTTTTCAGCTGCATACTGTGGATCATTCCAATGTGTGACATAGTCAACACCTACGCTTAGATACTAAGGTAGTTTCCACTGTTGTACAATTACAAATGATGTTACAAAGATTAAATTTATATGTATGCCTTTTTCATATTGGAGTTGTAGGAGGTTTATCTTCAGGGTAAACTCCTAGAGATGGGGTTGCAGTTTAAACGGTAGATGTGCAAGCTATCCTGTTAACTATTGCCAAATCCCCCTGCACTGGAGTTTTGCTTTCAACTTCATCATCAGGGTACAGAGCAGAAGGCCTGCTTCCCCTGTATGGTCAAACTGTTGAATTTTTGCCAATCTCTGAGGTAAAATATTGCGCATCAGGGTAGCTTTAATTTACCTTTCTTTCATGATGAGTAAAGGTGATCATCTTTTTATATGTTTAAGGGCCATTTGTATATATTTTTTGTGAACATTTACTTTGTTCATTTGCTAATGAATCTTTATTTTTAATAGTTTTTTTAAATTAGATATATTTTCCCTTTCTCCATGTTTCTCTGTCTACTCTTGAGCAAACCAAATCTGTCCAAATGGACCCCTTTGTCTCTCCTACTGGGGCTTGGCTAGGTCACATACCTGCTACCTCCAGCTCCCAGACTGCTTCCCTAGAGAAGTTGCTGGAGAGGAAACGGCACCCATACAGGCCCTCATCAGCAGGAATGATGCCAAGGAGTTGCAGGTTCACACTACCATCCATGATATCATCTTTGAGGAGTTTGGTCCTGTTCTGGAACTGCACCATCTGCTGGCTGTAGAGCTCCTGCCGCCCCTGGTACAGGTGGACCACTTCAGAGGTCCGACTCCGGAACCAGCGGATCTCCATATCCTCAGCATCCAGGTATGGTGACAAGTGGCATGAGAACTCCACTTCTTCCCCCACAAGTGCCAGGATGGATTCCCCAGGGCCTACCACACTGACCTCCTCTAGGATGAGAAGCCAGAAAAACAGCCCAAATCAGTTCTCATCAAAGATAAATTTTTATCACATTCCTTTGCAGCTCAGGAATCTATAGTAAAAAACTCAAATGACAAAAGTAAGACACTTTACAGAACAATGGTCTTGGCTTCTTGAAGAAATAATTGTCACAAATATGCCAAGTTAAAATATACACAAGGGATATTACAACCAGATACAATGTGTGGTGCTGGAGTGGTAATTTGTTTGAACCAACCAGTTGCAAATGTTGTTTTGGGGACAGTTATGTAAATATAGCCAGGACATTACATGAAAAGAAATCTTTGACCAAAAAAAAAAAAAGAGGCAAGTTTCAGAACCATATGTACACTACTCTTTTATTTGATTAAAAAGTGACATGTTTGCATAAAAACATGTGCAGGAAAAAAAAGGCCTGAAATGAGATATACCAAATGGTTGATGGTGATAATTTCTGCATGATGGGAATAGATGTTTTCTTATTTTTTCCTTCTCTGATTTTCTAATTTTTTATAATGCACATGTACAGCTTCTCTAATAACAAAAGGTATTAAAATAATCTATGGGGGGCTCCTTGCTTCATGGATTTTCCTATCTAAAGGCCAAATCTTGCCTTCAAGATTTTTATTTATTAGAATTTTTTTATTTGATCACCCTCGTAAATGGTGTCTCCATGTGGTTCCTTTACTCCCTGTTTTTTGAAATTTCCATGAGAGTTGCCATTCCTGTAGCAGTCCCTTTGCATATTGTTTCCTGACACTCAGCATGCCCTCACTCTTCTTTCTGGCTTCACCTTTTCTCATACCTCTTTTTCTTCCTTTGAAGCTCAGCTAAAACCCAATCCCAAAGCTCTCCCTTCATGGATCCTTCCCATCCTTCACTTTGCTCATAGAATATAGTGGTGACTTTTTTTGTTCGCCCCATTTGAGACTCCTTCCTGCCCTCTGGGTATAGCCCTAACACACTTCCTACTAGCTTCCCTTTTCAGATTCCCTCAAGTTGTCTCTTCACCCACACCTGATGCCTGGCCCTCTCCTTGGGGCATGGCCTGCCTCAGTTAACACTCCATCTGTCATCTTCTTGAAAAATATATGTCCTTAAAGGGTCCACTCAAACAGTACCTTCTCTCTAGGGTTCTTCTTGGCTTTTTGGAAAAGACAGGTTTGTCTCTTACCTGTGCTCACAAATCTTTGGGTATGTTTCTCTTGCAGCCTTGTTCACATCCCTGAACAGATTTTATGTCACATCTGTCCCCCTCCCTTGACCTTCTTAAGGACCTGGGATGTGCCTCATCATTTTGGTATCCCTGGTTTCCAGCTCAGGGAATTCGAGAATTATGTTTGCATAATTAGTGTATCATCTCTGTTGGCTGCTTCTTTCATGAGAGCTGTTAAGCCTGAGGTTCTTCCTGCCCTTCAAAAGCTATGGCTTATATGTGGGAGTGGAGCACTTGGCATGGCCTGGTAGGGTATGGATTTCAGCTCTGGAAGCACCTGGCAGGAGGGGTGGGCAGAAGTGGAGTTGCGCATGGCCTGGCTGGCTGGGCTGCAAGTTTGACACACTACCTGAGTTCATCTCTCCAGGCCAAAGAAGAAGAAGGAGATGTGTGAATAAGAAGAGATTGTTGGACAGAGGTACTTGCTGGCAGAAGTCTGGCAAGACTGGGAAATCCACCATTTCTTCTTGGCAGTGGGGCCACCTGGAGGGGAACAAAGAGATGCTGGAATGGATGCAGAGGAGCTGGAACACAGCCCAGCAGGCCTGAGGTCTGTTGCTGACTCAATTATTTTTTATAATTACTTTTATAATAGTTCTTATTAATCCCAGTGCTTGGCTTCTTTTAAACCATAGCCGGATGTGAGAGCTGTTTCTAATTTTACCAGGTATCACTGCTAGTGGTGTTCCTGGCCGTGCTTGGATTCATGGAGCTGCAAGGAGGCAAGGCCAAAGGGTCCCAGAGGAAGCAGCTTCTCAGGTTTTCATTGTTTAGAGTCAGGAATAGAGCCACACATTGTGTGTGGGCTCAGCTGGGACTGAGTGACTTTCCCCAAACAAAAGGAAATCTATAAGGACTCTCAGAGGCATTTTCATTCTCCCTGCCCTACTTCCCTTTGGCCTAGAACATCAGGTCCACAAACAGAGGAACAAACAGAGTTCTGATTGTTCAGAAGTGGGATGCATGCCTGACAGCAGCCTGCCACCTCCAACCACAGCTAAGACACCTTCCTCCAGTCCTAAAACCTCAAGTGAAGCCTCCATGAGGTCAGCTGGTGACTGTCTCTGTCCCTGAAAGACGTGTCTTCTAGGCCACATTAATGGAGTCATCCCATCTAGCCACACCCCCATTAGGGGTCCAATAGACTCAGCCCTAGCATAGGCAAGGGATGTCCCCTTTCAGTCCTGAAACTCCCATGGGACCTGTGGTAACATTTCACAGTCTGATAGCCAGTGAGTGTGGGCAGCCCATACATCTTGGGAGACATACAAGCCTTTCCACATCTCTCCTCAGTTTAGTGGTAGGACTTTAGGCAGGTTCTATAGCTGGCTGAACCTTGATTTCTTTGCCTGAACAATGGAAGAAACCAATGCTGACTCAGGGGTCATTAAGCCTTCCATGGGAGGGCTAGATGCTCTTTAATAAATAAAAGCCAGCACCTCCTCTCTCTCTGCCTCCACTTTCCAAACTTCTTGTTCTCCATCTTCTTTTAGAGACTGCACCCTTCTCCTTTCACTCCATCATAATACCCGCAAGGGGAAGGAAGCTTTCTTCAGCCCCCCAGTCTCCCCTTCTCCTTTTTCTGCCACCCCACCCCTTTGCTTTATTCTCCTTCTCCTGAAAACATGTTCTTGGTGTCCTGTGGCTGCAAAACACTACCCACACAGCAATAGTATCATCAGGGTGTAAAGTAAAGACTTTAAAAGCTGCTGGATCCTATAGCAGAGGAGTGGTCAGAGGAGGTATATAAGCAAGTTAATGGTGTGTGTAAGTTGGGGGGAGAGGGAAATCCCTGAACTGGAAGGACCCAACCAATGGGAATACAACAGTGAGTGGGCAATGGCCTGTGAAGCCCTCCCCTCCTGGAGCTCACATGCAGGTGGGCAGGCAGAAGGGCAAGTTGGAACAGCTCCATTAATGCTTCAAAAGGGACCCTTCAGCAGGGAATGTTAGATCCCCCAGAGAGGGCTGGACTATTTTCATGGCCAGTAGCTATTGGAATCACTAGTTATAGAATAGCCAGCATAAATGGGGGCTGTGGGCTGAGGTCCAGGCTCTTGCCAGACCAGCCTCTTCCCCTTTTGGTGATGACAATAAACTGGCAGCAAAGGATTCCAGAACAGGAAGATCACCCTGGCTTTTCATTTTCTCTCCCTCTCCCTGTTCCCTTCTCTTGTACTTTATGGCTCAGTGTTTCCTGGACTCTCAAGATAGAACCCCATGAAGGCAAAGCAATGAAGGTATATCAGCACCAGCTAGTACTTTGCAAAACATGAGGGGCTCATAGACTATTTATGGATCCATTTAGATGAGTCAGATTTTGAGGAATCAGTCAAGACTTGTGTCAGGTGGTAACTCGGGTTCTCGTACCACACAGAGACAGAGCGTTAGG
The DNA here is from genome assembly GCF_022837055.1 of Prionailurus viverrinus. Classification (NCBI taxonomy): domain Eukaryota; kingdom Metazoa; phylum Chordata; class Mammalia; order Carnivora; family Felidae; genus Prionailurus; species Prionailurus viverrinus. The sequence goes on along the minus strand of NC_062561.1, from coordinate 89,550,548 downwards.
CTCATAGTTATGGGCAGGTGGGCCTCAGAGGAGGAGCACATGCCCTGCTTTCCCTACCTCTTGGGGGGCAGTCAGTGTTCCAGGTGCAGGAATGATTAATGTGACCACAGTTCTCTGTTGTGATACACCCATGTGAATTCCATCACTAAGGCTACAGGGGAAGGAGGTCATACACACACACACACACACACACACAGGCATACATGTGCACCATAATAAAAACTAATATGAACTGAACACTTACTATCTACCAAGCATTTGCCTACACAAGGAGTATTTATTATTATTATTATTATTATTATCACTAATAAGTCTGAGTCAAAGACAAGTTAACTGAAGCACAGGAAGTCTAGGCAATTTGCCTTCACACACAGCTAGGAGGTGGTAGAATTGGGGGGAGACAAGCCCTCACTTGTCTGGATGCAGATTCCTCACCAGCTGTGTTGTTTGCCAGGGCTGGATGCACCCTCAGTTTTCCTGTGCCCCGGAACATGGCTCCTGTTAGGACCACCTGACTACAGCACTCACAGCATCTCACATGCAGTGAGGAAGCAGACTGAGTCCCCAGGTGTCAGCCATAAGACCAAGCAACCAAGCATGAGCAACCAAGCATGAGCAACCAAGCAACTAATGAATAAAACCCCAAATCTCCCACTACTCATAAAACAACTCAAAACTGGAGTCTTCCTCAGACCATGCCAAAAGCATCTTCTTGGACAGGAGGGACATGCCCTGTGATCACTTTGCTCCCAATGCACAAGGCATTGAAAAGCCTTAAATTGGAGGAAGACTGGTGATTTCCTGAAGGAACTTCAGAGGAGCTGAATGCCACTTAGTGCCCTAAAGGGCCCCACTTCTTCCCACCTGCTGCCTGAAGTTCGCCTTTTCTGAACTCACTGTCCACCTTAAAGGCTCTAATCCTCACAGGAGTGCAAGTACCCTGTGAGGGGAGACACTTTCAGATCTCAGCCATTCACACCACAGTATAGATTGCAGACTATTTCTGGTGAGGAGGTTTTGCTTGGGACAGAGTCTGGAGACAGAGGATATCGGAGGAAGATTGAGGACCCAGGAAAGAGAAAGACAGCCAGAAAGAGTCTTGGTCTAGAGCTAATCTTTGCAGGTGGGGCATATTCTCTATATTCTCCTGGATCTTCTGGGATGTCTCCTGAATACACTTGGAGGAGTAAGGGTTGCACACACTGAAGATAAATAAATGCCACCACTCTCTCCACCCAGGGAGGCAGCCCATTTCTCCCCTTCCTTCTTTTCTTCTTATTTTCTCCCTGGCCTCACCCAAACCCCATTCCAGTCTCTTTCTGCATCTCCAATTCCTAAACAATACTTGATGTTCTCTTAGTTTGCATTCCCTCAGCTCTTAAGTATCTCTTTAAAGATTATTTTTTTTTACTTTTACCACTCCCATGAGCTTGGGCTGTGTAACAGCAGTGTGTTTGTCCTTCTCCCATTCCTGCATCTCAGTCTGTACACCTTGAGGGGTAGAGTATTCTCCCACCCTCTCCCCCTCCAGTACCCACTGCAATGTTTTGCCCTCCACAAGCTGTCAATTAATGCTCACTGGCTTACTCTGGTTTGATTTCAATTGAACCACAAGATTTCCACCCCTTGTCTCCAAGGTAGATGAATTGCCCCAAGAAAGAACCTTAGGGAGGCTGGAGGGGGGAATGGAGACCATCAGAATCCTACCTCCTCAGGTGGACCTGCCTGAATGAATATCTCCTCTTAGCCACACTTGAAACAACCCATCCTGCATCCAGGTTCAGTCTATAAGATGGTGTCAACTCATCTTGTCCTCTATTCAAAGCCATCATTTTCTTCTTTCCATTTCTGGAAGGTGGGGTTTAGATAGGTGTTGAGAATGAGCCACATACCTGGCAGGAAGCAGCAAGGGGTCTGGAATGGCAGATGATTCCTGGTGATCTTAGCTCCCTGCAAAAGACATGACTGTAGTAAAATGTCTTGGTCTCAGATACTAAGGTCCCCTGGACATGAGCTGGTAGCTAAGTTCAGGGGACCAACTCATCTGTGACAGAATTACCCACCCACCCACCTCCTACCTTAATACACATGCTGCTTGCTCTTCTCTTTGCTATATAAAAAGATAGAGAGAACAAAACGAGGAAGTCTCTGTCACATCCTGTCTCTGTGAGAAAAATCATGAATTGAATTTCCATAGACAATATTCCCCTAAAGTCTTAGAAGGAGGGGAAAGGTAGCTGGGAGCTTTGCAGAGACCGTGAATTGCAGAGACTCAGAGCAGGGAGAAAATACTCCAGTTGGTTGCCTGAGATTTTTGGGGCCCCACGGAGAGAAGATGGCCATCCTCAGCTAGCCCCTCTCTGTTCAATGGCACAAAGATACAGAGACTGGACTGGACTATGCACTAATGGCTGGTGCCCAACTCTTAACCAGCTATACCCTTCTCTGCATGGCAAGGCAGTAAAGAAGATAGACTTGGAGAAGTTGCCATAAGTAAAACCTGCAAGAGCTATTCACATACAACTTGGAACTAGATTTCCAAGGATTTCTGGAACTGGGATTTCTCTGGGCACTGAACTGGGATTTCTCCAATGGATTGGAGCTCAACAAAGAAGAAGCAAACATACCTCACCCTACCCTATTACCATAGGCCACAGTGCAGCCACCTGGATGTACGCCTCCCTGATATCTTTCCTAAGGGGCAGGTCAGAGCTGGGACATAGGGTACCTCCAGTACAGGCAGGATGCTCTCAAGGACTCCCAGAAATGCCTGATGTTTGGGGAGGGGCCTGTGCAGGAGCCAGGGCTTTGAGTAAGTGGAAGTGAGAACAGTGGAAGTGAGCTGAAGGTGACATTCCATGTGCAGGCAGGCTGCTGCATGCATCATAGGTTTATGCATGCATAAAAATGTCCTAGGATGGCAAAGGGGCTGTGCAGCAAACTCAAATGGTGGGTCCATGTCCCTGGAGCTGGAGAAATAGAGGAGAGCTCAGGAATAGATTAAACATAAAATGAACATTAAACAAGATCAGGAGCAGGAGCAAAATAATGATGAAGACAAGGGGAAGGGGACAGACATTCTGAGTGGAAAGAGGTGGTTAGCATGTATGGGTAGGAAAAGGCTATGGGCTTGCTCTGACAGTTTATGAAACTCAGCAGAAGGGAAGGCTGACCAAAAAATATGAAGCAAAGTAATATGATTTAGCTCATGTGGAATTTAAAAACAAAACAAACAAGCAAAGGGAAAAAGTGAGAGAGAGAGAATCAAAGCAAGAAACAGATTCCTAACTGTAGAGAACAATCTGATGGTTACCAGAGGAGAGGTGCACCTAAGGGGCGCCTGGGTGGCTCAGTCAGCTGAGCCTCCGACTTCGGCTCGGGTCATGATCTCGCCGTCCATGTGAGTTCGGCCCCGGATCGGGCTCTGTACTGACAGCTCAGAGCCTGGAGCCTGTTTCAGATTCTCTGTCTCCCTCTCTCTGCCCCTCCCCCACTCACACTCTGTCTCTGAAAAAATGAATAAACCTTAAAAAAAAGTGCACTTGTGATGATGAGCAGCTGGTATTGCATGGAAACGTTGAAATGCTATATTGTGCAACTGAAACTAGTGTAACACTGTATGTTAACAAACTGGAACTAAAATAAAAACTTAAAGTAAAAAAAAATAGATGGGATCAAGTTGCAAAGGATCTTTCCTGTCACACGGTGAAACGGAACATTGGTGAAATGGAACATTGTTCTACGGACAGCCAAGAGCTATTTTGAAGTTGAAACGACGTGAATTGATTCAGGCTAGAGAAGAAAAATGGTGACCACACTGACAGGCTATTTGGCAACATTTATCTTGACCTTTTTATTGCCCTTCCCCTGGGGTCCTCCACAGTGCCTGGGGAAAAAAGGAACTGTCACAGCAGAAATGCCAAGGCCACAGGCAGAGTCCACTTGTGTGACTCTGGATACAGCCCTGCTGAGATGTGGAAGGCAGACACCACCTGCTACTCCCTGCACATCAGGGTGCATCTCCAGCAAGGACAGGGCCCCGTGCCCCATCCACCGGCTGCATATGGGTACCTCCATTTGAAGTCCTCGGGAAGCACATAAAGACCTGTATCCAAAAAAAGAATGACCTCTGTACTCCCGGAGGCTGTAAGTGGGGAGGAAAGAACTTCTATCTGCCCTTAGACAGTGAAGAACCCACCTCCTTAGAGCTTCTCCGTCAGTTCATTTAAATCAGTTCTCTTTGGTGTACCCTGGCCCTCACCAGGGGGTTGTCTAAGGGAACTTGGGGGTGGGCCAGAGAATCCCCTCCACAGCACAAAGGCCACTCTCCAACACCACATTGGGGCACTGGAGGAGATGCAACAAAAAGTCTTGCTGAATTCACAATGAGATGAATTAATCCTCCTCTTCCCAGGAAAGACAGCAAAAGAAATTACAGTAAGAGGGGCTTATGATGAATTTATGAGCACAGAGGCAGGCTTGGGAAGGATGGGGAGTCATGTCTTCTCCTTAGTTTGAAAAAAATCTGTTTTCCCTCATCTTCAGAGTCCATGCAGAAATGTGTGTCACCTCTATCTCCACCTCTCAGACTTCTCTCCTTTTATTTTTGGCCCCTAATCTTCACCAGTCAGCACCTGCTGCCATCATGCTTTTTCACATGGCATTCTACCCACCTCTTCTCTCTGCCAATCCATGCTCTTTCCCCAAGACCCTGCTCATAACTCCTTCTTCCAGTATCTTCATGGGTGAACTCTACCTCTCTTTGTGTACAAATATCTTCCTTCTCACTCTTCAAGTTGCCCCTCATAGTTTGAACTTGTATAAATGTCTCATAGGGACACATTTGTGTATGTCTTTATGTGGCTCTATTTTCATCTATAATTTTGGCCCCTGGAGTTTAGAGACCAAGTCTCCTTGGCCTTTGCCATGTTCTCATACACCAGCAAATTACTCCTTACAAAGGAAGCTAGTCAGTTGTGTGGATTGACATACGAAAGAAGAGACAATTATTAACAAAGATGGATTTTGCTCTGTACTTACTATTCAGGGGCAGAAAGAATGGATATGCTAATTTCTCATTGCTTGCTCCCTCCGCCCCGCTCAGCCCAAAGCATGGCCCCCTGAGCTTTCCTCATTACATAACTTCCTTTGTTGTTTTCCAAAAGCTCAGACTGAAAGTCGTGTGCCTGTCAGCCAGCATGAACCTGATGAGGGAAACAAAGGCAACAAAAATGTAGCTTGAATTAAATCTCCTTACAGCTTGCAGCCCACTAATAGACACCTGAAACATGCAGAGTGTGACCTTGCTCAAGCAACTCATGGCTGCCTTACCTCCTTAATGTTTTTGTTTTATCAAAGACTAAAAGTAATTTTATCTTAACAGTAGCTAGCCTCTCAAGGTCCTGAAAGTCTTGTGTTCAAATTCCTAAGTGACTTAACACTATCCCTAACCCCCACTAACTTAATCAGTCACTCCTCACAACCGCAGTGCAGTTCTTTCTGCCCACAGATCCTGTCCTTATGCTTTAATTTTTTTTTAATTTTTTTTTAAATTTTTTTTCAACGTTTATTTATTTTTTGGGGGACAAAGAGAGACAGAGCATGAACGGGGGAGGGGCAGAGAGAGAAGGAGACACAGAATCAGAAACAGGCTCCAGGCTCTGAGCCATCAGCCCAGAGCCCGACGCGGGGCTCGAACTCACGGACCGCGAGATCGTGACCTGGCTGAAGTCGGATGCTTAACCGACTGCGCCACCCAGGCGCCCCCCTGTCCTTATGCTTTAATAAAATCACCTTTCTTGTACCAAAGACTTTCAAGAATTTTTTCTTAGCCTTTTGCTCAAGAACCCCATCATACTCACCACTGTACATTTGTCATACAGATGGTAAAGCACACACACACACACACACACACACACACACACACATAGAGTGAGAGAGTGGGATAAGTACACTGTCTGCTCTCTGAGTTGCAGGCACACATCCTTAGCTGGGTCCTGGGAGGAGGGAGGGGTTTGGAGCAGCAAGGGCTTCACACACTGCCCAACAAGCCTGAAGTCTACAAAGTCAATGGACATTTCTGGGATAACTTGAAGAGTGTTGCCCTAAGGCATCAGCATTGGGCACTCCCACCTCAGAAGACTTTCTTTGCAGTAGAGTTAGCCAGCATCCTCTCATAATATGCAGAACTGTGTAGAATGAGAATTGGTTGTAAAGAAGCCACCAGCTGAATGCAGGCCCTTTGAGAACAGCATTCACATGAATGAATCCTTTCCACTTGGAGGAAGGAAGTAGAGGAACTCTGGTTACTATACTTTGATTATGCTTTTTCAGAGAGTTGGTCCAAACTTAGAGTTGGACAGAGACTGAATTATATAAGGAGGTTGTAATGAAAAAAAAAAAAAAAAAAAGATCTGATCTTAAAGATGGTGCTCCACATTCATGGACATCAAACATGTGATTCTTTCTGCAGTAAAGAGAGAGCTCTATTATGTCATCTACACCAATGCTGAAGAATTCTTTTATTCCTAGAATAAATTCTACTCAGTCCTGGTGTAGTACTTTTACAATATTCTTCTCTGTATACTAATATTTAATATCAGCTTTTCTTCTATATTCATTAGTGAGGTAGGTATGTAATTTCCCTACATTTAATTCTCTCCCCACCACCACCCCCAGTATTATTCTCATCAATTTGGAGTAAAGATTATGTGGCTGGGGCACCTGGCTCAGTTGGTGGACCATGTGATTCTTGATCCCAGGTTGTGAGTTCAAGCCTCACCTTGTGTTTCTTAAAAATAAAATTATAAAAAAAAAAGATTGCACAGCAATCTTAGAACAAATAATGAAACTTTCCATCTTCTTTGCCAAGAATTTTTTTTAATGCACCACAGAACTGTTGGTTTTCTAGCATTAACTCAGGGAACCATCTGGACAAGAGCTTTGGGGACAATTGATGTGTAACTATTGTAAAAATATATTCAGTATCTGAATAGACCAGAATTGACAAATAAATCAATTTTGGTCATTTATATTTTCCTGGAAAATTATTCACCTTACCTGTATTTTCATATTATTGGTTTAAGTCCTCTGCAGAGCTCATCCTTGCTTGCAGTGGTGGAGTGTTTGGACCTTTAACTAAGTCTGATTTGATCTGTTTGTTGAAGTAAACTTGGAAAAAAATGGGTGGAGCATGATCTCAAAAAAGGAGAAAAGGAAAAGGAACATTAAGAAAAAAAGAGAATAAAAAAATATAAGGCTTATTCCAAAGAAAAAGAAAGAAAAAAACTAAGAAGAAGAAAGGAGAAGAAAAGGGAAAAAAAAAAGGAAAAAGAACAGAATAAAGTGTGGTCAAAAGAGAGAGAGAGGGAGAGAGAGAAAAGGAAATGGAAAAACAAAAAGAAAGAAAGAAACATGATCCTGATTCCAAAAGAAAAAAAGAAGGTGAAAAAATAGGGAAGAAAAAAAAAAGAGTTGTCTGGTTTTTGTGCATGGGTGTGGGAGGTGGGTGCTGGCTGTGCTAGTTTGGAGATGAGGCCAGCTGCATTGGCTCAGAGTCAGTCTTGCCCCAGTAAATAAGCAGCTGCCAGGCTAGGAGGGGCAGGTAAGTGAGTCCTGCCTCCAGTGGGGGCTGTTGTTTTGCTCTCTGAGGTCCCACCATGTTGGTGTTGGGGAGAAAATGCCACCATCCCAATCTTTCACTCCTAGACCAGGATTTTCAAACCTGCTGTTCAGGCAGCCCTCACAGAATAGTGAGGGCAGTCAGCTCACTCAGCCCCACAACTATCCTGTATTTTATCTTTGGCATATGGCTGAGATTCAAAACCTAAATTCTTAAAGGACCCAGCATGGCATGGATCTTCTCCCCTTGTTCAACATAGAGTCTCTCCACCTTGCTGATGAAAGGCCTTTGCCTGGCACCTGCAGGGTCTTTTGTCCTTGTGGAGTCAAGAAACCCTCTTCCAAAAGTACTCCACAAAGGCGACTGTTCTCTCCCAGTGCACCTCAGAGATGTCTACACCTCATTATGCGCTCTGGGGCCAGCTCCCTCCTCCCCAGAAGTGCACACCACAGCTCCACTCCTGAGAAAGTCACACACTTCCAAAACCTCAGAGTTTGAGCTCCAAAAGCTGTTTGAAAAAAAGAACTGGAACATTCAGTACTTCTCCCTCCCCAGTCCATGGTCCAGAGAGGTTTTTCCTCTTGTACTAACTCAATGCCACACTCTCTCAACCCCTCTCTCTTTCTAGCCCTTCTATCTCTACAGAAACGGTTCCCTCTCCTTTGTGGCACGGCCATTTTTCTCTCCCCCAATTCACTTCCACATACCTCACACCTGCCAAGCTGTCTCCCTTCCACTGTGGAGATCATTCTACCAGTCCTTAGATCAATATCCTAGGTGTTCCAAGTAATCAGACCACGGTAATCAGACCAGTTCAATAGAACTGTGTTTGAGGGATGAAGAAAGCCCAGGGTCCCCCTACTTTAGCGTCTTAAGCCTTCTCCTGTATATTCTATATATATAGTGTATATAACCCCTTATCAGAAATATAATTTGCAAATGCCTTCTCCCATTTGGTAGGTTGTCTTCTTGTTTTGTTGATGGTTTTCTTTGTTTAGCATGAGCTTTTTATTTTGGTGTATTTTCAATAGTTTGTTTTGCTTTTGTTTCATTGCCTGAGGAGACATATCTGGAAAAGCGTTGTTGCAGTCAGTGTCCAAGAGATTACTGCCTATTTCTTTTAGAAGTTTTATGGTTTCAGTTATCAAATTTAGCTATTTAATTTTTTTTTCAGTTACCGCAAAGGTACTTTTTTTTCTACCCAAGTTTAGGCATTTCATCCATTTTGAGTTTATTTTTGTGTATGTGGTTTTAGAAAGTGGTCCAGTTTCATGCTTTTGCATGCAGCTCTAGTTTTGTCCCCCCAAATTTATTGAAAGTACTATGTTTTTTCATTGTATATTGTTGCCTCCTCCTTTTATATAAATTAAATGATAATATAAATGTGGAATTTTTCTGTGTTCCACCGATGTGTCTATTTTTTTTGCGAGTAGTATACTGTTCAGATTTCTATAGCTTTCTAGTGTACTTTGAAATCTTGAATTGTAATGCCTCCATATTTTTTTCTTCTTTTTCAAGATTGCTTTGGTTATTGGAGATCTTTTGTGATTCCATATGAATTTTAGGATTTTTTTTAGTTCAGTGAAAAATGTTATTGGTGTTTTGATAGGGATTGCACTGAATCTGTAGGTTGCTTTGGGTAGTGTGTACATTTTAACAATCTTTGTTCTTCCAATACATGAGCATGAAATATATTTTTATTTGTTTGTGTCATCTTCAATATCACATAGTTTTCAGAGTATAGGTCATTCACGTTCTTGGTTAAATACATTCCTAAATTCTCTTTCTGCTACTTCATTATTAGTGTAGTGATATTTAATGGATTGCTGTACATTAATTTTATATTATATAACTTTATTAATTTTTCAATTCTAATATTTTTAGCGGATTCTTTAGAGTTTTCTATACATACTGCTGTGCCTTCTGCAAATAATGATGGTTTTACTTCTTCCTTAGCAATATGGATTAATTTTATTCTTTTTCTTGTCTGATTGTTCTCGCTAGGACTTCCAGTACTATTTTCAACAAAAGTGATGAGTGTGGACATCCTTATTTGGATCCTAATCTTAGAGGAAAAACTTACCTTTTTTCACCATTGAGTGTGATGTTAGCATGGGCTTGTCATATATGCCCTTTATTATATCAAGGTATGTTTCCTCTAAACACACTTTGTTGAGAGTTTTTATTATAAACAAAGGCTTTATATTGTCAAATACCTTATCTGCATCTATTGAGATGATCATATAATTTTTATTTTTCCTCTTGTTAATGTTATATATTACACTGATTGACTTCTGAGTATTTAAGCACTCTTGCATCTCTAAAATAAATCCCATTTGATGGTGGTAAATTATTTTTTAATGCAGTGCTGAATTCTGTTTGCTAATATTTTTTTGAGGATTTTTTTGCATCTATATTCATCAGAGATTTGGGGCTATAGTTTCCTTTTATTTTGTTTTTGTAGTGTTTTTGTCTGGTGTAGGTAACTGTAATTTTGGCCTTGTAGAATTAATTTGTAAGTTTTCTTTCCTTTTCTATTTTTTGGGATAATTTGAGAATAATAAGTACTAACTTGTCTTTAAATACTTGTTGGATGGGGCACCTGTGTGACTCAGGTGGTTAAGCATCCAATTTCAGTTCAGGTCATAATCTTGAGGTTTGTGAGTTTGAGCCCTGCTTCAGGCTCTGTGCTGACAGCTCAGAGCCTGGAGTCTGCTTTGGACTCTGTCTCCCACTCTCTGCCCCTCCTCCACTTTCTCTCTCTCTCTATCAAAACTAAAAATAAACATTTTTAAAAATTTAATGTTTGGTAGAATTCACCTCTGAATCTACATGGTCCTGGAGACTGTTTTTTGAGAGATTTTTTTTATTACTGATTCAATTTCATTATGAAAAAATTGAAGTTTTCTATTTTTTTCCTGATTCAGTTTGGAAGATTATATGTTTCCCATAATTTATCAATTTATTCCACATTGTTCAATTTATTTACATATAATTTTTCATGTATTATGAAAGGAGGAAGGAGGAAGAAGAGAAAGTGCCACAGTATGTGTTGGAAGACTTATTTGGACATTCTTTTTTCTTTTTTTTTTTTGTCAATTTATTTATTCATTGTCAAATTTACTTACATACAACATCCAGTGCTCATCCCAACAAGGGCCCTTCTCAATGCCCATCACCCATTTACCCCTCCCCCTGCCCCCCCCATTCACCCTCAGTTTATTCTCTGTATTTAAGAGTCTCTTGTGGTTTGCTTCCCTCCCTCTTGGACATTATTTTTTTCTTAATTGTCTGTTTTGGTGATTTTTTTCCCCAGTAGCATAAAGTTTACTTCAGTTCAACTATACAAACACCTATGAGTCCTTTATATGGCCATTACTATTATTGGTGCTGAATATAAGATAGGCTAAATTATGATATTTACAGAATAGTAAAGCAAAACACAGAACAGTAAAGCAAAAAGAAGAGGAAGAGGAAGAAGGGGAAGGAGGAAAAGAAGGAGAAGAAGAAGAGGAGGAAGAAGGAGAAGGAGAAGGAGAAGGGGAAATGCATGTATCACGGGAGTATGGGAAATGGGTACACATTATTACATTATTCTGGCATGATTGAGAGTATGTTGTGTGAGATTTCTTGATGATGATGATGATGATGATGATGATGATGATAGATGATAGATTGTAGATAGATATAGATACTCAATTTGATGTAGAAATAATGTTGAGACTGTATTTCTAAGACTTTATACAACATAGGTTTACTGATTAACTGGGTGAAATAAAAAAAATGGTGATGATTTTGACTATAGCATAAATAACATGGATGGTGTGAGGTCTGTTTTTCTAGATGTACAAAATTCATTTCTTCTTTTCCACTATGATGATTGCACTTTCCATGCATGTTACTATTAAATTATGTCAATTTTTACAAGTTGGCATTGGAATCTTAGCCAACACCTTCCTCCTCTTCCACATCTTCACATTCCTTCTGGATCACAGACCTAAGCCCACTGACCTGATCATCTGTCACTTGGCCTTTGTCCACATAATGAAACTCTTCACTATACTGTTTTTGTTGTCTAGAGCTGTTTGAATTACCAAACTTTATAAATGATTTCAAATGTAAGGCTTTATTCTACATGAGCAGATTTGATGAGAGGTCTCTCCATCTGCATCACCTACTTCCTGAGCATAATCCAGGCCATTACAATCAGCCCTATCACCTCCTGGTTGGGTAGATTTAAACATAAATGCACAAATAACATCTCCCATTCCTTCATCATCTTGTGGTTTCTCGGTTCGTCTCTCAGTATTAATCCCATCTTTTTTACAGTTGCATCTTCTTTAAAATTTTTAAATATTTTTTTTATTTTTGAGAGAGAGAGAGAGAGAAGAAGACGACTGAGCACGAGTCGGGGAGGGACAGAGAGGGAGACACAGAATCCGAAACAGGCTCCAGGTTCTGAACTGTCAGCACAGAGCCCAATTCGGGACTTGAACCCATGAACTGCAAGATCATGACCTGAGCCAAAGTCAGACCCTTAACCAGATGAGCCACCCAGGTGCCCCTACTGTTGCATCTTCTAATGTGACCCTGACCAGTCTACTGAAAGTCAGTAAATACTGTTCACTTTTCCCTATAACCTCCAGCATCAAGGCACTGTTTTTCACTTTGACATTATACAGGGATGTCTACTTCATAGGAGTCATGCTTCTCTCAAGTACATACATGGTGACTCACTTGTTCAGGCATCAGAAGTGGTGCCAGGACCTTCACAGCACCAGCCTCTCCTCAAGAGTCTCCCCAAAGGAAAGAGCCAACCAGACCATCCTGTTGTTTGTGAGTTTCTTTGTGATTGTGTATTGGGTGGACTTCATCATCTGTAATCCTGTTATGGGTGTGTGTCACCATCATCCTAGATTGCCAGAAGATTTGGGGCAATGTCTATGCCACTGTCAGTCCTTTGGTACTAATTAGTTCTCACAAAAGAATAAAAATATGTTGCAAAAATGTGGCAAAATTACAATCAATTTTAAACAACTTATTCATGAAATAATTATCCAAAAACTTATTTTCTCTTTAATAAATTTTTATTTTATACACTAAATTCTTTGGTATTTTGTCTATGTGTATATGTTTAGATATTGCCTAACTCATGTGTAATTGTTAAACACTCTAGCTTTTTAAATTTTCATATCACAATATCACAATATTATTAATTTCACAATGCCATTCTTTATTTACTATGCCATTTTTATATAATTATATTTAAACTCATTTTTGTGCCCTAACTATTGATGCAAAAAAGAAGGTAGAGTTAGTCCACAGTCTTGATAAAATCCAAAATGAAATGGGATATTTCCCTATTTGTTTTTATTCTGTACTTTCTTTGTCCCAAACAATAAATATGAGTAGTAATCACAGAAGTGATAGGTATATGGGGCGCCTGGGTAGCTCAGTTGGTTAGGCGTCTGACTCTTGGTTTCGGATCAGGTCATGATCTCACCGTTCATGAGTTTGAACACCACATCGGGATCTGTGGTAATAGTGAAAAGCCTGCTTGGGATTCTCTCTCTCTCTCTCTCTCTCTCTCTCTCTCTCCTGCTCTCTCTGCCCCTCCTACGTCCTCTCTCTCTCTCTCTCAAAAAAAAAACTTAAAAGAAAAAGGAGTGGTAGGTATATTCTTCTTCCTACAATTTTATAATCTGTGACAGTGGTACTCATAAATTTCCCCCAAAGTCTCATTCTCCTACATTATTACTCTTTGTTTTTCCATCTCAATTTGCACGGAAACTTAGAAACAAAGAATACTACCAATTAGAATTAAATTCCTACATAGGTACAAATAATCTAAGTAAACTTGGGAGGGGATAGAACACATGAATAGACCTGTAGCAAGTAAAGAGATTAGGGAAATATTTCACAAAGAAAAACCCAGACCCTATGGGCTCACTGATAAAGTTATCAAACATTTAATAAGGAATATTTACCAGCCCTTTATAAACACTTCAAAAGTGGGGAAGAACTGGGAAATTTACCAATTCATTTACCAGTTTATTTTATGAGGCCAGTTATTATCCAGATAATAGAACGAGCAACACCATCACAAGTAACCTACAGACCATGTATTTCATGAGCATAGGCACATCCACTTTCCAAAAATAATGTGTAAACTGAATCCACCAGTGTATAAAAATAATTACACATTATGAACAAGTAGGATTATCTTTAAAATGTAAATTTGGTTTAACATCCAAAACTCAATTAATGTAATGCATAGTATTGGTAAATTATAGGACTGAAAATAATTATTTCAATAAATATAAAAAGCATTTGACAAAACAAAGACCTGATCATTTTATTTTATTTTTCCCCAAGTTTTTATTTAAATTCCAGTTAGTTAACATACAGTGTAATATTAGTTTCAGGTATAAAATTTAGTGATTCATCACTTACATACAACACCCGAAGCTGATCATTTAAAAAACCTTCAGATAACTAGCTGTATAAGGGAACTGTTTATATCTACCAAAGCACATCTAAGAATCATGTACAGCTAATGTAATATTTAATCATGAATAAACAGGTGTTTTATTTTTTTATTTTAAAAGCTTATTTAAATATAGTAAATAAACAATGTTACATTAGTTTCAAGTGCGTAACATAGTGACTCAACAACTCTATATGTCATTATGCTGTGCTCACTACAAGTATAGTTACCATCTGTGACCATGCAACACTATTAAAATACAATTGACTGTATTCCTTCTGCTGTAACTTTTATTCTCATGACATTGTGTGACCAGGAGCTTATTTCTCCCACTTCCCCTTCACCCATTTTGCCACGCCCCAACTATCTCTGTCTTGGCAACCATCACTTTTTCTCTGTATTTATATGTGTAATTCTACTTTTTGTTTGGTTATTCATTTGTTTTGCTTTTTAGATTCCACATATAAGTGAAATTATATAGTGACTTATTTCATTTATCATAATACCCTCTGGGTCCATCCATGTTGTCACAAATGGCAAAATTTCATCCTTTATTATGACTGAGTAGTATTCCATTGTATATCATGTGAAATGAAGATCTATATTACATTTCCCTTATCCATTCTTCTACTGATGGACATTTGGGCTGTTTCTGTTAAAAGGATTGCCCACCACAATCAAGTGGGATTTATTCCACAGATGCAAGGATGACACACAGTCACAAATCAATCAATTTGGTAGAGCACACTAAAAAAAAAACAAATGATAAAATCATATGCTCATTTAAATAGATGCAGGAAAATCATTTGACGAAATTCAAAATAAGTTTATAATAAATACTCTAAACAAAATAGGTTTGGAGAGGACATACCTCAACATAATGAAAGCCATATACAAAATACCCACAGTGAAAATCATCCTCAATGGGGAAAAACTGAGAACTTTCCCCTAAGGTAAGGGAGAAGACAAGGATGTCCACTCTCACTACTTTTATTCAACATAGTACTGAAGTCCTAGCCACAGCGAAAGGCACCCATAGTAGAAAGGAAGAAGTCAAACTGTCACTATTTGCAGATGGGCTACTATAAAACCATTAAAAATAGCAAGTGCATGTATTTTATGCTACAGTTTATGACCAAGAGAAGAATGTCCAATTACACCACTTCTATCCAAAATTATACTGAATAGAATACCATGTAACATGAAGAAACAAATGGCTTCCAGATTGTAAACCTATGCAGATGACATTATCTTTTACATACTATTTGCAAGGTTAATCAGGAAAAACCCACTAAAACTAACAAGTTAGTTGTACAAATTGGAGTATAGAAGAGCAACATACAAAATTAGTAGAATTATTATACACTAAGAATAAAAAAATCTCAAAATTATATATTTTTATTTAAATTGTAGTTAGTTAACATACACTGCAATATTGGTTTCAAGAGTAGAATTTAGTGATTCATCACTTACATACAACACTCAGTGCTCATCACAAGTGCCCTCCTCAATACCCATCACCCATCTAGCCCATCTCCCACCCACTTCTCTCCATCAACCCTCATTTTTTTCTCTACCACTAAGAGTCTCTTGTGGTCTGTATCACTCTCTCTTATTTTTCTCCTTCCCATATATTCACCTGTTTTGTTTCTTAAATGCCACATGAGTGAAATCAGATAGTATTTGTCTGTGAGTGGCTTATTTCACTTAGCATAATACATTCTAGCCCTATCCACATCATTGCAAATGGCAAGATTTCCTTCTTTTGGTGGCCGAATAATATTCCATTTTATATGTATGCCACATCTTCTTTATTCATTCATCAGTTGATGGACATTTAGGCTCTCTCCATTGTTTGGCTTTGTTGATAATGCTGTTACAAACATCAGGGTGCATGTACCCCTTTGAATCTGTATTTTTGTATCCTTAGGGTAAATACCTAATAGTGCAATTGCTAGGTCGTAGGATAGTTCTATTTTGAATTTTTTGAGGAACCACCATACTGTTCCCCAGAGTGGCTACACCAGTTTTAGAGGGCTCCCCTTTTTCTGCATCCTCACCAACACCTGTTATTTCTTGTGCTGTTAGTTTCAGCCATTCTGACAGGTGTTAGTCAGTATCTCATCATTGTATTGATTTGTATTTCCCTGATGATGAATGATGTCAAGCATCTTTTCATGTGTCTGTCAGCCATCTAGATGTCTTCTTTGGAAAAATGTCTATTCATGACTTCTGCCTATATCTTAACTGAATTATTTGTGTTTTGGGTGTTGAGTTTAATCAGTTTTTTATACATATTGGATACTAACCCTTTATCAGATATGTCACTTGCAATTATCTTCTCCTATTCTGTAGGTTGTCTTTTAGTTTTGTTGACTGTATCATTTGCTGTGCCGCAGCTTTTTATTTTGATGAAGTACCAATAGTTCGTGTTTGCTTTTGTTTCCCTTGCCTTCAGCGAGATGTCTAGTAAGAACCTGCTATCACTGAGGTCAAAGAGGTTGCTACCTGTGTTCTCCTCTAGGATTTTGATGGCTTTCATCCATTTTGAATTTAGTTTTGTGCATGGTGTAATAAATTGGCCCAGTTTCATTCTTCTGTGTGTAACTGTCCAGTTTTCCCAATACCATTTGTTGAAGAGACTGGCATTTTTCCAATGGATATTCCTTCCTGCTTTGTTACAGATGAGTTTACCATATAGTTCTAGGTCAATTTCTGGGTCCTCTATTCTGTTCCATTGATCTATGTGTCTGTTTTTGGGCCATTACCATACTGTCTTGATAACTACACCTTTGTAATATAGCTTGAAATTCGGAATTGTGATGCCTCCAGTTTCATTTTTTCTTTTTCAGGATTGCTTTGGCTATTCGGGGTCTTTATGGTTCCAAAAAAAATTTAGGATTGTTTGTTCTAGCTCTGTGAGAAATTCTGGTGGTATTTTGATAGAGATTGCATTAAAGCTATAGGCTGTTTTGGGTAGTATAGACATTTAACAGATTTATTTAACATTTACCTATCTGTTTATCTCTTTATCATCTATTTATCTATCATCTATCTATCTATCATCTATCTATCACATGTCTATCTGTGTTTGTTTTTCCAATACATGAACATGGAATACTTTTTTATTTCTTTGCATCCTCTTCAATTTCTTTCATTAAGTTATAGTTTTCAGCATACAGATCTTTTACTGTTTTAGTTAGGTTTATTTCTAGGTATCTTATTGTGTTTGGTGCAATTGTAGATGGGATCAATTCCATGATTTCTTTTTCTTCTGCTTCATTATTGGTGTATAGAAATGCAGCACATTTCTGCATGTTGATTTTATATCCTGCAGCATTGCTGAATTCATGTATTAGTTCTAGCAATGTTTTGGTGGAATCTTTTGGGTTTTATACACAGAATATCATGCCATTAGCAAATAGTCAGGGTTGACTTCTTCCTCGTTGATTTGGATGACTTTTATTTCTTTATGTTATCTGACTGCTGAGGCTAGATTCCAGTACTATGTTAAATATGAATGGTGAGAATGGACACACTTGTCATGTTCCTGACCATAGTGGAAAGGCTCTCAGTTTTTCCCCATGGAGGATGACATTAGCTATGGGTCTTTCGTATATGGCCTTTATGATGCTGAGGTATGTTCCATCGATCCCTACTTTGTTGAGAGTTTTTATCAAGAATGAATGCTGTATTTTGTCAAATGCTCTTTCTGCATCTATTGAAAGGACCACTTATGGTTCTTATCTTTTCTTTTATTAACGTGGTGTATCACTTTGATTGGTTTGCAAATATTGAACCAGCCCTGCAGCCCAGGAATGAATACCACTTGATCATGATGAGTAATTCTTATAATGTACTGTTGAATTCGATTTGCTAGTATCTTCTTGAGAATTTTTGCATCCATGTTCATCAGGGATACTGGCCTGCAATTCTCCTATTTAGCTGGGTCTTTGGTTTTGGAACCAAGGTAATGCTGGCTTTGTAGAGTGAGTTTGGAAGTTTTCCTTCCATTTCTATTTTTTGGAACATTTTGAGAAGAATAGACATTAACTGTTCTTTAAATATCTGGTAGAATTCCCCTGGGAAGCCATCAGGCCCAGGAATCTGGTTTGTTGGGAGATCTTTGACAACTGATTCAATTTTTTTGCTGGTTATGGGTTTTTTCAAATTTTCTGTTTCTTCCTGTCTCAGCTTTAGTAGAGTGTGAATTTCTAGGAATTTGTGCATTTTTGCCAGATTTCCCAGTTTATTGGCATATAATTTTTCATAGTATTCTCTTATAATTGTTTGATTTCTGTAGTGTTGGCTGTGATCTCTCCTCTTTCATTTGTGATTTTATCTATTTGGGTCCTTTCCCTTTTCTTTTTGATAAGTCTGGCTAGGGGTTTTTCAGTTTTGTTTATTCTTTTGAGGAACCAGCTCTTGGTTTTATTGATCTGTTGTACTGTTTGTTTTTATTTCTATATCATTTTTTTCTTCTCTAATCTTTATTATTTGCCTTCTTATGCTGGCTTTAGGCTTTATTTGCTGTTCCTTTTCTAGATCCTTTAGGTGTAAGGTTATACTGTGTATTTGGGACCTTTCTTGCTTCTTGAGACAGGCTTGAATTGCAATATACTTTTCTCTCAGGACTGCCTATGCTGCATCCTAAAGGGTTTGGACTGTTGTGTTTTTATTTTCATTGGTTTGCATGTATTTTTAAATTTCTTCTTTAACTTCCTGGTTAACCAATTCATTCTTTAGTAAGATGTTCTTTTACCTCCATGTATTTGAGTGTTGTCCAAATTTTCCTTGTGGTTGACTTCAGCATTTATTGAACTGTGATCCTCCAGAGTAGAGCCTCTCCATCCTGCTGATGAAAGGCCTTTGTCTGGTACCTGCAGCGTATTTTATCTTTGGGGAGGCAATAAACTCTTCCAAAAGTACTTCTGGAAGGGGACTGTTGTCTCTCAGAGCACCCCAGAGGTGTCTACACCATGCTATGCACTCCAAGACCAGTTCCCTCCTCCCCAGGAGCATACTCCATGGCCTTGCTCCAGAGAAAGTTGAGCACTTCTAAAACCTCAGAGTTTGAGCTCCAAAAGCTGTGCATGGTCCATAAACATTTCTGCAGCCATGGGTCCCAACTCTCAGCACCACCTCTGTCAGTGCCATCTACTTTCGTGCCCCCGCTCACTTTACCTTGGGTTCCACCAACCACTTAATAATCAGATCAGAGGGGCAGGCTTAAAAGCAACAAAAATAATAATCTCATGATTTTTAAAACTCTATAACTGTTCCTTTTGTCTCTGATATTAATGTGCCACCCCCTTTCTTCCTTCCTTCTCTCTTTCAAAGTATTGCTAAAAAGTTTATTTTATTGGGGGCACCTGGGAGGCTCAGTCAGGTAAGCATCTGAGTTTGGCTCAGGTCATGATCTCATTGTTCGTGGGTTCGAGCCCCACATCAGGTTCTGTACTGACAGCTCAGAACCTGGAGCCTGCTTCAGATTCTGTGTCTCCCTCTCTGTCTGTCCTTCCCTTACTTGGCTCTGTCTCTCTCTGTCTCACAAAAATAAATAAACATTTTAAAAATTTTATTTTATTGGCCTTTTTAAAGAAAAAATTATTGTTTTATTGAAATTATTTCCTATTTCTTTGATAGCTGTTTTTATCTTTAAGATTTTTTTCTTTCATACTTTTGGGGGAAGACATTATCCTTGTTCTGACATTTTGATTAATATGCCTGTGACCTCATTTATTTTGTATTTCTCCTGCTTTCTAAAAATGAAATGTAAGTCTAGTCATTATTCTCTATGTATCCTGTAGACCATATCCCACATATAGTTTATTAATTGCTGTTTATTATCAGTAGTCTGTAATTGTAGTTTTGTTTTCCTCTTTAATAGAAGAATTATTCGGGAGAATACTTTTTGATTGTCCACCCCTTTGTTTATAAACTTGTTTATAAATAGTATAAGTTACAATATACTATTTGTTTAATGCTTATTTTTGAAAGAGAAAGATAGACAGAGCATGATCAGGGAAGGGGCAGAGAGAGAGAGAGGGAGGCAAAGAATCTGAAGCAGGCTCCAGCTCTGAGCTGTCAGCACAGAGCCTGATGTGGGGCTCAAACTCATTGACCATAAGATCGTGACCTGAGCCGAAATCAGATGCTTAACCGACTGAGCCACCCAGGCACCCCTTGTTTGTTTGTTTAAATTCAAGTTAGTTAACATACACTGTAGTGTATTTTGAACAGTGTCTGGCATATAATTGGTGTCTGCTATTTCCATCATTATTATGATCTATTATAAGAACATAAGATTTTTTTTCTGCCCCAAGATAAAGTCGTCATATTTTAATAGAACTTAATTTGTCACAATTACTGTGGTTACCGATTTTTGACTTATTCTCCCCTGTCTTACATCCCTATGAAACACGCTTTCTTCTTGTCTATTTTCTTTCCTGACTAGATGGGTCATGGAGTTTTTCTTCCTTCGTGCCCCCTCTAGTGGCTTAAAAGCTCTATAACCTATTTTTATCTATAATTACCCTTAACAATTTATACATCTATACATATTTTTTCTCAATGTCTAGAAGTGCTGGTCACTTCTGAATGAGAAAAAAATGTTGAGCTTGCCTTTATTTAGCTTCCCCTCCTTTCTGCTTTTTCTCCTCCAAACTCCCAGGTTTGGTTGAAATCATCCAAAAGTTTTATTTCAGATGATTTTATAATTTTCCTTCCATTGTAGAAACTTTTTTCTAGAAATTACACTAAAAATTACAGGTGCATTAGCAGCAGTTATAGTAATAATCACCATTTGGTAAATTTTGTTCATCTCTGCTTCTTGTGTTACATGTCTCATCTATCTTTTTTTTTTAAGTTTATTTATTTGTTTTTTTTTCCCCCAATATATGAAGTTTATTGTCAAATAGGTTTCCATACAACACCCAGTGCTCATCCCAACAGGTGCCCTCCTCAATACCCATCACCCACTCTCCCCTCCCTCCCACACCCCATCAACCCTCAGTTTGTTCTCAGTTTTTAAGAGTCTCTTATGCTTTGGCTGTCTTCCACACTAACCTCTTTTTTTTTCCTTCCCCTCCCCCATGGGTTTCTGTTAAGTTTCTCAGGATCCACATAAGAGTGGAAACATATGGTATCTGTCTTTCTCTGTATGGCTTATTTCACTTAGCATCACACTCTCCAGTTCCATCCACATTGCTACAAAGGGGCATATTTCATTCTTTCTCATTGCCATGTAGTACTCCATTATGTATATAAACCACAATTTCTTGATCCATTCATCAGTTGATGGACATTTAGGCTCTTTCCATAATTTGGTTATTGTTGAGAGTGCTACTATATACATTGGGGTACAAGTGCCCCTATGCATCAGTACTCCTGTATCCCTTGGGTAAATTCCTAGCAGTGCTACTGCTGGCTCATAGGGTAGGTCTATTTTTAATTTTCTGAGGAACCTCCACACTGCTTTCCAGAGCGGCTGAACCAATTTGCATTCCCACCAACAGTGCAAGAGGGTTCCCGTTTCTCCACATCCTCTCCAGCATCTATAGTCTCCTGATTTGTGCATTTTGGCCACTCTGACTGGCGTGAGGTGATATCTGAGTGTGGTTTTGATTTGTATTTCCCTGATGAGGAGCGACATTGAGCATCTTTTCATGTGCCTGTTGGCCATCTGGATGTCTTCTTTAGAGAAGTGTCTATTCATGTTTTCTGCCCATTTCTTCACTGGGTTATTTGTTTTTTTCAGGTGTGGAGTTTGGTGAGCACTTTATAGATTTTGGATACTAACCCTTTGTCTGATATGTCATTTGCAAACATCTTTTCCCATTCCGTTGGTTGCCTTTTAGTTTTGTCGGTTGTTTCCTTTGCTATGCAGAAGCTTTTTATCTTCATAAGGTCCCAGTAGTTCATTTTTGCTTTTAATTCCCTTGCCTTTGGGGATGTGTCAAGTAAGAGATTGCTACGGCTGAGGTCAGAGAGGTCTTTTCCTGCTTTATCCTCTAGGGTTTTGATGGTTTCCTGTGTCACATTCAGGTCCTTTTTCCATTTTGAGTTTATGTTTGTGAATGGTGTGAGAAAGTGGTCTAGTTTGAACCTTCTGCATGTTGTTGTCCAGTTCTCCCAGCACCATTTGTTAAAGAGACTGTCTTTTTTCCATTGGATGTTCTTTCCTGCTTTGTCAAACATTAGTTGGCCATACTTTTGTGGGTCCAATTCTGGAGTCTACATTCTATTCCATTGGTCGATGTGTCTGTTTTTGAGCCAATACCATGCTGTCTTGATGATTACAGCTTTGTAGTGGAGGCTAAAGTCTGGGATTGTGATGCCTCCTGCTTTGGTCTTCTTCAAAATTCCTTTGGCTATTCGGGGCCTTTTGTGGTTCCATATGAATTTTAGGATTGCTTGTTCTAGTTTCGAGAAGAATGCTGGAGCAATTTTGATTGGGATTGCATTGAATGTGTAGATAGCTTTGGGTAGTATTGACATTTTGAGAATATTTATTCTTCCAATCCATGAGCACGGAATGTTTTTCCATTTCTTCATATCCTCTTCAATTACCTTCATAAGCTTTCCATAGTTTTCAGCATACAGATCTTTTACATATTTGGTTAGATTTATTCCTAGGTATTTTATGCTTCTTGGTGCAATTGTGAATGGGATCAGTTTCTTTATTTGTCTTTCTGTTGCTTCATTATTAGTGTATAAGAATGCAGCTGATTTCTGTACATTGATTTTGTATCCTGCAACTTTGCTGAATTCATGTATCAGTTCTAGCAGACTTCTGGTGGAGTCTATCGGATTTTCCTATTTATTTGTTTTGAGACAGAGACAGAACAAGTTGTGGAGGTGGGGTTGGGCAGAGAGAGGAGGGAGAGAGAATCCTTCATCACTACCAGTGCAGAGCCCAACATGGGGCCCAAACTTACAAAACCTTGAGATCATGACCTGAGCTGAAACCAAGAGTTGGGTTCTTAACTGACTGAGCCACCTAGGCGCCCTAACATCTGTATTTTCTTGGGTTTATTTTGTTTGAAAATCCCTCACACATTTTATTTCAATAAATTTCTTTTAGAAATATATTTCTCTGATTCTCTTCATTTCTGAAGTATTCCTTTCACTTTCTTAACTGAAAGGTGATTGTTTAAAAATGTAGATGTGACCATGGGAGGAAATAGGATCATAACAGAGTCAAGTGGGAAGAGGAGTGGGAAGGTACAGGGTGGGATAAATGAAATGATCCTGATCCTTCAGAGCAGTCAATGGACAGGGTGTGGTGATATAAACACATCGTTTACACATGTGAGAGGTAAAATGAAATGGAGTCACTTATATCAAGGGGTTTTAAAAGAGAGCCAGGGAGGCCATTAAGGATCTGGGCTTTATGCACATTCTCATCAGATGAAACCAGAAACTTTGAACTAGGCTAACCTGAAAATATTCCAAGGTCTCTGTCCAAACACCTGCAACTTGCTACAGTAAGAGATTTTGTTTAGTGACAGCCAATTATATTCAGTCAAAATTAGTTTTCTGCTGCCAACACCAACCAAAATTCTTTGGTAAAAACCCATACAAACACTTCATCTTTTGATACCCTTGGCTTTTTTCACTAGAGGGACACAATTTCTGTTGCTCCCCAAATCTATGCTACTCAGATTGTAATTCTGAGACCTCAAATAAATGTTTTTGTTTTATTTCAGCCCTTCCTTTTTTTCTCGTTCAACAGACATAAGGAAGTAACTACAGAACAACCAAAACCAAAAGCCACAAAGTTCTCCTGGGCAAAAAGACTGGGAAGGGTAGTGAAGAGATGAAGGAGATAAAGAGGTTAGAGGACAGTTGCTTTTTATTACAATGCCTTTTGTCCAATTTCACTCTTTAAACATGACCCTGCATTACTCTCATTAGAATAAGTTTTTTCAATACAAATAAAATACAAAAGAGCTTCTTAGCTCCAACCAGATCTGGAATATAAAGTCAGATTTTACATGTGAGTGACTTAGTTAGTGACCCCAGCTGCACAACTTTGAAGACTTTGTCTTCACTCTTGATTTACTGATTGGGAATCTATTGGTGAGTCTAACTCCTGATCCAGTGCTCTGAAATGCATGTTTGTTGACATCAGTAAGGGCAGATTTTTTACTCTTAAGATTCTAAGTATATTCTACAAGCTAAATTAGAATTGTAGACAAACGGAGCCTCAGACTTCCCTGTTCATAAGACATAAAGTCTGTGTTAAAGGCAAGTTTCTTTGCTTGCAAGATACCATTAAGAACATAGCAGCTTTTCAGTCAACTGAAATCCCTCTTTCCCAAACCCTCACTGACTGTAATGCTTTATCAGTATGGCATTCATTCTGTTTACTTCCTTTCCTGTTGGGGTGGTTTTACTAGGGATAATTTGGTATTTCAATGGCTTCTTTGAGAAACTTAACATCTCCCTAAACCATCTCATCTAAGATGTATCCTCTCCCATCTCCTTCACACCTCCATCCTTTTACTACCTCCAACCTTCCTGTGGCTCCCTGAGATCTTTTGATATGTCACCCTTCATACCCCTACCTCTTGCATCCTTCTGCTCACCCCTGTAAGATCTTCCTTTCCCATTCTAGCCTCTCAACTCTTTGTAGTCACTCAAACTCTGTGCTCCCCTGTAAGGGTTCCCTGTAAGGGACGCAGGGGCTCCAAAAGCAACCACTTGAAGTTGAAAAGGGAAAAAAAAACTAATTGGAGGTAGACTGGCTATTTTACCCACTCATATGGGCTGTGGAGAAACCCAAATGTCCAGTGTCTCCTCAACCCCTCAGTCCAGATGTAATCTACAGCCTCTGTGACATTACATACCAGGGCAAAGACAATCTTAAAAGTCTCCTCCCACAAATATGGTGAAAAGTTTATCTTGTTGGAGAAGTGGATAAAGTACACCAAAGATGGCCAATTGGACTAAAACAAACTCTGGTCTCTAGCTTAGAGACCCCTCCTCCAGGTTCATCTTCCTTTGCTGTGTGCGCAAAAACCACCCCCCCACACACACAAATATGGAGGCTGATAACTATAAATTACCCTTCCCGCTCACATTCGGGGCTCAGATCTTTGGAGAAACAGTCTCCTCTGAGCCTCGGGTGTTAAATAAATCTCCAATCCACCAAGATCTCAGAGTGCCGCTTGGTTTTTCCACCAGTGTTCCAGCCTGGTTCCATAACAAGCTCCCATATTGATCTGGTAAATGTAACTTCTTCCATCTAGCAGAAACACAGTTCTTTCTTTCTTTATTTACTTTTTAATTTACATCCAAATTAGCATATAGTGCAATAATGATTTGGGGAGTAAGACTCCAGTGACTCATCCCCTACATATAACACCCAATGCTCATCCCAACAATTGTCCTTCTTTTTTTATTTTTTTATTTTTTTATTTTTGGGACAGAGAGAGACAGAGCATGAACGGGGTAGGGGCAGAGAGAGAGGGAGACACAGAATCGGAAACAGGCTCCAGGCTCTGAGCCATCAGCCCAGAGCCTGACACGGGGCTCGAACTCACGGACCGCGAGATCGTGACCTGGCTGAAGTCGGACGCTTAACCGACTGCGCCACCCAGGCGCCCCTAAATTCTGTTCTTTAAGCTACCATATGATTTCACTCATGTGTGGAATTTAAGAAATAAAGCAAATGAACATGGTGGGGGGTGCAGAAAGAGAAAGGTAAATCATAAAACAGTCTCTTACCTATAGAGAACAAACTGAAGTTTGCATGAAGGAAGGTGGGTGGGGGGACGGGTTAAATAGGGTACATGGGGGTGGGGGAGAGGAGAAAGTAGGTGATGGGCAGGAAGGAGGGCACTTGTTGGGATGAGCATTGGGTGTTGTATAGAAAGCAATTTGACAATAAATTATATTAAAAAAATAAAATAAACAAACAAATAAATAAATAATTTTTAAAAATCAATCCAAAAAAATCAGTCAGGTGCACAACATAGTGACTGGACAATACTGTATACTGCATTTAGCATAATAACTTCTAGATCTATCCATGTTGTCACAAATGGTGAGATTGAATTCTTTTTTATGGCTGAGTAGTATTCGTGTGTGTGTGTGTGTGTGTGTGTGTGTGTGACATCTTCTTTATCCATTCATCTATGTATGGACATTTAGGTTGCTTCCATATCTTAGCTATTGTAAATAATGCTGTGATGAACATAGGGGTGCATATATCTTTCTGAATTAGTGTTTTCATTTTCTTTGGGCAAATACCCAGTAGTAGACTTACTAGATCATATGTAGCTCTATTTTTAATTTGGGGGGGGGGGACTTCCATACTGTTTTCCACAGTGGCTGCACAAATTTACATTCCCACCAATAATGCATGAGGGATCCCCTTTCTCCACATCCTCACCAACCCTTGTTATTTCTTCTCTTTTTGATACTAGCCATTCTGACTGGTGTAAGGTAATATTTTTTTGTGATTATGATTTGCATTTCCCTGAGGATGAGTGATGCTGAGCATCTTTTAATGTGTACTTCTTCTTTGAAAAAATGTCTATTCAGGTCTCTCCCCATTTTTTAATCAGGTTATTTGATTTTTTTTTTTTTGGTGTGAAGTTGTACAAGTTCTTTATGTATTTTGGGTATTACCCCCTATCAGATATATGATTTGCAAATATATTCTCCCACTAACTAGGCTACTTTTTTGTTTTGCTGATGGTTTCCTTCACTGTGAAAAAGCTTTTTATTTTGGTGTGGTCCCAATAGTCTGTTTTTGCTTTGTTTCCCTTGCCTGAAAAGACATATCTAGAAAAGTATTGCTAAGGTTGATGTCCAAGAAATTACTGCCTATGTTTTTTAAGGAGTTTTGTCGTTTCAGTTCTCATATTTAGGTATTTAATCCATTTTTGAGTTTATTTTTGTGTATCATGTAAGAAAGTGACCCAGTTTAAAAAAAGAAAGAAAGAAAGAAAAAAAGTGGCCTGGTTATATCCTTTTTGTATGCTGCTGTTCAGTTTTCCCAACACTATTTATTGAAAAGACTGTCTTTTCCCTGTTGTACATTCTTGTCTCCTTTATTGTAGAACAATTGGCCATATAGACATGGGTTTACTTTTAGGATCTCAATTCTGTTTTATTGATCTATGAGTCTATTTTATACCAGTGCCATAATGTTTTGATTCCTATAGCTTTGTAGTATATCTTGAAATCTGGGATTGTGATAACCTCTCGTTTTGTTCTTCTTTCTCAAGTTTTCTTTTTTTTTTTTTTTTGTAACGTTTATTTATTTTTGAGACAGAGAGAGACAGAGCATGAACGGGGGAGGTTCAGAGAGAGGGAGACACAGAATCCGAAACAGGCTCCAGGCTCTGAGCTGTCAGCACAGAGCCCATCGCGGGGCTCGAACTCAGGGACCGCGAGATCATGACCTGAGCTGAAGTCGGCTGCTTAACCAACTGAGCCACCCAGGCACCCCTCTCAAGCTTTCTTAGGCTATGTTTCAATGACCATGTAGGCAATGAAATTTAAAATACAACACCACTTACAACTGCTCAACAAGACAGAAATACTGTGAAATAAATCTCTCAAAACAGGTACAGACCTTATCTTCTATATAAGATTTGTTTTGGCATTCTTGAAATATCAATATTACAGTAATGGAGAACATTTTAGTGGTTGCCAGTTGCGAGGGGTGTGAGGGTCAGTGGGGAGGTGTGTGTAGCTTAAAAAGGGCAACAGGAGGAATCCTTGTGATGATAGAACTATTCTGTGCTTTCCCTATATCAGTGTTAATAACCCAGTTGTGATATTGTACTTGGATTGAGTACAATCACTCCAAAATGTGATTGAGGCCTTTCTCATTTAACACACCCTCTGAAGCTCCTGCACTTAAGAAAGGCCTTCTCCTTCATCATTACCAGATTGGAATGACCTGAACTATGCAGCCTCCCTCAGCTGATGTGACACAGTCCAAGTTTTGCAAGATGTTACCATTGGGTTAAACAGATAAAGTGTATATGAGATATTGCTGCATTATGTTTTACAACTACATATGAATCCACAATTGTCTCAAAATAAAAATATTTTTAATACAAATTTTAAAAAATACATACGCATGTAAACACCATGTCTCCACCTTTTTATTCCACTATCATGTTGAAGGTCTTGAGAATGCCTCGGGATACAGCAACAAACTGTTTCAGAAACTAATATCACTGCACTTCACAGAAATGGAATAGGAGTCTTGACCTTGGCTGCAAATTTATTCTCACACTTTTTACAGGATGTTTTGATGGATTGCATTTGGGGTAAGAGAGAAAGAGAGGAGTTCATGTTTGTAGCCTGAGCAACTGGTTCAACAGTAGTGCTGTTTACTGAAGCCTTGGGGGAAGCAATAGACAAACATCTGATGTGATGTCAGGTGTTGATATGTGCTAAAGAGAAACTAAAGCAGAGTCCTAGTCTGGGTTGTGGCACAGTGGAATTGAGGAGGTGGTTTTAGATAAGAAACCCACCAAGGTAAAAAGATATTAATAAGTGCCCCATGCAAAAGAGGTTTCCATGGGGGAAAAATTGGAAAAGAGTTAAATAAAATTATAATTACTGCAGGATTCTCAGAGCCATGACTAGTCTAATGACACAGTGAATCTGAGAGGGGGTACAAAACCTGTAAAGGCCATGCTCCTGTGGTTGTATGTCCCTTCTGGGAATAGGAAGACCAGTGTAGATTGAAGAATGTGGTTGTTGGGAGGTTGGAAAACTGAAGGAACTCCATTTTTAGAAAGGCTGTCTCTTTGCTGTTTCTATGTGATGTTCTATTTACTCGTGTTCTATATTTTACCTTGCATCTGAATAAACCAAAGAAGCTATGTTCCTACTCCAAGGGGAAAGCAAGAAAACTAACATTGAGTTTCATCCTAGCCCCCAAGCACCTGATAACATCTAAGAACTGGATCCCAAATATGTTCCGGGACATTAGCTTTCAGCAAACCTCAGCTGACAATGCCATCAGCACCCCCTACCTTCGCTGATTTATAAAGTAACACCTGTTGTTCACCTGTCTCTTTGCCCTTGATTGGAACCTACTCTAGATTCCTGAAGGAACACGTACCCTGGACTCCTTTCCAATATAAACCCCAAGTGACAGAGAGACTTATTCTCCTTTCCTTTCTGAGTCTTCCAGACACTCCGCCAGCTATACTCTATCACTTATGCTGTTCAGTAAACTCTGCTTTCACTTCTTCCTGGCTTAAGTTTGATTTATATCCTAAGCGAAAACAAGGACCCTCTTTGCTAGTCCTGTGTGACCCACTCTGTGTCCTCAGACCAGTCCTGCCTGCATCAGTTATTCTAAGCTCTCTGCACCAGAGACATGGGACTCTGCTCTGAGAACCCCTGTGGCACCTCAAGCCATTCACCACCTCTTGGTGTTTTCCCTCTTGCATAGATGTGGCACCATCTGCCAGCTGAATCCCTGAGAGTGATAAAGGAAATTTTCAAATTTTAATGTTTGTGGGCCCTGCTCCTGGGCTCCCAGGGAAGCTATACTTTTAACAAGATCAGAATGACTTCACCAAACTTCAGAGCATGGGCTCTATTTCTTCCCTGAGCACACATTGTCCATCTGCTTCATTAGCCAATAACCTAAAAGAAACATTTCAAACTAAAGATAAGAGTAAAAATCTTTGTAAGTTCTGTTCCATACCTCAGAAGCGTACAACTTGCATATACTAAAAGCATAAAATAAAGTTTGTACTTTTCTAAAATGTCCTTCATCATGATGATTTGTAATTCTTGATGTAACAAAAACATACATAACCCTGTATTAAACATTACTTCTCTGGAGCACTTTCTTCTTTGTTAAGATTGTGGATCCTCTACAGGAGTGCTGATGCATGGGGGCATAGGTACCCCAATGTTTATAGCAGTGCTTTCAACAATAGCCAAATTATGGAAAGAGCCTAAATGTCCATCAACTGATGAATGGATAAAGTAGATGTGGTTTATACATTTAATGGAATACTACTTGGCAATGAGAAAGAATGAAATCATGTCATTTGCAGCAACTTGAAGAAAGAATCATGCCATTTGCAGTGGATGAAACTGGAAGAGATTATATTGAGTGAAATAAGTCAGTCAGAGAAGGACAGTTATCATACGTTTTCACTCATTTGTGGATCTTGAGAAACTGAATAGAAGACCATGGGAGAAGGGAAAGGGAAAAAATAGTTACAGAGAAGGAGGGAGGCAAACCACAAGAGACTCTTAAATACAAAGAACAAACTAAGGGTGGATGGGAGGGGGGAGAGGAAAAATGGGTGATGGGCATTGCAGAGGGCACTTGTTGGGATGAGCACTGGGTGTTGTATGTAAGCCAATTTGACAATAAATTATATTCATAAAAAAAGATTATGTATCTTCGGCAGCTGGCATCACTCTCTTTCTTTCTTTCTCTCTTTTTTCTGTAGAAATTCTAAAAGGTTTGTTCATTTTGCATCAGCAAGAGTACCCCTTGCTGTGAACTTGAAAAGGGCTGTGAAAGCCGAGGCCCAGAGGCCTACCCTGGAGGATGAAGCTGCAGGGTCCATCTGTGAACCCACCAAATACTTTCATTTCATTTCTTTCTCCTCTTTCCAAAATGTGATTGAGGCCTTTCTCATTTAACACACCCTCTGAAGCTCCTGCACTTAAGAAAGGCCTTCTCCTTCATCATTGCCAGATTGGAATGACCTGAACTATGCAGCCTCCCTCAGCTTATGTGACACAGTCCAAGTGTGTGTTCCTTCCCTAACCACACCTTCCCTCAGCTTCTGTTTAACTTTCAATTTGGAAATGTTAGAACATATGCAAAGTAAAGTATGATGAACCCCAGTGTATTTATCCATCACTAGCTTCAAAAAATTACCAACTCCTGGGCATCTCCTGTCATCTAAATTCCCATCTATTTTCCCTCAACCCTCCATGTAATTTGAAGCAAATTTCAGACATTATTTTACTTATAAATATTTTAGTGCATATCTCTAAAAGATGATACTGTTGCAGGATTCTTTACCTCAAAACCCAGGGTTCATTGTCTCTCCACTCTCAACAATGAAGAGATGGACACAGAATAAAATGAGCAGCAGGCAAAAGTTTATTAGAGTATAAGATGGGATCAGAAAGAAAGAATAGTATGAAAGCTCTCTTTACAGAGAGGGGACATTTGAAAGTGAATGTCGGAAACTATAGGCAAGGGTCCTTGTTTTTAAATTTCTCTCTGCCCCTCCCCCCCCCAATCCATTCCTCCTTATTCCTTCTCAAGTCTAACCTTATTGGCTGGATAGCTCTAGGTGCTGGGTTGTCCATTCCTGATTGGCTCCATTCCATTGTGTGAGGAGTCACATTAGTCATACTGTCCCTCATGTAACATAAGTTTTATGGTTTACTTATTTCAGTTAAATATTTTGATTGTCAAATTTTTGAGGGGAACCTGAAGAGGAGTAGGTGGTGTCTGTTACATTGTTAAGAGGACCTTAACGCCTGAGGGAGTCTGCTCGAGGTCAGATGTTCCCAGAAGAAATGTTTTAAAGTATGTTTTTTTCCCCACCAGGGACCTTCAAGTCTTAGCCTCTCCCTTTCTGCCTATCTTTTCCTATCATAATACTCTTTTAGAGTATCATCTTTTAGAGATATAATGTGATAGTAATCATAACTGTTATCATCTCTTGAAAAATTAATAATACCCACTTTTTTTAAGCTTACTTATTTTTTTTTTGAGAGAGAAAGCAAGTGGGGGAAGGGTAGAGAGAGAGAAGAGAGAGAACCAGATGCAGGTCTCCAACCCATGAAATGTGAGATCATGACCTGAGCTAAAAACCAAGAGTCAGTCGCTTAACCTATTTAGCCACCCAGTTGTCCCTATAATACCTACTTTGTATCATCAAATATCCAGTTATTAGGAACCCGTGGGGGAGGGGAAGGAAGAAAGAAAAAAAAAAAGAGGTTAGAGTGGGAGAGAGCCAAAGCATAAGAGACTCTTAAAAACTGAGAACAAACTGAGGGCTGATGGGGGGTGGGAGGGAGGGGAGAGTGGATGATGGGTATTGGGGAGGGCACCTGTTGGGATGAGCACTGGGTGTTGTATGGAAACCAATTTGACAACAAATTTCATATATTTAAAAAAAAGTCCAGGTGGCTAGAGAAGATGGCAGCGTAGGAAGACGCTGGGCTCACCGTGTCATGCTGGTCACTTAGATTCCACCTACACCTGCCTGAATAACCCAGAAAGCCACCAGAAGACTAGCAGAACTGAGTCTCCAGAGCCAAGTGCAGACGAGAGGCCCACAGAAGAGATAAGAAGGGCGGAGAGGCGGTATGCGCTCCACGGGCTGGCAGGAGGGAGCCGGGTCTGAGGGGCGGCCCGCCGGCCAAGCAGAGCCCCCGAGTCTGGCTTGCAAAAGCAGAGGGGCCAGACGGAGTGTGTTCCTACAGCAAGAGGGACTTGACATCTGGAAGGTTATAAGCTAACAGCTCTGCTCGGAGAACGGGAGGGCTGAAGGACAACGGAAGGGAGAGTAGCTGAGCCCCGGGACAACAGAGTTCAGTTTGGCAGGGAACAAAGGCCCGCGCCAGCGCCATCTCTCTTGCCCATCCCCCAGCCAAAATCCCAAAGGGAGCCAATTCCTGCCAGGGAACTTACTTGCTCTGCGCAAACACCCAACGCTGTGCTTCTGTGGAGCCACCCCTCTGGCAGCGGGTCTGACTCCCTCCCGCTGCCACAGGGCCCCACCTGAAGTGGATCATCGAAGGAGAAGCAAGCTAAGCCTGCCCCTCCTGCCCCTGTGCACCCTGCCTATCCACCCCAGCTTACGCCAGATCCCCAGCACCACAAGCCTGGCAGTGTGCAAGTAGCCCAGACAGGCCACACCACCCCACAGTGAATCCTGCCCCTAGGAGAGGGGAAGAGAAGGTACACACCAGTCTGACTGTGGCCCCAGCGGTGGGCAGGAGGCAGACATCAGGTCTGACTGCGGCCCCGCCCACCAACTCCAGTTATACACCACAGCACAGGGGAAGTGCCCTGCAAGTCCCCACCACTCCAGGGACTATCCAAAATGACCAAATGGAAGAATTCCCCTCAGAAGAATCTCCAGGAAATAACAACAGCTGACAAACTGATCAAAGAGGATTTAAATAATATAACAGAAAGTGAATTTAGAATAATAGTCATAAAATTAATCGCTGGGCTTGAAAACAGTATAGAGGACAGCAGAGAATCTCTTGCTACAGAGATCAAGGGACTAAGGAATAGTCAGGAGGAGCTGAAAAACGCTTTAAACGAGATGCAAAATAAAATGGAAACAACCACGGCTCAGATTGAAGAGGCGGAGGAGAGAATAGGTGAACTAGAAAATAAAATTATGGAAAAAGAGGAAGCTGAGAAAAAGAGAGATAAAAAAATCTAGGAGTATGAGGGGAAAATTAGAGAATTAAGTGATGCACTAAAAAGAAATAATATACACATAATTGGTATTCCAGAGGAGGACGAGAGAGGAAAGGTGCTGAAGGGGTACTTGAAGAAATCATAGCTGAGAACTTCCCTGAACTGGGGAAGGAAAAAGGCATTGAAATCCAAGAGGCACAGAGAACTCCCTTCAGACCTAACTTGAATCGATCTTCTGCACGACATATCATAGTGAAACTGACAAAATACAAGGATAAAAAGAAAATTCTGAAAGCAGCGAGGGACAAACGTGCCCTAACATAAAAAGGGAGACCTATAAGACTCATGACTGATCTCTCTTCTGAAACTTGGCAGGCCATAACGGATTGGCAGGATATCTTCAATGTGATGAACAGAAAAAATATGCAGCCGAGAATCCTTTATCCAGCAAGTCTGTCATTTAGAATAGAAGGAGAGATAAAGGTCTTCCCAAACAAAAACTGAAGGAATTTGTCACCACTAAACCAGCCCTACAAGAGATCCGAAGGGGGATCCTGTGAGACAAAGTACCAGAGACATCGCTACAAGCATAAAACATACAGACATCACAATGACTCTAAACCCATATCTTTCTATAATAACACTGAATGTAAATGGACTAAATGCGCCAACCAAAAGACATAGGGTATCAGAATGGATACAAAAAAACAAGACCCCTCATTTGCTGCCTACAAGAGACTCATTTGAGACCCTGAGGACACCTTCAGATTGAGAGTGAGGGGATGGAGAACTATCTATCATGCTACTGGAAGTCACAAAAAAGCTGGGGTAGCTAGCCATACTTATATCAGACAAACTAGACTTTAAATTAAAAGCTGTAACAAGAGATGAAGAATGGCATTATATAATAATTACAGGGTCTATACATCAGGAAGAGCTAACAATTATAAATGTCTATGCCCCGAATACGGAAGCCCCCAAATATATAAAACAATTACTCACAAACATAAGCAACCTTATTGATAAGAATGTGGTAATTGCAGGGGACTTTAATACACCACTTACAGAAATGGATAGATCATCTAGACACACGGTCAATAAAGAAACAAGGGCCCTGAATGAGACATTGGATCAGATGGACTTGACAGATATATTTAGAACTCTGCATCCCAAAGCAACAGAATATACTTTCTTCTCGAGTGCACATGGAACATTCTCCAAGATAGATCACATACTGGGTCACAAAACAGCCCTTCATAAGTATACAAGAATTGAAATCATACCATGCATACTTTCAGACCACAATGCTATGAAGCTTGAAATCAACCACAGGAAAAAGTCTGGCAAACCTCCAAAAGCATGGAGGTTAAAGGACACCCTACTAAAGAATGAGTGGGTCAACCAGGCAATTAGAGAAGAAATTTAAAAATATATGGAAACAAATGAAAATGAAAATACAACAATCCAAACACTTTGGGATGCAGCTAAGGCAGTCTTGAGAGGAAAATACATTGCAATCCAGGCCTATCTCAAGAAACAAGAAAAATCCCAAATACAAAATCTAACAGCACACCTAAAGGAAATAGAAGCAGAACAGCAAAGGCAGCCTAAACCCAGCAGAAGAAGAGAAATAATAAAGATCAGAGCAGAAATAAACAATATAGAATCTAAAAATCTGTAGAGCAGATCAATGAAACCAAGAGCTGGTTTTTTGAAAAAATAAACAAAATTGACAAACCTCTAGCCAGGCTTCCCAAAAAGAAAAGGGAGATGACCCAAATAGATAAAATCATGAATGAAAATGGAATTATTACAACCAATCCCTCAGAGATACAGTTATCAGGGAATACTATGGAAAATTATATGCCAACAAATTGGACAACCTGGAAGAAATGGACAAATTCCTGAACACCCACACTCTTCCAAAACTCAATCAGGGGGAAATAGAAAGCTTAAAGAGACCCATAACCAGAGAAGAAATTGAATCAGTCATCAAAAATCTCCCAAAAAATAGGAGTCCAGGACCAGATGGCTTCCCAGGGGAGTTCTACCAGACGTTTAAAGCAGAGATAATACCTATCCTTCTCAAGCTATTCCAAGAAACAGAAAGGGAAGAAAAACTTCCAGACTCATTCTATGAAGCCAGTATTACTTTGATTCCTAAACCAGACAGAGACCCAGTAAAAAAAGAGAACTACAGGCCAATATCCCTGATGAATATATGTATGCAAAAATTCTCAATAAGATACTAGCAAATCAAACTCAACAGCATATAAAAAGAATTATTCACCATGATCAAGTGGCATTCATTCCTGGGATGCAGGGCTGGTTCAACAGTCACAAATCAATCAACATGATACATCACATTAATAAAAGAAAAGATAAGAACCATATGGTCCTGTTAATCGATGCAGAAAAGGCCTTTGACAAAATCCAGCACCCTTTCTTAATAAAAACCCTTGAGAAAGTCGGGACAGAAGGAACATACTTAAACATCATAAAAGCCATTTATGAAAAGCCCACAGCTAACATCATCCTCAATGGAGAAAAACTGAGGGCTTTTCCCCCGAGATCAGGAACATGACAGGGATGCCCACTCTCACTGCTGTTGTTTAACATAGTGTTGGAAGTTCTAGCATCAGCAATAAGACCACAAAGGGAAATCAGAGGCATCAAAATTGGCAAAGATGAAGTCAAGCTTTCACTTTTTGCAGGTGACATGATACTATACATGGAAAATCCGATAGACTCCACAAAAAGTCTGCTAGAACTGATACATGAATTCAGCAAAGTTGCAGGATACAAAATCAATGTACAGAAATCAACTGCATTCTTATACACTAACAATGAAGCACCAGAAGGACAAATAAAGAAACTGATCCCATTCACAATTGCACCAAGAAGCATAAAATACCTAGGAATAAATCTAACCAAAGATGTAAAAGATCTGTATGCTGAAAACTATAGAAAGCTTATGAAGGAAATTGAAGAAGATATAAAGAAATGGAAAAACATTCCGTGCTCATGGATTGGAAGAATAAATATTGTCAAAATGTCAATACTACCCAAAGCTATCTACACATTCAATGCAATCCCAATCAAAATTGCACCAGCATTCTTCTCGAAACTAGAACAAGCCATCCTAAAATTCATATGGAACCACAAAAGGCCCCGAATAGCCAAAGGAATTTTGAAGAAGAAGACCAAAGCAGGAGGCATCACAATCCCAGACTTTAGCCTCTACTACAAAGCTGTCATCATCAAGACAGAATGGTATTGGCTCAAAAACAGACACATAGACCAATGGAATAGAATAGAAACCCCAGAACTAGACTCACAAAAGTATGGCCAATGAATCTTTGACAAAGCAGGAAAGAACATCCAATGGAAAAAAGACAACCTCTTTAACAAATGGTGCTGGGAGAACTGGACAGCAACATGCAGAAGGTTCAAACTAGACCACTTTCTCACACCATTCACAAAAATAAACTCAAAATGGATAAAGGACCTGAATGTGAGACAGGAAACCATCAAAACCCTAGAGGAGAAAGCAGGAAAAGACCCCTCTGACCTCAGCCATAGCAATTTCTTACTCGACACATCCCCAAAGGCAAGGGAATTAAAAGCAAAAGTGAATTACTGGGACCTTATGAAGATAAAAAGCTTCTGCACAGCAAAGGAAACAACCAACAAAACTAAAAGGCAACCAACGGAATGGGAAAAGATATTTGCAAATGACATATCGGACAAAGGGCTAGTATCCAAAATCTATAAAGAGCTCACCAAACTCCACACCCAAAAAACAAATAACCCAGTGAAGAAATAGGCAGAAAACATGAATAGACACTTCTCTAAAGAAGACATCCGGATGGCCAACAGGCACATAAAAAGATGCTCAATGTCGCTCCTCATCAGGGAAATACAAATCAAAACCACACTCAGATACCACCTCCCGCCAGAGTGGCCAAAATGAACAAATCAGGAGAGTATAGATGCTGGCGAGGATGTGGAGAAACGGGAACCCTCTTGCACTGTTGGTGGGAATGCAAATTGGTGCAGCCACCCTGCACCAATCAGAAAAAACAGTGTGGAGGTTCCTCAGAAAATTAAAAATAGACCTACCCTATGAGCCAGCAGTAGCACTGCTAGGAATTTACCCAAGGGATACAGGAGTACTGATGCATAGGGGCACTTGTACCACAACGTTTATAGCAGCACTCTCAACAATAGCCAAATTATGGAAAGAGCCTAAATGTCCATCAACTGATGAATGGATAAAGAAATTGTGGTTTATATACACAATGGAGTACTACGTGACAATGAGAAAGAATTAAATATGGCCCTTTGTAGCAACGTGGATGGAACTGGAGAGTGTGATGCTAAGTGAAATAAGCCATACAGAGAAAGACAGATACCATATGTTTTCACTGTTATGTGGATCCTGAGAAACTTAACAGAAACCCATGGGGGAGGGTAAGGAAAAAAAAAAAAAGAGGTTAGAGTGGGAGAGAGCCAAAGCAGAAGACACTCTTAAAAACTGAGAATAAACTGAGGGTTGATGGGGGGTGGGAGGGAGGGGAGAGTGGGTGATGGGTATTGAGGAGGGCAAGTTTTGGGATGAGCACTGGGTGTTGTATGGAAACCTATTTGACAATAAATTTCATATATTGAAAAATAAATAAATAAATAAATAAATAAATAAATAAATAAATAAATACAAATCCAGTTATTATTCTCATTTCCCCCAACTGTCTTACACAGACAACATATAGATATATTTGGTCTATGTGTTTAATCAGCAGGCAAATAAATTCCAAATATTATAATTAGTTGATATATCTCTGGAGTATCTTTTAATCTGTTCATTCTCTCTCCTTTTATTTTTTCCTTGCAATTTTTTGTGAAAGAAAATGACATTTTTCTGGTAGTCTCCTAGTCTGTATGTTACTGGCCAAATCTCTGTCTGTTTTTTAACGTTTTATTATTTATTTTTGAGAGAGAGTGAGTGTGAGCAGGGGAGGTGTAGAAAAGAGGGAGACAGAGGATCCAAAGAGGGTTCCGTGCTGACAGCACAGACTGGTTGAATCTCTTTTAACATGCTTCTCTGTTTCTATATTTCTTGAAAATTGGTAACTGGGACTAGTGGCTTGACAAGATTCAGGGTTTCTCTGTTTGGTTAGTCGTTTTTTTGTTGGTTTCTTTTTGTTTGTTTGTTTTTACTTTTTCTACATCCATCCATTTATTAGCAGGGCAATGACATCCTGTTAGCTAGAATACAATGGGGGGTTACTCAGATCAGAGGGCTGTAAGCTATCTGCAGAGGGGAGGAGGGGGAAGATACAGAAACAGGTAAAGAATATCTCTGTTTTGCAGAACAAATAGCTGCTACCAAGGTTGGCCAGGTTTTCCAACCCATACATTTTTGGAGATAGTTTCAGCCAGATTGGAGCTGAGAAGCTGCATAGAAGGCCCCTTTAACTCATTATAATACTAAGGTCTCCTCCTATGGGTAGGATTTTCTGCCATTTTTTGAACATACAATATATGCACTAGCATGTTGACATGCTAGCATGCACAGTTGAACCAAAGTGGCTAAGCAACAAAATACTTATTAATTTCCTAATGTATCAAACACTCTGCCCCTGCACTCTCGCACATTGGATAAAAGCTTCAGTGTTTTGAGAACTATCTCCCTGTCTCCTTACTTACTGCAAGTAATGAAAAAGTTTCTGCCCCAAACTTGGGCTGGTCTATTGGCTGATGCACCCTAAGCAGCAGATCCTTTGTGTTCAATGGCAAACCTAACCCCATCCTTACCCCACTGATTATCAGTTAAGTATTATAAAGGAAACTTCTCGTTAAGTATTTGAGTATACTCATATACAGAACATATGTTGATTTTCTCTGCCTTTATTTACCAGTTTTCAAAACAATGACATGGGTCCCTAGCACCAAATGAAGTTTTGCGTATTTTTTAGTGCCCTTATCAATTGGTAGATTTAGTATTTCAGTCCATTGCACTTATAATTGTCACCGAAGCTCAAATCAGTTCCCCCAAAAAGAGTTGCTTCAGGTTGACCCTAATTCCTCTTGTTGGGCCAGGCGTGTGAGGCTCACTCTCTCCCAAATCAGTCATTTCTCCAGTTTGTGCGCAGAATGGCATTTGTATAGTCATTCTTAACTACAAACCTTTTATTTCTCCATTTCTATTTAATACATTACCATTCCTAACAGTATTACAGCCGCCCTACGTTTTAGGTTTAACTCTGAGACATCCTAAACTAAGAGCTCCAACCAAGAACCTAATTTCTCTGTCAAAGGGCAGCAGGGCCGCCAGAACCAGTGAGATGCGGTCCGCCCGGCCTCCTAGAGCGGAATCGGAACTGCGCTGGAGGGCCTTGCGAGCGCTGCTCCTTAGCATCCCCTCTGCCTTGGTTCCGGGGGCGCAAAGCCAGACCGAGGGACCACGGGTCGTCCGAGGCGCAGGCAAGGGCTACGTGGCTGCGGGGGGGAAAAGGACGGGCACATGCCTGCCCGGGCGCCTACAAGTTCTGCAGGTTGCGGACCCACGCGCAGAACGCGAGGTGGCTGGCCCGCCTAACCCTAAGGTGGAGTAGAGGGGAAGTGGCGGGAGTTTGGCCGGAAGACTGACTGCCCTGTCCTCTCTGCGGCTCCCTGGTTGGGATCCGAGAAGTTGAACCTACACTGTGAGCTCCGCGGCGTCCTTTTCCGAGAAGAAAACTTTCCATGGTGGCAGGGTGGAATTTTGCTTTATTTTACCCTTTGGAAAGTTGAAGGGTTGTTTAAATGGGAGAAGGAGGTAAAAAGAAGAGATTATTGAATTTCGCATTCTTCATGTGGCCATTTCAGCCTCTGAGGGGAACCAGAATGTGCCACCCTTAAATATGGCACTTTGCCATAAGGATTGTTTTGAACTGAAGTCACTTGAGAATCACCAGGTGGAGAAAGAGTTCTGTGCCCACATTGCACCTAAGAGCAGGGCATAAATTTCCTCCAATGAAGGTGTGCCTCTGTATCAGGAAGAGTGCCTCTTTTTTAAAAAAAAATTTTTTTAACGTTTATTTTTGAGACAGAGAGAGACAGAGCATGAACGGGGGAGGGTCAGAGAGAGGGAGACACAGAATCTGAAACAGGCTCCAGGCTCTGAGCTGTCAGCACAGAGCCCGACGCGGGGCTCGAACTCACGGACCGCGAGATCATGACCTGAGCCGAAGTCGGACGCTTAACCGACCGAGCCACCCAGGCGCCCCAGGAAGAGTGCCTCTTACCAGAGGTGGAGTAGGAACCTCAGATAAGTGCATAAGCAAGCCTGGCCCTTATCTTCATCGGTTCCTCCTTATATTTCCTAGTTATATCCCTTGAAAGCGAAAACATCTTTCCTGTAAGAAAGTTACATAAGCTCCCGAATCTAACATTGCAATTGAACTTTTCCCTGTACTCCTCTGTGAAATTTGAATAAAATTATATGCCGTCTTTTCCTGTTAATTTGTCTTTTGTGAGTTAACTTCACATGGCTACTAGTCACTAAATAGACAACAGAGGAAAGGTTTTTCTCCTTGGCACCTGTGATGCATAGTTACCAATTCAAAGTGAATCATAAAGTCCTTTTAAGCTCACAAATCCATCCCTTTTAGAATGCTAGAGACCCCCCTACTATCTGCAAAGTCTGAGTAGTGTTACCATGGAAAACCTGGGTCTGTTCTCCCAACACTTTATATTTCTGTAGCTTTAATATTTCTATGTACATTTTATCTTTGCATCAATGGAGAATCAGGCTTACCCCACGTAGTAGAGTTCTCCAGAGGAACAGAAACAAGAGGAGAGAGAGACAGGTAAGAAATTGGCTCATGCAGTTATGGAGGCCAGGAGGTCTCAAGATCTGCAGCACAAGTTAGCACCCTTGAGACCCAGAAAAAGCCACTGTTCCAGTTCCAATCCAAAGATAAAGGAAAAGGCTAATGTTCTAGTTTGAAGGCCACCAGGCAGGAAGAATTCTCTCTTATTTGCAGGAGGGTCAGCCTTTTTGTTCTGTTCAGGCCCTCAATTAATTAGATGAGTGCCAGCCAAATCAGGAAGGGTAATCTTCTTTACTCAGGCTACCAATTGCAATGTGACTCTCATCCAGAAACACCCTCACAGACATGTGAGTAATGTTTGACCAAATATCTGTGCACCCCATGGCCTAGTCAAGTTGCCACAAAACTAACCATCACGCCCCAATTTTTTGCTCTGCCATCACCAGCCAGTTGCCTTTAGATCCTCCTATGTGCTGCTTCATGGTAACAGCAAGATAGGAGGAGCTCTAGTCATCATATGGACCTTGAAGCAGGAAGAAGAGGGAACAGGCAATATCAACCAGCTCCTGTGCTGGTTTCCTTTTTTTTTTTTTTTTTTTTATTTTAAGAAAAATCTTTCCTGAATCCACAGCAGACTTCCCCCCAACCACCTCCATGGCCCACAATGCTCACCTTGACCTTTGGCTGCAAGAAGGTGGGGAGGTGGTGGGGGTTGGTTGGGAAATTAAATATCAAGAAAAGCAGAATAAGAATCCTTGTGCTTGGCTATCTTATATGAATCATAATTGATCTGAGCTAATAATCTGGGGGCTCTTTTAGCCAAGAAGGGAGATGGAATGCCTAAGGGATACAACAGTATCAGGCATAGTTCACAAAATCCCCATCTAGCCCTGCCTCTCTCAGACTGCACCCTTTGCATCTTTGGGGTTTGGGATGGTTACAAACTCAATCACATTTGTGTACACAATTTATTGGCTTATCTTTTAAAACTTGATTCTCTTTATTATGCCTGAACTTTAATACTTTCATTCCCAGATGACAGACTTTCTTCTCCCATTTCTGTGTCTCTTGGGGTCGGGGGGAGGATGCATTGCCATGGACTCTTTGCATGGTTGAATCGAAACTTCTCAAGGTGGGGGATGGTGGTCCTGGCACTGACATCAGTCTTGGTGGCTATGTAGATATGCCCAGATCCTGGGGGGAAACCACTCATTTCAAGAGCAGGTCCCCTCCCTGTTGCAATCAGAGGACTCACCTTACCCTCCTACACTGGTTCTGGCCAATGTCCTGGATGTGCTCACAGATGATGCTTGTGCCACCCCCTGCCCTCTACCAGCCCATCTTCTGACCTAGTGTTCAATGCAGTGCCCTGTCTTAGACTGGACCAAGGGCCATTTCTGTGGGATGCAGATGAGACGTTGCTGTTTTCATGATTCACATGTTTTATGATTCCTCACGCCTGAAGAATGAAGTCCCAGGACCTGAAGTTTAGGACTTCTAACCAAAGACGGGATCCAACTGCAATTTTTCCTGCTGCCTCCCCACAGTCTGATCTATCACTAAGTCCTGTATGTGGAACTCTTCCTTCAAAACACAGGCACATGCACAACACACACACATATACACACACACCTGGTTTATGTCATCCTGGGCATGATTACTGCCTGCCCTGCTCTAGTTGCTACTCCCACAAGAATAGATGGCATTAACTTTCTCTCTTCGGGATGCTTTCCTATCCACCTCCCGCCTTTTCCCATGCTACCACTTTGCTTTTGCACTGAATACTGTGTCTAAAGCAATCACTTATATGTCTAAATCTTAGAATACTAAGAATTCATGGTCTGGGTTAGTTGTAGGACTGCTGCAATAATTAATGCTACTTTGACATGAGAATGGTAGACAGGACAATGCCCATAACAGAACCTTTTCTAAATCATAATTTATATGGTAAAATAAAGTATTGCAAATCAGTAGGGGATATAAACAATGAGTAAGTAGTAATGGGGCAATCAACTCTTTGAAGGGGAGGGAAATTCATGTTCTAAAATGAATTCTAGGAAAACTGTTGTGGTTTTGAAATATGTTCATAACTTATTTTATATTCATCCTTTCAAGATATGGAGCTTAATTCCCCTCTCCTTGTGTGTGGGCTGGACTTAGTAATTTGCTTCTAACAAATAGCATAGGGCAGCTTCGGAGACTAGGGCATAAAAAGCACCATGGCTTCTTCCTGGCTCTCTCTCTGATCACTTTCTGCCATGCCAGGGGGACACTCAAACAGGGCTGTGGAGAGAGACCCGAGGTGAGGAACTGAGGTCACTTGCAAACAGCCATGTGGGGAGCCATCTTGGAAACATCCTTCAACCCCAGGCACACCTTCAAACTGATGCAGCCCTAGCCAACATCTTGACCACAGTCTCATGAGACACCTAAAGTCAGA
Source organism: Prionailurus viverrinus (assembly GCF_022837055.1). NCBI lineage: Eukaryota > Metazoa > Chordata > Mammalia > Carnivora > Felidae > Prionailurus > Prionailurus viverrinus. The sequence continues at coordinate 89,506,772 of NC_062561.1, read as the reverse complement.
GCCACTCAGTTAAGATGTTTTCAAATTCTGGGGAGCCTGGGTGGTTCAGTCAGTTGAGGATCCAACTTTTGATTTCAGTTCAGGTCATGATCCCAGTGTGGTGGGATACAGCCCTGCATCACAGGCTCTGCCCTGAACATGGAGCCCTCTTGGGATTTTCTCTCTCTCCCTCTGCCCTTCCCCCAAGCATGCATGTGCTTGCTCACTCCTCTCTCTCTCTATCTCTCTCTCAAAAAAATATGTTTTCAAATTCTGACCCAAAGAAACTGTGAGATAATAAATGTTTGTTGTTTTAAGCCACTAAGTTTTGAGAAGTAGTATGTTAAACAGCAACAGATAACTAATACAAAGATTAAACAGTAAAATATAAAGAAAATAAATTAAAAGACAACATAAGTGGGTCTTGGAGGGGAAAGGACTCTCTAAAGTTTAATGAAAGATTCCTGAGCTACCTGAATATAAATGTCACCAGTCCATGTAATAGATGAGGCCTCACTGGCCACCCCATTTGGTGATGACAGCTTGTGGTGCAAGAGTACAGTGTGGCCATAGGGCCTCTCTCTTTCCCACTTTTTGGGATTACCTGTGGCAAGATTATTAGTGTTCACCAAATACCCACAAGCTCCTCCACTTCCCAGCCACCTTTGCAGTTAGAATGGAGCTTTGTGACTTGGTTCTGGCCAAAGAGACATGGGCCTCAGTGATATAAGGCACTTCTAGGCCTGCCCCTTAAAAATATCCCATAGTTTCTTCAAGTTTTCTATTCCCCTATACTGACAATAGTGAAGTCCACATATTCTAGATGTTATGGCTGGAAGATGGAGGACAGTCTGGTCTGCATAGAACTTTACATGAGCAACAAATAAACATTCTTGTGTTCAGTCACTGAGATGGAGGGTTTATGTGTTACTGCCACCTAGTCTAGCCCATCCTGACTAAATCATTGCCTCTTTCTAGTTCCTGTCTCTGGGTCATTGAGGTATTCCATATATTTTGCAGGAGCAGTCCAGCAGTGCATTTCTACACTTCTGTCCCCTTCAGCTTAGTTACAGTGCTTTGTATAGACAGATTATCACCAGAGTTTTAGGGACTGTGATGCCCAACATACAGGTACAAAAATGGACCTGAGCCTTTCCCACAATTTTCTGTGGCCCAGCCAAGACCAAGCTATCACATTTCACAAGACTTCAGTATTGAGAGAACAACCTACCACTGGCTACAGACCCTGGGCCCCTACCGGGTACCTCCAGCTAGCTCCTGGCCTGCTCCCCGAGTGCTTCTCTGGGCTACAAAAGAGCCAGATCCAGGGAGAGGAAGAAGTCAACCTATGACCCAGCATAAAGCCTCACTTCCAAAGTCCTCTGGTCCTGCCTCTTCCCCAGTGAATGAAGGGAGATGATCCACTCCCTTCAGGTCCCAAAGTCTGCAGGAGTATGACCACAGTAACAATGCTAGTTAATACTGATATAGTGTTTAGTGTATGGCAGGCCTTAGGGTATGTTCTAAGTGCTTTACATATAATAATTTAATTTTCACAATAACCCTATAAAGTAGGTACTCTTACTACCTATTTTCCTCATGAGAAAGCTGAGAAGTTAAGTACCAGTGCAGATTTACATAGCTACCTAGTTCCATAAGAAACCCAGAGCCCAATACTGATTGGAAGAGAAGCACCTTAGAGCAGGATGTCATTTTCCAAGAGCTCACCCTCCAAATTAGAAAAACGAAGCACAGTTCCTCTGGTTTTCAACTTCCCCAAGGTCTCGTATAACTAAGTTAGTCCATGTGCACAACATGGAGTTGAATTCTGTCTCTTTTTAAAAAACATTTCCTTCCTCCTACCAAGTTGGCATAGGCCTGGGTGGCATCTCAGTGACCTCTTACTTGGTCTTGGTGCCCTCCGGTCTGTGAGTGACAATGGGAGAAGAATGGCATCTCCAAGAGGAGACCAGGAAGTTGGGCTTGGACCAGAAAGTGCCAAAGACATTCTCAGGACAGAGCATTTCAAAGATGTTAAAGATCCCAGCTTCAAGACTGCCCAGTTGTGTGTCCTTGGGCAATCGCTTACCTTCTCTGTTTCCTTACCTGTAGAACAGTGTTATATATACAGTGCCTGCCATATATATAGTTGTTAAGAAGCAGTATATTGTTGTAGGTTGTGATCACTTATGAACTCTGGACAGCAAAAACAGGATCAAAACAAATTTATTACGGCCAGGCCAGACAGGAAAATACAAAAGGTCCTGAAAGTCTGGCCCCGAACAAGCTTTGGGAATGTCTTATATAGGCTGTATCGACCACTCGGGTTGCAAAGGGTGGCAATTTGAAAGGGCGGGCACCAATCACACAATCCTGAAGAATTGTAAAATATAACTTGTTGACTCTAGCTAGTTGAAAGCTGAATCATGTTGCTTACAATATTAGTCTTTTATCTAGTTTGAACAGAATGCAGGGCCCGAGAATGGGGAAGGTGTTTACGCCAAGCAGGTTTACAGAAGCTCAAACAAGCAGTTAAGAGTGAGTTTTATCTCTTGGTAACTCAGCAAATGTGGTTTTAAGCAGAACTAATATTTAGGGAACAGGAGCAGCACTTCTACGAGAGCCCAAAACAAACACTGGTTCAGCATCTCATACTCTGGGGTCCCTCTAAGCTTACATAGGTCATAGTTTACTCTTGGGCTACAGGAGGCTAGCTATGTTTGCCCTTTACAATATCAATATATGCAGACTACTTAGAACAGAACCTGCCACAAAATAAGCACCATAAAAGTGCTCACTATTGTTAATTATCATTATAGATAATATTATCATTGTAGTTTCAGTCAGGACTTCTGGAACAAAGACACACCCCCTTTTGCACAGGACCCAAAAATGAGAATGGTAGTTGGGCTACTATTACTTCTAGATCTTTTTCAGGGACTGTGAGTAATCCCTAAGAACCTTTGATAATTCAGGTATCTCCAGGTTCATTCCTATCTCTCAGGCAGCTCAGCAGTGTACCTGCACACACACATTTTATGCATCCATTTAAATCTTCCATATGTGAAAGGAACTCACTGACATTAAAAACATTAGCATTATTTATGGCAAGTTCAAAAGGTGAATTTCTTTGATACAGAATATGTTCCTATGGTAAGCAAAAATTCCACAAAAGATTTTAAGATGACACTAGATCTAAGGAGGGGAGGTGGTCTCTGGATATCACTGAAAGGATAAGCAAATTCAACCACCAAATATGATTTTTTGTTTTGCCTGCAAATTTAGGAAAAAACAAACCTCCTAAAACCTAATTCTGAGGAAGCAAGTGTGTAAAGAGCTCTGTACTTATGGTTATGGGCTTCACACTCTCAAAAAATGAATAAACATTAAAAAAAAAAAGACTCAGACACTTAACTGAGCCATCCAGACACCCCCTACAATAATGTATTTTATAACTTCCTTACTTTGGCCTTCAGGTTTTTGTTTTTCAATCTTTTACTTTTAAAAATGCTGCAGTGAATGACATTTTCATACAGCATTTCATGGGTGTGTAATTTCTAGAGTAGAACTGATGCAGCAAAGTACCACACTGCCAAGTACCTCTTTGGAGGTTGAGAGGGTCTGCACTCCCAACAGCAGGGCAAAGTGAGGGCTTTCCCCCCTGTTCTTATGCTCACAATCTGTTATCAAAGTTTTTGATACTTGCTATTATAAGACAAAAATGGTATATCTGTGTTTTTAGGGTTTGCATTTTTAAAATGTTTTTTTAATGTTTATTTATTTTTGAGAGATAAAGAGAGACAGAACTTGAGTGGGGGAGGGGCAGAGAGAGAGAGACACACGTAATCTGAAGTAGGCTCCAGGCTCTGAGAAGTCAGCACAGAGCTTGACAAGGGGCTGAAACCCACGAACTGCAAGATCATAACCTGAGCTGAAATCAGACGCTTAACCAACTGGGCCACCCAGGTAACCCTCGTGTATAGCACTTTTAATATATCATGCCACACCCTTCTAGCTTGCCAAGTTTCTGTTGAAAAATCTCCTGTAGGTTTATGGGTTTTCTGTTGGTAGTTGCTGATTTTTTTGTCCTGTGGCTTTTAAATTTTTTTCCTTATCACCATATTTTGCAAATTTAATTACAAATATTTTGGTGTGGGTCTGGTTTTGTTCATTCTGATGGGAGTTCTCTGTGCCTTCTGGATCTGGATATCTGGATCTATTTCCTTCCCTGGATTAAGGAAGTTTTCAGCCATCATTTGTTCAAATAAATTTCCTGCCCCCCTTTCTCTTCTTCATCTGGGACTCCTATAATATGAATATTATTAGGTTTGATGCAGTCACTGAGTTCCCTAGGTCTATTCTTGTTTTTGCACAATTCCTTTTTCTCTCTTTCATTCAGCTTCATAACTTTCCACTATTCTGTCTTCTCAGTCATTAATTTGTTTCTCTGCTTCTTAGCCTGCTGTTCATTCCATCAAGCATGTTTTCATTTATTATGCCCTTTATCTCTGCTATGTTATTCTTATCTCTGTATTAAAGGGTCCCACTCACGTCTTCCACTTTTTCCTCAAGTCCAGTGAGTTTTCTTATGATCATTGCTTTAAATTCTCTATCAGGCATGTTACTTGTATCTCTCTCACTTAGATCTCTGGCCATGCCCTTGTCCTGTTCTTTAATTTAGGATAAATTGCTCTTTCTCCTCATTTGTGTGTCTGTTTATGTAGATTAAGAAAGTCAGGTATGTTTTCTGCTCTTGAAAGTAGTGACTTTACGAAGAGGTCCTGGAGTGCCTGCCCTGTAGTATAGTGTCTTCTGTTCACCAGAACCTGGCACTTCAAGTGAATATCCTATGTGTAATGCTTATTGCCCTACTGGGTCTCAGTCACTTTTCCTTCAGTGCAGTTGTTCTTTGCTGACAGTCTTCCTGTTGTGGGCTATGCTTAGTCTCTATAGTGTTAGTAGGACCCAGGCAGGCCAGCTCTGAGGGGGTGTGTCTGCTGTGGAATTTGGGAGTGGGGCAGAAATGTAAGCAAAATTTGAATTGGGCCACTAGTCCTATGACAGATCCCTGGAAGTGCTGCAGTGGCTGGAGGCTAAGTGCCAGGGCAGCCATGTGCACAAGGCTGGGTATGGCGCATATCAATGGCCAGGTATGGTGTGGGACAGTGGCTGGAGAGGCTCAGCTGGGCGTAGCATGGAGGCTGAGCAGGATGTGCTGTGGCATCTGTGCACCAGGTGACTGGGTGGGATGCTGGCATGGCTCTAATAAAATTTACCCCAAGCCCAGAGCCGAGGCTAGCAGGCTTGGAGTGGGCTAGTCTTTAGGAGAACTTGTGGGCTTGGCACACTGCTGGAAAGTTAGGTAGCAAGTGTTTGTGCAGCCCTGTCTCCCACAGGTGACTCTGTGTTTATGTTGGGGCTGGGGAAGAAAAATGTCACCTGCCAGCTCCCCTGTTTTTGGAGAAATCTCCTAACACACTCTGAAAGCAGTGTGAACATATCTGTCTCCCATTTGCCCCTGGTGTTGCGATAACTGTTGTTTTCATGTTGCCTCTCCACACAGGCTGCTGTCTCTTTAAGGGTGGCAACCCAGCTATCACTCACCCTCCCAGCCTGCCCAGTGTTGAGAGAGCTGACTTAAAGTTCCAGGCCCCAAGTCCCACTGTTTTTACAAACTCAAGCAATTCTGCCCCTCTGTGTTTTTTTGTTTGTTTTTTGTTTTTACTTTTTATTTAAATTTTAGTTAACATACAGTGCAGTATTGGTTTCAAGAGTAGAATTCAGTGATTCATGACTTTACATACAACACCCAGTGCTAATCACAAGTGCCCTCCTTAATACCAATCACCCGTGTAGCCCATCCCCCACACACCTCCCCCATCAACTCTCAGTTCTCTGTCGTTAAGAGCCTCTTGTTTGTTTCCCTCTCTTCTCTTCCCCCCTTTCTCCTATGTTCATCTGTTGTTTCTTAAATTCCACATATGAGTAAAATCATATGGTATTTATCTTTCTCTGCTGACTTATTTTACTTAGCATAATACACTCTAGTGTGCCCCATGTGAGCTCCTGCTGTGAGGATCCATTTCTCTGCCTTTTCCATGCACATAGCTCCCTCACTAAGGGCAGCCTCCCTCTACCTTTCTGAATTTCCTAACCTTTCAGCTGCAGTTTCTTCTCCATATTTGGTTGTGGAGTTTGTTCTTCCAGTCTTCAGATTGCTCTCTGGTTTATTGACTTGGATGTGGATGATATCTGGTTATAAGCATGGGATGGGGTAAGCTCAGGGTCCTCCTAGTCCACCATCTTTCCAAGCTCCTCCAATTTACCCTTTTTGATATAAAAAACAAATATTTTTTCCATTAGTCATTCTTTTTTTTTTTTTTTACTTATGGTGGTTTTGCCATACAAAAATATTTTATTTCTATGTATATGAATTACTCTTTATTTTTATGATTTCTGGATTTTGTGTTATGGTAGAAAAGAATACAAAACAAAACCTTCTCCACTCCAATATGATCAAAGAAATCTCCTGTGTATGGGTGTGTAGTGTGGTCTTGTTTTGTTTTTCCTAATACTTTTTTTTTTTTAACGTTTATTTATTTTTGAGACAGAGAGAGATAGAGCATGAACGGGGGAGGGTCAGAGAGAGAGGGAGACACAGAATCTGAAACAGGCTCCAGGCTCTGAGCTGTCAGCACAGAGCCTGATGCGGGGCTCGAACCCACGAACTGTGACATCATGACCTGAGCTGAAGTCGGACGCTTAGCCGACTGAGCCACCCAGGCGCCCCAGTTTTTCCTAATACTTTTATGGAGGTGGGGAAGCAGCAGTATTTTTTCTATTACTTTTATGGATTGTTAGTGAGAGCACATTTTACATCTTGGATACGTCTGGCGTTTACTCTGGTATAAAGACTTGTGTTTTAAATCCAACCTTATTTTTCCTTAATGCTTCATAGTTGTCCTTATACCACTTTTTTCCCACTGATTTGAAATGCTATCTTTATCAGATACTAAACACTTATTTAGGTTTATTTTTAGGCTTTGTGTCCTAGAATTACACCAGTTTGTTAATATGCTGTAATAGTACCCCACCGCCCCCCTCCTCGTGGTCACTTGTATTTTTTTTCCTAGGCATTTTCTAGCTAGAAACAATCAATCTTCATTTTTCCACATGAACTTTAAAATCAATTGTGTGTTGCTTAAGAAGATTTTGTTACTATTGTTTATTGGGATCATAGTTAAATATTGATCTAGAGAGAACTGACATCATTCTGATACCGAATCTTTCCACTCATGCAAATAGTGCATCCAAGAATCTTTCCATAAGTTTAGTTCATCTTTTGCTTTTTTTCATTTTCCAGCTGCAGTAGGAAATAATGATAGTGATGGGTTACATCCTTGTCTGATTCTTTATTCTTCTTGCCAACTATTCCAAGACTTACATACAACACCCAGTGCTCATTACAACTGTCCTCCTTAATACCAATCACCCATGTACCCCACCCCCCATCCACCTCCCCCATCAACTCTCAGTTTGTTCTCTGTAGTTAAGAGCCTCTTGTTGTTTCCCTCTCAAAAAGCTTTTGCACACTATTTTTAGAGCACTGAATCATATTTTTTAAAGAGACTCAGTTGGAAAGAACCTCTTTCCAACAGAAAGATTGGTTAACAACAGAAGAGTTAAGGAGATCATAGTTCAGTGGAATATCACAAAGAGTTGTTACATGGAAAACTGTATGGTATAATATTTGTAAAAACACTATATAAAAATTGCATCTATAGTGCTATTACAACCATCTGAAAAAGATCTGCAAATTGGCAATAGAAAAGGAAGTTAGACATTAATAGTGGTTGTCACTAGGTAGCAGGATTAAAAGTAGTCAGTTTTCCTAATTTTTCTTTCTTTTCCAAATTATAGTGAGCTCAGTACATATGTTAAAATGGGAGGGGAACTTTTATTTTAATAATTTGTGACCCAATTCAATGACTAAAAATGGAGTTGGAAGTAAGCCCCTGTGGGCATAGCTTAACATTAATCTGTACTTGAACTACTTCAAAGGAGACAGATGAGCTGGAAAGCAAGAGCAACCTCAGGAGGTCATAGCTGTACCTATTGGGTTCTTAGAGCCGCGTTGTCAAATAGAACGTAATGTGAGTCTTGTGACTTCCAATTTTTTGGCATACACATTTAAAATAAAAAGAAACAGGTGGAATTCATTTTAATTATATATTTATTTTACTTAACCCAAATAAAACCAAAATATTATTTCAGCATCTAATTAACATTAAAAATATCATTTTACATTCTCTTTTTCTACTAAATCTTAGATATCAGATGTGGATTTTATATTTACAGCACATCTTAATTTAGATTAGCCACATTTCATGTGCTTAATAGTCATATATAAATGATGGCTTCCATATTGATCAGTGCAGATCTACGCACTCTGCTCTGATTTGTAGATATCCATAAAACACAGGTACTGGAAAAGGGTAGTGTGTGTGTGTAGACACAAGGCCAAACAAAAGGTGTCTAAAGTGTAACAAAACTCATGGAGGAAAAACCATTAGTTAAAGTAAAAATCACCTTAATTAAGATGATTTATGTGGCTTCCCAATGGTCCCCCCCACCCCCCACCTCCACCCCCCACTACCTTTCATTGAGAAAAACCTCCCAACCTGGACATAAACATTAGGCACCTTGCTGCCTAAAGAGAAAAATCCAGTCTTCCCTGCCATGGGTGGCAGGCTAACTAACACCAACAACCTTTAATCTGGTTATGTGAATTCTTCTGGCGGCACTGCCTGCGGCAACTTCTACAGCAATGCTGTCCAATACAGATATTAGCTACGTGTGGCTATTGAAGTTAAATGTGATTAAAAATTCAGATCTTCAACGGCACTAGTCACATTTCAAATGCTCTGTATGTTGGCCAGGCTATACCGATTGGGGTAGATGTAGGGGAATCAACTCTCAATTCTTAACTCCAGTAAGTGCTTTTCCCTAAACCTGTGCTGCGTTCAGAAGGGCCTGGGGCCCTGCTCCTTCCTATGGTCTCCCTTCTTTAACAGAACACACCTCGCACTGGCCCAGACTCACTCTGAGTTGTGCCTTCTTGCATGGAGCCAAAGCAGATCAAGAACCCATTGCTACAAGGAAGCACCTTCTATTCCTTCCATTTACCTTGCACCTACATCTATAAAGAATAAAAACTGGACACAGAATTGATGCTGAATACCGGCTCACTACAGCGATAAGTGAAATTCACCCAAGTACTTTGCATAACTTGAACTGTTTTCAAAAATCGATCTTATATTAAAAGTTTGCTTCCAAAACATTTTATCTTTAGTCTAAGAACTGATCATTGAAATTTAGCAATACATATAATTTTGCTAATAATCCAGAAAACAATTAGCACTTGAGTGAGAAAAATACGTAAACTTCTGATTCCGTTATGAAGATGAATGCTAGAGAAAACAATACAATTTAAAGCATTTAACTTTTTTACATTAGGCTAACAGTGAGACTGAAAATATTCCAGGTGAGAATAAAAATCTCATGAGGGACATAAAATATAGGTTCAAGGAAAAATCTAAAATGATGTAAATTTTCCGTTAAAAGCGAATGATATTAAATTGTGGGCTCAGAGTCCATTGTATTCGTCTAAAATAAGAGGTTTTGTTTTTTTAAATGTCAGCACAGTGTGCCAAAAATTTTTCTTTGCAATTACGTAAACTAAGATGAAAAATATGCAGATGTTACTTCAAAAAAAATATATATCTCTTTCAAAAGTCCTTCCAGGCCAGGGTTCCAGCCCGGTCCTGGGGCGCTTCCGCCGCGCCCAGCGTTCCCACAGCCCAGGCGCTTCGCAGGACGCTCTTCCGGGCCGCCGCGTCTGCCCCCGGCCTACCTCTCGGAGTGGGCGGACGGAGCCCACCGACTCGACGCTCAGCTCCGCCTCCTCCCGGGGGCGGCCCCGAGCCTCACTCTGTAAAGTGTTCCGTGTTCAGGTAGAGTCGTTAGGTGTTTATTCTACCTAGCCCCTCATTTGCCTTACTGTCATCCCCACCCTGGAATATGAAGTCCTCAAAACCTGGAAGCGTCTCTTCCGGCTGCAGCCCCAAACGGGCTACAAAGCAGTACAGAAACTAGCTTCGTCCCGCGCCCACGCCCTCCGAACGCACCACGGGTCACGTGCCCTAACGGAGAAATATCATCGAGTCCGTCCTCCAGCCTCCCAGAGAGGACTCGGAAGTGCCCTAGAGCCACCGCGGGCCCTTCCGGCCGGGCCGTCCGCGCTTTTGTCCCGCCGGCGGCCGGGCTCCCGCGGAGCCGCCACACAGCTAGTACGTGAGTTCGCGGCTGCCCGCGCTTCCGCCCCGGGCCCTCGCCTGCCACGCCCTTCCCTTAGTGGCCAAGTCTTGGCTACCCCTTGGGTCTTGGGCGGGATATGGAGGGAAGCGTTCCCCCTTCCTATACACACCTCAGAAGGCACGTTCCGGGGGGAGTGGAGCGGAGGGAAGACCTCAGGCCAGCCGAGGGGTGTGGGGCGTGCCCCTGGAACAGGCTGGTCTCTCTCTGGGCCCCAACTCCGGCCGTCCGAGCGGCCAGGGCCGGGTTGGGGTTGCCCAGCGTCCGGAGAAAGACTGGGGCCTGGCTCTTGTCTTTCTGTACTATTCGCTGCTTTCTCGGGCCGGAGGGGAGTCCTGGACATGAGCCCGTTAAAATAATTCCCCTGGTGTGACTCCCCCTTGCAGTTAAGTTTGGCCCTAGGACGTGAGAGTGATTACGAGCGTTAGAGGGACCCCTAGGGGTGATCTGCTTCAGTACTCCCCTCCCCCCCCCCCCCCCCCCCCTTCTTCCCTTGGTTGGGAAGTTGAGAGGTTTCAGCCACAGGTGCAGATCCAGCCCCGGGGAGGAGCTTCCAGATACTTGCTCTGGGGAAGCTCACCCGTGTACCGACTGGGGTACGACCAGAGGAGGCGGCTTGCCGTGGACTCTGAAAGTTGAGGAGTTGACTAGGTAGCGGGAATATGGAAGAGGCTTCTAGACTCAGGGACGACCGGGATGTGAAAGATGAACGGGAAGTGCCAGGGCTGGGTGTGCTGCTCTAAAAACGTTTAGACCTGGTGGCCACTAGGTTGTTTTCTATTTGAAAGCCCGAGGGTTTTGTTTTGTTAATAATTTTCTAAATATGTTTACTAATATATTTAATACTCCTATGGTTTAGATGTTTAATATAAGCAGTTATCAGTGACAAGGTTTGCTCCCTCTCAGTCATCTTCTCATGCCCAAACCCCTAGACAGTTACATTTGTTAGAGTGTAACCATCCAGTTTGTTTATGCAAATACTGGGCAAATGTGAATGTAGTTAGTTCCCCTTTTTTCACAGAGGTGATAGGGTCTGCTCCAAAGTTCTGTTCCCTTGCTTTTTTCCTTCTACTGTATTTTAGGCATCATCAGAATACAAAGAGCTTTGAAAACAACAACAAAACAGCACTGTGGTAACAGATTGACTATTGTTTGAGTGTTTTTAATATTCCATATTTTTTTAGATCTGTTTGGAGCCATTTGGGTTGTTTTCAATTTTTTGTTACTTCAATGATGCGCTCAATGAGGTTCTACTAGGACATACTTTAGCAAGGGTTTTTAAAGAAGAGATCAGTCAAAATAATTTTTGTTTTACATTAACTCAGCCAGTTACTGGTAAATTGTTAAACATGCCAAATCATTATTATAACAGTTCGTGTAGAGTGCTTAAAGAACAAATAAGACCAAGTAGGTTTTCTCTCCTGATCTTGTGTTTATGATGCTTATTAGCTTTATGCTAGCCTAATAATCTAATTCTGTTAATGACTCCCTTCCAGCCAGTCTCTGCCCATTTAGCTTCAGAAAATCTCTCAGTCTCCCTTTCAGAATCTCCTCTGCTTACCTTTTTCCTCAGGATGACTAGAAATCTCTTCACCACTACCAGGTATGAGAATGTTCTATTTCATTTTTTACTTTAAGGAAAAATCACCTTTCATCATTATTTCTACTTTTAAGCAATAGAACCAACTCATGTTAACCATTTACAATGCTGATATTCATAAACTAAATGCAATAATAACTAAAGCACACATATTCTCTCTATTCATCTGTATTCCTTGATTCCATCTTTCATCTGTCTCATTCTCCAATTTCCTAGGTATTCTTTCTTCTGAATTGGTAAGAATTTTGTGCTCACATGTCTTGTTTTTTTGGTCATTTCCAAGCCAAATATATAAAAAGAACTTAAGGTACAGAATCCTGATGTGACACTTGATGGCAAATAGACTTGTGGAATGTTTGGTAATCTGGAAATCTAGAGTAGCTGCTGATGCATTGCTCATTACAGCCTGTTAATAGGCAGGACTTTTTGGCCAGAGTAAGCCACGATTCTTTTGTGAGTTGTCCAGTATCTTTAAGAAGGGGCGTCTGACTCTTTTGTGCAGGGACAGCAAGAATTAAGGGCAGGTTCTTATTATGTGCAGAGGCTTTTTTGGGCATTGATAGAACATGAATGACAAGTACCAAGGAGTTCAGAGGTGGTAGGATGTGTAATTTGGAAGGAGCAGATGGCATTCTAAAGCTAGCACTTTTGACTGATGTTACCAGACTATTGGGTCATGCTTCCTGCTGACAACTAGAGAGGAGTTAGAGAGGAATTTAAATTCCATTTAGTTAACGTACAGTGTAATATTAGTTTCAGGTATACAATTTAGTGATTCAGCAATTCCATACATCACCCTGTGCTCATCATGACAGGTGCACTCTTTAAGCCCTGTCATCCCTCCATTGCCCCCATCCCTCATCCCTCTCCCTTCTGGTAACCACCAGTTTGTTTTCTTTAATTAAGAGTCTGTTTCTTGAACTTTTCTTTTCTTTCATCTCCCCCTCTCTCTCTTTCTCTCTCTCTTGCTCCTTTGCCCATTTATTTTGTTTCTTAAATTCCACATAGGAATGAAATCATATGATATTTATCTTTCCCTGACTGACTTATTTCACTTAGTGTAATACTCTCTAGCTCCATCCATGTCATTGCAAATGGCAAGATTTCATTCTTTTTTATGGCTGAGTAGTATTCCATTTTATATGTATACCACATTTTCTTTATCCATTCATCAGTGGACAGACACTTGGGCTGTTTCCATAATTTGGCTATTGTAGATAATGCTGCTGTAAACATGGGGGTGTATGTAACCCTTTGAATTAGTATTTTTGTATTCTTTGGGTAAATACCTAGTACTGCAATTGCTGGATCATAGGGCAGTTCTATTTGTAACTTTTTGAGGAACCTCAATACTATTTTCCATAGTGGCTGCACTAGTTTGCATTCCCACCAACAGTACAAAAGTGATCCCCTTACTCTGCATCCTCCCCAACACCTGTTGTTTCCTGAGTTGTTAATTTTAGCCATTCTAGATGATGAGTGATATTGAGCATCCTTTCATGTGTCTGTTGGCCATCTGTGTGTCTTTGGGAAAATGTCTGTGCCTGTCTTCTGCACATTTTTTAATTTGATTATTCATGTTTTGGATGTTAAGTTTCTGTATATGTTTTGGATACTAACTCTTTATCCATACATAGGTAATTTGCAAATACTTTCTTCCATTCTGTAGGTTGCCATTTAGTTTTGTTGATTGTTTCCTTTGCTGTGCAGAAGCTTTTTATCTTGATGAATTCCCAATAGTTTATTTTTGCTTTTGTTTTTCTTGCCTCAGGAGACATATCTGAAAATAAGTTGCTATGGCCAATGTCAAAGAAGTTACTACTTGTGTTCTTCCTTAGGATTTTTATGGTTTCCTGTCTCACATTTAGGCCTTTCAAATCCATTTGAATTTATTTTTGTGTATGGTGTAAGAAAGTGGTCTACTTTCACACGTTGCTGTCCAGTTTTCTAACACCATTTTTCGAAAAGATTGTCTTTTCCCCCTTTGGATATTCTTTCCTGCTTTGGCAAAGATTAATTGACCGTATAATTGTGCGTTCATTTCTGGGTTTTGTATTCTGTTCTACTGATCTGTGTGTCTGTTTTTGTGCCAGCACCATAACTGTTCTGTTCCCTGGAGCTTTTTAATATTCCTTGAAGTCCAGAATTGTGCTGCCTCCAGCTTTGCTTTTCTTTTTCAAAGTTATTTTGGCTATTCAGGGTCTTTTGTAGTTCCATACAAATTTTGGGTTTGTTTGTTCTAGCTCTGTGTAAAATGCTATATTTTGATAGGGCACATGAGTCTTCTTGATTGGCTTTAGTAACCTCCTCCCAGACTTCAGGACTCGGTTCTCTCTAATTCATTTGCCCACTGAAACTAGTATGAGTGATCTTTTTTCTTTTAATTTTTTATTATGAAAAAATTTAAACATACAGGAAAGTAAAATAGTACAATGAATTTCATACACCCATAGATCAGCTTCAATAATTATTTTAATTCTGCTACATTTGTTTCACCTTTCCCTTTGTATTTTTCCTTTATTAAAGTTTTTTAAAGGAAACTTCAGACATAAGGCCATTACATTCTAACATACTTTCAGTCTACAAACAAAAATGACACTTCTAACAGCCACAGTGCCATTATCATACCGTCCTAAATTCTGATTCCTTGGTATTATCTAACAAAGGTTGGCAAACTGCTCGGTGCTGCATTCTTGTAGGTGATGTGTCCTCAGGATGTCACTTCGGGAAGCACATAATGTCAATCTGCCCCCATTGGTGATATTAATTTACCACAGTTGGCCAAGACATTGTCTAATTTCTCTACTGTATAATTACTATTTTTCCTTTTCAGTCTGGGGTGAATATTTTAAGATTGTGCATATGTACTGCACCTTCTCAAAATTTCCCCTAGATTTAGAATCAGTGATAATTCTGCCCTGATCCAGTCTTTGCTCTGATAGTTGCAGAATACTAATTTATTTTCAACTCTACTGTTTTCTCCACATATACTAACTGGCCCTGGCATTCTCCTGTAAGTAAGCAGCTTCTCTTTCTCCCCTGTTTATGTATGGACTCATGAAATCCCATTTTCAATGGTGTGAAGTTCATTACTGTACATAATTATTATGGAGCCTAAAATGTGTGGCCAGGCTGGCTTGTGGTCTTATGACATGTCCTGTCATTTTTAAGCATCTCCTTACTTGTTGGCATAACAAGATGCCCCAGCTCACCTTGTGTGTATCCTGCCCTAGCCTAGAATCTGCCATTTCTCTGAGGAGCTATAGTTCCTTTTAGTAGGTAATGGTCGCAGAGACTAAGAACAGGGTGCTGGATGTGCTTATTACCACTAAGATATTTTTTGCTTCTTGGCTTTTCAGCAGAGAGCTAGGGAATATGTGTGCATACCTGTGAATACACAGACATGTGCACACACACATATATATGTTTAGAAATCATGAATTCACACTGATCTCTGATTCATCCCTACAGGTTCTTTCTTGTCTTCCCCTATTCCATATTTTTAGGTCTCCTCTTCCTCCAGGAGAGCCTTGGCTTGCAACTAAATCAACATATTTACTCAATCCCCCACCACATCTAAAATTGTTTCAAAATTACTTTGCCAACAGGGCACCTTGGGTGGCTCAGTCAATTAAGCTTCTGACTTCAGTGCAGATCATGTTTGTGAGTTCGAGCCCTGCATTGGGCTCTCTGCTGTCAGCACAGAGCGTGCTTTGGATCCTCTGTCCCCCTTTCTCTCTGCCCCTCCCGTGCTTGTGCTCTCTCTCAAAAATAAACATTAAAAAATTATAATAATTTTAAAAAATTACTTTGCCCATATCTTTGCAGAAAACAAACCTGCTTAAAAAGTGTTCAGTTGACAATAAATTTCATATATTAAAAAAAAAAAAAATGTTCAGTTGTTTTCAGTGCTTCCCCACCACCCCCTCCTTCCCAAGACTGGAAAGTAGATAGTCACATATTAGGTAATAATTGTGTGCCTAAGTTACATGGGTTAGTTGTTTGTTTCTTTTTGTTCCCTTCCTCAGGTTACAGTTTGTTTTTGTTCCCTTCCTGTGGTTATAGTATTCATGTCAAACACAAATGAGTTCATTTGTTTCCGTTTGCTTTCTGGTTTAGCTGCTTTTCCTTTTTGTAATTCTCACTGATTTAATTTTGTTCTTTGAATATGCAACGTATTATCATGCTTCCATAAGTAAAAACTGTGCAAAAAGCTGTTCTTAGAGTGTCTGTCTTCCCTATCATTTTGCACTGTCCTCCTCACTCCTCCATTTACAGGTAATGGGGCTTTACTGATTTCTGGCTTCTCATGACTATGAAGATAAGCAGATGTATGCTCATTTTCTTATTTTTCTTCCTTATATATAAAATGTAGCATGTATGCTTTTTTCCTCTTTACATCCTGAAAATAGCTCCCTCTCAATCAATTTATAGAGATGTTCCTAATTTTTTTTAGTACTCCATTGCGATTATGTGCCATAGTTTATTTAATAGATCTGCTATGCTTGGACGTTTAGGTAGTTTTCCAAATTCTGAAGTTACAAATAATGCTACCATGAATAGCTTTGTGCACATATGCTTTTTTGTATTGTTGGAAGTGGATCTTCAGTATAAATTCCTAAATGGGATTTCTGGATTGAAGTGTAAATGCACACAGTTGTGTTAGATATTGGCAAATGCCCCTCAACAGGGCTTATGCCAATTTGCATTCCCATTAACATATGAGAGTGCCTGTTTCCGCAGCAGCCTCACCAACAGAGTGTATTGTCAAGCTTTTAATACAACAGATGAGAAATGGTATCTTAGTGTAGTTCTCATTTGCATTTCTCTTATGAGTGACATTGAAAACATGTTTGCAGGACATTTTAATATTTCTTTTTGTGAATTGTTCATTCTTGCAAATTTTTCTCTTGAACATTTTTCTGTAGGAATTTTAGTCTATATTTTTCAACTTTTGAAAATTTTTTGTATGAGAGATATTAGCCCCTCTATATGATGCACATGGTAAATATTTTCTTTCATTTTTGCCATTTCTTAATTTTGCTTATAGCATTTTTGACATGTAATTTGTATTTATACAAATTTATCAATCTTCTCTTATTGCATATGAGTCATAGTTTGAAAACTTTTTCTGTAATCAGATTATAGAAACATTCACTCATGTTTCCTTCTAGTATTTGTATGGCATCACATTTTTATAATTAGAGATCTGCTGCACTTGGAGTTTATTCTTGAGTATGGTGTAAAGAATGAATCTGATTTTATCTTTTTCCAATGGTTTTATAGTTGTTCCAACACTATTCTAAATACCATCTTTGCCTCAATAATTTGATCTGACATCTTTATCATATGCTTGATTTCTGTGTGTAATTAGGACTATTTTTGGACTTTCTATTCTATTCCATTTGGCCATACACCAGTACCATGCTGCTTTATTTATAGAGGCTTTTTGGTATATTTTAATACCTAATATGGCTAGTCCCCCCCTTATAGCCCTTCCTTTTTTGTTTTTCTCTATCAAGTTTTGTGTGTTTATTTATTTTTTTAACTTTAAGTAGGCTCCGTGCCCAATGTGGGGCTTGAACTCATGACCCCAAGACCAAGAATTGCATGCTCTACCAGCCAGGTGCCCCTTTTATATTTATTTTAGAGGATTTGGCTTTATGGCTATAGGAACTTGAACATCTTTCTTTCCTGAGGGCTGAAGATGAATAGAGGTGGATGGGCCAAGGCCAAAGGGAATGATGGAGCATGGTCCCTGATAAAAGATGTGCTGCAGCTGATGATTATGGGATTCCACTGCCTGTCCTCACATTTCAGCAACATGAACTACTCTGCCCAAAGTAGTAGAGACAAGTAGAGTACTTTCAAGAGGAACAAAGAAGCCCTGCTTGAGCCCTAAAATCTGTTCTAGGAAGGAATTTACCTTTCCTGAGTCCTGTGCTTTATACCCAGGTTCCAACTCCAATCAAATAACCCGACCTCAGTAAGTAGTAATAATTATGCATATAGCACTCACCAAGTAGTTGGCATTGTTCACAACACTTTATATATGTTATCTCACTTAATATTCATGTCAGCCCCATTGCCCTCATTTTACAGATGAGGAAACTGGCACAAAGAGGGTAAATCACTTTCTTGAGATCATGCGGTTAAGTATTTGAATCCAGGTAGTAGTATTTCCTTTGCTTGGTGGTTTGCATTTTAGCTTCTAATCTTTGATATGCTCTGACTGCTGTTAGTCTGTTCATAAAGTAAAAATGATGCATCTTTGCCTGGCAGGCTGGATGGAGCATGCTCTTCCATGTAGAATTCCTCCCTGACTACCCACTTTCCAGGGTCAGGTTTTCCTTGGAGGGAAAGTCCAACAGGCCAAAGCAACTCCACAAAGCTGTAGTTTGCTTTCTTATGTCTCTCATGACTGTCTGCATGTTTTCATTACCGTCTCCCCAGTACCTCCACCTAGGTGCTAATTTCTTCTCTTTTTTTTAGCTTTATCTGTTTAGTTCTGCTGATTATGTCTTCTTACCTTTTGTCTTATTAATCTTTCTGTTTCCTCTTATTCAGAGATTTGTTCTACCCTCTGTTTTTTCATGACTAGGTGATGATCGTCTGTGGTCCTGTTCATCATTTCAACCCATTTCATTTGCCCTCCTACTAAACTGTCATGCACGAATAGAAAAACTCTTTGTTCCATTGAAAATCCAAGGCTCTAACATTTTAACATCAGCTCCACAGGGGTAGAAATCTTGGCATGTCCCTTTTTGTTCCCTGCAGTTAAAAATGGTACCTATCACACAGCATGCAGTCAGTAAATATTTGTCAAGTGAATGAGTGAATTTGGATGTAATTTTTCCAGTGTCTTCTAAACAAAGTGAACAGGTATCATTTTCGTTTTCTTGATTTAGTGTCACATTTGAAGACGAGGGGCACTGAGAATGAGGAATCAACTGAAAAGTATGGAAATGATGGAAATGCAGAATCTGTGTGGCCAAAAGTGGAAGGTTTTCACAAGGATCATATACAGGAATCTAAGGTTGGTGAAACTTGTGATTGGAATAGCAAGGTAGAAAGTCGATTGGAAAATCCGGAGGGAAAAAGGAGGATGGAAGACAAAAGTGGCACCAGGGAAAAGATTGGCAAAGCCAAGAACACAGCAAATATAAAGATGGAACAGGAAGATGAGGCATCTGAGAAAAGCTTGTATCCAAGCTCAAAACATATTACACACCAGACTGTCCCTATAGAACAGATAAGCAGTGAACAAGACAAATGTGTGGAGAACCTTAATGGAAACTCTCATCCTGGTCTACAGCAGAAAACCAGTGCTGCTAAGAAATCACACAGATGTGAGGAGTGTGGGAAATCGTTCAAATACAATTCACGCCTTGTTCAACATAAAATTATGCATACTGGGGAAAAACGCTATGAGTGTGATGACTGTGGAGGGGCTTTCCGGAGTAGCTCAAGCCTTCGAGTCCACAAACGGATCCATACTGGGGAGAAACCGTACAAGTGTGAGGAATGTGGGAAAGCCTACATGTCATACTCCAGCCTTATAAACCATAAAAGCACCCACTCTGGGGAGAAGAACTGTAAATGTGATGAGTGTGGGAAATCCTTCAATTACAGCTCTGTGTTGGACCAGCATAAGAGGATCCACACAGGGGAGAAGCCCTACGAATGTGGTGAGTGTGGGAAGGCTTTCAGGAACAGCTCTGGTCTCAGAGTCCACAAAAGGATCCACACAGGGGAGAAGCCCTACGAATGTGACATCTGTGGGAAAACTTTCAGTAATAGCTCCGGCCTTAGGGTCCACAAAAGGATACACACAGGCGAGAAACCTTATGAATGCGATGAGTGTGGGAAGGCCTTCATTACTTGCAGAACACTTCTAAACCATAAAAGCATCCACTTTGGAGATAAACCTTATAAATGTGATGAGTGTGAGAAATCATTTAATTATAGCTCTCTCCTCATTCAGCATAAAGTCATCCACACTGGAGAGAAACCTTATGAATGTGATGAATGCGGGAAGGCCTTCAGGAACAGCTCAGGCCTTATAGTGCACAAAAGGATCCACACGGGAGAGAAACCTTACAAGTGTGAGGTCTGTGGCAAAGCGTTCAGCTATAGCTCAGGCCTCGCAGTTCATAAAAGCATTCACCCTGGGAAGAAAGCTCATGAATGTAAGGATTGTGGAAAATCCTTCAGCTATAACTCACTTCTCCTTCAGCATAAAACCATTCACACTGGAGAGAGACCTTATGTTTGTGACTTGTGTGGGAAAACATTTAGGAACAATTCAGGCCTCAAAGTCCATAGGAGGCTCCATACTGGGGAAAAACCATATAAGTGTGATGTTTGTGGGAAAGCCTATATCTCACGCTCTAGCCTTAAAAACCACAAAGGAATCCATCTTGGGGAGAAGCCCTATAAATGTAGTTACTGTGAGAAGTCTTTCAATTACAGCTCTGCCCTTGAACAACATAAAAGGATTCATACAAGGGAAAAACCTTTTGGATGTGATGAGTGTGGAAAAGCCTTCAGAAATAATTCAGGCCTTAAAGTACATAAACGGATCCACACTGGGGAGAGACCTTACAAATGTGAAGAATGTGGGAAAGCCTACATCTCACTCTCAAGCCTTATAAATCATAAAAGTGTACACCCTGGGGAAAAGCCCTATAAGTGTGATGAGTGTGAAAAAGCTTTCATCACATACCGAACCCTTATAAACCACAAAAAAATCCATCTTGGGGAGAAGCCCTACAAATGTGATGTATGTGAGAAATCTTTTAATTACACTTCACTCCTTTCTCAACACAAAAGGGTCCACACTAGAGAGAAACCTTATGAATGTGACAGGTGTGAGAAGGTCTTCAGAAACAACTCAAGCCTTAAAGTGCATAAAAGAATCCACACGGGGGAGAAGCCCTATGAATGTGATGTGTGTGGAAAAGCCTACATCTCACACTCAAGCCTTATTAACCATAAAAGTACCCACCCTGGCAAGACTCCCTACACATGTGATGAATGTGGAAAAGCTTTTTTCTCAAGCAGAACTCTATTAAGCCATAAAAGAGTCCATCTTGGGGAGAAACCCTTCAAATGTGTTGACTGTGGGAAGTCTTTCAATTACAGTTCACTCCTTTCTCAACACAAGAGGATTCACACAGGGGAAAAACCTTATATATGCGATAGGTGTGGAAAGGCATTCAGGAACAGCTCAGGCCTGACAGTGCATAAAAGGATTCATACGGGCGAGAAACCCTATGAATGTGATGAGTGTGGGAAGGCATACATCTCACACTCAAGTCTTATTAACCATAAAAGTGTCCACCGTGGGCAGCAGCCCTATAATTGTGAGTGTGGGAAATCCTTCAATTACAGATCAGTTCTTGACCAACACAAAAGGATCCACACTGGAAAGAAGCCATACCGATGTAATGAGTGTGGGAAGGCTTTTAATATCAGATCAAATCTCACCAAGCATAAAAGAACCCATACTGGAGAGGAATCTTTAAATGTGATAAATGTGGGAAGTCACAGTGACACATCACAGAAGAGAACTCATGAGGGAGGGAATGCTCTGGAAGGGACCAAGATGAGCATATCTGTAGGAGGCAGAGCTTACCAAGTCTCAACTCAAATGGAAGAAAAACCTTATGAATGTATGAATATCATATGAATATGAGGTATTTGTTCATGGCTTATAATTTACATAGTATAAATGAAACTGAGTACTCTTCAGTATGATCTTCAGTCATAGCCAGCAAGGAAGCCTGCAATGTCAAGGTAGTTGAGCCTTTATGGAACACAAAATAGTTGATACTGGGGATAAAACCTATCAAAGTGACAGAGTATTTGAAAAACCTTCAAAGTAAGCAGACATTTCTGGACGTAAAGCACATGGATAAGGAAAGGACTTCACTTAGAAGTCATATAGTCACCATCAGAAAGTTCATATTTGGTTAAATTGTATGAATAGAAATGGGGGAAATTCAGCTATAGCTTTGAATCCCAATTATACATTGGTCAGTGGAAAAAATACAAGAATGGCCTCCAACAGGCAAATTCAGGGAGAGATAGGCTTCAGGGAATATATATTTAAGAAGAGTGATCGCGAAGTATAAGCTTGATATAACTGAATAATTTGTGAGGGGTGATGACATTTTGAAACAAAATTGGGTTTTGTTGTAGGAAAAGTGGAAAATGTAGACATGAATCTAACAGGAAATAGAGTCATTAAAAATGCAAGCTGATTGGATTATACTGTTGTAATGTTGTGATACATCAGTTGAATGGACAAAACTTTTTAAAAATTTCAAATGAGCCCCCTCAATGAATGATGAAGTGTGAGGAGTGAAAACCTCACACATTGTGCTACAAATGAAAGGTTCTACCATAGAGAGAAATTCAGCACATTACATAACTAATGGAACAGGTCTTCATGAATTTGCACCTGCACAAAAATCATTGACTCAGGGATTCCTATGAGTAGGAATGCTGAGAAGGTCATTGTATTGCAAGAGCTAAAAAGCTGAGTAGCTGTTGATAATAGAGGGATCAGAGGAAATTCATGCTTAATAATCCTGTTAAATGTTTGATTGTTTTGGAATGTGTTATTGTAAAGATTTCATGCACTACATGTGTGTTGTCTGTTGTAAAATGTTATGAATACTATGTTCAGGGCTCACTCTTTCTTGGCCATGAAGAGCCAGATGGTTGTGGTGAGGTAAGATGGAACTCCAATAAAGAAATTCCTCAAAAGTAAACAGACTGTGACTGACTTCAGATGGAGCAGTATGGCAGAGAAAGCCATTTGTCATATCTTTGTGGGGTAAGTCAGACCAGATCCAATGCAGGGAGGGCAGCAGGAGACTTATACCACGGGTCTAGTAGCTCAGGTTTCACAAGAAATTAGGTGCTGTCTTCACCAGGAGAAGTGCAAAATGGATTGATCCTCATACTGGGGCTGGATCATAGCTCCTAAGAATGGGCAGGCTGTGGGACTGATCTGTCACCACACAGAAATAGTTATCTTGGGAAAAGATAGAAATTAACAAGATATTATTTATATTAACCAGGTAACTCAAAGGGTAAAAGGAGAGTCTTTTGAAAGTTAAGTACGCTGTTGAAGAATACTCCAGGTGGGGCCTGTCTATAGAGGCTGAATTCTAGTCCTGTCTCTCTGGCCCCAGAATCCACTCTCTTTACAAAAGCACAATCTCTAGCTAGTTTCCTGGCTTTCTAGGATTTGTCTCTAGCCCTGCTCTACCTTCACATATTTTTCCATGCTTCACTCTAATAGTACAGTTCTTTCATTTTGTCTCCAGGCCTCCACCAGTAAGTTTTGATGGAAGGGGGGGGGATGGGTCTAGGAAAAGGAAGGAAAGACCATTTCCGCCACTCAACTCCACTTTGGAATGTCACAACCACACATGTTCTCAGTCCTTCTCTACATGGAACACTGGCAATTTATCCAGCAAATGCTCATTGAATATCTGCCAGTTATAATCCCCTGTCCTAGGAACTAGGCAGCAGCAGTAAATAAAGGTAAGGGAGAAAGTCCACAAGCAAAAATCACACTAATGGATGCTGAACTAAACTGCATTGCTCAGAGGAAGGTGACCGCCACCAATGGGCAAGAAGGAGGTGGTGGTGATATTTGGGTGGGACAACTGAATTGGGTTTATAAAGAGGGAGGAATGGGATGGGGTGCCTGGATGGCTCAGTTGGGTAAGCATTTGATTCTTGATTTTGGCTCAGGTCATGATCTCATGGTTCGTAAGTTTGAGCCTCACGTGGGGCTCTGCACTAATAGTGTGGAGCCTGCTTGGAATTCTCTGTCTCCCTCTTTCTCTGCCCCTCCCCCCCCAAAAAAAAATATTTACCAAAAAAAGAGAGGGAGGAGTGATTAAAATCATCAGAAAAGCTCACACATCCTCCAAAGTGGCTGGTGGCTCCAGGGTTGGTACATAGTGGGAGGAAAGGGAGGCCATAGAATATCAATTCCAAGGAGTCACCAGGTATCCATCTTTCACTCCCCTGAGGCCACCAGTGGCTTGAGCCCCTGACCCCCACAGACACCCACCTATTTGAGCTCCACTTGGACCTAATGTAC
This sequence comes from Prionailurus viverrinus, assembly GCF_022837055.1. Lineage (NCBI taxonomy): Eukaryota > Metazoa > Chordata > Mammalia > Carnivora > Felidae > Prionailurus > Prionailurus viverrinus. The sequence continues at coordinate 89,482,692 of NC_062561.1, read as the reverse complement.
CACCTACTATTGGGAGAGAAGTGCAATAAGGGAGAGGATGGTTACCATTCAAATGGGGATTCTGAGTGCCCCAGCCCACTAAGCACTGGGATACGCTCCTACTGAGGCCTGCACTGACTGACCCACAGGAAATGGGCTTCAGGGCCTCCTGGCCTAGGCCTTCATTCCATCTACGGCCAGATAACATGCTGCTCAAGCTCATCTCAGATGAGGAGGGGTCTTTTGAGTTTCCAGTTGTCCCAGGTGGACTTTGTGTTGCAACTGTGCCAGTTCAGTCTCATTTCAGGACTTGAGTTCATTCAGGGAACACCATCCCCCACCTCTTTCCAAAGAAAATACCTGATGTGCAAGAAGGAAATTAAACTTGCCAACATAGAGGTATATCAAAAGACTCATTTTTAAGTCAGTGTCTAATTCAAAGGGCTAAAGATAGAATTGAAATGTTGGACAATAGTAGGTAAAGCTGGAAGATATGCCTAAAAGTGGCCTAAAGTGCTTATATTATTTCTGAGGAGGTCAAGATTCTTTTTAACTCTGGATTTAAAGTTAACTGTGTGGTAAAATGTCATGGGCAAACACTAGAAGGATAGAAATAAAGTTTATAAATCTAAAGATCTGGACTGGAAAACCTCAAAGTCTGTAAGAGAAAAACTAACACTGAAAAGGCAGGGTAGTACCTTCTGGCAAAGGTAGGCTATGTTGTCTGGGTCAATTTCATACCAAAAACAGTGAAAAAGTGCATTTTTAAAAGTTTACTTAGAGTGTACATGCAGGTGTAAGTGGGGGAGGTGTAGAGAGAGAATCACAAGGTGGCTTTGCACCCAGTGTGGCAACCCACATGGGGCTCAGTCTCGCTAACCGTGAGATCATGACCTGAGCTGAAATCAAGACAGTCACTTGACTGGCTGAGCCACCCAGGTGCCCCCCAAAAGTGCATTTTTTAAAATGTAGGTGGCATGCTCTCCCCTTCCCCTGAAGAAAGCATTGAGGATAAAAAGTGTAGTTTCAACAGATGGTGATTTAAAAATGAGATCTTGTCATCAGTGAAGGGAACACCAACTTATGTCCTAAACTGTTTGCAAACGCAGCACAGCTGGATCCTGCTTACCTGGTCACACGGAGTGAGTGAGACAAGGTCAGGCCCAGACTTACCCATGGTGGTGAATCTTAGAACTTTCTGAAGGTAATTTGGGTTCCCAATGTGCTACATCCTCAAGATAAACCCATCTCTTGGACTTCCAGCCTCTACAACAGTGAGAAATACACAAATTTTAACTCAATTCTTCTTTCTACTGAGTGTTCCCATTTAGCCCTGGGAGTTCTTCTCAGGTTGTGGATAGTATCAGTTATGCTCAGGAAGGAGTTCGTGTGAATCCCTTGTAGAGAGACTACAAAGTGTAGTGACCAAAACATGATCTTTCAACCATGAAGCCCAGATGCAAATAAGGATTCTTTCACTTACTCCCAGATGACTTTAGGCAAGTAATTAAGTCTTCTGTTTTATGTTATGTGTCCTCAGCTATCTCTTATTGGAATGATAATAGCAGCAACCTCCTAGATTGTAATGAGGCTTGGAGAAGTTAGTGTTATTAGAGCCCTCAGAAGTGTGCCTGGAATGAGAAGCTTTAGCATAAAGGTGTGTGAAGAAAGTCTCGCCATGTGGTGGCCCCTGGTCCCAGGACTCCAGCAACAGGATGCTCAGGTAGTGGAAGGCAGCCCATCTGAAAGCCAAGAAAATCTCCCTAGGACCAGCCCACACACAGATGCAACCTAAGATGAGATTCCAGAAAAATGATTGGATTTGGTTAGTCAGCAGTATCTTGCTTCTAAGCAAGCAATCCATTGTTTCTAAGCAAGCATGCTTTGCTTTTTCAAGCTGGAAAAGGGGTCAGCAGAAGAAGCCTCCAGCTCTACTCCAGTGACTAAGAGTGTTGGGTAGGACAAAGGCTGCTTCACACTTGCTTCTCCAGCTTAGGCAGCCTGCCCACTCATCTATATGCATTTTGCTCCCCCCCACCTCCCTGTGTTTTCCTAGAAATAGATGGACTAGAGATTAATGCAGAAAGGGTTGGTGGGAGCCAAGCCTCTACCATCGTAACCATGGATGTTTGGGGGTGAGTGTCCCTTAAGATCTCAAAGGCTAAGAGGAGGTCCTGGAGTTGACAGGGCAAAGCCCTGGAGGAGAGCAGGAGAAATTCCTCTGGTCTTGGATGCAAACCTTAGGGCCAGTATTCCAGTGAATGCAACAATTATAATTTATTTCTTTTCCTGTCTATAATTTTCCCATCTGTAAAATGAGGGGAAAGACCCAACTCATAAGGTTGCTTTAAGGATTCATGAAAAAGCATTTTGCATTTTGCAAATCTCTATAGAAACATTATTGTTAAATTGACTAATGATCTGTTTTTTAAATTCTTTTTTTTTTAAGTTAAAGGAAGGAGATAACAAAAACAAGAGCAAAAATTAATGAAACTGAGAACAACACAATAGAAAGGATCAAAAGTCAAGGTTAGTATTTTGGAAAGAATGCTAAAATTGACAAATCTCTGATGTAATAAAGAAGAAAGAACAGAAAGCACAAAGTCACAACAGATGCCATAGATTATTTAGAAACGTGCTTTAAAAACTTTAGATGTACAAGGACTTCCTAGTTATAGTTTATGATTGCATTATGGTCAGAAAACAGACTGTATGATTGTTGTCCTTTGAAATTTGTTGAGATTTGCTTATGGCCCAGCACATGTTTGATCTCAGTGAGGTTTCCACTGGCACTCGAAAAGAATGTGTTCTGGAGATGCTGGGTGCACTGATCTAGATAAAGCCATTTGATCAAGTTTGTAATGTATTGTTCAGATCTTCTCAGCTCTTAATGGATTTTTATCTGCTTGTTCTATCAATTAATGAAGCAATTGTTGAGTTATCCATTTCTACTTATAGTTCTATGAATTTTACTTTATATATTTGAGGCCATGTTACCAGATGCATGCAAATATGGAATTGTCGGGGCACCTAGGTGGTTCAGTTGGTTAACCGTCTGACTTCAGCTCAGGTCATGATCTCACAGTTTGTGGGTTCAAGCCCCAGGTCCATCTCTGCACTGACAGTTCAGAGCCTGGAGCCTGCTTCAGAGTCTAGGTCTCCCTCTCTGTCTAGGTCTCTTTCTCTCAAAAATAAAAATAAAACATTAAAACAATTTAAAAGTATATAGAATTGTCGTATCTTCCTGGTGAATTGAAATTTTATGAAGTAAGCCTCTATCTGTAGTAATGCCTTTTGCTTAAAGATCGCGTTAGAATTCTGTTAGGATTCTACTACAATTAGCCTATTATTCAGGCTTTCCTTCTATTGGTTTGGAAGTTATACACTTTTTCTCTTCCTTTAATGGCCAAGGAATTAGAAGATCCATTCTTGATTTACAAAAACCTAATTCTAATTGGAATTTTATCTTCATACTAGACAATGAAAGGATCTTAGAATACTGTAACCTCATTTATGTCTCATGTTATATGCTATTTTTGTGAATTTAATTATGTATATATAAAGTATACAGATATGTGTTGAAATACATTATTATTGTTCTCTATACCAAATAGTTATTGAGATTTATCCACATATTTACTATTTTTTTCTCTGCCTCTTCAACTTCCCATGTGGGGTTATTTTCCTTCTGTCTCAAAAAATATACTGTATGACATTCTGTCCTGTTAATGGTAACTAACACCTTCCAATTTTTGTTTGCCTAAACATAGCTTTATTCCACTTTCATTCTTAAAAGATATTTTTTTCTAGGAATATAATTCTAAGTTGAGTGTCATATCTTTTTGTCACATTGGAGGCATCAAGCCACCAATTTCTGACTGTCACACTAGCTGGTGAGCAGTCAGCTGCTCATCCTCCTGTTTAATGCATTGTTAAATTTTTTTCTGTGTCTTTGATTTATTCCAGTTTTACTATGTTATGTTTGGATGTGGATTTTTCCCCTAGTAATGCTGCTTCAGATTCTTTGGGCTTTTAAATTTGTGGATTTGTATCTTCAGTTTTGGTAAATTCTCAGCTGTTTGTGTGCCCAAATGTTATCTCTAATCCCTTCGCTTTCTGTTTCCTTCTGTGACTCCAATAAATGCATGTTAGACCTTATCACCATATCTCCTATGTCTATTAACCTGCCATTTCCATCCCTCTGTCCCCGACTCCCTGCCCAGGCTTCATTCTAGATATAACTTATATTTTAGTTCACTAAGTCTCTCATTAGCTGTGTAATCTGCCATTAAATAGATAGTCTGTTTTTCAGTTTGAGACTTTCCATTTGTTTTCTTTTTTATAGTATGCCAAGTTCTCAAATTTGTCTTTACTTTCCTTGAACATTATTTTATTTATTAATTTTTAAATATTTATTTATCTTTGAGAGAGGGAGGGAGGGAGAGGGAGGGATAGAGAGAGAGAGAGAGGGAGGGAGAGAGAAAGAGTGTGTGAGGGAGGGGCAGAGAGAGAAGGAGACAGAGGATCCCTATCTTTGAGAGAGGGAGGGAGGGAGAGAGGGAGGGATAGAGAGAGAGAGAGGGAGGGAGAGAGAAAGAGTGTGTGAGGGAGGGGCAGAGAGAGAAGGAGACAGAGGATCCAAAGGAGGCACTGCACTGACAGCAGTGAACCCAATGTGGGGTTCAAATCCATGAATCATGAGATCATGACCCAAGCTGAAGACAGATGCTTAGCTGACTGGGCCATCTAGGCACCCCTCCTTGAACATTATTTTAAAAGCTGTATCTGATGACATTTGGCAGTGGCTTTCTCTGATGCTGATCTCTGAGTGTGTCACAGATTCCCTGCGTTGGATTCCCTCTGTCCAAATACTTAGAGTGGTTTCTGTTTTCCTACTTGGAGCCTGACTGATACACTGCTGTCTGCCAGTCTCTCAACCCTGGGCCTTACAACTTCCTACACAATTGTTTTTCACAGCCTACAGCTCTTCTTTATATTGTATTAACTTTCAGCAAAAGGGAACTTGGTTCAGGAGCCGGGATTCTAAAGTAAATACAAATTGGAAAAAAAGAATCCCTTCTCCAAGACTCCTAGCCTTAGTAAATAATTTTTTTTGTTTTTTTAATGTTTATTTATTTTTGAGAGAGAGAGAAAGACAGACAGAGCACAAGCAGAGGAGGGGCAGAGAGAGAGGGAGACACGGAATCTGAAGCAGGCTCCAGGCTCCAAGCTGTCAGCACAGAGCCCAATGCGGGGCTCGAATTCACAAACTGTGAGATCATAACCTGAGCCTAAGTTGGACACTTAACTGACTGAGCAACCCAGGCACCCCAGTAAATAATTTTTTGATAACATTTTTGGGGTGCACACTGCCATCCTCCCAATTTTATTTTAGTTGGCCTGTTAGCAAGCAAGTTCATCTTCTCCTTCCACAAAACAATATCTGAGATACAGATGTTAGCTATTTACTAATAGTTAAGTCATCTTGAAACCATTCCAATTACATATTTAAAATTTTTCATTCTGAAGTCACTTATGCCAAAAAAAGTTATTTCTTAGACCTTGTCCTCTGAAGATACAATTTAAACAAAACAAGCAAGACACTGCAATGAGCACAATTCTTGGAGCTCGTAGGTCCCAGCTTCTTTTTCAGGAGGATTTTTTCCTCTAAAAATAAAGATAAAATCATGTTACAATAGAAATACTATAATAGCAATACTACAACTAACATTTTCTTCTTCCTATGATCTTATCACCTCCTCCCCATAAAAGAAAAAGTTTTTTAGCCACTTTCATGGGAAGAGTTACATCACTTCCCAGTTCTTCTGTCACTACCCCCCACATCTAGAACTTTAGATGTTAGCTTGTTTCTCTGGTCTGGATATGTTGACCAGTGAGGGCCTTCCTCATCCACTAGCTCCTTAGCTGTCTCTGAGGTTAACTGGTTTGTCATGGCCTATGCACTCTCTAAGACTCTCTATGACTAACTGTGCCTCAGTGCCTAATCAGTCAGGAGCAGTATGGACAGTATGTCCATCAGTATGGACAAACACCATACTAACACTTCTGCATAGAACACAGCCTTGATGACTCAGTGGGCCCATGCCACTTGCTGTAGGGCCTCCGCCTGGGGATCGCAGCTCACCTCTCCCACCTTCCTGACACTCTTTATTTTAGCCAGTTCCAAACTGCAGTATTTCAGGTGGGCTGCAGACTTGTGGAAAGGTGCCATAAACACACACCCATTATAGGGTTAGAATAAGTTCCTCATTTAGTTATCCAGCTTCAAAATTTTGTCAGAAGCAAGACAACATCAAAAAGAAAAAAAGAAGCAAGATGGCATCTGGGCAGAGAAGAAGCACATCACAGTGATGCTCACCTTAGTACCCAGGGGCCCTAATGGGGTAAAATCTGACCATATCTGGAACATTTTTTTCTTGTCAGGACACAACCATTTTAAACTCATGGTATAACAACATGTAACATCCTCATTTCAAACATCTGCAAAGTCCCTTTTGCCATGTAAGGCAATATATTCACAGGTTCTGAGGATTAGGTCATCTTCAGAGTCCAGTACTCTGCCTACCATAGTGAAGACCAGTAGCTGTCTACCAAACTCTGTTTTCCCTTCTATGGACACACAGCTAGACTACATTTTCTGTTCTTTTTGGCAGATGGGTGAGGCCACATGACTAAGGTCTTTCCAAAGGAATGCGAGCAGTATTGTGTGTTCCTTCCATACCAGGCTTGCAAGAACCTCCTATGCATGCTCCTCCTGTTCTTTCTTCATTTTCAGGACTTTAGAGGATGTGTGGAGCCTGGATAATCACTGACCTGAAAACCCATTCTGGACTGTTAAATTCAATTAAATTTAAACTATTAAATTATGGAAACTACATCATAGAGCCATTGCATTTTGGGTCTACTTGTTATAGTAGTTGATCTGGTTTATTAGTCAAGCCTAACTAATACACCAATAAATGAGAATATTTCCTCATAGTCCCTTGACGCTCAATGTCCATATTGAATAAGACTTAACTATACTTTCCTAAGAAGACTGAGATCATCTGAAATAGACAACCACAGTTTTTATCTCTCCTATTCAAGCATTTATTGAACAACAGGTACAGGGCAGGTACACTACTAATACCTGTGATGCCTGCTTCTTTTGTCTCTGTGGGCATACTTTCCTTTCTTTCTTGTTGCTTTTTCTAAACTGGGTCTCCTTCTTCAATTGTACTGCCCTCACCACCTTTCTCCTCTCCAATGGCATCTTAGCTTCTGCTTTCAAACATGCTGGCCTTGACCCCCAGTGTCGAGGTAGCCTTGCCTTCACTCTGCTGTGCCATCAAACAAACTACTTCTCTCTTCCTTTGCTTCTTTTCACTGTGAGACTTCATGAGAGTAGATAAACAACTGAGGCCTCACTTTGGGAGAAGTCCAGAGGTGGGAGGGAGCAGGGACTGACCTGGTCTGGGGGCTCAGGGAAAGACAAAAATGAAAAGGCAGTGTTGTAACTGAGGGCTGAGAGCTGAGGGCTGAGGCTGAGTAGGCATTACCCAGTAAAGGAGGAAGAAGAAAGTTACAAGCAGACACACTGCTAGAAAGAAGCTGAACTTAAAAGGCACCAGCAAGTACAAGTGGTGAGTGGAGTGGGTCAAGGTCGTGTGTGAAAGAGAAGGAAAGTGCTCTGGGGACAAGGTAAGGATTGGAGGTGGGGTATGGAGAAGAGTTGAGGAGTGAGGTGTACTAGGGAGGGGGCTAGAGCTCCAAAGACAGCCTGAGTGGTCGCCTCCGTAAAGCTCCTTGGGGTGCCAGGCCCGGCCCTCAGGGCCACGCCCAGCGGTCCCAGCTCAAACCCTCAACACAGCCAAAGCTGTTGTCGCTGTCAGAAGTGTGACCTGGAGCCTGCTCCCTGCTCAGCCGCTCTAGGAAGCTCGGGGACCCAGGTTGTGACTACAGGACCATTCTAATTTGTAAAAACGTGAGGACAACCAAAATACAAAAGCCGTGAGGACAACCAAGAAGATGGGTAATGGCAACCAAGGCTCCTCTTATCCCAGCTTATGACCGGAAAGATTTCCACCCCAGCGGGGGTGCTTTGGAGAAGGCAGGGATGTGTGGGAAGCCCTGAATCTTACTCACTCTCCCTATTCTAAGGGCCATGCTGTTCTGGACCCGACCCCACAAAGATCCCCTGTATGGACGAGGCGTGGGCTGTCAGCGCTGCAGAAGAGCTTTGGCACTAACCACTCTGTCCAAGCCCTGCATTAAGAGACTGGAACAAACACTAGCATAGTTTCTAACAGTTCAAGGCCATGTGCTTGGGATGTCCACTCCAGCCCCCTGAAGTTCTTGCGTGGGAAAGCTTAAAGCTGCCAGAAGAATTTAGTTTCTTCCAGCCAACACTTGCAGATAAGGTCCCTGTCTCCCAGTCTCTGTAGGAGGGTAGGAGCCTTGCTTCCATAAACACCAGTTAGCAAATCCAGATGGCCTAATCCTGCTTGTGTATATCTCCATTTCCCTGATTCTGAGCACCACCCCCACCACATGCCCCCCAGTGACTGCACTCAAAGCAAGATGGGATTTTCAATCTTGGGATTCTTATTTCCTCCTGAGATTGAGAACTGTTTAGTGCTGAGTGTGGAAGAGGGATCAGGTGGGAAAGCAAATGAGCCTCCTGTGTGAGGAGGTGCAGCCTGGCTCTTTATAGTTCTCCACCTCCCTTGCCTCAGGGTCTGCTTGTCAGAATGGTGGCGGCCAGGGAGTGGAAGAACAGCTCCAAGGTGTAACAAGGTCCTCTGGCTAAAGTTATTCCACTGATGTGAGCTTCTCTTTCTACCGTGGCACACTAATCTGTAAACTGGTCTTCAAACTTTTTTGTGGGTAGAAATCCATTTTTCAGATAGAAATTTAGATAGTATTCCCAAATAGACGGAAGTAGAGGTTTTCTAGTAGAGTGGGGAATTGGGGGTTTGCCCACTGGGTCTAACAGATTGTTCTGAGAGAGTTGAATCACCTCCAAAGAACCAGGTACAGCAAAGACTACTAAGTACTCCAAGGCACCCAGTGTCTCCTTGTTCCATTTAGTAATCAGACCCCACCCAGCAGAGTTTTGTCAGGGCATATGTCCAGCTTCCCTTCAAGTTTCTGGCCAATGGGATGTGAGCAGAAGTAAAAGGGCAGCTGTCAGGTGATTCCCTAAAAAGGAAGCTCTTAGTCCTCTGCTTACTTTGCCTCTTCCACCTGGCTGGGAACGGGGACAGCTGGAGTGACATCATGAACCCACAGGTAGATATCATGCAATGGTGATGTAAAGCCACCATCTCAGCCTCATTCATTACCCAGTATGACCTTGTGGAGCAGAGCAACTATTGCCCTGGACCACCCACCTACCCACCACTGTACTATCATCTGAAAGAGAAACAGAGGCCAGTCTTGTAAAGCCAGTGTGTTTGGGTCTTTTTTGAAAGTGGCTCAGCCAGTTGCTTAACCAGGAGACCAAGGAACTCAAAGGAGCTGTTTGATAACTTCTACATTACCTACTCGAAGCTCAACTTATGGAAGACCATTTCACTTTTGACACATGTTCCCATGTGGCTTTGGCCCACTTTGAAAACTTCCTCAACTCCACCCCAATGAAGAAATCTGTAGGTTTGTTGAATGAGAGGATCAGAAGAGTTGGTTCATCCAATCAGTCATAAATGTAGATGCTAATTTCTAAAATGGTGTAAGAACACAAAGGAAATTAGAAGCAAATCTGATTTCTATTTCCTTTTCTCTTTAAATCATTTCCTGCCAACTCCTACCTTTTATTTATTTTTACAATTCTTCCTGACTCCTCTTTTACTTGGATTTTCTCTGACATGCTTAAATAAGTTGTTCAAACATGTGACATTACATGGGTTGTCAGTGATGGGTCATGGAAAAGTAGGACACAGCTGACTGTTGGTGACTTGAGTACCAGGAGATGGTGAAACCACATGAGAGCTATACACTGTGTTACACTGTGGCAAGGAGCTTCCTGTTGAGATACTGCTAAACCTCACAGGGAAAATGAAAAAGGTCAAGGGTCACCTACAAATAAAAAAACAACTGTTAGAAGAAATGTAAAGTGTTTAGTAGACTTTTTGTTCAAACTGAAATCTTAATAATTGCCCTCATTTATGAGTCAGCAATAGGTCTAGGTGTCTCACATACATGATATCTAATCTTTACAGATTTATTCAAGGTAAACATTCTTATTCACATTTTATAAATGAAACTGGAATTCAGAGTAAAATTAGGTATTTGAACCCAGCTTTGACCCTTACCCCCATATCACCCTGCCTTCCACTTTTGACAAGAAATATAAAGTATTAAAAACTGGCCTTGGAGCATGTAATTAGTTTTATGCATTAATTTAGCTGACCATGGTGCCTAGATATGTGGTCAAACATCATTCTGGATGTTTCTTTGAGGGTGTTTTCAGAGGAAAGGTTAACATTTAAATTGATGGACTAAAGCAGATTGCCCTCCATAATGTGGGTGGGCCTCATCCAATCAATTGAAGGCATGCATAGACCAGGCAGATTGACCTCCCCTGAGCCAAGAGGAATTCTGCCAGCATTGGGCATTCAGACTCGAACTGTAGCAACAGTGCTGTTCCCTGGGTCTCTAGCCTACAGGCCTACCCTGCAGATCTTGGACATGCCAGCCTCTATAATTGCATAAGCCACTTTCTTAAAATAAATCATTCTCTCTCATATATGTATATGTATATATATGTATCATATATATATCATATATATATCATATATATCTTTCTATATCTATATCATCTATATATTTATCTATATATCTATCTATATCTATCTGTGTCTCTTAAGAACCCCATCTAATGGGGTGACTGGCTGACTCAGTCAAGTGTCTAACTTTCGCTCAGGTCATGATCTCACAGTTCTGACAGTTTGAGCCCCACATGGGGTTTTCTGCTTTCAGCATGGAGTGCACTTTGGATTCTCTGTCTCCTCTCTCTGCTCTTCCTCTGCTCACATGCATGCTCTCTTTCTGTCAAAAATTAATAAACATTTTTTAATTAAAAAAAAACCCATCTAATACAGAGGGAGAGAGGATTATAAAATAGAGGGAAGAAAACAGTGTTTTCAGAGATGAATGGTGGTATATTACAAACCAAAATAACCAGAGAGAAAGTGAAGTCAATTCACTGTTATAGGCTATTCTGAACTGCTTTCTTGCAGCTTCAGTGGTTTCTCTGGGAATGGCATAGCCACGTATACCAAGGGGTAAGGGAGTCAATCTAAAGATGCTGAGGCCACATTAGTGCCCTCTCCCAGCTTGTAATAATGCATCTGTGGCAGAATTTCTCTTCCTGGACTTATAGGAGGACTACTTTTCCCAGTCTCCTTTACAGTTAGGGGTGATGATGTGACTGAGCTCTAGTCAATGAAATGTGGGTGGTGTGATGTAAACTACTTCCTGGCTTGGCCCACAAAAATTTCTGTAATCCTCCAACTCTCTTGTCTACTGTTCCAGCAATCTGGGAAGTCCATATTCAAAATGAGTTGACTAGAAGATAGAGGAGGGCCACCAGTACCATATTAAATTTTGTATGAGCAAGAAATACCCTTTTAAAAAATGTTTATTTATTTTTGAGAGAGAGAGAGAGCATGAGGAGGGGAGGGGCAAAGGGAGAGGGACACAGAAGCAGGCTGAGCTGTCAGCACAGAGTCTGACACAGGGCTCAAACCCTCGAACTGTGATATTATGACATGAGCCAAAGTCAGATACGTAACTGACTGAGCCACCTAGGTGCCCCAAGAAAAAGCCTTTTAAGCACAATTAACTCACTGAGATTTGGGGTTTATTGGTTCCCACCTCTTAAGCTATTTGGTGCTGACAAAGGCAGCATCCATTAGTCTCCGTATTAGTTAGAAAAAGAGAGGCTGCTATAACTAAGAGAGTCAATGATACAATGTTTTTAAAATATACCATGGGCGCCTGGGTGACTTGGTTAAGCATCCGACTTTGGCTCAGGTCAGAGCTGACAGCTCCAAGCCTGGAACCCTTTTGGATTCTGTGTCTGCCTCTCTCTCTCTGCCCCTCCCCCACTCATGCTCTGTCTTTCTCTCAAAAATAAATAAACATTAAAAATTTTTTAAATAGACTAACCAAATGATCTGTTTACACAAGCTGTGCCAGCGTGATTATTCTCACAGGTGTCTCATTTTGATGATAACTTACATGGACACCCTACTTAAAGAACAAAGAACTTTATATCTCTCTCACTTCACAGTCCAAAGTGAGCACTCCTGCCTGCCAGCTCTGCCCTGAGTTCCTTTTATTTAATTGTGCTCTGCAGACTTCAGGACACTGTTGTCATCTGGATGGTTGAAGTGCGGCTGCTGCCATGCAGAGATTGTCATCAGTGACTTTTTGATTTTTGAATCTTTTGATTCCCATGGTTAAAGAAAGACCAAAGTGGAGCGCACAGTTTGAATATACCTCTAGCCCAACACTCTGAGTCACGTAATCAAAACATAAAACTGTCCTGATTTTTCCAAAATGCTGACTCTGACCTTAAACAAAACTTAAGCCTTCTTCATGTCAGCATAACCTATAGCTTCCTAGTCAACTACATATGAGTATGTTTATGCTGTGCTTCTACCCTAAAAAGAATATCAGTTTCTAGTAACCAATCACAGTAGAAAACAAATGTGTTTCCTCATGCTCTATAAATTGAGCTGTAACTTCTGAGAGCCAGCTATACCCACTTTTGGTTTGAAGTCTCCCTGTTTGCAAATAGTTTGTTTCTGGCTCAATAAAATATTCATACCAAGTCAGTCTCTCTGGATTTTCTTTTGATACCATTCTAGACTGTAAGCACAAAGAGACCAAAGTCCTAGTCTTTTTTTTTTTTTTCTAACTTCTTATTTTGAGATCATTAGATTCACAAGCAGTTGTTAAGAATACAGAGATCCATGAGATTCTGGGGTGACTCAGCTGGTTAAGACTGGTTCTTGACTTCGGCTCAGGTCATGATCTCATGGTTCCTGGGTTCAAGCCCCATATTGGGCTCTGCACTGGCAGTGTGGAGCCTTCTTGGGATTCTCTCTCCCTCTCTCTCTCTGCCCCTCCCCCTCTCCCTCTCTCTCTCTCTCTCTCTCTCTCAAAATAAACAAACATAAAATAAAAGAATACAGAGATCCTTTACCTAGTTTCTTTGCAAAACTGTAATATAATATCACAACTAGTATGTCAATATTGGTGCAAGCCAAAGATCTTGTACAGATTTCCTCAGTTTTACTTGTACTCATGTATGTGTGTTATTTAGTTCTATGCAATTTTATCACAGGTGAAGATTTGTGTGAACACCACCACAGTCAAGATGCAGACTGCTCACTAATACTTCCTCTCAGGCCTAGAGCAATGCCTGTCACAAAGAAGACACTCAGTAGATACTCACTGAGTGAATGAATGGATGCTGTACTAGCCAGGGTGCTCAGAAGCCATAACAGCAATGCAAAAATCCACCAATGTAAATGACATACATATAACAGTCCAGAGCTAGGATTGGAGGGACAGCTGTGCCATCTACCTCTGGGCCAGGTGATTGCTGCAGCCCCACCATGTCCTCAGCTGATGGGCAGGGGAAAGTTAGGGTGTGTCCAGTCCTTACAAGTACAAGGCCTGGACGTTGCACACATTGCTTTCCCTCACATCCCTTTGGCCAGAATTTAGTTGCAAGGACACACCAAGTTATAAGGGAGGCTGAGATTGATTGTACTATCTGCTTGCCATTGATCTTCCTCTCCCAGCGCTTGGCAAGGTTCCTCATGGTATAGAGTACTTCCATACCCTAATGATGCCCAGGGGAATGTGGGCAGAAGTAACAGTGTGTCAGTTCTGAGCCAAGGCCATGAGTGGCCTCTTGTGTTTCTCCTCACCCCACTAGCATGGCTGTCGCCCTGCATGAGAAGAGCCTGCCCCAGGAAGCTATTGGTTCAGAGGATGAGACAAGTGAAGCCAACCCTAAATCTGTCCATGGACTGACGCAGAGCTGTCTCTGCTGAACTGCAAGAAAAATAAATGGCTTTTTTGGGGGGAGGCCACTGAGATTTTGGGGGTGCTTGTTATGCAGCATAAATGCAGCAGAAACTTACTGCAGTGGCCATGAGTTCAGCCTTAACTGAGGAGTTCTACTGTTAAAGGGAAGAACACACGTTAGTGTACTGCGAGAATTCTGTGCATATGAGAGGGGTTCCTCCCTGGACAGGGCAAAGACAACTCAATCCTGTGGGGAACTCCTTTAGAAGTCCAGGGCATTGCCTAGCCAGTTTAGTTAGCATGAATATAATGTAATGGGAAGCACTTTCCTGGGACTGTATTGTGGATGGAAGCCCTAGAGACAGGCTGACCTGGGGCCAACTGGAATGGTGAGAACAGACTGGGAACTCCTTGGTCTGGAGGCATCTTGGAAATGGAGGGTCGGTTCTGTGTGGGAGAATGATGATAAAGGAAAACTGTGTCTTAACAAATAAAACTGTCACATTAACCAAAACTTTGGGAAGAATTTTCTCTGTGAGTCAAGAGATGGTGCTAATAATAGAAGCCTGAAATAAATGTTTTGCCATACTTAATAGCTAATCAGTGTTTGTTGCCAATATAACTGTAGAAAAAGCTGCCATTCTAATCTGCACTATATACAAGATTTGGAATGCATGGAAAGAGTACTGATGCACATACCAGATCATTCAAACTTTACCTCTAAAAGGATCATTTCTCCACAGTGCCTTGGCATCTCAGCATTCACAGTTTGAGTGATAAATGAAGCTTTTTAAAGAAAGCAGCTCTCTGTACTACTTGCTGATTAATCTGCCAGGAATTTGGGTGTGCAGAATTGGCATCAAATTTCTTCTACCCGGGAAACTGCTGGAAATATTCAAGAGTTAAAAAGCTTTCAAAAGCACAGCAATTTAGGTGTAAATATCCATTTTGAGGTAGATGAATTAGTCCCTGATAAAGTAGTGACTGCTTACTCGAACTGAGGAAAATAAAACATTTCTTCAAATGAGGTGCCTGGGTAGCTCAGTTGGTTAAGCATTTTGACTCTTGATTTTGGCTCAGGTCATGAGATCCAGCCCTCTGTTGGGCTCCGTGCTGACAGCGTAGAGCCTACTTAGGATTCTCTCCTTCTCTCTCTGCCTTTCCCTGGTTTGTGTTCTCTCTCAGAATAAATAAACTTAAAAAAAAAATTCTTCAATACAAATATATCCTAAATTTTACTTAGGTTGTTTTTGTCTGTTTGTTGTTTTTGGTTTTTGTACTTATCTTACTACTTTTTATTATGAAAATTTAAAAACACCTAAAAATATTGAAAGGCTAGAACCACAAATGCCTTTCATCTAGATTCAACTGTTGTTAATGTCTTACCATATTTGCTTTTTCTCCTTCTCTCCCCCCTCCCCATATACCAAAACACACCAGTTTTGAAAATAAGTTATTAATATGACATCATGATCTCTAAATACTTCAGCATGAATCTCCTAAAAACAAGGGTAATCTCTTATATAACCACAATGCCACTATCACACCTAAGAAAATTAATAATCATTCTATTATCATAACTAATATCAAAGCCATCTTTAAATTTTCCCAATTGTCTCCTAAAGATTTCTATGCAATTCCCCCATGATCTAATCAAGATTTGTGGATTCCATCTGGAGGTTAATCTGGAAACTCCCCCCACCTTAACTTCTGTTTGGTTTTAACTTATGTTGTTGACTTTTCAAGAGTCCAGGCCAGGTAACTTATACAAAGTCACACATTCCTGGGGCACCTGGATGGCTCAGTCAGTTAAGTGTCTGATTCTTGATCTTGGCTCAGGTCGTGATCTTGTGGTTCTTGAGATCAAGCCCCCTGTAGGGCTCTGTCCTGACAGCACGGACCTCTCCCACTTGCCCCCCCCCCCAACTCCCTCACGTCTCAAAATAAATAAACATTAAAAAAAATAAAGTCACACATTCTTCATTTGTCTGATTGTTTCCAGATGGGGTTCTTTAACTTTTACTTTTAAGACTGTATTGTCCTTAAAATAGAAGTTAGGTCTGAAGGCTTGATCAGGTTTAGGTTAATTTTTTTTTTGGGGGGGGCGGAATACTTCAGAGGAATCTCATGAGGATGGTCGTACATTGGGTTTTCCCACTACTGGTGATGCTAAGAATGATGACTTACTTGGCTGAGAAAGTGACTGCCTAACCTCCATGGAAAAGTATCTGCCTGGAAACAGAGACAGAGGCAAAGTTCACAGGCTAATGCTTTATGAGACGTACAATCCTATGAATGCAAAAAAAAAAAAAAAAAAAGGCGGGGGCAGAAAGGGAGGGAAAATGAATACAATGTAGTTTGTTGCCAAGCTGCCCATGATTTCATAAGCAGCCTTACTTGGTCTTGTGGGACATCTTTGGAGGTGCTCTGTGGCACCACTGCATCTGGGTGGAGTCCTTCTCTGGCACAAAGCCCACAGTGTACTAATACCCCTGTACTTCTGGAATGTGTTGCCAATGCCTCCAGGCAGCCACTGGGAAAGCCAGGGCTTCTGTGGGTTCCACTGTGTTGGACTTGGATATAGGAGCTTCTATGCACCTGGCAGGTGTAATGACAATCTTGCCAAAGGCAAAGATGTCCGTCATTGTAGGAGGTGAGCTGACAAGATGGAGGCTGAAGCTTTACAACCATCATTGGGACCTCTTTACCCAGGAGGGCAAGTGGGTCCTGAAAGGCAGGCAGGGCCAAATGCATCTGTGGGGATGGGCATACATTGTATCCAATACCAAAGGAACATCTTTTTCTTTGAAATTAGTAATGATATGTGGAATGGTACTTTGCCCCTATAGGAATATCCTATTGCCCAACCACTTTTTTTAAAAGTTATTTTTTGTAATTGATTTTTTTTTGAGAGAGAGAGAGAGAGAGAGAGAGAGAGAGAGAGAGAGAGAGAGACAGTGCAAGTGAGCAAGAGGCAGGGGTGGGGCAGAATCCCATGAGAAGCAGAGAGAGGGACAGAGAGGGACAGAGAGAGAGAGAGAAGCAGGGCTCACCTGGGCTCATGTTTTACCCAGCAGAGCTCATGCTCACCCGATGTGGGACTCAAAGTCATGAACTGTGAGCTCATGACCTGAGCTGAAGTCAGATGCTTAACAACTGAGCCACCCAGGCGCTCCTAACTACTTTTTATGTGATGGTTTTAGTACTCATTGATTATTCTTGCCTGAACCAATTATTACATCAGAAGTTGCAAGATATGGGGCCTAGCTGTGCCCACTGCTACTATACTATGGTGCCATTGCCTCTGGGCTCTTCAGGAACACAACTAGGAGTGTGTGTGTGTGTGTGTGTGTGTGTGTGTGTGTGTGTGTATATGTGTGTGTGTGTGTGTTCATATTGTTATTGGCATTATTAAATAGCATTTTTCTTAAAATGCTTTTTATATTTTATCTTTTCTCTTTCATATTGAAAATTCTTGGTTCCCAATAATATTAATGTATTTATAGTCAGAGTGGTGTGTTCAAATTACCCAAAATAACTTTCTTGTTCATTGTTGGTTCAGTAACTAATTTTATATAGAATTAGGTCATTAGTTTCTTTTAAGGTCCAGGCTTAAGGCATTTCCCTTTTGATGTACTTTTGTTTCAGAGTATATAAAATACATACTTCAAAAATCAACACTGTATCAAAACATTTAGTCACAGAAGCCTCACTCCCATGCATTATCCTCTCCACTCTGTTTCATTTTCATTAATTTCTGGTTTCTCCTTTCTGGTATTTCTTTTTGCCAAAATCAGCAAATACATAGATATAGTTGATCCTTGAACAACATGAGGGTTAGGGGTACTGACCCCCCGTGTAGTTGAAAATCCATATACAACTTTTGACTCCTCCAAAACTTAACTATTAATACCTTACTATAATAAGTATTATATACTATATTCCTATAAAAAAGTAAGCTAGAGAAAAGGTTATTAAGAAAATCATAAGGAAGAGAAAATAGATTTACTATACTGTACTGTATTTATAGAAAACAAATCCATGTATAAGTGGGCCCATGCAGTTCAAACTGTGTTATTCAAGAGTCAAATATATTTTTTAATTGCCCCTTCTTTCTTACACGAAATGAAGAATACTATATATTCTTGTTCTTTGTCTAGATTTTTTTCTTAATAACATATATCCAAGGAATTGTTCCATACTGGTTCACAGATAACTTAAATGCTGAAATTCATTTACTGTGATATATATATATATATATATATATCAAGTGTATTAGTCAGGGTAGGCCAGGCAATGTTGCAGTAACAAAGAAACCCTAAATCTTTACAAATAAAGGTTGGTTTCTTGCTTACATAAAGTCCTATGTAGTTTAGGGCACTATCCTGTGTTTAATACATGACTTGGGACATAGGTCCTCTATGGGAGCCAGGCTGGGTAGCCAGGGCTGGAAATAGCCCATGCCAGAGCCCAGTCACATAGCCCCAAACCAATACAAGGAAGGTTGAAAATATGTCTCATGTTCATGAAGAGGAAACAGAAATGGTGAATTATATAGTATTCTCTGCCACACCAGACTTTACATTCATTCTCTCATATAAATCCCATAACAGCTCTACAAGTTAGGTACTTTTATTATGTCCATCTTACAGCTAAAGACATGGAAGCTTCAAGCCTTTATATGCCTTTCAAAATTACAGTCAGGATCAGTTTCAGATCCAGGTGTTATTTGGTATTGTCCACTAAAAAAGCACAGCAAATCCATCTCATCTATCGATAAATGAAAAATTTGGAGGGACATTGGAGATCAGAGCAATTGGTGTAGGACAATAAATATTTAGGCTTTGGATTTATAAGCTTTTTTTTTTTTTTTTTTTTTTACAAAAGAGTGCAAAATAAAAATTAAATTCCTGGAACAATACAGACTAAAACTCACAGGACACAATGTTTCAGTAACATTGGACGATAAAACAGTTTTATTTATAATTTCTGAATCAAGAGCTAATTGTTACAGGAATTTTTTAAAGTTCAAAGTGAGACTGTAAACATTTTTTCTTCCTCTTCCTAAGTAAAAACATAATATGTTCACTGCATGAGAGAAATAATGACTCTTTCAAAACCATTTGGGATTGCTCTGAGGAATTACGCCAGGTAATCTCCAAGGATTTTTTTTTTAATGTTTATTTATTTTTGAGAGAGGGAGTGTGAGCAGGGGAGAGGCAGAGAGAGGGAGACAGAGAATCTGAAGCAGGCTCTGCATTGTCAGTGCAAAAAGCTTTATGTGAGGCTCGATCCCACAAACCATGAAATTATGACTTGAGTGGAAGTCCTATGCTGGGCCAACTGAGCCACCCAGGTGACCCATCATATCCAAGGATTTTAAAGTTCAAAAACCTTCCTTTTAGAGGAGGAAATGAAATAAATTTTAAAGGGCATTTGGACAGTGCCTTTAGTCCCATATTATTTATTGCATTTATATAATATATTTATATTATTATGTTTATTGCCCAAGATTGGGTACAATACTGGATTCCAGTGTGTGTTTTTAGCAAGTGACTGCAGCAAAATGAAAGAACTCCACTTTAAATGAAGCACTAGCGATCCATATATGCAAGAGACTGCAGATTCCATGAAAAGGTAAGGTAGTTCCAGAAGGTGACTTTTCCAGAACAGGACAAAGCTCACCCTCACCTGTGAGTGTGAAGCAAACTCATCCTGGCTGTTGATCCAACACAGGTTTCATAATATGATCCTGAAAGTAACAACATCTTAGTTAGCAGTGGTTTTCAAACATTTTGGACCCTGACTATAGTAAGAAATATTGTTAGCCATGTATACACACATTCACTCACGGATGCAAAGTTTCATGAGACATAATATAGGCAAAACACTCTGATCCTCTCCCCTTAACCTACTCTACTCTATACCCTATCTTTCCCCAAATGCTGGCATGCCTGTATTCACAATCTATAAGACTGGCTGTGTGAAATCCCTATGCTATTATTGCCTGTTGCTTTGGCTGGTCAATCAAATTGGCCTGTGTAGAATATTTATTTTCTCTTTTTGTCCCATAGCTCCCAGAAGGAAGAGGGCCTCAGTGCTTGGATAGGGTACTATCACCTCAGAATCAGTAACCAAACCCTGGAGCTTGGAGGACTCAGTGCTATTTATAGAAGTTGCCCCTACTGCTTTAATTCCATCTTCAAAACTGTTCAGGTTCACTTAGCATGTTGACATGTCACTAGGATTGCCAGATTTAGCCAAGCAAAGCAAACAAACCAAGATGCCCAGTTACATTTGAATTTCAGATAAACAATGAATATTCCTAGTGTATGTTCCATGCAATAACAGTAAGTCCTTGTTCATCTGAAGTTCAAATGCAACTGGGTGTTTTGTATTGTATCTGACAATCCAGCTGGCTGCACACCCTGTTTCCCTTTACCTTGAATGTCCTAGATCTTAAGAATAGATCTAGGTTGGACTGCATGTGGGCCCTGCTCTTGGGAGGGGGCACATTTTGGCTCAGTCTCCTTCTGCTCTCCTCAGTTTTAACTGTTGGATACTCACCCTATAGCCCCCTGCAGGGTTCTCTCATCTGGTGGGCACCCACTTAGACATGGCACTGGGGAGACAATGTGGCACAAATGCTGCTCCTGCTGTGTCCACTTGACCTTCAGGTCCCCCTGGAACCTTGGCATCCAAGTCTCAGGGATACAGGCTGTTCCACTGCCACCTCTAGCTCAGAGACAAAGGGACAGTCGCCATCCCTATCCAGTTTTGAACAGAATCCCAGTCTCTATTTCCTGTAGCCATTCCAATCTCTAGAAGTGATCTTTTCCACAAAGGAGGGCCTATAGGGAGGACAGAGAATTGCTTCCCACTCCACTCCTCCCCAGCCTACATCTTTAGCCTCTTACCTGCTTCCAATCCTGTATATCTCAAAGAAAAGTCTTGCCTTTCCATGAAAGCACACTATCCGTCCACACAGGCCAAGTCTCTTCATCCCCTCAGAATTAAGACCTTTGGACTTGGTTTTTCTTCTCATTTACCCCTCTCCCCAGGAAAATTGGTCATTATTTGAAATTGCTCACAAATGGATGGTTTAGGGAAGTGCTAGGATCTTCTCCGCCTCCTGCTATTCAGGTTGTTCTGGCTGTTCCCATAACATTTGGTTAATGGCAAGAATAAATTTCACCTCTTGGTCAAAGCTTGGGCTATGAGTTTTGAGCTTGGGGGCCTTACAGGGCCTCTCTCCATGGCTTGTGTTGTGTTGTAAAGCTGTTGCTGTGTTTCTTCATTGGGCTGTAACCAGCCTGAGGTCAGGGGCTCCACATTTGTGGAATCAGTACATAAAGTGGAGTCGGCTGCAGGTGGACAGAGAGAGTTGAAAAGTATGGGCCATGATCCTTGCTGTCCCTTCCTTTTGCTTTCATTACACCTTTTCAATAAACACATCTTCTTCCCTCTGATTGCCAAGATGCTTCAAGACATGCTGCCCATGCCACAATTTCTTCTGGGGTCTTCCTTCCCTTTGTTAACACCTTCTTATCCAGATCTTTCTGCCAGGGCTGTCTGGGTCTTCTCAAGTGGGTTTAAAAAACTCAATACAACAAAACTAATCATTGTTAATGTCTAAAAGGTTGACCCTGGGATAAATTTGAAATCCCATATTAAAAAAATAAAACCTCACAGATATTTATTAAGTTCTGCTATGTGTGCCTTAACACATAAGGTTAAGACACAAGTTCCTGCATTCAAGAACCATAGTGGAAGTCAAGATCTGAATACATAAAAAAGCCATTTAGGGATGACCCTAAGAGACTAGTAGATAATAAAATGCATTTGAAGTGACTTGTAAAGGTCACATAATGACACTGTGTTTCATCATTTGTGGAATCACAGAAACTTTGATCAGATTATCCCTAAAGTTTCCTTACTTGTTCCAAATAAATTACCAACTAGATTATTTAAATTTTATATAATAAAATAACAAGATATTGTATTCACTAAGTGCCAGGCACTATTGCTGACAGCTGCTCCAGTCTTTACAAGAATACCATGAGGTGGCTATTATTCGTTTCCCACTTGGCAGGTATGGAAATTTAGGCATTGAGGTTAAGAATTTGCCCACAGCACAGAGCTCTGTGGTAGAGCTGGCATATGAACCCAAGGCAACAGGCTCTTGAGTGTACATGACACAGCTGTGCCATAGTGTCTCTCCGCAGGCCTAAACTCATGCTTTCCAGTACTTACTTTTCAGGTTGCACTTCCTCACATTTTTAATAGGGAAACACTGCACTGTTCTTGGAATGCCCATACTATTCTCCATTACTCAACAAACTTAGCCCTCTAGGTTGAAACTTGTACAATTTGTAACCTAGTTTCTAACATTTTCTTGGCTGTGTATCTTTTTAGGGGTTTGGTTTACTGAAATCTGTAAATTTCACTCAGATTTTAGCTCAGAAGTCCTGCCTCATTTACCATGTCATGTTTATCAGGTTAAATCTTCTACGTTTTGTATCTCTCTTCTAACCTTCCTTAAGTTTGATACCACACCTTCCCAGGTGGCATTTTCATATAGTGCTTCACTAAAACTTGGGTTTCCTCTCTGGCTGCTCATGACTAGCCTATAGCCACTCACACTCCCCTGGAGTCTCTCCAGATACTGCTGGGGGTTGGGTGGAACTGAAAAATATGGAAAGGAGTAAGACAGTTATACCATAATGAATTCCAATACAAGGTAAAGAAGAATCAGTACTGACAACTACTGAGGTTTCAAAGAGGATGTGGCATTTGAGCTGATGATAACGGACTTCTGAAGACTTTGGGGGAGGAAGAGAAGGAAGAAGTACAGCCCAGGCTGAGGGAAAGGAGATGAATCTGGAGTCTCCATGTACCTCAGACCTAAGATCCCTGGTCTGTTCCCTGGAATGAAATGCCTGTGATATTCCAGGTATTGTCAAAGCCCAGAAAAAAGTAAATTAATTTTTTTCTTGGAATATTCTTCTCACTCTAAATTGTAGATGAGTATATCTGATCCATTTCAGATATCACACCCAATTCTCTGCTGAAATTCCAATTGTTTTTTGCCCACTCAAGAAGGCATGTTAGAATGCAAGCATGCAAGCTTGCTATTATTTCCACAGACATGACCTCAAATGGGTCTGATTATTTAGGAGGGTCAATCACCTAAAAAAGTCAGCCCTTTAATAGCTACTAGGAATGAATCAGTGTGTGACACAACACAGAGGTAACTGCCATGCAGCAGTGAGAAAACTGGGAGGTGGCAGGCACAGAAAATGATTAACTCCCAGAAGCCTGTGGCTTCCCCCCACCTCCCTAAACAGTTTCCAGACAATTCCTACTGAGCGTTTGTTGGGATGTTGGGTTGCCTTTAACTTACATTCTTCCATTATTCTGAAGTAGCCTATTGCGGGGCCAGGGGACATATAAGAAAGCAAACATATCTAGCAAAAGATCAGAGATGGTCTTTTGAAAGATTTATGTATGTCCTTTCCTTTTTATGACTAATAAATATTATTACTAAAAGTTATTTAAAATGTTTCCAATAATAAGAAATGGTTATTCTAATTTAAAACCCATTTCAGGGGTGCCTGGATGGCTCAGTTGGTTAAGCGTCTGACTCTTGATTTTGACTCAGGTTAGGTTGTGGGAGCCAGCCCCACATCAGACTCTGAGCACTGAGCCTGCTTAAGGTTCTCTCTCTCCCTCTGCCCCTCTCCCCCATTTGCACGCTGTCTCTCAAAAAATAAATAAAAATAGAAATAAAAAAATAATAAAACCCATTTCAAAAAAGATAAAGGAATTATAAGGTTATAATTATAGCATAGTTTGAGGTTAGTAGTTGTAATTGTTTTCTTCCAAGTACTTTCAACTGCTCCTATATGAGGAGAAGCTTTAAAGGATTTGGTTGGGGTATGTGAAAGCTGGTTACTGCAGTCAGGGCCTTTAGAATCCAGGCACCCTGACACCAAAACCAGTTTAGATTATAAGGAGTAGGAATGTTCCTGTTTGAGCTTGGTTCTGCTTGGAGTAAGGCATTTATGACCCCAAACCAGGAACTACTCCTCCTTCCCTTTAAGACCTTGCTGGTGACCCACTTACCCCCTTTAAATGACCTTAAAAAGCAACTATTCCTGATTAATTTTACATCCCTGTAAACACTCTTTACTTCAGTACTTCTGAAATGTTTTGTTTTTTCCTGCAAATTTCTTTGTTCTTTCTTGAGAGTAAGTCTCCTCTTTCCCCATGACTGATCTATCCTGAAGGCAAAAGGCACTTCTATTTTGGACTGTGTTCCCTTGACTTCTCCCTTCTACATCTCTTCTTCCTTCCCAGCTACCCCTACAACCTGTGGAGCTCAGTACAGGAAAACCTCACCCTCCTGGCATCAGGATCCAAGGTTTTTTATACTCAACAGGTAGCCAAACAATTCTCACTAATGGAGCTGGTCTAAGGAAATATTGACCTGAGCAAATGCTCATGGTTTAAATGCAAATTCACAGATTTAAAAACAAACCAAATGGGATGCCTGGGTGGCTTAGTCGGTTAAGCGTCGTCGTACTTTGGCTCAGGTCATGATCTCATGGTTTGTGAGTTTGAGCCCCGCATAAGGCTCTGTTCTGACAGCTCAGAGCCTGGAGCCTGCTTTGGATTCTGTGTCTCCTTCTCTCCCCCACTTGTGCTCCTCCCCCACTTGTGCTCTGTCTCTCAAAAATAAGTAAATGTAAAAAAAAAATTTTTTTTAAACAAACCAAGTAGTCAGAACTTGTAATTGTTAAAGAAAGGTACTCAAAAGCAGACCAGCTTTCACTATGGCATAATCACACTTTGAGAGCCCTGAGAAAGGGACAGGCCAGGTGAGAAACAGGAGTAGCTTTGTAAGGGAGGAGGGGGATAAGGTAGGTGCTCAGGGCTTTCTCTGTTCTCAGATAGAGAGGGCATTAAGTGATCTCCCATGAAAACTCAATGTGATCCAGCATCCTAGCACTTTCTGATTGCTATCTGTAAACTTTTAAACCCCATAGATATTTACATTGCTCTTTGCAGCAATGTAAATGAGCAATGAGTTCCCACAGCCTTGGTTTCATTTGATCCTCATGAATACTTTGCCAGGGGTAAAGGATAGATTTCATTATCTGCACCTTGGAAAAGGAAACCAAATCTTCCACCGCAGAAATCAGAGAAGCCAGGATCTGAGCTGGCAGGTAAATGTTAACTGAATTAAACAAACACAGAAATATATGAGTGTTTTAAGGTAAACAGGTCTCTGTCCTTAAGATCATAATCCAGTTGGGGAGAAATGCTCAAAATTAAAATAATTAAAATAATAATACAATTTAATATGGAAAAATCAGATACAAGATGATGAGTGCATCCTTCTTTGTGAAATGAAGAAAGTGCTATGGTTTTAAGTGTACTTAAATAACATTCATCCCATGACTGAACTGAAATCCCCAGAGTCTGCCACTTGCCATCCAACCTTCATCTCAAGTCTCTGCTTAATATTCTAGGTTTTACTAGGATTCCTTAGTGTCTGTAAAAAGTCCAGCTTTACACTTAGCTATGGTGATGTCTGAGCTTGTCACATCCTCTTCAGTCCTGTATTTGCAGTGCAACTCTGGCCCTCCTGACTCCCCCCCAACCCCCCGCCTTTTTTTAGGCCACAAGGAACACGAAAAAGGGGGTGGGGAATATCCAT
This sequence comes from Prionailurus viverrinus, assembly GCF_022837055.1. NCBI lineage: Eukaryota > Metazoa > Chordata > Mammalia > Carnivora > Felidae > Prionailurus > Prionailurus viverrinus. The sequence continues at coordinate 89,456,945 of NC_062561.1, read as the reverse complement.
CTTCAGTGTTCCAGAAAAGTCCACCTTCACCTCCTGGAATTAATGAAGGGAGTAGAGTTTAGAGAATGGCATGGTAACTAACGAATCAGACATTAAAGAGGATGTTTTAGGAAAGAATACCAACCAGGCCAAAGAGAAAGTGAGAGAGAAGGCAAAGATAGAACATGCCCATGGTAAGGATTATCTCTACCAGACACAGAAGAATCATGGTATGATAATTACGTGTGTATCAATAGGGATAACAAATAGGGATGACAGATCATTTAAAATTGAGATTTCCAAAAATCCAGGAAGGCATTGGGTATCACTGCTCTCCAGAACACACAAATTATCCCCCAACGCCTCCTCCTTCACCTGGGGATTCTGTGGCCTTCTGTGTGGAGATTGTGGTCCTGTCCCATTATTCACTCCTTATACCACATTGGCAAAAACAGATACAAAAGTCTCTAGTTTACTCCTAAGTATTAATTTATTCTGAACGCAGAGCATAGGCAGCAAGACCAGACCTCTGGCCTAACTGCTGCTGACTTCTACAATATCAAATGAGCACAAAGATAGATTTAAAAGGCAAGTGGGGCGCCTGGGTGGCTCAGTCGGTTGGGCAGCCGACTTCGGCTCAGGTCATGATCTCGCGGTCCGTGAGTTCGAGCCCCGCGTCGGGCTCTGGGCTGATGGCTCAGAGCCTGGAGCCTGCTTCTGATTCTGTGTCTCCCTCTCTCTCTGCCCCTCCCCCGTTCATGCTGTGTCTCTCTCTGTCTCAAAAATAAATAAAACGTTAAAAAAAATTTTTTAAAGGCAAGTAACAAACTGGGAAAATATTTGCAGCACAAGTAACAATATTTTATTTTATATTATATAAGAGTTCTAGCAAAGGAGTAACACAAAGATGAGTCCCCATGGGCAAAAGATACAAGTAGACAATTCACAAAAGTGATGTATACAAGCAGGTTCCACTTTACTAGTAATGAGAACATAATTTAAAAGCAATACAAAACCACTCTTCTATCAGGTTGGTAAAGATGACAAAGAATGAAAAGACAGTGTTGGCAGGTGTAGAGAAAAGGACCCTCCTGCCCACTGGTGTCAAAGCAGTGCCACCCTTCTGTAGCATCAAAAACCTTCAAAAACGAGTGCACCTTTTGACAACAGTTTCAGTATTTTATACTAAGAAAATAATTAGGGATGTGCACAGAGATTTAGCTACAAGTAATTTTACAAAAGTGAAAATTTAGAAACAACCCAAATGTACAAAAAACAGGGATTGTAATTATGGTACATTTGTATAATAGAATACCGAGCAGTCATTAAAAATGCCATAGAAGTATATTTTTTGACGTGGAAAAATGTTAAGCAATTAAATATTAAATATTAAGCAATTAAAGCTAATTATGATTCTAACTATATATATATATATATGGAACAAATATATATATATAGGCTTGATTACTTCTGGATTTTTTTTTCCATTTTGCTTATTTATGGTTTACTGCTTTTCCGTAATGCATGTCCATTTCTTTTATAACAATTTTAATGTTTATTTATTTTTGAGCTGTCAGCACAGAACCTGATGCTGGGCTCAAACCCACGGCAGCTAGATCATGACCTGAGCTGAAGTCAGATGCTTAACCAACTGAGTCACCCAGACACCCCTCTTTTAAAATAATTTTTAAAAAACAGGTAATTATGTGAGGGTAAAAGGATAGAAAAGGCATTAATAAATTCTGAATTCACTGGGATTAAACTGTAACTGAACATTAATAAATAAACAAATCATAAAGTGTCAGCATTTACCTTGAATTAGACTTAGGTTTTTTGCCATCAGAGGTAATAAGGCCTAGAATTAAAAGTGACTTGAGTTATAGAAAATACAGTTATAATTCAGGCATAACCAGTCTTTGAACTGTAAAATCTGTACCTATTACATGTTTATATGTGTGTATAGAAAATATTTGGGGGTGTCTGGGTGGCTCAGTCGGTTAAGCATCTGACCTCAGCGTAGGTCATGATCTTGCGGTTCATGAGTTTGAGACCCGTGTAGGGCTCTGTGCTGACAGCTCAGAGCCTGAAGCCTTCTCTGGATTCTGTGTCTCCCTCTCTCTCTACCCTTCCCCCGCTCTTACTCACTCTCTCTCAAAAATAAATAAAACATTAAGAAAAATATTTGGAAGGATATCAACTAAATTTAAAAGTAGTCCTCTTAGCAGGGTGTGATTAGTGGAGGAAGGGAGATAATTAACTTTTTCTTGACACTACTCTATACTGTTTGTTATAACAAGCATGCAAAAATCTGAGTACCTTTAAAAAGCAAAAATGGTTCTAATTACAAATATCTAGAAATGTGGACAGTATCTATGGTATGGAAAAAATTAATAATGCAAAATAATGTATACTATGCCCATAACTATGTCATGTATCTACAGGTGAGAAAGGCTGGGATGGGAAAACTCTATCATGGAAATAGTTGTTCAAGTTCATTTATGTGTTCACTTATTCCACAAATATTTGTTGAGTACCTACTAACAGCTAGGCACTTGGGATACAGCAAGGAATCAAACAGCCAAATATGGCTCCCCTCATGGAACTTATATTCTAGCAGGTGTGGACAGACAAGAAGTAGTAAACATAATAAATATGTTAGTTGATAAGTGAGTGCTATGGAAAAACTTGAGCAGAGTAAGAGAAACTGGCACTGCTGTGAGTGAGGAGGGTTAAATGGTTGGTCAGAGTGAGGTTGGTCAGAGAAGGCCTCACTGAGGTGACATTGGAGAAAAAGTTTGAAAAAGGTAAGGAAGTGAATTAAGCAAATATGTGAAATATCTAGAAGAGCTTTATAAGCAAAGGGGACAGCCAGTGCAAAGAACCTGAAATGGGTTCAAGGAAAAGCAATGAAGGCAGTGGGCCTGAGTCAGAGTAAGTAAGCAAAGGGAGAGCAGGTCAGAGGTAATCAGCAGTTAGTTGGTGTTTGGCTCTGTAGGCCAAGGATTCAGGCTTTTTATTCCAAGTGAACTGGGGAGACACTGTATGGTTTTGAGTGGAGAAATGCCAGGATCCCTTTGGCTGTTGTGTGGAGATTAGATTACTGGGGGTCAGGGAGTATGGCAGAGAGACCTGGTTGATCAGGTGAGGGATGGAGGTTGCTGTGGGGATGATGAGGTGTTGAACACTAGGTATAGTTTGAATGTACAGCCAACAAAATCTGATTGGGTAGAGGATGTGACAGAGGTATGAGGATGGCTCTTGAGCTTTGGGCCTGAGTAAATGAAGTGCAGTTGCCATTAATTCAGATGAGAAAGACAGCTGGATGGAGTAGGTTTGAAATTGGGGAAAGAACTTATTTGTGGACCTATTACGTTTGCATGTAGTAGCAATATAAATTTTGTTTTCAGAACATTTCTAAGTTACTCAGTCGGTTAAGCGTCTGGCTCTTGGTCTCCACTCAGGTCATGATATCACAGTTCATGGGATCCAGCCCCACATCAGAGTCTCTACTGACAGCATGGAGCCTGCTTGGGATTCTCTCTCTCCCTTTCTCTCTCTGCCCCACCCCTGCTTGCTCTCTACCTCTCAAAATAAGGAAAATTTAAAACATTGTTAAAAAAAGAGAATGTTTCTAATAGTATGATGACATCTTTCCCCATAAATCATTTCAAGACTCCTGACCCAGCAATTATTACATTCCCAGTACTGAAAATATGCAAATTTATTACAGCTGGGAATCTGCAGAAATCACAGGAATAGAAGCTAAGCCAGAAGACTGGAGCCTAGGTTCCAGTTTTCAAAAAGGGGGAAAAACCCGAGGCTGCAAATCTATCCACAGTCCTGGCAATATTCTAGAATATGTCACTAAACGGATGGTGTATGAACTCCAAAAATTAGCTACAGCTCCTCTTGGATTCAGCTTAGAGTCAAACAAGTCAGACTTTTCTTTCATGTGTCTTCTTTCCTTCTCATAAAGAACCCTTCACTTCTGATACTTCTGACACCAAATGAGTGGGTTTCCCCCTCCCCACCCCCACCAAGCAATCTTCTGTGATACCAGCTGGCTACATCAGATCCCACAGGTTAAAGGATCAGTCCCATGAGACTGACCACACTGTAGATACTAATCACAAGTAGCAGGTCCCCAAGTTTCCCACAACTTCTGTCTTAGCTACAAATCGGAGGTTCCCAGGATCTCTTCCCCTTGGATTCAATTACTTGCTAGAGCAGCTTACAAAACTTACAAAACTTATTTACATTCACCAATATAATGAAGGATGCAGATGAACATCCAGATGAAGAGATATATGGGGTGGGGTGTGGGAGGATGCCAATTACAGGAGCTTCTGTCCAGTGGAGTTGGGGTGCATCAGTCTCCCAGTACATGGATGTGTTTACCAACCTGGAAGCTCTTGGAACCTGACTATTGGGAGTTCTATGGAAGTTTCATCACTTACACATGATCAATCATGAACCCCATTTTCAGCCCTTTTTCCATCTCCACAGAATCATGTCTTGTCCCTCTAGTAACCAACCCTCATCTAGGAGCTGTCTAGGAGCCCACCCAGAGTGGCTTCTTTTGAACAAAGGACTTTCCCATCACCCAGTAAATTTCAAGTTTCACAAGCCCTGTGTCAGGACCACGGTCAGTGGGCCAAATATTAGAACAAAAGATGTTTCTAGTGCTCTTACCACTTAGGAAATTCCAAGGGTTTTAGGAACTTTGAGCCAGGAATGAAATAAAGACCAAATATATATATATTCCTTCTTATAAAACATAGCATCTCATAAGATATGCCAGAAGACTGAAGCTTAGGTTAGTGTTTTCAAAAATGAGGGGAAAACAGGCTGCCAATTCGTTCACAGTCCTGGCAAGATTCTAGAACATGTCATTAAGGGGATGACATATGAACTCCAAAAATTACTCTTGGATTTAAGTTGAACTCAAGAGCAAGTCAGGTCAATATATTTAGAAAAGAAGCTACCAGGGCAATTTTGGAACTTGGCAGTCCATCGCAGGAGTGGAAATGTTTCTTCGGGGAGAGGTCTCCGGTGGACCGTGATAGCGGCAGTACTGGGTAGTGTTACCGCCTGGGAGTCCAGTCTCTACCACAGCCTAAGTCGTGCAACCTCAGGCTGACCTGTCTGCTGTGCAAGGGGTGTTAAACCATGTAAAGTGCTTCGCACACTGTGCGTGGAGGGTGTAGTGAAGGCGCGGGGCACTCATTTTAGAGTATTCTTACCCTTTTCTTTCCCTTGACGCAATGAAAGGTCCTACCTAGGCGAGAGAAGTAGCGAGGATAAGTAAGCGATGAACAAAATAAAACTTCTTTGGTACTGCCACAGAGCTGTCAGCACTGGAACGGTTAATACTGGCTTCAGTGCTTCCTCAATTGTTTCTCACCGGGAGGACGGCCGGCCGGAGAGGGGCGCTGCCTTGGCCTTTGCCAGCACATAGGTCAAGCAGGCTGTTGCTAGGCGACCTCAGGAGGGCACCAGGGCCAAGCTGCCCCACCCCCTTCCTGCCCAAGTCCTACCCCGCCAGGCCCACCAGCTTCTACTCTCGCGACAGGCCGAGGCGTCGTGACGCATGCGCTCTTCTTACCACAAGGCTCGAAGTGACGCGCGCCCCATCCCTTCGCCGGACTCTCTGCCCCGCCCCTTCTTGCAGGGCAGCTACTTTGGCCCCCATCTCTGTTCTCTTCCGGACTCGGTCCTGCTCACACCTCGTCTCCAGTCCTATTCACAGTGACTGCAGAACAGCTTCAAACCCTGCAGACCAACATCCCGCGCTCCCGTGGTGGCGGTGGTGATAGGCGGGAGCAAGAGGGGGGTGTGGTGGAAGAACAAGGCGGGATGTGGGGAGGTGGCAGTTGCCTCTCGCTCACTTCCGGAGGACGGGCGGAAGCGGCTGCGGCGGATGGTGGGAGGGGGGGAAAGGAGCGCGAGGGGAGGGCCTGGCCGCCGGGGGTCGAGGGGGTGGGGCCTGGGCCAGCTTTCCGGACCTAACCTGGGGCCTGGACTCTGCTCTCGGGAGGGCCGAGGCTTCCTGCTAAGACCGGGCGGGAGGGATCCAGGTAACAACTTAGCGCAGATTGGGCGAGGGTCGTCCGGGCGGCAGAGAGGTGGGTGTCAGAGTCTAGAGAGGGTCGCTGTGTCACTCCCTTCCTCATTGAATGCGGAGCACTGGGTTCCGAGGAGGAGGGTGGGAGGAGTTAAATTTTGGGGGCGGGGGGGTTCATGTGAACGCCACGCCCCTACAGGAAGGAAGGGTGTGTGTGTGTGTGTGTGTGTGTGTGTTTAGTAATAAATTTAGAAGGGAGGGGGCGACCGGTGTGTGTGTGTGTGTGTGTGTGTGTGTGTGTGTGTGTGTGAGCGAGCGCGCGTGTGTGTGTGTTTAGAATAAACTTAGAAGAGAGGGGGCGACGCGGGTGGGCTTCCGGACTGCAAAATTAGAACACTGTGCAGCTATTGCTGGCAGGACTCAGGCCTCTGTTCCAAGAGAGTGCTCAGTGGCCTCGGGAAGGAGTTTGACTGAGATTGGGAATTCCATCCCTGGCACAGTTTTGGATGCAGAGGGGAGGCGAGGGTGAAGGGAAAAGAGCAAAGAATGCATGGGGAAGGTGCCAGCATCTAGGTCTGGAATGGATTTAGTTCATTCAGGGAGAGCTGGACGATGAAAACACTGAACACTCTAAGAAGCTTGGGAGATGTAGGAGATTAGTGTATGGTAATAACAAGACAAGAAGGAGATGGGAGGAGGATGTTCTTTTCTATATTTCTTAGAAGACCATCTACATGCATTGTTAGTGCTTTTGGTATTTTGATGATAGAGCAGAGTAAAAGAATAGTTAAGAAGTCTTAGGAATCCATTTGGGCATATAATAGATTAGAGAGTGTCACAATGTTTAAATATTCCACAGGTTAACACTGAAATCAGCCTTCTGGCCATGCTGGTTCTATGGCCTGTTTCTTCTCATGAACCCCAGCAGAAGACAGAAAGGCCAGTCCTCACAGTGGATGACTTCCCTTCCCTGAGCAAGAGATGGGATAGAACCTGGGATCTGCCCAACACCAGACTCTGAGCTTAATAAGCCAGCTGAATGAAGGAATGTAACAGACCCCTGGGAGGGACACTGAACCCTGCATTGGGGGGGGAGGGGCCTGGACATACCCCTTCCCCCCCAGACTCCTCCCCCTCAGAGTCCACTCAGCCATGGACTTTGGACCTGGATAACAGGAGAGAAGCTGCACTTTGTTTGGTGTATCTGACTTGGGATTTGAAGTTTTTGAAATGGAGTACTGGAAGGGGGTTTGATGATCTCCAGGGGAGCAGCTGAGAGAAGAGAAGAAAGGTAAGGTTCTTGTCTCACTTCCCACTTGGTGTCTTACTGCTTTTGTGCAGAAAATGTTGAGTGGGGCAAGTCTGGGGATGCTGCCATTTATGAAGTGCCTGATGAGAACCCTTACTCTGATGGGTACAGAGGAAGCTTCACCTCTCTTTCACTCTCTTAGAGAGGCTGTTCCCAGCCTCTCTTTACCCAGGCAGAAGGAGTATCTTGTAAGGGGTTGTAGGCAATGGCAATTGTGAAGTTAGGCCCAGGAGAACATGAAAATAATTTCAGCTTCTGAAGAGAGGCTTGGTTAGATTATCTATAAGAGTCTTTTGAACACTGAGTCAACACATTTAGGGCTAAATAAGACTAGAACGGATTACCCAGGCAGAAGCAGGCTGCTGTGTTTTGGGGAACTAATTGAATAGAATTGCCTTTGAGGGGGAGGGTAGAAAATGGTCTAGATAACTTCCTAAGTTGTCTTTCTTCCTTCTCCCCCTATAAGGTGTTTAGACCATGAAATCTCATGCAGATAACAGGGACAGAACACAGGTTTGAGATCAGTTGGATTTTTGTTCTAGCTCTTGCTTTCTTAGTGTGCAACCCTAGATATGTTGGTTTAAGCTCTGCCAGTGTTCTGTTCACCTGCAAGATGGAGATAAGTAACTTTACAGGTCCCTCACAGGTTGTTACAGGGAGCAAACGAAATGATAAATTTTGGAAAGTATCCAGGGCCATGTACTTATGAAATAGTAGCATTGACATTGCTTGATAATGCTTGCATAATTGTTATATACAAAAAAACCTCTGAATTAGGAATTCTGCTCTTTTATTGAATTAGTGTACTGGTAAAAGCCTTGGATGTCCTCAATTAAAAGCCTACCCTGAATTTGTCTCATCCTGTTGCTCTTAAACAATACCTGAATCATCAAGTGGCAAAGGTGATTGAGGGATTCTGGCCCTCAGGGTTCTCCACACTTATGACAAGTGTGCCTCTTTGAGGTAGCAGATTAAAGAGGGGTGGAGGAAATATAAGTCTAAGGGCCAAGTGTGTATTTAGGAGACTGAGCTCCATTTCTTGGAGTAAGTACTGGCCTTTTCTTCCTTTGCCATATCCTGGTATTCTCTCTTGCTCTTTTTTTTTTAAAGAAGGTGTTGTTTCCCACTTTATTATTTTCTTTAAAGTTTATTTATTGTGTGTGAGAGAGAGAGAGAGCATCAGCAGGGGAGGGACAGAGAGAGAGGGAGAAAGAGAATCCCAAGCAGGCTCTACACTGTCAGCATGGAACCCTGATGTAGGGTTCAATCCCATGAACTGTGAGATCATGACCTGAGTGGTGAACAAGAGTGGCCACTTAACTGATTGAGCCACTCAGGTGCCCCTCTCCTGTTCTTTTAGATGACAGTTTTTTCAGACTGTTATCTCTTAGCCCTTTATATTTTTGCAGGCTCCGTTCCCACTTAAAGCAAACCTGTTCATAATTACCTTCTTACCTCCTTCCCTTTCCTATCTTGAACTCCAGTTTTTCTATGCCAGATACCTGCTTTTCACAGCGACAACAAACAGAAAGGAGATGTGTTGGGAATTTTGATAGATAGTGGGGTATAATGGCCTGGTTGTGGGGGAGGAAGCTTGGCTTCTAGCATCTCTTTGCCTCTTAGTGGCTGTGTAACCACCTGAACCTCACATTCATTGGGGGCTGGAGGCAATAACTAGGTTCATTTGCAAGCTGAAAATCCTGTATTTATGAGTTAGTTTCTTTTTTCCTGTCCTTTCTTTCTTGCCTGCCTTCCCCCAGTAGTGAGCTGTTCCTTCTCTGGGGCAGCCCCTTTCAGGCCGAGCTTCTACTTTAGAAGGTCTGGATTTCAGGGTGGCATGTCACCTCCTTCAACTTGGCCCAGCAAATTCCTGATGCCAGTCTTTGCAAGGGATATGTGGCCCCAGGATGCGTCTGCAGCCCTCTTCTTACCTGGAAGGCCTGTGAGTGCTTCGAAACACTTAAAGTACCACAGAGTTGTGCTGTGTTTGTAGTGATGTTATGTGAAATGTCCAGGCTATTGTGTCAGTTTTCCATCACCACATTGTTGTGAGGAAGAGAGAGCAGGGATTATTTCCCCAGTTTGGTATGTAAGGGGAAGCTGCAGAAGTCCTGAGCACAAAGGGTTTGCCTAAGTGTGGAGAGGCAGACCCTGTAATCCCCTGCCCAGTTCTGTGCTGCTTTTACAGCATCTGACCTGTCAAGGGCCATCTGGATTCTGCTGTAAACCTTCAGGGAGGGGAATTCAGTGCCCTTTCAGACAGCCTCTCTGATAAGACATATTTCCTCCCTAGACTGAGCCAGAATTCCTCTCCCGTCATTTCCACTGAAAGCACTAGTCTTGTGCTCTGCCTGATCCTGTCATGAGACAGCCATTGGCCTTCTCATAGGGTTACCAGGATGCTCAGGCCACTTAGCCAGGACCTTAAGACTTAATGATAGACTTAACTAAAAGTTGTGTGTGTGTTTTAACTGAATTTATTTATAACATTCTGTCTTCCAAAAGGAATTGCATAGAGCTAACCAAAAGTTCCATTTCACAGACATTGCTGACTGGTCATTGATCTTGATGAGCTGTGTTTCTAGGTCTCCATGGGGGAGTGGGAATGTTGTGAGAAGGGGAGAGGGAAAAACAGACACAACACTGATTTAAAACTTTGATTTTACTTCTTCTGATGGTTTCCAGCAAAGATCTGTCTTAAGTTCAGAGCATGAATTCTTTCCAAATTGTAAAAAGTTTCAGGATATCTTAGGCATAGTTTCTGGGAGGGAAGTTGGAATAATTTTCACTTCCTTCTCTTTATCTCTCCAGTCCTCTTTTGGAGGTAGTAGGGGTGGGCAGGATACAGTATTTTCCCTTCTAATTTTCTCTTATCTTGTGACCAGATCTTCAGATTTCTTCCATTTTCAGATATTCGAATCCCAGTTTCATTCCCAGAATCCAGGCACCTATCTCTTTATTTCTGCCCTTTATCTCCTCCATAGTACCTCCTCATGAAATGTCCATCAAAAGCCTGGGCCTTTTTTCCCAGGTCAACTTGGCACTTACCACCCTGGCTTCTTGCCTCTCATACCAAATGTTTTCTCTTGTTTCCATCCAAGAATTCAGCCCATCCCAATTCACTAACCAGGCTCTTTCTGCTTGGGACAGTTCTTTTGCAGTTGGGGAATTTCTACCCTAAGATCTTCCTGTGAGCCTTGGAATTTCAACAAAGGACAGTAGTCATTGGGTGTGAGTTATGGTGCACAAACAGTCCCCCATTCTTTTCCCCATTGAACTGCCTTAGATAGAGAAGGATTATTGTTAGAGGTGGGAATGTGACATCTCGTGGGCTGGTTGGTCTGCCCTACCTTTCAGCATCCCACTGTGTCCTTTGTCCTGGAGGGTGATTTTAGCTCCTGATATCTTGGATCTGCAAACCAGTGTTTCCCAACTTTCTACAGTTTTAGGAATTATCCTTTTCCTTCTTACTTTGACATGGAGTGTGAGTGTGTAGGCCTTCCATATCCCCCAACTCCCTTCATGAGGAAAACAAAGAGAGGGCAGAAGTGCAGAGACCATGGCTGCTGGCTGGCACATGAGCGTGGGCTTGCATTTCCTACCATGGTCCATGAAATCAGCTCAGCTGGAAACCTTAGACACACACACACACACACACACACACACACGTGCGCGCGCGTGTATATGCACGCATGTCCAGCCTCTGAGGTGTCAGCTCTTTTGTCACTTTGCTCCTTCAGGCTAGTCTCCAATTGCTTCTACCAGGACTTCCCTCCTGCCCCACTGTGCACTTGTCTTGTTGGACACACAGCCATCTCAGAGCAAGGGAGCATGATAGGAAGGAATGAGTGCCAGCTATGGAGGCAGGGATGCCTGGGTTTAAAACATGGCCATGCTCCTCACTAGGTCTTGCAACTGTCAGCTGGTTGTCACTTACCCTTGATATTCACACTCCTGATCTGAAGAATAGAATGATTAATGTATACTCTTCAGAGCTTCTAGGAGGGTCCTTCATGAGGAGGCCTCTGTGCAGTTGGTTTATTTCCTCAGCCCCAGGCATGGGGTGCCTTTTGGGCATGCCCTGCCTTTTTGTTTCTCTAGAACCCTGGTAATTCCTGGTTTCGTGTAGAAACAAGTTAGTGAGCAAAATCAGTCAGTAACTACACACTAAGTTTCTGCCTGCTATGTGCTCTGGAACACAGGAGGGAAGTGGTTGGGGGGAGGGCCTGTTGCCTGCAGAGTGTGTCCTGGTCACATGGTAGGGCTGGCCCTGGACTCAGTCCTTTTCAGAAAAGTCATGTGCTTGAGTAGCCAGTAGTTCTAAGTTCTCCACCCTCACTTCCCAGGGTCAGATACAGACATCAAGGCTCTTCCAGGGTGCTCCCTCACCCCCTTTCACAGGGCTACCACAAAATCCTGTGATTAAGTCCTTTACTCCTTAGGTCTGATGGTTCTTACCCCAGGGACAAGTCTGTCTCTGCTCTTGTACTTAGAACGAACAGCTCTCATTCCCCACCTCGAAAGGAAAAAAACAAAATGGAAGTATTTAAAAAAGAAAAAAAGAAAAGAAACAACAGCTGGCCCTCTTCTGCTTTTGGCAGCAGGTGTTTCCTCTCTGGCTTCCTTTTTGGCACCCTGGTTTTTGTTCTCATAGCCCTCCACCCTGTGACCTATTGCCCCCAACTCCTCCTTCCCGGAAGCTAGCGTTGAGCAGGTTGCTGAGAGCTGGCCCCAGACGCTTGGCCTTGGATTTGGTGAATGCACCCTCCCGGCTGCCTGGCCTTACCTCAGCCAGGGCTTTCCCCTTCAATTCCATGAGGCTCCAAGCTCTGGGGCTGCGAAGGGGAAGACTCCAGACGTCTCCACTGGAGGGGTCCGAAGGTGTGAGTGGGGACCCGTGGGATTGCGATTGGGAGAAGGGAAGGTCCCTGTGGTAACAGATGCCAACACAGCGCCTCCTGAAGTTCAGAACCTCGGAAAACTTGGGATGCTCAGCCATCAAGTTCTAAGGAAATCCAGGGTGATTGCTAAGAGTCGGGCGGAGGGAGGAGGCGGGCCCGGGAAAAAGGGGCCCCTGGCGAGTGAGGGCGGCCGGTCCCGCCCCTCGGCCCTCCCCGTCCCGCCCTTACCGGGGAAGGGCCACGTTGCTCGCCCGGCGGGCGGGTCCGGTTCGTGTAGGAAGGGCCGGCCCGGAGGAAGGCGCCGGCGCCGGCAACCCGCGTGAGCGCCTGGAACGCGCCGGGGCACCGGGATTGTTCCCCGCGCCCCGGGGCGGTCCAGGTTCAGGGCCGGGAAGTTGGGAGGACCTGGTGAGTAGGGGCCTGAAACGTCGGCGTCTGTCCGCTCTGGGGCTTGTCCCAGGGAGGGCATGGAGGTCCAACTGAAGGAGGCCCCGCGGGAGTGGAGAGGGCGCTCCAGGAGTTCAGGTCCCGGCTTGAGAAGCTGCTCCTCTCCGAGCACTTCGTGTCCCCCGACAGCCCTGGTGCCCGGGAGCCTCAGAGAGGACTTGGCCCGGCCCGCCCCGGGTTTCGGTCGCGCACCCCTCTCTAGCCGGGAAGTCGAACTCCGCGTTCCGCTCTCGGAATCCGGGCCTCCAGCTGTTGGAGGGAGGGCGGGCAGGCTCCACCGGGAGGGAAGCGGTTGTGAAACTCGGCCTTAGGGCGTACGTGGGTGCACGGCCAGAGGGGGTGGGATTGCTGCAGAGGGTTTGGGGAGCGGCAATGGGAGGTGGCCTTTCCCCAATCCCCACCCAGCGTCCCTTCCACTAGGGTTCTTTCTCCTCAGCCTCCAGGAAGAATTGACACAATGTGAAAATACGTAAACTGGAAAGAAAACTTTTTCCTCCTGCTAGCTCACGTGTGTGGAGTTGGGGCCTCCTGAGACGTGCAGGCCTTCCCCCTCTCCCCCCCGAATCTTATAAACTGTGGAGCAGAGGGGCTGTGTGGCCAGCTGATCTGTGTTTGTGCTGAACAGTGAGCCCCAGGGTGAGGCTCCACCTTGGTTAACCCTTGATCCTGTGGCCTGTTTAATTACTCTTTGCTTTAGGTCGTCCCCGAATGAGAGATGCAGCTTTATTTTCTGTCGTTTGTAATAGTTTTCAGACCACGGAGCCTTTTCTCTTAGATGCTTGCATCCCGAGTCTGCCTCTCATTGTGAATCACCCCTGTCTGACCCCATTATTGGAGACCATTGCACTCTCCTGGATTCCTGCTTCTGTGTCCTTCTCTCAGAGTTAGTATTGTAGTTATGTTTAACCTCAATGGCCTATGTGACAGGTTAAACTAATTTCCTGTTTGGGACATTGAGGAGATTGTTGCTGTCCTTCTCATCATTAGAAACCAGGGAACGTGGAGAAGAGCCAAATCAACTCTATCCCTGTTCAAATTATGGGAACCAAGGAACAAGTGGGTCAAGTGACCTGCCCAAGGTTACCTGGTTTCCCAGGCCATCATGCTTTTTGCTACACTAACATCATACTTCTTTTAGCGTTTTCTTTTTCAGGATGAATAACCCGCATCCCTTCCTCCTAGGTCTTATTCTGTAAGTTCTTGAATTACTTAGTGTATCTTCTCTGACTTCTTTTCATTTCTTGTGAAATTATGGAGCCTTATACATGATGCAGGAGTCTAGCAGAGGGCTCATAATGAAATTCAGTTTGGTCTCCATTATCTGTGGTGTATTCTATCCTTTGGGTTTTTTAGGCAGTGCTTTTTAACATACTAAGCAAGATAAAGATAGAAGGGAAAGCCTGTCAACATTCCTTCAACTTGCATACTTTTTTTAATCTAAGTATGACTTCTCCATTATTGCTCACAAAGAGAAGTTGACTATCTGGTGTTCTGCTGTTTAAGAAATATTTTTGCCAGAGATGGAGGACTAGCTACAGAGGTAATACCATGGAATCAGAGTGTTAGGGATCTCACAGTTTCTAGGCAGTCCTTCAGAGGAAGAAATTGAGACCCATAGGGATTGGTGGGATCTGCTTATAGCCTCCTGAGGGTTTTGGCTGAGGGTTTTATACACCCAAAATGCTCACTCATCTTGCACTACAGTGCAGATGTCTTTGTACTTGGTAGTGTGGATCAGCTGTGTCACTTGGCTAAAAGAGTGTAAAAATTCTAGCAAATCAAAACTAATTTTGATTTCTGTGCCTTGCAGGCAAATGTCATTAATAACAGAACCTCAGGAACTTGGGTCAGGGTTAAAAGGACTATTGTTCTATTTTAGAAAAGGAAGGTGTGGCAGATTGTTTTGTCCCAAAATAGTCACCCCATCAATATCCCATTCCACTTGTTGTTACAATTGGACTTTGTTCTCACCCAACAGTGGTGGGATCTGTGGTTTTTTCCCTTTGAGTATGGGGAGGCAGTCATGATTCCTCTGACCTATGAGTAGGCAGAAGTGATCCAAGGCTGGATCATGAAAAGGATATAGTCTCACCTGGTTTACTCTCTTTCTTGGAACATTCATCTTTGGAACCCAGCCATCGAGTTCAGAGGAAACCCAGGCCACGTGAAGAGGCCACGTGGAGGTGTTGCAGCCAGCACTTCAGTTAACCATGCTAACATCAACCTGCAGACATGTGACAGAATAAGCCTTTAAGCCAGGCCCCAGCTTTTTGAATCTTCCAGCTGAGGTCCCAGACATCATGGAGTAGAGACAGGTCATCTCCTCTGTGCCTCACTGTCCAAATTCCTGACCTGTTGGAACCATGAGAGAGAATAAATGATTGCTATTGATTTAAGCCATTAAATGTTTTTATTCAACAATAGCTTCTAATAAGGAAAGGAATATGAGTTGAGGCAGGCCTCAACTTGGACTTGGGGCGTGAGCACAGAGGACAGGAAGAACACTTGGCTGTGCTTATCAAAGCTACTTAGATTCTCTTTTACTCATTATTTCAGATACTTTTTGCTGTATCTCAAATCACATCAAAATATTAAGGCTTAAAACAACAGAATCATTTTATTCCTATCTTAGCTATGTGGTTCTTGGTCATGGTCTTTTATGCAGTTGAAGTCAGATGTGGCCAGGGCTGGGATCAAACCTTTCAGATGCTTGCTGTCTACTAGAACCTTAGTTTGGGTTGTGAGCTGGAATACCTATAGGTGTCCTGTCCATGTGGCTTGGGCTTCCTCTAACCATTGTGGCTGCATTCAAACAGCAGGTGTCTCAGCAACAGGTGGAAACTATTGCCTTTCATGGACTAGTTTTGCAAATCATGTATGGTTACTTCCTCCATAGTCACAGATCAAAGAGAGGGAACATAGACCCCATCTCCCCCACCTCTAGTGGGAGGAATGGCATTACATCTTTGTAAGAAAACCATGTGGGATGGGGTATGTGGTGATCATCTTTGGAAAATGTAATCCTTCAGTCTTGTGCTGCTGGTTTGGTCTTCTTTCTCGCTGATCTAGCTAATAATGCAAGCAGTCCCCCGTCTAGCCACTTGAACTTCATACATGTACCAAGAGTTGTAATAGGCTTAGAGGTCACAGAGACTTTTTCCTAAGGAGTAAGGTGAGAGGCATGTAAGCACAACCACAGATTTTGTTACAGTGTGGAGGGGAGAAACAGGAGGTGTGGGGAGAGTGTGGTGTGAGTGTAGTTGTGGGAAGGCCTGGCTGGCTCTGCCTGGGATGTTATGGATGTGTTGAGTGCTTGCACTGGGGCCATAGGTAATGTCTCAAGATGAAGAACAGCTGGAGCAAAGACTGCAGCGCATACAAGTGTACTCTTTGGGGGAAGTAAGTAGCTTGCTGAAGCCAGAGTGTGGGGTTCATAGGGTTAGGGATTGGAGGTGAGGTTGAAAAAACGATGTTTGAGTTAATTTTCTGTGAAGGCCTTGCGTGTCATAATGAATTTGAGTTTTATTCTGTGGGCAGTGGTAGCTTCTGATGGTTTTTAAGGCAGGTTAGTGTTGTGACGAGGTGCGCACTTTAAGAAGGATGCTCTGTTGCTTTTGGGAGGGTTGCTTAGAGGGACGTGAGATTAGCGATAGGTAAACTATCTGAGAAACTATATCAAGAGTTCAGGCTTAAAACAGTATTTCATAAGGAAAGAGGGTTCAATTTAAAGGTTTGTGGGCTTGAAATGGAACTATTGCAGTGAATGAGTAGCTGTCTCTTACATTTTCATAATTCTAAAATGCTTGGTCTGGATATGTTTCAGAATTCAGGATTTTTTTGGATTTTAAAAAGATGATCTAGTACGTTTATGATGTAGTATAAAATGTGGAATAGCACACCATAATCCAACATTTTGGTTTCTGTGGCAAAATGTATAAATAGTCTCACTAAATGAGATAAATAAATGCTATAAATAGTCTTACATTAGATCACATCAGATTTCACCAAAGGTTTTACTGCCAAATGAGTGTAGAAAACTCAATTTTTTGGTGCTTTTTGGGCTTGGGAATGGCAGTTAAGGAATTGTGGGTGAGTGACATCCACACAGAAGTCACTTTTTAGGTCATCGGCAAATCTCTTGGTGGTCCAAGATCCTAGCACAGCTGCTTGGCTGCAGTGGGGGAGCTGGTCCCATCCTGAATAGCTTGTAGCTGAGGGAACTTTATAGATCTTGAGCAAGAGATTGCACTGATGTCAGTGTTTGTGAAGGGGAGATAGACTTCATATTGTCTGATACCTTCCCTGGCAGAGACATGAGTCAGAGTACACCAAGTGAAGGAGAGAGGGAAGATCAGACCAGTCATACAGGTACATGCAAAGGCCCTGAGGCAGGCTTATGTGTTTGTAGCCCAGAAGGATGTAGTAGAGTGGAGCAAAGAGAGCCAGCCAGCTAGAGAGGGAACAGAGGAATAAGTGGTTAGCATTTATATCACAACTGGGCACTGTTCTAAATACTTGATGCAGATTATCTCACCCAATCCTTACGGCAACCCAGTGATTGATTTCTATCTTATTATTATTATTATTTCCATATTAGAGGTGAGAAGATTGAGTTTTAGAGATGTGAAAAAACATGGGGTGGTACCACACATTGCCCTGAGCTGTTTGGCTTGCCCTTGTTACTCCTGATGGTAGGACTGAGAGCAGCACTTTCTGGATGAGTGTGTGGGCTTGCTGGCTACAGGCTGGGCTGGCCCTTGGTGCTTTATCACCCCTCAGTCACAGCCAGCTACTGGGGAGTGCATGTGCTTGTGTATGCACACACCATTCATTAACTTCCATATAGAGCAGAGGATCCTGTCCTGGAGAGTATGTGGAGAAGCAGTAGGAAACTGCTCTGGGACTCTGGGTAAGTTTGTGTAGAGAAGCAGTGGAGCCTGGGAATAGGGGTATTGTGTTCTCTTATGGAAAGAGGAACAAGTTCTGTTTTACAATTTAGAAAAAATGGTCATAGTCTGGCGAACTAAGTCCTGAGGGCTAAGGTAGAGGCCTGGACTGGACTGAAACAGCGGTTTCCTGTGGGCTATCCAGCCACTCTTAATGTTTACAGATTTGCTAAGAATCCAGTCCTCTGAGGGACTGAGAAAATTGCTTTGATCTGCATGGCTTAGAAGGATAGGTGAGCAGAGGCCTCTGGAAGTGGATGTGGGCCACCTAATTCCCAATGTCTGGAGAAGAGTGAAGGCTTTTACTTGTCATCTGCAGGGTTGTGAGGATGGTGTCCCTTGAGGTTTTGCCACCAGTCTGAGAGCTTGCTGGTCTGAGGTGGCTCATGGATAAGTCAGAGATGGTTCTGCTCCTCCAACCTTGAGGTAACATTTCAGATGATAGAATTCAGTCTCTTTTCTTTCCTCCATCCCTTTATCTAAAGACTTTTCCTGCCCAGTCAGTTAGGAGGCAGGAGAAATACCTCCCTATTTGGGGGATAGGGAATCCTGGCCGTAAGATTGGAGGGAAAGTTCCAACATGGACCACATTGTGGCAGCAAGGAAGAAACTGGAAATCTGTTGTCTCTCTCTTCTTCTAGGAAACCTTGATTTGTATATGAGCACTGACAACATGGGAATTTAATGATACAGTAAAACGGAAATGGACCTGAGTTTTCTGAGGAGACTGGTGCTATGGAGTTGTGGGGTAGATGGTTTCTCAGAGGACAACATGTGGTGGTGGTGCTGGCAGGGACTGGGGTAGTCCCCCCAGAAGGAAGACAGAATCTAGGTTCCTTTAGAGACCCTTTAGGATCAATACTTTGGTCCTTTAACACTGGATCTGCCTGCTCAAGAGCCCAGAAGTACAGAGATGAGATCTGGAATCTGAGATTTTGGTGGCTGTGAGGCAAAGGGTAACTAGCAGAGAAGCCCAGATTTTTTGGTGGCTGTGAGGCAAGGGGTAGCTGGCAGAGCAGCAGGGCACAAGAGGGAACATACCTGAAGCTTTAGGATGTGAAGGGTATAGACCAGAAGTGGGAAGGCCAGGGACAGAGTTGTGTGGAGTGTTATGGCAGCTACCTGGGAATTGGAGGGTGTGGTAGATTCTTCCAAATAGTGGGTTCTGATAGAGTGAGAGGGTTGGTAGGACCATGCCTTTTTCTTGTAAGATGTGTGTCCCAGTCCCTTCCCAGAGCCTGGCAGACAGCAGGTGTGTGATGCATGTCATTGAATGATTAGGGAGTTCAGGACAAAGGGATTGTTTTAGTTGCCCCTACTGATGTGCCTAACTTGGGCTATATTGGACAAAGCTAGTCAGAACTTTGGGCCATGTCCCCATATCGATTTTAAGAAACTTTATTTGGAAATAAATTCAAACTTACAAAAAAGGTGCAATAATTAAAATGGTATAAGGGCACTTTTAATCCCTGTACTCAGATTCACCTATTAGCATTTTGATGCATTTAATCCCTCTCTCTCTCTTTCTGTTTACATGATATTTGTGTTCTGAACCATTTGAGAAGTTGCTTTCTTGGCTCTCCTCTAATTACTTCAGTCTAATTTACCTAAGAATTGGGATATTATTTTCCATAACCACAGTATGGCTTTCAGTTGATCAACACTGATACTTTAATTGTCTATATTCCAATTTTGTCATTTAACCCAATATTGCCTTTTTTTTTTAAAGAAAAAGTTTTATTGAGGTATAATTGGCATAGAATAAATTGCATCCATACCCGCAAAGTTTCCTCTTGTTCCTTTGTGATACCTCCCCTCACTGTCCTCATTGTCTCCATGCCTAGGCAACCATCGATCGGCTTTCTGCTACTATAGATTATTTTATATTTTCTGGAGATTTATATAAGTGGAATCAGTGTATGTGCTCTTTTTTGACCATTCACATATCACAGTTATTTTGAGATTAATCCATGTGTTGTGTGTATCAGTAGTTTATTCCTTTTTATTACTATATATTATTCCATTTTGCAAGTAAACCACAATTTGTTTATCCATATTCCTCTGTTGATGTGCCTTTGGGTTTCTCCCAGTTTTTGGCGATTAGGAATAAAGCTGCATAAACATTCCAGATAATTTTTGTATGGACATGTGTTTTTATTTCTCTTGACTATACATCTAAGAGTGGACTTGGTGGTATGGTTATCTTCTGTTTAGCATTTTAACAAACTGCCAGAATGCTCTGAAAGGACATTAGTTCCATACCTCATACTATATACAAAAATTAACTCAAAATGAACCTAAATGTAAAACCTAAAACTATAAAACCTAAAAAAGAAAACAAGGAAAGATATTTGTGATTTGGGCAAAGATTTCTTAGATACAATGCCAATGGCATGATCCATAAAAGATAAAAACCCCTGATAACTGATTATCATTTAAATTAAGAACTTGTGTCTTTCAGTTGACAGTCTTAATAAAAGGACAAGGGTTTGAATTTTTGTGTCTGATAGGTGAGAAATTCTTAATATAGTTTAATTTGCATTTTTCTGTTACAAGTGAGCTTGAATATCTTTTCATATGTGTAAGGACCATTTCAGTATCTTTTTGTGAGTTGCCCTTGTCTAAAGACAGAGTTTTGGCTTTTTACCTCCTCAGTGTAAAAGTTCTTTGTCTCTTAGGGTATTGGCTTTTTATTTGTATATTTGTATATTTGTGTGTATATTGCAAATATTCTTCCCCAGTTTGTCTTTTGACTTGGCTAATGGTGTTTTTATCATGCAAAAATGTTTTATTTATTACTGCATCTAGATTTTGAATCATACTTAGAAAGCCTTTCTCCCTACCCAGGTTATAGAGGAATTGACCCTTATTTTCTTCTAGCACTTGTATAGTTATATTTTTTATATTTAGATCTCTAATCCACTTGGAAGTTATTATTTTGCACAGATGTAATTTTATTTTTCCAAATAGCTATATAGTTGTTATAACACTCTTAATAAGATATTTTTTTGCCCTAGTAATTTTAAATATCACCTGTATCATATATTAGGTTTCTACATGTTTTGGGGTCTATTTCTGTAATTTAAATTGTATTCCTTTGGATAATCTATTAAGCTACTAGTATCACATAGTTTTATTTATTTATTTATTTATTTATTTTTAAATATATGAAATTTATTGTCAAATTGGTTTCCATACAACACCCAGTGCTCATCCCAAAAGATGTCCTCTTCAATACCCATCACCCACCCTCCCCTTCCTCCCACCCCCCATCAGCCCTCAGTTTTTTTTTTTTTTTAACGTTTATTTATTTTTGAGACAGAGAGAGACAGAGCATGAATGGGGGAGGGTCAGAGAGAGGGAGACACAGAATCCGAAACAGGCTCCAGGCTCTGAGCTGGCAGCACAGAGCCCGACGCAGGCCTCGAACTCACAGACTGTGAGATCATGACCTGAGCCGAAGTCGGCCGCTTAACCGACTGAGCCACCCAGGCGCTCCTGTTCTCAGTTTTTAAGAGTCTCTTATGCTTTGGCTCTCTCCCACTCTAACCTCTCTCTCTCTTTTTTTTTTTTCCTTCCCCTCCCCCATGGGTTCCTGTTAAGTTTCTCAGGATCCACATAAGAGTGAAAACATATGGTATCTCTCTTTCTCTGTATGGCTTATTTCACTTAGCATCACACTGTCCAGTTCCGTCCACGTTGCTACAAAGGGCCATATTTCATTCTTTCTCATTGCCACATAGTACTCCATTGTGTATATAAACCACAATTTCTTTATCCATCAGTTGATGAACATTTAGGCTCTTTCCATAATCTGGCTATTGTTGAGAGTGCTGCTATAAACATTGGGGTACAAGTGCCCCTATGCATCAGTACTCCTGTATCCCTTGGGTAAATTCCTAGCAGTGCTACTGCTGGGTCATAGGGTAGGTCTATTTTTAATTTTCTGAGGAACCTCCACACTGCTTTCCAGAGCGGCTGCACCACTTTGCATTCCCACCAACAGTGCAAGAGGGTTCCCGTTTCTCCACATCCTCTCCAGCATCTATAGTCTCCTGATTTGTTCATTTTGGCCACTCTGACTGGCGTGAGGTGATACCTGAGTGTGGTTTTGATTTGTATTTCCCTGATGAGGAGCGACGTTGAGCATCTTTTCATGTGCCTGTTGGCCTTCTGAATGTCTTCTTTAGAGAAGTGTCTATTCATGTTTTCTGCCCATTTCTTCACTGGGTTATTTGTTTTTCGGGTGTGGAGTTTGGTGAGCTCTTTATAGATTTTGGATACTAGCCCTTTGTCCGATATGTCGTTTGCAAATATCTTTTCCCATTCCGTTGGTTGCCTTTTAGTTTTGTTGATTGTTTCCTTTGCTGTGCAGAAGGTTTTTATCTTCATGAGGTCCCAACAGTTCATTTTTGCTTTTAAGTTTCTTGCCTTTGGGGATGGTACGGCTGAGGTCAGAGAGGTCTTTTCCTGTTTTCTCCTCTAGGATATTGATGGTTTCCTGTCTCACGTTCAGGTCATTTATCCATTTTGAGTTTATTTTTCACATAGTTTTAATTATAGAAGCTGTGTAATATGTAGTATTTTAATGGCTGGTAGGGCTAGTCCCTCTTTCACGCCTCATTTTCATTATTTTTCTAGATCTTGTATGTTAATTTTTTTCACATGAACTTTAGTGTCATTTTGTCTAGCTCCCAGAACATTGATTTTTATTCAGATTTTGATGATGTTGAAGTGTCGTAACTAAGAACAAGGGATATTAAGTCCTCTTGTGTCTTTCAGGACCTATCATCTTGTTCATGTAGGTTTTGAATATTTCTTAAGTTTATTCTTAATTTATCATTTTCATGGCTAGGGTAAATAGGATTTTCTCATCCATTGTTTCTTCTAACGAGTTATTTTTTGTTTATCTGAAGCCTATTTTTTCATGTTAATGTTTATATCCTGCTACTTTGCTCAGTTCTTCATTTGTTTGGGGTGGTTTTATCATTAATTCTCTACAGTTTTCCAGGCATATTCTTACAGTATCAATAAATAGAGATAGTCATGTTTCTTTTTCCACTTCTGCTTTTTTCTTCTGTAGCCCATTCACATTGGTTGATCCCTCTAGCAGAATGTTAGTCATATACATGGTGGGCAGCTTAGTTTGCCCCTGACCTTTGTAGGAATGTCTCTAGTGCTTCCTTTTTAGGTAGGGTGTTGATTTTAGCCCAGAGGCGTGATATTAGAGTTTTTAAATCAATAATCTTTGAGCAGTTTGATTTGAGGAATGAGAGTCAGATGGTCTCCCCTCCACCCCTGCCCCTAAACTCTGGATGGAAGATGGAAATGAAATCTGTCAGGTATGGAAGGGAAAGTGGGGTTCCCTTGCTTCCTCCTTTACAACATCACTTTCTACTTTCCCTTCAAACCACATTGCTTTTCTGAGGACACATGGACTCCTTTTGGAGTGAGGAGAGTATGTTGTCCTGCCTCATTCATCCCAGATTAGGAGATGGGCTGTTCTTTTCTAAGAGAGCTCTGGAGTCCACCTCCTGGGCTCCCTCCTCTCCCATCCTGCATTCCTCCCCCTAGGACAGCCCCATGCTTTTGTGATGAAGATTGGTTTTCTCTGTCTTCTCAGGTGCATGGCTGCTTCCTAATCCTGAGGTCCAGAGAAAGCATCCCTAGAGCTGTGGAAGTGAACTAGGCAAGCCAAGGGCAGCCTTGAGCCCCACCCTTGCCTGCCACCCCCTCGGGGGCCAGGATGCTGAAGAAGCAGTCTGCAGGGCTTGTGCTGTGGGGCGCCATCCTCTTTGTGGCCTGGAATGCCCTGCTGCTGCTTTTCTTCTGGACACGCCCAGCGCCTGGCAGGCTGCCCTCTGACAGTTCTCTGGATGATGATCCCGCCAGCCTCACCCGTGAGGTGATCCGCCTGGCCGAGGACGCGCAGGTGGAGTTGGAAAGGCAGAGGGGGCTGCTGCAGCAGATCAGGGAGCATCATGCTCGGTGGAGCCAGAGGTGGAGGGTGCCCACTGCTGCCCCACCCATCCCACCGCGTGTGCCTGTGTCCTCACCACCAGCCGTGATCCCCATCTTGGTCATTGCCTGTGACCGCAGCACTGTCCGGCGCTGCCTGGACAAGCTGCTGCACTACCGGCCCTCGGCTGAGCACTTCCCCATAATCGTCAGCCAGGACTGCGGGCACGAGGAGACAGCCCAGGTCATCGCCTCCTATGGCAGTGCTGTCACGCATATCCGGCAGCCGGACCTGAGCAACATTGCGGTGCCCCCAGACCACCGCAAGTTCCAGGGCTACTATAAGATTGCACGGCACTACCGCTGGGCACTGGGCCAGGTCTTCCATAGGTTCAAGTTCTCAGCAGCTGTGGTGGTGGAGGATGACCTGGAGGTGGCGCCAGACTTCTTCGAGTACTTCCAGGCCACCTACCCGCTGCTGAAGGCCGACCCCTCCCTTTGGTGTGTGTCTGCCTGGAATGACAATGGCAAGGAGCAGATGGTGGACTCGAGCAAGCCAGAGCTGCTCTACCGCACAGACTTCTTTCCTGGCCTGGGCTGGCTGCTGTTGGCTGAGCTCTGGGCTGAGCTGGAGCCCAAGTGGCCCAGGGCCTTCTGGGATGATTGGATGCGCAGGCCTGAGCAGCGGCAGGGCCGGGCCTGTGTGCGACCTGAAATCTCCAGAACGATGACATTTGGCCGCAAGGGTGTAAGCCACGGGCAGTTCTTTGACCAGCACCTCAAGTTCATCAAGCTGAACCAGCACTTCGTGCCCTTCACCCAGCTGGATCTCTCATATCTGCGACAGGAGACCTATGACCGAGATTTCCTTGCCCGTGTCTATGGGGCTCCCCTGCTGCAGGTGGAGAAAGTGAGGACCAGTGAGCAGAACGAGCTGGGGGAGGTGCGGGTGCAGTACACAGGCAGGGACAGCTTCAAGGCCTTTGCCAAAGCCCTGGGCGTCATGGATGACCTCAAGTCTGGTGTTCCCAGGGCCGGCTACCGGGGCATTGTCAGCTTCCTATTCCGGGGCCGCCGTGTCCACCTGGCTCCCCCACAGACCTGGGATGGCTATGATCCTAGCTGGAATTAGCGGTGCCTGTCTGTTCCTCCTGGGCTCCTTCCTTGCCATATCATGGGATGAGATGGGACCGTGTCCTTGGGCTGCATCGCCCTCTCTGTGTGTCTCTCTTGGGTACATTTATCTTTTTTTTTCTTTTTTTCTTCTTTTTTCGAGTGGCATTCAGAAGCACAGAGGATAAGGTGAGGGTTATTCTCCCATTCTCAAGGGGGTGGGGGGGGGTCACATCATGGGAAACTTCCTGGGATATGTTGAGCAGTATTAAGCAAGAAACCACTATGTGATAGGGGAGAGACTTGGGCATGTTGGAGCCATAGACTTCCATGTTCCAGGTTTTCTCCTAGAGCATCTGCGGAGAGGTGAGCAACTTTAGTTCTCTTGACCAGCTCTCTTTCCCCTGTCCCAGCTTTTCCAGCCAGGGTGTGAGCTCACCTCCTATACCTGCTCCCCACCCCTACCTTCCCCCAATTTGAGGGGTTGCTGGGTTATTTGAAAAGGGGACTTATCTGTGGCCAAAATGAAACTAACCAAAGGGGTTTCATCATCAGAGTCTGGGTGGAGCTGTTAGGCTTTCAGGGTTTACTGCCACCTACTCTTATTTCTCTTCTACCCTTCTCCTTATCCCTGACCTCCTTTCTGCTCTTCTTTCCTTGCAGCTTAACAATTTGTGATTCTAAGATGAGAAGTTGAAGGGGGAAAGCAAGACGTCTCCTCAGTTTGTCTGCAGAAGTTGGGGGAAAGGTGGTAGGGGGAAAGCCTTGGTGTGCTGGGACATACCTCCCTCATCCTGCCTCAAAGAAACAGACTCTGTTCCTGGATCCTGACCTTTCTAAAAATTGATCCCTTCCCTTTTGCTCTAGGAGGTTTCATTCTGGCTTTGTGGAAGAGAGATTAGCTCCTTGTGTCCCTTTTCCCCTGGGGTTTGGTGCACAGGCTCCTCCCTAAAGGTTGTGGTTTCTGGTGGCCTTCCCAGGGTGAGGTAGAACAGCCAAGACAGGATGGCTCCTGCCTCCCTCCGCTGTCTCCGGGGCATATCCTTATCTGCTCAGATTAGGATGAGGATGGCAAGTTGGAGAGCAATGTGTGTGTTTTTGCTTCTGGCCTGACCTCGGTTCATGGAAGAAAGTTGAAGCTACAGAATTATTTTCAAAAATAAAGGCTAAATTGTCCGAAAAACTGTGTGTATGTGTTTGTGTCCTAGCACAGGAGGAGGGGGTGGAGAGGTGATGGCTAGAGGAAGGAGGAAAAAGAAGGGAAAAAGGAAGGAGGAAAAAGAAGGGAGAATAGGGACTGAGGGAAAGGGCTGGTTGGGCAAGAGGAAATGGATCAGCTAAAGGAAGGAAAGCAGATGACCGGAAGATGACAGCTGGGAGGGTTGGGTGTGAAAGAAAGGCCAGGCATGGAGGTGGAGAGGGTCTGAGGCTACAGTTCCCTTGCTGCTAATCTCTGGAGTTGGGCTGTGAACCTTTGGTGGGCTTGAGCTTGCTGTCAGCCTGAAAGCCTGGCCTGAGAACCCTGGCAGTCCCTGACAGAATGGGTGCTGGGTGCTGGGTGCCCCCTGGTGGTCATGCATTTCCTGGGCATCCTTCTGGCCCTGGCCCTGAGCTCTGGATGCAGAGCTGATACCAGGTAAGCTCTGGCAGTGGCACTCAGAGTCCTGACCATGATCCCAGTGAAAATGCCTTTTACTGCCACCTACAACATACATGTAACTGATAAACATTTCCTAAAACTTATGTGTAATGCATTGAGAGTTTCTGTTCTTCACTATTTTTACTTTTTTTAATGATTCATTAGTGGATTTAAAACCCTGAGTAGGTGACTTTGCTGACAGATACCATTCTGGAGTTTTACACATGTGAGCTGTGGAGTGAATGGGGTCACCTGGGCACAAAGGAAGCAGCTCTGGCCTCCTTTTTCCTGGGCTTAGGAATGTGGAGTGTGCTATGGGAACCAGGGTCAGACATTCATTTAAACTTTCAGATGTTTGTAGAACTAGTTTTGTCTTCCCATGTGCTCCTAAATGGATTACTTAACTCTGTTTTGGGAGGGAGATGCTCATTATCCGTGATTTGCAGATAGGAAAAGAGGACCAGTGCAGCACCGGATCCTGCCTGACACCACACATTGGCTGCCAAACTCCATGTTCTTAGCACTAAATGTATTACACAGTTATTCACCAGGTGGCTTGTTCTGAGCACTCTGTGATTAATATCAACTCATTTAATCCTCAAAGCAATTGTGGGTGGTAAGAACTGCTCCTGTTTTAGAGGTGACGAAATGGGCACATAGAGATTCCCTTGCCCCAAATCACCCACCTGGTCAGGATGGAGTGGTGGATTTGACTGAGGCCTGTGCTGTTAACTATCACCTAATACTAGACTGTTCCTTTTATATCCTTTACTGCCTTCCTCCAAGAATGTCTTCTCAGGTTCCTTTGTACTCTGGCCTCCTTCCTCAGGCCCCAGAGTGGTGGATGGTACTGGACGTCCTGGCAAGCAGCACACAATCTGCCTGGGCTGGTAGCATGAGCAGTGGCAGCCCTCTGGGAGAGATTGCAGAGGAGATGCCAGTCTTAAAGATACAGACTGATTTCTCAGGTTTCTCCTGAAGCAAGGAGAACTTTCAGGGATCCCTGGTCCTGTTCCTCTTGTCATCTTCAGGTGTGGTTCATGTGTGCAGGGCTGCTATCCATTAAGAACTATGATTCTGGAGCACCTGGGTGGCTCAGCTTGTTAAGCGTCTTGAGTTCAGCTTAGGTCATGATCTCACAGTTCATGAGTTTGAGCCTCACATCCAGCTCTGCACTGACCTCGAAAAGTCTGCTTGGGATTCTCTCTCTCTCCCTCTCTCTGCTCCTCCCCTACTCCTACTTTCTCTTTCTCAAAATAAATAAATACACTTAAAAAAAAAAAAAAGAACCATGATCTTCCTGGGGATGTTACCAAATACAAAAGTACCATATATTAAATGTTTCAGGATTAACCTTGAGTTCAGAGATTTAAAGGTAATTCCAAAAAGTTCACCTAGCTCACTGCAGCTCCCCTGCCAGGTAGGCCCTCCCTGAAACAGCCAGTGACTTACTGGTATGGCCAATGCAGGCTGTGCAGGTGGAGGGTCTGCCCGAGTGGCATCTGGGGTCTCAGCTGCCTACAGAAGGCCTTACAGGGATGCAGTGTGCATGTGGGCCCAGCAGCTGCTTGGGCCAGGCCACCACTGGCCTTAGCCTTGGCACTTCTGCCTCTGCCTGTGACCCATAGTCCTTCCTCCATTTCATGCCATCCTCCTGCTCCTGGTACCAAGAACCGCTGTTTCTGCCTTCTCTCCATGAGTCTCCCCTCCATCAGTCTCTTGGACTTTGCTCTTGTTAAATAACAGATATTCAAGAAAATTATAAAGATGTAATTGGCCTTATTGAATGATTCATGATCAGGCAGCATCCTGTCTAGCAAGTAGAAAGTTCTTAAAGGGCTATAGAAAGGGAAGGTTTTTAAAGGCAGGACAAGGAAGTCATAAACCAAAAAAAAAAAAATTGGGGGGGCAAAGTCACCTCACTTTGGGGAACAAAAGGATCTTATTATTTAGATTACCTCATCAGTGCTGATCAGGAAATTCCATACTGGTTAAGATTACATTCATGGGGAAGATTGAAACTGCAGTTAGGTTTGGTATTAAGCCCTCTTTGGTGTCATGGGATTAGCACAACTGACTCCATTTGGGATCTATTGTTTACTTTTAACAGCCTTCTCTCTTTTCTGGGTCATCCTGGGTCATCCTGGGTCATCTGGGTCATCACTTGTGGGGTGAGTCACCTTCAGTGTGGACAAATGGATGGTCTCTGACCATGCTCTCCCTGAGCTTTCAATTGACCCATGCAAGTGTGTTCAGAATCCTGCCAGAGCTGAGGGGCAAAGGCTAGAGGTGGTACATGGGGACCAGGGCACAGTAGAGGACTTAGGAGAGGGAGCAGGGTCTGAGGCTGGGGCCCTGGCTGGGTTGGAAGGGTCTGTATTTAATGTCAGATACAATGTCCTTTTAAAATGAAAGGTATAGTTTACTTTTTTTCTAATATACCTATATATTATATCATACCCTATATAATTTTCTAATACCCTATATATTATATCCTAGCCATGTCAAATATTTACCTTCACCATAATATTAATAATTTCCCCTTTTTCTTAATTATCTTTATAAATGATGGATTTCAGGGTTCCTGGCAGGATTTCTGTAGAGATCAGTGGTTTGCCTCCAGTGGGGCCCTTGAACCTCCATCTGTCCTCCTATCTACCCTCTGTCCAACCTGGGCAAGTCACAAAGAATTTATACTTGGAGCAGAGGCGAGGAGAGTAGTGCCACATCTTTTGTTTTGAGGCAGGAAGATGTGGCTTGGTGGTTTGGTCCTATCATGTGAAGGATGTAAGCTGGACCCAGCTCTGGCTCACTGACTGTACGTTGGACTCTGGATCAGCCATCTGTCCTGACAGAGCCTCTTCCTGTGAGGACAGTAGTGCCTCCCTTTGGGTTGATTGTGAAGATTAATATGCGTGAAAGCAACAGTTCAAGTCCTAGAGAAATCTCCATCTCTGGTGCTCTCTTTTACCCAGTTTCATCTTTGATCCTACCTTATGTTCCCCTTTGTATGCATCTGGAGGAAGCAGAGTGATACAGGCATAGCTGTTGAGACAAAGGGCCCTCGGTGGTCCTGAGGCTGTTACTCCCTTCCACTGTCCCTTCAGCTCATTTGAAATCTGGCTCTTTATTCTAAAATGATAAGACAGTATATTGAACTTGATTTAGCTACTTACAGCAGAAAAGTCTAACCACAGTACCTTATGTAAGTGAGAGCTAGGTGGTGTAAGGCTGCAAGGTAGTTTCCGTGTCTTCTGTCTCTCTGTCTCACTCCTTAGCATGATGCTTCCCTCCTAGGTGTTACTCTGACTGCAGGAGCTCTGGCCATCATGCTTACATTTTAGGCAGGAAGAAAGAGAAAAGAAGAAGGGCAAAAGGTGGATTCTTGTTGCAGTGTTCCTGGAAGTCAGCAACAGCCTGATTACAGCTCCCTGGCCAGAACTGGATCACACAGACATACCAGTCTGCTGGAAAAAGTAACTATTCAGCAGAATCAAATTATAATTCCTCTAAGGATAAAGGCAGTAACTCTGTGGGAAATTTCAGGGCTTCTGGCACACCCTAGGCCTGGAAGAATGAACTTGTGACAGCGACAGAGAGGATTTCAGAGGGCAGGATGATGGGGAGGTTTTGAGGAGTGCATTAGGAGCCTTGACCCAGAGAGGAGCAGAGTTTAAGACTCCTAGGGCCCTAATCCTAGTGGATTCTGTGAGAAGCATGGCCAATGTGCTTAAGGGGACTAGGCTTTCCCAGGGTCACACATGACATCTGAAATTCTTAAAGGCCACTTCACCCCAGAAATGCTTAATGACAAAGGAGCAGATATTTTCTTTAGTGTTTTGAGAGTGTATACCTCACATCCTTCCTGGACCCTTTGCCTGCTGGTTGCACTGTTGTGGGAGACCCTCCAGGAAAAGGGGCCTGGTACCTTCTGACTGATCCCCATTCTCTGTTATTATTCCTATCGCTCTTTCTTTCTAAGGGAAGGAGAAGGGATTTACATTCTTGTGACCATTGCCTAAGCCATGTACTCAAGGATCTCTGTGTCTCCAGAGATGCACTGTACACCTGTATTAAAAGTAGAGGACCTTTATTTGATAGGGTATTAGTCTGGCAGCTGGAAAAAGACCCAACATGATCATGGCCTAAATAAGATGGTCTATTTCTTACCTGCTCAAAAATCCAAGTGGTGTTTCTGGGCTACTACAGCATGTCCGCACCCACCAGAGACTGTCTTTCATTTGTCATCCTACTATCTTCAACACGTGATTCCCAGCTCCCAAAGATGGTGCTCTGGCTCCAGTCAGGAAGGAGGAAAAGAGAAGAAGACAAGCCTCCTTTTTTTTTTTTTTTTTTTTTTAGAATGAAACCCAGAATCTGTGTGTAAGACCTTCCCTCATCTCCCACTCACAAGAACTTGCTCTTGTTCCCCAAATTTCAGGAGAGACTAAGGAAACAGAGTGGCAGCCATATGTTCAGCTAAAACTTATTTATTTATTTATTTAGAGTGCAGGTAGGAGAGGGGTGGGTGGGGGGGGAGAGAGAGAGAGAGAGAGAGAGAGAGAGAGAGAGAGAGAATCCCAAGCAAGCTCTGTGCTGTCAACACAGAGCCCAATGCAGGGCATGATCCCATGAACTATGAGATCATGATCTGAGCCGAAACCAAGAATCAGACGCTTATCTGACTGAGCCACCCAGGCACCCCTAAAACTTCTCTTACCATGTAAGATGGGTCAGCCTTCTCTGGGCACAAGCAATACAGCAAAACCTGTCAAACACCCCTTCTTGAAGATAGTGTTTGCTTATTTTTCAAAGTTTCTATTTAGAAAAAAAGAGAAGCCCCTCAGCCCCAAATGGAGTAGGTAGTGGTGATCAGGCCTCACTCAAGCCCTCAATGCCTTCCCAGAGGAAAATACTAGGAGCAACACACTTTTGGATGAGTCAGCTGGGCCCCCATAGAGCCATGCAGCAGGAGTGAGGTCAGATCATGAAAAGGGACGCAGCTTCTACCTGGTTTGCTGGACTGCTCAAGCTTGGAGCCACAAGCTATGTAGACCTGCCATGTAAGAAGTCTAATGGACCCTGAAACTGCCTTGCCAGAGAGGCACAGCCATGTGAGTGAGCTATCTTACATACCCGGCTGGGAGCCTTTAGGTGTCTGCAGCTCTGGCCAGCATCTGAGTGTAACTACATGGGACACCCAAATTGACAACTACCCTGTCAACCCTTCCTGAATTGATGACCCACAAATAGCAAAAATCAAATGGTTGTTTTATGATGCTAAGTTTTGGGGTAATTTGTCAAGTGACAATATTACCCAGTATGCTTAGGTACTATGTTCTGTCATTGAAATGTTAGAAGATTTTATGTAATCAGAAGGGAATGTTTAAACAAATGCTTTGAGAATAAGATTTTTAAAGCATTTATTCATCAATACTAGGAGTGAGAGTATCATTATCTAAGAGACTGGTTCTACTATTTAGATAGAAGTGATCTTTGAATTAATCGATGTGAATCTTTTTTTCTCCCAAAACTTTTCTCAATTTTATATTCAAGATATTCCCCAAAGTTTTATTATGAAAATTCTCAAACCCAGAGAAGTTGAAAGACAAAGTACCAAGAAGTCTCATATAGATGATAGGACAATTAATATTTGTCATATGACAAATACATATAATTTTCTGTACCAGTTGACACAAAGTTGAATGAATTTTATTTTCAAATAGCCTTTTTTTCCTGTTCATATAAGTAATATATACTCATAGTATAGGTCTTGTAAAATAAAGAAAAATAAATAGAAAATAATACACTCCTCCAAAATAAACTCTTCTAGATCTGAAAAGAAAATAAAAGAAAAGAAAAGAAAAAAAGAAAAGAAAAGAAAATAAAAGAAAAGAAAAGAAAAGAAAAAAAAAAGGAAAGGAAAGGAAAAGGAAAGAAAACGAAGTTTACCCGTAACTCAACTAACTTGATTCTTGGTTTGTTGAGCAAGTTTCTTCTCTGAATTTGGTCTTTCTTGGGCAGGGGTGCCCTCTACTGACAGCTGGGTGAATTGTCAGGTATTGGGATTTTGATTTACATAGTCTCTTCTGGGTTTGAGTTGTTGACTCCTCAGACTCCCTACTTGTGGATGAATGAAGAAAGTTGAGTTTCTGAAACTGCAGAACAGAGCCCCATGCCCCCATACCTGGGGGTTTTATCAAGATTTGGGAGAGGCCTCACCTCGAAAACCTAGTCTGGGGGCGCCTGGGTGGCGCAGTCGGTTATGCGTCCGACTTCAGCCAGGTCACGATCTCGCGGTCCGTGAGTTCGAGCCCCGCGTCAGGCTCTGGGCTGATGGCTCGGAGCCTGGAGCCTGTTTCCGACTCTGTGTCTCCCTCTCTCTCTGCCCCTCCCCCGTTCATGCTCTGTCTCTCTCTGTCCCAAAAATGAATAAAAAAGTTGAAAAAAAATTTAAAAAAAAAAAAAAAAAAGAAAACCTAGTCTGACTTGCCTGTTTTGACTATATTACTCCCTTGAATTGAGGCCCAAAATGATGGACACAGGCTCCAGTCCAGTCCATGGCAGTTCTCCACTCCAGGATGACAGATATGTGTGGTTCCAAACACCTGTCTTCCCAGACCAAACTAATGATTTTCTTAGATTCTTTTTCTTAGATTCTTTTTCTGTTTCTTCTTTGGTTCATCCTTTTTATCCCTTTTTCTCTAATCATGGCTTTTTAAAAAATGTTTATTTTTGAGAGAGAGAGAGAAAGAGAACAAGTGGGGGAAGGGCAGAGAGAGGGGGAGACACAGAATCCCAAGCAGGCTTCAGGCTCTGAGCTGTCAGCGCAGAGACCCACATGGGGCTCAAACTCACAAACTGTGAGATCATAATCTGCGCAGAAGTCACATGCTTAACTGAGCCATCCAGGTACCCCCAGTCAGGTCTTGTTTATACTTTGCACCTCCTGGGTCCTCTGGAATAAATTCATTTCACTTTTTTGTTCTTTTATCTACCAACTTATGTCTCATTGAATATTAGCATATTCAAGTATTCACATTTATATAACAAGGTCTCTATAAGATTTATAAAAAGAATATCACTTCTCTCCATCTCTTTCCCAACTCAGTATTTAGCCTGTTTCTTTTCAAGTTCCAAATAGCCATCACACTGAGCTCATATTTAATTACCTTGTTGTCTGCCTCCATCCCATGTGAGACAGGAACTGAAGTGATTTTACAGCTAAATGAATAAAGTAAATTTCAAGGTTTACTGTCATACTCTTTCTAGCAGGGGAAATTTAAGGGATAGTTTGACTTTGATAGGAGTGTGGTGAGTGGAGTGAAAGAGGGAAGGAGGCATTTGAAGATCACAAAAACTGGAAGCATCAATCTAGAGCGGGCTGAAGTCCAATGAAGAGATAGGACTACAACTACATTGCTCTCAGATTTTTTGGCCAAAAGTCTTCTCATTGCCTCATTTTTTCTACTTCAGACAGCTCCTTCCCAAATGTCTCCAGAACCTCTTGCTATGGAATGTGTAACAGTACTGAGCTCTCTGCTCTTTTGGCCATCCAGAGAACCAAGATGTGATGTCTAGAAGAGATGTCTCTCACAGTGCTCTCCATTTAAGCTAACCAGGACCTGCTGTCATCTTCCCTCTGCTAAATAACTTCCCTCTTAAGTATCTGACCTCTGCCACTGACCACAATGTCATACCAGTTTTCAATGGGTCCCAAACAACTTCCCTGACCCAGTCCACACAGAGTTTTTTGAATTCCAAAATTGTGGAAATAAAAATGAGCCCGGTCTAGACAGGTCTCAGATCCCTCATTAAAGTTAAATGTAGTCATCTGAATATGCCTTTAAGAAGTGAAAAAAACAAGTCACAAGCTACAAAATAACCATTGTAATATGTATTACTGACAGGGATTAAAACAAAGGATAAAGAACTTTTACAGATTCAGAAGTATTCAAACATATTTTCCAGTCGAAAAAGGGCAAAAGACATGACACATGTAATTCTGAAAAGAGGAAAAGTTTTTAGCCTGTAAATATATGAAGTTATCCCTAATTACTTTATTAATCAGGGAAAACCAAAACCACTTTAAGGTAATTTTTATAGACATTTAGTTGATAAAAATTGGTATTTGGTGTGGGGACAGGACAGTGCAGAATTTCGGGACAGGGTACAATACACATATGTAAATTGTTAGAAATATGTAGTTCTTGTGTCAGTGTTCATTATATTATAGATAGATAAACTAATTCACACACAAATAAAACATGATGTAGTACTCTATTATTAAAGATGAAGAGGAGAATGCATGTAAAAGGTGAACCATGAACCAGCAGGTTACTCTTGGATTTCTTCCAGGAGCAGGTAAATAGAAGGAAGTACCATTTAGAGTTATGGGGAAAATTTGAGAAATGAATTGTGTGAGGATAATGAATTAACCTTTGTGCATTTAAAAAAAATGTTTAAGTAATCTCTACACCCAACATGGGACTTGAGCCCACAACACTGAGATCCAGAGTCTCATGCTCCAGCAACTGAACCAACCAGGTTCCCCACCTTTGAACAATTTTTTTTTTGAGTTGCCTATGTGAACATCCAGCGAGTAAGTCTAATCTATGGGTAAAGATATCAGAGGAGAGGTCTAGGATGGAAAAATAAATTTGTTGGTCAAAACCATGAAAAGTGAGTTGTGTTTGCAACATTTAGAACTCAGACATGGATAAGGCCATGTAAGCTTTTTCATACACTGATTGGCCATTTGGATATCCTCTTTTGGAAAGTGTTCAAATCTTTGCCCTGTTTTAAAAAATGGGGTGTTTGTCTTTTGATTTATAAATGTTTAAACAAAAATATCCTGGAGGTGCCTGGGTGGCTCAGTCGGTTAAGTGTCCAACTTCAGCTCAGGTCATGATCTCACGGTTTGTGGGTTCGAGCCCCACATCGGGCTCTGTGCTGATAGCTTGGAGCCTGGAGCCTGCTACGGATTCTGTGTCTCCCCCTTTCTGTCTCTGCCCCTCCCCTGCTCATGCTCTGTCTCTCTCTGTCTCTCAATAATAAATAAACGTTAAAAAAATTTTTTAAACATATTCTGGATATAACATCTTTGTTGTTTATACCTACTGCACATATATATTCTTAGTCTGTGGCTTCTCTTCTCAGTGGTGATTTTGATAAACAGAAGTTCTTAATTTGATTGAAGATGAGTGCTTTGTTAAATCATCAAAACACTAATAGACATTATTATATACAAATATACTTGATATTAGTAAAATGATAAGGATCTTTTCAGAATGTACTTTTTTTTTACCAGATACATTTTTTTATTAGAATAGTTAGAGAATAAATAGGTAGGATTTGCCATGACCTGTGAGTTCCTGAGCTCAGTCAGCAAGCATGCTAGAACATGCTAGAACTTCTTTCTTCTCTGGATAAGTGCCAATTGACAAATCCAGGTGGATTAGCCACATGGACTAACTGCTCTTCTTACCTCTCCCCGCCTTTCCCATAACACACCCTGAACTTTAAATAGTTTCCAGCCTTCTCTTTCGGGGAAGTTGAAATCAGTTCATGCAGGACCCTCCTTCCTATTTCAAAATCTAATATTGAATAAAACTTTTAACTTGTATCTGGCTTTATCTTGGATAGTACTCTGGCAAGAAGGAATATAATTACAGAAAGAAGGCATGGAATGAAAAGAAGTGGTGAGCATAGATATTAATAAATGAGGTAATTTAAGTAATGTAAATTTAATGTAAAATTACTAATTGATGTGTTTAAATAATCTTATTGAGTTAAGCTAACATTCAAGAAGAATAAATAAGATTGGGAAGGAGTTATTGGGTAATTAAAGTGCATTAAAGCCCCTATTGGGAGGATAATAGTAATAATGAAGAACTTTATTAGAAAAAAAATCATATATATACATATAAAATTCAAGGGTGGTTCCAGTTCAGGGTAACATGGAATGAGCTGCCTCTATTCTGTCTTTCAGACAGAGTTAAGAGAGCTGAACACAATTATAAAGCCTGGACAAATTGCATTTACCAGCTACTTGAAAACACTAAAAAGTAAATAGGCAGATTAGGGAAGAAGAGCAAAGTTCAGTGTACTTGGAACTAACCTTGAGTTCATTATTTTCCCCCTTTTGTTATCCTCCAACTTTAATGTACTACAACCCCTGCCAAATCCCAAAAACAAGACTAAACCTGCATCCAAACATAAGGCCTAAGTATGAAAACTTATAAATGCACCAAAATCATAGTATAAAATACCAGTATAACACCTCGATCCACAGCTATCTATAGATACGCAACCTTGGGCTCTAATTCGTCCCCATTGAGCAATATTCTCCCACAACCAACCCCATCAACCAACTAACTAACCCAACACCCCCTGGGCACTGAAAATGCCCAGATGAGTCGCCAGACTCCATAAACACAAAGGTTTGGTCCTAGCCTTTCCATATTAATAGGATCCATGTTAATAGGATCACACATGCAAGCCTCCCACACTGGTGAAAATGCCCTCTAAATCATTAATGATCTAAAGGAGCAGGTATCAAGCACATGACTGCCGTAGCTCATGACACCTTGCTTAGCCACACCCCCATAGGATACAGCAGTGATAAAAATTAAGCCAAGAATGAAAGTTTGACTAAGCCATATTAAACAAGTGTTGGTAAATTTCGTGCCAGCCACCGCGGTCATACGATTAACCCGAACTAATAGACCTACCGCGTAAAGCATGTTATAGAGAAAACCTGCACTAAAGTTAAATGTTAACTAGGCTGTAAAAAGCTACAGCTAACATAAAAATACAGCACAAAAGTAGCTTTAATATCTCCGACCACAGGATGGCTAAGACCCAAACTGGGATTAGATACCCCACTATGTTTAGCCCTAAACTTAGATAATTAACCAAACAAATTTATCCGCCAGAGAACTATTAGCAACAGCTTAAAACTCAAAGGACTTGGTGGTGCTTTATATCCCCCTAGAGGAGCCTGTTCTATAATCAATAAACCTCAATAGGTTTTTCTACATTAGCCTCAATAGCCTTTTCTACATTAGAATATTTTCCATGAAAGTCCTTATGAAACTAAGAACTAAAGGAGGATTTAGTAGTAAATTGAGAATAGAGATCTCAGTTGAATTGGGCCATGAAGCACACACACACTGCCCATCACCCTCCTCAAGTGACAAAACTCAACCTATTCAAACTATAAAAACCACAAGAGGAGACAAGTCGTAACAAGGTAAGCATACAGGAAACTGTGCTTGGAT
Source organism: Prionailurus viverrinus (assembly GCF_022837055.1). Classification (NCBI taxonomy): domain Eukaryota; kingdom Metazoa; phylum Chordata; class Mammalia; order Carnivora; family Felidae; genus Prionailurus; species Prionailurus viverrinus. The sequence goes on along the minus strand of NC_062561.1, from coordinate 89,419,307 downwards.
AAACAAGATGTAGCTTAAATAAAGCATCTGGATGACACCCAGAAGATTTCATATCAAACTGACCATCTTGAGCCAAAACTAGCCCAAACAACTATAAATTCAACTAATATAGGATAATAAATCAAAACATTTAGTTAAATCTTAAAAGTATAGGAGATAGAAATTTAACTTGGCTCTATAAAGTATCATAAGGGAAAGATGAAAGGAAAATTAAAAGCCCTACACAGCAAAGATTACCCATGGTCCCTTTTGTGTAATGAATTAGCTAGAACAACCTAACAAGGAGAACTTAAGCTAGCCGCCCCCCGCCCCAAACCAGATGAGCTACTTATGAACAATCTTTACAGGATGAACTCATCTATGTTGCAAAATATTGAGAAGATTTGTAGGTAGAGGTGAAAAGCCTAACGAGCCTGGTGATAGCTGGTTACCCAGAACAGAATTTTAGTTCAACTTTAAACTTACCTAAAAACCTCAAAATTCTCATGTAAATTTAAAATATAATCTAAAAAGGTACACCTTTTTAGAACTAGGATACAACCTTTTTTAGAGAGTAAGCATAAACACCAACCATAGTCACCTTAAAAGCAGCCATCAATTAAGAAAGTAGACAGTGGGTACAGACCTGTTCCAAGAGAAACCCTTTAGTTCTGGCTCATGGATGAGAAAAGGAGCTCCCGATGCTCTAGAAAAGTACAGAAATCCTCCTTTTCTACTCCATTCTTTCCTGCTCAGTCCTCAAGTAAGATTTGGCAACAGTTGAGGCTTCACGGAAGCTTAGAGTAGGAGCCAATACCTTGGGGGATGGGAAATTTAACTCTGTGTTATAAGACAAAAATACATTTGGTCTTTTTGTCCCCAGGCACAAATCTCCTAAAACCCTTGGAATTTCCAAGGGAGTGATAGGAATGTCTTTTGTTATTCAAAATGAGCCCCATTCAATCACACTTGAGTTTATGTTAATGAGGTGATTTAAAGTAGGGTTCTAGATAGCTTCAGGACAGATGGAGCAGGTCCCTAGAAAGAAAATAGATTGGAGGGAGTTAAGATCGCAGAGAAGTAGGGAGACCTGGAATTTCCTTCTCCCTTAAGCATGGGTGTATTGCAGTCAGATCACTTGGAATACCCAGGAAATCAATCTGCAGAGCAGCAGAAGGATCTCCAGAAATGGAGGGAGATAGCCTGTCAGGATCAAGGTGCATATATGTGAATTGGGGGAGATAAAACATCATAGCCACAGAGGGGAGGGAAAAGACACAGGGGAGTGGAAAGACATAGGGGAGTGAAAGAGAGAAGGGTTATGAAAATGTGGCACTGAGCACAAGAGGAAAACTTCTCTGGACCACAGACTGGGGAATGAGAAGTATGGAGAGTGCCAGTTCTTTTTGGCAAACATCCTTTGGACCTGAAACTTGGAGGGTTTGAAAGTGTGCAACTTTCTCCGGAGATGAACCTTGGCACACTGTTCTGGGGAGGAGGGAATTGTTTCCTGGAGTGCATAGCTTGGGGTAGAGATCTTTGTAGTGCACTGGGAGAGACCAGGCCCCCTCCCAGAGTACTTTGGGAAGAGTGGTTATTGCCTCTCTATAGACAAAAGACCCAGCAGGTGCCAGCCTTTCATCAGCAGGTTTGAGAGGCTGAACCTGGAAAAATACAAAGATAAAGAGAGCAGGGTCTGTGTGGTGTGGGGGCCTTTAAGACATGAGGTTTTGACTCCCAGCTGAAAGCCAAGTAGAAGGTGCAGGATAACTGTAGTGCAGGGCAAGCGGGCCACCCTCGCTATTCTATGAGGGCTGCCTGAATGGTATGGGTTGAGAGCCCCAATCCAGGGATAAGAGATCGGAGTGAGGCCATTTTTCCCTCCAACGCCAATTAGGGTGAGACTTCAGAGAGCAGCACATTGACCCCCAGTGGAGGTGGGACAAGCTTACACCAAACCCCACCCCTCTATGCCTGGCAACTGCTTATTTACCTGAGCTGGAGCAAGATTGAACAAACTCAGCCAGTCTTTCTTCCACACCAGCACAGCCACCAGCCCCAGGGACCAACAGACAACTGGGTTTTTTTTTATTATTAAAAAAATTAAAAAAAATTTTTTTCTTTTGTTTCCCTCCCTCTTCTTTTTTTCTTTTGGAATCAGGCTCATAGTTTCTGATTTGTTTTTTTGTCAATTCTTATTATATAAATATATATACATATATATTTGATCAGGCATTTTTATTTTGTTCTTTTTCCATCTTTTCTCTTCCTTCTTTATTTTCCTTTCTTTTTATCTGGAATAAGTCTTATAGTTTTTTGATTCTCTGGTTTTCCTTTCTCCCCTTTCCTTTTTCTCTTTTTATGGAATCAGGCTTTCCTCCATCCTTTCCCCCCCAGGGTTACTTTAACAAACAAATCAAAGCACAAGTAGTTAAAGGTCTGAACACTCCACCACTACAAGCAAGGAGGAGCTCAGCAGAGGACTGACCAGTGAGAATGAGCAGCCAAAATGCAACAACAGAATGAATGCAACATACACCAGACACACTTCCTGGAGTTCCAGGCCCTGGACAGTGTACAAACCCTTTTTAATATAGTAGTACTCTCAGGTGCAAGACACATAGTAAGCTTTTAAAACATGGAAAAGACAGAAACAGCCAAAATGACAAGCTGGAGAAATTCTCCCCAAAAGAAAGGTCAAGAAGAAATCACAGCCAGAGAATTGCTCAAAACAGATATAAACAATATATCTCAACAAGAATTTAGTATAATGGTCATAGGACTAATAGCTGCTCTTGAAAAAAGCATAGAAAACACAAGAGAACCCCTGCCTGCAGAGATCAAAGACCTAAGAACTTCACTGGATGAATTAAAAAATGCTATACCTTCTTTGATCTTGGCTGCAGCAATTTCTTACTCAATACGTCTCCCGAGGCAAGGGAAGCAAAAGCAAAAATGAACTACTGGGACCTCATCAAAATAAAAAACTGCACAGCAAAGGAAACAATCATCAAAACTAAAAGGCAACGGACAGAATGGAAGAAGATATTTGCGAATGACATATCAGATAAAGGGTTAGTATCCAAAATCTATAAAGAACTTATCAGACTCAACACCCAAAAAACAAATAATCCCATGAAGAAATGGGCAAAAGACATGAATAGATACTTCTTCAAAGAAGACATCCAGATGGCCAACCGACACATGAAAAAATGCTCAACTTGACTCATCATCAAGGAAATACAAATCAAAACCACCATGAGATATCACCTGACACCTGTCAGAATGGCTAACATTAACAACTCAGGCAACAACAGATGTTGGTGAGGATGCAGAGAAAGAGGATCTCTTTTGCATTGTTGGTGGGAATGCAAGCTGGTGCAGCCATTCTGGAAAACAGTATGGAGGTTTCTCAAGAAACTAAAAATAGAACTACCCTATGACCCAGCAATTGCACTACTAGGCATTTATCCACGGGATACAGGTGTGCTGTTTCGAAGGGACACATGCACCCCCATATTTATAGCAGCACTATTAACAATAGCCTAAGTATGGAAAGAGCCCAAATGTCCATCAATGGATGAATGGATAAAGAAAATGTGGTATATATATGCAATGGAGTATTACTCGGCAATCAAAAATATTGAAATCTTGACATTTGCAACTACATGGATGGAACTAGAGGGTATTATGCTAAGTGAAATTAGTCAGTCAGAGAAAGACAAAAATCATATGACTTCACGGATATGAGGACTTTAAGAGACAAAACAGATGAATATAAGGGAAAGGAAACAAAAATAATAGAAAAACATGGAGGAGGACAAAACAGAAGAGACTCATAAATATGGAGAACAAACTGAGGGTTACTGGAGGGGTTGTGGGAGGGGGAATGGGGGTAAATGGGTAAGGGGCACTAAGAAATCTACTCCTGAAATCATTGTTGCACTATATGCTAAGTAATTTGGATGTAAATTTAAAAAAATAAAAAATTAAATTAAAACAAAAGTACTAATATTAATCAAAATGCTTCTACAAACATCAAATAACTGTAAATTGTTACCCCTATTTTTTACATATACTATATCTATTCAATTCCAATCACCATAACAGCTATAATATTTCATCTATTATATAAATACACTCCACTTTGAGCACATTTTAGAAAACTGCTGTATGTTGAAGTAATGATAGTATAAAATAGAAATTCAATGCTATTAAATGACAATTGAATTATGAATTATAATCTATACATAATAATGATTTTATAGAGCAAAAGAAAACTCAGCATGTATTTTGGGTTCATAAAATAAATAATATGCTTTACCTTGATATCCTGTAAAATGGTTCCTATTTTAACAAATGACTAGCAAATAAAGTGTTTAAGCTTAGGTTAAAAAAATGTTAGCTCTGAAAATATCTTTTAATAAAATGAATTTTTATCACTAAAAAAAAGATGTTATACCTGAGATGGAAAATAAACTAGACACAGTGGCAGTGAGAACTGAAGAAGCAGAGGAGAGAATAGGTGAAATAGAAGATAAAATTATGGAAAATAATGAAGCTGAAAAAAGAGGGAAAGAAAATTACTAGATCATGAGGGGAGAATTAGCAAACTAAGTGACTTCATGAAATGAAACAATATCTGTATCACAAGAGTCCCAGAAGAAGAAAAGCGAGAAAAGGGAGCAGAAGGTTTATTTGAACAAATTATAACTGAAAAGTTCCCTAAAGTGGGGAAGGATGCAGGCATAGAAGTCCAAGAGGCACAGAGAATTCCCTTCAAAATCAACAAAAACATGTCAACACAATGACATATCATAGTGAAACTGGCAAAATACAAAGATAAAGAGAGATTGTGTAAGCAGCTAGGGACAAATGGTCCTTAACATACAAGGGTAGACTCATGAGGTTAATAGCAGACCTGTTCACTGAAATGTGACAGGCCAGAAGAGAGTGGCAAGAAATAGTCAATATGCTGAATAGGAAAAATATGCAGCCAGAATCCTTTATCCACCAAAGCTGTCATAAAGAATATAAGGAGAGATAAAAACTTCTCCAGGAAAACAAAAACCAAAGGAGCTTGTTGACCATTAAATCAGCCCTGAAAGAGATTCTAGGGAGACTCTGTGAGGGGAAAGCAGCAAAAAATACAAAGGACCAGAGCATCACCACAAACAGCAACTCTACAGATAACACAATGGCATTAAATTCATATCTTTCAATAATCACTCTAATTGTAAATGGACTAAATACCCCAATCAAAAGACATAGAGTTTCAGAACGGATAAAAAACCAAGATCCATCTATATGCTGCCTACAAAAGACTCATTTTAGACCTAAGGACACATGCAGATTGAAAGTGAGGGGATGGAGAACAATCTATCATGCTAATAGAAGCTAAAATAAAGACAGAGTAGCCATACTTATATCAGACACATTAGATTTTTACAACAAAGACTGTAACAAGAGATGAAGAAGGGCATTATATCATAATTAAGGGGTCTATTGATCAGGAAGAGCTAACAATTGTAAATATTTATGCCCCCAATGTGGAAACCCAAATATATAGATCAATTAATCACAAACATAAGCAAACTTATTGATAATAATACCATAATTGTAAAAGACTTTATTTTTTTTTTAAATTTTTTAAAAATGTTTTTATTTATTTTTGAGACAGAGACAGAGCATGAGCAGGGGAGGGGCAAAGAGAGAGGGAGACACAGAATCCAAAGCAGCCTCCAGGCTCTGGGCCATCAGCACAGAGCCCGATGCGGGGCTCGAACTCACGGACTGTGAGATCATGACCTGAGCAGAAGTCGGATGCTCAACTGACTGAGCCACCCAGGTCCCCCTGTAAGAGACTTTAAAATTCCACTCACAGAAATGGACAGATCATGTAAGTAGAAACTCAACAAGGAAACAATGGCTATGAATTACACATTGGACCAGATGGACTTAAAATATATATTCTGAATATTTCATCCTAGAGCATCAGAATACACCTTCTTGTCAAATGCACATGGAACATTCTTCAGAAGAGATCACATATTGGGTCACAAAACAGCCCTTAACAGGTACAAAAAGATTGAGATCAAACCATACATATTCTCAGGTGACAACACTATGAAACTTGAAATCAACACAAGAAAGAATTTGGAAAGCCTTCAAATACATTGAAGTTAAGGAACATCCTACTAAAGAATGAATGGATTAACTAGGAAATTTAAGAAGAAATTGAAAAATACATAGAAGCAAGTGAAAATGAAAACAAGACAGTCCAAAACCTTTGAATGCACAAAGGCAGTCCTAAGAGGAAAATACATTACAATTCAGGCCTATCTCAAGAAACAAGAAAAGTCCCAAATACACAGCCTAACCTTACACCTAAAGGAGGTAGAAAGGAGCAGCAAATAAAGCCCAAAGCCAGCAGAAGAAAGAAAATAATAAAGATTAGAGCACAAATAAATGATGTAGAATTCCTCCCTCCCCCCCCCCCACAAGAAAAGAACAGAAGAGGTCAATGAAATGAAGAGCTGGTTTTTTGAAAGAATAAACAAATTTGGTAATCCCTCACCAGACTTCTCAAAAAGAAAAGAGGGAAGATACAAACAGATAAAATTACAAATGAAAGAAGGGAGATCATAACCAACACCACAGAAATACAATTGTAAGAAAATACTATGAAAAATTATATACCAAAAAATTGGACAATCTTGAAGAAATGGACAAATTTCTAGACACTCACAAACTATCAAAACTCAAATGGTAAGAAATAGGAAATTTGAACAGGCCCATAACAAGCAAAGAAATTCAATCAGTTGTCAAAAATCTCCCAACAAATAAGAGTCCTGGGCCAGATGGCTTCCCAGGGTTTTTTTTTTTTACCGGACACTTAAGAAGAGTTAATACCTACTATTCTCAAAGTGTTCCAAAAAAGAGAAATGGAAAGAGGGGGGAGCCAAGATGGTGGAACAGCATGGAGGTTTTTTGTGTGTCTCCCATCCATGAACTACAGCTAGACTAACACTAAACCATCCTGCACACCTAGAAAACTGATATGAGGATTAACACAACAATCTGCACAACCTGAACCACAGAATTCAGCAGGTACACAGTGTGGAGAGGTAAACTGGGAGGAGAGAAGCCACAGAGGGCAGGGAGCTGCTTTTGCATGGGAGAGAAGACAGAGACGGGGGCGGGGGGGAGAGAATATGGGAAAAGCACCCCACCCCCCAAAAAAGAGCAGCTGGAGAGAAAGGGGAAACATGGAAACAGCTGCAGGGACTGAAGAGGGAGAAAGGAGAAGTGAGAGGGTTTAAATTCCATTAAGACTAGAAACAGGAGAGCGCAGAGACTGAAACTCCACAGCTCGATACCTGGCAGTGCTCTGGTGGCAAGGGCGAATCCCCAGGAGGACAGTGGAGTTCTGGGTTCTTCAGGCCACATGGGGAGAGGTGGTTTCCCTGCTGGGAGGACACGTGGTAGAGGCTGTGTGGGTACCCCAAAGGGAAGGCACCAGTGGACCCGGGAGAACAACCACATTCACTGGTGCTGGAACAAGGTCATTGAGAGTAGAGTCTGGTGCCAGATGTGTGTTGTGATTTTCCATAATTCCTGAAATGCTGCTTTTAACTATCTTGTGAACTTTTTCTGGGGTGGGCTGGCACCCAGCCACAGTCTCTGGGCATCGGCAGCAGCACAGACAAGCAAACATTCCTGGGTGTGGCCGGCACCTGGCCATTGCTCAGTGAGACCCTTGGCGGAGGGACAGAATGGGTCAAAGCCGCAGTCCTTCAGAAATAAGGGGTTGGGAAAAACAGCCACATCGGAAACAAAACTCAGGAGGGAGGTGTTGCCTGGGACTTGTTCACGGACTGTGTAAAAGCAGGGAGTGGACAGAAGCTGAAGACAAAGGAAGGGTACGCATTGCTGATCAGGGAGAACAGAGTTCTGATACTAGAGACTGGGTAGCTGGGTGATGCCATTTTCACTGCTCTCACCAATGTGCATACGCACCTACAAGCGCCACAACAACCCACCACAGTAAGCTAAGCAGCGCCATCTAGTGGAGAGTAGAGCCATTACACTAGCCCTGTCCATCTGGGCCAACCTCACTCTTCAGGAACACAAATCTCTCCACCTGCTTAGTTTATGGACTATAAAGTGCTTCATAGTTTGACTTCTAGAGGAAAGCGAAGTAATTTCAGTCATATTTCACTCTGTTCACAGGTCCATCTATTCAATGTCTTTCTTTCTTCTTTCTCTTTTTTCTCTTTTTCATTTCTTTTTCTTGAATACAAAAAGAGAAAAAATTCAATTTTATTTTCAATTTATTAAAAAAATTTCTTTAATTTTGTTCTACTATATTTTTTATTTTTGTGTAAATATTTTCAAATTCTATTTTACTTCCATCATTTCATTTTAGTCTACTTCAGTGTATTCATTTTTTTCAAATTTTCAAATGATTTCCTTTTTTTTCTTTCCCCATTTTTCTCTAATCTATCAAGCCCCTTTCAACACCCAAACCAAACCACACCCAGGATATAGCATCATTTATTCGATTGTGTGTGTGTGTGTTTTAATTTTTTAATTTTAATATTTTTTAATATTAATTTTTTTATTTTAATTTTTTACCCCATTAGTTCTTTTTCTCCCTTCAAAATGACAAAACGAAGGAATTAACCCCAAAAGAAAGAGCAGGAAGAAATGATAGTCAGGGACTTAACCAACACAGATACAAGCAAAATGTCTGAACCAGAATTTAGAATCATGATAATAAGAATACTAGCTGGAGTCAAAAATAGATTAGAATCCCTTTATGCAGAGATAAAAGAAGTAAAGACTAATCAGGATGAAATAAAAAATGCTATAACTGAGCTGCAATCTCAAATGGATGCCATGGTGGAAAGGATGGATGAGGCAGAACAGAGAATCAGAATATAGAGGACAAACTTATGGAAAATAATGAAGCAGAACAAAAGACGGAGATTAAAGCAAAAAAGCATGATTTAAGAATTACAGAAATCAATGACTCATTAAAAAGGAACAACATCAGAATCATAGAGGGCCAAGAAGAGGAAGAGAGAGAAATAGGGTTAGAAGGGTTATGTGAGCAAACCATAGTGGAAAACTTTCCTAACCTGGGGAAAGACACAGACATCAAAACCCAGGAAGCACAGAAGACTCCCATTAGATTCAACAAAAACCGACCATCAACAAGGCATATCATAGTCAAATTAACAAAATATTCAGGCAAGGAGAGAATCATGAAAGCAGCAAGGGAAAAAAAGCCCTTAACCTGCAAGGGAAGACAGATCAGGTTTGCAGCAGACCTATCCACAGAAACTTGGCAGGCCAGAAGAGAGTGGCAGGATGTATTCAGTATGCTGAATCAGAAAAATATGCAGCCAAGAATTCTTTATCCAGTAAGGCTGTCATTCAAAATAGAAGGAGAGATAAAAAGTTTCCCAGACAAACAAAAATTAAAGGAGTTTGTGACCAGTAAACCAGCCCTGCAAGTAATTTTAAAGGGGATTCTCTGAGGGGAGAAAAGATAACAACAACAACAACAACAACAACAACAAGTAAATAAAGACCAAAAGCAACAAAGACTAGAAAAGACCAGAGAACACTACCAGAAACTCCAACTCTACAAGCAACATAATGGCAATAAATTCATATCTTTCAGTATTCACTCTAAAGGTCAATGGACTCAATGCTCCAATCAAAAGACATAGGGTAACAGAATGGATAAGAAAACAAGATCCATCTATATGCTGTTTACAAGAGACCCGCTTACTAAAGACACCTTCAGATTGAAAGTAAGGGGATGGAGAACGATCTATCATGCTAATGGTCAACAAAAGAAAGCCAGAGTAGCCATACTTATATCAGACAATCTAGACTTTAAAATAAAGACTGTATCAAGAGATGAAGAGGGGTATTATATAATAATTAAGGGGTCTATCCGCAAAGAAGACCTAACAGCTGTAAACATTTATGCGCCAAACATTTATGCGCCAAACCCAAATATATAAATCAATTAATCACAAACATAAAGAAACTCATTGATAGTAATACCATAATAGTAGGGGACTTCAACACCCCACTCACAGCAATGGACAGATAATGTAATCAATAAATCAACAAGGAAACAATGGCTTTGAATGACACTGGACCAGATGGACTTAACAGTTACATTCAGAACATTTCATTCTAAAGCAGCAGAATATACATGCTTCTCCATTGAACATGGAATGTTCTCAAGAATAGACCACACACTGGGAGACAAAATAAACCTCAAGAAGTACAAAAAGTTTGAGATCATACCGTGCATATTTTCAGACCACAATGCTATGAAACTCGAAATCAACCACAAGAAAAAATTTGGAAAGGTAACAAATACTTGGAGACTAAAGAACATCCTACTAAACAATGAATGGGCTAACCAAGAAGTTAAAGAGGAAATTAAAAAGTTCATGGAAGCCAATGAAAATGATAACACCACAACACAAAACCTCTGGGATGCAGGAAAGGTGGTAAGAGGAATGTGTATAGCAATCCAGGCCTTCCTAAAGAAGGAAGAAAGATCTCAGATACACAAACTAACCTTATGCCTTAAGGAGCTGGAAAAAGAACAGTAAACAAAACCCCAAACCAGCAGAAGACAGGAAATAATAAAGATTAGAGCAGAAATTAAAGCTACTGAAACCAAAAAAACAGTAGAACAGATCAATGAAACAAGAAGCTGATTCTTGGAAGGAATTAAAATTGATAAACCATTAGCTAGTTTTATCAAAAGGAAAAGGAAAGGACTCAAATAAATAAAATCAAGAATGAAAGAGGAGAGATCATAACCAACACAGCAGAAATAAAAATTATAGTAAGAGAATATTATGAGCAATTATACACCAATAAAATGGGCAATCTGGAAGTGATGGACAAATTCCTAGAAACATACACTACCAAAACTAAAACAGGAAGAAACAGAAAATTTGAACAGACCCATAACCAGTAAAGAAATCGAATTATTAATCAAAAATCTGCCAAAAAATAAGAGTCCAGGGCCAGATGGCTTTCCAGGGGAATTCTACCAAATATTTAAGGAAGAGTTAACACCTATTTTTTTGAAGCTGTTCCAAAAAATTTCCTTCATAAGCTTTCTATAGTTTTCAGCATACAGATCTTTTACATCTTTGTTAGGTTTACTCCTAGGTATTTTATGATTCTTGGTGCAACTGTGAATGGGATCAGTTTCTTTATTTGTCTTTCTGTTGCTTCATTATTAGTGTATAAGACTGAAACTGATTTCTGTACATTAATTTTGTATCCTATGACTTTGCTGAATTCACGTCTCAGTTCTAGCAGACTTTGGTGGAGTTTGTCGGGTTTTCCATGTATAATATCATGTCATCTGCAAAAAGTGAAAGCTTGACTTCATCTTTGCCAGTTTTGATGCCTTTGATTTCCTTTTGTTGTCTGATTGCTGATGCTAGAACTTCCAACACCATGTTAAACAACAGTGGTGAGAGTGGGCATCCCTGTCGTGTTCCTGATCTCAGGGGGAAAGCTCTCAGTTTTTCCCCATTGAGGATGATGGTAGCTGTGGACTTTTCATAAATGGCTTTTATGGTGTTTAAGTATGTTCCTTGTATCCCAACTTTCTCCAGGGTTTTTATTAAGGAAGCATGCTGAATTTTGTCAAATGCTTTTTCTGCATCGATTGACAGGATCATATGGTTCTTATCTTTTCTTTTATTAATGTGGTGTATCACATTGATTTGTGAATATTGAACCAGCCCTGTAGCCCAGGAATGAATCCCTGGTGAATAATTCTTTTTATATGCTGTTGAATTCGATTTGCTAGTATCTTATTGAGAATTTTTGCGTCCATACTCATCAGGATATTGGCCTGTAGTTCGTCTTTTTTGCTGGGTCTCTGTCTGGTTTAGGAATCAAAGTAATACTGGCTTCATAGAATGAGTCTGGAAGTTTTCCTTCCCTTTCTATTTTTTGGAACAGCTTGAGAAGGATAGGTATTATCTCTGCTTTAAATGTCTGGTAGAATTCCCCAGGAATCCATCTGGTCCTGGACTCTTATTTTTTGGGAGATTTTTGATAACTTATTCAATTTCTTCACTGGTTATGGGTCTGTTCAAATTTCTATTTCCTCCTGATTGAGTTTTGGAAGTGTGTGGGTGTTTAGGATTTGTCCATTTCTTCCAGGTTGTCCAGTTTGTTGGCATATAATTTTTCATAGTATTCCCTGATAATTGCTTATATTTCTGAGGGATTGGTTGTAATAATTCCATTTTCATTCATGATTTTATCAATTTGGGTCCTCTCTCTTTTCTTTTTGAGAATCCTGGCTAGAGGTTTATCAGTTTTGTTTATTTTTTCAAAAAACCAACTCTTTCATTGATCTGCTCTACTGTTTTGTTTTTTTTTTTAGATTCTATATTGTTTATTTCTGCTCTGATCTTTATTATTTATCTTATTCTGCTGGGTTTGGGGTGTCTTTGCTGTTGTGCTTCTGTTTCCTTTAGGTGTGCTGTTAGATTTTGTATTTGGGATTTTTCTTGTTTCTGGAGATAGGCCTGGATTGCAATGTATTTTCCTCTCAGGACTGCCTTCACTGCATCTCAAAGCATTTGGATTGTTGTATTTTCATTTTCATTTGTTTCCATATATTTTTTAATTTCTTCTCTAATTGCCTGGTTGACACATTCATTCTTTAGTAGGGTGTTCTTTAGCCTCCATGCTTTTGGAGGTTTTCCAGACTTTCCTGTGGTTGATTTCAAGCTTCATAGCATTGTGGTCTGAAAGTGTGCATGGTATGATCTCAATTCTTTTATACTTATGAAGGGGTGTTTTGTGACCCAGTATGTGATATATCTTGGAGAAGGTTCCATGTGCACTTGAGAATAAAGTATATTCTGTTGGTTTAGGATGCAGAGTTCTAAATATATCTGTCAAGCCAATCTGATCCAATGTATCATTCAGGGCCCTTGTTTCTTTATTGGTCCTGTGTCTAGATTATCTATCCATTGTTGTAAGTGGAGTATTAAAGTCCCCTGCAATTACCACATTCTTATCAATAAGGTTACTTATGTTTGTGATTGTTTTATATATTTGGGGGCTCCTGTATTCAGCGCATAGACATTGATAATTGTTAGCTCTTCCTGATGGATAGACTCTGTAATTATTATATAATGCCCTTCTTCATCTCATATTACAGCTTTTAATTTCAAGTCTAGTTTGTTTGATATAAGTATGGCTACTCCAGCTTTCTTGTGACTTCCAGTAGCATGATAGATAGTTCTCCAACCCCTCACTTCAATCTGAAGGTGTCCTCAGGTCTAAAATGAGTCTCTTGTAGACAGCACATAGATGGGTCTTGTTTTTTTATCCATTCTGATACCCTATGTCTTTAGGTTGGAGCATTTAGTCCATTTACATTCAGTGTTATTATCAAAAGATATGGGTTTAGAGTCATTGTGATGGCTGTAGGTTTTATGCTTGTAGTGGTGTCTCTGTTACTTCGTGGTCCTTGCAACATTTCACTCACACAATACCTCTTAGGATCTCTTGTAGGGCTGGTTTAATGGTGATGAATCCCTTCAGTTTTTGTTTGTTTGGGAAAACCTGCATCTCTCCTTCCATTCTGAATGACAGGCTTGCTGGATAAAGGATTCTTGGCTGCATATTTTTCTGTTCATCACATTAAAGATTTCCTGCTATTCTTTCTGGCCTGCCAACTTTCAGTAGATAGGGCCGTGACTACTCTTACGGGTCTACCTCTGTAAATTAGAGCATGTTTATCCCTAGCTGCTTTCAGAATTCTCTCTTTATCCTTGTATTTTGCCAGTTTCACTATGATATGTCATGCAGAAGATCGATTCAAGTTATGTGTGAAGGGAGTTCTCTGTGCCTCTTGGATCAATGTCTGTTTCCTCCCCCAGATCAGGGAAATTCTCAGCTATAATTTGTTCAAGTACACCTTCAGCCCCTTTCTCTCTGTTCTTCTTCTGGAATTCCTATGATATGGTTATTGTTCCATTTGATTGCATCACTTAGTTCTCTAAGGCTCCCCTCATATACCTGGATTTTTTTTTTATCTCTCTTTTTCTCAGCTTCCTCTTTTTCTATAATTTTATTTTCCAATTCACCTATTCTCTCCTCTGCCTCTTCAATTCATACTATGGCCTTCTCCATTTTATTTTGCACCTCTTTTATAGCATTTTTTAATTCATCATGACTATTTTTTAGTCCCTTGATCTCTGTAGCAATAGATTCTCTGGTGTCCTCTATGCTTTTTTCAAGCCCAGTGATTATGACTATTAATCTAAATTCTTGTTCCGTTATATTGCTTAAATTGTTTTTGGTCAATTTGTTAGCTGTCGCTACTTCCTGGAGTTTCTTTTGAGGAGAATTAATCCATTTCATCATTTTGCCTAGTTTTCTGTCCCTTATGCATTTTAAAAGCTTGTGTGCTCTGCACCTGTGAGCATTTCTATATTAAAGGAGGGTCATACACTGTCCAGAGCCTGGTCCTTCAGGAAGTGTTTTTTCAGGCATTGTTACTTGCTCTCTGATGTTGTGAATTTGGTTATTTTATTACCTTACTTGTAGTAATATTTTGTACCCTCCACAAGGTGTGCTTTGACTTGTTCCTTGGAGTAGCCCTGTAAAGGAAAACAGATAGACAAACAGGAGACAAAAACACAAACAAATAACACAAATAAACAGAAACAAAAACCTAAAGATTAAAAACAAAAATCCCCAAAACACCGACTACAAGTAAAGAAGAGGGTGGAGGCAGTGCTGATGTAAGAGCATATATAAAGAGAGAAATAACAGGAGAGGGGCTGGGGGTTGGGGGGGGGTAAATGTTGATTAGGTAGAGAGATTAAAAGGCTTAATCCAGAGAAATAGAAAGGAAAATAAAGAAGGAGGTGGGGAAAATGAAACGAAGATAAAATTACTCAGACAGAGAAACTATATGGCTTGATTATCCCAGAGAGAGAGAAAGGAGTGTAAAGAAGGAGGTGTAGAACCTGTATCAAGACAATGGATTAAATATGCCTGTTTAGACAGACCAATAACCAGAGTAACCTGCCTAGGGGAGGGAAGAGATAAGGAGGAGAAATGGGGTGGGGGGAGAATATATCTATGTATCCAGAATTGGCTTAGTGTTAATCCAGGCAATGCTGCATCGCTTGTCGGGAACAGCTGTTTGCAGGGTCTGTGCTGCTCAGGTGGATGTGCAGTTACCCAGTGCAAGGGGGTGTGGTTTGGTGTATTCTAAACCCACCTCCACTATGGGGCCTGGGAGTGATCCCTGAGGCCCCGCCTTGGTGGTGGTGGGAGGGGGGGGAATGGTGATCTTCCAGTCTCTTCTCCATGGAGCCGGAGCCAGTGGACTCCATTTGAGTCATCCTCACTGTGCCATGGGCGCAGACGGGGTGGTACTTCTCGCTCCACCAACTCCCCTGACCCTGCGCTTGGCTAGGATTCAAAGTCTCACTCCATGCGCTCTGGTGCTGGGGAAGTGCCTCTCAGTGCCACGATATGTGGTTCCAGCTGGCTTTGTCTGTGCCGCCACACTTCAGGGAGGACTGACTTCTCCTATTGCAGACTGAGAGCCACTTCCCTCACCGCAAGCCCCCGGGGTCATGGATGCAGGCAGGCTTTGTCCTTTCCACAGCCCTCCAGAGAAACAGCCGCCTTATCCTCCTGCAGACTGAGACCTCGGCCAGGCCACTGCAATCTGGGGTGGCGGATGCAGGCAGGTTCTGTGCTGTCATGCAGCCCTCCAGGGAGGGAGCCACTTTCTCCAGCTGCAGACTAGGCCTCTGGCTTACCACCGCACCCAGGGCTGGCTCCCCTCCACCCCAGGTGCACGAACAGGGAGCCGGCCCCTGTCCGAAGAAAGCCCCACAGTTAGAGATCCCTCTCAGGCTCAGTCCAAGGTCTTTCTCATGTTCAGCTAAGGTCCTGCACTTCCCTAGCTGCTCTTTCTCTTCCCTTTGTCTCTCCCCAGAAGGGGGTCCCTCCCCTCCTTGCCCATGTGGGCTTTTTTTTTATCTCCCCAAGTTCGCAGTTACCCACCTATCTTTTTTCCAGATTTCCAATTTTCTTCCTAGTAGATTCAGTCTCTTTTCCTCCCAGGCTCTGGAGTTCAAAGTCCTTTGGCTTCTACACTTCTTTGTTTGAGAGACCTGTGACATATGGATCCCCCTGCTTCTCTGCCATGTTGCTAAAAATAACTTTTCCAATGCTTTTGAATAGATACTGAGGCCTAATTCCCACAATCTGATTATCACATAGAAGCACATTCTTCACATGTCACAGCCAGTGTTGCCCCTCTCTACTAATATGATGGACACCGAAAGCCAAATTTCCCCTCTCTTTCCTTTAAAAAAAATTTTTGTACGTTTCTTTATTTTTGAGAGAGTGAGACAGAGCACAAGTGGGGGAGGGGCAGAGAAGGAAGGAGACACAGAATCCAAAGGAGGCTCCAGGCTCAGAGCAAGCATTCAGCGCAGAGCCTGATGTGGGGCTCCAACCCACAAACTGCGAGATCATGACCTGAGCCTAAGTTGGTCACCCAACCGACTGAGCCACCCAGGCACCACCCCACTCTATTTCTTAAGGGAGAATGTGGGCTTCTTGCTCACAGGGCTCCAAAGGACATCCAAATGTTCTTGTGATTCCTAACCAAGACATATTATGAATTCATTGTGCTGGTCAGGCTCTTCTGAACGTGAAAAACTCTGGCCCTCAGTGCATCCACTTTCATGATGTTGCTTTCTCATCCATTAAGTTTTGTCCTCCAGTCCATAAAAACTCAGTCTTTCAGACTACTATATCCAGCTGCAGATGTCCAATCGGTCCAGCCCTTGTGACTTTGGGACTGGTGGAGCCAAAGTGTCCCTGGCCCTTTGGTTTCAGGACTACATAGACATCCAGAGCATAAGGGCTTTGGAAGGGGTCAGGTCGATAGCTGCTTGTGTGGAGACTGGGCCAGACATATTGGCAGGAAGCTGGCTTCTTTGGTGGTCCTAGGGGAAATGACGATAAACATCTCCATTCCACATGATTGCATTCACATTTGATGGAAATATTGAATGCCTTTTGGTTCTGGCTGCAGTCATATCCTGTCCCTTTGTTTCTGTCTTTCTGACTGCCTCTTCATTCACTCTTAGGAGACTTGCAGCTGGAATTTACTAAGAAAGCATTCAGGGACAGGCGTCGGCTTCCCACTCAGTCCCATGCTCACTACCAGCCATAAGCATCAGATATCGCAAAGGAGAATAGCTCTCCTATCCCAGAGTTTGGTGCTTGGCTGTTTGTAGCCAGGGGCAGGGGGGAGGGGAGCCAGCTCACCTCCTTGATCTGCCTGATTGAGATGCCTTCCTTCTGGAAAGCAGACATTTCACTCAGGAGCAGTAGGCTCCAGAAGCTGGTCAGCACAGAAAAAGCTTTGTTCTGAAGAGGCACCAATGCCCCTCCCCACACACTGGAGGCACAGCTCTGGGAACCTCCAAGCTACAACAGTGTCACTGTTCCCTCCATTCAATGATGGGAAAAGCAACAAGAGCAAACCAAGTCCCAGGGTAGTATATGTCCTTAAGAAGACAGAAAGCAGTCCTGTTGCTGACAGAGCTCCCAGAAGGAGACTCTAGAGGGCACTTTTGCCTAAGCCCTTTGTTGTCTCTTCTTCTCACAGCCAGCCAGGTTAACAGAAGCTGGTACTGTGCACTCCCTTCTCCATAGAGTTCCCCTTCCAAGCTCTGAAGATCTCTGGCCCTCCTTATCCACCTTGACACATGTTTGCTGTCTTGTGGAGACAAGGCTTTTCCCGTAATCCATTCAGAATCAGTATTTCAAGAATCTATCCTCTGTTTTCCACCTGGGAGTCTGATCCAGTCCTTGTGACTGTGGGAGAGATATTGCCATAGGGCTACTTCTTCATTAATTCACTGGGTTTCAGAAGTATGCAGCCATTCAGAGCTCAGGGATTTGAAGCGGACCAGTGGAGGATGTCTGGTGTTTAGGCTAGGCCAGAGATTTGGGTAGAGACCAGGCCTCCTTCTGGGCAGAGACAAAGGAATAAAGCCATGTTTCCAGGTGGATCCCCATTCCCACCATCAAAGACAAGCTTTGGCCCACCTGGTATCCATTTCCTTTCCCTTGTTGTGTGTCTGACAATGTATTTTTTTTTCTCCCTTAGGCGCCATGGAGCCATCACTCACTCAGCTGTCACAACTGGGTGGGCCGTAATGTCCCACAACTGGGTGGGCTGCAATGTCCCACTCTGCTCTTGTGCTCAGTGAGAGCATTCAGGCTCTGATCTACCAAAGGAAAGAATGCCTTGAGTCCCTGGGAGCTTGGTGCTTGGCCTACTGTGCTATGGAGGGTGAAGGGGAGCCAGCTTGCCTCACTGACCTGGATGACTGAGTTGCCTTTATTCTGAGAAGGACACAGTTCACACATGGGCACTATAACGAGGAGGGGCTGAGCACTGGAAGAGCCCTTGCTGGGAATTAGGGAACCAAATCTTGTTGCAGATTCCTGAGCAAGAGCCCTCAGAACCCCATAGCTACAGCTGAAACACTGCTGTCTCCCTCAACTGACGGGGAAAATGGCATGGATAGACCATGTCAGAAATCCCTGGTTCCTTGAGAAAGTAGGCTGGCTTCTTGCTGACAAGGGTCCCAGGTGTAATCCTTCAGAGTCCTCCCTTATCCTAAGCCCACAGGCCTTTCTCATTCTGGATACAACCTGGTTGATAGGAGACTGTGCTGGATACTTCATTCTCTAGTTTCTCCAAGTCATGTGTGATGAAGAATGCTGGCAATGTGTGTCTCCATTGCCACCTCTGAGCGCTATTGATGAAAGACAGTTTGCATGGAAACTATTCTGAGACACTGTATCAGAGTAATATCCTCTTCTTTCAGCTTGGGGATTTAGTAGTGTTTTAGTGATGGTGATAGAGGTGATGCATTGGGCAATTCTCAATACGGTTTCAGAATGATGTGGCCCTCTCTAAACCCAAGATGTGTGCAGGTGCCCAGGGAGAATGCCTTGTGGGTAGGCTAAGACAGAGGTTGTGGGTGGATCTCACCTCCTGTGTGGGACAAGGGGAAGGCAAGGTCGTAGTGTCTTTCCTTTGTTCCCCCATGCCAATTTGAATGCACAGCTTTGGCTCTCCTTATTGTCATTCCTCTCCAATTGCTGCTTTTCTAACTTGGTCTCAGTTCACATACAGAGACCCTGTGTCTGTCCCTACACCAACCAAGGTCCCTGCAGTGCAGGTGAGTTTCCAAGCCCTTCCTGAGGCAATGAGGGGCTCGCAGGGTCTGATATCCCAGAGGACACCAAGCCCCCCTGTCCCTGAACCCTTGGTGCTTGGCAGGCAACACTATCATGGGAATGGGTAGTCACATGGACCCTGCCCCTAATGGATGGAGCTACCCTCATTTGGAAGAACAGACTGTGCATGGCCAGCATGCTCCATGACATGATCAACACACAAAAAGCCTTTTGAATATATACTTCACCAAGCTCTCATTCCCACCTCTTGATCATCACATGGAAACAACTTCTTCATACCTCAGAATCTCTGCTGCCCCTCTCCATGGATACGATGTGCAGAAGCACACCAGAAGACAAAGTTCCTGTCTATTTCTTAAGCAAGAATGTGGGCCTCTTCCTCACAGGGCTCCAATGAGCATCCTTTGGAGCACTCCTGTAGTGAAAGCCCACAAAAGGCCCCTGTGATTCCTGAGCAAGCCAGCTTGTGAATACATTGTGCTAGTCTAAGTCTTCTAAACATGAAGAACTCTGGCCCTCGTTGCATCCAGTTTCATGACATTGCTGTATCATCCATTACAGTTCATCTTGTCCATACAAATTTAGTCTTTGTGAGTACTATCTCCAGTCTGCAGATGCCCAAAGGGGAAAGCTCTTATGAGAGTGAGAAAGGTGGAGACACAGGAGACCAGCCTCTTTGGTTTCAGAACTGCATGGGCATCCAGAGCCCTAGGGCTTCAGAAGGAGTCCAGCTGAGAGCTATATTTGGGGAGGCTGGGCCAGATGTATTACCTGGGAGCTGGCTTCCTTGCTGGGCCTAGGGGAAATAAAGATAAACTTCTCCATTCCACACTGGTTGCATTCCCATAGGGTGGAATTATTGAACACCCTTTGGTCCTGGCTGAGGCCATTCCCCTGTTCCTGACTGCCTCTTCATGAACCCTTAGGAGCCATAGAGCTGGCACTCACTCAGTAGGCATCCAGTGATGGGTGTCGGGTTCCAACTGGGTGCCCTGATCAGTACCAGCCATGAGTATCTGATATTCCAAAGGAGAATAAGCCTCCTACTCCTCACCTTGGTGCTTGGCTGTTGGAATCAAGGGGAATGGGGGAGAAGAGCAGGCTCACCTCGTTGTTCTGCCTGATTGAGGTGTTTTCTTTCTGAATAGCAGACAGTTCACACTGGAGCAGTAAGCTCCAGAAGCTGGTCAGCACACAAAAGCCCTATACACAAAGAAGGCACCAATGCCCCTTTCCACACTTTAGAGCCATAGCTGGAAAAGCTCCCAGCTGGAGCGCTGTCATTGCCCACTCCATTTCATGATGAGAAAAGCAAGCAAAGCAAAGTCCCAGGGCTCTCTAGTTCCTTCTGAAGGAAGGAGGCAAGCCTGTAGCTGACAGGGCGCCCAGATGAGACACTAGAGGGCGCCATTGTCAAGCCGTCTGGTGTTTCTTCTGAGAGCCAGATTGCCAGGAGCAGGTCCTGGGCACTCCCTTCCCCAAAGACTTCCCCATCCAAGTTCTGCAGAACTCCAGCTCTCCTTATTCACCTTGGCACATCTTCGGTCTCTTGTAGAAACAATTTTCTTCCCACAATCCATCACAGTCAGCGTCTCAGAGTTCTATTCTCTGACTTCCACCTGGAAGTCTGGTTCAGTCCTTGTGACTGGGGTGAGGTTTTACCACAAGGCTCCTTCTTCATTAGTTCACTGGGGTTCAAAATATGTGGCCATTTAGGGGCCCAGGGCATTTTTAAGGGACTCAGCAGTGGATGTTTGATGTGAAGGCTGGGCCAGACATTTGGGAGCTGGCCTCCTTCTGGGCCAAGGGAAATTGAAGCAAGACATCTTCTTTCCAAGTGGATCCCCATTCCCACTGGAATTGCCAAGCTTTGGCCTACCTGGTGCTCATTTCCTTCCCCTTGCTGAATTTCTGACAATTTATTCTTTTTTGTCCCTTAGGAGCCATGGAGCCATCAATCACTCAGTTTGCACCCCTGGGTACTGCAAACTCTACTCTGCCCCTGTGCTCAGTGAGAGCTATCAGGCTCTGCTCTACCTAAGGAAAGAAGGCCTTGAGTCCCTAGGTGCTTGGACTGCTGTGCTATGGATGGTGAAGGGGAGCCAGCTTGCTTCTCTGACCTGGATGATTGACGTGCCTCCATTCTGAGAAGCAGACAGTTTGCACATGGGCAGTATGAAGGAGGAAGCGGTGATCATTGGAAGAGTCCTTGCCAGGAATGAGGGAAGCAAGTCCTTGTTGAAGATTCCTGAGCAAGAGCCCTCAGAACACAATAGCTACAGCTCAAGCGCCGTGGCCTCCCTCAACTGATAGGAAAAGTGGTGGGGATAACCAAGCCAGAAATCCCTGGCTCCTGAAGAAAGAATGCAAGTAGTTGCTGACAGGGCTCCATGGTGTAGTTCCTCAGAGGGCCCTTTTGGCCTAAGCCCACAGGGCTTCCTTATTCTGGATACAACCTGGTTGATAGGAGACTGCGTTGGGTACTTCATTCTCACCTTTCTTCAAATCTCATGTGTGATGAAGAACACTGGCAGTGTGTGTCTCCATTACCAACCCTTAGCCCTTTTGATTTAGGCGGTTTGTATGGAAACTATTCTGAGATAGTGTCTCAAAGTCCTCTCATCTCTCAGCTTGGGTGTTTGGTGGTGTTTTTATGATGCTGCTATAGATGTTGCATTGGGCCCTTCCTAATTTGGTTTCAGAATCATGTGGCCCTCCCCAGACCAGGGTTTGTGCAGGTACACAAGGAGAATGCTTGCAGGTAGGCTAAGCCAGAAGTTGGGGTTTGATCACACCTCCTGTGTGCGACATGGGGAGGTAAAGTTGTCGGTCTCCCTCCTCGGTGTCTCCCATCCAGTCTGAGTACACAACTTTGACTCACCCCATTGCCATTCCTCTCCCATTTCTGCTTTCCCAACTCAATTTCAGTTCACACACGGAGACCGTGTGTCTGTGTCCTACAACAACCAAGGTCCCTGGTATGGAGGTGAGTTTCCACAGCTTTCCTGAGCCAATGCAGTGCTCCCAGAGTCTGATATCCCAGAGGACAGCTAGCCCCCTGTCCTTGAGGACTTGGCACTGGGCCAGCTACAGTAGCCACATGGACTCCCCCACCCTAATGGATGCAGCTACTCTCATTCATCGAAACAGATGGTCTTTGCATGTTCAGCATGCTCCACGAACTGATCAGTGCACACAAAGCCTTTTGAATACACACTGCACCAAGGCCTCGTTCCCACCTCTTAATCGTCACATGGAAGCACCTTCTTCATAACTCTGAAACTCTGTTGCCCCTTGTGACGGATACAATGGGCAAAGCACACCAGAAACCAAAATCCCCTCTGTTTCTTAAGGGAGAAGGCGGGCCTTTTGTTCACAGGCCTCCAATGAGCATCCTTTGAAGCAGTCCTGTAGCGAATGTCCACAAAAGGCTCTTGTGAGTCCTGAGCAAGCCAGCTTCTGAATAATTGGGCCAGTCAGGTTCTTCCAAACATGAAGAACTCTGGCCCTCATTGTTTCCAGTTTCATGACATTGCTTTATCATCCATCAGGGTTCGCCTTGGGGTCCATACAAATTCAGTCTTTCAGAGTACTATCTCCAGCTTGCAGATGTCCCATAGGTACCAGCCCTTATGACTGTGGGACAGGTGGCACCGAAGGAGCCCAGGCCTTTTGGTTTTAGGACTACATGGACATCCAGAGCCCTGGGCATCAGAAGGGGTCCAGCCAAGGACTGTTTGTGGGGAGGACTGTTTGTGTGGAGGATGGGTCAGATGTATTAGAGGGAGCTGGCCTCCTTTCTGGGCCTAGGGGAAGTGAAGATAAGCATGTCCATTCCACACTGATCGCTTTCCCATTGAATGGAAATATCGAATGCCCTTTGGTCCTGGATGAAGCCATTCCTATGTTTCTGACTGCCTCTTCATTCAACCTTAGGAGCCATGGAGCTGACACTAACTCAGCAGGTACCCAGGGATGGGTGTTGGCTTCCCACTGGGTCCCATGCTCAGTAACAACTGTGAGCTTAGGATATCCCAAAGCAGAATCGCCCACCTACACCTGAGCTTGGCGCTTGGCCATTTGTTGCAAGGGGTCAGGGGTTGGGGGAGTGGAGCCAGATTGCCTCCTTGGTCTGCCTGATTGAGGTGTTTTCCTTCTGAATAGCAGACACATCCACAAAGGAGCTGTAGGCTCCAAAAGCTGGTAAGCACATAAAGAGCCCTCACAGGAAGAGGGCACCAATGCCCCTCTTCACACTTTGGGGTCACAGATGCGGGAATCTCCCAGGTACAGCACTTTCACTGCCTATTCCATCCAATGATAGGAAAAGCAAGAAAAGCAGACCAGGTCCCAGGTCTCTCTAGGTCCTTCTGACGGAAGAAGGCAGGCCTGTAGCTGACAGCACTCCCAGATAGAGACACTAGAGGGCACCTTTGCCTAAGCCCTCTGGTGTTTCTTCTTCTTAGGACCAGATTTCCAGGAGCTGGTGCTGGGCACTCCCTTCTCCATAGAATTCCCCATCTAAGGTCTGCAGAACTATGGCCCTCTTATCCACCTTGACACATCTTTGCTGTCTTGTAGAAACAAGGTTCTTCTCATGGTTACTTCTGAGTCAGTGTCTCAAGAGTCCTATCCTCTGCCTTCTTCCTCGGATTGTGGTCCGGTACTTGTGACTGGGGGAGAGGTTTTGCCACAGGGCTCCATCTTCATTAATTCACTGCGTTTCAAAAGTATGTGGTCATTCAGAGGCCCAAGGCATTTGAAGTGGACCTGCAGAGAATGTTTTGTGTGTAGACTGGGCCAGAGATTTGGGAGGGAGCTGGCTTCCTTTTGGGTCAAGGGCAAATGAAGCAAAACCTCTTCTGAAATGTCGAGGTTGGACCTATCTGGCACCCAGTTCCTCCCCCTTGCTGTATTTCTGACAATTTATTATTTTTCACCTGTTCTGGCCATGGGGCCATCACTCACTCAGCTGGCATCCCTGGGTTGGCTGCAAACTATCACTCTGCTCCTGTGCTCAGAGAGAGCTATCAGCCTCTGCTCTACCAAAGAACGTCTTTAGTCCCTAGGTGCTTGGTGCTTGGCTTGTGCTATGGTAGGTGAAGGGGAGCCAGCTTGCCCCACTGACCTGATGATTGACTTGCCTCTGTTCTGAGAAGCAAATGGTTTACACATGGATGGTATAAATGAGGAGGAGGGAGTCAGCACTGGAAGAGCCCTTGCCAAAAATTAGGGAACCAAGTCCTTGTTGCATATTCCTGAGCAAGAGCCCTCAGAACCCTATAGCTACAGCTCAAGCATGCTACCTCCCTCAAATGATGGGAAATGTGGCAGTGATACAACAATCCAGAAATCACTGGATCCCAAAGCAGGAATGCAGACTTCTTGCTGACAGGTATCTCAGGTGTAGTAGTTCAGGGGGCTCCCGTGGCTAAACCCACAGGTCTTTCTTATTCCGGATACAACCCAGTTGACAGGAGACTATGCTGGGTACTTCATTCTCAACATTCTCCAAATCTCATGCGTGATGAACAACTCTGGCAGTGTCTCCACTGTCACCCCTTAGCCCTTTGATGAAAGAGGGTTTGCATGGAGACTATTCCAAACAGAGTCTTAGAGTAATATCCTCTTCTTTCAGTTTGTGGGGTTCATGGTGTCCTTGTGATGGTAACAGAGGTATTCCATTGGGTCCTTCTTAATTTGGTTTCAGAATGATATGGCCTTCCCCAAACCTAAGGTGTGTGAAGGCACCTAGGGAGAATGCTTGTGGGTAGGGTAAGCCAGAGGTTAGTAGTGGATCCCGCCCCCTTTGTGGGACAAAAGGAAGGAAAAGTAGAGGTCTCTTTCCTCAATTTCCCTCGTGCCCATTTGAATGGATAGCTTTGACTCACCTTGTAGTCATCCCTGTCCATTGCTGATTTTCTAATTTGGTCTCACCTCACACACTGGGACCAAGTGACTCTCCCATACACAACTGAGTTACAAGGATTGTAAGTGAATTTCCAGTCAGTTCCAGAGCCAGTGGAGGGTTCTGAGTGTCTGATGTCCCAGAGGACAATTGATTCTAATGTCCCTGAGCTTTTGTTGTTTAGTAGTCTTCTATAGTATAGTAAACAATTTCCTTTCTTTGGAAACAAGAGTCTCCCTGGAATTGTTTCAGAGCCATTGTCTCAGAGTCATGTACTTTCCTTTTACACTGGGAGTCTGGTGCAATGCTGGTGAGTGTGCAATAGGTTTGGTCACAGGCATCCTGTGGTTGGGTTTCAGAATTTGTGGACACCATCAGGCCTAGAGAATCTGGAGGTGCCCAGTGGAACATACTTGTGGGTAGGCTAAGCCAGAAGCTTTAGCAATCAAGTTGGCCTCCTGTCTGGATCCAGAGCTGATGAAGAAAGATATCTTTTTCGTTGGTGGATGCCAGCCCTTTGGAGATGTAGAACTTGACACTGTTGTACTCATGCACATCCCAAGGCTGCTTTCCTAGCTAGGTCTCCGTTCATGTTCCGGGAGCCATGGCTGTACGAATGGTGCCACTTTCTCAGTGAGTTCCTGAGGAAATTGAAGGTATATGGGTCCATTATCCCAGAGGAAAACTGGCCCTTCTCTCCCTGAGCACATGGTGTTGCTTAGCTGGATAGTGTATGCATGAGCATGGGTATCCAGTTGGCCTCCCTCCCCTCACTAATAGAGATCCCTTCATTTTGAAGAACAGCAGCTTTTCATGTGGGCAGGATGGTCCAGGATCTGCTCAGCACAGAAAGCACCTTTGTATGGAATCCTGCAACAAGACATGCTTCTAAACACTTCCATCGCTGGACAGCACAGCCCTCCTACAGCTGTATCACTGCTACCACTATGCATGGATGGCAAGGGCAGGACATATACCCAGAGCCAATCTTCCCTCTGATCCTGAAGGAAGAATCTGGGCAGGCTTCTTGCTGATGATGCCTGCAGGTGAAACTTGTGGATGCCACCATTTGCCAAAGCCCACAGGTGTTTCTCCATCCTGAGTCAGTCAGCAAGCTGGGGAAGATGGTGTCAGTCACATCACTTCATTATCCCTGATACAGAACTCTGGCCCTCCCTCTATCCATTGTCACCTCTTTGCACTGTTTTAATTCTTAGTGTCGTATCCTGGGCCCTGACCTGGGATTCTGGTCCAGTCATTGTGACTGTGGCAGATGTTTGGCCTAAGGGCCCCTGGCTCTTCAGCAGCATCCTTTTCCCTGGGTGATGGTTCATCTCTGCATGAGTCTCACAGAACTCGGATTTCTGGCCAAGCGGGCCTGTGGTTTTGGATTTATTTGGCTAGGAAGATCCTCAGAGCCTCTCGGGGTTGAAGCATCTTGAAAAGACAAGAATACCTATAAAATGGGATTTGGTTACACTATTTGAATGAAGCTCAGGGCAAGAAGTACTTATTTCAAACCCATGCAACCCCAGTGATATATGAGTAGACAAGGCAAGCCTGCTCTAGTACCACCCTCTGCATTTCTTCCAGGCATATTGCACACTGGCCAGCATCTTGACTCAGATCACCCTCCATATAGGTTATCCCTGGCTTTCTTCACCACATCATAACATGCTTATCCATTTCATATGAGGGCACCCATGTGAGAGCACTTTAATCTTCCAAACGTGGGCTGGAAGAAGTGAACTGGTAAGGAGGCAAACACCAGGAGCGGCTCTAGTGGATTCCACCCTATGTGGCAGTCCCTGCCTTCTGCCACGGTCCTTGGAGCTGTGTTGGGCCTAGTCCTGCCCACCAGAACTATCACTTTTGCTACCGTTGACTATGCTGAAGGAGGACAGCACTGCACAGCCCAATGCCATGGTTGCCACACCATGACCACCGGTGGTTTTGCTGGGCCACTGAGGCTACTATGGCACTGCCTTGATGCACAGGGCTGTTCATGTCTTTGCACCTAACCCAGAAATCTCACTGGGTGGTGACATGCTCCCAGTAACGATACCCGTGGTCCCATCTGTGTCCCAGATGGAAGGTCAATCCAAGACGAAGTACAGTGTTGTCATTAGTAGTGGTTGCGCTGCCTTGCTTGGGGTGCACCTCCAACATGCACAGGCTGGTGTGAAAATCTATCCCTGGGCACGGGTTGAGTGAGTGACAGCTCTATGGGTCCTAAGTCTAAACAGGGAAATAGATAAAGAGCCATGGGAATGGAGTGTCCATAAGGAGGGCCAAAGTTCCAAATATCCAATGGGAATGGGAACAATTTAGAAAGGGGCTGTGTCACTTCATGTCCTCTCAGCAAAGAAAGGGGTCTTGCTCCCTTCCCAGTCCTCTGGCCCAGCCTGCATGAAAATGACCTAACCTGGGCCCTTCCAATGCCCTAGGCCTCTGAATGCCTTCATGGTTACGACATCAACTTACCAGGGTCCTGTGGCCAAACCTATCACACAGTCACACGGGTGAAACGAGGGTGTCCAGCTGAACACCAATGATATTCCTCTGAGAGACTACACGGAATGGACCTCAGAGAGGACTGAGTATGAAAAATAGAGCAAAAGGGTGAATATGGATCCATGGATGGCCAGAGTTCCTCACTAGGAATGAGAATGGGATCATGTAGAGAATGAAGTGACCAATGCCATCTCCTGGCAAGCTGGCTCTCTCAGAAATAAGCAGGACATGTGGACTTTGGTGAAGGGAGCCCTTTACGGGCTACACCCGGGAGCCCTGCCTGCAAAGGGTCTGCATTCGTCCTTAAGAAAAAGAGGGAAAGCCCTGGGTTTGGGTCAGTTTCTTGCCATTTCCCATTAGAGGACAGGTGGAAGTGATAAAGCAGTGGCGGTTTGGAGCTCCTAGCAGATGATCAAGTGGTGAGAAGCTGGCCTGGGTCCAATATTCACCTCAAAGTCCCTTCGAGCACTATCCAGGGCCTGGAGCAGAGTGGACATGCATGAACCATCTACTCTGCAGGATGAAGGCACCACTGTCAGCCAGGGGAGGGATGCCAGCAGGCTACACATCCCTGCAATGACTCTAGCACCACACCCCCAGAGACAGAGGGTCCTTCTTTCCTTTGGGATACCAGACACTGAGAGCTGTCAACTGGCTCAAGAACTGACTGGGAACTCCACACCTATGTTGGGACCTGGGCTGTATACCTGACACAGACCCATGGATCCTAGAAAGTTCAAGTGTAAACATGGTACATTCTTCTGAGACTCTTGCTCTGAATGGCTCCCAGCTAGAATCTAGTTTGGAAAAAAAGAGCAATACAATGCCAATAAGCAGCCCGAGGACCAGAGTTCCTCATTACAGAAGAGAATGGGCTAAAGTGAGATTTCAGTGCCTACTCCTATATCCTGGCAGGCTGACTGTGTGGGGAATAAGATACAGGTGGGGGCTGTTGTCCAAGGAAATCTCCATTGGCTCCATCTGAGAGGGCAATTCTGCAGGAGGCCTGTGTTCTTCCTTCAGAAACAGAGGGAAACCTGGGTTTGGTGGGTTTTCCTGTCCTTCCCATCAGGAAATAGATGCACCATTGATGCAGAGGCAAGGGGTTCCTGCTCCCAGCTGGTTGTCAGGGGTTGTCAAGGAACCTGGACCTGATGCAGTAGTTCTTAAAGAGCCCTTTCTGTGCTGACCAGGTCCCAAAGCATAATGTGCCTATAGGAACCATCTGTGAGACAGAGTGAAGGGAGGTTGACCCTTCACTGCACTTACCAGAGCTGCCAAGCACCAAGCACTCAGGGACAAGAAGTCCATCCTTCCTTTGATTTGAAATTACTGTTTGCTCTCACATAGCACAGGACCAGACTGAGAGTTTAGCACATTTCTTTGGGCTCTGCGTGTGTGAAGTGAGGGAAAGCCCAGTCATCCCTGAATGTGTCCCAAGACTTAGAAAATAGCAAATTGGTGGGAATGGCTACACAGGAGGTCAGGATCTACATTACAGATGGGACTGAGGTAATGCTGGGCATGTATATGTACTTTATTTCATTTCTCCTTGCTGCATCTGTAAGGCCAGCTCCTCCACAATCCTCTGGGACCTCCTACACACATCCACCCATACCCAAGGCCTTCATATGCCCTAGACCTCTCACTGTGAACAGAGTTTCTCATGGGAAGTTACAAGAGGTCCTGTTGTCAATCTATGCCAGAGTCACCAGGACACAGCCAGAGTCCCCTATTTAAATTAGAGTATGTTGCTCTGAGACACTGATTCTGAATGGACTCCAGCATGATCCTAGTTTGAAAAAAAGAGGAAAAGGAAGGAAATGAATTGCCAGAGGCTCAAAGTGCTTCATTCCAAAGGAGAGCAGAATGAAGCCGACAAGGATGTGCATAGCACAATCTTTGGAGAAGCTGTTGTCTCTAGTAAGAAACACCTGTGGGCAGGGGCAAAGGGAAACATCCATTGCCTACACCTGGGTGTTTGGCAAAAGGCTTGCACTTTTCCATCAGAAAGAGAAAGATGGATCCTGACCTTGGCTCCTTTGTATGCCCTAAACCTCAGGGAACTAATTCCTGGTAACAGTGCTCCTGAGGGTGCTTTAGGTTTTTTAACCAAGTCATGATGCAGTATTCTTTTTAAGGCTTTTTTTGGGCTGAATTTCCTGCAATCTACTATACATTCCCCGTCCATCTGCCTTAGAGAATGAAGACAATTCAATCAGACAGGGGAGGGAGGCCAGCTGGCTACCAATCACAAAGATTGGGCCAGTCAAGCAACAGGCTCTCATGGGCAGGAGAGTCATTCTTCTTTGGGATAAAGGCACTGATTGCTCTCACATAGCACAGGACCAGAATGGTATTTCATCACAAATTCTGTATGTTGGGTATGTGGCTGACAAACCAATTCTACCTGGTTGTGACCCCTGACCTAGTTATTAAAACAGAAGGTAGATGGAAAGGTCTATAAGGAGAGCCAAGCTTCTACATTAGAGGCGATTAGGGTAAAGACGGGAATGAAATGTCTAACATAGTTTCTCCTTCAACCAGAAGTAAGGCCACTCCCTCCCAAACTCTCACATTGTCTGTACATGGAAACTCTGCTGGGCACCTTCAAGGGCCCTATGTCTCCCATTGCCCACCCACTTCTGAAAGGCACATAATGAAGGGTCCTGTGTCCCAATTATGCCAGAGACTCAGGACTTGGCTGATTCCCCATCTTAAAAGAAAGGATATTTCTCTGAGACTGGTTCTGAATGGCACTCAGGGAGAAACTAATTTGCAAACAGAAAAAAGTATTCATTGCAATGGAAATCTGGAAGCCAAAGTGCTTCAATATCTATGAGAATGGGACATAGATTACAATGAAGTGTCTCCAAGGACAACTTCCTGACAGGGTCCTGTCTAAGGAGTAAGAAACTTCTGTGGCTAGAGACAAAGGAAACCTCTAAAGGGAAACCTCCTGAAAGCCCAGTCTGCAGGAGGTCTGCATATTTCCTTCGGAAAGGGAGGGAAAGCTTCTGACCTTGCCTGTTTTTCCTGTACTTTCCTACAGGGGATAGAGGCAGCAGAGATTCAGGGGGTGTTTGGAACCATTCCTGTGACACATTAGGTTTTGAAGAGCCTCTGTCTGCACTGACTAGGTCCTGGAACATACCTTGCATGTGTGGATCCTGTGCTCTTCAGAATATGAGGCCAGGCACTAAGTGCTTTCTGACAGCAAAGCAATCTTCCCTGTGGGTTGTCAGAAACTAATTACTCTTGGTTATCAGAGAAGCAGCATAAGAACTCACCAGCAATCCCTGGCAGCTCACTGTGTGATTGACAGCCCTACTGGCCCACCCAGCCTGTGAACCAAGTCCTACTTAACAAATAGCAATGGAGCAATGGGATGGGAATGGCTCTACGGACAGCCAAAGTTTCATTTTAGATGGGAATGGAAGAAAGCTGAGAGAGAAATATCTCCCTCCATTTGCCTTTGCCCCAGTACTGAAGTCAGCTGCCTCCCAACCCTTTTGGCCCTAGCTACACTCAAATGTTCTGTGCTAGGTACTTTCCACTGACCTGCATCTAATGTTGTCAATGTAGATCTGGAAGACATATTGCAGGGCTCCTATGGCTCAACCTATTTTGCGGTCCCAAGAACTCATCCAGAATCACCAATTAAAATCAGAGGGAATTGCTCTGAACCAGGAGCCAGATTTGCCCATGGCTGATTCTTTTTTTTTTTTTATTTTTTTTTCAACATTTATTTATTTTGGGACAGAGAGAGACAGAGCATGAACGGGGGAGGGGCAGAGAGAGAGGGAGACACAGAATCGGAAACAGGCTCCAGGCTCCGAGCCATCAGCCCAGAGCCTGACGCGGGGCTCGAACTCACGGACCGCGAGATCGTGACCTGGCTGAAGTCGGACGCTTAACCGACTGCGCCACCCAGGCGCCCCTGATTCTACTTTTAAGAAGAGTAAAAAGGGGCACCTGGATGACTCAGTCGCTTAAGCCTCTGACTCTTGGTTTCAGCTCAGGTCATGATCTTACAGTTCGTGAGTTCGAGTCCTGTGTTACAGTTTCTGCTGACAGCTTGAGGCCTGAAGTCTGCTACAGATTCTGTCTCTCTCTTTCTCAGCCCATCCCCTGTTTTCTCTCTCTCGCTCTCTCTTTCTCTCTTTCCGTGGGTCTCTCGATCTCTCTCTCTGAAAATTAAATAAATACTTAAAAAAGTAAAAGAAAGAAAGAATGGGGCTCCTGGGTGGCTCAGTTGCTTAAGCATCAGTTTATCACGAAGGGTGTGATTTCATGGTTGCAAGATGGACCCCCCACATCAAGTTCTCTCCTGTCAGCATGGAGGAGCCTGCTTGCAGTCATCTGTCCCTCCCTCTCAACCCCTCACCACATGCACACACACTCTCATGCCCTCCCTTTCTCTCAAAAATAAAATAAACACAAAGAGAGGAAAGGAGTGGAAATAGATACACAGAGGGACAGGGTTCCTATGAGAGATGAGAATGTGATCAGTCTGAGGACGAAATGACTAGTACAATCTCCTGGCCAGCTGACTGTCTCCGCAAAAAGAAACACATGTGGACTAGGGCAGAGGGAAACCTCCACAGTTTACAGTGGGAGCCCTCATGGAAAGATGCCTGTATTGTTACTTGAGAGAGACAAGGAAAGCTTTGCGAGTTCACTGGTTTCCTTTCCCATCCTATCAGTGGATAAAGGCAGCAGCGATTCAAGGGTAGTGGGTTTGTGCTCAAGTGTTTTCAGCTGGTCTGTGGTGCAGTATTCTTGATTGGTCTCTTTCAGTGCTAAGCAGGTCCTCAAGAATACTGCCCATAGGTGAACCCACTGCTCTTCAGAGTGACAGCTTCTTTAACAGTCAGGGAGGGAGAGAAGATGGCTAACCATCATTCCCTCATCACCCAGCCACAAACACCAATACTCCCAGGAAAGCAATCTTTCCTTTGGGATATCAGCAACTGATTGCTCTTGGTTAGCACAGAGCAGAGTCAGAGCTCCTTGGGACTGGCTGGGCACTCGCTTTGTGGGGGACAGCCTCATTCGCCTTACCTGGGACCCATACATCCAGGGAATTGGAATGGGTACACTCAGGGCCAAAGTTTTTCATTTCAGCTGAGAATGGAAATAAATCTGAGAATGAATTGTCTAGCTCCATGTTTCTTTTGGCCCAGAAGTGAGGATAGCTCCCTCCTGATACCTCTGACCCTGAATACACACAAGCATTCCTGCTGGGCGCCTTGAAATGTCCCGGGCTTATCTTTGTCAACAGAGTACTGGGAGGCCATTTTTGAGGGTCCCTGTGGCCCAGCATATCCCAGAGTGACAAGAATTTGGTCAGACTTCCTAGTTAAAAGAAGAGGAAATGGATCTGAGACAACGGGCCTCAATGGACAACAGGGAGATCCGAGCTTGAAAAAGCAACAGGGTGGAGGAGAAGACACAGAAGACCAAACTTGTCTATTAACAGAAAAGAATGGGTTATGGCAAGAAACTGCAGTGACTGGAACAATCTCTTGGCAACATGGTTGTCTCAGGAGTAAGAACCCTGTGTGTGCTAGGACAAAGGGATAACTCCTGCATTGTTCCTTCACAAGGAGAGGAAACGTTTCTGGCATTCGATATTGTTTTTTTCTTTTGTTTTGTTTTTTCCTGTCCTCTGAGGCAGTCATGCCACACAGTTAGCAGTTTCTGGTTTGTGGCTGACCCTCAAGTATTTAGAAAGTGGCTCTGTTGCACTGGTCCTTGAATGGGTTGTTTCTGCACATTTTGCAGGTCCTGAAGAATACTGCAAATGGATGAACTGTCTGATGTTCAGATGAAGGTATCCGTAGCAGCCGGTGGTTGGAGTTCTGCTGTCTAACTATTGCCATGCCAACTCCAGGGTTTCAAGCACCAAGTCATCAGTCTCAGGGGTCAGTGGATCCTCTTGTGTATCAGAAACTGAATGCTTTGTTAGCTGGGGAGCAGTGTGAGAAATTTCCACCAATCACCCATTTCTCACAGGCTGTCTGTGCCTAGTGGGAACCAACATATAATTAGAGAAATCAAAAAGAACGAGGCACCTGGGATGCTCAGTCTGTCATGTGGCTGTCTCTTGATTTCAGCTCAGGTCACAAAGTCATAGTTGTGAGGTCTAACCCCGTATCAGGCTTTGTACTCACAGAGTGTTGCCTACTTCGGATTTTCTATCTCCCTCTTTTTGTTCCTACCCCCACTCATGGCTGTGTGTGTGTGTGTGTGTGTGTGTGTCTTGCTCACTCAAAAATGGTAAATGTTGAAAACCAGGTTTCAAAAAAAGAAAGAAACCCAGTGACAGAATGGGAATGGACACATGGAGGGCCAGAGTACTTCTTTTCCTATGAGAAAGGGATGAAGCAGAGAATAGAGTGACTAATATAATCTACCTGAAGCTGGCTGTCTTCATAATTGTAAGCACCTCCACACTGGGGAATGGGGAAAACACCACTGGGTTTACCTGGAAGCCCAGTCCAGAGGAAATCTTCATCTGCAATTCAAATCAGAATGGGATACAACTGAAGATGTATTGTATGGCTCAGTGTTTTCTTCTTGCAGAAGGACTGGTATTCTCCTTACTCCTTTGGGCCTGCCTACAGGCAAACTTTCCATGCTGGGCCCCTCAGAAGCACTAGGTTTCCTCATGTACACATAATTCTGTAACACATGTGGGGTGAGGCCCCATTGCACCTCCCTATTCCTGGCACCTTTGTGCCTCCCTATTCTCGGGGTATCTTTGCACCCCTCTAGTCTTGGGGTGCAAATCTGGCTTGCCCAAACTCGGGAGTGAGCACTTTATGGCTTTGTATTTCTTTATGCCATATGAACCCATTTCTGTAAGCCCAGGGGATTCCTAAGCTTATCCCCCACAGCTCTCCCTTTTTGTTTTTCTTGGTTCTTTTAGCTTCGTGTTCCGGGACCATCATGATGAGCTTCTGGTCATTTTTTGCTTTTGGATGGCTTGGAAGGTGATTCTGCAAAGACATAAGCAGAGACACAGTAAAAGCATTCTACTTCTCAAAGTTATCCAGAATGTGAGATGGGTGCCAGCTGTAAGTGAGAAAGGATTTAGGACATGCCACATTTCCCAAGAACCAGCCCATTCATTTTTAAGCTGGTACTCTGCATATTGTAGCTGTTGGCTCAAGTCATATCTAAAACTATATTGCTAGAGAGGTGGGAAAAAAAGACACTGTGAAAGTGTTTCTGGATAGCATCCCAAGCTAAGGAATGCCAGTCATGCAGATAGGCTGGTAGTTAGGGACACAGGGAAGTTTAGAGTGGAGGAAAAAGGCCTCCTGTCTTTCTCCAATAAATTCTACTGCAGCCTCAAGAGCTTCGATGCGGGCCAAGACTTATTTATCAGTGGAAGTCTGGCTCATGAATTCTTTGGTGGTGTTGACCATAAATTTATTAAGGACATGGGCTGTCTGGATAGTATGATGCAGGCTGATTCCAGCTACAGTGGCAGAGGTGATAACGCCTACTCCTGCTAGGATGCCCACGGTTAACAGGCCAACAATTCTTTTCTGCCTTGCAGCAGAGTACCAGTATTGAACAAGCTTGGAAAGAGCGCCTAGTCTTAATGGGTGCATATAGGGCTCAGAGATATTAACAGGAACCCAGGTTGAGACACGCTCTCTAAGTACTAAAGAGAGAGGAGATGTTTAATTGGGTGATGTTATCATCACTTACGCAGGACATAAGCCAACCTTGGGAGGTAGAGACATTATAATTATTTTCTAGTTGTCGGATCTGTAAGGTGGAGGTTGCAAAGAGAACATAGGGAGAATGGATGCAAATAGTGGTCCATGCGAAATGGTTATTGAACAGGGAGACCCAAGTTAGATTAGCGTGTTGTTTCACATAAATGTCAACATGGCTAATAGTACGAGTGAGGAAGGGAAGACGTAGCTTCCATAGATTAACATGCCAAGGTCCTTTTAATTTCCCTTTATGTGCACAAATTACAGGGCCAGACAAGCCTCCGTTTTCTCAAAAAATATCCTCCCTATTAAGCTGGCCAAAGGTTATGGTCTTATTAGAATATTTTGTTTCAAGATGTCCTCCAGGACCCCTGTCAGTAATAGTCCAATTACCCCAGTGAAGATTATGCTCAGTTTCTCCATAAGGTTGTCCAGGGGATAATGTTCCAGGGGGTGGGGGGGGGGCGGGTCTGAATATTTGAGACTAGAGCAGGCTATAATATTAGGAGTATGAGATGTGCTTGTTTTTTGAGGTATATCAAAGCTTGTGGCTGAGAAAAAGGTAAAATTGTCTGTCCTTGTAGAGGTTTGGGGCTGTACTTGGCAAAAGCCAGTTGATTTTTAGTTTAATACGAGCAGAAAAGTTGTTGAGGCCAGTAACACACATAAGGAGGTGCTGAAGTAAGCCACCATTGAAGTCTTGGCATATAAAGCCAATGCTCTTGTTCAGTTTGGAAGGGCAGGTTAAGATTGGCTCCTTCCATGAACTCTGCCAGAGTCCAGCTCCAGCAGGTCCAGGTGTTCCCAAGGGATGAACAGCATCAGCAAAAAAGTGAAAAAAAAAATAAAACAAGAATAAAAATGGACACAGACAACAGCAGTGTGTTGAACTGGCCACTTTGTTGTGGCAAACGTGCCATTATATTCGTTAACAATTTTCCTTATAGCGTACGTCATCTGTTTTCTAGCATTACCTAATTCTAAAAATGTTCCTATGTCTAATCACACTTTAAGGAATAACATGGTTATTTTCTCATTATGTTTCCTCCTGCCCTTTGCTTGTTGATTAATTTCTTACATTATTTTCATTATGTATCTATGTTTATCTATAATCTATAAAGCATTTGCTTTGCTGTTGTCACGAAAAGTCATCTATCTCTCAACACCTCAAGTGGAACAGTTACAAGGACATGACCTCTTAGTTGTTTCCCTGAACCATTTGTGGCTTGAGGAACAAAAGTGTTCGCCTCAGTCCAGGGGCCAGGAGGGGGCCAAGAGTGCCTTAGGAACCCATGCCTTATACATTCTCAGAGAGACAATGCACCTAGAACTAATGAACCATTCTGTACTTTAACTGACTAGGTTCAGTCATCACCTGGAATGCCTCCTGGGGGCCAAGTGGGCCTAGAGGTTGGAGTAATTTGTGCCCATAAATACACTCCTTTGTTGCCGGAGTGGGGCTTTCAAATCCATTTGTCCCTCCTTTGCTGGCAAATGTATGAGGCTATCCTTCCTTCAGGTAGAGGAGTCTATAGGGGGTGGCAAGGGCTAAATGTAGGGCTGCACAATTCCTTGCAGAACCTTATTTCTTTCCCAATGGTTCTTTTCCCAGGGGGCCTGTTGAGGGAAATTCCCCAACAGACAATTCCCCAGGTACTTTATTAAGGCCATATTACATAAAAGCAGGAGTACAAGCAGCCCCGATCCGTCCACTGCCTGGGCCCTGCCATCAGGCTGGTTGGATAGCTCGGCTTCTGGCAGTATATAGAGGGGAACTTTGGCTTCTGGTGTGCTTCTGGCCATCATATTAGTAGAGAGGGGCAACACTGGCTGTGACCTATGAAGAATGTGCTTCCATGTGATGATCAGATTGTGGGACAAGGACTTGGTGCTCTATTCAAAAGCATTTTTGCGTGCTGACCACGTCCGGGATCATGGTGCATATGTACAAACTGTTCTTTCGATTGAGGGTAGCTCCCTCCATTAGGGGCAGCTGTCCATGTGGCTACCCATTTGCATGATACTGTAGCCTGCCTACAACCAGAGGCTCAGGGACAGGGGGGACAGGTGTCCTTTGGGACATTACCTCAGAGAGCCCTGTATTGGGTTAGGAAAAGTTTGGAATCTCACCCCTAAACTGGGACCTTGGTTGGTGTAGGTGACAGACACAGGGTAGGGTAACCGTGTGTGAACTGAGACCAAGTTAGAAATGCAGCAATAGAAGAGGAATGACTACAAGGTGAGCCAAAGCTATGCATTCAAATGTACATAGAGGAAACCACAGATGGAGACCATGACCTTTCCTTCTCCTTGCCCCACACAGGAGTTGGGATCCACCCTCAACCACGGGCTTTGACTTCCCATGAGCATTCTCCCTGGGCACCTTCACAGGCCCTGGGTATGTGGAGGGCCACATCATTCTGAACCCAAACTGAAAAGGGCCCAGTGCAGTACCTCTATCACCATCACAGGCATACCACCAAACCCCCAAGTTGAAACAAGAGGATATTTTTCTGAGACACTGTCCTAGAATAGTGTCCATGCAAACCCTCTTTCATCAAAAAAGTTTAGGAGTGGAAATGGAGACACACACTGCCAGAATTCTTCACCACAAATGAGATTTGGAGAAAGTTGAGAATGAAGTACCCAGTGTAGTCTCTTATCAACCAGGTCATATTGAGTATCAGAAAGGCCTGTGGGCTTAGACCAAGGGGGCCCTCTGAAGGAGGTGTGAGTCCTATCAGCAAGGACCTGTGAGTCCTATCAGCAAGAAGCCTGCCTTCTTTCTTTAGGAGGCAGTGGTTTTTGGTTTGGTCTATCCATGCCATTTTCCCCATCAGTAGTGGGAGGCAGAAGTGTTTGAGCTGTAGCCAGGGGGTTCTGAGGGCTCTTATTCAGGAATCTGCTACAAGAACTTGGTTCCCTCATTCCTGGCAAGGGCACATGAAATGCTGACCCCCTCCTCCTTCATATTGCCAATGTGCAACCTGTCTGCTTTTCAAAATGAAGGCACCTCAGTCACCCAGGTCAATGAGGCAAGCTGGCTCTCCTTTCCCCTCCATAGCACAGCAAGCCAAGCACCAAGTACACATGGACGAAAGGTCTTCTTTCCTTTGGTAGAGCAGAGCCTGTTAGCTCTCACTGAGCACAGGAGCAGAGTGGGAGAATGTGGCCTAGGCACAGATACTAGCTGAGTTAGTTATGACACCATGGCTCCTAAGGAACACACACACACACACACACACACACACACACACACATTTTCAGACACACATCAAGGGAAAGGAAATGGGCACCAGTTGGGCCAAAACTCGACATTTCCAGTGGGAATGAGGATTCCCTTAGACAGATGTCTTGCTTCATTTGCCCTTGGCCCACAGGGAGGCCAGCTCCCTGCCCAAATCTCTGGTCCAGCCTACACCCCAAACATTGTCTGCTGGACCACTTCAAATGCCCTCAGCCTCAGAATGGTCACATACTTCTGAAGCCAAATGCATTTATGAATCTCATCCCCAGTCATAAGGACTGGACCACACTCCAAGGTGGAAGGCAGAGGATAGGGCTCTTGAGACACTGATTCTGAATGGATTGTGGGCAGAACCATGTTTCTACAAGAGATCAAAGATATGTCAAAGCGAACAAGGAGGGCCAGAGCTCTTCACAGCTTGGAAGAGGAATTCTACCAGGAGGGGAGTGTCCAGGGCCTGTTCTTAGCAACCTGATTGTAAAAAGATCACCAGAGGGCTTAGGCAGGTATGCCCTCTAGAGACTCCACCTGGGAGCCCTGTCATCACCAGTCCTGCTTTTTTCTTTCAGAAGGACCTAAAGATCCCTGGGAGTTGGTTGGCTTTTGCTGCTTTTTTCATGATTGAATGGAGTGAGCAGTGACAGTGCTGTAGCTGAGAGGTGCCCCTAGCTGTGGCTCCAGAGTGTGGAGAGGGACATTGGTGCCCTCTTCCTGTAAAGGCTCTTTCTCTGATGACCAGCTTCTGGAGCCTACAGCTCTTGTGTGAACTGTCTGGTTTTCAGAAGGAAGGCACAATCAGACAGAGTAAGGAAGCTGTGTGGCTCCTCTCCCCCAACCCCGTGCTACAAACAGCAACCACCAAGCTCACGGATACGAGGAGTATTCTCCCTTGGTATATTCGATGCTGATGGCTATAACTGAGCAAGGGACGGAGTAAGAGCCCGATGCCCACCCTCGGGTGCCTGCTGAGTGTGTGTCAGCTCATGGCTGCTAAGGGCGAATCAAGAGGCAGTCGGACACATAGGGAGGCAGAGGAGATGGCTGCAGCCAGGACCAAAGGGGATTCAAAAGTTCCATCCAATGGGAATGTGATCAATGTGGAATGGAGATATTTATCTTCATTTCCTCGAAACCCAGTAAGGAAGCCAGCTTCTGGAGTATACCTCTGCCTGAGCCTCCCCATGCACAGCTCTTGACTGGACCCCTTTTGGTGCCATAGGGACTTGGATGTCCATGCAGTCCTAAAGCCACAAGACCAGGGTCTCTGGCTCTACCTGTCACACAGTCACCAGGGCTGGTCCCCATTGGACATCTACAGCTGGCTATAATACTCAAAAAGACGGAGTTTTTATGGACCACAAGATGAACCTTGATGGGTGATAAAGCAATTTTCTGAGACTAGAAACACTGAGGGCCAGTGTTCATGTTTACAAGAACCTGACTAGCTCATGTATTCACAATCTGGCTCACACAGGAATCAAAAGAACTTTTGGGGTCTTTGGCTACAGGAGTGTTCCAAAAGATACCCTTTGGAGCCTGTGAGAAAGAGCCCCACATTATCTCCTAAGAATTAGAGCACAACTTTGAATTCTTGTGGGTTTCAGCCCATCGTATTTGTAGAGAGGGTCACCAGTGGCTCTGCGATATGAAGAATGTGCTTCCATGTGATGATCATGAAGTGGGAACAAACCTTGGTGCGCTATTTATTCAAATGCCTTTTGGTGCACTGATCATATCATGGAGAATGGTGTATTTTCACAGACTGTTCTTCCAAAGGATGGTAGCTCCATCCATTAGGGGAGGGAGTCCAAGTGGCTCCCATTCCTCTGATACTGTTGCCTGCCCAGAACCAGGAGAGCAGGGACATTGGGGGTAGCTCTCCTATGGAATATCAGCCTCTGCGAGCATTGTGTCAGGAATGACTTTGAAACTCACCTACAAACCAGGGATCTCGGTTGGTGTAGGGGGCAGACACAGTGTGTCACACTCTACTTTTAGGCACCTAACCCTAGGGCATTTCTTGGTGCTTCTACATAAGGGTTTAATAATACATATGACTCAATATCCCCAAGAAGCTTTCTAAATCCCTCTTGCAGTAAAGGGTACTTTTCAGCAGTAAAGTACAAGTGTCGATACAGAGAGGTGAGCAAAGTGTTACTCTATATGTTTATGAGAGACAAGAATGTCACTTAAAGCACAGTAACGCT
Source organism: Prionailurus viverrinus (assembly GCF_022837055.1). Lineage (NCBI taxonomy): Eukaryota > Metazoa > Chordata > Mammalia > Carnivora > Felidae > Prionailurus > Prionailurus viverrinus. Next base: position 89,378,375 of record NC_062561.1, on the reverse strand, counting down.
TTGGGCACTTCAGCACTGGGCCTTTCCCTACAGCTAATATGCAATTTTTTAATAAGTTTTTATTTAAATTCCAGTTAGTTAACCTACAGTGGTGTAGATTTCAGTTGTAATTTGTGTAGTTGATGTAGAATTCAGTGGTGTAGAAATCAGTTGTTCCACCCATCCACACAACTTTCCATGCACATCACAAAGTATACTCTTTCATTCCCATCTCCAATATAACCCAATCTCCCCACCCATCTCTTCTCTGGTATCTATCAGTTTGTTCTCTATAGTTAAGAGCATGTTTCTTGTTTTGCCAGTCTCTTTTTTCCACCATGATTATTTCTTTGTTTTGTTTCTCACATTCCACATAGGAGTGAAATCATACGGTATAAGCCTTTCTCTGACTGACTTATTTCACTTAGCATACTACTCTTGAGCTGCGTCCAAATCATTGCAAAGGAAAATTTCATTCTCTTTCATGGCTGTGTAATATTCCATTGTATGTATATACCACATCTCCATCCATTCCTCAGCCAGTGGACATTTGAGCCCTTTCCCTAATTGGCTATTTTTCATTGTGTTGTGAAAACACTGGGGTGGCTGTGTGCCTTTGAATTCTTATTTTTGTATCCCTTGGATAAATACCTCATAAGGCAATTGCTGGATCATAAGGCAACTCTAAGTTTTAAAGGGTAAGCAATTTTTTCAATTAATTAATTTATTAGAGAGGGAGAGATTGAGAGAGTGAGAGACAGAGAGGAGCAGAGAGAGATGGAGAGAGAATCCCAAGCACACTCCATGCTGTCAGTGCAGCGCCTAACAAGGGCTTAGTCCCATGACTGTGAGATCCTGATTGGAATGGATATCAAGAGTCAGGCACCTCACTGACCATGCCACCCAGGTGCCCCAGGGCACTCGTATTCTCAACATTCAATGAAACTTTGGACTGTTTTCCAGAGTGGCTGCACCAGTTTGCATTCCCATCCAGTGTCAGAGGGTTTCCCTTTATCCCCAAACTTGCCAACACCACTTGTTCCTTGTGTTGTCAAATGTAGCCCTTCTGACAGACATGGGTGATATCTCATTGTAGTATTGATTTGTATTTGCCTGATGATGAGTGATGTTGAGCCTCTTTTCATGTGTCTTTAGGGGAAGGGTCACCTTGTGTGCTCCTCTGTGTGCTTCTCTTCCTCTCCCTCTTTCCTCAATGAGGGCTCCCTCTCCCCTGCAGCACCCTTGATATATTTCTCCCCCAACCCCCTCTCTGCACTTCCTAGTTTCTTTGATATGGCTTCTTCTCTCCCTGTAACCGTGGCCTTGGTTCTGTCAGTCTTCGTGTTGCTTTCTGGGGTATTTAGAATGATTTGCTAGTGATCTAGCTACATTCACGGGATCAGACTACAACAGCTGCCATACTAGCTCTCCCAACACACACCAATAAAGAATGTTTCAACAGTCTGTGAGATGTATGTGAAAGGCTACATGAAAGACACTTGAGTAGTGTCATTTCATGCAGTAAACCACAAGGTGTGGGTGGCGTCTGGTGGGTGTATTGAGAGGTATATGTGTGGTGTGTGTGGTGTTTGTGGTGTATGTTGGGAGTAGTTGTGATTGAGTGCATGATCCTGTTCTGTATGGATGGCATGTATGTTGTATATGTGGTTTGTTTCTGTGTACTGCATTTGTGTGGTGAATGTGATGTGCGTGTATGGTGTGTCGGTGGTTTGTAGGTGATGTATGTGTCTTTCTGTGTGGTCTTTAAGTGTATATATGCTGTGATTTTACTATACATGTCATGTATGTATGCTCCACATAGAATGTATGTTCGTGTATGGTCTTTGTACAGCATGTGTGTTTTGTATGTGGTGCATGTGTGGTTTTGTGGTATAGCATATGGGTGGAGTTTGTGCAGTATAAGTGTGGTGTGTGTAGTGTGCATGGTGTCTATATATCATAGATGTATGGATTCTCATGGTGTGCTTATTGTAGATGTGGTGTCTGTGTAGTATATGTGTGTTGTGTGTGGTATATGTTTGGCATGTATGTGGTGTATATATGGACTGTGTTTGTGTGGCATATGTGTGTAGGGTGTGTATATATGTGTGAGTGTGTGATATGTGTATTATGTGTAGTAGTGTGTGGAAGATATCTGTGTGATGTGTAAGTGGTGTGTATGTTGTGACTGGGTGAGGTGTTTGTGTGGTATTCACGGGTTATGTGAGGTGTGTGTTTGTACTATCTGTTGCTGTGTGTTCAGTGTAGGAGTGGTGTAGCTGTGTGGTATATGTGTCACATTTGTGTCTATATGTGCAGTGTGTGTGGTGTCTTTGTAGTTGATGTGTAGAGGAGTTGACATCTGCCTTCTGTATATGTGGTGTAGGTTTGGGGTGTGTGGTGTCTATGTGGAGGGTATATGTGTGGTTTGTTTGGAAATTGTGTGCTATATATGTGTTGAGTGTGGTAATCCTGTGTGAGGTTTATAACTGTAGGTGTGTGGGGCATGTGTGATCTGTGTTGGATATGTTTGTGGCACATGCATGGTGAGTGTGTGATATATATATGGTGTATGCAATGTATTTGTAGATGATATATGTGTGATGTAGGTGTGTATTTAGTATGAATGTGGCTAAAGCAGAGGGCAACGTGTGTGGAATGGGCAGGGTGTATGTGTATGTGTGTTATAAGTGTCTTGAGAGAAGTGTACATGTGGTCATGTGTAGTGTGTTTGTCATAAATGTTTTGTATTTGTGTTGTGTATTGTGATATATGTGATATATGTTTGGTTTGTGTAATTTGTGTGTTGCATGTTGTATGTTAGTTGAAAGATGGTTTCCCCAAAGTGAAGTTTGACAGAGTTGAGGATATGGAACTTTACGTAAAGTCCCTGCATAGGTTTTCAAGAACTTGTACCAGAGTGAAACTAGATGTTAGTTAAAAGATGGCTCCCCAGAGTGTTCTTTCACATTGTTGACTATATGGCACTTACCTTGTAGGTTCCACATAATTTTCAAACAGTTTTCATTTAGTGAAAGAAGATATAAGTAGAAAGATTGTTTCACCACAGTGTTTTTTTCACATAATTGAGTATAGGGCACTTTCTGCTTAAGCCACCATAGGTTTTCAAACACTTCTAACTTAGTGAAATAAGACGTTAGTTGAAAAATGTTTTCCACACAGTGTTGTTTCGCAGAATTGAGTATATCACACTTTCTGCATTGACCCCACATATGTTTTCAAACGGTTCTACCTTTGTGAATCAAGATGTTAGTTGAAAGATGGTTTCTCCACAGTATTCCTTCACAGAGTGGAGTAAATGTCACTTTCCACATCGTTCTCTGCATAAAATTTCAAATAATTCCAACTTAGTGATACAAGATGTTACTTGAAAGATGGTTTACCCAATGTGCAGTTTCACAAAGGTGAATATGTGGCACTTTCAGTATGGGTCTCCCATCATTGTTCAACCTCTTCTAACTTAGAGTAAGGAGATGTTAGTTGAATGGTGTTTTCCCCACTGTGTTGTTTCACATAGTCGAGTATATAGCACTTATCATATATGTCTGCATATGCTTTCAAGCTCTTCTAACTTAGTCAAACAAGATGTTAGTTGAAAGATGGTTCCTCCACAGGGTTGTTTCAGAGTATCAAGTACATGTCATTTTCCACATCGTGCCCCACATAGGTTTTCAAACACTTATAACTCAGTGATACAAGATGTTATTTGAAAAATGGTTTCCCCAAAGGGCAGTTTGACAGAGTTGAGTGTGTGGCACTATCCGCATAAGATCCCACAGGTTTTCAAACCCTTCTTACTTGGTGAAACAAGATGTAGTTGAAAGATGGTCTCCAGGGAGGAGGGGCCAACATGGCAGAGAAATAGGGGGATCCATACATCCTGCGTCTCTCAAACAAAGAAGTGTAGAAGCCAAAAGACTTTGAACACCAGAGCCTGGGAGTAAAAGAGACTGAATCTACTAGGAAGAAAATGGGAAAGCTTGAAAAAAGATAGGTGCTTAACTGCGAACTGGGCGAGATAAAAAGAAAAAAGGCCTCATGGTCACAGAGGGGAGGGATCCCCTTCTGGGGAGAGATGAAGGGAAGAGAAAGAGCGGCTAGGGAAGTGCAGGACCATAGCTGGACAAGAGAAAGACCTCGGACTGAGAAGGATCTGATCTCTAACTGCGGGGCTTTCTTCAGACTGGGGCCGGGTCCCTGTTCACGAACCTGGGGAGGAGGGGAGCCAGGCCTGGGTGTGGTGGTAGGTCAGAGGCTCAGTCCGCAGCTGGAGAAAGCAGTTCCCTCCCTGGAGGGATGCATGATAGCACAGAACTTGTCTGCATCTGCCACCCTTGGGTGCAGTGGCTGGGCCTTGGCCGCAGTCTGCAGGAGGATAATGTGGTCGTTTCCCTGGCATGCTGTGGGAAAAGATAAAGCCTGCCTACATCCACCACCCTGGGGGCTCACGGCCGCCAGGGCAGTGGCTCAGTGTGCAGTAGAAGACAGTCCTCCCTGAAGTTCAGTGACACAGACAAAGCAGCCGGGACCACATATCACTGCACTGAGAGGCGCTTCCACAGCGGCAGAGCGCATAGAGTGGGACTTTGAATCCTAGCCAAGCCCAGGGTCGGGGGAGTTGGCTGATAGAGAAGGACTGCCCATCTACGCCTGCTGCACAGTGAGGGCCACTCTGAAGGAGTCCACCGGGTCCTGCACCGTGGAGAAGAGACTAGGGAATCACCATTTCCCCCCCCCCCGCCCCCACCACCGCCAAGACAAGGCCTCTGGGATCACTCCTGGGCCCACAGAGGAGGTGGGTTCATATTACACCAAACCATGCCTCTTTGCACTGGGTAACTGCGTATCCACCAGAGCAGCACAGACCCTGCGGACAGCTATTACCTACAAGTGATGCAGCATTGCCTGGATTAACTCTAGGTCAATTCTGGATACAAAGATATATTTTCCCCTCCCCATTTCTCCTCCTTATCTCTTCCCTCCCCCAGGCTACTCTGGTTATTGGTCTGTCTAAAGAGACATATTTAATCCATTGTCTTGATACATGTTCTATACCTCTTTCTTTACACTCCTTTCTCTCAGGAATAATCAAGCCATATAGTTTCTCTGCCTGGGTATTTTATCTTGGTTTTGTTTTCCCCACCCCCTGCTTTATTTTCCTGTCTCTCTCTGGATTAAGCCTTTTAGTCTCTCTGCCTAATCAACATTTATTTTTTCTCCCCCCTCCCCACTCCTGTCATTTCTCCCTTTGTATGTGCTCTTCTTTCAGCACCACCCCCCACTCTCTTCTTTACTTGTAGTCAGTGTTTTGGGTTTTTTCTTTTTACTCTTTAGGTTGTTTTTGTTTATTTTTTTTGTGTTATTTACTTGTGTGTTTGTGTATTTTGTCTCCTGCTTGTCTATCTGTTCTACTTTACAGGACTACTGCAAAGAACAAATCAAAGCACACCTGGTGGAGGGTACAAAATACTGCTACGAGTAGGGTAATAAAATAACCAAAGTCACAACAAAAGAGAGAAAGTAACAACCCCTTAAAAAACACCTTCTGAAGGGCCAGGCTCTGGACAGTGTATACCCTCCATTAATATAGCAGTGCTCACAGGTACAGAGCACCTAAGCTTTTAAAATGCATAAGGGACAGAAAGCTAGCTAAACCGACAAAATGGAAGAATTCTCCTCAAAAGGAACTCCAGGAAGTAGAGACAGCTAACGGATTTATCATAACTGATTTCAGCAATATAAGAAACAAGAATTTAGAATAGTAGTAATAAAATTAATTCCTGGGCTTGAAAAAAGTATAGAAGACAGCATAGAATCTATTGCTACAGAGATGAAGGGACTAAGAAATAGTCATGAGGAACTAAAAAATGCTATAAATGAGGTGCAAAAAAAAATGGATACGGCCATAGCACAGATTGAAGAGGCAGAGGAGAGAATAGGTGAACTAGGAGACAAATTATGGAAAAAGAAGAAGCTGAGAAAAGAGAGATAAAAAAATCCAGGAGTATGAGGGGAGAATTAGACAACTAAGTGATGCAATCAAGCACAACAATATTCGTATCATAGGAATTCTGAAGAGGAAGAGAGAGAGAAATGGGCTGAAGGTGTACTTAAACAAATCATAGCTAAGAACTTCCCTGATCTGGGGAAGGAAAAAGGAACTGAAATCCAAGAGGCACAGAAAACTCCCTTCAGACATAACTTGAATCAATCTTCTCCACAACATATCATAGTGAAACTGATAAAATACAAGGATAAAGAGAAAATTCTGAAAGCAGCTAGGGATAAACAGACTCTAACTTACAAAAGCAGACACATAAAAGTAGTAGCAGACCTATCTACTGAACTTGGCAGGCCAGAAAGGAATGGCAGAAAATCTTCAATGTGATGAACATAAAAAAATATGCAGCCAAGAATCCTTTATCCAGCAAGTCTAACATTCAGAATGGAAGGAGAGATAAAGATTTACCCAAACACAAAAACTGAAGGAACTCATCACCACTAAACCAGCTCTACAAGAGATCCTAAGGGGGATTCTGTGAGTTAAATGTTGCAAAGACTACAAAGTAACAGAGATATCACTACAAGCATGAAATCTACAGACATCACAATAACTCTGAACCCATATCTTTCAATAACACCGAATGTAAATGGACTACATGCTCCAACCAAAAGACATAGGGTATCAGAATGGATAAAAAAACAAGACCCATCTATTTGCTGTCTACAAGAGACTCATTTTAGACCTGAGGACACCTTCAGATTGAAAGTGAGGGGATGGAGAACTATCTATCATGCTACTGGAAGTCAAAAGAAAACTGGAGTAGCCCTACTTATATCAGACAAACTAGACTTTAAATTAAAGGCTAAACAAGAGATGAAGAAGGGCATTATATAATAATTACAGGGTCTATCCCTTAGGAAGAGCTAACAATTATAAATGTCTAGGCGCCAAGTATGGGAGTCCCCAATTATATAAAACAATCACAAACATAAGCAACCTTATTGATAAGAATGTGGTAATTTCAGGGGACCTTAATACTCCACTTACAACAATGGACAGATCTAACAGAATCAATACAGAAACAAGGGCCCTGAATGATACATTGGATCAGATGGACTTGACAGGTATATTTAGAACTCTGCATCCCAAAGCAACAGAATATACTTTCTTCTCGAGTGCACACGGAACATTCTCCAAGATAGATCACATACTGGGTCACAAAACAGCCCTTAATAAATATAAAAGAATTGAGATCATACCATGCACACTTTCAGACCACAATGCTATGAAGCTTGAAATCAACCACAGGAAAAAGTCTGGAAAACCTCCAAAGGCATGGAAGTTAAAGAACACCCTACTAAAGAATGAATGGGTCAACCAGGAAATTAGAGAAGAAATTAAAAAATATATGGAAACAAATAAAAATGAAAATACAACAATCCAAATGCTTTGGGATGCAGCAAAGGCCGTCCTGAGAGGAAAATACATTGCAATCCAGGCCTATCTCAAGAAACAAGAAAAATCCCAAATACAAAATTTAACAGCACACCTAAAGGAACTAGAAGCAGAACAGCAGACACCCCAAACCCAGCAGAAGAAGAGAAATAATAAAGACCAGAGCAGAAATAAACCATACAGAATCTAAAAAAACTGGAGCAGATCAATGAAACCAAGAGTTGTTTTTTTGAAAAAATAAACAAAATTGATAAACCTTTAGCCAGGCTTCTCAAAAAGAAAAAGGAGATGACCGAAATAGATAAAATCATGAATGAAAATGGAATTATTACAACCAGTGCCTCAGAAATACAAGTAATCATCAGGGAATACTATGAAAAATTATACACCAACAAACTGGACAACCTGGAAGAAATGGACAAATTCCTAAGCACCCATACACTTCCAAAACTCAAACAGGAAGAAATAGCAAACTTGAACAGACCCATAACCAGCGAAGAAATGGAATCAGTTATCAAAAATCTCCAACAAATAAGAGTCCAGGACCATATGGCTTCCCTAGGGAATTCTACCAGACATTTAATGCAGAGATAATACCTACTCTTCTCAAGCTGTTCCAAAACATAGAAAGGGAAAGAAAACTTCCAGACTCATTCTATGAAGCCAACATGACTTTGATTCTCAAACCAGACAGAGACCCAGTAAAAAAAGATAACTACAGGCCAATATCCCTGATGAATGTGGATGCAAAAATTCTTAGTAAGATACTAGCAAATCGTATTCAACAGCATATAAAAAGAATTATTCACCATAATCAAGTGGGATTCATTCCTGGGCTGCAGGGCTGGTTCAACACTCGGAAATCAATCAATGTGATACATCATATTAATAAAAGAAAAGAAAGTAACCATATGATCCTGTCTATGCAGAAAAAGAATTTGACAAAATTCAACATCCTTTCTTAATAAAAACCTTGCAATGTTCTAGTTTAAACAAAGTGCATTCTTCTGAGGCTCTTGCTCTGAATGGCTCCCGGGTAGAACCTAGTTTGAAAAATAGAGCTATAAAATGCAAATAGGCACCTGGAAGACAAAAGCTGTTCATTACAGAAGACAATGGGCTAAAGTTAGAATTCAGTGCCTACTTCTGTCTCCTGGCAGGCTGGCTGTCTGGGCAGAAAAGAAAGCCTGACAGCTGGTGGAAAAGGAAACCTCTATTGGCTGTACATGACAGTGAAAATTTGCAGGAGTTCCATATTTTCATTAACACACAGGAAAATCTGTATTTGGCGATTTTTCCTGTACCTCCCATCAGGAAATAAATGCACCATTGATATAGAGGCAAGGGTGTCCTGCTCCCAGCTGGTTATCAAGTGTTTGGAACCTGGACCTGATACAGTAGTTATTCAAAGGGCCTTTTCTGTGTTCACCAGGTCTGAAGAATAGTGTGCATATGGGAATCATGTTTGATACAGAATGAAGGCATGTCTTCCCTTTACTGCATTTAAGAAGAGCTGGCCAAGTGCAAAGCACTCAGTGAAAGAAGGCCATCCGTCCCTTGATTTGAAGTTAGTGTTTGCTCTCACATAGCAATGGACCACAGTGGCAATTTAGCACCAATCTTTGGGTTCTGCTTGTGTGAAGTGAGTGACGGTCCAGTTGTCCCTGAATATGACCCAAGACTTAGAAAATTGCAAATTGGTGGGAATGGCTACAAGGGATGCCAAGTCTCTACATTACTGATGGTAATGAGTTATGCTAGCCACGTTTATCTACCTTCATTTCTCCTTGCTCCATGTGTAAGGCCAGTCCCTTTCCAAACTTTCATGAGTACCTACCCACATCTATCCATATCCATCTTGGCACCTTCATATGCCCTACACCTCTCATTGGGAGCAGAGTTCTCATAGGAAGTTATAAGAGGTCCTGCTGCCAATCTATGCCTGAGTCAGTCACCAGCACTCAGCCAGAGGCCCCAGTTTAAATTGGAAGATAGTGCTCTGAGACACTGAATCTGAATGGACTCCAGAGAGATGTTAGTTTGAAGAAAGAAGCAAAAGGATGGAAATAAGTAGGCAAGGGGCCAAAGTGTTTCATTACAAAGGAGAGCAAGATGAAGCTGAGAAGGACATGCCTAGCACCATCTCCTGAGAGGCTAGCAGTTGTCTATAGTAAGAAACACCGGCGGGCAGGGGCAAAGAGAAGCATTCATTACTTACACCTGGGTGCCCATGTGGCAAAAGGCTTGCACTTTTCTTTAAGAAAGAGAAAGAAGGCTCCTGACCTTGGCTCGTTTGTATTCCCTACCCATCAGGACATAGAAAGGGAAGTGATTCAGTGATAGCAGGTTAGGGGCCCTGTTGGTGCTTTAGGTATTGTCACCAAGTCATGGTGCAGTATTCCTTGTAAGGGCTTTTTTGGGCTGAATTGTCCTGAAGTCTACTGTGCATGCCTGATCCACCTGCCTTATAGGATGAAGACATTTCAGTCAGCCAGGGAGGGAGGCAAGCTGGCCACCCACCATGGGGATTACCATTGCCAGACAAGCAACAGGTGCTCATGGACAGGAAGGTCATTCTTCTTTGAGATGAAGGAACTGATTGCTCTCACATAGCACAGGACCAGAGTGGTAGTTTACCACAAATCCTAGATGCAGCTGTGTGGCTGACAGACCAGTTCCGCCTGGTTGTGACCCATGACCTAGTTATGAAAACAGAAAATGGGTGGGAAGGGTTATAAGGAAGGCCAAGCTTCTACATTACAGAGGAGATTAGGATAAAGTTGGGAATGAGATGTCTAATATAGTTTCTCCTTCATCCAGAAGTAAGGCCAGCTCCCTCCTAAGCCCTGGCATTGCCTGCACATGGACACTCTGCTGGGTATTTTTGAAGACCCTATGCCTCCCATTGTCAGCATACTTCTCAAAGGTAAATAATGATGGGTCCTGTGTCCCAATTATGCCAGAGACATCAGGACTTGGCCAGATTTCCCAACTTAAAGGAATGTATATTTCTCTGAGATACTCACTCTGAATGACACCTAGGAAGAAACTAGTTTGCAAATGTTAGCATTAGGGACGAGGAGATGGTAGTGACCTCTTTGCCAGTAGTGCAGAGCACTCCCCGAAGGGTTGAGTTGAGGGTGAGTGTTAGGTGAGGGTGAGGCTTATGGATTGTGTTCCTAGGCCTCTAAGGTGATGGTGAGAGTTAAGGTTGGGTATTTGCCCACAATCCTTCATTCCAGCTCCATCCCAGTTGTTGCAAACAGCACAACTTCCTTTTCTATTCCTAAGTAAACTTGTATCAGTCTTGTGTCCCAAATTCCTTGTTTGGTCTGACCTGAGATCCGCGTCTGAATAGGGATAGTCATGACTAGGGTTAGGGTTAGGGCCTGGCAGTTTGTAGGGGTCAATTTTTCAGCAATGCAGAACCCTCCATCTAGGGCTGGATTGAGGGCAAAAATCAGGATTTGTGACAGGCTTTGGTCTCAATTCAAGGGCTAGGCTGATTTTGTGGTCTAGAGTTAGGATTTTGATTAGAATCCTGCTCTCAAGGCTGCAGGCCAGTCCTTGCATCCTGGTCCTTACAAGTGACATTGCATCCATCTTTGTTCCTAGCCAAGTCATCTTGCATCATTCATGTGTCACAATCCAGTTGTATCCTTGGAACTAGCACTCAGGCTCAAGTAGGGCCAGCCCAATGGCTAGGACTAGGGTTAGGCTGTGAAAAATTGCAAAGGTCTATCTGATGGCAGTGCAAAGACCTACACAGAGGGCTCAATTGAGCCTGAGTGTCCATCAGGGTTTGGTTTGGGGTAAAGGGCTAGGCTGATTATGTGGCCTAGGATAGGGTTTTCACACAGAATCATACACTCTGGCTCCATTGTGGTCTTTGCAAATGGCACCATTTCCTCTTATGGACTTGGGTGAGCAACTTGGGTCAGTCATGTGTTCCGAATCCATTGTTTCCTCAGATCTAGCATTCAGGCCCATTCAGGGCCATGGTTAGGGTTATGGTTAGGGCAAGGAAAATGGTAAAGGCTTATCTTCTGGAAGTGCGAAGATGTACACAGAGAGCTCAGTTGATGTTAAGTGTCAGTGTGAGGGTCAGCCTTAGGTTCTGCTTCAGGTCTGATCTTTGTAACCAGCACCATTTCTTCTTATGCGTCCGATTGAGCCATCTTGAATCAGTTATTTGTCCTAAATCCACTGTTTCTGTCATCTTGTGATTCAGGCTTGGGTCAAGATGGACCTATGGCTAGGATTAGTGTTGGGACCCAGAAAATAGTAGGGGCCTATCCACCAGCAGTGCCAAGCCCATAACAGAGAGCTCGGGTGATGGTAACACTAAGGTAAGGGTGAGGCTTAGTTTTTGGCCTCATGAGTTAGGTGGATTGTGTGACTTAAGGTCAGGTTTTCACACAAAATCATACTTTCTAGTTCCATCCTCATTCCCAAAGGCACAGTTTGCCACTGTGTCCCTGCCTGCATCAACTTCAGTCAGTCTTGTGTCCCAAATCCATTGTTTCTTGAGACTTGAAATGTGGGCTTGGGAGGACCACATCCATAGGAAAGGTTAGTGTTAAGGCCCAGGAGACAATAGGTCCCTATCCTACAGCAAGGCACAATGCTATCACTATAGAGGTCTTTGAGGATGAGGGTTAGGGTGAGGATCAGCCTAGGTACAGCCCAGGGTGCAGGGGCTGGGCTGATGGTATGCGGTCTGGTTAGATTATCTGTCTGAATCCTACTCTTTTGCTTCATCCCAGTCATGGCCAAGAGCATGGATTCCTTCTGTGTTCCTGGTTGAATAATCTTGCAGTGGTCATGTATTCCAAATTGGTTTTTTCCCCATACATAGGATTTTGGCCAAGTTAGAACCAGTGACAATGCTAGAATTAGGGTTAAGGCCCAGGAAATGGTAGGGGCTTATCTGCTGGCAGGGAAAAGCCCTACCTGGAGGACTGAGTAGAGGGTGATGGCCAGAGTGAAGGTCAGTCTTCAGGTTTATATTCAGAGGCTAAGCTGTTGGTGTGGATTATGGTTAGGGTTTCACTCTGAATCCTACTCTGTCACTTGATCCGGTCATTGGAAATGGCAATGATTCCTTCTACTACATACATGGCCAAGTAAACTCACATTATTTCTGTGTCCCCAAATTGTGGTTTCCAAAGATCTGTACTCTGGAACCAAGTAGGGCCAGAGCCATTGCTAGGGTTAGTGTTAGAGTCTATTAGATGATAAGAGATTATTCACCAGCAGTGCAGAGCCTTCCCTGGAGGGCTGAGGTGAGGGTGAGTTTTAGGGGGAGGGTCATGTTCAGGGGCTATGATGATGGTATGAGTTAGGGTAAGATTCTCTCTCAGAATCAAACTTTCTTGTTCAATCCTGGTTGTTGCAAAAGGCATGATTTTTTTTTTCTCTGCTTGGGACTGAATAACCTTGCATCAGTCATGTGTCTCATTTCTGTTGTTACCACCAACCTGAGATTCAGGCTTGTAAAGAGCCAGGGCCATGGCTACAGTTAGCTTTAGGCACCAGGAGATGGTAGTTGCCTGTCAAGCACTGGTGTGTAGCACTCCCCAAAGTTCTGATGGGAGGCAAGTGTTAGGGTGAGGTTCAGGCTTATGGATAATGTTCAGGGCTAGGGTGATGGTGAGGGTTAGTCTTAGGTGTTGGCTCACAATCCTACATTCGAGCTTCATCCTGGTCATTGCAAACAGCAGAACTTCCTTCTCCATTCCTGTTTGAGTTATCTGGAGTTAGTCCTGTTTCCCAAATTCCTTTTTTGGTCAGACCTGGGATCCAGACCTTGGTAGTAACAGAGTCATATTTAGGGTTAGGCATAGGGCCTGGAAGATGGTAGGGGTCCATCCACCAGCAGTGAACAACTCCCCACAGAGTGCTGAGCTGAGGACAGCCCACAGTGCTGAGCTGTCAGGATTTGTGACTGGCTTTGGTTCAAGGTGCAAGGCCTAGGCAGTTTGTATGGTCCAGGGTTAGGATTTTGCTCATAATCCTACTCTTTGGCTGCCTCTTGGTCATTGAAAATGGCACCATTAGCTTTTTTGTCCCTGGTCAAGTCACCTGGCATCAGTCATGTATCACAAATAGTTTCCTCAGAGCTACCATTCAAGCCCTATTAGGGTCAGAGCCATGGTTTGGCTTAGGGTTAGTGCATGAAAAATGGTAAAGGCCTACTTGGAGGGCTCAGTTGAGAGAATTTGTTAGTGTGAGGGTCAGCCTTAGGGTCAGGTTCTGTAGTCAAGAATACTCTCTACAGCATTGGTATCATTCAGAATATGAGGAGAGTTTCTCAGACTACCAAAAACTAAACAGATCATGATGACTAAACCAGAATATCAAGAAATATTAAAAGGAACTCTTTCAGTTGAATTGACAGATGAAAATTGTCAGTATAAAAGTAGAAAATACAATGCAGTGAAATGAATTTTTCTGTACAGAAACCATTCAAAGAATTCACAGAAAAGGATAGAAAATATATACCATAAACCTCAAACATGTGGGGGAAAGGAGAAAACAAGGGGTTCAGTCAAATTATGATCAACTTAATGTAGACAGCTATATATAGTAGAGGTTATATACAAACCTAAAGGTTGCCAAATATCAAAAACCACTATAATGCACAAAGAATTAACATAACAGAATCCAAACATATCACTAAAGAAAATCAGGAAAACGTGAAAGAGATAATGTCATGAAAATGATCAGAGAAAATCTTCAAAAAAATCACAAGACAAGTAATAAAATGGTATCCATCAGGGGCGCCTGGGTGGCGCAGTCGGTTAAGCGTCCGACTTCAGCCAGGTCACGATCTTGCGGTCCTGTGAGTTCGAGCCCCGCGTCGGGCTCTGGGCTGATGGCTCAGAGCCTGGAGCCTGTTTCCGATTCTGTGTCTCCCTCTCTCTCTGCCCCTCCCCCGTTCATGCTCTGTCTCTCTCTGTCCCAAAAATAAATAAACGTTGAAAAAAAAAATTAAAAAAAAATGGTATCCATCAATAATGACTTTGAATGTAAAGGGGCTAAATTAATCCATTAAAACCATAGGGAGGCAGAATGGATTAAAAGACAAGACCCACCCACATGCTGCCTACAAGAGACCCATTTTAGACCTAAAGTCACCTACAGATTGAAAATGAGAGGATGGGGTAGCATTTTTCATGCAAATGGTTATCAAAAGAAGGCTGGAATAGCAATCTTATATCAGTCAAAATAGACTTTAAAACGAAGACTGTAACAGACAAAAAGGTCACTATATCACAATAAAGGGAACAATCCAACAAGAAGATACAACACTTGTAAATATATATTGACCCAACTTAGGACAACCCAAATTCGTTAAACACTTACTAATGAATGAAGGAACTAATTGGTAACAATACAATACTAGTAGGGGACTTTAACATCCCACTTACAACAATGGAAAGACCATCTAAACAGAAAATAAACAAGGAAACATGGCTTTAAATGACCTATTGGCCCAGATGGACTTAACGGATATATTGAGATCATTCCATCCTAAAACAGCAGAATACATATTCTTTACAAGTGCACATGAAACATTCTCAGAACATATCCCATGTTAGGTCATAAAATGGACCTTCACAAATACAAAAAGACTGAAGTCATTCCATGCACCTTTTCTGACAACAGCACTATGAAACTGAAAGTCAACCACAAGAAATCATCTGCAAAAACCATAGATACATGGAGGTTAAATACCATGCTACTAAATAATGTGTCAGTCAGGAAAAGAAGAAGAGGAAGAAGAAGGAGGAGGAGGAGAAGGAGAAGAAAAGAAGAAAAAGAAGAAAAGAAGAAAAAGAAGAAGAAGAAGGGGAGTGGGAGGGAGAGGAGGAGGAGGAAGAGGAGAAGGAGAAGGAGAAGAAAGCACCACTGACACAGGATTCTGCCTGTTCTCTGATGTCCAGCACTAACACTGGAGCCACAGGAATGAAACCCCCAAACTCAGCATCTTTATGTGGCTGACATGAAGGAAGTGACCCTTTAAGGTTCCAGGATAAAGCTCAGGATCTACAGGCACCTGGGCTGTGCAAGAGATCTCAGGCTTCTGCCATTCCTTTTTCTCTGTCCATCCCAGTGTATACTATTTACTTATGAGGCATCCTCATGTCACCAGGACAATGAGACCCATATTTCCAAGTGAAAACCCTGGTGGCCCAAAAAGTACTGCTATTGTGCTTGAACTGTAGACTCAGTGTAAAGTGTTCTGACATGCCCTTCCCTATCCCAAGTCTTCACCAACCCAAGGCTCCAAGCTTCTCTTGGCTCTTAAAGGCTTCCAGCAAGTATAAAGCATTTATATAGTAAATTAGAACACAGACATCCATTGATGGAGAGCCAAGGCCAATTGACCCATTCCGATTACATGGAACCCTGGAGAAACCCACTGATAACACAACACACTACAGGAGAACATGGAAGCCTTTTCTTCTGTACTTATTGTATACCCTATGGGGAGTTAGCTCATCATAATTCCAGATGACCACAGAGTTACACTGCACTACCCTGGTCCTTTCCTCTGGAGGTGGGCTAAGGATGGCCTTGTGTCCAGCAGAAACCTACCAATTTCAGGAATTCCTTGACCATGTTTGGGACTTTGAGCACACAGCTAAGAAAATGGATGCTGCAGCCCCATGGCAGAACTCTATCTTCTTTCTTCTTTCTCTCTTGTCACTTACCCAGGTCTGATTTTTCTTGAACACACCATCAGTATGTGTGTGCCAGTGCACATGTGGGGACTGGATGGTAAAATGACCACACATGGAGAGCAAGTGGGAACGATTCCTCCCAGAACATTAGACTCTCTCATTTCTAAAGCAAACCTGATGGGAGGGATTTGAGCCATGGCCTAAAAAGGCAGAGCCCAGCCTTATCTTCTGGACTCTTCCCACCTCCTGTGACCTGGGCCAGTCCTAGTCTCTTGATCAGATCAGTTACTCTACGGTACAATGAGAGCTTGCATAGAGAATTACAAAAGCCAGTTCTCTAGAAGATGGGATGTCAGCTTCTCTTAACACTGCATAGGGTGTCAGGTGGGGAGTGTTCAGCCACACCTGTACACTAAGTGTCCCTGTGTGCCTAAAAACCTGCATAAAACAGGCAAACGTTTGGAGCCAAAATTTGGAGGAAAAATCAGGTCTATGTCCAGCACTAACACAACAGTGCATGAGTGTGCTCCCTGTTTTAAGAGGCATGGTAATTCAGCAAAGGCTCCACTCAAGAAGTGGGTCTTGAGCAACCACCCACCACACTACCACCTACAGTTCCCAGAAGAGAAGGCCTAGATATCAACCAAGCAGAAGCACTATATCTCAGAATCATAGAGCCTACTTCTACACCTGCCTCTGCTGCCAGGCGTACAGAGATCTGTCCTTCAGAAGGACACAGATCCTTTCCAAAGTGACACAGTGCTCCAATGTCAAAGTTCTTGCTTTGCTTAAGGGTGAGGTTTGGGCACCTGCAGTAGATGTCAAAGTAACAGTGACACAAACAGACTACAGATATATTTCATCTTCATATAAATGATCCCCAGATGTGGCTAGTCTATAACTGATTATGGGTTGCCCACCATTGGAGATCACATATCATTGATCTCCCTGCTCTAACATGTCAGGATATAATTCCTTTTTTTAATTTAAAAAGGCAAAATCTATACTTAATGCATTATGGTGGGGCTAGAACATCCAATCACTTACATAACAATTAATTGGTCCTGAAGAAAAATCATTCATTATGAAATAAATTCAGATAAACTAGAACTGGTATGTTGAGCTACACTTTTTTAAATTGATCAAGCATTTGAAGTGTTTTATTATTTTTTCCCTGAAAACACTTTATCCCAAGGCATCCTATGTTCGTTCATGTATGTCTGATTTTCGTGTTTATTAAGCACAATACCAAAACAAAATTGTGTGCAGGAGCTAAATTCTCCAAGATAAAATTCTGAGTCAGGATAGAAGGGTCAAAATGGGAGTGTACAAGTAGCAAGATAAAATAATCTGCTCATTTTTTTCCAGTTGTATGCTAAATTTTTATTTAATTCTCATTCATTAACATAGTTAGCATGCAATATTGGTTTCAGGATTAGAATTAAGTGATTCATCTCGAACAGGCAACACCCAGTGCTCATGATAACAAGTGCCCACCTCAATACCCATCACCCATCTATCCCATACCCCACCCACCCAGAAAAAGAAATCACTGAATCAATCTCACTGACAATTTCACCAAAGATACTTTGTAAGATACTTAGATATCAACCTGACCAAAGAGGTATAAGATATGCACTCTGAAAACTTATGAAGAAAATAGAAGATGATACAAAGAAATGAGAAAAAATTCCATGCTCATGGTTTGGAAATGGAAACATTGTTAAAATATCTCTTACACCCAAAGCAATCTACAGAGTTAATGCAATCCTTATCAAAGTACCACCGATAGGATGAGGGAAGATGGTGGCGTAGGAGGATGCTGGGCTCACCGCGCGTCCTGCTGATCACTTAGATTCCACCTACACCTGCCTAAATAACCCAGAAAACCGCCAGAGGATTAGCAGAACAGAGTCGCCGGAGCCAAGCGCAGACGAGAGGCCCACGGAAGAGGGTAGGAAGGGCGGCGAGGCGGTGCGCGCTCCATGGACTGGTGGGAGGGAGCCAGGGCGGAGGGATGGCTCTCCGGCCAAACAGAGCCCCCGAGTCTGGCTGGCAAAAGCGGAGGGGCCTGATGGACTGTGTTCCAACAGCAAGCGTGACTTAGCGTCTGGGAGGCCATAAGTTAACAGCTCTGCTCGCAAAGCGGGAAGGCTGGAGGACAAAGGGAGGGAGAGCTGCTGAGCCCCCGGATGACAGAACTCAGTTTGGTGGGGAACAAAGGCACTCACCAGCGCCATCTCCCCCGCCCATCCCCCAGCCAAAATCCCAAAGAGAACCAGTTCCTGCCAGGGAACTTGCTCGCTCCGCACAAACACCCAACTCTGTGCTTCTGCGGAGCCAAACCTCCGGCAGCGGATCTGACTCCCTCCCACCGCCACAGGGCCCTTCCTGAAGTGGATCACCTAAGGAGAAGCGAGCTAAGCCTGCCCTTCCTGCCCCTGTGCACCTTGCCTACCCACCCCAGCTAATACGCCAGATTCCCAGCACCACAAGCCTGGCAGTGTGCAAGTAGCCCAGACGGGCCACACCACCCCAGAGTGAATCCTGCCCCTAGGAGAGGGGAAGAGAAGGCACACACCAGTCTGACTGTGGCCCCAGCGGTGGGCTGGGGGCAGACATCAGGTCGGACTGCAGCCCCGCCCACCAACTCCAGTTATACACCACAGCATAGGGGAAGTGCCCTGCAGGTCCTCACCACGCCAGGGACTATCCAAAATGACCAAACGGAAGAATTCCCCTCAGAAGAATCTCCAGGAAATAACAACAGCTAATGAGCTGATCAAAAAGGATTTAAATAATATAACAGAAAGTGAATTTAGAATAATAGTCATAAAATTAATCGCTGGGCTTGAAAACAGTATACAGGACAGCAGAGAATCTCTTGCTACAGAGATCAAGGGACTAAGGAACAGTCATGAGGAGCTGAAAAATGCTTTAAATGAAATGCAAAACAAAATGGAAACCACCACGGCTCGGATTGAAGAGGCAGAGGAGAGAATAGGTGAACTAGAAGATAAAGTTATGGAAAAAGAGGAAGCTGAGAAAAAAAGAGATAAAAAAATCCAGGAGTTTGAGGGGAAAATTAGAGAACTAAGTGATACACTAAAAAGAAATAATATATGCATAATTGGTACCCCAGAGGAGGAAGAGAGAGGGAAAGGTGCTGAAGGGGTACTTGAAGAAATCATAGCTGAGAACTTCCCTGAACTGGGGAAGGAAAAAGGCATTGAAATCCAAGAGGCACAGAGAACTCCCTTCAGACGTAACTTGAATCGATCTTCTGCACGACATATCATAGTGAAACTGGCAAAATACAAGGATAAAGAGAAAATTCTGAAAGCAGCGAGGGGTAAACGTGCCCTCACATATAAAGGGAGACCTATAAGACTCGTGACTGATCTCTCTTTGGAAACTTGGCAGGCCAGAAAGAATTGGCACGAGATTTTCAGTGTGCTAGACAGAAAAAATATGCAGCCGAGAATCCTTTATCCAGCAAGTCTGTCATTTAGAATAGAAGGAGAGATAAAGGTCTTCCCAAACAAACAAAAACTGAAGGAATTTGTCACCACTAAACCAGCCCTACAAGAGATCCTAAGGGGGACCCTGTGAGGCAAAGTCCCAGAGACATCACTACAAGCATAAAACATACAGACATCACAATGACTCTAAACCCGTATCTTTCTATAATAACACTGAATGTAAATGGATTAAATGCGCCAACCAAAAGACATAGGGTATCAGAATGGATAAAAAAACAAGACCCATCCATTTGCTGTCTACAAGAGACTCATTTTAGACCTGAGGACACCTTTAGATTGAGAGTGAGGGGATGGAGAACTATTTATCATGCGACTGGAAGCCAAAAGAAAGCTGGAGTAGCCATACTTATATCAGACAAACTAGACTTTAAATTAAAGGCTGTAACAAGAGATGAAGAAGGACATTATATAATAGTTACAGGGTCTATCCATCAGGAAGAGCTAACAATTATAAATGTCTATGCACCGAATACCGGAGCCCCCAAATATATAAAACAATTACTCATAAACATAAGCAACCTTATGGATAAGAATGTGGTAATTGCAGGGGACTTTAACACCCCACTTACAGAAATGGATAGATCATCTAGACACACGGTCAATAAAGAAACAAGGGCCCTGAATGAGACATTGGATCAGATGGACTTGACAGATATATTTAGAACTCTGCATCCCAAAGCAACAGAATATACTTTCTTCTCGAGTGCACATGAAACATTCTCCAAGATAGATCATATACTGGGTCACAAAACAGCCCTTCATAAGTTTACAAGAATTGAAATTATACCATGCATACTTTCAGACCACAATGCTATGAAGCTTGAAATCAACCACAGAAAAAAGTCTGGAAAACCTCCAAAATCATGGAGGTTAAAGAACACCCTACTAAAGAATGAATGGGTCAACCAGGAAATTAGAGAAGAAATTAAAAAATATATGGAAACAAACGAAAATGAAAATACAACAATCCAAACGCTTTGGGATGCAGCGAAGGCAGTCCTGAGAGGAAAATACATTGCAATCCAGGCCTATCTCAAGAAACAAGAAAAATCCCAAATACAAAGTCTAACAGCACACCTAAAGGAACTAGAAGCAGAACAGCAAAGGCAGCCTAAACCCAGCAGAAGAAGAGAAATAATAAAGATCAGAGCAGAAATAAACAATATAGAATCTAAAAAAACTGTAGAGCAGATCAATGAAACCAAGAGTTGGTTTTTTGAAAAAATAAACAAAATTGACAAACCTCTAGCCAGGCTTCTCAAAAAGAAAAGGGAGATGACCCAAATAGATAAAATCATGAATGAAAATGGAATTATTACAACCAATCCCTCAGAGATACAAACAATTATCAGGGAATACTATGAAAAATTATATGCCAACAAATTGGACAACCAGGAAGAAAGGGACAAATTCCTGAACACCCACACTCTTCCAAAACTCAATCAGGAGGAAATAGAAAGCTTGAACAGACCCATAACCAGCGAAGAAATTGAATCGGTTATCAAAAATCTCCCAAAAAATAAGAGTCCAGGACCATATGGCTTCCCAGGGGAGTTCTACCAGACGTTTAAAGCAGAGATAATACCTATCCTTCTCAAGCTATTCCAAGAAATAGAAAGGGAAGGAAAACTTCCAGACTCATTCTATGAAGCCAGTATTACTTTGATTCCTAAACCAGACAGAGACCCAGGAAAAAAAAGAGAACTACAGGGCAATATTCCTGATGAATATGGATGCAAAAATTCTCCATAAGATACTAGCAAATCGAATTCAATGGCATATAAAAAGAATTATTCACCATGATCAAGTGGGATTCATTCCTGGGATGCAGGGCTGGTTCAACATTCGCAAATCAATCAATGTGATACATCACATTAACAAAAAAAAAAGAGAAGAACCATATGATCCTGTCAATCGATGCAGAAAAGGCCTTTGACAAAATCCAGCACCCTTTCTTAATAAAAACCCTTGAGAAAGTCGGGATAGAAGGAACATACTTAAAGATCATAAAAGCCATTTATGAAAAGCCCACAGCTAACATCATCCTCAACGGGGAAAAACTGAGAGCTTTTTCCCTGAGATCAGGAACACGACAGGGATGCCCACTCTCACCACTGTTGTTTAACCTAGTGCTGGAAGTTCTAGCATCAGCAATCAGACAACAAAAGGAAATCAAAGGCATCAAAATTGGCAAAGATGAAGTCAAGCTTTCGCTTTTTGCAGATGACATGATATTATACATGGAAAATCCGATAGACTCCACCAAAAGTCTGCTAGAACTGATACATGAATTCAGCAAAGTTGCAGGATACAAAATCAATGTACAGAAATCAGTTGCATTCTTATACACTAACAATGAAGCAACAGAAAGACAAATAAAGAAACTGATCCCATTCACAATTGCACCAAGAAGCATAAAATACCTAGGAATAAGTCTAACCAAAGATGTAAAGGATCTGTATGCTGAAAACTATAGAAAGCTTATGAAGGTAATTGAAGAAGATATAAAGAAATGGAAAGACATTCCCTGCTCATGGATTGGAAAAATAAATATTGTCAAAATGTCAATACTACCCAAAGCTATCTACACATTCAATGCAATCCCAATCAAAATTGCACCAGCATTCTTCTCAAAACTAGAGCAAGCCATCCTAAAATTCATATGGAACCACAAAAGGCCCCGAATAGCCAAAGGAATTTTGAAGAAGAAGACCAAAGCAGGAGGCATCACAATCCCAGACTTTAGCCTCTACTACAAAGCTGTCATCATCAAGACAGCATGGTATTGGCACAAAAACAGACACATACACCATTGGAATAGAATAGAAGCCCCAGAACTAGACCCACAAACGTATGGCCAACTCATCTTTGACAAAGCAGGAAAGAACATCCAATGGAAAAAAGACAGTCTCTTTAACAAATGGTGCTGGGAGAACTGGACAGCAACATGCAGAAGGTTGAAACTAGACCACTTTCTCACACCATTCACAAAAATAAACTCAAAATGGATAAAGGATCTGAATGTGAGACAGGAAACCATCAAAACCTTAGAGGAGAAAGCAGGAAAAGACCTCTCTGACCTCAGCCATAGCAATCTCTTACTCGACACATCCCCAAAGGCAAGGAGGGAATTAAAAGCAAAAGTGAATTACTGGGACCTTATGAAGATAAAAAGCTTCTGCACAGCAAAGGAAACAACCAACAAAACTAAAAGGCAACCAACGGAATGGGAAAAGATATTTGCCAATGACATATCGGACAAAGGCTAGTATCCAAAATGTATAAAGAGCTCACCAAACTCCACACCCGAAAAACAAATAACCCAGTGAAGAAATGGGCAGAAAACATGAATAGACACTTCTCTAAAGAAGACATCCGGATGGCCAACAGGCACATGAAAAGATGTTCAGCATCGCTCCTTATCAGGGAAATACAAATCAAAACCACACTCAGATTCCACCTCACGCCAGTCAGAGTGGCCAAAATGAACAAATCAGGAGACTATAGATGCTGGAGAGGATGTGGAGAAACGGGAACCCTCTTGCTCTGTTGGTGGGAATGCAAATTGGTGCAGCCGCTCTGGAAAGCAGTGTGGAGGTTCCTCATAAAATTAAAAATAGACCTACCCTATGACCCAGCAATAGCACTGTTAGGAATTTATCCAAGGGATACAGGAGTACTGATGCATAGGGGCACTTGTACCCCAATGTTTATAGCAGCACTCTCAACAACAGCCAAATTATGGAAAGAGCCTAAATGTCCATCAACTGATGAATGGATAAAGAAATTGTGGTTTATATACACAATGGAATACTCCGTGGCAATGAGAAAAAATGAAATACGGCCTTTTGTAGCAACATGGATGGAACTGGAGAGTGTGATGCTAAGTGAAATAAGCCATACAGAGAAAGACAGATACCATATGTTTTCACTCTTATGTGGATCCTGAGAATCTTAACAGGAACCCATGGGGGAGGGGAAGAAAAAAAACAAAAAGAGGTTAGAGTGGGAGAGAGCCAAAGCATAAGAGACTGTTAAAAACTGAGAACAAACTGAGGGTTGATGGGGGGTGGGAGGGAGGAGAGGGTGGGTGATGGGTATTGAGGAGGGCACCTTTTGGGATGAGCACTGGGTGTTGTATGGAAACCAATTTGACAATAAATTTCATATATTAAAAAAAAAAAGGAAAAAACAAAACAAAACAAAACAAAACCCAAAGTACCACCAGCATCTTTCACACAGGTACAACAAACAATCCCAAAATTTGCATGGCATCACAGAAGAGCCTGAATAGCCAAATTAATCAGGAAAAAGAAAAGCAAAGCTGGAGGCTTCATTGCGGAACATATTTCAAAGAGCACACACACAAAAAAGTAAAACAGAAACAAAAAGGAAAGCCTAATGATTTACAGTGATCAACTTATGTATTCCAAGTATGCTTGTTTTTATTTTGTCTTTATACTTACAGTTCATCAGTAATATCATAAAATCAACTGTTTGCCACTCAAATATTTAGAATACATTAAGAAAAAATGGGAGAGGAATGTGATATCATGAAACTTCAGTGGTTCTTTACATTTTCTAATCAGAAGTGTTTCAAAATATTCAAACTCACTTTTCCCGTGTGATAGTAGAATTTGAGAGAATTCAACAACCACAAATGACAGACTGCCTTTCACGTGAGTTTAGGTATTTCTATACTTGTGTCAGATATCAGTTACCTTTTTGGAGATCACACAGAATCACTCAAAGCTCAACCTCCAGAAGGCTTCCCACTTTTGTCCAATGTTATATTATTGTCTAAATAGCTGAAGACAAAAAACAAAGAGTGATGTGTCACTGTGTGTTTAATGCAATCCAAAGAAAGATACCATGCTGCAAAACAATCAGGTTAGATGTGAAATAGAGTACAGAATATAAAACCCAAATGCACTTTGATGCAGGTGGTGCTGGAAAGAGCCCACCTCGCTTCAGGGGCAAAAAAAGACTGAGATTAGGGGTTAGAGTCAGCAGATACTGCTCTTCCCTCAGACAGTGACAAGAAACTAGTCAAGTTCCCACTCTAGTGGTGTCCTGCCACATAGATATTAGTTGTTGATGTTGGGGAAGAAAGGTTGTTCTGTTGCTGAGAACTCAGTGCTTAGCAGGATTGTGTTGGCCCAGATGGTCACTCCCTGCTCTCACCACCTTTTGGAATGCCTGAACATACTTCATTCTGAGACTCTAATGGTTTGCCCATGCAAAGTCTATACTTGGAGAGGTAAGGACAGAAAAAGTAAACATAGTAACTAAAACACCAGAACTCATTTCCACAGACGTGGATATGAGTCAGGAGCCAGACAAGAGCCTCCAAACCACCACTGTTATATCACTGAAGGAAGGGAATGGAAAAGAGTGACAGCCCTTTTGCACACAGGGCCCCTAAGTTTAGCTCAAGGATGTTCTCCTTAGATGTGGCCCACTTATGTTGGCGATGACACGAACCTTGCCTCGGGAAAAGTGCTAGTGCCCTCATGTGAAGCTTTCTACCA
The DNA here is from genome assembly GCF_022837055.1 of Prionailurus viverrinus. Classification (NCBI taxonomy): domain Eukaryota; kingdom Metazoa; phylum Chordata; class Mammalia; order Carnivora; family Felidae; genus Prionailurus; species Prionailurus viverrinus. Next base: position 89,353,153 of record NC_062561.1, on the reverse strand, counting down.
TTTTCCTCTGAGATGAAGACATTTGGCCCTCGGTGCCTCCCTTCAGATTCCCTTGCTCTTACATTAATGAAGATTGCATTAGGGGACATTGACAGACATAATCGGGGAATATTTTCTGATTTTAATCATAGAGTTGTGACTAGTTCCCAGTAACTTGGAATAGGCTGGGCAACGGGAGTCCATGGAACACTTCTGCAAGACAAGCCTTAACCAAAAGAGGCACAGGGGCTTTGAATGTGGTCAGCAGAAGAGGTTTGCATGTGCACAGGGGCGGATGATGTTGGGAAGGATCCTATATGCTTTCTGGAGCAAGGGCTTAGGGTCAAATTCAGCAGCTACAGGGCTGTCCTCAGACAGTGCCTAGTAATTCCTGGGGAGTCTGCACTCACGCCATGTGTCATCACATAGCAGTTAATTTCTGCTATCAAAAAGTAAAGATTGACCTTCTGCCAGGAAAACTCTGTTTTTGGCAGGGTTCTGTTGGCATAGGACCATTTTCTTGCTCTCTGTCCACTCCTTTCAGGGAAGCCTGAACTACTGACCTCCTGAGACCCTCGGGGTTCATGCATGTCAAGTCCATTCACCAAGCATCTTAGGGCACAAAAATACTCAAGGACCGAAATACCAAACCTGAATCTGCAGACTTGCCAGGAGCAAGAGCCTACCTTGTGACTCACAATGGTATCTGTCCATAGAAAGGCAGTGCTTGAAAGCTGGAGATGGCTTGACACATTCCAGACCTTCTTGAAGTTGGTTGGGGTGCATGATTTTTGCTTCCATAATTCCCTGGTATAGCTAGCAGATGTTCCATTTCTCTTCAGACAGGCCACAGGTTTTTCTTACTTCTTCGATACCAAACTTGCCCAGGGAATTATGCCTGTAACATTATCTACAGCTTCATTATGCTCTCACATGAGATGATGAACTCTAGGTCTCAGTGTATCCTTTTCAATTCTCTTACACTTATCCTAGCCGTGTGTTCACTGGGAGACTTTTAATGCCAGAGTCTGGCAGCAGTTTTCTCCAATTTTAATTGTGGAGTCATGCCAAGTTCCCATAAGTTTGGAATAACTTTAGGAACAGGTGCCCCTTGGGTATCTTCCAGATCTACCTTGGGAACAGGAGATATTGGGCACTTGATTGTGTTAAGCACAGGAGGATTGCTTGTGGGTAAGGGCAGGTGATATTTTGTTGGGAGACAGTTGGCCTCACTTCTGTGAGAAAAGCTGATGGAGATGTGGCCTTCAGGGCCACATTCAGAGGAAAAAATCACACAGATTGAGCTGATTAACTCCCAGCAAGCATATATGAATATAGTCTTTCTACCCCCAGAACAACTAATTTCTGATATCAAGAGGAAAATATTTCCCTCCTAAAAACTTGGGAAGTTTTGTTTGTTCAGTGTCAGTTTGTTCAGTGTTTATTGCTGTGCTCTCTGCCCCTGCCATAGACTACCAGAACATCCTTCTTTCTGAGCCTCTAAGTGTTCCCATGTGCCCATTCCATTTTACAGCAGGTAAACATGAAAGAAACTACTCAAAACCCTAAAACTCAGAACCCAGTCCCACAGCCTTGGCATCAGCCAATATTGAGACTCTGCCCCCAAAATCATACTGCTTTTACCCTCTGGCAGGAAAATCTGAAAAGCTGGCAGGTGTCCTAGCTTTCCTACACTGTTTGAATTCAAATGTAGGGCTTTTATGCTTCTTTAGGACTCCCAGGGGGAAGTAAAATATGTTCCACTTCTCTACGGTGCCCAGGTTTTCCCTAGTCCCAGGATTTCAACCTTCTCTGGGAGTTGTGCCAGTCACTTCATTCAGAGTTTTATTCCATTGTCATCTGAGACAATGAATTTGGACCAGATTCATCCCTTTCAATTCCCTTGATCTTTTTCTAAGCAGGTTTTCCTGTGAGGGACTGAGAGTCCTAGCCTGGAAGTCTCTAGAATTTTCATTGTGTAGTCCTAATGTTACTGAATCAGGCTGGAATGCAGGCAGAAAAACCAAGTGGCACTCAGAGATCTTGGTGGATCAGAGATTTATTTAACACTGGCGGGCTCAGAGGAGACCATTTCTCCAAAGTTCTGAGCGCTGAATGCAAGCGGGAAGTGTAATTTATAGTTGTCAGCCTCCATATTTGTGGGGGAGGGTGGTTTCACTCGTGGGGAAAACAGGGCAAGAAGAACCTGCAAGAGGGGTTTCTAAGCCAGAGACCAGAGCTTGTTGTAGTCCCATCAGCCATCTTGTGTAAACTTTATTCATTTTCCCAACATTCCCCCCTTTGATGCCTTTTTAAAAATCTTTTATTAGGCATCACTTTTTAGTTCTAATGATTGGTACCCTCGGAGGGTTAAAATATGTGCTGCAGTTTGGCGAGCAACAGTGTTTCCAATAAAACTTACCAGGGTATTTAGTATACAGAGGCCAATGGTCACAAGTAAAATTATGGAAAAGAGGGGCCCTGCCAGGGCAGGGAGCCAGGATGCCCAGTCTGTGAGATCCCATTCTCTCCATTATTTTCCTGTTGTCTACATTGAATTCTTTCCTTGAGTCCCTTAACCTTAGTTGTAACTATTTCTGACAGGTTTACAAAATAGCCAAATTCCTCCTCCAGAAAGATACAAGTCCCTCCTTTTTCTGAAGTGAGGAGGTTGAGGGCTCACCTATTTTGGAGGAACACTGCCACCAGGGAGTTTATTTGGCTTTGTAAGGTTACCACAGAATCTGCCACCCATTCCATGTTTTCATTTATCTCTTGAGATAGTCTATGGTATAGTCTTATAGATGAACCTATGTCCCCTATTTTGGTTCCTATTCCTGTCACAATTCCTGCTCCTATAAGAACAGGTAGCAGGATTGCCCATTTAGCCTGGGACTTGGGGCTAAACGCTGTTAGGAATTGATCTTCAGTGTACACGGATATCTCTGGGGTTAGGAGGATGGAAAAACATATCTGAATCCAGTTGGCCTCTAAGCATCGGTAGGCCAAATTAAAACACAGATAGAACACCCCAGGGGTTGAACATAGGGTTGTATTCCTCTTTAAAGTTATATTTCTTTCACACAGAGAGGTACCGTTCATACATCAGGAACTGTACAGATTAGATTGTTGTCATTTGTGAGACGGATCCCAGTGGCCAGGAGTCCAATTAAGACAGAGGTGTTGGTTTTTAGATTTTCAGGAGCTTCCCATGTCAAAGGGATAAGAGTGGCTAGGTAAGCTCTTCGGCTGAGGGCCATCACATCCAGCAGGTTTGGGTGTGATTATCTATTTTATGGAGGACTTGTAGAGTTGGCCCAATGCTGGAGTGGGGGAATTGGTATTTGATTGAGGGATGAAAGGTTCAATCCCTGGTAGGCTGCCAGGGGAGTGGTTGCCTTTGTGGCTTGTATTACCCTATCCTGGGTATCCTATAACTTTTTGAAAGGCTCTGTCTTGCACACCTCCCCTGTCTGAGATCCCCCATTGAGGAAGGGAAGTGTAGCGATCTCACTTCCCTCTCTGGAGGCCCTCATTGTGACATGTGTTCCTGAAATTTTGGGTTATCTCTATGGTCCAATACTTAGTCCTTGGGGCAGTGGGTGACTGACAGAGTGGGTGTTTCTCCATTGTAACAATCTTTGTGGAGGGAGGTGAAGGTACTGAATGCCCTTGACTCCTTTATTGTCATATAACAACCCTGGGGGCAAAGTGGTTAAGTGGCAGTTGTGAGGGTGAGAGAGGTTATCACGATATACAGGCAATACTTAATAATGTTCCCATCCATAAGAGGTATGTGAGATCCAGCATGCATCTTTTGTCCCATGTCCAGCTTGTTGGTGCAGTCTCTATCAGCCCAACAGTAAGAAGTAAGATCAGGGCTATGATACCAGTGAGGGGAAAGGGCTGGCAGGGTTGCATCCAAACCCCTGGACTTGGTCCACATGTTGATTCCTCAAGCTTCTTCCGTGTGCAGGCCAGCCAGCTTCCGGGTGTGGCTGGAGCAGGGCTGGAGATCTCAGGGGCCAGTGTCTTTTTGAGGGTCAGTTTAAGCAGGTTGACTGGATCTGGATCGCTTCTCCAGGTTGAGGGTTCCTCGGAGTTGGCCCTCTTAGCTCTGGACTGATTGACCCATGGGGTGATACCTGAAACTGAATCCTCTATTTGGTTGTATGTCTGTAAATTCCATCTCTAAGTCTTTGAAAGGGGTGGGTTTCTGGTAACTGTCAGATCAGGCTTAAGGAAGATATGGTTTGCATATTTACAGATCCATTCCAGTTGTTTAAATAATCATGCACCCATGGGGTCTTATTTTCCCCATAGAATAACAAACACAGAAGATTGCCTATACATGAAATACTATGACAATTTTTATGAAGTTTACCTCAAGTTGTCTAGTTTAGGCAAACAAAAAAAACATTTAAAGGCAATCATAACTAGAATTTAACATCCATAACGGTGCATTGTTGAAACATAGTTGTTCTCCCTAAAATCCCCCTCTCCAGAGATAGCCAAATTGAGACCAATGCATTTGCAGAACAAATCCAGTCTTAACAAATCTGGCCTAATTATTTACATAAGCTCAGCAAGAGTAGCGATTGATCATGAGGATCTTTTAAAGCTTGCTTTGTTGGAACCTTTTATAAGGAATCTCTGGGTCGAACTTTTAGTAGCCTCTCCAGGCCAGAAGCCAAGCCAAATACTTGCCATCAGACAAGACTTCAATACCTGTAGAATTGAGCGAATTCCTCTTCATGAGGTCCTCAAGATATCCTGAGGAAGTGACCTTCTTTACTTACCTGGTGAGGCTGCTGGGAGAACTGTAAGCAAGGCACCAGACCAACATTTCCAAGGGGCTTTAAGGGCCCATGTTTTATAATGCCAATCCTAGTTCATTAAAGCTGTCTGGTCATATCTGAGTCTATGAATGTCATCCTCAAATATGACATTCCAGTCAAAGCCTTGGTAAAACAACCAGTATTTTCAATAGTGACCTGTTATAAGATGAACAAATTCTTATTGAACTTATGCAAACAATTGTAATTGCCATGAAAGAAAGAATACTCATTGAGAGTTTTGAGTTTCAGGGGAATTATGTACAGAGAAAAGATAAATGCTTTAGTTTACAAGTGAATATTTTACGACAATTTTGTATATCATAGATATCTTAAGAGAAAGTTTCCTTAATCTGGAAGAGGAAACATCAGAGAAGCAGCAATATTTTCAACAAGAATCACAAAATGTTCCTAATTCTTGTTTAATTTGAATGCATCTTTTTAGCCCTGGAAATTCTTACCCATTTTAGTATTAATCTTAAAGATGTTGGATACCTGTATTTGTCCCCAAAGTCCTTTTTATAAATCTTCTTGAAGAAGAAACACGTTTTGTGAGAAAGTAAGAACAATTATAAATGGCAAAATCTCAGAAATAGACATTTTTAAAGATCTGATGAGAGTTCATTATGATGCAATTGACAAATAAATTCGGTTATTTCTGTGACACATAACATCTCAAGTAATCAGAATATTAAGTGATGACCTTATATCAAAACGTTAAAATTTTAGGAATTGCATATATTTGGGCAGGCTTATCATTGTATGACAGTGCTTTTCCAGGTAACTTAGCACCCCAAATAAAAGGGCCTAATTGGTCAAGAAGACTTCATTTACCATTTAAATCCTGAGAAGTTTGTTAAAAACCCAGAAGTCATAAGTGAATCTTAAATAGGATTACAGATTATTACAAATCTTACAATTTTATTTATTCAACCAAAGTTGCAATAAAAGATCCCAAAGATGAATGGTATAGCATTATACTGTTGTTATCAAAACCTAGCTCCTTTAACATTGAGAAGTTTTAATTAAGTAATCAAAGACCTGAGAAAGATGAAAGCTAAAACTTTGATTTTCCTGGAGGATAAACCTTTGTTTGCATTGTATTATCAAGAGTAGATCAACAGTTCAAGAAAACTTTATCATTTGAGCAGAGAGAAAAGCAGAATTTCAAACTTATACCAGTGTACTTTAAAAGTTCCATTCATCTCAACCTTCTGCAACTTTCTTTTGCTTCTAAATTTTGTCCCAAAGCCATTTCTTTCCAAATAACCAGTCTCATCTAGCACAAAATTACTTTACTCTACCCCAAACAAAACTGTATTTCCATTCCTTATATCTTTCTTATATACCTCCTATTTTCCTACATACAGGGTAGCTTTTTTTATATTCATCAGTCTTAAGTACACTGAGCAGAAATTTAACTCTTAGGAAACCTTAGTCTCCAATTGAGGACTTAGTAACCAATTGAGAGGTATTTACACCAGAACCATTTAGATGGTAAATTCATGAACAAATTAAGTACAAAGCATGTTTTTCAATAGGTCCTTATAGCCTTGATTTCACAGCAATAAGAAGTTAAAAACACAAATGTTCAATAATCAAAGCTTTATCATCCCATCCTATTTGGAAAGTTTCAGGTTACCAAGGACCTTGAAAGTTATCTAAAACATTACCCATTAAAACTTTGAGACAGACAGGAGAGGAGCCAAGATGGCAGAACAGCATGGAAGCTTTTTGTGTGTCTCGCATCAGTGAAATACAGCCAGACCAACACTAACTCATCCTACACACCTAGAAAACCAATTGGAAGATTAACACAACAATCTGCACAACCTGAGCCACAGAACTCAGCAGGTACATGACATCTGAAGAGCTGAACTTGGGGACCAAGAAGCCCCGAAAGGTAGGGAACTGCTTTTGCAGGCGGAGAGAGGATGGAGACTGGGGAGTGGGGGAGCATACGGGAAAAGCACCCCTCCACAAAAGCAGCTGGAGAGAAAGTGAAAATTTAGAAACAGCCACAGGGACTAAACTAAAAAGGGAGAAAGGAGAAAGGAGAGGGTATAAATTCCATGAAGACTGTAAACAAGGGGAGTGCAAAGGCTGCAACTCCACGCAGTTCGATACCTGCCGGTGCTCTGGTGGGAAAGGTGAATCCCCAGGAACAGAGTGGGGTCTGGGAGGTTCTCGAGCCACATGGAGAAAAGCGGTTCCACTGTTGGAAGGACATTTGGTAGAGACTGTTGAAGCCACCTGGTCACAGCAGACCCTGGAAGACAGCCACATTCACTGGTGCTGGGGCAAGGTTGTTGAGGGTGAAGCCTGGTGTCAGATGTGTGTTGTGATTTTCCATGGTTCCTGAAACACTGAGGCTACACTCTCTCGTGATTTTTTTGTGGAGGCGGGCTGGCACCTGGCTGCAGTCTTGGGCACTGGCAACAGCAGCATCCAGTGGGCGTTCCTGGGTGCAGCCAACATTTGTCCATTGCTCATTTGGCCATCGCTCTGTAAGACCCTCTCGCAGAGGGGTGGAGTGGGTCAAAGCCGCAGTCCTTTGGAAGTAAGGGGCCGGGGAAAACAGCCACATCTGAGACAAAACTTGGGAGAGAGGTACTGCCTGGGGCCTGGTCACAGACAGTGGAAAAGTGGGGAGTGGATGATCCCTGAAGACAGAGGACCGGTGCATGACTGCTGATCTGGGAGAACAGACTGGGTGGCTGGGTGGCGCCATTTTTTCACCACTCCTGCACATGGGCATGCACACCCATGAGCACCACAACAATCCACCCCAGTTGGCTAGCAGCACCATCTGGGGGGAGCGGAGCTGTTACACCAAGCCCTGCCCAACTGGGCCAACTTCACTCTTCAAGAACACAAACCTCACTGCCGGCTTAATCTATGGACTATAAAGAGCTACATGGACTGACCTCTAGGGGAAAACAAAGCAATTTCAATCCTACTTCAATCTGTTAGCAGGTTCATCTATTCCATTTTTTTCTCTCTTTTTCCCTTTTCTCTTTTACGATCCTTTTCTTTTTATTGAATACAGAAAGAGAAAAAACTCATTTTTATTTTCAATTTTTATTAAAAATATCTGTCTTTAATTTTTATTACTATATTTTTTACTTTTGTGTATTTTTTTCAAATTCTACTTTACTTCCATCATTTTATTTTAGTCTATTTCACCTTTTCAAATTTTCAATTTCTTTTTTTTCTTTTTTCTCTTTTTCATTTCTTTTCTTTTTCTTGATGCAGAAAGAGAAAAATTTCATTTTTACTTTAAATGTATTTTTAAAATATTTTTATTTAATCTTATTACTATATTTTTTGCTTTTATGTAAACTTTTTCAAATTCTATGTTACTCCCATCATTTTATTTCAGTCTACTACAGTGTATTCACTTTTTCAAATTTTCAAATGATTTCTTTTTTGGTCTTTTACTTTTTTTATTTTTTATCTTTTTTCTTTTTAATTTCTTTTCTTTTTTCTTAAATACAGAAAATAAAAAAATCATATTTCTTTTTAATTTTTATTAAAAATATTTTTCTATAATTTTTCCTACTATATTCTCTATGTTTTTGTATTTTAGTCTACCTTAGTGTATTCATTTTTTCAAATTCTCAATTTCCTTTTTTTCTCTCCCCCCATCTTTTTTTTGTTTGTTTGTTTCTCTAATCTGTCAAACCACTTTCTACACCCAGACCAAAATACACCTAGGATCTAGCATCATCTGTTCGATTTTTTTGTGGGTGTGGTTTTAATTTCAGTATTTTTAAATTTCAATTTTATACCTCATTAATTCCTTTTCTCCCTTCAAAATGACAAAACGAAGGAATTCACTCCAAAAGAAAGAGCATGAAGAAATGACAGCCAGGGATTTAATCAACACAGACATAAGCAAGATGTCTGAACCAGAATTTAGAATCAGGATAATAGGAAGACTAGCTGGAGTCAAAAATAGATTAGAATCCCTTTATGCAGAGATAAAAGAAGTAACAAATAGCCAGAATGAAATTAAAAATGCTATAACTGAGCTGCAATCACGGATGGATGTAGTGGCGGCAAGGATGGACAAGACAGAACAGAGAATCAGCGATATAGAGGACAAACTTATAGAGAATAATGAAGCAGAGAAAAAGAGGGAGATTAAGGCAAAAGAGCACGATTTAAGAATCAGTGACTCATTAAAAAGGAACATCAGAATCATAGGGGTCCCAGAGGAGGAAGAGAGAAAACTAGGAGTAGAAGGGTTATGTGAGCAAATCATAGTGTAAAACTTTCCTAACCTGGGGAAAGACACAGACATCAAAATCCAGGAAGCACAGAGGACTCCCATAAGATTCAACAAAAACCGACTATCAACAAGGCATATATAGTCAAATTCACAAAATACTCAGGGAAGGAGAGAATCATGAAAGCAGGAAGGGAAAAAAAAGTCCCTAACTTGCAAGGGAAGACAGATCAGGTTTGCAGAAGACCTATCCACAGAAACTTGGCAGGCCAGAAAGGAGTGGCGGGATATATTCAGTGTGATGAATCAGAAAAGTATGCAGCCAAGAATTCTTTATCCAACAATGCTGTCATTCAAAATAGAAGGAGAGATAAAAAGTTTCCCAGACAAAAATTAAAGGAGTTTGTGACCACTAAACCAGCCCTGCAAGAAATATTAAGGGGGACTCTCTGAGGGGACAAAAGATGAATATATATATATATATATATATATATATATATACAGCAAAAAAAAAAAAAGATTAGAAAGGACCAGAGAACACCACCAGAAACTCCGACTCTACAAGCATGATAATGGCAATAAATTTATATCTTTCAGTACTCACTCTAGTATATGTGCTGCCAAAGCGAGCACTATCAGTACTCACTCTAAACATCAGTGGACTCAATGCTCCAATCAAAATACATAGGATAACAGAATGGATAAGAAAACAAGACCCATCTATATGCTGTTTACAAGAGACCCAATTTATACCTAAAAACACCTACAGATTGAAAATAAGGGGATGGAGAACCATCTATCATGCTAATGGTCAACAAAAGAAAGCCAGAGTAGCCATACTTATATCAGACAATCTAGACTTCAAAATAAAGACTGTATCAAGAGATGCAGAAGGGCATTATACCATAATCAAGGGGTCTATAGACCAAGAAGACCTAACAATTGTAAACATTTATGTGCCAAATGTGGGAGCACCCAAATATGTAAATCAATTAATCAGAAACATCAAGAAACTCATCGATTACTAATACCATAATAGTAGGAGACTTCAACACCCCACTCAGAGCAATGGACAGATCATCTAATCAAACAATCAATAAGGAAACAATGGCTTTGAATGACACATTGGACCAGATGGACTTAACAGATATATTCAGAACATTTCATCCTAAAGGAGCAAGATATACATTCTTCTCCAGTGCACATGGAACGTTCTCCAGAATAGACCATATACTGGAACATAAATCAGCCCTAAGTAAGTACAAAAGATCGAGATCATACCGAGCATATTTTCAGAACACAATGCTATGAAACTCAAAATCAACCACGAGAAAAAACTTGGAAAGGTAACAAATACTTGGAGACTGGAGAACATCCTACTAAAGAATGAATGGGCTAACCAAGCAGTTAAAGAAGAAATTAAAAGTATATGGAAGTCAATGAAAATGATAGCACTACAACCCAAAACCTCTGGGACGCAGTAAAGACAGTCATAAGAGGAAAGTATATAGCAATACTGGCCTTCCTAAAGAAGGAAGAAAGATCTCAGATACACAACCTAACCTTACTCCTTAAGGAGCTGGAAAAAGGACAGCAAATAAAACCCCAAACCAGCAGAAGACAGGAAATAATAAAGATTAGAGCAGAAATTAATCCTATCAAAACCAAAAACAAACAAACAAAAAAACCAGTAGAACAGATCAATGAAACCAGAAGCTTGTTCTTTGAAAAAATTAACAAAATTGATAAACCACTAGCCACTTTGATCAAGAAGAAAAAGGAAAGGACCAAAATAAGTAAAATCAAGAATGAAAGAGAAGAAATCACAACCAACACAGCAGAAATAAAAACAATAATAAGAGAATATTATGAGCAATTATATGCCAATAAAATGGGAAATCTGGAAGAAATGGACAAATTCCTAGAAATCTATACACTACCAAAACTGAAACAGGAAGAAATAAAAAATTTGAACAGACCCATAACCGGTAAGGAAATTGAATGAGTAATCAAAAATCTGCCAAAAACAAGAGTCCAGGGCCACATGGTTTTCCAGGGGAATTCTACCAAACATTTAAGGAAGAGTTAACACCTATTCTCTTGAAACTGTTCCAAAAAATAGAAATGGAAGGAAAACTTCCAAACTTTCTATGAAGCCAGCATTACCCTGATTCCAAAACCAGAGAGAGACCCCACTTAAAAGGAGAACTATAGACCAAATTCCCTGATGAACATGAATGCAAAAATCTTCAAGATGTTAGCCAACCGGATCCAACAATACATTAAAAAAATTACTCACCACAACAAAGTGGGATGTATACCTGAGATGCAAGTCTGGTTCAATATCCACAAAACAATTAACGTGATTCATCACATCAATAAAAGAAAGGACAAGAACCATATGATCCTCCCAATAGATGCAGAGAAAGCATTTGACAAAATACAGCATCCTTTCTTGATAAAAACCCTCAAGAAAGTAAGGATAGAAGAATCATACCTCGAGATGATAAAAGCCATATACATGTGACCCAATGCTACTATCATCCTCAATGGGGAAAAACTGAGAGCTTTCCCCCTAAGGTCAGGAACAAGTAGGGATGTCCACTCTCACCACTGTTATTCAGCATAGTATTGGAAGTCTCAGCCTCTGCAATCAGACAACATAAAGAAATAAAAGGCATCCAAATCGGCCAGGAGGAGGTCAAACTGTCACTCTTGGCAGATGACATGATACTCTATATGGAAAACCCAAAAGATTCCACCAAAAACTGCTATAACTGATTCATGAATTCAGCAAAGTTACAGGATATAAAATCAATGCACAGAAATCGGTTGCATTCCTATACACCAACAATGAAGCAACAGAAAGAAAAATCAGGGAATCGATGCCATTTATAGTTGCACCAAAACCCATAAAATACCTAGGAATAAATCTAACCAAAGAGGTGAAAAATCTATACACTGAAAACTATAGAAAGCTGATGAAAGAAATTGAAGAAGACACAAAGAAATGGAAAAAGATTCCATGTTCCTGGATAGGAAGAACAAATATTGTTAAAATGTTGATACTACCCAAAGCAATCTACATATTCAATGCGATCCAAATCAAAGTAACACCAGCATTCTTCACAGAGCTAGAAAAAATAATACTAAAATTTGTATGGAACCAGAAAAGACCCCGAATAGCCAAAGCGATCTTGAAAAAGAAAACCAAAGCAGGAGGCATTACAATCCCAGACTTCAAGCTATACTACAAAGCTGTAATCATCAAGCGAGTATGGTACTGCCAGCAGAACAGACACTCAAATCATGGAATAGAATAGAGAACCCAGAAATGGACCCACAAACGTATGGACAAATAATCTTTGACAAAGCAGGAGAGAATATCCAATGGAATAAAGACAGTCTCTTCAGCAAGTGGTGCTGGAAAAGTGGACAGCAATATGCAGAATGAACTGGACCACTTTCTTACACCATACACACAAAAAAAACTCGAAGTGGATGAAAGACCTGAATGTAAGACAGGAAGCCATCAAAATCCTCGAGGAGAAAGCAGGCCAAAACCTCTGATCTTGTCTGCAGCAATTTCTTACTCAACACATCTCTGGAGGCAAAGGAAACAAAAGCAAAAATGAACTACTGGGATATCATCAAAATACAAAGCTTCTGCACGGTGAAGGAAACAATCAGCAAAACTAAAAGACAACCGACAGAATGGGAGAAGATATTTGCAAATGAGATCAGATAAAGATTTAGTATCCAAAATCTACAAAGAAATTATCAAACTCAACACCCAAAACAAATAATCCAGGTAAGAAATGGGCAAAAGACATGAATAGACACTTCTCCAAAGAAGACACCCAGATGGCCAACCAATACATGAAAAAATGCTCAACATCGTTCATCATCAGGGAAATACAAATCAAAACCACAATGTGATACCACATGACACCTGTCAGAATGGCTAACATTGAGAACTCAGGCAACAACAGATGTTGGCGAGGATGCAGAGAAAGAGGATCTCTTTTGCATTGTTGGTGGGAATGTAAGCTGGTGCAGTCACTCTGGAAAACAGTATGGAGGTTTCTCAAAAAACTAAAAATAGAACTACCCTATGACCCAGGAATTGCCCTACTAGGCATTTATCCAAGGGATACAGGTGTGCTGTTTCAAAGGGACACATGCACCCCCATGTTTATAGCAGCACTCTCAACAATAGCCAAAGTATAGAAAGAGCCCAAATGTCCATTAATGGTTGAATGGATAAAGAAGATATAGGAAGATGGTGGCATAGGAGGATGCTGGGCTCACCCAAATCTGCCTAAATAACCCAGAAAACCACCAGAAGACTAGCAGAATGGAGTCTCTGGAGCCAAGCGTAGACAAGTGGACCACGGAAGAGGGTAGGAAGGGCGGAGAGGCGGTTCACGGTACATGGACTGGTGGGAGGGATCCAGGGTGGTGTAGGGGCAGCCCGCCTGACAAGGCAGAGCCCCCAACTCTGGCTTGCAAAAGTGGAGAGGCCAGAGAGTGTGAGTTCTGACAGCCAGCGGGATTTAACATCTGGAATGTTGTAAGTCAACACTTCTGCTCAGAGAGCAGGAGGGTGAAAGGACATCGGAAGGGAGAGGTGTTGAGCCCCGGAAGACAGAGCTCACCTCGGTGGGGAACAAAGGCGCTGGCCAACAACATCTTCCTTGCCCATCCCCCAACCAAAATCCCAAAGGAAACCAGTTCCCGTCACCGAACTTGCTTACACCTCACAAACACCCAATGCTGTGCTTCTGTGGTTCCATCCCTCCGAAGGGTCTGTCTGCCTCCCTCCCGGTGCTGCAGGGCCCCTCCCACAGGTTGCCACCAGCAGCATAGTGAGCTAAGCCTGCCCCTCCCACCCCTGTGCACCTTGTGGATCCACCCTGGCTAATATGCCAGAACCCATCAAAGCAGTACCACAAGCCTGGCAGTGTGCAAGTAGCCCACACAGGGGCCATACCACTCCACAGTGAGTCCTGCCCCTAGGAGAGGGGAAGATAAGGTACACACAAGTCTGACTGTGCCCCCAGCAGTGGGCTGGGGGCAGACATCAGGTCTGACTGCGGCCCCATCCACCAACACAAGTTACTCCAGACAGCACAGGGGAAGTGATTTGCAGTTTCACAACACTCCAGGGACTATCCAAAATGATGAAATGGAAGAATTCTCCTCAAAAGAAACTCCAGGAAGTAGCGACAGATAACAAATTGATCAAAAACAATTGAAGCAATATAATTGAACACGACTTTAGAAAAATAGTCGTAAAGTTAATCTCTGGGCTTGAAAAAAGTATAGAGGACAGCAGAGAATCTATTACCACAGAGATCAAGGGACTAAGAAACAGATGACGAGATAACAAAAATGCTATAAATGAGGTGCAAAAAAAAATGAAGGCGACCACAGCTCGGATTGAAGAGGCAGAGGAGAGAATAGGTGAATTAGAAGATAAAATTATGGAAAGAGAGGAAGCTGAAAAAAAGAGAGATAAAAACAATCCAGGAGTATAAGGGGAGAATTAGAGAACTAAGAGATGCAATCAAGCACAACAATATCCATAAAATAGAAATTCCAAAAGAGGAAGAGAGAGAGAAAGGGGCTGAAGATGTACTTGAACAAATCACAGCTGCGAAATTTCCTGATCTGAGGAGGAAAAAAGCATTGAAATCCAAGAGGCACAGAAAACTCCCTTCAGACATAACTTCAATTGATCTGCATGACATATCATAGTGAAACTGGCAAAATACAAGGATAAAGAGAAAATTCTGAAAGCAGCTAAGGATAAACACGCTCTAATATATAAAGGGACTGATAAGTCTAGTGATGGATCTATCTACTGAAACGTGGCAAACCAGAAAGGAATGGCAGGAAATCTTCAATGTGATGAACAGAAAAAAATATGCAGCCAAGAATCCTTTTTCCGGCAAGTCTGTCATTCAGAATAGGAGAGATAAAGGTCTTCCCAAACAAACAAAAACTGAAGGAACTCATCACCACTAAACCACCCCTACAAGAGATCCTAAGGAGGATTCTGTGAGTGAAATGTTGCAAGGACCACAAAGTACCAGAGACATCACTACAAGCATGAAACCTACAGACATCACAATGACTCTAAACCCATATCTTTCTATAATAACACTGAATGTAAATGCATTAAATGCTCCAACCAAAAGACATGGGGTATCAGAATGGATTAAAAATGAGATGCATTTTGTTTCCGATTCTGTGTCTCCTCTCTCTCTGCCCCTCCCCCGTTCATGCTCTGTCTCTCTCTGTCCCAAAAATAAATAAAAACGTTAAAAAAAAATAAAAAAAAAAAAAGGGCGCCTGGGTGGCGCAGTCGGTTAAGCGTCCGACTTCAGCCGGGTCACGATCTCGCGGTCCGTGAGTTCGAGCCCCGCATCAGGCTCTGGGCTGATGGCTCAGAGCCTGGAGCCTGTTTCCGATTCTGTGTCTCCTCTCTCTCTGCCCCTCCCCCGTTCATGCTCTGTCTCTCTCTGTCCCAAAAATAAATAAAAACGTTAAAAAAAAAATTTAAAAAAAATGAGATGCGTTTATTTGCTGTCTACAAGAGACTCATTTTAGACGTGAGGATACCTTCAGATTGAAAGTGAGGGGACGGAGAACTATCATGCAACTGGAAGTCAAAAGAAAGATGAAGTAGCCATACTTATGTCAGACAAACCAGACTTTAAATTAAAGGCCGTAACAAGAGATGAAGAAGGGCATTATATAATAATTACAGAGTCTATCTATCAGGAAGAGCTAACAATTATAAATGTCTATGCGCTGAATACTGGAGCCCCCAAATATATGAAGCAATTAATCACAAACATAAGCAACCTTATTGATAAGAATGTGGTAATTACAGGGGACTTTAACACCCCACTTACAACAATGGATAGATCATCTAGACACACGGTCAATAAAGAAACAAGGGCCCTGAATGATACATAGGATGAGATGAACTTCACAGATATATTTAAAACTCTGCATCCCAAAGCAACAGAATATACTTTCTTCTCGAGTGCACATGGAACATTCTCCAAGATAGATCACATACTGGGTCACGAAACAGCCCTTCATAAGTATACAAGAATTGAGATCATACCATGCACACTTTCAGGCCACAATGCTATGAAACTTGAAATCAACCACAGGAAAAAGTCTGGAAAACCTCCAAAAGCATGGAGGCTAAAGAAAACCCTACTGAAGAATGAATGTGTCAACCAGACAATTAGAGAAGAAATTAAAAAATACATGGAAACAAATGAAAATGAAAATACAACAATCCAAACGTTTTGGGATGCAGCAAAGGCTGTCCTGAGAGGAAAATACATTGCAATCCAGGCCTATCTCAAGAAACAAGAAAAATCCCAAATACAAAATCTAACAGCACACCTAAAGGAAACAGAAGCACAACAGCAAAGACACCCAAAACCCAGCAGAAGAAGAGAAATAAAGATCAGAGCAGAAATAAACAATATAGAATCTAAAAAAACCTGTAGAGCATATCAATGAAACAAAGAGTTGATTTTTTGAAAAAATAAACAAAATTGACAAACCTCTAGCCAGGCTTCTCAAAAAGAAAAGGGAGATGACCCAAATAGATAAAATCATGAATGAAAATGGAATTATTACAACCAATCCCTCAGAAACACAAGCAATTATCAGGGAATACTATGAAAAACTATATGCCAACAAACTGGACAACCTGGAAGAAATGGACAAATTCCTAAGCACCCACACACTTCCAAAACTCAAACAGGAAGAGATAGAAAATTTGAACAGACCCATAACCAGCGAAGAAATTGAATCAGTTATCAAAAATCTCCCAACAAATAAGAGTCCAGGACCAGATGGCTTCCCAGGGGAATTCTACCAGACATTTAAAGCAGAGTTAATACCTATCCTTCTCAAGGTGTTCCAAAAAATAGAAAGGGAAGGAAAACTTCCAGACTCATTCTATGAAGTCAGCATTACTTTGATTCCTAAACCAGAGAGAGACCCAGCAAAAAAGAGAACTACAAGCCAATATCCCTGATGAATATGGATGCAAAAATTCTCAATAAGATACAAGCAAATCTAATTCAACAGCATAAAAAAGAATTATACACCATGATCAACTGGGACTCATTCCTGGACTGCAGGCCAGGTTCAACATTTGCAAATCAATTTGCAATCAATCAACATCACATTAAAAAAATAAAAGAACCATATGATCCTGTCAATTGATGCAGAAAAAGCATTTTACAGAATTCAGCATCGTTTCTTAATAAAAACCCTGGCGAAAGTCGGGATAGAAGGAACATACTTAAACATCATTAAAGCCTTTTATGAAAAGCCCACAGCTAATATCATCCTCAATGGGGAAAAACTGAGATCTTTCCCCCTGAGACCAGGAATAAGACAGGGGTTTCCACTCTCACCGCTGTTGTTTAACATAGTGTTGGAAGTGCTAGCATCAGCAATCAGGCAACAAAAGGAAATGAAAGGCATCAAAATTGGCAAAGATGAAGTCAAGCTTTCACTTTTTGCCGATGACATGATATTATACGTGGAAAATCCAATAGACTCCACCAAAAGTCTGGTTGAAGTGATACATGAATTCGGCAAAGTTGCAGGACACAAAATCAATGTACAGAAATCAGTTGCATTCTATACACTAATAATGAAGCAACAGAAAGACAAATAAAGAAACTGATCCCATTCACAATGGCATCAAGAAGCATAAAATACATAGGAATAAACCTAACCAAAGATGTAAACAATCTGTATGCTAAAACTATAGAAAGCTTATGAAGGAAATTGAAGAAGATACAAAGAAATGGAAAAACGTTCCATGCTCATGGATTGGAAGAATAAATATTGTTAAAATATCAATACTACCCAAAGCTATCTACACATTCAATGCAATCCCAATCAAAATTGCACCAGCATTCTTTTAGAATGTAGAAGAAACAATCCTAAAATTTGTATGGGATCACAAAAGACCCCGAATAGCCAAAGTAATTCTAAAGAAGACCAAAGCAGGAGGCATCACAATCCCAGACTTTACCCTGTACTACAAAGCTGTCATCATCAAGACAGCATGGTATTGGCACAAAAACAGACACATACACCAATGGAATAGAATAGAAACCCCAGAATTAGACCTACAAAAGTATGGCCAACTAATCTTTGACAAAGCAGGAAAGAATATCCAATGGAAAAAAGACAGTCTCTTTAACAAATGGTGCTGGGAGAACTGGACAGCAACATGCAGAAGGATGAAACTAGACTACTTTCTTACACCATTCACAAAAACAAAATCAAAATGGATAAAGGACCTGAATGTGAGACAAGAAACCATCAAAACCCTAGAGGAGAAAGCAGGAGAAAACCTCTCTGACCTCAGCCGCAGCAATTTCTTACTTGACACATCCCCAAAGGCAAGGGAATTAAAAGCAAGAGTGAACTATTGGGACCTCATGAAGATAAAAATCTTGTGCACTTCAAAGGAAAAAATCAACAAAACTAAAAGGTAACCAATGGAATGGGAAAAGATATTTGCCAATGACATATCGGACAAAGGGCTAGTATCCAAAATCTATAAAGATCTCACCAAACTCCACACCCGAAAAACAAATAACCCAGTGAAGAAATGGGCAGAAAACATGAATAGACACTTCTCTAAAGAAGACATCCGGATGGCCAACAGGCACATGAAAAGATGTTCAACGTCGCTCCTTATCAGGGAAATACAAATCAAAACCACACTCAGATTCCACCTTATGACAGTCAGAGTGGCCAAAATGAACAAATCAGGAGACTAGATGCTGGAGAGGATGTGGAGAAACGGGAACCCTCTTGCACTGTTGGTGGGAATGCAAACTGGTGCAACCGCTTTGGAAAACAGTGTGGAGATTCCTCAAAAAATTAAAAATAGACCGACCCTATGACCCAGCAATAGCACTGCTAGGAATTTACCCAAGGGATACAGGAGTGCTGATGCATAAGGGCACTTGTACCCCAATGTTGATAGCAGCACTTTCGACAATAGTCAAATTATGGAAAGAGCCTAAGTGTCCATCAACTGATGAATCGATAAAGAAGTAGTTTATATATAGGATGGAATACTACTTGGCAGTGAGAAAGAATTAAATATGGCCTTTTGTAGCAATGTGAATGGAACTGGAGAGTGTTATGCTAAGTGAAATAAGTCATACAGAGAAAGACAGATGCCAGATGCTTTCATTCTTATGTGGATCCTGAGAAAGTTAACAGAAGACCATGGTGGAGGGGAAGGGAAAAAAAAGAGGTTAGAGAGGGAGGGAGCCAAACCATAAGAGACTCTTAAAAACTGAGAACAAACTGAGGGTTGATGGGCAGTATGAGGGAGGGGGAGGGGGAGTGATGGGTATTGAGGAGGGCACCTGTTGGGATGAGCACTGGGTGTTGTATGGAAACCAATTTGACAATAAATTTCACATTTAAAAAAATAAAAATAAGATAAAAAATAAAAAATTATACACAGACACACACACACATACACATACAATGGGGTGTTACTCAGCAATCCAAAAGAATGAAATTCTGCCATTTGCAACTACGTGGATGGAACTAGAAGGTATTATGCTAAGTGAAATTAGTCAGAGAAAGACATATATCATATGACTTTACTCACGTGAGGACTTTAAGACACAGAACAGATGAACACAAGGGAATGGAAGCAAAAATAATATAAAAACAGGGAGGGGGACAAAACATAAGAGACTTAAATATGGACAACAAACAGGGTTACTGGAGGGTTTGTGGGATGTGGAATGGGATAAATGGGGAAGGGGCATTAAGGAATCTACCCCTGAAATCATTGTTGCATTATATGCTAACTAACTTGGATGTAAATTAAAATAAAAAGGGTATGGACATGCAGTTAATTGCCACAAACACCATTGTGCCTAAGGTATCTTTGTGTTAGCCTCTTAGATTCATCCAACAAGAATTGTGCTTTAGTCCTTCTAAATGATCACTAGACAGTTACAGGTGCTTAACTGTCTGAAACAGCCATGCGCTCAGTAAAATCTCCAAATACTTTTAAAATACGTGAAGTGACAATTGTTCTCAAATCTCTTTGTAGAAACACTTATACTTAATGGCTTAAAACTACCCTGTTTCAAGACTGGCTAATAACTTTCAACACATGGAAATGAACTTACTGAAACATCTATGAGGAATAGGAAATGGCCAAGTGCATAAATGCTTGAACATACAGTGTTCTTCAAAGGGGTTTCATGTAGGATTTCTGGAATAGGACCATTCGTTTAAATACTCCATATTTGCGAGAAGGTAATGGGCTGGCCTGCATTTCTCTTCTTCAAGGTAAAGGTTGTGTTTCAAGTGGCTTGCATAGGACTCTGACACAGAAAAAATGTGCTTATAGTAAAGCACTAGAGGATGGACATGGCCTTAACTCCATGAATCTGCCATGTGCTTAAATTCAGTTAACATTATAGGTCCATGTAGGAGGAAGTGCTCCTAACTCCTGTGTATACAAACTAGGGAAGGGCTCACTGCTTAATTGACTAAAGGCTACTCACTGCTGAAAATGTCTTACATAAAGCTTTTGACAGACATCTCACTGGAACATTTGTTTAAACAGTGTGTATTATCAATAGGAATGACCATTTGCTGCACTGCCTAAAACCACACTGTTCTTCAAGTGGCTTTCATTTCCCCCCTTTAAAGTTTTTTTTTTTCATTTTCTTATTATTTCTTGAATTCCATTTAGTTAAAATACAGTATTATGTTAGTTTCTACCTTACAATAGGTTGACTCAACAATTCCATACACAACACTCAGTGGTCATCATGACAAGTGCACTACTTAATCCCCCAAAATTCTTTAACATGTCCAACCATCCCATCCACTCTGGTAACCAGTAGTTTGTTCTCTATAATGTGGAGTCTGTTTTTTTTTTTTTTAATTTGCCTCTCTCTTTCTGTCCCCTTTGGGTGTTATTTATATCTGTTTCACTTAGATCTCTGCTTGTGCTTTCATTTGGGACAAATTTCTGTCTTCTCACGTTCTCTAAGTCTCTGTGCCTGTTTCTGTGCCCAAAAATATGTGTTAGCAATACAGACAGGCCGTGTGCTTCACTGCCAGAAACAACACTGTACCAGAATCATATTCTTAGATTTTTCCAGTAAGGAGGGTGTTTACATAATTATGTATAAGAAGTAGGAAATGGCTATGTGCTTAACTGCCTGAAAAAGCTGTGTGTTCACTGAGGATTCCATTAACTTTTAAGTTCATGTAGTAGCAAGTCTTCCTAAACTTCTTTGTATACATAGAATGGAAAGGCTTTATGCTTCATGGCCTAAAACTACACTGTATTTAAAGGGTCTTGAAGGACCATTTAGATATCGTTCCAATGGCCATGATCATAACAGCTTGAAATTGCACTGTGCTTAAAGCAGATGTCAATTCGTGTTGTAGTAAGAAGTATTCTTAATCTCTCTGTAAACTCTAGAGAGGGGCCTTGGGCCTAAGCGTCTGAAACTCCATTGTGCTTAGGACATCACTCATGTAGCCATCATATACATATCATAGGATTTCTTGTTGAAATACTCTCTGTTTGGGGCGCCTGGGTGGTGCAGTCGGTTAAGCGTCCGACTTCAGCCAGGTCACAATCTCGCGGTCCGGGAGTTCAAGCCCCGCATCAGACTCTGGGCTGATGGCTCGGAGCCTGGAGCCTGTTTCCGATTCTGTGTCTCTCTCTCTCTCTCTGCCCCTCCCCCGTTCATGCTCTGTCTTTCTCTCTCCCAAAAATAAATAAACGTTGAAAAAAAATTAAAAAAAAAAAAAGAAATACTCTCTGTTGTAGAAAATGAACATGTTCTAACTGCCTAAAACTACCTGGTGCTTCAGGTGTTCTTCATGTAGTCTTTTACAGAAGTCTCATAGGAGCTTTTATTGAAACACTCTGTTAGCAAAGGGAATCACCATGTGCTTCTCTGCCTATTATGCTTTGCATCAAACCCAGCTCAAAATATTTATGGATACACACACTCATAACTATTCCTATTCTGATGTAGAAGCACTGGCAATGCCCTTGCTCTGAAGTATCTAAATATACACGGTGGTTAATGCATCTTTTGTGTCATTTATAATGGACATTTAGTATAAACTTTTGTTTAAATCCTGTCTTTTTGGCCTTAAGAAATGCTTTTGTGTTTAGTTGAAGACAAAAGACTGTGATTAAAGCATTTTTGAGTTAGATTCTTGGATTTATTCAGTAAGAAATATGGTTAAATCCTGGTAAGCACTAAGAAATGCCCATGTGTTTGTTTAACTACCTGAAATACCTGTGTTCTCAATGAGTTTTCCAAATGTCTCCTAAATAAAATGTTCTTAAACTGCATTAGATCAGCAATAGGGAAAGGTCTTCTGTTCAAGTTCCTAAAACTACACTGTACTTCAAAAATTCTTCATTAGCCTTCACATTTGTCTGATAGGAACCTTTGTTGAAACACTATATATTAGCAATACACAATGGCCATGTACTGAAGTGCCTAAAAACGACCGTTTTTCATGTCACTTGCATGAATATCTTCCCATTTAGTAAAAAGTGTTCCTGGGGTGCCTGGGTGCCTCAAGTCAGTTGAGTGTCTGACTCTTGATATCAACTCAGGTTGTGATCCATTGGTGGGATCGAGTCCTACATCAGACCCTACACTGAAAATGTGGAGCCTGCTTGGGATTGTCTCTCCATCTGTTGTTACCCTTCACACCTTCCCCCACATGCATGTGCCCTGTCTCTCTCCCCCTCTCTCTCAAAAATAAACATAAAAACATAAAAAATAATTCTTTTGTAAAAGTTCTCCTAAAATGTACTCCATAAATATTAGAGAAATGCCTTGACTATAAATAAACTTAAAATTGTTTATTTATATATTTTGAGAGAGAGAGGAAAGAGTGCACAACTGGGGAAAGAGAGGGAAAGAGAGACAGAATTCCAAGTGGGATCCACACCATCAGCACAGATCCCAAAGCCATCAACACAGAGCCTGATGTGGGGATTGAACACATGAATTTTGAGATCATGACCTGAAACGAGATCAAGAGTCAGATGCTTAACCAACTGAGCCACAAAAGTGCTCAAGAAATACCTTTTCTTAACTACCTTGAACTATAGTCTGCTTAAAGCAGCTTTCAGTGAGAGTGCTTTAAGTGAGTGAAAGTGTCTCTCATTCTCATTTTAGATGAATGTAGTCAAAAGTATTCTTAACCTCTCTGTATAAACCCTAGGAAAGAGTTTGTCCTTAACTTCTTGAAACTACACTGTGCATTAAGCATCTTTCACACAATGCCTGAGATGGCCAGTTTGCTAGAAGAGTCCCTTAATACTCAGCATTCTCCAATTCTAATTTCTACTAAAGAATGCTGGTCTTCCAGGTATCCATTGTCAACACTCTGCTCAATTTTCAAGGGAGGTTATCCTTAGGGTCCATTCAGAGTTGGGCTCTCTGAGGAATATCCTCTGTTTGAAGTGGGGAGTCTGGTGACATCCTTGTAACTGCCAGGTAGTGCTGCACATCACTCCCTTTGAATTCTGTTTCAGAACCATATGGACATCCAGAGGCACAGGCCATGTGTAGGTTCCCAGCATAGTAGGATTGCAGGTATGGTGAGCCAGAGGTTTTGGAAGGGAGTTTGTCTCTTTTCTGGGGTGAGTGGAAGTGAAGTTAGACATCTGTACAGATTGATTCCATTCCCAATGGTGTATGGTGAGCTAGAGGTTTTGGAAGGGAGATTGTCTCTTTTCTGGGGTGAGTAGAAGTGAAGTTAGACATCTATCCAGATTGATTCCATTCCCAATGGAATAGGGAAACGACATGGTGAGCTTCCAGGTTACATGCCGAGTGAGCCTGCACCATTTCTGGACCACAGGTGGGGGCTGTTGTCAGAATTTGGGAATGGGTCTCCATGGGAGAGAGCCTTAGCTAGGGTTAGGGTTCGTTCCAGGGACGTCGTCAGCGCTGAAGCGACTCTAGTTTCGTGATCTCCCTCGAGAGCTGAAGTGAGGGCCCATGTGACAGTGTGCCACAAGTGGAGGGTTAGGGTTTTAGGCCGGCATAGTTTTCAGTGGAGGGTTCTGGTTCAGGATAAGGTTAGGGTTAGGATTAAGTCCCAGGAGGCTCCAGGGGCCAAACCCACAGAAGGTCAGTAGTCTCCCCAGAGGGCTAAGTTGAAGGCACATGGGAGGGGGCCGGTCAGGATCAGTCTTTGGCTGCCAAGGACAAAGAAATCAATGGGCCCCTGGTCGAGAAGACTTCAAGAATCCTCCCGGCGGCTGCAGCTGGGCCTGGGAAATGACATGCCGAGCTTCCAGGTTGCATGCCGAGTGAGCCTGCACCGCTTCTGGACCCAGGCATGTGGTGTTGTCAGGCATTGGGATTGGGTCCCCATGGGGAGAGAGTCATAGCTAGGGTTGGGGTTCGGTCCAGGGACGTCGTCAGGGACGAAGCGACTCCGGTGTCACGATCTCCCTCTATGGCTGAATTGAGGGCCCATGCGACGGGGAGGCTCAAGTGGAGGGTTAGGGTTCGAGGCTGGCCTAGGTTTCAGTGGAGGGTTCCTGTTCGGGATAGGGTTAGGGTTAGGGTTAGGTCCCAGGAGGCTCCAGGGGCTAAACTCACAACAGGGCAGTGGTCTCCCCGAAGGACTGAGTTGAGGGAACAAGGGAGTGTGCCGGTCAGGATCAGTCTTTGGCTGCCAATGCCACAAGAGTCCATGGGCCCCTGGTAAGGGAGGCCACAGGAATCCCCTCGGGCAGCTGCAGCCGGGCTTGGGAAATGACATGGTGAGCTTCCAGGTTACATGCCAAGTGACCCTGCACTGCTTCTGGACCCCAGGCACGTGGTGTTGTCAGACTTTGGGTTTCGGTCCCCATGGGGAGAGAGCCTTAGCTGGGGTTAGTGTTCAGTCCAGGGACGTTGCCAGGGCCAAAGCGGCTCTGGTCTCGTGATCTCCCTCGAGGGCTGAAGGGAGGGCCCATTCAGCGGTGTGCCACAAATGGAGGTTAGGGGGTCAGGCCGGCACAGGTTTCGGTGGAGGGTTCCGGTTAGGGGTAAGTTTAGGGTTAGGGTTAAGTCCCAGGAGGCTCCAGGGGCCAAATCCACAGCAGGGCAGTAGTCTCCCCGAAGGGCTGAGTTGAGGGCACATGGGAGGGGGCCGGTCAGGATCAGTCTTTGTCTGCCAAGGACTAACAACTCGATGGGCCCCTGGTCGGGGAGACCTCAGGAATCCTCTCGGGTAGCTGCAGCCGGGCCGGGAAACGACATGCTGAGCTTCCAGGTTCCATGCTGAGTGAGCCTGCACTGCTTCTGGACCCCAGGCACGTGGTGTTGTCAGGCTTTGGGATTGGGTCCCCATGGGGAAAGTGCCTTAGCTAGGGTTAGGGTTCGGTCCAGGTATGTCGCCAGGGCCGAAGCGACTCCGGTCTCGCGATCTCCCTCAAGGGCTCAAGTGAGGGCTTACACGACGGGGCAGCTCCAGTGGAGGGTTTGGGTTCGAGGCCGGCTTAGGTTTCGGTGGAGGGTTCCTGCAAGGGGTAAGGTTAGGGTTAGAGTTAAGTGCCAGGAGGGTCCAGGGGCTGAGCCCACAGCAGGGCAGTGGTCTCCCAGAAGGGCCGAGTTGAGGGCACAAGGGTGGGGGCCGCTCAGGATCAGTCCTTGGCCGCCAAGGACACACAAGTCGATGGCCCTCTGGTCAGGGAGGCCTCAGGAATCCTCTTGGGCAGCTGCATCCAGGCCTGGGAAACGACATGGTGAGCTCCCAGGTTACATGCCGAGTGAGCCTGCACCATTTCTGGACCCAAGGTGTGTGCTGTCCGATTTTGGAAATGGGTCCCCATGTGAGAGAGCCTTAGCTAGGTTAGGGTTCATTCCAGGGAAGTTGCCAGGGCCGAAGCGACTCCGGTTTCATGATCTCCCTCGAGTGCTGAAATGAGTGCACATGTGGCGCACATGCGACGGTGTGCCACAAGTGGAGGGTTAGGGTTTCAGGCCGGCATAGGTTTCGGTGGAAGTTTCCGGTAAGGGAAGGTTTAGGGTTAGGGTTATGTCCCAGGAGGCTCCAGGGGCCGAACCCACAGCAGGCAGTAGTCTCCCCGAAGGGTTGAGTTGAGGGAACAAGGGAGTGTGCCGGTCAGGGTCAGTCTTTGGCTGCCAATGCCACAAGAGTCCATGGGCCCCTGGTAAGGGAGGCCACAGGAATCCCCTTGGGCAGCTGCAGCCGGGCTTGGGAAATGACATGGTGAGCTTCCAGGTTACATGCCGAGTGAGCCTGCACTGCTTCTGGACCCCAGGCACGTGCTGTTTTTAGAAT
The DNA here is from genome assembly GCF_022837055.1 of Prionailurus viverrinus. Lineage (NCBI taxonomy): Eukaryota > Metazoa > Chordata > Mammalia > Carnivora > Felidae > Prionailurus > Prionailurus viverrinus. The sequence goes on along the minus strand of NC_062561.1, from coordinate 89,326,708 downwards.
TTGGGAATGGGTCCCCATGGGAGAGAGCCTTAGCCTAGTTAGGGTTCGTTCCAGGGAAGTCGCTAGGGCTGAAGTGACTCCGATTTCGTGATCTCCCTCGAGGGCTGAAGGGAGGGCCCATTCGGTGGTGTACTACAAATGGAGGTTAGGGGGTCAGGCCTGCACAGGTTTCGGTGGAGAGTTCCGGTTAGGGGTAGGTTTAGGGTTAGGGTTAAGACCCAGGACGCTCCAGGGGCTGAACCCACAGAACGGCAGTAGTTTCCCCATAGGGCTGAGTTGAGGGCACATGGGAGGGGGCCGGTCAGTGTTAGTCTTTGTCTGCCAAGGACAAACAACTGCCTGGGCCCCTGGTCGGGGAGACCTCAGGAATCCTCCCGGCAGCTGCAGCCTGGCCGGGGAAACGACATACTGAGCTTCCAGGTTCCATGCTGAGTGAGCCTGCACCGCTTCTGGACCCCAGGCGTGTGGTGTTGTCAGACTTTGGGATTGGGTCCCCATGGGGAGAGAGCCTCAGCTAGGGTTAGTGTTCGGTCCCGGGACATTGCCAGGGCTGAATTGAATCTGGTCTCGTGATCTCCCTCGAGGGCTGAAGTGAGGGCCCATGCGACAGGGCGTCTCAAGTGGAGCTTTAGGTTTCGAGGCCGACTTAGGTTTTGGTGTTGGGTTCTGGCTCAGGGTAAGGTTAGGGTTAGGGTTAGGTCCCAGGAGGGTCTAGGCGCTGACCCCACAGCAGTTTTGTTATCTCCCGGAAGGGATGATTTGAGGGCACAAGCAAGGGTGTCGGTCAGGATTAGTCTCTGGGTTCCAAGGGCAGACAACTCTATGGGCCACTGTTAAGGTAGGCATCAGGAATCATCTCGGGCAGCGGTAGCTGGGCCTGGGAAATGACATGGTGACGTTCCAGGTAATATGCCACGTGATTCTGCACTGCCTCTGGACCAAAGGTGTTTGGTTTTGTCAGACTTTGGTATTGGGTCCCCATTGGAAAAGAGCCTTAGCTAAAGTTAGGGTTAAGTCCAGGGCATCACCAGGGCCAATGCGACTCCAGTCTCATGATCTCCCTCGAGGGTCGACGTGAGGGTCATGTGACGGTGAGGGTCAGTGTCGGGTTTTGGTTGGAGATAGGGTTAAGATTCACTTGAGGGTTATGGTGAAGGTTATTGTTAGGGACAGGGTTAGTTCCCAGGAGGTTCCAGGTAGTGAACCCACAGTTGTGCAGTTGTGTCCCCGAAGGTTTGAGTTGAGGGCACAAGGAAGGGTGCCAGTCAGGATTAGTCTTTGGGTTCAAAGTCCCACAACTCTCTGGGCCACTGGTCGGGCAGGCCTCAGGAATCCTTTTGGAGAGCTGCAGCCGGGTTGGGAAACGACATGCTGATGTTCCAGGTTCTATGCCAGGTGATCCTGCACCACTTCTGGACCCCAGGCGCGTGGTGTATTCACAATTTAGTGAATAGCACAACGGAGTCTGCCTTTTTGGATTAGTCTGCGTTCCAAGGCCACACAACCCTATGGGCTACTCATCGGGTAGGCCTCATGTATCCTCTCAGGCAGCTGCAGCCAGACCTGGGAAATGACATGGTGATGTTCCAGGTCTATGATAATTGATCCTGTACTTCTTTTTTTTTTTTTCCAACGTTTATTTATTTTTGGGACAGAGAGAGACAGAGCATGAATGGGGGAGGGGCAGAGAGAGAGGGAGACACAGAATGGGAAGCAGGCTCCAGGCTCCGAGCCATCAGCCCAGAGCCTGACTCGGGGCTCGAACTCACGGACCGCGAGATCGTGACCTGGCTGAAGTCGGACGCTTAACCGACTGCACCACCCAGGCGCCCCGATCCTGTACTTCTTTAGGACCCCAGGCGCGTGCTGTTCCAGGTTATGCCAAGTGATCATCCACCGCTTCTCGCCCCCAGGCACCTGTTGATGTCAGACGTTGGTATTGGGTCCCCAAGGGGAGAGAGACTTAGATAGGGTTACAATTCAGTCCAGGGACGTCGCCAGGGCCAACGCGAGTCCAGTCTCGTGATCTCCTTTGAGGGTTGAAGTGAGGGTTATGCGACAGTGTGTGTCATGTAAGTTTTGGGTTCGCTATAGGGTTAGGGTTTGGTTGAGGGTTCTCATGAGTGTAGGGTTAGGGTTAGGGTTAGGGCCCAGGATACTCCAGGCGCTGAGCCCACAGCAGTGCAGTTGTGTCCCCGAAGGGCTGAGTTGAGGGCACAAGGGGGGGTGCCGGTCAGGATTAGTATTTGGGTTTCAAGGCCAGACAACTCTATGGGCCACTGGTCAGTAGGCCTCAGGGATCCTCTCTGGCAGCTGCAGCCGGAAATGGGAAACGATGTGGTGATGTTCCAGTTTCTATGCCGAGTGATCCTGCACTGCTTCTGGACCCCCGGCCCGTGGTATTGTCAGACCTTGGTATTGGGTCCCCATGGGGAGAGAGCCTTAGCTAGGGTTAGCGTTCGATCCCAGGCCATTGTCAGGGCCAAATCGACTCCAGTCTCCTGATCTCCCTCGAGTGCTGAAGTGAGGGCCCATGGTACGTTGTGGGTCAAGTGTAGGGTTAGGGTTCAAGATAGTCAGGGTTCTAGTCAGGGTTAGGGTTAGGTATAGGGTTAAGTCCTTGGATGCTCCAGGAGCTGAACCCATAGCAGTGCAGTTGTCCCCCAGAAGGGTTGAGTTGAGCGCACATGTGAGTGTGCTGGTCAGGATTAGTCTTTGGGTTCCAAGGTCAGACAACCCAATGGGCCACTGCTCGTGTAAGCCTCAGGAATCCTCTCGTGCAGCTGTAGTCTGGTCTTGGAAATGACATGGTGATGTTACAGGTTGTATGCCAGGTGATCCTGCACCTCTTCTGGACCCCAGGTGTGTTTTGTTGTCAGACTTTGTTATTGTTTCCCCGTGGAGAGAGCCTTAGCTATGTTTAGGTTTCGGTTCCAGGATGTCACCAGGCAGAAGTGACTCCAGTCTCATGATCTCCCTCGAGGGATGAAGGGAGGGCCCATGTGATGGTGTGGGTCAATTGTAGGTTAGGGTTAGAGATAAGGTTAGGTTTCGGTTGAGGGTTCTTGTTAGGGTTAGGTTTAGGGTTAGGATTAGGTCCCAGGAGGCTCCAGGAACTGAACCCACAGCAGTGCTTTTGTGTCCCGGAAAGGCTGAGTTGTGGGCACATGGGAGCATGCCGGTCAGGATTAGTCTTTGGGTTCCATACCCAGACAACTCTATCGGTCACTGGTTGGGTAGGCCTCAGGAATCCTCGCGGGCAGCTGCAGTCGGGCCTTCTACATGACATGGTGATGTTCTAGGTTCTATACCGAGTGATCCTGCACCGCTTCTGGACCACAGGCGCGTGGCGTTGTCAGACTCTGGTATTGGGTCCCAATGGGGAGAGAGCCTTATGTAGGGTTAAGGTTAGGTCCTGGGACGTCGCCAGGGCCGAAGCAACTCCAGCCTCCTGATCTCCCTCATGGGGTAAAGTGAGGACCCAAGGGACGTTGCGTGTCAAGTGTAGGGTTAGGGTTCAAGATAGGGTTACGTTTCGGTTGAGGGTTCTGGTTAGGGTTAGGTTTAGTGTTACTGTTAGGTCCCAGGATGCTCCAGGCACTGATCCCACAGCAGTGCAGTTGTGTCCCTGAAGGGCAGAGTGCAGGACCCATGGGAGATGCCAGTCAGGATAAGTCTTTGGGTTTCAAGGCCAGACAGCTCTATGGGCCACTGGTTGGGTATGCCTCAGGAATCCTCTTGGGCAGTTGCAGCTGGGCCATGGAAACGACATGGTGATGTTCCAGGTTCTATGCCTAGTGATCCTGTACCGCTTGTGGACCCCAGGCGCATGGTGTATTCACAATTTAGTATTTGGTCCCCAAGGGGAGAGAGCCTTAGCTAGGTTATGGTTTGGTCCAGGGACGTCGTCAGGGCCAAAGCGACTCCAGTCTCATGATTTCTCTTGAAGGCTGAAATGAGGGCCCATGGTACGGTGTGGGTCAAGTGTAGGGTTTCAGTTCGAGATAGGGTTAGGTTTCAGTTGAGGTTTCAGGTTAGGGTTAGGGTTAGGGTTAGGGTTAGGGTTAGGTCCCAGGAGGCTCCAAGCGCTGAACCCACAGCAGTGACACTGTCTCCCAAAAGGGCTGAGTTGAGGCACAAGCGAGGATGCCGGTCAGGATTAGTCTTTGTGATACAAGGCCAGACAACTGGCCACTGGTCGCATATACCTCAGGAATTTTCTTGGGCATTGGCAGCTGGGCCTTGGAAATGACATGGTGATGTTCTCGGTTCTATGCCGAGTGATCCTTCTCCATGTCTGTTACTCAGGTGCGTGGTGTTGTCAGACTTTGGTATTGGGTCCGCATGGTGAGAGAGCCTTAGCTAAGCTTAGTGTTCAGTCCTTGGACATCACCAGGGCCGACGCCACTCCAGGCTCGGATCTCCCTAAAGGGGTGAAGTAAGGGCCCATAAGGCAGTTCTGGTCATGTTTATGGTTAGGGTTTGAGATAGGGTTAGGTTTCAGCTGAGGGTTCTGGTTCGGGATAGGTTTAGTGTTTGGGTTAGGTCCAGGAGGCTCGATGCTCTGAAACCACAGCATTGCAGTTGTGTCCCCGAAGGTCTGAGTTGAGGGCACAAGAGAGGGTGCTGGTCAGGATTAGTATTTGGGTTCCAAGGCCAGACTATTCTATGGGTCACTGGTCGGGTAGGCCACAGGAATCCTCTCGGGCAGCTGCAGCCAGGCATGGGAAACAACCTGGTTATGTTCCAGCTTCTATGCCGAGTGATCCTGCACCGCTTCTGACCCCAGACGTGTGGTGTCAGACTCTGGTATTGGGTCCCCATGGGGAAAGAGCCTTAGGGAGGGTTAAGGTTAGGTACAGGGACGTCTCCAGGGCCAAAGCAACTGCAGCCTCATGATCTCCCTCAAGGGGTGAAGTGAGGGCCCAAGTGATGGTGCAGGTCAAGTGTAGGGTTAGGAATCAAGATAGGGTTATGTTTCAGTTCAGGGTTCTGGTTAGGTTTAGGTTTAGTGTTAGTTTTAGGTCCCAGGAAGCTCCAGGCACTGAACCCACAGCAGTGCAGTTGTCTCCCCGAAAGGCTGAGTTGAGGGCACAAGGGAGGGTGCCGGTGAGATTAGTCTTTGGGTCCAAGGCCAGACAACTTTATGGGCCAACGGTCGGGTATGCCTCAGGAATCCTTTCAGGCAGCAGCAGCCGGGCCTGGGTAACAACCTGGTGATGTTCCACTTCTATGCCTAGTGATCTTGCACTGCTTCTGGACCCCAGGCACGTGGTGTAGTCAGACTTTGGTATTGGGTCCCCATGGGGAGAGAGCCTTAGCTATGGTTAGGGATCGTTCCAGGGACATTGCCAGGGCCGAAGTGACTCCTGTTTCGTGATATCCCTAGAGGGCTGAAATTAGGCCATGCCATGGTTCGGTTCAAGTGTAGGGTTTTGGTTCGAGATAGGGTTAGGTTTCGGTTGAGGGTTAAGCTGAGGTTTAGGGTTAGGGTCAGGATTAGGTCCCAGGAGGCTCCAGGAACTGATTCCACTGCAGTGCAGTGCAGTTGTCTCCCCGACAACTAAGTTGAGGGCACAAGGGCAGGTGCTGGTCATGATTAGTCTTTGGGTTCCATGACCAGACAACCCTATGGGCCACTGGTCACGTATGTTTCAGGAATCCTCTCGGGCACTGCTGCCCAGCCTTGGCAACGACACAGTGTTGTACCAGGTTCTATGCTGAGTGATCCTTTACTGCTTCTTGACCCAGGCACATGGTGTAGTCAGACTTTGGTTTTGGGTCCCCAAGGTGAGAGAGCCTTAGCTACAGTTATCTTTCTGTCCAGCGATGTTGCCAGGGCCGATGTGACTCCAGTATTGTGAGCTCTCTTGAGGGCTGAAATGAGGGCCTATGCGATGGAGTAGGTCCAGTGTAGTGTTAGGAGTCGAGATAGGGTTAGGTTTCGGTTGAAGGTTCTGGTTAGGGTTAGGTTTAGTGTTAGGGTTAGGTACCAGGAGGCTTCAGGCAGTGAAACCACAGCAGTCCAGTTGTCTCCCCGAAGGGCTGAGTTGGGGGCACAAGGGTGGTGCCGGTCAGGGTTAGTCTTTGGGTTCCATGGCCAGAAGTCTATGGGCCACTGGACGGGTATGCCTTAGGAATCATCTTGGGCAGCTGCAGCCGGGCCTTGGAAACGACATGGTGATGTTTCAGGTAGTATGCCAGGTGATCCTGCACTGGTTATGGACCCCAGAAGCGTGGTGTTGTCAGACCTTGGTGTTGGGTCCCCATGGGGAGATAGCCTTAGCTAGGGTTAGGGTTCTGTCCGGGGACATTGTCAGGGCTGACACGACTCCAGTCTCCTGATGTCCCTTGAGGGCTGAAGTGAGGGCCCATGTGATGGCATGGGTCCAGTGTAGTGTTAGGGTTCGAGACAGGGTTATGTTTCAGTTGAGGGTTCTGGTTAGGGTTAAAGTTAGGGTGAGCATTAGCGTTAGGTCCCAGCCTGCATCCTTGTCCCTCTTCCAGCTCTCCTAAGGGAAGTGTGTAAAATTCTACCTTGAGAGGGGATGAGGGAGTGATGCTGATGAAGCATCCTGGAAGGGAAGAGGTGCAGTTTCCATTAATAACAGGATTCCCCAGGGGATTTCCCTCTTCAGAGGGTGCCTGCTCTGGGGTGTGCCTAAAAATGCATTTGGGTCTATAGTTGAGCGACACTGCTTCAGATCTCAGGGACGGCAGGGTGTGAGTGGGAGAGGATGTGCCTAAAACCAAAAGAGCATTTCCTGCACCCACAAACCCTCTCCTCTGCTCCACTGCAATGGTAGTGTTATCCAGGCAAGCTCCACAAAGAGTTAAGACTTAAGCTTCTCTATGACTTTTAGATTCCGAAATCACTGACTTCCGAAGGCTTTAAGACTTTTACTAATAAGCATGTTACAGCAGCCACTTGAAATTTTTTGTGAGGTTTTGCCTTTCCGTTCTGACAACTGTTCCTAAGTTTGATTAGGGAAAATGCCAATAAGTGGGATTCCACTTGTCACGTTGTCTTTGATAGGATAGCCTGCTTCCATATCACCGTCACCACCTCCTTGATGGGGCATTGGCCATTTGGGGGCTCAAGTCACCTGTCACATTGGGCCCTGGCCTGGCCCCCCCTTAGGGTTGGCTTGGACATCCCCTGTCTCGATGTCACTACCTCTGGCAAGCCCTTCTGAACCAAGTGCCATGTTGGTGCCTAAAACTCTATAATAGAAGGTAAATTTTTTTAGCCTAAGATCTTCTGAATGTAAACATCTCTGAGTACACTTCAAGTGACGTGGGCCAGTACCAAAGCAGGGACAGGGAGGACCAGGATAGTTGGTATTTCAGAGCTTTGCCTAGTTTCATGCATGCTTTCCCTCAGAACTTTCCTCCATGGGGCCTTGTGGTAGAAGGAGACAGGACTGTCTGGGACAAGAGTCCTGAAATGCTTAGGAAGTTATGCCAGGTTAGCCTGAAGCACCAGATGTTCCTAAAAATGAAATGTTCCTAAAAATGAAAAAAGAAAAAAACTTGTCAAGGTTTAGGTATCAGGTGATTAAAAAAATTTTTTTTACATTTATTCATTTTTGAGAGACCAAGAGAGAATGCAAGTGGGGGAGGGGCAGAGAGAGGGAGACAGGATCTGAAGCTCTGAGCTGTCAGCACAGAGCCCAATGTGGGGCTTGAACCCATGAACTGTGAGATCATGACCTGTGCTGAAGTCAGACACTCAACCAACTGAGCCACTCAGGCACCCCATCAGGTGATTTTTTTAAAAAAATTGAGAGTGCAGGAGAAACATAAGGGCCTAGAAGCTAGAGCATCTTCTGTTGGCTTTCCCAGGAAACTTTACCTGAGCCAGCAGCCAAGTGCCTTTTAGAGGCCAGCCAGGGTCACTTATCAGAGTTGGGACACATTGGTAAGACAGTATGCAGTGAATGAGCAGGATCCCTGCACAGAGACATCTTATGAGTGCCATCAAATGGAGTGCCAGATGACAGAAGAGGAGATGCTGACAACAGGTTCTAAAGTGGGGGTACATCCAGAGAACAGCTGGAGGTGTGAGTCTGAGGTGCCCCAGCTAAAGTCAAAGGATGCTTGGGTCCGGCTCCTATGCATTCCTTCTCTCAGTAAACATGAAGTGTCTTGTACTCACCAGAGCCCCATGGAGAGGCACTTAGGGTAGTCAGGCTCCTAAAAGAAGCAGGTGTCTAAATAGGTAATTCTATGTGGACAGTTTTAAACTGGTGTTCTGGAAACACAGGATGGAACCTCTGATCCCAGAAAAGTTGGGAAAAGCTGCAAAGCTTCTGACTGGGTGTCAGAGAGGGTGTTCTGTTCAAAGGGACCAGCATGTTGATGGGACAAGGAGGTAAGAAAAACCAACATGGTGAGAGAATGGCAGGAGAGTCATGTGGGAGGCAGGTGTTTGAGGGGGAAGCATAGGAGATAGGAATATGGAGCTGGACATAGAGGGAAGGAAGGGCTACTCTCCAACCTTGGTCCCACCTCGTTTTTAAGGACTTCTCTCTCCTTACCATAGAACAAAGGTTTGGAGGAGAATGCTTCCAAAAGTCCCCCCAGTTCTAAAATCTTGAGTAATCTTTGACCAACACAGTCTGAATGAAATCTTCATTGTTTGAAGAACTAGACCAGTAGCACCCTTGAGTAGAGCTGGAAAGTACACTATGAAGGAGTAAAAACCAGCAGGGTTATTATGTGGGTGAGCCCTGCCGCTGGGGGCTCCCACCCACCTGGGTCTGCATCATGGTTCACCTGATGCCTGTGCACGTGCATTCAGGGAGAGAGCTGCTGTGCTGAATGCTGGGGGGAGGGCAAGAAGGGATTGAAAAACCACATTGAATTGAAGAAACCAGATTACTTTGGATAATAGAAAAGGCATGAACTTCCTCCCTTCATCCCCGCAAAGCTTCCAAAACCTGCTCAGCAATGAAAGGGAACATCTAGAGCACAATCACCCTTTAGTGCTTCAAAGAACAGCTTTTCTTACTATACTCCTCTTTTTCCCCTTCCTCTCTTTCCTTGTTCTATAAGCTCATTTTCCTGACCCCTTGTCAGTTTCTCTCTTAAAATAAGTTCTCTCAGACCAGTATTTCAATGAGGAATGAATCTGATGATTGATACTGAAGCTGGTAGTCAGTCTCCTACCTTTTGACTTGTTCTGCCCATGCCTGGTACTTACTTGGTCTCTGTTAGTCTAAGGTGCAATATCAGACGAGGTGCCTCAATATCATTCATATCTGGCTAGGAGAAGAATTCCATGTGATAGTGGAACCAACACTGTGGCCTGTCCCATGGAAGAGACCCCTATCTCAGATTTCTTGTGCATTTTTCAAAACCAGGGAGCCCATCTCTTGGGAGTGAGTGGTAGCACTGTTTGAAAAACGCTACAAATCCTGTACATAAACCCTTACGCACAGTCAGCCTCTCTGTGCTCAGATACTTACAATTCAGCCCACTGTTGAATGTAAGATTACCATTGAGTTCACCCCAGGGAAATTAGTCTTAAGAGCCGAAACAGTTCCCTTTGTGATTCCAGCATCTCGGTGCCGAGATGCCAGGCCCCTGCACAGTGGGATTCTTTGGTATCCCAAAACAGCAGCCCCCTCGGCCTCTCCCCCGTCTGCGGCCCATAGCAATCCTCTGGGACCTCTTGCTGATCCAGCTTCCCGCTGGCACACATGTGCTGTTCTTTCCACCCAGAAAGTGCCTTCCCTCCCCCTCAACTGGCCTCTTTCTTTCCATCCTTCAGAACTAAGCTCAGATACTGCTTTGAAGGAAAAGAAGTTTTTTGGATCGCCTCTCTATAACACATACCCTTGTTTAAAACCTCTTGTTGCACTGAATTGTACACATAAAAATGGTGAAAATGGTCACTTTTACATTATGTATATTTTACTGTATACACACGTGCATGTGCTCGCGCGTGCACGCACGCGCGCACACACACACACACACACTTATGACTGCACCTTCAATTTTCCTTCTTAGCACTTAGCAGAGTTGTAAATCAGTGATTTTGTAAATTTGTTGTTTGCTGTCCCCCTCCTCTATCAGAATTCAGGTTTAGTGGGTGGGGAGGGACTTTACCTTACTCTCTATAATGCGCAACATGGTTCTGGGACAAGAGCATGTGCTTAAACATTATTGAATGAATAATGAACTAGAACACAGGTCTGAGAGACACAATTTCAGCCCTTTCCTGAATCATTTCCTGACTGACTGATGGACTTACACTTAACATCGTATTCATATTCTTAAAGACTTTATCGCCTCCTTTTTTCTTAAATTTCGTTTCTGTGTGGTCACGTGGCTTTGACCACGATGCAGCTGGCTCTGTTGCTCATTCATCTTTCACAAGGTAGTAGGGTGCCCACACAGTGTGGGCATATTGGGTGAGGTTCTGGAAGGTTCCACGAGTCCCATCACAGTTTCCCAGCTGTGTCTGTGCAGGACAGACCACTTGGCCCTTCTCAGAATGACATCCCTTATTTCTAGAAATACAAGGTATAGTACAAATGTGAGGTGGGAAGAACCATTTATCCATTTGTCAGTCATTTGTTGAATGCCAGTGATGTGACAACATCAGAGAATTTTCAGATGAATTAGACAAAGGTCCTGTCCTTAAAGCAGTCAGCTCTACTCTTCATTAGTCTTTAAGGTTACATAGGAGGTCAGCCATACTTAGAATGTAGAGATTTTATATCTGCGGCTCTTTTATGGAGTATGAGTACTTTCTCTAGTCCTGTAGTTTTTCTATATTTAAGGTGTGCTCTCTGAAGGTCACCATGTAAAGTTTATTTCTGAATATTCACGTAATAATGGAGAGAAAATGGCTAGAAAGGATAAATGTTCTTATCCGTGTTGCTTTCCCAGTGAAGAATGGAAAATGGGGGACATGGGCAGCGAGGCAAAAGCTGGGTCAGCCATGGCATTCAAGCAAGATTGAGAAAGCATCTCCTGTTTTGACTAAAATTGAGTTTAGGTCAGAGCCATGGACAGGAAAGAGATCGCACCAACCCTTGCAAGGCAGCTAAGCATTTGGAGCTATTTGAGACAGAAAGCTCACTGAGAGACCAAGTGTGAGTGGGCTGCATACAGGGGCATCCCAGAAGTCTTCAGGCCAGTGGTCTCCCTGGTGTCACACAGCCAAGAAGGTCCTGGGGGAAATGTCAGAGGAAGTCTAGCCTGAGGAGCCGGGCACTGAGCTCTGAGTCCATGGGCCCAGGCCAACCACTGTGCGCCCTGAGCCCCACCGCTGTGCTCTGAGCCCCACCTCCCCACTGTGCCCTGACTCCCACCTCACCGCTGCACCCTGAGCACCCGGCTCCCCGCTACGCCCTGAACCCCACCTCGCCTTTGTGCCCTGAACCCCAGCTCCCCGCTGCACCCTGAGACCCACTGCTGTGCCCTGAACCCCGGCTCCCTGCTGCACCCTGAGCCCCACCTCACCGCTGTGCTCTCGTTCACGTTCCTCTTGATGATGGGCGTGCTCTTCTGAAGAAGCGGAGCTGGCTTCTTCATCCAGAGGCGCATGTATCCCCCACTGCTGATCTAGGAGCCCGCCTTCAACGTGTCCTACACCAGGCAGCCCCCCAACGCCACTCCAGGTCAGCCCACCCCTCATCCTTGTCTCTGCTCTGTGCACTCTATGTGTCCTCTGCAAGCATTTGTGAAAGTCTCTGCTATGGAATATGCTAGAAGAGAAAATTCAGGCCGTGTTTATTCATTTAGTTCTGATGTGCATCTGGTTCTCACTGTGCATTTGTGTTGATATAAAGTGCAGCATCTATTGGACTGTATGTCTGTTACCTCATATTCTTACCTAATTAGTGGTGCACCTTTTATGCATGTTTTTGCAGTTCCTATAACCATATTGTTTGCTCTCTGTCGTCACCCTTAAAAATGATTTCGTATACATTTCTATACAAGCAGCAGTGTCCCTGCCATCATAATACATTGGGACTAAATATTAATTATGCTACTAAATGGTGATTTGCTTAGATATTCTGTCATTGCTGACCATTTGTTTTCTGTTGTTTTTCTTTTTATTCATTCATTCAACAAGTATTTACTATGCATTCACTAGTAGTCTGAGTACTTATAAATAGAGCACATTTTTGCACAAGTTACATTTAGCCTAATAGGGAACATTACCCAAAGTGATGCCACAGACTCAAAAAAAATTAGTGGTTTCTTAATTCTTACAAAACTGCTTTCCCTATCTAAAACTCTCAGGTACTATGGAGGGTGATTTTCGGCCTCCCTTGGGACACAGGCTGGTTCCCTATTGTTGACGTTATATGTGAGATGTTTTCCTTCCCTTTGAGGGCACCTTCTGAGAAAGGAGGAATAGCAGGGTGGCTGGGCATTGCTCAGTAGAGCTCCTGTCTTTTGGCCACTATGTGCTGAGGTGAGGCGACAGGCATCCCTCCTGTGTTTGCTGCCCTACTGGACACAGTCTCCACTTAGGCAGTGGAAGGCGGGAGCTCTCTCTTTTCATTACACTCCCCAGGTAGACACAATTCTAGGAGCAGTTCCTGCCTTGGTTTTTACGAAGTTTCAGTCATGCAGGATGAATATGTCCTAGAGATGTACTTTACAGTGTAGAGCTTATGGTTAACAGCACTGTATTGTCCACTTCAAACTTTATGAAGACGGTAGCTCTTACATTAAGGGTTCTTATCACCATAATAACAGTAATAAATTTGGAGGTGATGAATAGATTTACGACATATATAGTGGTGCCGACTTCACAGTATGTATTTATCTCCAAACTCACCAAGTTGTATACATTAAATAGGTCCAGCTTTTTGTATATCCATCATAAATTTTTTTCAAAAAAAAAAAAGCATTGGGGGGATTGAGTGTGAGTTTTCTCACTCCTGTTCTCATGAGGACATGCTGTTCTCAAGATGCAAGGGGAGTGGAGACAGACATTTATTTTTTAGATCTTTTACAGTTTTATTCCACCAGATACTCCCCAGTTTTCTTTTAATTTTTTTAATGTTTATTTATTATTTTTGAAAGAGAGAGAGAGTGAGAGCAAGGAGGGGAAGAAAGAGGGAGACACAGAATCTGAAGCAGGTTCCAGGCTCTGAGCTGTCAGCACAGAGCATGATACAGGGCTTGAACTCACAAACCATGAGATCATGACCTGAGCCAAAGTCAGACACTTAACGGACTGAGCCACCCAGGCGCCCCTCCCCAGTTTTTTCTTTTTTTAAGGAATCGCCTTTATTATTTTTTTAATGTTACTAAAATATCTGAATATGTATTTTCTGTAACAGTTCAGAGGTTGCTGTGCATTAAAAGCTTTCAACCAGGGTTAGTACCACTTTTCACGTGTAAGTGGATTTTTATTCTTTCATATTCCAACATCAGGTGAAGTGCAAATTTTCAATTAAAGTTGGGGGGTGGGCTCAAAATCAGATTTCATCTGGATTAGTCTGAGTCCATCTTTTTTTTCCCCTCAAGAAAGAAACAAATCAGAGAAATTGGGTCAAAGGCTTCTAAATTTCTTCTTTTTTTCTGTCATCACTTCCTGCTTTTCTCTCCTGGGTGTTTTGCCAAATGCATTAACAAGCATTGATTGTGCTGAATTTTAATCCCTTCTGTATACTTTGGGCCCCTCAGTGAGCCCGTGCTTCAGTACGATTCACATCTCAGGCACCAGGCAGTCTTATGTCTGCCAGCTGAGGGAACTGGTCAGCCTATGGTTGGGATTCACAGTGGCCACGCTTGGAGCCCGGAGCTCCGGGCCATGCAGGGAGTGGCAGTCTAGGAAGAGAAACTCGGTGCCTTGACATCATATGGTAAGTTTGCAGGATAAGTATTATGCAGAATCAACCGCTCAGGAATATGGTATCTTCGCGAGACACAAGCCAGTATTTGTGGACTTGCTGGGGTGGTTCCCTTTCTCCTCTGTTGATCTGGGGGGGTGGGGAGTGGATTTGGTGAGCTTTGCTTATGCATGAAGAAGAAAAGGCAGAATGTTTTAGAGAACCTACTAGCTCACTGGAGGACGGGGGAGAGTGGCAGCTCATGTCCTGGTACGCACAGGGACACACAGCTGTGTTCCAGCTGGGACCAGCACCCCAGGCCAGCGTGGCTGAGTGGTGGAAAGCAGATCTACACCATTGCAGACCTGCTTCTACCTGGGACAAGGGGAGAACTGTGACCTCATCGTGGTTCTAGGGGGCTGATGCAGGTTGGAGCAATACCTAGGGGAAGATACTGACAAACAAGGTGTGTAACTGAAGTTCAGAGGTAGGGCTCCAAGTCTGCCCAGGAACCAGAAGAAACAAAGGGTGAAGCTTAGGGCCTACCATTAGCTCATTTGGGCCTTGAGCTAGGTGAGGGATGTGCAGAGAAGCTGTGGTCTGGAAAACAAAAAGGGGCACCTGGAGAGGGGCTTAGGAGGCCTAAGGTCTGTGAGATCAGAGTGGACCATGTCCCTTCTGAGCCTCAGCACTTTACCTGCAAAATGGAATCATATAAAGAAAAGCACTCCTCATTTTCATTAGTCTTTCTATATAGAGGAAGCCAAAATGTCACTGAAGAAAGCCAGAGCTCCCTAAATGCTGTCTCCCCCCCTGCCCGATCTTTCCACATCATGCTGCTGACAGGGCCCATTGGACATGTCCTGCTGGGTAGGGAGGAAAGATAGACTTCACTCATTCATTCAGACATTAGCTAACTTGGCAGCAGCCGCTGTGTTCACACAGGAGGAGGGGTGTGATGAAGACGTCCACACTGCTGCCCTTTCACAGCTTGTGGCACGAGGGGTGGGATGGGGAAGAGGGTCAGAGGTACAAGCTTCCAGTAATAAGGTAAGTAAGTTCATGGTGACTATAGTTAACAATACTTTACCGCATATTTGGAAGCTGTTAAGAGGGTAGATCTTAAAAGTGCTCATGACAAAGGAAAAAATATATATGTAACCATGCAAAGTGATGGATGTTAGATAACATTGTGGTGATCATTTTACAATGCATAGGTATATATCAAATAATAATGTTTATATCTTCAACTTACACAATGCTCTGTGTCAGTTATACCTCAGTACAACTGGAAGAAAAAAGGAACTTTGATAACAATCAGAAAAAAACATAAAAGCCGTGGTAAAGCAGAGTTGTGGGTCTGGAGGAGGGCAGGCAGGGCCTGGATTTCAGGAAGGTCTGAGTGGTGGTCTGAACTGAACGTGGTGCCCACAAGAGGAATGTGGGGAAGGGGGAGGAATGGGGGCTACCAAGAAAAGGATGATTCAATGATGGCCTCTCTTCTTTATGGGATATTATGTGGTCACCAAAGTTAATGGTCAAAATCAAGGCCATGTAACTAGCCATACAACTGTAAAGCCATGTTCAGGGAAGAGGGCAGTGGGTGACATGCTATTTTGAGTATGCAATTCCGACTGTCTAATCGCACAAATGCACAGAGAGGGATCAAAGAGAACAGTCAGTAATGACATCGGGGGTGTTAAAGCGATCTGAGTTTTCTTGAAAGATGGTTTGCTTTAATACTGATTAATGTGACTAATACTGATTTAAAAAGATAGAAGATGCAGCATTCCATCCAGTATTCCACTGGGAGGTACATTTTTCTTCCTTTCCAGCGGTGCATTTATGGTGAGTTTGTTGATGGTTTTCTGACTGTTCTAATGTCTCAATCTTGTACCAAATCTGTCAACATGCAGTGACTCTAGTGGTCTGACTGAATGACCCCAACTGCACTATTTCCCCAAATTGAAATAGTGGGGAGTGTGTTTTGACAGTTTAATAGCCTTCCAAACCAGGGCTGAGACACAAACAGAGCTGCTTCAGTTCTGGGGCAGCCTGTTTTAGAGCCAGGGGAATAAGCATAAGTCTTCAATGGGACAGTGCTTTAGGTATGAGGAGACCGCGATGAGACAGCCCTGCAGTCACCTGTCGCCATCTCTGACTTCTGCAGCTCTAAGGTGTTCATGGTTTATTTTCCGAAGAAACAGTGGGTGAAGAGACCCAGGTGGGTCGGGGGTGGGAGGGACCCTGTGCTTCCCTGGGACTCTCAGCCATTCCCCTCCACTGTGTTGCTCTTGGGCACCCCCTTGAGGATGAAATTAGTTTAGAATTTATGGTTTTGGTGAAAGAAACTAACTGGAAATCTTTAAGTTATTTGTTTTAAAAGTCACAAATGCCTGTGTACAGATACTGATATACTTTTCACAGCTACCAGGGTTCTCCTTACCAGTTCATCCCAATGGCAGAAGGTGACTAGCTGACCAGATAATTAGGGTTGGTGGAGAGGTGTGGTTTGAGATTGGTTTCATCTAGTGAAGCCCAAGAATTATTTCCTCACAGCATGGAGTTCCTCCTGGATATTTTTTTCCCAGAAAGTTCAGTGTGTCTGTCCGATTTTCTGACTGTGTGTCTCACTCTTTCTGCTATTGTTACTCTGATAATTCTTTCGAACTCTGATGCCCTTTTTTCCCCCCTGTGACAACTCAATTGCTATTTCTTACAATTTGCATTACTCAGTTCATATAAAGTAGATACATCTAGAGTGTTCTCCCATATAAAAATGGGAGTTTAATTTTTTTCCTGTCATTTGAGTTTTTTTTTCCCTGCATAAAAGCATTTACTATCTTTAGCTACTAGAGATAGATAACACACTTCACACAGAGTGCAATTCAAAAGGAACGGCATTTTTCATAGCCTGCCCTGTTGCTAGGCAGCTCATGTTGTTACTTTAATAACAACAGCATTCCCATCTATAATCTTTGATCACCGGGGACAGAATCTTCTAGCACATTTAAGTCTCCTGTTTCTTATTCTGCGCTCTGCCAATGACAGAGAGAAGACAGAGTCTGAGCACCTAGTCCAAGTTCTTAAAAACTGCTCATACCTCCGGGAGGACGACACAAGTCTGAAGTGTGTTCCTTACATGGTTCCAGCATGTAGAGCTGGTCAGACAGATTGTCCCCACCCCCTTTGCTTGCATTTAAGGTCCTTAGCTTACCTTTCAAGTCTGCTTCTTCATCTGTCCAGGCCACCTCCCCTGTCTGTCATCATGAACTTTTCTCCCTAAATTCTTTGAAATGACTTTAGTTATTTCAGAGTTGAAGTAAGGACACACTTGGGTCAAACTAGACAGAGGGCAGAGCAGTCGCAGAGAGGTCCCCAAATGATGGTGTGTACCCACACAGTTTCCTTATGTCACCTGCCAAATGTGTCTTTAGCACAGGTGCCATGTGTTAAGTGCTGTGCTTAGCCTCAGTGCCATACAGTGGATATTAAACAGATGACCCCTGCTTCTGGGCTCCTGAAGGACAGCGAGACAGTGTGATGGCAGTAGGAACTCCTGACCTCTGCTCTAATAGAAAAATGTGGAAGCTATAGATCCCACAGTTAAAAATGATGAAGTTTGAAATTCTTTTTCTCTTATCTTACACATTTGGGTCGTCTGTGGAACTTCAGCCAAAATACAATGTACATTTTCCATTTGACCTGCCTTTTACCTTTTCAGTTGATCTTTTATAAACTTTTAGTGTCCTCTAATACATTTTCTATTTTTTTTAGACTTTTAATGTCTTAGGGAAGTACTTTCAAATGATGCGAGATATTGTTTTTCTGTCTGCTGTTTGTTGTATATTGATATTTTAACCCTTACATGTCTGTGGAGGAAAAGCTGTCTGGTGGGAAGGTAGGCTGGCTACTCATTTGAGACCCTTGAAGGTAATCGTTATTACTGAAAACAGAATGAGCTTAGCACTGGGTTTGTGGCCGACAGGAATGTTTTATTAGCTCCAAAAAGGAGGAGAGAAGATCCTATGAAATGACAGGATCCTACCAATAGTCGGGTTCCAGTCCGCCTTCCAGCTGATGAGCCAGTTCTCTGTGTTCTGCTCCCCACCCCCAGACTGGCCTCCCATTTGTCAACAGACGCTGCAGTGAAACAAAGTCAGCTCCATTGTTACTTTTGCTGTCCGTGGGTGACTCTGCCCAGCATTTTTGTTTGTGAGGCTTCTCCAAACTGGGGAAGCACAGGATGAGGCAGGAAGAAGAAAGAGCATGTCTATCCCAGGTTCAGTTGATAACGACTAGCAGAGGAGTGGACGGGAGGGACAAAAGGAACACCACTATTGAGTTTGATGGTTTATTATACATCTTTGTAGTGTTTACTCTTGGGATTAAGAGTAACATGTCTGCATTCTAAATCAGCATCAAAGATAGTAATAAACTTTTTTCAAAGACAAGAGAAACATGGAGGAGTTATAAAAGCAAACTATGATGGCAGTAGAAGACTACCTACAATATATATTACAGTGACTCTAAATGTGTTAAAGTATCATCAGGTTGTGTTAAAAACCCAATTTCTTACTGCTTTGAAGAGAGACGAAGAACGTAACAGAAAAGGAATAGGAATGCCTTAGGGGGTGTTTAGCAGAGAAGTAAAATGATCAAAGGTGATTTGACAGCAGCGGTGGCCTGGGCGAGGGTGGTGGCAACAGAGCAGCGTGGGGTCCTTCTGGGCTTAGAGTTCACAGGACCTATGGAAGAGTTCAGGTGAAGGGAGGGACCCAATATCTTTATGACTCCGATTTCTCTTCTGAGAGGAAGAATAATAATATGTTATGAAGATCAACAGGTACTTCTAAAGTGTCTAGTTCTTGCTACTCAAAGCTGGGGCTGGAGACATAAGTGCCCCCCTGGGAACTTGTTAGGAGTGTGGACTCTCTCCAGATGACCTGCTGTGTCAGCATCTGCATTTTTTTTTTAATTTTTTTTCAACGTTTTTTATTTATTTTTGGGACAGAGAGAGACAGCATGAACGGGGGAGGGGCAGAGAGAGAGGGAGACACAGAATCGGAAACAGGCTCCAGGCTCCGAGCCATCAGCCCAGAGCCTGACGCGGGGCTCGAACTCACGGACCGCAAGATCGTGACCTGGCTGAAGTCGGATGCTTAACCGACTGCGCCACCCAGGCGCCCCATCAGCATCTGCATTTTAACAAGATCCCCAGTGATGTAGAATAGGACCGCACAGGGAAGTACTAGGTGTTGGATAAGGAACAAAATGCGGGGGGCCAGTGATGGCAATAAGTAATCTCATAGAAGCTAAGCATCAAAACCTGCGGACGAACCATTGAGATCCACAGGACCGGAGTAGAATTTGGTCCATGTGTGCTGGGGTGATGTGATGGCCGTTGTTCTTTTTCTGCCTTGTGTTCTAGGATTTGCTCTGTGGAATACCACTTACCACTGAATTCTTAGCAGTTATTTCGTCTTCTGTTTCAAAACATTGTCAGAATTGAGCAAAACTATTTTCTTCCATCAATTTCTGATTTATACAACCAGGAAAGAAAAAGTCAAGACTTTGGTCAAGAAAAAGTCAAGAAAAAGTCAAGGTTTTTTTTTTCTCCCTACTTAACCTTGCTCACAAAGTTTGGTGACACATTGGGGCCCCAGAGTTCACATGTGTCTCAGCTGTATTTCAACTGCATCATCTCTATAAAACCCTGACAGGTCAGGATGAAATTATTAGGTACCTAATACAGATACTCCTTTTAACTCCTTCCCCCTCCTCCCAAAGAAGCAGTAGAGTAAGCCCCCCCCCCCCCCGCCTCTTTTCTTTGTGATGGGTAATACATTCAAGTCAGTTCTTCTCCTGGTTCTCTTCTTTCAGCTTACCGATATTTTTTAACAGATATTTATCTTTGAAGACATAATCCATGATTTTCTGGATATATACACATATATAAAGGAAGCCTTTTTCACACTATTAAGATAATTGTGTATTGTGAAGACATAACTTGAGTTATATGTATTGAATAACTTCAAGTGTGTGAAACAAACACTTAGACATGAAAGGAAAGAATGTGGAGTGCCCCCGCATTACTATTGATTTGATCGAAGTATAAAAATTAATGGAGCACTTAAAAGAATTTATCGAATTGTACACCACAAAGAAAATCTGGGTAGGTTTACAAAAGCAGAAATCACATACCTCAGGGTCTGGGCTAGGATGCTCTCAGGTTCATTTCTGTCTTCATGCCTCTCTATCAGATCTTGGGAATGTGACTCAGTTTCCCTAAGCTTCAAGCTCCTGACTATGAGGCTGAGATTGTAAGAGACTTTCTTAGGGTAATTGTGTATGAGTTGATCCGTAGACTATACTTAGCTCCGGGCCTGAGGCAATGCTCCCTAAGTGGCAATAGTTGCTTCTCCTACTGTTTCTAAACCTTGCAGTTTTAAGAAATCTATAAATGAGCAAATAAATCATCTGCTCCCACTTGGGAAAAAAAGAATGCCCCCTACGTCATTAGCTGAGCAAATGAAGGAGAGAAGTGAGGGAGGACCCCGAGGGCCTGGTCTTCACCCCACCTCATCCCAAGCTTCCCCACCCAATCTTCCCAACTCAGCAAAGGGCTAGTCTGTTCTGCCAGTTGCTCAGGCTAAAAGCCATCATGACAGTTTCTCCTGTCTGCCCCTCTCCTGCTGCCTCCTTTTATCCAGATTACCATAGGAGCCTCCTCACTAGCCTTGTTGCTTCCCCCTTCCCCAGCTTTGGTCTGTTTCCAACAAAACAAATGGTCAAAGAGAGGTCAGGGCTTCCACTCACAACTTTCCAAAGTCCACCCCCCTTACCCTGCTCACAGTCAGAGGTCTTTACAGTAGCCAACAAGGCTCCTCTCCGTCTCTTAAGTCTCCCCCTCTTCCTACTCTGCTGTTCCTACATACCTCTCCTGCTCCTGTCCTCCTGGCTCATTCCACTCCCACTGCCCACTGGCCTTTGCTTTACCTCAAACCTACTGGGCTGTGATGTTGGTGTCTTTTGCACTGTGGTTTTTTCTGCCTAAAAGACTCTGTGTCCGTCTAAACCCTCCCCACCATGTATACATGGTGTGCTTCCCCATTACCCTCCTCCTATTTACACATGGCTGCTCCGCCATCACCAGCATCCCCCCCCCCCCGCCATGTACCTATTGTGTACTCCTCATCACTTACTGCCCCCAGCTACACATGGATGCTCCCTCATCACCCTCCCCCACCATTTACACATTTTATACTCCCCCACATACATCTCCTCCATTACCCCTACCCCAGGTGCAAGTGGACCCGTGTGGGTCCGCTTAGGTACGGATTTTTTTTCGATACATAAAGTACAGTACTGGAGGTATTTTTTCTCTTCCTTATGACATTCTTCTAACCTTTTCTCCAGCTTACTTTATTGTAAGAATGCAGTATACAATACATATAACATACAAAATATGTGTTAATTGACTGTCTATGTTGTCAGTGAGGCTTCTAGTCAACAGTAGGCTATTACTAGTTAAGTTCTGAGGGAGTCAAAAGTTATACACGGATTTTAACTGCACAGGCAGTTGGTGCTCATCACCTTGGTGTTGTTCGAGGGTCAACCGTATTTTGGAATTTTTAAGTCTCTTGAACGCTTGTCACTTACAGGGAAGAGTTGGAGGGTAATTAGGGTTCACCTGGTCAATTTCAGCTCTCAGCTCAGTGGCAGCCACCCGTCCTCAACTCAGGCCCCTTGAAAGGCCACTGGGCACATATTCCTTGGGGAGCTTGCACATAGCAAGCAGGAGCAGGGTGGGCAAAGGGACCCTGTCCTTCAAATATAGGTACTCTGCACTCTGATGGTGTTTGCTGCTACTGACTAAAGAGGTAGGCAGCCCCTGTTGCACCTCCCCACGCTGTTGCAAGTGTCTCCCTGCTCTGGCTGAGAAGGCCAGTGCCCTTCTCCCCATCCCTTCATTTTTCACTTTTTCCTCTTTAAGAGCTAGACAGTAAAGACTAGGATGTTCCAAACCAAATGCGTATACCAGAAAAGTTAGAAAGAGAGTGTGCATTACAGGGAAAAGCTCGGAAATGACCTGAGAAGTCCATAAGTTTATACTTTAGGCTTATTCTCAGCACAGAGACAGCCTACAACAATTAATTTTATAAAATAAAAATAAAAATATTAGCAAAACAACAGCAAACTGTGGGGAAGGAGAGGAGGATGTTATTTCCATAGTTACAACATTATTAGATTCAAATATCTGATGTTCAACAACAAAAAAATCACAAATCATACAAAGAAACAGGAAAATATGGCCCATTCAAGGCAAAAATTAAATAAAGAGGCTGTTCCTGAAAAATACCTAATGGTACATCTGCTAGACAAGTCTTTAAAATACATGTCTTAAAGATGCTCAAGAGAAACAAATAGCTCAGAAATATGTGGAGAAGGTCAAGAAAACAATGTATAAACAAATGGAAATATCATTAAAGCAATAACCTAAAAAAAGAACAAGGAATTCTGAGGCTAAAAAGTACAATAAGTGAAGTGAGAAATTTACCACATGGATTCAAATACAGATCTGAACAAGCAGAAGGAACAATTAGGGAACTGAAGACATGACAATGGAATTGATCAAGTCTGAGGGACAGAAAGAAAAAAGATTGAAGAAAAGTGAACAGAGCCTAAGAGTCTTGTAGGGCACCATCAAGCAGGCCAACATATGCATTGTAGAAGTGTCAGAAATAGAAGAGAGAGAAAAAGGGGCACAGAGAATATTTGAAGAAATAATGTTTGAAAACTTGCGAAATTTTATGAAAGACATGGATATAAACATCCAAGAAGCTGAACAGACTCCAAGTAAGAGGAACTTAGAGAGCCACACCAAGGCACATTATGTTCAATCTTTCAAAAGCCAGAGACTTTGAATATTGAAATTGAAATTGAAAGAAAGAATATTGAAAGCAACAAGAGAGAAGTGAATCATCACATACAGTGGATCCTCGATAAGAACATAAGCATATTTCTTTTTCTTTAATGTGAGTTTTTTTTAACTTACATCCAAATTAGTTAGCATACAGTGCAACAATGATTTCAGGAGTTGATTCCTTAATGCCCCTTATCTATTTAGCCCATCCCCCCTCCCACAACCCCTCCAGTAACCCTCTGTTCTCCATATTTAAGAGTATCTTATGTTTTGTCCCCCTCCCTGTTTTTATATTATTTTTGCTTCCCTTCCCTTGTGTTCATCTGTTCTGTGTCTTAAAGTCCTCATGTGAGTGAACGCATATGATATTTGCCTTTCTCTAATTTCACTTAGCTTAATACCCTCTAGTTCCATCCACATAGTTGCAAATGGCAAGATTGCATTCTTTTTGATTGCCGAGTAATACTCCATTGTGTGTGTGTGTGTGTGTGTGTGTGTGTGTGTGTACCATATCTTCTTTATCCATTCATCCATCAATGGACATTTGGGCTCTTTCCATACTTTGGCTATTGTTGATAGCCATAAGCATCTGCCATAAGCAGATTTCTTATCAGAAACTATGGAGTCCAGAAGGCAATGAACTAATATATTCCAACTGCTAAAAGAAAAAATCTGCCAACCAAAAACCCTGTATCTGGACAAAACTTTCCTTTAGCAGTGAGGAAGAAACTGAGATGCCTGGGTGGCTCAGTCGGGTAAGCGTCCGACTTCGGCTCCAGTCATGATCTCATGGCTCGTGAGTTCGAGCCCCACGTCAGGCTCTGTGCTGACAGCTCAGAGCCTGGAGCCCACTTCAGATTCTGTGTCTCCCTCTCTCTCTGCCCCTCCCTCACTCACTTCTGTCTCTGTATCCTTCAAAAATAAATACTAAAAAATTAAAATTAAAAAAAAGAAGTGAGGAAGAAACTAAGACATAGCCAAATAAACAAAAGCTGAAGGCGTTTGCAGCCAGTAGACTTGCCCAGAAATGCTCAAGGGAATCTTGCGAGGTGAAATGAAAACACACTAGAGAGTAACTCGAAGCCATATGGAGAAATAAACATCTCAGAAAAGGGAAATGCCTTGGCAATTATAAAAAGTATTATTGTAACTGTTGTTTGTAATGCACTTTTTGTTTTCTACACTGTTTAAGAGACTAATAAATTTAAAGAAAAATGATTATTAGTGTAAAAACTAACATTAATGTAACATTAATTTGTAACTTAAAATATTGTTTTCTACATAATTTAAGAGATGAATGCAATTATGGAAAGAGCCTAAATGTCCATCAACTGATGAATGGACAAAGAAATTGTGGTCTATATACACAATGGAATACTATGTGGCAATGAGAAAGAATAAAATATAGCCTTTTGTAGCAACGTGGATGGAACTGGAGAGTGTTATGCTAAGTGAAATAAGTCATGTAGAGAAAGACAGATGCCATATGTTTTCACTCTTATGTGGATCCTGAGAAACTTAACAGAAGTCCATGGGGGAGGGGAAGAAAAAAAAAAGAGGTTAGAGAGGGAGGGAGCCAAAGCATAAGAGAATCTCAAAAACTGAGAACAAACTGAGAGTTGATGGGGGGTGGGAGGGAGGGGAGGATGGGTGATGGGTATTGAGGAGGGCAGGTTTTGAGATGAGCACTGAGTGTTGTATGGAAACCAATTTGACAATAAATTTCATATTTAAAAAAAGAGATGAATGCATTTAATTTTTTTTTCAACGTTTATTTATTTTTGGGACAGAGAGAGACAGAGCATGAACGGGGGAGGGGCAGAGAGAGAGGGAGACACAGAATCAGAAACAGGCTCCAGGCTCTGAGCCATCAGCCCAGAGCCTGACGCGGGGCTCGAACTCGCGGACCGCGAGATCGTGACCTGGCTGAAGTCGGACGCTTAACCGACTGCGCCACCCAGGCGCCCCAATGAATGCATTTAAAATAAATAATGATTTATGTTTTAGGGTACATCACATATGAAAGATGTAATTTTGTGGCATCAGCCATTGAAAGGGAAGGGACAGAACTGTAAAGGAGCAGACTTTGTGTCTGTTATTGAAGTTAAGCTGATAAAAATTCAAATTACAGTGTTTAAAATTTTTTAATGTTTATTTTTTGAGAGAGGGACAGATAAGAGCAGGAGAGGGGTAGAGAGAGAGGGAGACACAGAATCTGAAGTGGGCTCCAGGCTCTGAGCTGTCAGCACAGAGCCTCATGTGGGGCTTGAGCTCATAAACCATGAGATCATGACCTGAACTGAAGTCAGATGCTCAGTCGACTGAGCCACCAGGGCGCCCCCAGATTACAGTGTTTTAACATTAGAGTGTTTCATATAATCTCCATAGTAACCATAAAGAAATAGCTATACAATATACACAAAAGGAAATGAGAAAGGAATTAAACATTTCACTACAAAAAATCAACTGAAAACAAAAAAAAAAGATGGTAATGCAAGAAATAAGGGACAGAAAAACTATAAGGCATATAGAAAGCAAATAGCATGAGAGAAGTCTTTCCTTATCAATGGATACTTTAAATGCAAATGAATTAAACCCTTCAATCAAAAGAGATTGGAAGAATGAATAAAAACACATGATCCAACTATATGCTGTCTACCAGAGACTTTTTTTCAGGCCAATGACACAAACAGGTTGAAAATGAAAGGAAGAAAATGTATTCCATGCAAACAATAACCAAAAGAGAACAGGGGTGGCTATATTAATATAGCCTAGGATGCAAGAGGGAGCACTAGGTTCATGTACAGCCACCTCCCTGTGAAACCAACTTTGCAAAAGCTTCCTGGGTCTCTTCAGGGGTGACAGGGAGGTCTCCAACCTGGGGAGGAGACACCTGACAGTCCCTCTCCCACTGGCCTGGTCTCTGGAGCCCTCTCCTGGCTCCTGGGCGTCAGGCTGGTGGGGTAGGCGGTCAGACCACCTGGTGGGCCACCGAGGTACGTTGTTGCAGACTCTGGCGCCCAGCAGCTGTGCCTCCTGCGGATGGGAGCGGGGGGGGGGGGGGGGTGGAGGTGAGGAAGGAGGGCTTGCGTCCGGACCCAAGCAGGTGTGCGGGAGCAAGGGCATGGGTGCGCGCAGGGGCATGGGCCAGGGGTGGAGCCCAGTGAGGCAGCTGAGGCTGCAGCTGTGCCCTGCGTCCTGGCTCCCAGACTGCCTGCTGCTCCAAGCCCCCAAGTCTCAAGGCAAGTCAGGGGCTGACGCCCATTCCACCCCCAACCGGGAACGTGCTGCTGCCTGGCGCCTGTGACCCGGTAGCTGTGGAGGTAGCAGTAGACTTAGCAGTAGCGGGGCACTCGCTGAGAGGACTCAGAGCCATGAGCCTCCAGCCCCGGAGGGTGGCGGCCGTGCTGCTGCTGCTGTTCCTGCAGGCAAAGGCCAAGGTGTGGGCCGCGCTCCCCGGGGCACATCTGGCTGCGGCTGCGCTGGTGGAGTGCCAACACTGCCAGGGGCTAAGCGCGATGCGATGCCCCCAGGCGCCCCCAAGACCATCTGCAAGAAGCCTAAAGGTGGAGCAGCTGAGACCCACAGCCTCCCTCCAGGACCTGCCTCAGTTGTGGTGCTGCCGAGGTAGGGATCCTCGTGACAGGGTCCCATGTGGCCTTCCCCTGCCCCTCTCTGTCTTCCCCTTCCATTCCCACCCCCTCTCCCTTGTGCTCCCGGGTTCTTCTTGAGCTCCTTTCTGGCTGTTGTCTGGAGGACTCAGGAATGACTTTATGGGTTGTACCCTGGTTCCCTGGAGGAGGAGGGCCCGAGATCCAGTAAGGGGTTAGGCTCCTTTGGTGGGGAGCAGCGCAGGTACAGAGCGGGGGTCGCCCTGAGTGCCCTTGGAGGTCTGACTGGGTTGGTGGCTGGAGGGTGGAGGTGCGAACAAACGAAGGAACGCGTGGACCTGCGGGTGTGGGAAAATGCCAAGGCAGGGCCAGGGAAGTCGCAGCCATGAGCAGGAGGCAACATTCCTGCCTGTGAAAATGAAGCACAGGGACCTCAGATTCCAGAGAAACATTCCAGGGGGAGTCAGGGTGGTGAGCCTGAGTTGCTGGAGCCCAGCCAGGGAACTTGTTGAAGCCATTTAGAGTGGAAGCCTCAGGTGAACACAAGCCTCCTGCCTCCCCCCTCCACACCCCCTGCCCTGCCCTGCCCCACCCCTGGCGGCAAAGTTGCACTCTCTGCTGGGGCGGGGAGATCCCACCCCGCTTTGTGCTAAAGGCGGTCCTCTAACATGGGAGTTAATGGGACTATGGGGTGTGGAGTCTGAATTAGAGGTTGTGCAACTCCCTGTTGAGCTCTTCATTTCTGAAGGCAATTTACTTTCAATCAATGAACTCAAAGCAAATGGGCGACGAACACGTGGAGCTCCTTTCTTTTAGAGGGTGGTCCAGACTCTTTCCTACTTGGAATTGTGTGCTGGAGAGGACTGGGTTTTTTGGATTGAGTACAAAGTCATCTTTTTGGGAAATGTTGGGTGGGAATGTCTTCTTCTCACTCTCCCAAGGAAGGTGGATAGAAAAGCTCCTTGTGTCAGGCAGACTTGTCGGTTTTGTTCTTCATATCCATGGGGTGTGGTGCTTCATGTTTCTGTGGAGCGCCTCCTGTGTTGCATTCATTCTGTGTTTCAAGAGTTTCAGACCTTAGGAATCACAACTCCTCCGGGACTCACCAGGGAGCATGAGGGATAAGTGACTCTGAGCCCACCCTGTCCCTAGAAACCAGTGCATGTGTACTTGAGCAGGCAGTGCTCGCCTCTCAGCTTCCTTTTGAAATCAGCTCTTGAGCAAATGCTCTTTCATTCCATGGGTTCTACCTCTCCCAGGTTGTTGGGGTGTGTGTGTGTGTGTGTGGTGCTGTGGCCTGTATGTAGTCCGGACCGCGTTAGAGACCCAGTTCTTTCCAAAGACACTGTTTTGTTGCATAGGAATTTCTCATTTCAATAGAGTGTTCCAATCCTATCTCAAAGGTTGAAAACATCCTGAAGGCAGAACCGTGACCTCACTGAAAGCAAAAGCCTAAGAGCAGAGGCTTTCACAAACTTACATATCAAGATGACTGGTACTTTTATGTTTTCAGTAAGATGGTGTGGTGTAGGCCACTTTTAGCAGCTCAGGCTCCTAAGCATCTGTTTTGTCCCTGGGAGGGTGAGTAGTCTCTCTGAGGAATTAAGGAGATTATGATTATCTTGAATATCATTATTTTCATGATTACCATGATTACTATATTCTGCATAACCCATCACATGGAATTTGATACATGAGCTCAATTCCCAAAACGTTTTCATTGCAAAACACTCGCTACAACAAGGAGAAAAAAATCACTTTTGTGTGATGGACAATTTACCTTACCTTTATTGTACTGTTTCAGTGGCATGTACATATGTTAAGAGTGATGAGAGTGTCCACTTAGATCAAAGCAGATTTTTGTGACATAATGATACTTCAATAAACCATAAAAATAATTGAAAATCTAACATACCTAGTAATCTAAGCACTCTGTCCTTTTTGATATGAAATACTAAGTAAAGAACTCATCTTTCAAAAACTGCCGAGTCATAAAAATTCCTTATTATTCAGGTAGGTCTGGTGAGTAGAATGGAATGAACTAAGGTCTTTGAAATAGAGCAAGCTAGAATTTGAGATATTGAAGTCACATTTACTCTCTATTTCCCTCTTGACATGGTCTTTTTTATTCGCTGATGTCTTTTGACCTTTAAGCTATTTCCCTCCTTCCTGCCCCTCACCTTTGCAATCATCTTTATGTGTTTATGGGTTTGTTTTATTATGTTTTGAGGATTTTTGTAGTTTCTTTTCTTATTTTTTTTTCAGGTTCCACATATATGTGCGAGCATTTTGTATTTGTCTTTCTCTGTGTGATTTATTTCACTTAGCATAATGCCCTCCAGGCTATTATAAATAATGTGGCATAATACAGGTGTGAAGGTATTTTTGGGAGTTAGTGTTCTGAGTAATACCTAGGGGGGTTCTTGAGGGAAATTGCTGGATGATATGGATGTTCTATTTGAATTTCTTGAGGAAACTTTATATTGTTTTTGACTGCCGCTGCACCAAGTTCCAATCCCAGCAACAGAGCACAATGATTCGCTTTCCTCCACATTTTACCCAACACTTGTAATTTCCTGTCTTTTTGATAAGATCATTCAGACAGGTTTCAGGTGATATCTCTTTGCTTTTGGCTTTCCATTTCCCTAATGTGGAGTGACATTGCACATCTCTTCATGTATGTGCTGGCCATCTGTATGGCTTCATTGGAAAAATGCCTCTTCAGGACTCTGCCAGTTTCATAATTGCTCTTTGCTTTTGCATTGTTGTGCTGTAGGAGTTCTTTATATCTTTTGTGTATTAACCCTTTACCATGTATGTAGTTTGCAAGTATTTTCTCCCATTCACTATGTTGCCTTTTCATTCTGTTGAAGATATTTTTACTGTGCAGAACTCGTTTTTTTTAGTTTCATGTAGTCCCACTTCTTTATTTTTCCTTTGTAAGTTTGGCTTCTGGTGTCAAATCCCAAAACTCAGTGTCAAGACTGAGATCAAAAATATTCTCGTGGGTTCGGCATTTAGCTTTGTCCAGCAAAGCCAAGGACAGCAGAAAGGATTGCTTAAGACTCCATGCAAGTCAAGAGAGGTGACAGGGAGTTTAAGGGACATCTCCACAAGCTGCTCTCAAGCTCCCATAGTCATTAAACCTACAAACAATGTACAACACATCAGTGGGCCACATGCTAGAAAGAACGTATTGAAGACATGGTGCAAACCAAATTTAGACAGGGTAAAATATTTCATGCGACAACATGATCTAAAGACTTTGTGAGCACATGCAGAACCCAACCCCTAGATACACATCCACTAGGTAAGTGAAGTCTAGCCTGCCCCCCAGATACACACCAACTAGGTAAGTGAACTGCTGCTGGCTGTTTGCAGAAAGGCCAGAGAGCAGTTATCTGCTTTGCAAAGCGTCCCCTATAATCTCCTAACTCAGGACATAGTTGTGCGATTTCCCACACCTTCTGCCCAAGTTCTTATCCAGGATTTTTCTGGTTTTAGGTCTTAAGTCTTTAATACATTTGACTTCATTTCTGTGTGTGGTGTTAAATAGGTGTCAAGTTGTTTTTCTGTGTGTGTTGTTTTTCTGTGCCCAGGGTTTCTGACACCACCTATTGAGGAGACTGCCTTTTCCTCATGTTATATTCTTGGTTCTTTTGCTGTGAATTAATTGGTTACATATGTTTGGGTTTCTTTCTGAGCTTTCAGTTCTGTTCCAATGATCTGTGTGTCTGTTTTTACCCCAATACCATAGTGCTTGGGTTATTGTAGCTTTGAGATCTAGTTTAAAATCAGAAAGCATGATGTGTTCAACTGTGTTCTTCCTTCTCAAAATGATTTTGGTATTCAGAGCCTTTTGTGGTTCTGTCCTCATTGAAGGATTATTCTATTTTTGGAGACGTGCTTAAACTTTGATAGGAAATGCACCTAGGGAATGTGTAGATGGCTTTAAGTAGTGTGGACATTTTGACAATCTTAATTCTTGGGATCCACTAGCCTGGAATGTCTTTCTGCTAATTTCTGTCTCTTCAAATTTTTTCTCCACTGATTTCTGGTTTTTAGTAAAGTCTTCATCTTCTTGTTTAAAGTCATTCTTTTCTTTTTTAACTTCTCTATGTTTATGAGAAAGATAGATAGATAGAGAGAGAGAGAGACAGTGTATGAGTGGGGAAAAGCTGAGAGAAAGGGAGACACAGAATCTGAAGCAGGCTCCAGACTCTGAGTTGTCAGCACAGAGCCCAATGCAGGGCTGAAAACACAAATCATGAGATCATGACCTGAGACAAAGTCAGATGCTTCACTGACTGTGCCACCCAGGTGCCCATAGGCTAAATTTATTCTTAAGTATTTTATTCTTTTGGAGTGATTTTAAATTCTTTTCTTAATTTCTCTCTCTGATAGTTTGTGATTCATGTAAATAAATTAAGCACAATATATATATTGACATACATATCTTAACATTACTGAAATCATTTATTAGGTGTATCAGTAATGTTGTAGAGTCACTGAAGTCTCTATATAACATCATGCACTCCTAATAAGTGAAAAAGTACCTGGGAATATAGGATAATGTGATCGAATTTAGATGAGAGTAAGCAGATATATGGATACTATGCAAATTTTCTGAAATGTTTTGTGGTTTATACAATCAAACAACTCCATAAATAAGGTTTGTTTGGATATACGTTTTATTTAAAAAAGATACAGAGAGCTGTGACATAGACATATCCTTACCAACACATTCCCACAACACACCCTGTGCATCTTGGGAGGTAGCCACCTTGTCTCTATTTTCTGTCCTGGAACCCAGTGCCTGACTCCCCTGCTCAGTGAATTCATCTCAGAATACTGCAGTTGGGAAGAGACCTATATTTTTCATAGACTTCCTGAAAGGCACCTCAATGTCATTGAATTTTACAGAGTTGTTTCTGATCTGCCTGGAATCCTCTGAGCATGTCTAAGTTGGAATGGCACTTTCTTTGCTGAGAGATCAGGGAGCCCTGCAGTATTCCTGTGTGTCTTGTGGTCACCAGAGGGTGCTGTGCGGCTGCTCATGACAAGGACACTGTTCCCCAAATATGGGGCTGGCAGGTGCAGGGCTTCACTGCTGGAGGAGCCTGAAGGGTGGGGGGTGGGGGTTTACTTGGTGCCAAACCCTTGACTGAGTCTCCATCCTGCAGTCTCCTTGAGCTCCTGATGTGCTTTGTGAAGGACTCTCTTGCTTGCGAAGTTTCAAGTGGTTCTTGCTGTTGTCACTCAGTCCTCAGGATGAACACATTCAGGTCATAGTCTTTAACTCATTGACCTGACTTGCACTTATGGGTACTTTCCTGAGAGTAAGGGACCCAGCCTGGGTGGAGGGCCAGCAAGCAGACAGCAGTGGCCCAGGATGCATCCTCCACTGGCCTGAAAGCAGGGACTGGCTGCTCTACTGAGAAGCAGAGCTATGGAACAGGAGGCACACAGGTGGCTGGGGTTTGTCATGGGATGGGGCCTGGACGAGTGTGTTCCGGGACATGGGGCAGGGATGCTGTGCAGGAGGTCAGAATGAGGGAGTGTGGTTTCTTTCCTGCCCCATGGGTCACTCCTAGGTACCCTGATGGCCTCAGTGCTGGCTTGTCCTCCTAATTCTTCAGTTACCCAGGCAGTCCCGGGGGTCCCTGCTTTTCACATAAGGCCCCAATGTAATAAAGAGGCTGTAGATATTTGAAACAAGAGGCAGCACCCAAAAAATGCATAGAAATTATGTTCCAAAAATTGTGCTAGGTGTACACGCCTAAAGAAAGAGATTTGTGGTACAGATGTTTCCTTCTGTACAATGATGAGAGTCAATATTGGAAGTGGCCCAGTCATTCAGTTTCTGGAGACGCAGAGTAAATGATGATGTGTGGCCACTGAGAATGCAGAATGGGACAGTACTGTGCCTGTCCACTGTGGGGACATCACGTACTACAAGACCATAGTCCAGGATCCTTCCACACCCAACCTGTCACACCTCTCGTAGACACAAACACAGACACCTGCTGCACTCAAAGCAAAACGACTGGGAAGATGACACTATGTCTTATGGGTAATTATTCCTTCAAAGAATATAAATTTTTTCTCCGTATTTATTTATTTTTTCATATCTATTTATTTGGAAAGAGCGAGAAGGAGAATCCTGACCATGGCTTCAAGCTGTCATTGCAGAGCCTGACTTGGGACTTGATCTCAAGAACCATGAGATCATGACCTTAGCCAAATTTGACTCGGAAACTCAACCGACTGAGCCACCTTGGTGCCTGTTCTCATTATTTAAATATTTATTTTACTAAATAAATGTCACCTGTAGAAAACCTTTAAGAACTTTATACTTTATTGCCTAATAGATTAGCATACATGGAATATTTAATATTTCATTTAGGTATTTTTATAATATTCACATTAGACCAATATCAACATGACCTGTCCAGGAAAATGAAAGATTTTCAAGGTATTGCTCTGGTTCAGACATTTCTCTTCTGGCTTCTGCTCTTGTGTCAAACCTCAAAGGGTCCCCGTGCCAGATAATGAAGATATTTCAAGTAGGCGCTTCACATAATCTTTGTTCTTTGGGGAATATTCCTCTGTCATAAAAATATTAGTTTCATTGAAATTTTAACCAAGTATTAATCACCCTTATGTTGTAGCCAGACACAACAGGCCATGTTGTGTGTTTGCATACCTGAAAATTTTAGAGGAGCTAAAGCAGCAGAAACCGAGATCGGTGGTTGCAGAGACTGGGGTGAGGGAATGAGCTGTGGGTGATTAGTAGTACACATGTCTCTGTGATGGAAATGTTCTAGGAGTACATAGTTGTCACGGGTGTAAAATCCTGTGAATGTATGTGATGACACTTGAAGTTGTAATTTAACAGGATCAGAGTAGGGGTGCCTGGGTAGCTCAGTCGGTTAAGCGTCCGACTTCGGCTCAGGTCATGATCTCACGGTCCGTGAGTTCAAGCCCCGCGTCGGACTCTGTGCTGACAGCTCAGAGCCTGGAGCCTGTTTCGGATTCTGTGTTTCCCTCTCTCTCTGACCCTCCTCTGTTCATGCTCTGTCTCTCTCTGTCTCTTTCTGTCTCAAAAATAAATAAACGTTAAAAAAAAGGATCAGAGTAAATTTTTTTGAAGTTAATTTATGTTTTATTTATAAAACAATACATAAGGACAGTAAATACCTCTATACAAACAACAAAAATTACCAACAACGCAATGACAGGGTCAGGGAATTCATCTTTTGGGGCTGCAGCCAACATGAGGCACCTCTCAGGAGCTGAGGCTGTTGCTCAGCTGCAGCAGGTGGTTGCTCCAGCCCGTGCATGACCCCGCCAGCTGGAGCTGGAGGCTGCTCAGGTTGTGGGTCCACCAAAAGGGCAGGTGGCTCTTCCAACTCCTGACAGTGAATCAGAGCTGGGACTACCACTTGCACTGGTGGGGACGCTGCAGGGAGGGTCACTGCTTCCTCTAACTGCTGAGCTCCAGAATGAGTGGTGGCTTCAGGCAGCCTGGGCTGCGAAGTTCCAGTAGGCACCACAGAGATAGCGGGGGCTAGCTCCTGAGGGACATCTGGATCTTGCTCTGGAGCTGGTACCATAGCTTCAAGAATACAAAGTGTCATCACCGTGATTGCCATTCCATGGCCCTTCCAAATAAAGGAAACCTCGCCTGCAGACATTGTCATCTGAGTCAAAGAACCCACCAGGAGGAAGTCTCCCAGATGGCAGGTTAGTGGAACAGTGATCTGAGACTACTCACAACTCCTAGCCCACTCGCAGTCTCAGGAAACATGCTCTGTGTGGCAAACCCTGTCCCATCCACATGCCCACATCTCCCACCCAGAGTCCTTGTCACCCAGAGACTCTGACCCATTGGGCTCATAGTTTCTCCACGTTGAGTAGAGAAGGAAGGTGTGGTGCTGCAGCTCGGAGCCGGGCATGTGGATCCCTACGTATGCCTGCAGCATCTTCAGGCTGATGAAATATGGGGGCTGGAAAAAGTCCTCGGGGTAGTGGTCCAGCCAGGTGCCCAGGATGGAGGAAATGGCCCTGGGGATACAAAAGTAGCCAGAACAATCAACATGGGGTATTCCTCCCGCACTGATGGCTCAGGAAAGGCCTGTGGGACCTGGCCTCTATGCCTCCTGCTGTGATTTGGCAAAATCCTGTGATTTGGCAGTCCCGCCTGAGAGAGTCCTGGTCACTGACGAGGAACTGTCAAAATTCTATTTGATGGGAACCCCTTAACCAATGATGTGGTCGTCTCTGTCCTTCTTGAAGAAGCCAGACATACTCTTTGGTGTGTCCTCCTGCCTACCTCTCACTAGAATTCAATTCCATGCGTGAGTGGAGGGGTGGTGTCAGGATGAGTCAGTGCCTTCACTGCATACACTAGTGCTACATGAAAATCTGAACAAATTCGGGACAGAGGGACTCTGTCTCTTGCCTGGGCTTTCTGGGACCCTCCTCATACCTTAAACATGACGACCTGTGTCTCTATGCTGCCTCATTCACTTAGTGCACATGTGGGTGTCCTCCCATTGACACTGGTCTCCCATAGGGTGGGTGATATGTGGTCCTTGAGCCCTCACTGTGTCTCCTGAACTCTTGCTAAGCACACACTGTTGATGTTCCACAAGGTGGTGAGCGTGATGCTCCCGAAAACCTTTATTCTGGGTCCTCTGATGGGGGTGAAGGCAAGCCTGTGAGTGGGAGGGGATGGGATTGGACTCTCTCAGGGGCAGAATCTGTCCTTGGTCACCCTCTGCTGTCTCACTGTGCCCACAGCCCATCCTCTACCAGACAGGACAAGACCCCTTTCCTTGCTTCCAGGGAGAAGCCCTCAGAACTCTGCCCTCTCACAGGACTCTCAGATGTGTGGGATGCTGGGTCCTGCAGCCCCTCCCACGCACAGTCTCAGCACTGCTGTCTTGGGAAGGAAGGCCCTCCAGCATGAACTCAGCTTACTCACATTTTGTCCTGCTCCCGGGGTCCACCATCCTCCTCAGTGTCAGGAAGGAAGCAGCCATATCTGGAGGAGGCCAGAAGGGCATCATATCAGCTGTCCTGTGGATACTACCTCTTGTCATATCCAGAGTCACTGACTGCTGACTAGAATGGAGCTCTGGAAGGGAGGGTGCTGTCTGCTCTTTGCATTGGATCCTAGTCAGCTCCTACAGAAGTGCCTGCACGTAGTGGGGCTTCCTGTATGTTTGATGAATGATAGGCCCCCAATCAGCTCCATCACACATATTGGTGTGGGTCTGGGTCTCCTGCTCATCCTGGACATCCTTGACTGTTTGACCCAGGACTCAGACACACAGAGCCTCAAATCTCCTTTTCAAATGGGAAAACAACCCAACTCAACACCTGGTGACAGGGAGGGATGAGGCAGAAACTTGATCATGGGGAAAAGGACAAAGATGACCCAGCACAGACACAGCGCGGCCAGCAGACCTTTCCACAGGGCCAGGGTCACTTTCCATGTAGGGCCCCCACTGAGTACCTGTAGTTATTCTACTCTGATCAGAGGAACAAAGTGACACTCAGGGAGGTTTGGTGACTTTCCTTAGACTCAAAGCTTTAAGGGGCTGAATTACACTAGGCTGTGAAGGTCAGGGTGCTCACTTCATAAACAATAGTTCCAGGACCTGTTGGGTGGTAGCAAAAGCTCTGTATATGCCCAAGAATGTGAAGAAGTAGGTGGGGTCTCTCCCCAGGAAGGCGGGCACCAGGTGCTCCACTGGCTGCTTCAGCAGGCCAGCATTGGTGGTCCACTCCACACAGTTCTCATTCTCGTTCACGGGTGTGGCCTTTTTATCCTGAGGTAGAACAGAGGAGGGACACAAAGTCAGACACAGCACCATGGACATCAGGAGGGTTGGGGTCCAGAATGCAGACCAAACCCCCAAGGCCTCAGTGACTTGTCGAAAGAATGAGACCTGGTGCCGACAGTAGGAAAAAGGATCTTGGCATTCACATGAGAATTTGAGGTGGGGAATGACTGAACATGTTAGGATCTGAGGTCAGATTGTTAGATGAGTATGGATAGCACCTCCCTGCATTAACAGCATTTTCCCTGTGATTTCTAACACCACAGTCCATTCTAGGGATCAGAAGACAGGGACATTTCCTGGCAGAGGTTACATCAGGGTAATAGGACATGTAGGATGTTCAGTGCAGCACTGCGACATGGTAACAGAAGGGAATCATGTCACAGTCCCACATTTGTGAAGGGCTGAATGGGTGAGGTAAGTGGTCTCATTTCCAGAATGATCTGGAGGGGCCCCAGGGGCGTGTTCCTTGGCAACCAAAGTGCAGAGCAATAGACATAATACAATGAGCCCCATGTCCTTTGGGTAAAAATCTCCCTGTTCATCATGAACATATGTGAGACATGAAGAAGGTGTGCAAGAGTGGTCAGGTGAAACGGGACACCTGGGAACAGTCGTTGAGGAAATATATACAACAATGCCAATATATTCTAGACAGAATGGGACGTGAAATGGTTTCACATCTCTTTTCTGATATTCTTACAAATAAGTGGAGAGTGACATTGCATCTGGCCATGGCAGGGGCTGGGTCACGAGGGCATGTTTGGGGATCATATGGGGCTCCAGATTCATCTGGGATCAGGAGTCTATGAGAGATACCAGGGGAGTATCAGTGTGATTTCTGTGCTCTGGGATTCTTTTCAATGCCTCTGGGCCCTGGGTGTTGGGTTTCCCTGGTATCTTCACTCACCCTGAGCCAGTGCGGCATCCTGCTGATGGCACGGGGCTTCCTCCTGTCCTTCAGGGAAGTAGAGCAGGGGTTCTCATCATTCAGCTCCTGCCCCATCTCTGCAATGCATCTCTATAAAGACAGTGCCCAGCAGGCAGGCAGGGGCCTCAAAGCCCTGTCTGCTTGCTTTCACTTGTCCTCAGACCCATGTGACTTCATTCTAAATATATGACACCACAGTGTGCACACACCCCCACCCCCAAGGAGGAGAAGCAACATGGTTTGAGGGCCTTGGACTAACCCTGTTATAGGGTAGAGGCACCTCAGAGATCCCTTTTCCCTCCTTCCCAGCATGACATCTGCATGGCCATGATGGGTCCACCAGGTCGTCCACTGCCATCCAACCTCCTCCAGTCCAGGACAGGAGCACCTCAAGTGTCTCCCTTTCCCTGAAACTGAACACGATGGGATGGGGGTGCCCAGGGATGGCTCAGAGCTGTGACCTGACCTGACCTGACCTGGCCTGCTCTAGGCTGCTCTGTATTACCTTATGTGACCTCCTGGAAAACATCCTGAGGCATCACCAGCATGGGTGAAAGAAACCTCTCCAACATCCGAATAATCCTGTACACTGGGGTTTCTGGTATCCAGAGCCCTGGTAACTGGGAAAACAACAAGAGAACATCCCAAACTCTCTGTGTCTGTAGACAAGTGAGCCTGGTATGGGACCTTACTAGAACATGAGTGCCAGGTTACAGGAGTTCCAAGCTCTCCTGAGGCCTATTGTGAGCAAAGTGATGTCACTGCCTAGGATCCACCTCCTGAGTCCGCTCCTGGGATAACACCTATGCAAATAGTCCTCTATTTGCTGACTGCTCACCCCCATTCTCCATGAAATGTCACATCGGTCCACAGTTACACCAATGCACCCCTCTCCACAGCCCCCAGGGAAGGTCTGGGGCAACCAGGGTCCCAGCTGTAAGACATATCTGGTTGAGACATAACTCTTCATTCTTACCTCTTTCTGGTCCCAGATTCGCGATTGTGCTTCTCAGGGATAGTCCATGTCTTTTCTGCCCAGTGGAGATAATTCTAGCATGTACTTCCTCAGGATGTCCTCAGGCATATGTGGGATGATACCTGTGAAATTGGAGGAATGGTGTCACCTGATGGAAATTTATCCAACCACATTTACTTCAACTTCTCACCTCCTTTGGTTCTGCTGCTCCTCTGATCCCAAGTGGGCATACGTGTGCGCGTACGTGTGTGCATTCAAGTGTGTGTGTGTATGTGTGTTTACCAGTGCTCATTTTCTGGAGTCCCAGAAGATAACATCCCCACCTAGGGAAGGATGGCCAAAAATTTCTTAAGCGCTTAGGTTCTCTAATTTCTAAAGCAATCCATACAGAAGGGATTGGAGTTGTGGCCTAGTAGGTCAGAACTCTCTTTTATGTAGACTTTGTCAGTAGTGTGCCATGAGCCATTCCCTCCCTTTCCACTGGGTACAATGGGAACAGGGTGGCACTCAGTGGGCTGCCCTAGCCTTGGGTCCTCCTCATGGAAGAACATGCTGGAATGTCTTCTGCTATGCTCCTCTTCAGCCTCACCCCCATGCCACCTCCATGTCTGCACAGAGATACAATAACACAACATTTTCCCAAGCCCCCTCAGAAAACCTGGGTCAAGTCAAGGACCCCATTTTGAGGATATGGAGTTGGGTTCATGCCTGGTTCTGACTTTTTACCAGTCTGTGATTCTGGGCAAGGCACTGACCCTGGCAGGGTCTTCACTTTCTCCTCCCCTCAGTGGCTCCCTGGGATCCCCACATCCTGTAAGCACATCCTTGTGTAATCTCTTTCCTGGAGTGTGATATGGACTTAGTGTTTGATTTCTGTTCCAAAGAAGATGGCAATGTGACCCCAAGCCAACCAAGTTTTGTTGATAAAATGTCCATGGCACAGCCACATGCTCACTGTCACTCTCTGTGTTGTCTCTCAGATCCTCACACTGGGGAACCACCCCCGTGTTGAGTAATGACACAGACAAGTACACACAGCCTAGCCCTGAGAGATAACAGGGAAGAACTAAGGCATTGTTACGGACTGAATGCTGCCACCACCCTGAAGTGAGTTCAGGGGTTGAGTGAAGCAGGTTCTGTTTCAGTGATGACAACATTCCCAACCTCCTGAGAGGCTCTGTCAGGGCCCTCAGCTGAGCACTGCTGAATTCCTGGTCCCCTGGGCCTGTGAGATGGTAAGTTTATGGGGAAGCCACTAAGGGTGAGGGAATACTGTCACACAGCACTAGAGCAGAGTAGTGAAAATGTCACCCTGCCCCAGGCCCTGGCCTTCCTCACCCTCCCTCTCTGCTCTCTCCCCAGCTCTTTCCAGGCTCCCTGGTCTCCTTTCAAATGTCCACTATGACAACGCCAACCTCTGCCTCTGAGTATCTGCACCACTATGCCTTCTGCCAGGCTACATATACTCGGATTTGTGCAGGGCTGACTCGTTCTTGCACTGCTGCAGGAAATATTAATGTTTCCTTAGCACAGCCTTGTCAGAACCTAACCTGGTGGAGCTCAGGACCCAGTTGTAGCACCTCGATTTTTTCTATGGAGTCATTGCTCATGTCATTCCCATTTTTGTTTCATGGTCTTTCCACCTTCCTGTCTAGACCTTGAGCATTCCCTCTAGGAAGAGGGAAGACCTGGCTGGCTTACCAGCACTGGCACTATCTGAATGCTCAGATGTTCATTCCCAGTGGCTGAATGAAGAGGTAAGGGGATCCATCCCACCATTTAGCAGCTCAGTCATTATAGCCTAATTTACTTGGGTCATTTATCAATACTTATTTTATTTTGTATTTTTTCAGTCAACTATACTCCTAACTTGGGGCGTGAAATCACACTCCAAGATCAAGAATCTCATGCCCTACTGACTGAAACAGCCAATGTTAATGGAACTAGACTGAATTCTAAGTTATCTGCAGGTAAACATTTTGTAGGTATATTAGGTTATGCTGAATTACCAGAGAACACCCCAAATTTCAAAAGCATGTCCCCATAGATTTCCTCACATGACAGTGTTGGGTGTGTGTTTAGATTGGAGACTAAAAATCTTCATGTGGACATTCAGGAACCCAGCGTTCCTCCATTTTGTCCCTTCTCCCTCCCAAGGATATCAGGTACTTCCATAACCAACAGCACAGGGGTGATAAAGGGGAAAGAGAACAAGGAATTGCACATGGGAGCATGCTATCAGCCAGGTCTAGAGTGCCTAAAATATCCGCCTTTATACTCATTCCTTGTTTTAAAGGCAAGGGTTTTTAAGTAATCTGTGAGAAACGATGTCCCACAAAACATAGAAAATGCATCCCTAGATATGCACCACAAAATATACAAAAGGTAATTCCTGAGCTGAAGGAAAAGTTTCTCCCTCTGGTACACATTATATGAAGGAAATAAGAAGAGTAAAAATCTATGTGTGTGTTTGCGTGTGATTTATACATATTAATGAATATGAGGTTTTATGAATATATATGAGTATTTTAAGAAGTGAATGATCATTGACTTTTAAATAGAAGAATTAGTAAAACAATAAGTTAAAAATAATAATTAGTGAGCTTACAGACATATAGTATTAAGATATATGACAGTATCAGGGCGCCTGGTGGCTCAGTGGGTTCAGCGACCAACTTCGTCTTAGATCATGATCTCACGGTTCATGGGTTTGAGCCCCTCATTGGGCTCTGTGCTGACAGCTCAGAGCCTGGAGCCTGTTTCAGATTCTGTGTCTCCCTTTCTCTCTGCCCCTCCCCCACTCTCGCTGTGTGTCCCTCTGTCTCAAAAATAAATAAACATTAAAAAACATTTTAAAAATTACATCAAGATACATGACAGTATGAATTAAACGACTGGTGGTTGAGAAATCAATTAAGTGCTTCTTAGGATTGATTGTTTTCAAGTACAAAAACTCTTATAAACCACATGACTGTAAATATAGTGTAAATATTGAAACTCCAGCCCAGTTAGCCAGTTAAATTGAAAGAATTACATATATCTAAGTACACTTATGCTTAACCACCCCACTCTTTTTTTTTTTTAATTTTTTTTTCAACGTTGTTTAGAGA
Organism: Prionailurus viverrinus; assembly: GCF_022837055.1. Lineage (NCBI taxonomy): Eukaryota > Metazoa > Chordata > Mammalia > Carnivora > Felidae > Prionailurus > Prionailurus viverrinus. The sequence continues at coordinate 89,285,498 of NC_062561.1, read as the reverse complement.
GAGACAGAGCATGAATGGGGGAGGGGCAGAGAGAGAGGGAGACACAGAATCGGAAACAGGCTCCAGGCTCTGAGCCATCAGCCCAGAGCCCGACGCGGGGCTCGAAATCACGGACCGTGAGATCGTGACCTGGTTGAAGTCGGATGCTTAACCGACTGCGCCACCCAGGCGCCCCTTCCCCACTCTTTATTTCTGCTGAGGTCATGATCTCTCGGTAGTGAGAATGCTGAGAGACAGAGGAAGTTCAAAGTAACCCCCTTGTGTCTTGTTGTTGGTGACATTGAGGGGGCTATTGTGGGACCCCATGTTTTCCTAGGTGTCCCCAGTCCAAGAATATTACAACCCTCCCTCATTCCCCTGCACAAACTGGGCTAGGCGATGAAGTTCTGGCTGCTGCAACTTCCTGTGAGATTTGGCTCAAGATCTCTATAGATTTGACCTAAGATCTCATGAGATTTGCCCCTAGATCTCATGACATCTATCAACAGGACAGAATTGGCTGTTTGCTCTGAGATTAGAAGAAACACAGACTGCCCTGAAGGTTCCACAGCCCGGGAGAATCAATGAGGGCTTATTGTGTGTTCAGAGGAGCCAGGTCCTGTGCACTTTCCTTTCCCCCACGTCTCCTCATCTCCTGTTTCAATCCTCTCTAGCTTCACAGAAATAAAGGGCCACCAGGCCAAATCTTGCATATTTTAGTGGTAGTTGTTACCCCCACTGCTCTTAGAATGCTGGATAAGTTGGAAAGTATGAGCCAGGGACCTTCAGAAGATGGCGGCGTAGGAGGACGCTGGGCTCACCGCACATCCTGCTGATCACTTAGATTCCACCTACGCCTGCCTAAATAACCCAGAAAAATGCCAGAGGATTAGCAGAACAGAGTCGCCGGAGCCAAGCGCAGACGAGAGGCCCACGGAAGAGGGTAGGAAGGGCGGCGAGGTGGTGTGCGCTCCACGGACCGGCGGGAGGGAGCCGGGGCGGAGGGGCGGCTCACCGGCCAAGCAGAGCCCCCGAGTCTGGCTGGCAAAAGCGGAGGGGCCAGGCGGACTGTGTTCCGACAGCAAGCGCACCTTAGCGTCTGGGAAGACATAAGTTAGCAGCTCTGCTCGGAAAGCGGGAAGGCTGGAGGACAAAGGGAGGGAGAGCTGCTAAGCCCCCGGAGGACAGAGCTCAATTTGGCAGGGAACAAAGGCGCTCGCCAGCGCCATTTCCCCCGCCCATCCCCCAGCCAAAATCCCAAAGGGAACCAGTTCCAGCCAGGGAACTTGCTAGCACCGCGCAAACGCCCAACTCTGTGCTTCTGCGGAGCCAAACTTCCGGCAGCAGATCTGACTCCCTCCCGCTGCCACAGGGACCCTCCTGAAGTGGATCACCTAAGGAGAAGCGAGCTAAGCCTGCCCCTCCTGCCCCTGTGCACCTCGCCTACCCACCCCAGCTAATACGCCAGATCCCCAGCATCACAAGCCTGGCAGTGTGCAAGTAGCCCAGACTGGCCACGCCACCCCACAGTGAATCCCGCCCCTAGGAGAGGGAAAGAGAAGGCACACACCAGTCTGTGGCCCCAGCAGTGGGCTGGGGGCAGACATCAGGTCTGACTGCAGCCCCGCCCACCAACTCCAGTTATACACCACAGCACAGGGAAAGTGCCCTGCAGGTCCTCACCACGCCAGGGACTATCCAAAATGACCAAGCGGAAGAATTCCCCTCAGAAGAATCTCCAGGAAATAACAACAGCTAATGAGCTGATCAAAAAGGATTTAAATAATATAACAGAAAGTGAATTTAGAATAATAGTCATAAAATTAATTGCTGGGCTTGAGAACAGTATACAGGACAGCAGAGAATCTCTTGCTACAGAGATCAAGGGCCTAAGGAACAGTCACAAGGAGCTGAAAAACGCTTTAAATGAAATGCAAAACAAAATGGAAACCACCACGGCTCGGATTGAAGAGGCAGAGGAGAGAATAGGTGAACTAGAAGATAAAGTTATGGAAAAAGAGGAAGCTGAGAAAAAGAGAGATAAAAAAATCCAGGAGTATGAGGGGAAAATTAGAGAACTAAGTGATACACTAAAAAGAAATAATATACGCATAATTGGTATCCCAGAGGAGGAAGAGAGAGGGAAAGGTGCTGAAGGGGTACTTGAAGAAATCATAGCTGAGAACTTCCCTGAACTGGGGAAGGAAAAAGGCATTGAAATCCAAGAGGCACAGAGAACTCCTTTCAGACGTAACTTGAATCGATCTTCTGCACGACATATCATAGTGAAACTGGCAAAATACAAGGATAAAGAGAAAATTCTGAAGGCAGCAAGGGGTAAACATGCCCTCACATATAAAGGGAGACCTATAAGACTCGTGACTGATCTCTCTTTTGAAACTTGGCAGGCCAGAAAGAAGTGGCACGAGATTTTCAGGGTGCTAGACAGAAAAAATATGCAGCCAAGAATCCTTTATCCAGCAAGTCTGTCATTTAGAATAGAAGGAGAGATAAAGGTCTTCCCAAACAAACAAAACTGAAGGAATTTGTCACCACTAAACCAGCCCTACAAGAGATCCTAAGGGGGACCCTGTGAGACAAAGTACCAGAGGCATCACTACAAGCATAAAACATACAGACATCACAATGACTCTAAACCCGTATCTTTCTATAATAACACTGAATGTAAATGGATTAAATGCGCCAACCAAAAGACATAGGGTATCAGAATGGATAAAAAAACAAGACCCATCCATTTGCTGTCTACAAGAGACTCATTTTAGACCTGAGGACACCTTTAGATTGAGAGTGAGGGGACGGAGAACTATTTATCATGCGACTGGAAGCCAAAAGAAAGCTGGAGTAGCCATACTTATATCAGACAAACTAGACTTTAAATTAAAGGCTGTAACAAGAGATGAAGAAGGACATTATATAATAGTTACAGGGTCTATCCATCAGGAAGAGCTAACAATTATAAATGTCTATGCACCGAATACCGGAGCCCCCAAATATATAAAACAATTACTCATAAACATAAGCAACCTTATGGATAAGAATGTGGTAATTGCAGGGGACTTTAACACCCCACTTACAGAAATGGATAGATCATCTAGACACACGGTCAATAAAGAAACAAGGGCCCTGAATGAGACATTGGATCAGATGGACTTGACAGATATATTTAGAACTCTGCATCCCAAAGCAACAGAATATACTTTCTTCTCGAGTGCACATGGAACATTCTCCAAGATAGATCATATACTGGGTCACAAAACAGCCCTTCATAAGTTTACAAGAATTGAAATTATACCATGCTTACTTTCAGACCACAATGCTATGAAGCTTGAAATCAACCACAGAAAAAAGTCTGGAAAACCTCCAAAAGCATGGAGGTTAAAGAACACCCTACTAACAAATGAGTGGGTCAACCAGGCAATTAGAGAAGAAATTAAAAAATATATGGAAACAAACGAAAATGAAAATACAACAATCCAAATGCTTTGGGACGCAGCGAAGGCAGTCCTGAGAGGAAAATACATTGCAATCCAGGCCTATCTCAAGAAACAAGAAAAATCCCAAATACAAAATCTAACAGCACACCTAAAGGAACTAGAAGCAGAACAGCAAAGGCAGCCTAAACCCAGCAGAAGAAGAGAAATAATAAAGATCAGAGCAGAAATAAACAATATAGAATCTAAAAAAACTGTAGAGCAGATCAACGAAACCAAGAGTTGGTTTTTTGAAAAAATAAACAAAATTGACAAACCTCTAGCCAGGCTTCTCAAAAAGAAAAGGGAGATGACCCAAATAGATAAAATCATGAATGAAAATGGAATTATTACAACCAATCCCTCAGAGATACAAACAATTATCAGGGAATACTATGAAAAATTATATGCCAACACACTGGACAACCTGGAAGAAATGGACAAATTCCTGAACACCCACACACTTCCAAAACTCAATCAGGAGGAAATAGAAAGCTTGAACAGACCCATAACCAGCAAAGAAATTGAATCGGTTATCAAAAATCTCCCAACAAATAAGAGTCCAGGACCAGATGGCTTCCCAGGGGAGTTCTACCAGACGTTTAAAGCAGAGATAATACCTATCCTTCTCAAGCTATTCCAAGAAATAGAAAGGGAAGGAAAACTCCCAGACTCATTCTATGAAGCCAGTATTACTTTGATTCCTAAACCAGACAGAGACCCAGTAAAAAAAGAGAACTACAGGCCAATATCCCTGATGAATATGGATGCAAAAATTCTCAATAAGATACTAGCAAATCGAATTCAACGGCATATAAAAAGAATTATTCACCATGATCAAGTGGGATTCATTCCTGGGATGCAGGGCTGGTTCAACATTCGCAAATCAATCAACGTGATACATCACATTAACAAAAAAAAAGAGAAGAACCATATGATCCTGTCAATCGATGCAGAAAAGGCCTTCGACAAAATCCAGCACCCTTTCTTAATAAAAACCCTTGAGAAAGTCGGGATAGAAGGAACATACTTAAAGATCATAAAAGCCATTTATGAAAAGCCCACAGCTAACATCATCCTCAACGGGGAAAACTGAGAGCTTTTTCCCTGAGATCAGGAACACGACAGGGATGCCCACTCTCACCACTGTTGTTTAACCTAGTGCTGGAAGTTCTAGCATCAGCAATCAGACAACAAAAGGAAATCAAAGCCATCAAAATTGGCAAAGATGAAGTCAAGCTTTCGCTTTTTGCAGATGACATGATATTATACATGGAAAATCTGATAGACTCCAGCAAAAGTCTGCTAGAACTGATACAGGAATTCAGCAAAGTTGCAGGATACAAAATCAATGTACAGAAATCAGTTGCATTCTTATACACTAATAATGAAGCAACAGAAAGACAAATAAAGAAACTGATCCCATTCACAATTGCAGCAAGAAGCATAAAATACCTAGGAATAAATCTAACCAAAGATGTAAAGGATCTGTATGCTGAAAACTATAGAAGGCTTATGAAGGTAACTGAAGAAGATTTAAAGAAATGGAAAGACATTCCCTGCTCATGGATTGGAAAAATAAATATTGTCAAAATGTCAATACTACCCAAAGCTATCTACACATTCAATGCAATCCCAATCAAAATTGCACCAGCATTCTTCTCGAAACTAGAACAAGCAATCCTAAAATTCATATGGAACCACAAAAGGCCCCGAATAGCCAAAGGAATTTTGAAGAAGAAGGCCAAAGCAGGAGGCATCACAATCCCAGACTTTAGCCTCTACTACAAAGCTGTCATCATCAAGACAGCATGGTATTGGCACAAAAACAGACACATAGACCAATGGAATAGAATAGAAACCCCAGAACTAGACCCACAAACGTATGGCCAGCTCATCTTTGACAAAACAGGAAAGAACATCCAATGGAAAAAAGACAGTCTCTTTAACAAATGGTGCTGGGAGAACTGGACAGCAACATGCAGAAGGTTGAAACGAGAACACTTTCTCACACCATTCACAAAAATAAACTCAAAATGGATAAAGGACCTGAATGTGAGACAGGAAACCATCAAAACCTTAGAGGAGAAAGCAGGAAAAGACCTCTCTGGCCTCAGCCGTAGCAATCTCTTACTCGACACATCCCCAAAGGCAAGGGAATTAAAAGCAAAAGTGAATTACTGGGACCTGATGAAGATAAAAAGCTTCTGCACAGCAAAGGAAACAACCAACAAAACTAAAAGTCAACCAACCGAATGGGAAAAGATATTTGCAAATGACATATCGGCAAAGGGCTAGTATCCAAAATCTATAAAGAGCTCACCAAACTCCACACCCGAAAAACAAATAACCCAGTGAAGAAATGGGCAGAAAACATGAATAGACACTTCTCTAAAGAAGACATCCGGATGGCCAACAGGCACATGAAAAGATGTTCAGCGTCGCTCCTTATCAGGGAAATACAAATCAAAACCACACTCAGGTATCACCTCACGCCAGTCAGAGTGGCCAAAATGAACAAATCAGGAGACTATAGATGCTGCAGAGGATGTGGAGAAACGGGAACCCTCTTGCACTGTTGCTGGGAATGCAAATTGGTGCAGCCACTCTGGAAAACAGTGTGGAGGTTCCTCAGAAAATTAAAAATAGACCTACCCTATGACCCAGCAATAGCACTGCTAGGAATTTATCCAAGGGATACAGGAGTACTGATGCATAGGGCCACTTGTACCCCAATGTTCATAGCAGCACTCTCAACAATAGCCAAATTATGGAAAGAGCCTAAATGTCCATCAACTGATGAATGGATAAAGAAATTGTGGTTTATATACACAATGGAGTACTATGTGGCAATGAGAAAAAATGAAATATGGCCTTTTGTAGCAACGTGGATGGAACTGGAGAGTGTGATGCTAAGTGAAATAAGCCATACAGAGAAAGACAGATACCATATGGTTTCACTCTTAGGTGGATCCTGAGAAACTCAACAGAAACCCATGGAGGGGGGGAAGGAAAAAAAAAAAGAGGTTAGAGTGGGAGACAGCCAAAGCATAAGAGACTGTTAAAAACTGAGAACTGAGGGTTGATGGGGGGTGGGAGGGAGCGGAGGGTGGGTGATGGGTATTGAGGAGGGCACCTTTTGGGATGAGCACTGGGTGTTGTATGGAAACCAATTTGTCAATAAATTTCATAAAAAAAAAAAAAGAAAGTATGAGCCAGGGACCTCATATACTTATGGTGGTGGCCTTGCGTTGTTTGTGGGACCCTGGGTGTTGGTAGCAGTCCACAAACCAGGAGCGTCCTAACCTGCCTATTTACACTGCACAAAGGTGACTACACTAAGGAGTTCTCCTGCCTGCCCCCTTCTGGCTATATTTGGCCTGACATCTCGTGAGATTTAGCCTGGAGATCTCATAAGATTTGTCAACAGAGCAGAGGTGGCTGCATCTTTTCGAGTCAGGACAGACACAGACTGCACTAAGTGTCCATGGTCTAGGACAGCGCTCAGGGATACTTTCTCTGTGTTCACAGGAGTCAATTTCTGTGCACTGTGCTTCACCCCACTCCTCCTTCTCTCCTGTGTCTTGCGCCTCTAGTTTACTTGGAATAATGGGCCAGTCTGGTCCAGCAGCCCCTGTTTTGTGGCCAGGTGTTTCACCCACCATATCTAGGATGCTGAGACAGACTGGATATGAACACGACCCCTCGTGTCTTGGTGCTGGTGACATGACAGGGTCTATTGTGGGACCACAGGTTTTCCAAGGTGTCCCCAACCCAGGCATATCACAACTCTACTATTTTCTCCTGCACAAAAGAGTTTATGCTACCTAGTTCCTGCTCCTGCCAAGTTCCAGGAGGTTGGAAGAGATCTTGCCAAATTTGGCCATTGATCTCATGAGATCTGCCCCTAGATCAAAGGAGACTTGTCAACAGGGACAAGGTGGCTGTGTTCTCTGGTGGCAGGAGAGACACAGAATACCCTGAAGTTTCTGCACCCTGGGAGGTACAATGGCAGGCTGCCTGTGTGTTCAGAAGAGGTGGCTCCTATGCACTTTCTTTCTCTCTGTACCTCCTGACCTCCTGTTTGTATCACCTCTAGTTTAACATGAACAATATGAAGTCCAGCTGTTACAGCAAATACTCAGTGCCCAGAAAGGGACAAGCCACAGAACTCGGGGAATCAGAAAAAACTGTTTATTGTACACGCATGATGCCCCAGTGGAGTCACCTCCAAAGGCTGATCGCTGTACCTTGGCATTCGCCTCCTTATCTGGCTGTGATGCTAGGCAGTTGAGAGACAATAGGAAAATAGAGTGGTCCTTATCAGTGGTGCTACATGGATAGTTGGTGGAGGCAGAAGGCAAACAAATTACAGAAGCCAAAAGAATTCATGGGGAGCATGTGGCCTCAGGCATCTGGCTGGCCCCTTTTATCTTGTTGTTGTTGTTGTTGTTGTTTTTCCTAGCTTTTCTTCTCACAGCCATTCTTTCCTAGGTCAGTGGTCCTTGTTACCTCCACTGCTCTTAGAATGCTGGGAGGGATGGGGAGTACTAGTAGAGACACTTTATGGCATTTTGATGTTGGAGTCTGAAGACATCTGTGGGACCCCAAGTGTTCCTATGTGTCCCCAATCCATGAATGTCCCTGTCCTGCCCAAACCAGACTGGGTTAGTGAGTTCCCACTCCTGCTGAGTTCATGAGATTTGTCCCGAGATCTCCTGAGAGGTGCAGTATGATTTCGCATGATTTGGCCTTGTATCTCCAGAGAATTGTCTGTAGATCACGGGATACTTGTGAACAGGGGACTGTGGCTTCATTTTATGGACTCAGGATAGACACAGACTATGCTCAAATGTCCAATGTCTGGGACAGCTCTCAGGTAGCCTCTTTGTGTGATCACAGAAGCCACTTTCTGTGCACGTTGTTTCTCCCTTCGCCTCCTGCCCTCAGGTTTCTCTGTCTTGTAGTTCAGTTGACAAAGGGGCTTCCGGTCCCTCCCATTTGTTCTTATTTCATTGGTCCGTATTTAGCTCTAGTGTACCTAAAGGCTGGGAGCGGCAGAAAGTATGAGCGAGGCCCTTCGTGTGAATTGCTTATGGTGTCTGTTGGCTTTTGTACAACCCTGGATGTCACAGCAGTCCCCATCCAAAAATGTCCCAGCCCTGGCTGTGTGTCTTGCAGATACCAGGTAAGACCAGGGAGTTCCTCCTGCTGCCAATTTCCTGTAAGATGTGACTCAAGATCTGGTGAGCTTTGGACACAGGTGTTTTGAGATATGACCTTAGATCTCAGGAGATTTTCCCCTTTATCAAGTGCTATCAGTCAACAGGGAAGAGCGGCTGTGAATTCAGGGGCAGGATGACACAGGCTGCACTGAAATGCCCAAAGCCTGGGAAAGTTCTCAGGGACTTGGTTCATTTTTCAATCATCTATATCCGTCAATGACCACCCTAGGAGCCTCCTATTTCTATTGTAACAGATTACCACAAACTTAGTTTCTTCAAACTACACCAACTTATTCTTATGGTCTGAACATGAAAAGTCCACAATGAGTCTCACTGCACTAAACTCAACATGGCAGCAGGGCTGTGTTTCTTTCTGGAGGCTCCATGGAAGAATCTGTTTGTTGTCCCTTCCAGCTTCTAGAAGATGCCCACATTGTCAGCTCAGAGCCCGTTCCATCTCCAAAGTCGTCCATGTCTGATCAGTTACTCTCATATCACATTATCTTGACACTGACTCTCCCTCTTTCACTTACATGGACCCTTGTGATTACATTGGCCCTTCCAGGCTAACTCAGATCAAGTTCCTTAATCTAATCACATCTACAAAGTCTCTATTGCCGTGTAAAGTAGCATATTCCCAAATTCATGGGGTGAGCATGTGGACATTTGTGGGAAGCTCTACTCTACCATAGCCACCCCCATCAGTGAACACATTTCTAAAGCATGTCAATCAATGCAATCTCCTCATTCCTGTAAATAAGCACGTTACCACACCTCAATCTACTGCTTTTGAGTGCCAACATATCAGCAGCTGACACCAACTCATTTATGTCCCTGACATTCACCATTTCCAGAACTCCACACTTCCCAAAAATTCTACCTAAGATCAGCAGTGTGGCCGGTTCAGAGAGTCCGTGAGTGACTGACAGCTCTTGTCCTTCCTGAAGGAAGCAATACATTCAGCTCTGTGCTTGCTGCTACAGAAATTATGAGGAGAGCTTGTCATTTTTCAAAATATTTCAGTATTACATGTATACACTTACAGAACATAACTGAATGAAAGGGAAAAGAGAAAGAAAGACTGTGCACGTGCCAGTGTTGAGGCATTTGAATTGGGGAGAGAGAAGGAGAAAATCTGTGGCGAGAGGAATCTGAGGATCCAGTGCTTTGAAGGTTCTCAGGGAACAGAGCTGTGTGCTGCAAGCAGTTTTGATGGGGGCACAGGGCTGGAGGAGTGTGTATGGACTGACTGTGTCCTGTTAAAAATTCATATGTTGAACTCTAGTGCCCAGTGTGACTATATTTGAAGAAAGGCCTTTACAGAAGATATAAGGTTAAATGAAGTTAGGGACATGGGGCCCTTGATCTAATAGGTTTCATGTCCCTGAAACAGTGAGCTTGAGCTCCCCATCTCCCACCCGAGCACAAGCACCCAGAAAAGGACACGTGAAACCCCAGGGTGAAGAGGGCCCTCTGTGAGAACAGGAATAGAGCTCTCACTCAAACAGTTAAAGTTAGAACTATCCTACAACCTAACAATTACACTACTGGGTATTTACTCAAAAGATACAAAAGTACTGATTTGAAGGGATGCGTGCACCCCAAAGTTTATAGCACCATTATCAATAATAGCCAAATTATGGAAAGAGCACAAATATCCATGGACTGATGAATGGATAAAAAAGATGTATGGGGCACCTGGGTGGCTCAGTCAGTTGAGTGTCCGACTTCGGCTCAGGTCATGATCTCACAGCTCATGAGTTTGAGCTCTGCATGGGGCTCTGTGCTGACAGTTCAGAGCCTGGAGCCTGCTTCTGCTTCTGTGTCTCCCTCTCTCTCTGCCCCTAACCCACTCACATTGTGTCTTTCTCTCACAAATAAAGAAACATTAAAAAAAAAAAGAAGAATATGTGGTGTATGTATATAATGGAATATTACTCAGCCATGAAAAAGAATGAAATCTTGCCCTTTGCAATGATATAGATGGAACTAGAGTGTATTATGATAAGGGCAGTGAGTCAGAGAAAGACAAATACCATATGATTTCACTCATATGTGGAGTTTAAGAAACAAAACAGAGGAACATAGGGAAAGGGAAGAAACATAAGGTAAAAACAGGGAGGGAGGCAAAACATAAGAGACTCTTAACTACAGAGAACAAACTGAGTACTTCTGGAGCAGAGGTGGATGGGGAGATAGGCTAAATTGGTGATGGGCATTAAGGAGGACACTTGTTGGGATGTGCACTGTTATATAACACTGGGATGGGGTGTTATATATAAGTAATGAATTATTAAATTCTACTCCTGAAACCAATATTACTGTATAGGTTAACTAACTAGACTTTAAATAAAATCTTGGGGGGCGCCTGGGTGGCTCAGTCGGTTGAGCTACCGACATCAGCTCAGGTCATGATCTCACGGTTTGTGAGTTCGAGCCCCGCATCAGGCTCTGTGCTGACAGCTGGGAGCCTGCTTCTGATTCTGTGTCTCCCTCTCTCTCTGCCCCTCCCCTACTCATGCTCTGTCTCTCTCTGTCTCAGAAAAATAAATAAATAAATAAATAAATAAATAAATAAATAAATAAAATCTGAGGGGGCTCTGGAAAAGGTTGTGTTAACATAACTGTGTGCAGACATGGAGGGGGCGTGGGGGTGAGGAGTGTAACAGGAGACATTCCAGCATGTTCTTCTCTGAGGAGGACCCCAGGCCAGGGCAACCCACTGAGTGCCACCCTGTCCCCATTGTACCCAGTGGGAAGGGAGGGAATGGCTCCTGGCACACAACTAGCAAATCTGAGGTAAAAGTGAGTTGTGGCCTTCTAGGCCACAGCTCCAATCCCTTCTGTAGGGTTTGCTTTGGAATTTAGAGAGCCTATACTCTTGGGAAGGTTTTGGCCATCCCTTTCTAGGGGGGTTGTTGTCTTTTGGGCGTCCACAAAGTGAGCTCCAGTCAACACACCCATACACACACACACGCAAACACACACACGCACTCACAAACACACACCAGTAAGGACTGTAGGGTGATACCTGACGAACAGCAGAATCAGAGGAGGTAAAGAGATGAAGTAAATGCGGTTGGATGAATTTCCTACACCACTCCTCCAATTTCATAGATATCATCTCACATATATCTGAGGACATCCTGAGGAAGTACATGCTAGAATAATCTCCATTGTGCAGGAAAGACACAGACCACCCTTGAGACACACAATCGCTTATCTGGGGTCAGAAACGGAAGAATGAGGAGTTGTGTCTGAACCCAGACATGTCTCAAAGCCGGGAACATGGCTGCACCCAGACCTTCGCAGGGGGCTGTGGAGAGGGGTACATTGGTATAACTGTGTACACATGTGACACTTCATGGAGGATGGGGATGAGCAGTCAGCAAACCAGAGCACTATTTTATAGGTGTTATCGCAGGAGGGGACTCAGAGGATCCTAGGCAGTGAAGTCACTTCCTTGATCAGAGACCATAACAGAACATGGAACCCCTGTAACCAGGCAACCATGTTCTAGTAAGGTTCAATACCAGGCTCATCTAGTCACAGACAGTGACAGTTAGAGATGTTCTCTTGTTGTTACTTGACTTACTGGGGCGCTGGTTTCCAGAAACCCCAGTGTGCAGGATTATTCAGACATTGAAAGTTTCCTTAACCCACACTCACGATGCCTCAGGCTCTTTTTCAGGAGGTCCTGTAAGGTACATAGAGCAGCCTAGAGCAGACCAGTTCAAGTCAGGCCACTACTCTAAGCCATCCTGGGCAGCCCGAACCCCTTCTGTTCATTTGCAGGGAAAGCAGGACATGTGGGGAGGTCCTGTTCTGGACTGGAAGAGGTTGGATGGCAGTGGACAACCTGGTGGTTCCATCATGGCCACCATGATGGGAAGGAGGGAAAAGGGATCCCTGTGGTGCCTCTAACCTGTTCCAGAGTTAATCAAAGGCCCTGAAGATGTGTTGCTTTTTCCTCTTTGGTGGAGGTCTGTGCACACTGTGGTGTTGTATGTCTGGAATGGAGTCACAAGTGTCTGAGGACAAGTAAAGGCAGTCAGACAGGGCTCTAAGGCTTCCTGCCTGGCTGCAGGGCATTGTCTTTATAGAGACGCACTGCAGAGACGGGGCAGGAGCTGAATGATGAGAGACCCTGCTTTACTTCTCTGAAGGACAGGAGGAAGCCCTGTGCTGCCAACAGGATGAAGTTCTGGCTCAGGGTGAGTGCAGGGACTGGGGAGACCCAACACCCAGGGCCCAGAGGCAATGAAAGGATCCCAGGGCACAGAAGACACACTGCTACTACCCTGGACTCCCTCATAGACTCCTGTCCCCAGATGAACCTGGAACCCAATCTCCTCCCCAAACATGTTCTCATGGCCCAGCCCTTGCCATGGTCAGATAAAAAGTCACTCTCCACATGTCTGTAGGAATATCAGAAAAGAGAACTGAAACCATTTCATGTCCCATTCTGTCTAGAGCATGTGTGCACTATTGTACCTATTTTCCCACCTCCTCTTTCCAAGTGTTCCTGTTGGCCTGGCCATCCTTCCACACCTTCTCCACATCTGGCACATGATCATGATGAACAGGGATATTTTCCCAAAGGTACTTGCAGTTCATGATATTATGTTGTTGCCCTTCAGTTTGGTTGCCAAGGAAAACATCCCTGGAGCCCCTCCAGATCAGGGACAGGGGCCTTACTGCCTAGACAACATTCCAGAAGGGACACTGGTTACCACACCCATTCAGCCCTTCACAGTTGTGGTGATTTCACATGATTCTTTTCTTTTGCCATGTCACAGTGCTGCACTGAACATCCTACATGTCCTATTATCCTGATTCCAACCCCATCCCAGGAAATGCCTGTTTTCTGATCTCTAGAATGGAGTGTGTTGTTGGTAGTCACAGGGACCATGCTGTTAATGCAGGGAGGTGCTGTCCATTCTCCTCTAACAATCTGACCTCAGATCCTAACGTGTTCAGTCATTCCCCACCTCAAATTCTCATGTGAATGCCAAGATCCTTTTTCCTACTGTTGGCACCCAGGTCTCACTCTTGCCACAAGTCACTCGGGGCTGGAGGTTTTGGTCTGCATTCTGGACCCCAACCCTCCTGATGTCCATGGTGCTGTGTCTGACTTTGTGTCCCTCCTCTGTTCTACCTCAGGGTAAAAAGGCCACACCCGTGAATGAGAATGAGAACTGTGTGGAGTAGACCATCGAAGGAGGCTGGATGCTATTGGAACAGCGAGTGGAGCACCTGGTGCCTGCCTTCCTGGGGAGAGACCACACCTACCTCTGCACATTCTTGGGCATGTACAGAGCTTTTGCTACCACCCAACAGGTCCTGGAACTATTGTTTATGAGGTGAGCACCCTGCCCTCCACAGCCCAGTTTGATTCAGCCCCTTAAGGCTTTGACTCTAGGGAAATTCACCAAACCTTCCTGAGTCTCAGTTTGTTTCTCTGATCAGGGTAGAATAATTACAGGGACACAGTGGAGCCCTGCATGGAAAGCGACCCTGGCCCTGTGGAAATGTCTGCTGGCAGGGCTGTGTCTTCCTTGGGATATCATTGTCCTCTACCCCATGATGAGGTTTTTGCCTCATCACTCAATGTCACCAGGTCTTGAGTTGGGCTGTTATCCCATTTGAAAATGAGATTTGAGGCTCCATGTGGGGGTATGAATCCTGGGGCAAACCAGAGCAAAATACCGGGGAATAAGCATGAGGCCCAGGCCCACTCCAATATGTGTGATGGGGTGGAATGGGGCCCTAAAAATCATCAAACATACAGGAAGCCCCACTACATGCAGGCACTTCTGTAGGAATCCAATGCACAGAGCAGACAGCACCCTCCCCTCCAGAGCTCCATTCTAGTCAGCAGTCAGTGACCCTGGATATGACAAGAGGTAGTATCCACAGGACAGCTTATATGATGCCCTTCTGGCCTCCTCCAGATATGGCTGCTTCCTTCCTGACACTGAGGAGGATGGCGGACCCTGGAAGCAGGAGAAAATGTGAGTAGGCTGAGGTCATGCTAGAAGGCCTTCCTTCTCCAAGAGGGCAGTGCCAGGACTGTGGGGGGAGGGGCTGCAGGACCCAGCATCCCACACATCTGAGAGTCCTGTGAGAGGGCAAACGTCTGAGGGCTTCTGTTTGGAAGCAAGGAAAGGGGTCCTGTCCTGTAGGTTAGAGGATAGGCTGTGGGCACAGTGAAATAGAAAAGGGCACCAGAGGACAGAGTCAGCCCCTTAGAGAGTCCAACCCTATCCCTTCCCACTCCCAGACCTGCCTCCACCCCCACCAGGGGACCGAGATTAAAGGTTTTGGGGAGCAGTACGCTCACCACCTTGTGGAACTTCAACAGTGTGTGCTTAGCAAGTGTTCAGGAGACCCAGTGAGGGTTCAAGGACCAGATATCTCCCACCCTGTGGGAGACCAGTGTCAGTGGGAGGACACCCACATGTGCACTGAGTGAATGAGGCAGCATATAGGCACAGGTCATCATGTTTAAGGTATGAGGAGGGTCCCAGAAAGCCCAGGTAAGAGACAGAGTCCCTTTGTCCTATATTTGTTCAGATTTTCATGGAGCACTAGGTGTGCAGTGAAGGCACTGACTCATCTTGACACCACCCTGCCACTCACGCACGGAGTTCAGTTCAAGTGGGAGGTAGGCAGGTGGACACACCAAGGAATATGTCTGGCTTCCCCAAGAAGGACAGACTTGGCCACATCATTGGTTAACGGGTCCCAGTCAAAAAGACTTTGGCCAGCCCCTCTTCAGTGACTAAACTATCTCAAGCAGGACTCCGAAGTCACAGGTGGACAAGGTGTAGGAACAGCCTCTGGACAGCCAGGAGCAGGAGGCATAGAGGCCAGGTCCAACAGGGATGTCCTGAGACATCAGTGCGGGAGGAGCACCTCGTCCTAATTCTTCTGGCTACTTTTGTATGGCCAGGGCCATCTCATCCATTTTGGGCACCTGGATGGACTACTACCCTGAGGAATTTTTCCAGCCTCCAGAATTCCTCAGCCTGAAAATGCTGCTGGCATACGTGAGGCTCAACATGCAAGGCTCAGAGCTGGAGCGCCGTGCCCACTTTCTCTTCTCATTGTGGAGATACCTTGAGCCCAATGAGCCAGAGTCTGTGGGTGAGGAGGACTCTGTGTGGGAGATGTGGGCATGTGGAGGGCACAGGGTATGCCACACAGTGCATGTTTCCTGAGACTGCGGTTGGGCTAGGAGGAGTGCATAGTCTCATATCACTGTTCCATTAGCCTGCCATCTGGGGAGAATTCTTCCTGGTGGGTTCTTTGACTCAGATGACAATGTCTGTGGGAGAGGTTTCCTTTATTTGGAAGGGCCATGGAATGGCAATCATGGTGATGACAGTTTCTATTCTTGAAGCTATGGCACCAGCTCCAGAGCAAGATCCAGATGTCCCTCAGGAGCTAGCCCCCACTATCTCTGTGGTGCCCACTGCAGCTTCACAGCCCAGGCTGCCTGAAGCCACTACTCTTTCTGGAGCTCAGCAATTAGAAGAAGTGGTGACCCTCCCTGCAGCGTCCCCACCAGTGCAAGTGGTAGTCCCAGCTCTGATTCACTGTCAGGAGCTGGAAGAGCCACCTGCCCCTTTGGTGGACCCACAACCTGAGCAGCCTCCAGCCCCAGCTGGCAGGGTCATGCACGGGCTGGAGCAACCACCTGCTGCAGCTGGGCAACCAGCCTTAGCTCCCGAGCAGCGGCTCATGTTGGCTGCAACCCCAAAGGATGACTGCCCTTCTGCTGTCATTGCGTTCTTTGTAATTTTTGTGGTTTGTATAGAGATATTTAACGGCCTTAGATATTTTCTTTGTAAATAAAACATAACTTCAGAATAAATTTTACTCTGATCTTTTTAAATTATACATTGACGTGACATTATGTACATTCACAGAATTATACAACCATGACCATTATGTACTCCTAGAACATTTCCATCACAGACACATGTATACTACCCATCAGCCATGGCTCAACCCTCACCCCGGTCTCTGCAACCACTGACCTCAGTTTCTGCTGCTTTAGCTCCTCTGGGGTTTTCAGGTGTGTGCAATCACACAACATGGCTTATTGTGTCTGGCTACATAACATGAGAGTGATTAATAATTGGTTAAATATTCAATGAAACTAATATTTTTATAACACAGGAATATTCCCCAAAGAGCAAAGATTATGTGAAGCCCCCTACTTGAAATATCTTCATTATCTGGGATAAGGATCCCATTTAGAAGTTTGACTGGAGAGCCAAAAGCCACAAGAGAAATGTCTGGAGCAGAGTAATACCTTGAAGACCTTTAATTTTCCTGGACAGGCCATTTTTAAATTAGTCTAAGGTGCATATTAAACAAATATCAAATTCAAATATGAAATCTTCTCATTTACTACTGATATAGGTTTTATACAGATGTTATTTCTTAAATAAAAAATAAAAATTTGAATAATGACAGGCGCCAAGGTGGCACAATTGGTTGAGTGTCTGACTTGATTTTGTCTCAGGTCATGATCTCATCGTTCATGGGATCAAGCCCCAAATCAGGCTCTACACTGACAGCAGGAAGCCCTCCTCAGGATTCTCTCTCTCTCTCTCTCTCTCTTTCTCAAAATTAAGAATTAGGAAAAAATATTACATAAATAAATAAATAAATAAATAAATACAAATACAAATGAAGAAAATGATATACCCCTGTCAAGAAATATTTGCCATTAGACATGGTGTCCATCCTCTCAGTTCTTTCTGTTTGAGTGCAGCAATTTGTGTGTGTGTGTGTGTGTGTGTGTGTGTGTGTGTGTATGTGTGAGTTGTGTGACAGGTTGGGTGGGGAGGGTTCCATCAGTATGCTCTTTAGTACCTGATATCCCCACAATGGACAGGCTCAAGTCTTGTCCCCTTCTGCATCCTCAGTGGCCACACAACATCATTTACTCTGTGTCTCTACAAGTTGAATAATTAGGCCAATTCCAATATTTTGACTCTCATAGTTGTACTGAAGGGTACATGTATACCATTAATCTCTATTTCTTTAGAATGGTACAACTAGCACAATTTTGGGGACATAATTTGTACACATTTTTCAGGTGTAGCCTGCAGTTTCCAATATCTACAGACTCTTTTTTTTCAATATATGAAATTTATTGTCAAATTGATTTCCATACAACACCCAGTGCTCATCCCAAAAGGTGCCCTCCTCAATACTATCTACAGACTGTTTATGAGGTTAAGGCCTTATTTGGGAAGGGAGCGACCCCTGGGACTGAGTGGATACCTGAGGAATTCAGAGGACAAGCCAGCACTGAGGTCATCAGGGTACCTGGGAGTGACCCAGAGAGCAGGGAAGAGCCCACACTCCCCTCATTCTGACCTCCTGAACAGCACCCCTGCCCCAGCCTGGGTGCAGGGCCAGGCCTGGGCCTCATTCAGGCCCCATCCCATGATACATCTCAGACACTTGTGTGCCTCCTGTTCCATAGCTCTGCTTCTCAGTAGAGCAGCCAGTCCCTACTTTCAGGTCAGAGGAGGATGCAGGCTGGGCCTCTGCTGCTTGCTTGGGTAACTAGGAATGTAATTGCTGGATCATAGGGTCGTTCTATTTTTAACCTTTTCAGGCACCTCCATACAGTTTTCCAGAGTGGTTGTATCAGTTTGCAATCCCACCATCAGTACAAGAGGCTTCCTCTTTCCCTGAATCCTCACCACACCTATTGTGTCTTGTGTTGTTAATGTTAACCATTCTGATAGGGGTGAGGTGGGATCTCATCATGGTTTTGATTGGTATTTCCCTGATGATGAGTGATGTTGAGCATCTTTTCATGTGTCTTTTAGCCATCTTGATGTCTTCTTTGCAAAAATGTCTATTCATATCTTATATTTCATTTGTAAAAGATTTATTAATTTATTGTGAGACAGAGAGAGAGACAGAGAGAGAGACAGAGAGAGAGACAGAGAGAGAGAGAGAGAGAGTGTGTGCACACACACAATAGGGGAGAGACAGAGAAAGAAGAAGAGAGAATCCTAAGCAAGCTCCATGATGTTGGCACAGAACCCGATGAGGGGCTTGATCCCATAAACCATGAGATCATGCCCTGAGCTGAAATCAAGAGTTGGACACAGAACTGTGCTACCCAGCATGCCTCTTCTACCCATTTCTTAACTGGATTCTTTGTTTTGGGGGCATCGAGTTGTATAACTTCTTTATGTATTCTGGATAATAACCTTGATTGGATATGTCATTTGCAAATATCTTCTCCCATTCCATAGGCTGTCTTTTACTTTTGTTGATGGTTTCCTTCACTGCACAGAATTTTTTGTTTTGTTTTTGTTTGTTGTTGTTGTTGGTGGTGGTGGTGGTGTGGTGGTGTTTTATGTTTTATATTGAGGAATTCCCAATAGTTCATTTTTGTTTTGTTTTCCTTGCTTATGGTGATGTGTCTGGTAAGAAGTTGCTAAGGCCAAAGACAAAGATTTTGCTGCCTGTATTCTCCTCTAGGATTTTGATGGTTTCCTGTCTCACATTTAGGTCTTGCATCCAGTCTGGATTTCTTTTTGTATACACTGTTAAGGAAGTGGTCCAGTCTCCTTCTTCTGCATGTTGCTGTCCCATTTTCCCAACACCATTTTTTAAAGGGATGGTCCTTTTCCCATTGGCCATTCTTCCCTGCTTTGTTGAAGATTAGAAGACCATAGAGTTATGGATCCATTTCTGGGTTTTGTATTCTGTTCCACTGATCTATGTGCCTGTTTTTATGTCAGGACCATACTGTCTTGATGACTACAGGTGTGTAATATAGCTTGAAGTTAAGTCAGTCAGTCCTTTCCATACATAATTTTTTTTTGAAAATTTGCCTTCACATTCTCCTACAACTTTCTCTTTCATTGAGATTCGGTCCTAAGTTTTTCCCTTTCCAAATAATCTCTCTTGTTTCATGGCAAAATTACATTCTTTTCTTTCAAGAAAAATGTATTCTCACTTCTCATTCCTTCTATATATGTCTCGTGATTTTTTACATACAAGATTGTTTCCTTCGGGGTGCCCTGGTGCCTCAGTTCACTAAGTGTCTAATGCTTGGTTTTGGCTCAGGTCATGATCTCATGATTTGTGAGTTCAGGCCCCAAGTCAGGCTCTGCACTGACAGTACAGAGGTTGTTTGGTATTCTTTATCTCTCTCTGTATCTTTTCCCCACCTCTGCTTGCTCTCTCTCTCTCTCTCTCAAAAATAAACAAAAAAAAAAAACAAAGAAAAGATTGTTCCTTATAATATTCAGCAGTCTCAATTCCATTTATCTGCTGAAAACTAAGTAGTGACCAGTTGTGAATTATCACAGGAGAATTCTTTAGGTTAGCAAATTCATGAATATTTTGTAATTTTTAGAACATGTTCTTTCATAGTACAACTCTTTCATAATGCATGAAACATGTTTCCAATACACCCATATTTACCTTTACATCTCTATAATAAGAAGCCAAAAACTGATAAACCTCTGTTTAGCAATGAATGGTTTAATGTTTTAGCTTCTTTGGAAGACTTAGACATCTAGTGACGTTAACTCAACTTACCCTTTGATCTAGTTAACTTCATGAAACCAGCGAATACTTAATAAAATAGGCAAAATCATTCAGCACTTTCAGGAATCCTTGCTGACAGCAATAATTACAACATAAATTTAACTAATAAATTCAGGTAGAATAAAAGTGGATTATCTATATCACGTTTGACACTAATAACTCAGGAAGACATATCTATCTTCCTTGAAAGAACAATGTTTAGTATGGAATATGTGGCACCTGTACCCACTAAAAGTTAATCACTTTGTTCCACAACAATTTTACCTTGGGCTCCCATAGGGAAATCTGAAGTGAGCAATTTAACACCAAAGCAGACCTGGAGCCTTTTCATGTTGCTTTGGTAGATGCTCCATTCTGAGCCTCATAAGGCAGCAACCCAACAGCCTGGGGTACTTTTGCCCCTTAACAGTGAGGGTAGGAGAAGCAAGATCTGATAGTGGCAGAGGTGTGGAGGATAGGATAGGAGTCCACTGTGACAGTGGAAGCCTTGCTGGTAGTACAGGAACTAGAGGAGGGGAAGGCAGGGGCAGAGGTGTGTTGGCAGGGATGCCACCAGCAAGGCCAGAAGCAGGTTCAAAGTTTGGACTAACATTCTGCTGTCACCAACTCCTGTCTCTTCCTCCTTCAAAACATGTCTTTTTCTATACTTGCTTTTGAGCCCTCTGGTGGAGGCAGAGGAGCAGGAAATGGGTTGGACAGCTGGTGCTCCTGCTTGAGGAGGTGGATTATTTCCAGTGTCAGCCTGTCTTCCTTCTTCTTTTTCTCATTATTCTGACGATTGGCAAGAGTGTCCGGTATTGTAGATTTTCACCCATCCTAATCTTTTTGGACCATAAATTGGGATCCTCCCCACGAGGCATCTTTATGATGGAGTCACAAGAAAGCTGAGTGTAGTTGATTTCATCCCAGATCATGTGAACTTGAAAAACACTTTTAGTTTTTATTTTTCTGAGGTTTAGAAGGCACAGTCTTCCACAAGTGCTTGATTTTAAGCTAATTAAGTAGAGCTCATCTATAAATTATTTTTAGGAATACTATCCAGAGGTATAAAAAAATATAGGTCACACTTTTAACACATATGGGCACATATACACAATCAAGATGCAGACAAAATCTAGCCTTTGTTTCATTGATATTTGTGGAGTGAACATGAAAGATCCAATTTCCAATGATCTCCCCACTATTAAAGCAAATCAAATGGCAAGATAGCATGACAATTTATGGACGTATGAATTAGCTATTTTCCAGTTTCTGACTAGAATACGACCAGTTTTGTCCAAAGATGCCAAATGCTGCAGCAACCAGCACACCAAGTGAAGCCCAGTCTGCTTCTGTGAGCATCGGCTCCTCTTAAGAAGTCAGGGGTTTCACTGACAGAACTACATGGCTTCCTAGCCTCTGGTTGCTTAGTGTTATAGCTGGGTTTCTCTAACTCTGTGTAGAAGAAAACTCATTTAGACATGTCAACAGGAGCACATCTGGGCCATCTGTGACCCAAGTTATTCTTGGTTAATTTTCCCAGTTAAGTAAGCACTTCCAAACATATGTTCCATATACATTGTATCTATATCCTGTGGAATTCCTGTGGGTGGTGGTTGCTTTTCCAGAAGCCTTTGGATTTGAAAGCACAATTCCCCATTCATTTAGTTTCGGTTTTAGAATAAAGCTTGAGCAAAATAAAAAATGGTAAGTATAGTGGATTGGGAGGGTGCTGCTTGTGAGTGTCTCTTACAAATGGCCACAACAGACTCTCATGGGTGTCACGTTCTCCCAGGGGGGGCTGAAACCATTGAGGGGGCTGAGAGCATTGGAAGATCAATTCGTATGTGTGCATCTCTGGATGAGCCAATATCTAATTACGTTATGGAATAGGAAGTTCCTCTAGGACTGATACACATCTCAAGGAACATCCTCAGACACGTGCACTAGTCTTTCAGCCACCAAAAGGTGATATTCAGCTGGAAGGAACAAGTCCTCCTCTTTTATTGGAGATTAATGCCTTAGTCTCATAATTCTAGCCAGAAAATTGCAATTACTATGAAGTCAAATTAAAACAACTGACCCATCAAGGCCAACACCTCTATGGTATTCCCACCTAGAGAACATAAACAGTAACACTTAACACCTGGAATAAAAGTCAGGCCCACCAACTCAAACTGAGGAGTTCCAGGTATCAGCAGAACTCATGGATACACTTTCAGATGCTGAGAAGTCAGAGGGGGTACAAAGGACCTGTGCTGGTACCAAGCACTGAGTTTCCAAAGACCTCCAGGTGTTCTCAGGCAAGTTTCTGTGATATCCTGCCCACTATGCCATGAAATGTCACCAAATGAACACACTTGGGGAAAAATTAAAGGAAAAGAAAATTTGTTTTATTTGAGCTCCAGTTAGAAGATCTTCTTGGGATACACAATTTTCACAAAAAAATGTGCTCCACTGAAGGATTATGGTGTATGGGTGTGTGTGTGTACATATATGTATATATATATATATATGTATATATATATATATATATATATATACATATACATAAAGAGGAGAAGGGAATGTGGGTGATGGGCATTGAGGAGGGCACTTGTTGGGATGCGCAGCAGGTGTTGTATGGAAACCAATTTGGCACTAAATTGTATTAAAAAAGAACATAAGAAAAAAAGGTTACAAATACTCATGATGAAAGACATTCCAGAAAGTTGCACACTTTACCTTATGATTTTAGTATATGCAAGGCTATATGAGCTTAATCATATGGGAACAGGAGTTTTTCTTTTTCTTATTTTTATGTTTGGAATGAATCTTTTTTGTCATTTTTTAAAACCTATCACATATACAGTATGTCCTCACGGGAGTAGTAGAGCCCATGCTTTGAGGTTTTGCGGGGTCATTTTGACCTTGATCAATGTTAAAGTATACCTTCCCTGGGAATCTCAGAACAACGCCCACAAAAATGAAAACTGGAAAATTGCTTTTATTATTGAAAGGGCGGGCCTATGCCGGCAGACTCCATCTTGTTCTGTGTCCTTCACCTAGACCACGCCTCCTCCCCTTGAGTAACCTCCCGCTCACCCGTTCAAACTTCCTGATCAAAACACGCCCAGCAACCTGCGTAACAGGACTCCGACCCTACCCCAGCCAATCAGCTGAGGCCACAGCCATTACCTCACCAACTGCCCCTAGACCCCTATAAAACCTTTGTGCTTTTGAAACTCACTCTCTCTTCCTGGTATCTCACCACTGCATCGGTGCAGGTAGGGGATTGAGCTCGAGCTAGCTCGAATAAAGGCTCTTTTGCTTTTGCATCGGACTCAGATCCCTGGCGGTATTTGGGGATCATGAATTCTGGGCATAACATTTGGGGGCTCGTCCGGGATCCCCAAGACCCCCGAGGGACACCCGACCCAGAGAGCCTGACTGGCCACGGTTAGTGTCTGTCTGTTTGTTCTGTCTTTTCTGTGTGAGCTCATTTCTGGAATTCTGGTAGTGCCCGATGCAGTCTAAGTGGATGCACTGGAGGACCACGGGCTGAGAGTTTCAGAAGATGTTCTGATCCTCTCTTCTAGAGGGACATGGAATCCCCTCATCTGTTTTGGAGGGACGTGGAATCCCCTCAAAGGTCTGAGATGAGGCGGGTTGCTCCCGCTGGTCGGCATGAGGCCGTCGTCTTTGAAGGGATGTGGAATCCCCTCATCGGTTTTGGAGGGATGTGGAATCCCCTCAAAGGTCTAATCTGGCTTTCAGTTTTGCTTCCATGGAGTTGGAAGACTTTCTAGGGGCCCTCTGTTTGTTTGTTTTTGTGTTTCTCTGTTTTGTTCTGTGGACTTACTGGACAGATGTTATGGGACAGACTCAGACTACCCCTCTACCTACCCTCTTGGCTCAAGCCCTTCCTAGTCCTGCTCCTTCTGGAGACAAACCCATTCTTGCTTTGCAGGGGACAAAGAAGGAAAACAAGAAAAGTCTTACCCAGCCTTCAGCCCCTCTACCCTGTCCTACAGGGTAGGACCATGAAGAAGAATTAATTTTTCCTCCCCCGCATAACCCCTCTAGGATGCTGGAAGAACACCATCCTCCCCCTCTGGGGAAGGCAGATGCTGTTCTGAGAGCGGGAGGCAGAAACGCTCCAGTGGGAAGCCCGCCTTTTACCAGACAAAGGGCTCAGAGGGAGCAATCCGCCTCTGCCGCTGACTCCACTAAGAATAGTGGAGCCACCAGACCCCCAGACACGGAGGGGAATCAGCCCCATCACTATTGGCCTTTCGCCACTAGTGACCTCTACAATTGGAAAGCCCAGAATCCTAAGTTTTCTGAGAAACCAGCAGGGCTTATTGATTTATTAGACTCTGTTCTTTTTCCCATCAGCCCACATGGGACGATTGCCAGCAGCTTTTGCAGGTCCTGTTCATGACTGAAGAAAGAGAAATAATCCTCAATGGGACCCAAAAACTAGTTCTGGGTGCAGACGGGAATCCCACCACCAACCAGGCTCAGATAGATGCCTCCTCCCTCTTAACTCAGCCCCAGTGGGATTTCAACATGGCAGAAGGTAAGGAGAGGCTCCGGGTCTACTGCCAGACTCTAATGGGGGGTCTCCGAATGGCTGCTAGAAAGCCAACCAATTTGGCCAAGGTAGGAAATGTACAACAGGGAAAAGATGAATCTCCGGCTGCCTTTTTAGAACGGATCATGGAGGCATTCCGTACCTATACCCCCATGGATCCAGAGGCTCCAGAAAGCAAGGCAGCTGTTATCATGGCCTTTGTAAACCAATCAGCCATAGACATTAGGAGAAAATTACATAAAATAGATAGACTAGGAGAAAAAAGTCTGCAGGACTTACTGGTGGTAGCCGAAAAGGTATATAATAACCGGGAGCCTTCTGAGGACAAGCAGGCTCATGCCATGGCAGCTGCCAGCAGTACGCAGACTCAAGACCTGGCCAGAATACTACTAGCTACCACTGCTGACTTCCCCAAGGAACGAGACCGCCATCTCCGGCAGCTGGCAGATGACACAAGAAAAGGTAAAGGAACCACCAAGGGGGGAAGCAGAGGCTGCATAAGGATCAGTGCGCATACTGCAAGGAGATAGGGCATTGGGCCCGAGATTGTCCGAAAAGGGCCGGCAGGAAGGGAGGCAAGACTGATCGAGTAAAATTCCTAGAGCTAGATGAACTAAGTGATTAGGGGAGTCGGGGTTCAGACCCTCTCCCCGAACCCAGGGTAACTCTTAAAGTGGAGGGGACCCCTGTTGACTTCCTTGTCGACACCGGAGCACAACATTCGGTCCTCCACACCCCACAAGGAAAAATAGCCAGCAAGAAGTCCTGGGTACAAGGGGAAACTGGTATGAGCCAGTATTCATGGACTACCTGAAGAACGGTAGATGTGGGGATGGGCCGGGTATCCCACTCCTTTATGGTAATACCAGAATGCCCCTACCTGCTGTTAGGACGGGACTTACTGACCAAGATTGGAGCTCAGATAACTTTCAGACAAGGGGGTCCTCAGGTCACCGATGGCAAGGGCCACCCCATCCAGGTCCTGACCATGAAACTGGAGGATGAATACCGCCTCCACCAGGAGGCGCTCCTGAGAGAGGATAATATAGACAGATGGCTACAAGAATTCCCCTCAGTTTGGGCAGAGATGGGGCTGATGGGACTAGCCGCTCACAGGACCCCAGTCCTGGTAGAGCTCAAGCCAGGAGAGAGTCCGGTAAGGATAAAACAATACCCCATGTCTCAGGAGGCCCGGAAGGGGATCCAGCCACACATCCGGGGACTACGAAGCCTAGGGGTACTAGTTCCTTGCCAGTCTGCCTGGAACACCCCCCTACTGCTGGTCAAAAAGCCTCACACAAATGACTACCGACCAGTACAAGACCTCCAGGAAGTAAATAAGAGGGTCACGGACATACACCCAACTGTTCCCAACCCATATACTCTCTTGAGCTCCTTGGTGCCCTCCAGGGTCTGGTATACTGTACTAGATTTAAAGGACGCCTTCTTCAGTCTGCGGCTGGCACCCCAGAGCCAACCCTTGTTTGCCTTCAAGTGGCATGATCGAGAGGAGGGCTACAGTGGGCAACTCACCTGGACACGGCTACCTCAGGGATTCAAAAATTCGCCCACCATCTTCGATGAGGCACTACACGAGGACCTGGGTGAGTACAGAAGGGAGCACCCTGGCCTCACCTTTCTACAGTACGTAGATGACATCCTGATTGCTGCCAACATGGCCAAAGACTGTGAGCGAGGGACCCAGGACCTGCTGGCTACCCTGGGGGCCTTAGGGTACCGGGCATCCGCGAAGAAGGCTCAGATATGCAGGAAGAGGGTAAATTACCTGGGATATATCCTGGAGGGCGGACAGCGGGAGTTATCAGATGCCAGAAAAGAAACTGTCCTAAAGATCCCTACTCCCACCTCCCAAAGAGAAGTGAGGGACTTCCTAGGATCAGCCGACTACTGCTGCCTCTGGGTTCCAGGTTTTGCTGAGATCGCCAGGCCCCTATATGAAGCTACCAAAGAGGGGAAAACATTTAAATGGGCTGAAAAAGAAGAAACTGCCTTTAATCAGTTAAAAAAGGCCCTCCTAAGTGCCCCAGCCCTGGCCTACCAGACATTACGAAGCCCTTCCACCTCTTTGTAGACGAACATAAGGGAATAGCAAAAGGGGTTCTAACTCAAGCCTTAGGCCCCTGGAACCACCCAGTGGCTTACCTGTCCTCTAGGAAACTAGACCCAGTGGCTGGGGGCTGGCCGCCATGCCTAAGAATTGTGGGGACAGCACTCCTAGTCAAGGATGCAGACAAACTGACCCTAGGACAGGAAGTCTGGATCACGACCCCACACGCCATTGAAGGGGTCCTGAAACAGCCTCCTGATAGATGGATGAGCAACACACGTGTGACTCATTACCAGAGCCCCCTACTCAACCCTCCACGAGTGCGGTTCCACCCCAGTGCAGCCCTCAATCCTGCAACCCTGCTGCCTGACCCTGACCTAGGTGCTCCACTACATGATTGTGCGGGAATCCTGGAACAAGTACATGGATTCTGGATGGACCTGACCAACCAGCCCCTCCCTGATGCCAAGGCTACTTGGTTCACTGATGGCAGCAGCTTTGTGCGAGACAGACACACGTATGCGGGTGCAGGGGTGGTCACCGAAACGGACACCATATGGGCGGAGGCTCTACCCTCCGGAACGTCAGCCCAGCGAGCAGAGCTCATAGCCCTCACCAAGGCGCTGATGCTGGGAGCTGGAAAACGGCTTAACATCTACACAGACAGCCATTATGCATTTGCCACAGCTCATATTCATGGGGCAATTTATCAGGAGAGGGGGTTACTGACGGCTTCTGGACGGACTATAAAAAATAAGCAGGAGATACTTAACCTGCTTACAGCCTTATGGCTTCCTGCCAAGCTACCCATTATCCACTGCCAAGGGCACAAAAAAGCTGATAACCCAGTAGCTAGAGGAACTGAAAGGCTGACTGGGCAGCCAAGGCAGTCGCCCTTACTTCAGTCCCCACCATGACCATACAACTACCAGACCCGGGAGACCCAGTTTTACCAGACCAGCCCAAATACTCCCAGGAGGAGTTACAGATCAAGAAACTCCCCATGGCCCAGGAGATAAAGGGATGGTGGTATACACCTAACAAGGAGCTCGTGCTGCCAGACTGGCTCAGAGTCTCAATATTAGAGCACATGCATCAGTCTACTCACATGGGGGCCCGAAAATTAAGACTTAATCCAACATGCCGGAATCAAGATTCACCAACAGGACACCAAAATAGAGCAAGTTGTATCTGCCTGCAAGACCTGCCAACTCACCAATGCGAGAGCCACATCAAATAAAAAAGGAACCAGGCTCAGAGGCACCAGACCAGGAGCCCAATGGGAAGTTGACTGCACTGAAGTCAAACCAGGAAAGTATGGTTATAAATATCTTTTAGTATTTACAGACACCTTCTCTGGCTGGGTGGAGGCATACCCAACCAAGCATGAAACGGCTCAGACGGTGGCCAAGAAGCTACTAGAAGACATCTTACCCAGGTATGGTTTTCCTGCCATGGTAGGATCAGACAATGGACCAGCTTTTATCTCGCAGGTAACACAGGCAGTAGCCAAGGCGGTGGGGGAAAACTGCAAATTACATTGTGCTTATAGGCCCCAGAGCTCAGAATAGAACCCTAAAAGAGACCCTTACCAAATTAACCATGGAGACTGGTGGGGACTGGGTAAGTCTCCTACCGTATGCCCTTTACCGAGTTAGAAACACTCCTTACACTCTGGGTTTTACTCCCTACGAGATCATGTTTGGCAGGCCACCCCCTGTTATTCCCAGCCTTCGAGCTGAACTTATTGCTGAGTTTAAAGATCAAGAACTTTTTCTTTCCTTGAGAGGGCTCTAGAGGGTGCATGAGGACATTTGGCCATGCCTCTGTGCCATCTATGAGGCTGGCCCGACCCCGACACCTCATCAGTACAGGCCGGGAGACTGGGTCTATGTCAAGAGGCACCACCGAGAGACCCTCGAGCCGCGCTGGAAGAGACCCTACATCGTGGTGCTGACAACCCCCACTGCTCTCAAAGTAGATGGCATCGCGACCTGGGTCCATCACACCCACGTTTGGCCAGCGGACCCCTCCTCGATCTGGAAGGACTTCGTCATGCGATGGGCCATCAGTCAGGACCAACACAACCTGCTCAAGCTCAAGCTACAGCGCATTTGACCCACCTAATATTGGTAACTCTGTTAACTCTGCTTGTCATTGCTCATGCTGCCAGGAGTCCCCACACCCCCCAAAACATCACCTGGCAGATCATACACACCAGCTCGGGGACAATACTTAATCAGACCTCCCAGAGCCACCCCAGGGACACTTGCTTCCCACAACTTTGTGTAAACCTCCAAACTCTGTTCCCCTTGTCACCATAAATGCAGCCAGCCCCATGATTGGGTCCCTAAGCTACATGACAAGGGGGGAATGAAAGGGCAGGCCTATGCCGGCTGACTCCATCTTGTTCTGTGTCCTTCACCTAGACCACGCCTCCTCCCCTTGAGTAACCTCCCGCTCACCCGTTCAAACTTCCTGATCAAAACACGCCCAGCAACCTGCGTAACAGGACTCCGACCCTACCCCAGCCAATCAGCTGAGGCCACAGCCATTACCTCACCAACTGCCCCTAGACCCCTATAATACCATTGTGCTTTTGAAACTCTCTCTCTCTCCCCGGTATCTCACCGCTGCATCGGTGCAGGTAGGGGATTGAGCTCGAGCTAGCTCGAATAAAGGCTCTTTTGCTTTTGCATCGGACTCAGCTCCCTGGCGGTATTTGAGGATCACGAATTCTGGGCATAACAATTATACCCGTTCCCACGTTTGAATGGAGCCTGCCTATAAGCCCACACTTTGAATTCCTCTGTCCCCACAGCCCTGTCCCACGTTCCCAATCTCTTATTCCCAACCTCATTTCCTGATCATCTCTTTAGCTCATTTCTGAACAAATCAACACCTGTATTCACCTCCCTCTTGGGAAAGAAGTCCTAGGGTGGAGTGCCTTGAAGTGGGGCCCAAGTCCACTTCCTCACCCTGAAACAAGCCTCTCTCCTCCATTACCTTCAACGTTGTGCCCTTTCCCTTCCTGGATGCAGGGATGTGTGGTAACCTCTAGAGTGCATTTTAAAGTAGTCATACAAATGAATACTATTTTCTGTTGATTACTTTTGCTCTAAAAATGATTTCATATTGAAATTGGCCTGGAAAGTTGAGTGCCTCTGGATCCCTCAGGTGGTGTTTCCTGAAACATATCTCAGACAAACATGTTCTCCCCTCCCCCACGTTGTTTGTTTCAGCTTACTGCTAAATGCTGATTTCATACTGAGGAGCTTTTTGCAACGTGGTATCTGATTCAAGATTCAAACACCCTGAATGTTGTCATGTCTTCTTTCCACTAGATCTGACTCAGAGGACTGGAGAATCAATCCTTCTGAAGAGGAAAGTTATAATCTTCTGGATTTTCCATTCTCATCTGTTTCTCTGAGGTTGGTCTTGTTTTTTGTCTGAATGTTTATCCCTTGTTGCTTTCCCCAGAGAAGGCAACTCCTCTTTGTGCACTCTCAGGGATGTCCTGTCTCACCCTGCCCTGTGCCCACACCATCTAGGGTGCCCCTGCCCTTGTCTCCCTCCACTGGGCAGAGTCAAGCAGAATAATAGTTGTGAGGATTTCCCCATCCCCTTCCCACACCCTGGCATGGTCCATACAAGAAGTGGAGATCTGCGATTTATTAGTGTCAGGCGTTGGGCAGGGTAAAGATAGGAGTTAGAGTCAAAAAGAATTTTTTTACCATTTAAGGCTTCATTGGGAACTAAGGTTCCTGGTAAGGTTCCGTGACTCAGGGAGTGAGAGGAGTCAGGAAAGTCATGCCCAGGTAAGGTGGGGTAGGGTTTTTAAGCTGCAGCAGTTCTGGGTTTAGGTTCAGGTGGGTCTTTCTTTCGTGCCAGGTTGTGCTGTTGCTCGGTGATTGGTTGACCTTCAGTTCCTTCTGGCGCGCTGCTTGGGGCTCTCCGTTGGGTTGTGCTGGCGCTCGGTGATTGGTTGCCCTTCAGTTTCTTCCCGCGCGCTGGCGAGGTTTCTTCTGGAACACTGATGAGATGGTTGTCCCCTTCCAGGGACATCCTAACATTCCAATCTCTTATGGGTGATAATGGGCCACGGATCTGATCTGGCTGCTTCCTGCGGGTGTAAGGGTGATGCCATAGTATGTGGGATCTGAAGTTGGAATGCGAGAATAGGGCCGGACCACCATTTGATGAAATGCGAACTGGGAAACTTCATGAATTCGTTTCCGTATGAAACGGAGAAAACAAGGTAAGAGCATAAGTATTATACAGATAGCAACTAGTGGGATGACTGTGGGGAGGAGCCAAGTTAAGAGGGGTGATTGCCACCAGGAGGTTAGGGGGTCTGAGGATCCTGGGCGGGTGGATACAGTTTTTTGGATTTCCTTTAGGTGTTCTATATTGGTTTCAACTAAGCCTGATTCATTGAGGTAGTAGCAACATTCTTCCATCAGGAACAGGCATGTTCCCCCTTTTTCTGCTGTCAGGAGATCTAGGGCTCATCGGTTTTGTAGAGTGACCTGTGCTAGGGAGTTGATCTGCCTTTGTAAGGTGGATAGGGAGGTTGCTGAGGCTTCTATTGCGATTTGGAGTCTGACAGGTCCCTGGAGGAGGTAATGGAGTGTGCGAGGGAGTCGGTCCCAACTCCGGCAGCCAATAGGGAGGTGGCCAGGGATAGTCCGACCATTAGTGGGAGGAAAACGGCTCGTTTTTGGAGATGGAATTCGAGGAGTTGATGGAGTTTTTCCTGTCCGTATAGGGTGAGTTGGGGGATAATGGTGACTGGGAGACAGACAAAAGCATTTTTTGGCATTTGTTTAGAAGCTGTTCCATTATACCAATAGAATCCCCCTGGGGGAGGGTCGTGGCTAGGCATAGGCAGGGGGGATGGGCAAGTTGGGGAGGCATGAGAGGAGTAGCATATTGGGTGAGACGTGTTGCCTTGAGGGGTCTCAGTGAGGATGGGAACCTGTAGGGAGATTTGACTTCTGGGGTGGTTGATGGAGTTAGTGGTGTTGGGAAAGGGTGTGGGTAATGGGACGGCTATTACTGGATCCCGCTGAAGGGATGCGCAAAGAAAGCAATGTGACAGGTTGGTTAAGCCTGAGTGGTTAAGCAGGATCGCTCCTTGTCTGGTGAATGTAAGCCATGAGAAGGGATGTTGTTCAGGGGGTGTCTGTAGTTGTGTGTTGAGCTGGTCTTCTTGGTCCGTGATTACTTGGGTAAGATCTTTAAGGTTGGAGAGGGAAGGAGACATTGAGGGCTCATAGGTTCGATAGATGGTTAAAGAGGAGATGGGGTTAGAGAAATGGTTGTTCTGATACAGTTTGCCCTTTATTCCAGTTTGCTAGAGGGTATCCCATGGATCAGGGATAGTAAGGGTAAAGTTGCCATTTTTTAAGCAGAAGCGGCCCGTCCTTGGTCCTGTGAAACAGTATAGGTTGAGCCAGTGTATGTTACAATAGTGATAGGGGTATCCTCCATATTGGTTGGGGGAGGTTTGGGAGCATATCTTGGTTTGGTCATATAAAAAGCAAATGGCGGGAATAATCCGTGTGGAGGCTTGGAGGGTGTTGAAAGAGGGGAATTTAAAGGTGACTTGATTTTGGCACCCAACAATGGGGCAAGGGGTAGAGGATATGATAGAGGTGTGTCCATTAAAAGTTTCGGATAGGTAAAAAACCCAACTATAGGAAGGTTGTGAGGGTATAAGGGGGATGATGTTAACAAGGAGTAACAAGGGAAGTATCATCATGATATATAAGTATCATTAGCAAAAAGGTAAAGAAGGAGATTTCGATGGGGGAGAAATCGGAGAGAGTTCCCTGAGGCCAACAGTTGAGACCCAGGAGAGAAATAAGGGGAGGGTGATGGGGTCAGATGAGTGGGAGAGTTGTAGCTCATGTAATATTGTGAGTGTGAAGGTGGAAAACCGAGGGGAAGGGTCAGTCATGAAGGGGCCTGTCAGGTTAGTTTGAGGGTGAGGGGGCTGGTTGGTTGGGAGGTCCATGACTCTTCTGGTATGGGGGGTAAAGGGGGGGCCTGCTTGAGGTCAGAGGTGTGAACCCACGGGGTGTGGCCCAATAATTTAGCAGCCGTGGGGGTTGTGAGTATGACTGTGTAGGGACCCTCCTATCGGGGGGCAAGGGTTGGTTTTTGTCTTACTCGAAGGAGCACTGAGTCTGAGTTTACAGATAGTGAAGGAGAGGAGAGATAGATGGGAGCTGGTAGAGTAAGGTCAGCGTACTGTCGAATCAGGTGTCGGAGCAGGCTGAGGTAAGGGAGATAGGCAGCCAAAGGAGGAGGATCTTTTGGTAGGGGTTGGGGTAATAGGAAGGGTCGCCCATATAGGAGTTCAAATGGGCTGGGGCCTGTGGGTCCTCAGGGAGCGGCTCGGAGTCAGGTGAGTGCTATAGGTAGGAGTTGAGGCCAAGAAAGCCGAGTCTCTATGGAGAGTTTAGTGAGATGGTCTTTTATGAGGCCATTGGCCCTTTCAACCTTACCTGAGGACTGGGGGTGGTATGGTATGTTGAGTTTCCAAGTAATACCTAAAGCTTTGGAGACCTGTTGGGTGATTGCTGAGATGAAAGCAAGGCCCGTTGTCAGACTGTATCCTTCTCGGTAGACCAAAGTGGGGAATGACGTCCTTAAGAAGGATCTCAGCCACTGTGGAGGCCCCTTCAGATAAGGTGGGCGAGGCTTCTATCCACCCTGTAAAGGTGTCAATTATAGTAAGGAGATAACGTAATTTTTTGTGTTTTGGCATGTGAGTGAAATCTATTTGCCAGTCTTCGCCTGGGAGATGGCCCCGCATCTGATGAGTGCCTCATTCTCCCTTGGGAACTGACTGTAGCACATGTGGTGCATTGTTGGTGTGTTTTGGTGATCAGTTGTCATAGGTGGGGGTGGTACATAATGAGCTCAAGGAAGTGGAAGGTGGCCTCCAGCCCAATGTGTAGGGTTTTGCGGATTTTTGTTAGTAGGGAAGGGACTAGGCTATTTGGGAGGGCCAGTCGGGGGCCCAGCATGATCCAGCCTGCGTTGGTGTGGGCATTGGGATGGGCCATGTATTGTTTTTGTTCATCTGGGGTATAATCGGGAGTTGTATCTTCAGTGAGGATGCCCATAGGAACTGGGTCAAGAGAGAGAGAGCTGTTTGTCTAGCAATGTTGTCAGCCTTGTGATTTCCTATAGCTATCTCTGTGGTTAGGGGTTGATGGCCCTTGCAGTAGACAATGGCACTTCCTGTGGGAGTTTGAGGGCCTCAAGGGGTTTCTCTATGAGTGGCCCATTGATGATGGGGGTACCCTTAGTTGTGAGGAATCCTCTTTCTTCCCATAAGTGGGAGTGTGTATGTGCAATAAGGAAAGCATATTTTGAGTCTGTGTATATTGTGACCCTTTTGTTTTTGGACAATTGGAGAGCCCTAATGAGGGCTGTGAGTTCAGCCTTCTGGGATGTGGTCCCTGTGGGTTGTGTCTGGGTCTCTAGAGTTTGGTTTAATGTAACTACAGAATACTCTGCTCGTCGGTGGCCCCTGCAGTCAACTAGTGAGCTACCATCTACAAATAGGGTGAAATCAGGGGAAGTGAGGGGAAGGTCCTTTAAATTAGATGGAGGTTTAGAGAGAATATCTTTAAGTTCAGTGCAGGAGTGAAAGAGTGGCTGTGAAGTGTCTTTGGGGTTGATTTGTGGAAGTAGCATGGCAGGATTGAGTCTGGGGGAGAGTTGGAGAGATATTTCAGGATTTTCAATAAAGAGCAGATGGAACAATTATATGCGTGATGGGGAGAGGTGTGCCAGGGCCTTATGTGTAAAGAGATCAGATAGACGGTGCGGTGAAAATACCGTTAGGGGGCAGTGTAGGGTGAGTTTGAGTGCCTCTTGGGTTAGGGTGGCTGATGCTGCAAGTGCTCTGAGGCAGGGTTGCCACCCCCTGATGGTAGGGTCCAGTTGTTTAAAAAGGTAGGTGACAGCTTGTAACTTAGGGCCACACGGTTGGGTTAGGAGCCCTGTTGCAATTCCAGCCCTCTCATCTGTGTATAAGAGGAAAGGCTTTGAAACATTAGGAAGGGAAAGGACTGGTTGAGTGACTAGAGATGTGACCAGCCGTTGGAAGGCCCTTGCGACAGATCCCGGGCTGGAGAGTGGGCCTTGGGGGGTTTCTTTGGCTGCTTTGTATAGGGGGGCTGCGTGTATAGCAAAGCTAGGGATCCAGTGTTGGAGAAGCCCTCTAGACCCAGGAAGGAGAGGATTTCATCTGCATTGGCAGGTGGGGACAGGGTCTGGAGGGCTTGGAGATGATCTTGGGTTCGGTCCTTGGTAGTAGGTGTGAGTGAGACTCCCAGGAATGTGACTGTATTAGTACAGATTTGGGCTTTGTGTGGGGAGACTCGATACCCCAGGTTAGCCAGGAAATTTAGGATCTGGACTGTATCTTGTTTGGTGTGGTCAAAAGAGGTTCCACATAATAGAAGGTCATCTACGTACTGTAGTAGAGTACAGTGACTGGAGAGCGGGGCTTTGAGGAGATCCCTGGCCAAGGCCTGCCCAAAGAGTTGGGGACTATCACGAAATCCCTGGGGAAGTACCGTCCATGTGAGTTGGCAGGCCAGAGAGGTGACTGGATCTTGCTATGTGAAGGCGAAGAGGAATTGGGACTCAGGATGTAAGGGAATGGTGAAAAAGGCATCTTTGAGATGCAGCACTTTAAAATGGGTCATGGATGGGGGGAGAGGAGGGTATATGGGTTGGGCACTACTGGATGGATGGGAATTACAGCTTCATTGATTATTTGGAGGTCTTGAACTAGTCTATATGAGCCATTTGGCTTTCTTACAGGCAAGATCGGGGTGTTGCAGGGGGAATGACATGGGATTAGGAGGCTCTCCTTGAGTAGGCATTCGATGATGGGCTTCAGGCCTAGTTGGTGGGTGTGGGAGATTGAGTATTGTGGTCTAGATGGGAATTGTGATGGATTTTTGAGTTTAATGAGGACAGGTTGGTGATGGGTGGCGATTGTTGGGGTGGATGTATCCCATACGATTGGGTCTACTGGGAGGTCTGGGCGTGAGTTGAGGCTGTGGTCTGTGTCATCCGTAATAAGGGCCAGTAGGAGATGAGTGGGGGAGGGAGAGGAGCAAGTAGCTGGTAAATGTATAGAGGCTCCTAATTTACTGAGGATGTCTCGGCCCAACTGGGGGATGGGGCAGGAGGGGATGACTAGGAAGGAGTGGGAGAAGTGGAGGCCATCCAGACAGCAGGTGTGCATGGGGGAATGGAGGGGGTGCCATTTATGCCCATGACCGAAACGGAGGATGGTGTAGTGGGGCCGGAATAACTTGGCAGGACAGAATAGGTAGCCTCCGTGTCCAACAGAAAGGAGATGGACTTACCTGCTACCTGGAGTTTTACCCTGGGCTCAGCGTGGGTCATCGGAGTTACTGAGTCTGGGCCTCATCAGTCGTCATCCTCCATCTCCAGCAGTTGGAAGGCAGAGTCCAATCCGGGTGAAGCCTTGCCACGTGGAGGTGTTATGAGTCTGTTGTCCCTTGGGTTAGGACAATCAGATTTCCAATAGCCCATTTTCTGGCACAATGGGCATGGACTGGTAGGCTTTTTGGGATGGGGACACTGAGGAGACCAATGGCCTTCTTGGCCACATTTAAAACAAAGCCCGGGAGGGGGGCATGGACCAGAGGGCTTTACTGCGGCTGGCCTCAGGGCAGCTACCAAGGCTTGGGTTTATAATTGTACCTTTTGTTGGAGACAGGCTTGTTGCTGTTGTTCTTGAGCTTCCTCTCTGCCATTAAAAACTTTAAAAGCCGATACTTGGTGGGGCTTCTGGGAAAACGGTGGCGTAGGAGGACGCTGAGCTCACCGCATCCTGCGGATTACTTAGATTCCACCCACACCTGCCTAAATAACCCAGAAAATCGCCAGAAGACTAGCAGAACGGATTCTCCAGAGGCAAGCATAGATGAGAGGTCCACGGAAGAGGGTAGGAAGGGCGGAGAGGCAGTGCACGTTACACGGACTGGAGGGAGGGAGCTGGGGTGGAAGGGCAGCCCGCCAGCAAAGCAGAGGCCCCGAGTCTGGCTTGCAAAAGCAGAGGGGACAGAGTGTGTTCTGACAGCAAGCGGGACTTAACATCTGGAAGGTTATAAGTTAACAGCTCTGCTTGGAGAGCGGGAGGGCTGGAGGATAACGGGAGGGAGAGTTGTTGAGCCCCGGACGACAGAGCGCAGCTTTGCAGGGACAAAGGAACTCGCCAGCGCCCTCACTCATCCCCCAGCCAAATCCCAAAGGGAACCAGTTCCTGCCAGGGAACTTGCTTGCACCATGCAAACACCAAACGCTGTACTTCTGCGGATCCATCCCTCTGGCGGGTCTGACTCCCTCCTAGTGCTGCAGGGCCCCTCCCGAAGCGGATCTCCAAAGGAAAAGCAAGCTGAGCCTGCCCCTCTGCCCCTGTGCACCTTGCTGATCCACTGCAGCTAATACACCAGATCCCCAGCACCACAAGCCTGACAGTGTGTAAGTAGCCCAGACTGGCCATGCCACCCCACAGTGAATCCCGCCCCTAGGAGAGGGAAAGAGAAGGCACACACCAGTCTGACTGTGGTCCCAGCGGTGGGCTGGGGGCAGACATCAGGTCTGACTGTGGCCCCGCTCACCAACGCAAGTTATTCAAGACAGCACAGAGGAAGTGCCCCGAAGTCCCACACCACTCCAGGGACTATCCAAAATGACGAAACGGAAGAATTCCCCTAAAAAAAAATCTCGGTAAGTCCCAGTTCATAGCGACAGCTAATGAACTGATCAAAAACGATTTAAACAATATAACAGAAAGTGAGTTTAGAATAATAGTCATAAAATTAATTGCTGGGCTTGAAAACAGTATAAAGGACAGCAGAGAAACTATTGCTACAGAGATCAAGGGACTAAGGAACAGCCAGGAGGAACTAAAAAATGTTATTAATGAGCTGCAAAATAAAATGGAGACAAGCACAGCTCGGATTGAAGAGGCAGAGGAGAGAATAGGTGAACTAGAAGATAAAATTATGGAAAAAGAAGAATCTGAGAAAAAGAGAGATAAAAAAATCCAGGAGTATGAGGGGAAAATTAGAGAACTAAGTGATACACTAGAGAGAAATAATCTATGCATAATTGGTATTCCAGAGGAGGAAAAGAGAGGGAAAGGTGCTGAAGGTGTACTTGAAGAAATAATAGCTGAGAAGTTCCCTGATATGGGGATGGAAAAAGGCATTGAAATCCAAGAGGCACAGAAAACTCCCTTCAGACGTAACTTGAATTGATCTTCTGCACGACATATCATAGTGAAACTGACAAAATACAAGGATAAAGAGCAAATTCTGAAAGCAGCAAGGGATAAACGTGCCCTAACATACAAAGGAAGAGCGATTAGACTCATGACTGATCTCTCTACTGAAACTTGACAGGCCAGAAAGGAATGGTAGGAGATCTTCTATGTGATGAACAGAAAAAATATGCAGCCAAGAATCCTTTATCTAGCAAGTCTGTCATTTAGAATAGAAGGAGAGATAAAGGTCTTCCCAAACAAACAAAAACTGAAAGAATTCACCACCACTAAACCAGCCCTACAAGAAATCCTAAGGGGGATCCTGTAAGACAAAGTACCAGAGACATTGCTACAAGCATTAAACCTACGGACATCACAACGACTCTAAACCCGTATCTTTCTGTAATAACACTGAATGTAAATGGACTAAATGCATCAACCAAAAGACATAGGGCATCAGAATGGATAAAAAAAAACAAGACCCATCTATTTGCTGTCTACAAGAGACTCATTTTAGACCTGAGGACACCTTCAGATTGAGAGTGAGGGGATGGAGAACTATTTATCATGCCACTGGAAGTCAAAAGAAAGCTGGAGTAGCCATACTTCTATCAGACAAACTAGATTTTAAATTAAAGGCTGTAACAAGAAATGAAGGGCATTATATAATAATTACAGGGTCTATCCATCAGGAAGAGTTAACAATTATAAATGTTATAAAACGGGAGCCCCCAAATATATAAAACAATTACTCACAAACATAAGCAACCTTATTGATAAGAATGTGGTAATTGCAGGGGACTTTAACACTCCACTTACAGAAATGGATAGATCATCTAGACACACGGTCAATAAAGAAACAAGGGCCCTGAATGATACATTGGATCAGATGGACTTGACAGATATATTTAGAACTCTGCATCCCAAAGCAACGGAATATACTTTCTTCTTGAGTGCACATGGAACATTCTCCAAGATAGATCATATACTGGGTCACAAAACAGCCCTTCATAAGTATACAAGAATTGAAATCATACCATGCATACTTTCAGACCACAATGCTATGAAGCTTGAAATCAACCACAGAAAAAAGTCTGGAAAACCTCCAAAAGCATGGAGGTTAAAGAACACCTTACTAAGAATGAGTGGGGGGGGCGCCTGGGTGGCTCAGTCAGTTGAGCGTCCGACTTTGGCTCAGGTCACAATCTCGCGGTCCGTGAGTTCGAGCCCTGCGTCGGGCTCCAGGCTGATGGCTCAGAGGCTGGAGCCTGCTACTGACCCTGTGCCTCCCTCTCTCTCTTCCCCTCCCTGTTCATGTTCTGTCTCTCTCTGTCTCAAAAATAAATAAACGTTAAAAAAATTATTATAAAAAAAAGAATGAGTGGGTCAACAAGGCAATTAGAGAAGAAATTAAAAAATATGTGGAAACAAACAAAAATGAAAATACAACAATCCAAATGCTTTGGGATGCAGCGAAGGCAGTCCTGAGAGGAAAATACATTGCAATCCAGGCCTATCTTAAGAAACAAGAAGAATCCCAAATACAAAATCTAACAGCACACCTAAAGGAAATAGAAGCAGAACAGCAAAGGCAGCCTAAACCCAGCAGAAGAAGAGAAATAATAAAGATCAGAGCAGAAATAAACAATATAGAATCTAAAAAAACTGTAGAGCAGATCAACGAAACCAAGAGTTGGTTTTTTGAAAAAATAAACAAAATTGATAAACCTCTAGCCAGGCTTCTTAAAAAGAAAAGGGAGATGACCCAAATAGATAAAATCACGAATGAAAATGGAATTACTACAACCAATCCCTCAGAGATACAAACAATTATCAGGGAATAGTATGAAAAATTATATGCCAGCAAACTGGACAACCTGGAAGAAATGGACAAATTCCTAAACACCCACACACTTCCAAAACTCAATCAGGAGGAAATAGAAAGCTTGAACAGACCCATAACCAGCGAAGAAATTGAATCAGTCATCAAAAATCTCCCAAAAAATAAGAGTCCAGGACCAGATGGCTTCCCAGGGGAGTTCTACCAGACGTTTAAAGCAGAGATAATACCTATCCTTCTCAAGCTATTCCAAGAAATAGAAAGGGAAGGAAAACTTCCAGACTCATTCTATGAAGCCAGTATTACTTTGATTCCTAAACCAGACAGAGACCCAGTAAAAAAAGAGAACTACAGGCCAATATCCCTGATGAATATGGATGCAAAAATTCTCCATAAGATACTAGCAAATCGAATTCAACGGCATATAAAAAGGATTATTCACCATGTTCAAGTGGGATTCATTCCTGGGATGCAGGGCTGGTTCAACATTTGCAAATCAATCAACGTCATACATCACATTAATAAAAGAAAAGATAAGAACCATATGGTCCTGTCAATCGATGCAGAAAAGGCCTTTGACAAAATCCAGCACGCTTTCTTAATAAAAACCCTCGAGAAAGTTGGGATAGAAGGAACATACTTAAAGATCATAAAAGCCATTTATGAAAAGCCCACAGCTAACATCATCCTCAATGGGGAAAAACTGACAGCTTTTTCTCTGAGATCAGGAACACGACAGGGATGTCCACTCTCACCGCTGTGGTTTAACATAGTGTTGGAAGTGCTAGCATCAGCAATCAGACAACAAAAGGAAATCAAAGGCATCAAAATTGGCAAAGATGTAGTCAAGCTTTCACTTTTTGCAGGTGACATGATACTATACATAGAAAATCCGATAGACTCCACCAAAAGTCTGCTAGAACTGATACAGGAATTTAGCAGAGTTGCAGGATACAAAATCAATGTACAGAAATCAGTTGCATTCTTATACACTAATAATGAAGCAACAGAAAGACAAATAAAGAAACTGATCCCATTCACAATTGCAGCAAGAAGCATAAAATACCTAGGAATAAATCTAACCAAAGATGTAAAAGATCTGTATGCTGAAAACTATAGAAAGCTTATGAAGGCAATTGAAGAAGATTTAAAGAAATGGAAAGACATTCCCTGCTCATGGATTGGAAGAATAAATATTGTCAAAATGTCAATACTACCCAAAGCTATCTACACATTCAATGCAATCCCAATCAAAATTGCACCAGCATTCTTCTCGAAACTAGAACAAGCAATCCTAAAATTCATATGGAACCACAAAAGGCCCCGAATAGCCAAAGGAATTTTGAAGAAGAAGACCAAAGCAGGAGGCATCACAATCCCAGACTTTAGCCTCCACTACAAAGCTGTCATCATCAAGACAGCATGGTATTGGCACAAAAACAGACACATAGACCAATGCAATAGAAAAGAAACCCCAGAACTAGACACACAAATGTATGGCCAACTCGTCTTTGACAAAGCAGGAAAGAACATCCAATGGAAAAAAGACAGTCTCTTTAACAAATGGTGCTGGGAGAACTGGACAGCAACATGCAGAAGGTTGAAACTAGACCACTTTCTCACACCATTCACAAAAATAAACCCAAAATGGATAAAGGACCTGAATGTGAGACAGGAAACCATCAAAACCCTAGAGGAGAAAGCAGGAAAAGACCTCTCTGACCTCAGCCGTAGCAATCTCTTACTTGACACATCCCCAAAGGCAAGGGAATTAAAGCAAAAATGAATTACTGGGACCTGATGAAGATAAAAAGCTTCTGCACAGCAAAGGAAACAACCAACAAAACTAAAAGGCAACCAACGGAATGGGAAAAGATACTTGGAAATGACATTTTGGACAAAGGGCTAGTATCCAAAATCTATAAAGAGCTCACCAAACTCCACACCCAAAAAACAAATAACTCAGTGAAGAAATGGGGAGAAAACATGAATAGACACTTCTCTAAAGAAGACATCCAGATGGCCAACAGGCACATGACAAGAAGCTCAACATCGCTCCTCATCAGGGAAATACAAATCAAAACCACACTCAGATATCACCTCACGCCAGTCAGAGTGGCCAAAATGAACAAATCAGGATACTATAGATGCTGGAGAGGATGTGGAGAAACGGGAACCCTCTTGCACTATTGGTGGGAATGCAAATTAGTGCAGCCACTCTGGACAACAGTGTGGAGGTTCCTCAGAAAGTTAAAAATAGACCTACCCTATGACCCAGCAGTAGCACTGCTAGGAATTTACCCAAGGGAATCAGGAGTACTGATGCATAGG
Source organism: Prionailurus viverrinus (assembly GCF_022837055.1). NCBI lineage: Eukaryota > Metazoa > Chordata > Mammalia > Carnivora > Felidae > Prionailurus > Prionailurus viverrinus. The sequence continues at coordinate 89,243,076 of NC_062561.1, read as the reverse complement.
GGCACTTGTACCCCAATGTTTATAGCAGCACTCTCAACAATAGCCAAATTATGGAAAGAGCCTAAATGTCCATCAACTGATGAATGGATAAAGAAATTGTGGTTTATATACACAATGGAGTACTACGTGGCAATGAGAAAGAACGAAATATGGCCTTTTGTAGCAACATGGATGGAACTGGAGAGTGTGATGCTAAGTGAAATAAGCCATACAGAGAAAAACAGATACCATATGTTTTCACTCTTATGTGGATCCTGAGAAAACAGAAACCCATGGGGGAGAGGAAGGAAAAAAAAAAGAGGTTAGAGTGGGAGAGAGCCAAAGCATGACTCTTAAAAACTGAGAACAAACTGAGGGTTGATGGGGGGTGGGAGGGTTGGGACGGTCGGTGATGGGTATTGAGGAGGGCACCTTTTGGGATGAGCACTGGGTGTTGTATGGAAACCAATTTGACAATAAATTTCATGTATTGAAAAAAAAAAAAACTTTAAAAGCCATCTTTACCAGGTCGGCCATAGGGGTTTGAGGGCTGTCTTCCGCCCTTTTTAGTTTTTTTTGAATATCAGGGGCTGATTGGGAAATAAAATAGGTGGCCAATACCGTGGCCCCGGCAGGGGTGGTAGGGTCTAGTCTGGTACATTGGGTAAGTGCCTCTGTGAGCTAGCTAAGGAAGGTTGCGGGGTTTTCATGGGGGTCTTGTATTATTTCTTGAAGTTTGTTAAAATTTACTGATTTGTTTGAGGTTGCCCTCATGCCTGCTAGTAGGCATTGGATCCTCTGGTCCTGGCGCCGGTGACCATTGCCTGTGTGTTGGTCGTTCCAATTGGGATCGGCTGCCGGGACAGCATCGGCACCTACGGGCATAGTGGGGTCAGTCATGTGGGTTTGGTCTGCATGCTCTCTGGCTGCGGCCTGGATGTGCTCCCTCTCCTCAGGGGTGAGGGTAGATGTGAGGATCACATGAATGTCATGCCATGTGAGACTGTAGGCTTGGGTGAGGTATTGGAATTCCTTAATGTATTGGGTGGGGTCTGCTGAGAATGACCCTAGTCACTTTTCAATTGCAGACATGTCTTGGAGGGAGAAGGGGACATGAACGTGAACCAGGCCTTCAGGTCCTGCTACCTCACGGAGAGGTAAGATGGCCACTGGGGTCTGTTCGCTGGGTGGGGCCTGAGCACGAGTTCGGGGTGATATGGGAAGCGAGCGGGAGGCTGGAGGTTTGGAGTGTGGAGGGGGGCAAGGGCTGGTGGATGGCGTGGCTAGATCCTCTAACGGGTCGGAGATCGGGGAAGTTGGTAAGGTGGGGTCGTTGGGGGGTTGTGGGTGGACAAGGAGCACACATGCAGAGGGGCGGGAGGAACGTAGGTGGGGGCGAGACCTGAGGTCCCAAAAGGCTATAATGTAGGGTATTTCTCCCCCCATTTTCCCAGCTGATGGCAGAAATTGTCCAGATTGGTTAAGATTTGGTATTGTAAAAACCCCTCAGGTGGCCATTGAAAATCATTATCTAATTTGTTTTGAGGCCAGATTACAGTGCAAAGGTGGACGAGTCAGTTACCACGAAGTTCGCCTTGTAAGCCCAGGAGCCGGAAGTTTTTTAACAGACTTTGGAGGGGGGTAAGAGATTAAGTCGGTTTAGACTTGTTACTCCCCATTGGCGTGGCAAAGCAAGGCGTTCCTCGAGTTGCAATAAGGGGTCTATTGGCATGCAGGCCTTTTGGTGTGCAGGCCTTACGGCGTGCGGGGGAGAGGAGACTGACTTGCAAGACATCTCTCGTGGGTGTTGGCCATAGTTGGATGGGGGAAGGAGGGGTCTGTCCTACTTACCAGCTCCTGTAGGCTCTTGAGAGTAGGGTGGTTGGCATCTGGCTTGGTGAGGAGGCGGGAGTTCAGCTGAGGGAGGAGAGCTACCACTTCTCCCAGGTTTCGACACCAAATGTTAGTGTCAGGCGTTGGGCAGGGTAAAGATAGGAGTTAGAGTCAAAAAGAATTTTTTGCAGTTTAAGGCTTTATTGGGAACTAAGGTTCCGGGTGAGGTTCCATGACTCAGGGAGTGAGAGGAGTCAGGGAAGTCACGCCTGGGTATGGTGGGGTAGGGTTTTTAAGCTGCAGCAGTTCCAGGTTTAGGTTCGGGCAGGTCTTTCTTTCCTGCCAGGTTGTGCTGTTGCTCGGTGATTGGTTGACCTTCAGTTTGTTCTGGCGAGCTGGCGAGATGGCCATCCCCTTTCAGGGACATCCTAACATGATTGACATGGGAGTTTTTATCTAGTGAAATCAGTAGATCTAGGTGTTCCTGTTGCAGAGCTTTGTTTTGGATGTTGCAGGGCTTGGACCCAGGGGCCCTGGGGGGAGGGCGCACATCTAAGCAGGCATGCCAGGAGGGAGCAGGAGCCCTTGTGCTCTTGGGGTAAGAGGCCCCGATCTGTAGGCTCTCTGCCATGGCCGCATGGTGATGTAGCACCTCTGAGCCCAGAGCTAGGGAGGAAACGCACACTGGCTCTCCAGGCCGGCACAGGCCCGCTGCAACGCGCCCTGCCTGCACCATCTTCGCCACAGCCTCCCGCGCCATCCCCTCTGCCCGCACAACCACCTACAGGTCCCCACGAGGCTCTGTGGCTTCACACTGTCCTCCCCTCGCTCACTACAGCGGATACCCCCGCAAGCCTGGGCACCAGCGTCCACCTCCTGCAAGGCCCTCCCCGACTCCCCTCCGACTGCTCCAGAGAACTAGGAAGCTGGCTGCACAAGGTTGTTCTCTCAGTCCGCCGTCTAACCTGGTAAGACTTCCCCAACAAAGGACGCTAATCCATCACTGTACACCCAGGACGCAGCGCAGAGGACATTTCACAGACACCTGCTGAGTGTATGAAGTCATCTGTGTCCCCATTCAGAGGAACAGCTGGTCCCCTGGAGATCTGGGGGGGAGAAGGGAGCCTGGTTGAGGTGCTCAGCTCACTGGGAGGCCACTCAGAGGGCTCAGTGACACGGCCTCGGTGCTGCCTCCCCACAGTAGAACGTGCGCACCAGGACAGGAGGGGCACTGACCAGGACCATGAGGGCAGTTAGTGTCTGAGGAGCACACAGGCTGCCGATGTCCACAGGGAAGTGGTGTGGAGCCAGGAGGAGGGAGGGGGGAGGACAGACAGCGAACCATGCTGCATGCTCGCGCCCTCCACATACACACAGGTGAGGGTCCAGGACCCCAGGGCCCAGTGTCCGCAGAGCCCACAGTGGCCACCAGAGGTGCTGGGGACCTCTCATCAGGTCACAGGACGAAAGCGCTCAGTCACATACAGTCACGGCATTTAGGGACACAAAGAAACACAAGTAGAAAGGGGCAGGCTACCTTCTTCCTGGGCTGTGTTGCCATCAGGGGACCATAAAGACTCCCATCCTTCAGAAGGCAGATGGCAGACATTTATACAGACAGTAAGCTTGCCTGAGTCATGATAACCTGAAAGCACAAACTGATTATAAATCAATCCATTAAACTGATTTACTCCCTTTAACCTAATTAAGTCAAAAATAATTTCTCAAAGGATAAATGGGTCTTTAAATCAATCAGCAAAATGCTGTCTCACTCAAACTATTAATAATATAGCCAAATGGAAAGAAAGATTAACCATCACAAGACTGCGTGTTCCTGAAAGTCCTTGACGACCTCCAGGGGGGTCAAGGGGTGCATGTGGGGTGCTCCCCATGCTGAAATGTCACCCAAACATATGAGCAGACATCTCACCCAGGGTGATGATGACAGCCAGACTGCAGTGTCAGCCCCAGAGACTCCTGACTGCTCATGTGCACAGGTGAGAAAAACCCTCCCAAGGAAAAGTCTGGGACATAAGGAAAACTGGTCTACGTCACCATATACAAATTTTAAATGGTGTCAAGTAGGAAAAGAATTAGAAAGTAAAACAAATTGGGGAAACATCTGCATTTGTGAAAACTCTACCAAAAATTACTGTGCAATGAGAAAATATATATAAGCCTGCTGAAAACTACCCAAGAAAGTTACTTATAAATCAGTTCAAAACATAAAGAATGGTCAACAGCACTAGCCATAAACACATTCAAAAACATATAATGAGGTACAGCATTCACCTGGTTTATAAACTGGTCAACTGTCAACGTTTAAAATACCCACTGCGATACCAGTAATGGGCAACAGATCGTCTGTGAAGGAAACGATAAATGGGTTCTGAAAAACCACCTGACAGAAGATGTCAGAGCCCTTGAGAAGCCACGAGCTCCACTGAGCCCAGATGGTGTGCCAGGCATGTGAGAGGAGCAGTGGGATGCGGCGGAATATGGCCCGGCCCTCGCATGCATGGCTCACAGTCTGGCGGGGCGCTGGGCTCCAAGGCGCAAGTTCTGGTGCTAAATGAGAACCAGCAGGCCACCCATGTGCCCCCCGAGTTGGATGGTGAAATGGGAGGTTACTTGCACAAGATGCCATCACACTTTAGCAGTAATAACACAGCGAAAAGCCAAGAAATTCACTTGCAGAAAGCCATGTTCCAAATACCTTTGTTGTGGAGATGATGTAGGATCTGAAAGTACTGGCTAACTGGAAGAGTTTTCTGCTCTAACTGATGGACACTCCAGCTCTCACTGACAGCTCCAACAAGGCAATGCCGGCTGGGGCCATTTACAAAAGACTAAGCTGCTTTCACTCTCCATTCTTGGTCCTCAATCAGTCATTCAGACACATCAACTCCCAAAGTCCACTCGTGTCTTCATGCTACTTACACCCCAGTTGGGAGTCCTCTGACCCAGCTCACAGCTAGACTGGGGTGTGGCCCTCCCCAGTGCCCAGCTTCTGGGTTTCACGCACAAAGACTAAAATGAAGTTTATGGCCATGGCCTCTGCAGCAATTCGCACACGCCTGTGTACAGGCTGTCTGTGGTCACTCCCCAGGCACGGCCTTGCCAGGAGCCAGGCTGGCAAGCCACGATTTCAGCAGCCCTGGCAATGCCCTGGCAGCCCATCAATCAGGAATTAATACATTTCAGCACATTCTTCCCTCTGTATTACAGCCAGCAGATGAACCATAAATGGGGAGTAAAATACTGCTTACACTGTAACTATCCCAACCGGTGGAACACTACCATGGAAAGGGCCTGTGGCACTGACAAACAAAATCTGGACACGTGGTCTGTGCACTGGACCACAAGGTCAGAGCAAAATGGGACACTTCCTTGCCTTTTCTGAAACCTACTCCTGCTGTAAAGAACTGTATCCACTGTGTGGCTCCGAATGTTGGTAAAAAAGAAACATGTCCCCCTGAAAAGAACATGCCAACTTCATTTAAAATATGGGGCCCTTCCCTTCCCTGGCTGATGGCCGCCATGAATGCTACATGTCACCGGAGTCAGGAGGGCCAGTGCAGCTGCTGCACACTGAGAATTCATGACTATGGGAAAGGCCAACAAAGAAACCCCTTGCTAAGCGACAGCCGGCTGATGTACACACAGCTCTGTGGGCCCCCTCCCTGCCCTGAGAAACCTGCAGACAGAGTGGGTGTCCCAGGATGCCAGGCCTTCCTACATAGGTGCCACTGAGCCAGGGCTCCAACCCACAGCACAAGGCAATGCCTCAGCACCTGCCAGGAAATCGACAGCTGACAGTGGGGGGGGGGGTAGAGGGGGTGTCCACTCCCCCCTCTACCAGCAACTGCTGCTGCCCACACTCCAGTCCCGAAGATCTGGCATCACAGTGGGGTCTCAATGGCCCCTCCTGCTGGAGCCCACAGAGCACATTGTGTCCCAGGAGGTTTTTATTTCCCTCAAGGTAAACCGAAAGCACACTGGGAACTGAGGGTCCGTGGCTGTTCCATTCAGAGCCAACAAACTTGGCCGGGAGACCACCACATGGTGGCCGCAGCACGAGCACCCAGGCCTCAGGAACATTGGGGCTCAGGGCTGCGTTCCAATCTTTTCTGCGCATACTTTCTGCTCAGCTTTTACAGGACTACAGTTGCCCTGTAAAGATAAATTTGTATGCTATTGAGATCTGACATTTGTGATGAGAATTTTCCAATTTGTGGACACTACTTGGAGCCATGCTTTAGGAAGGTGTGCAGGAGGCCGTGGAACCAACTGTGGGCCACAGCCCTACTTGCGCAGGCCCTTCTTACAACAAGGAATGCCCCATAAGCGTCCTTCATTCAGGAAGGATGTGATCCACGTTGAGAATCAGCTCCTCGAGATAAACATCTCAAATGAAATCGGCAGGTAAAGAGTAAGGGCATTTTAGGGCTCCTGACAGATACTGAGGAACACTTTCAAGGAGGGCTCACAATTCATGCTATAGCCCGTGTCTTCTAAGACCACTGTCCCCACCAATCTCTCCCATCTCCGCTCACTGCAAAGGCACAAACAACTCAAGAGAATGAGGCTTAATGTGCATTTCTGTATTTTGTGGTGAAGTATGACTTTGTGTCCGCAAGTGTCTTTGTGACTGTTCCTTGAAGTCATTCTTCATTCACTTGGTCCCCATTGGTGGCTACACAAAGCAGGAGGAGGGTTCTCCTCACCCCAGGAAGGGCTCTCCCTGGTTGGGGTTCAGACACCTGTGTCTCCTGCAGGAAAGCACACTCCACACGGGCAGAACTACACGGCAGAGCACCTCTTCCAGGCTGCCCACCGGGCTCGGGCATGTGTGCTCCACCCAGGTGGCTCACCAAACATGCAGGAGCCCAGTCACTGTGGAAAACCCGCAAGAGACTAAGCGACCCACATTACTATGGCTGGGTTAACATGTCACGGTCCCCACACAGTCACCCCATCTGACCAGCAAACTCTGCGGGGCACACACTTGTTCCTGGCCATCGCAGAGGGATGACTGTGCCCAGACCCCCAGCACCATTAGCCCTCCGTGAACTGAGCAAGCCCACCTGCTGCCAGCAGAGCCTCTGTGATGCGAAACTGTTGCTGACCGAGGGGCTGGGTTCACAGTCTTTTGGGTCCCCACCAACCACACTGCCTGAGAAATGGCTTTTGGGCTTCTTTGTCCTGTCTGTATATGGATCGTAAGACACATGATGGAGGACGCAGCACCAGATGTTACAAACCGCGGGGCAATCCGGCGACTTCTGACACAGTTTCTGTATTTGTGTTATGTGGGTACAAGCTCAGTGGCTGGGCCTAACAGCGGGTGGTTCAGACCTAAAGATCTGACTGCCGTGTGAAGGTAGGATGTCACAGACACCCACTGTGGTCTGCAGGTGATCGGCAGGGCGCAGTCATGGGCGAGCCCAAGCACGGGTCTGCACCACTTAGGTGATGCCCGATGGCCATCCACTATGTTTTCTGAAATCCTTCACCAGCTTCTTGAAGGTGAGACTGTTCTTGTGTACTGACCAGTGTAACAAGTGAGTGTGTTTTCTCCAGGGCAGAGAAGAGGGCAGGACTCGGCACTAACACTACCTGGGATAAGAGGTGAACCAACCCCAACCAGCACTAGCTTCTGGGCAAGTGAAGGGGCAAAGACCCCCAGCAAAGCCTCAAAGGCGTGTATCTGTGTTGAATCACTTTCTGGTCATTTTCCGCTGACTGTATGAGATTCTTCTCTGGCTAGGAACCCTGGGCGTGAGTTTTTTGTTGTTTTGACAACATGTATTTTCTTCAGTGGAGAGGGTCATCCTGCTGTTTTCAGCAGGGGGCACAGGGTACTAACCAGGAGCTGTGCCTGCACCTGCACACAGGTCAGTGGGAGGGCCCTGGAGTCAAGTGTCACAAAGATGCCAAGAGAAAACAGATTTCTGTTTTCTGGTCCAACGCTGCATCTCGTTCAACCTTTGTCATAGCGACATATGCTGCCAAAGAGCAGGACACAGGCCACCTGGCTCTCCTGTAAGTCATAGTAGGGAGAGAACTGGTTCAATCTGAAGTAGCAGCCCAGGTGCCTGACCTGTTTTATGCTCGGTCCCCAGCAGCCAGTTGCCACTGGGATTCGCCTTCTCCAGGCACTGGAGACAAAACCAGGTCTTAGCCTCTGACACCACCCTCCATGATCTGTGTGTGGGCAGAAAACTGCGCAAGGAGACTGTGGACATCATCGAGGCATTGGTGCCTGGGGGTAGAGCTGGAAGGCGAAGTAACGCAAGTCTGCTCTGAGGACCGCAGAGCCAACTGAAATCCAAAGGCACACATGGACTCAGGTCAATACAATGAGGGAATCGGAAAAGGCCAAGGCCATGCTGATGCTCAAAAGGACCTAAGACATGAAATATGTCAGAAAACTAAAATAACACAGAAACGTACCAAAGCACAAGTGAGCACAGTGACAGTGCCAGGATGCTCAGAAAAGAGGGTGTGGGGACAGGGGGGGCCCTGGTCAGCTCCAACCAGTGCAGAAGCAGGGTCACGTGAACTCCCGGGTGCAGCACTAGAGAGAGAGGCCAGGGGTAGGGGAGTGAAGTGGTGGGCCCTCCCTTCCGAGGCCCCCGGCCTGTGTGTGGCCACAGGGGGACAGCCTGGGCGCCCGCAGGCCTTGCAGACCAGGGAGGGGTGGCAGTGCCAGCCCACACCCATCCTCCAGGGCAGTGCACGTCCCCCAGGCGGCTGAGTCCAAGGAGCCCCCCCTTGCGAGGCGTCTCCTCCCCACCACCACCCGTTCCTAGCTGTCCGCTCTCTCCTGGCAGGGTGACTGTGGACAGAGATGGTGACAAAACCGACATATGGGAGCCCCAGCCAATGCCCCACTTGTCACTCACATAGCTTCTGGGCCGTTTTCCCTTTACTGTTTCACTGTATGACCTGGAAAGGGCAGGCCACAACCCCCAGGCCCTGCAGTTCAAGAAGCAGCAGAAAAATGCTGGCTGAGGGCTGGGGGGTTGAGGGGGGAGTGGGGGACAGTCGGGACACGTTCTCATCGTGGGGCTGCCTCAGTGGGCCACAGCCGATACAGATCTTGTTTCATACTTAATGAAAAGCAAAGCTCCACACTCCAGTCAGATGGAAAAAGTGACCCAGGGTGGAGCTCAAAGGAAAACATCTTTTTTCTCCGTGGGGTTCATGCAAGAGCCCAAACGCACGAGAAGCCCGGCCAGGGCATGAGAGGGTTCTGGTCACCAGAAAGGAGTGCCTGTTCCTCTCGCGCTGGGAGGAGTCAAAGGAGGGGCAGGGGGCTGCACGGGGCCATGAGGGACTGTATTCCTGGAACCCCGAGGGAAGGGCCTGGGCACGTGGCGCTGCCGACACACGAAGAGCTCATGGCGGACGCCCCGCAGGGACCTGATGGTAGGAGAAGGGGCCACACCGAGTGAACACACGTGCACAGTTCCAACTGCCCATAAATCACAGCTCTCTGACAGCACGAGTGCCACCCGCAGGACATGGCCGGGGCCCCACCCCACCCAACGACACAGTGGGACCGAGGGCACCAGGGGCACTGTGGAGGGCCAGGGTGGCAAGCTCTGCCAGCTCCCAGACCCCCGCCACAAGGGAACCACAAAGACCGAATCTGGGTTTAAAGTTTCTGGCTCTGTGCCACCCCAGGGGACCCCAGGCACGGATGGACACTGAAGGAACTGCAAGGCCTTTGGGTGGTGCCCTCAGGACCCGCTGACAAACCACCACACACTGTGCCACCACCTCTGGGGGCTCGTGTCCCGGCATTCCCACAGCTCTGCCACGTCACAGCACTGTCTCCCACCTGGAATGCAGGAGCTGTGGGGGGCCTTTTGGTGGGGGGATGGGCACAGAGCTCCTTCTACAGAGAACCTATCTCCAGCATCTGTCAGGGATGCCACCCCACGCCTCACCAGGACAGCTGTCCCTTTCTGGTGGAGACAAGCTGGTCTCTCGGCCAAGGTATGGGTGCGTGCCACCCTCCACCAGGACGGGCTCCCCAGGGCTCCACATCAGCACCCACAGAGCGACTGTGGCCTCCACTGCCAGGCCTTCATTTTCTCTAAACTGTCATATGCACAGGCAAAGAGGGGCGCTCTCAATGGGTCCCACAGACCCCGGCGTTTGATGCCTATACTGGCCACATGGCTGGCTAGAAGCTGGAGAACACTCCCCCCGTCCCCCCGCGACCATCCTATGAAGTTTTCATGCTTCCCTCCAGATGTCAGAGAGAGCCCCTGACTGCCCCGCTTCACCTCCTGGGCCCCACCACTGTGGCCCTGCGTCCTCAGGCTTCCTTTTTCTCCTCCGGACTAACCCCCGGGGCATCCTTCTGGGACCTGGTTCAGGCTGGGTCTGGCTCCAAACCTCGGCAACAGAGAGGATGTAAATCTCAGAAAATCTCAGATCCCAGAGAGCCAGAGCTCAAGCATGCATGGTGGTTCCCCACTGAAGCCCTCACACGACAGGGGAGGGGAGAGATGACCCACCAGAGCCCGGCAGACCCTCCCTCACAACACTGGGTTGCGCTCACCATCTGGTGGCTGTGCCGCCACCTCACTAGACAGAGCACCTGCCTGGCCCACGGACAACAGCCTCCGCATGCCTTCCTGACACCAGACCCTGAGAATCAGACTGCCTTGGGGCTGGAGCAGACATGACGTACACCCCAGGGCAAGTCCCCCTTAGGGGTGACCAGGCTGGCCTCCAGAAGAGGAGCTTACTCCAGCTCGCGATCCGGATGTGGAAGCAACCTTCCTAACAACACTTTTGTGACAATACACGAGATTTTGTGACAATACTTGATTCTTATAAATAATCCAGTGGGCACAGAAAAGTATGCAAAGGAAGAGCAAAGCATCCATCAATACGCCACGCAGGCACTGCTGACCCCTTGGTACACGTCACTGTATTTGGTTGCGAGGGCCACTGTGCAGAGTCCTGCAGACCAGGTGGCTTACATGACACTCGTTATCTTGCAGGTTTAGAGGTCCCATAGTGACCAGTGCTGGTCCCTCCCCAGCTTGCAGGAGTCCGTCTTCTCCCTGCGTCTTCACAGGGTTTTCTCTGTGTTTGTGTCCTGACCTCCTCTCCTTACAAGGCCGATTCATACTGGATTAGGGCCACTCTATGACTTCGCTTAACCTTAATTGTCTCTGTGAAGACCGTCTCTCCAAATTTATCCACATTCTGACGTTCTGGGGCTTAGATGTCCAACAGATGAATTTGGGGAAGGAAAACAATTTAGTCCATAATATTCATATGTACACACATTTTTTTAATAACCCAGAATTGAGACTACCTATAAAGCTTTCTGTCCTATCGGTTTATTCATACCCTGGTCACCTTTTCCTTCTTGATAAAACATTTCTTGGGGCTCTGGGTGGCTCAGTCAGTTAAGCATCTGACTTCGGCTCAGGTCATGATCTTAGTTCATGAGTTTGAGCCCCTCATCAGGCTCACTGGAGCCTGCTTCAGATTCTGTCTCCTTCTCTCTCTGCCCCTCCCCTGCTCACGCTCTGTCTGTCTCTCTCTCCCAAAAATAAATAAACATTAAAAGAGGAAAAGCATTTCTTAGGAAATCAGATTTAAGCCTGCATGGACATCACTGACCCACAACTGGTTGGAACTCCCCTGAAGGCTGGGCATCGGCACCGTCTACAGCTCCTACTGGATCAAACGCCACGGCATGAGTTCCCACACCCCAGTCTCCCCGGCATCTCTCTACTTCCTGCAGACAAGGAGGCACCGGCCTTCCGACAGGCCTTCCAATGAGCACCAAAGTGCTTCCCAGAGAAGTTCCACTGGAAGATTACAGGGTGTCAATCTCACCTCACCTGAAAGCACCGAGTATTAGCCTTAATAATAGTGGCTAATTTGATAGACAAAAATAGAACTGCGTTCTTGGTTCAATTTGCATTTTCATTACTTACAAAGCTACACTTTTAGTTTATTAGTCATTTGTGTTTGAGACTTTGTAACATCTCTGCTTTTTCTAAAAAGCATTTTTAACCATATGTCTGCTTTTTACAAACATTAAGAAGTGGTTCTTAAAGAGAAACACCACACAAAACCCTGGCACGCACCAAGGAGAGAGGCAAGGGCCGCTTTAACAATAGAGGGCAGGCCTCAATGGCCCCAGGGCACGGAGGGAGATACCAATCCAAGCAAACCCTTCAGGTAGGCCCATGGAAGTTGCTGGAATTCTCACACCATGAGGGGTGGCCAGGGAAAACAAGTTACTTGTTTGACCTTTCTTATTCAATTCAACAGTAGGGGACTTTTAATCAAATATGTCAATATGTACTAATTAACCCTGCTTGGGGCAAATCAAAATTAACACACCACCTCAATAATAAACCAGAAAGCCATAATTGGTATTTTAATTTTTGTAAGTAATGTAGCACCTAACACTACACTGAATATTGTATCACCGCCACATAATTACACCACAATATATTCCACAGTGCATCCTCCACACCCTTATTAGACTCATAAAATATGCTTCCAAAACAAGAAAAAATAGCTGTCAAGAACTGCATCTTATTATTCAACTATTAGGCTTTCTTAATCATCAATCAGTTTAATTGCCCCTGGCATGGGTTATAAATAACATTTTGTGGTTCAATAAAATACTACAAGTATAACCCCTTCGAAACTCTTCCTTGGTTATTCCAGAATGCTCTACTTACCCTTCCCTGGGGCTCAGTCATCCCCATCTCACATGGATAGAACATTCTGAAACATGTTTCTAACTTATGCAAAAATTATTCAGGAGTTGCTGTATTCGTTATTTTCAATGAGATCTGCAATGTAGATGATCCACCTCAGTCCTGTCCAGCCAGTCAGCTGAATGCAGACATTAATACCTAACCCGGTCCAGCTGCTGTGGCCTGTCCCCTCCTCCAATCCCCTAGCTTGGCGCCCCATGCTCCCCCTCTCCACCCCAAGACTGGGGCTGCAGCAGGTACAGAGACAGGGGCTTCCCTTCAAGGGACTTAGAAGTGAGAGATGACTGAGACAAAAGGCAAGACTTAACTACTGACCATGCTATTTTCCCTTCATCATCAATCATGACCCAGATGCCATGCGCTGGGCTGCACGCGGCCAGAGAGCCATCCATCTTCAACAACCCTACCTGCTCGGTGTTGGTGACATCCGGCAGTGAGGGGACAGGACTCAGCAAGCCTGGGGGACTCACTGAATGCCCCACTGTCTACTAAACACATCCACACAAGCCTGGTCTTCTCCTTTGGAAAATCTCTATCACTACTGTCATCCAGTAATCGTGTAGCTATCTATGTTCGTGTGGGTCTTGCCTAATAAAGTGCAGGATCCCAAAGACCTGGGGAGGGACAGCCTGCACAAAGTCACTGAACAGGTGCCCTACGTACACTGGCTGCAGGCTGGATGGACAGAGAGGCAACCAGACCGCTGGCCTCCGAGAAGGGAGGCTTAGGCAGGCTTCATGGAGGAGGGAGCCCACAGATTCAGGCCTTGAATGATAAACAGGCAGAGTTTTTAAGGTATGTGCTCCCAACCAACTGATTTCCCGAGAAGTTACTGTCCCATAGCTTCCCTGGGACCCCACAAGGAAACCCCAGACACCAGCAACAACCCCCACGCAGGGACCCCAGGGCTCACGGGTGCCACTTGTCTGCCTCACGCCTTTTCCCTCCTCTGCCAAGGCCCTCCTTGGACGGCTGCCCTGCCCACCACTCACAGCCCCAGAGTAAGCACACTGCCTCCCCGGTAGTGAAGGACGACCATGAAATCTGCTTGCAGACACTGGGGTACTGGGAGCTCCCCAAGAACCAGGGCCCCAGGCCCAGTGTGGTGCTCAGCCCAGGGAAAGCACTTAAAAATGTTTGTGGAGGAGACAGGCACACAGGAGCACAGATGAAAACATCAAATGCTTACCCAGGGCTTTATGGTTTATAAAGTATTTCCTATTAAATGAGGTCCATGGGGTTTTGTTGTTTTTTAATATAGATGATTCTAGGAAGTAAGGTTTTAATCAAAGGAAGTACACTTCACAGGAGCCCTGAGGTTGGTATGACCACGAAGCAGGTTCTCAGAACCGCAGGCAGAAGGTACGAGGCAGGAGGAAGGTGGGGGCCCGCCCATGGTCACTGCTCTGGGGTAGCAGCACTCTGTATCTGAGTAAGGAACCACAGAAAGCCACTCAGTGAGCTCTGAAATGACGCTGCTAGGGCCATGCTCCAGAAAGGCAAGCACAGCAGGAGGAGCCGATCAGAGGATGTTGCCTGAGGCAGGACACTGGGGTGTGCACTGTAAGCTGCAACTCTAGGCCGTGAATGGGGAAACCGATGTGGTTTGAGCAAACACTCAATTCACCGATTCAACTGATGTGCCCTGAACAAAGCCCAACAAAGAGACCCTCCATGGGCTGACTGCAGCGCCAGGCGCTATGCAGCTGATGTGCCACAGGCCACACAACTTAATCTTAACCCAGAGCAAATGGCAGGCAGCCAGCCACCCTCACCCATTTTACAGGTGAAAAGGTAAACCCAGCAAGGCCACAGGACACACACAAAGTCACAGAGCCTGTGAAAAGCTAAGCGGGAATGCAGCATAGGCCCATCTCCCACACTGCAATGCCCTAGCACATCTGAGAATGGAAATGGCATTTTACCCAGATGCGGATGAGCTCAGTCTGCTCCTCAAGCTTCTGCATGGTCTGAATGGAGTGCTCTGGTTAGGATTCAGGCTCTGGGGTCAGGCAGCCAGGCCCCGTGCCTCTTGGAAGCAGCTGTGAGCAGACCTGTTCATCTCCACAACCCTCGGCTTCTTTCCTATAACCTTTACTGCCATCAGCAACACCTCCCTGTCGGAGGGGTTGGGGAGAAATGCACAAGAAGTCATGGGAAACAAAGCACCCGATCCAAGTAAGCACTCGATAAATGTTCTCACTGGCACTGGCTAATTCCAGAGGGTTCTATGAATTTCTAGCAAGTGGAACAAAAAATGTGAATTACAGCAGATTTCCCACAGAAACTATGCAGGACAAAAGACAATGGAATGACATCATTATAGTAGGGAAAGAAAAAATCGTCCATCCAAAATTCTACTTAGTTAAAACATCTGTCACAAAGAGAAATAATACTTTTTCACACAAACAAAAGCCACAGTATAAGAAGGGCTAAAGAAAGTTCTTCTGGAAAAAAACATGATACAAGGTAGAAATAAAGAGCTACACAAAGACATGAAGAAGACGGGTAATGACAAAGACGGGGGTAAATGAAAACAGGTATTTGTCCAGCCTTACAACCTACTTGAAGAGAATTAACAACGGGCACACCACACACACAGATCTGGGTTTGGGAGGCTGCTCCAGTCGGAGGAGCCGGGCCCCTGGGAGGACCAGCACACACACACACAGAGGGGCCCTGGCACCAACAGAAAGGGCACCCAGTGGCCAAACCTGAAATAGTGTGAGCAATTGGGATGCCCGGGGGACTCAGTCGGTTGAGCATCTGACTTCAGCTCAGGTCATGATCTCACGGCTTGTGAGTTCGAGTCCTACATTGGGCTCTGTGCTCACAGAGCCTGCTTCAGATCTTATGTCCTCCTCTCTGTCTGCTCTGCTCGTGCTCTCTCTCTCTCTGTCAAAAATAAACATTCAAAAAACAAGTATGAGCAACAGAATGGCATAGTACTGGACTATACAAACGTAAAACAAGAATCTATGAGTCCAGACTGATGTAAATGTTGAACCAATTAACAAATGGGGGAAAAAAACAAATCTCTCTTGCAGAAGAACTCTAAATAACTTATGTAGACATTGTACCCTCAAGGACTTGGAGGAGGACATGTGGGTGCATTGTGACCTACTGCTAGAGGGGACAGGAGGGAAGGGGAGGAAGGAAGTGTAACTTTTCCATGGAGAACCTGACAAACACACTTCAGCCAGGCAAGCAAGGTCGACACCAAGAGCGATAAATCATGTTGATAGCATGTGCCCTTGACGGGATGGGATGAGAAGGCCACTTTCCTTCTGTGTCATTCCACCCAAAAACCCATAACCCCAGTCTAATCACAAGAAAAGCATCAGACAAACCCAAATATAGGGACATTGTACACAATACTTGGCAAGTACTCAAACTGCCAAAGTCACTAGAAATCAAGAAAATCTGAAAAACTGTCCCAGGCTAGAGGAGCCTGAGGAGACATGACAATCAGATGTCACGTGATTTCCCGGATGGGCTCCTGGAACAGAAAACGACATGAGAAAAAAACCAAGGAAATCTAAATATAGGTCATCATAATTTCCCAATATTGGCTCTTTAGCTGAGACAAATGTTCTCTGGTACGACATGAACAGCAGGGTCTATGGGCAGAGGGAACTCTCAGACTATTTTTTACACTTTTCTACAACTCAAAAACTGCTCTAAAATCTAAAGTTTGTGTAAAAAACAAAATGATAACTCCCACAATCGAACTCTATGACAGCGGTCCATATACACACGAGCCCTGTGGGGCAGGAGACAGGAAACAGGTGCACTATGCTGTGAAGTTTCACACCGTATGTCAAGTGGTAAAGTATTATTGGAAGCTAGGCTGTGACAGGTTAAAAACATGTACTGTAAACCCTAGAACAAGCTGTAAAAAGTAAAAAAAAAAAATTAAAAACACATGTAAGTAAAGAGCCAATCCAGGAGATAATACAGACTTGTAAAAAGAACTCAATTAATCTAAAGGAAGGCACGAGAAGGGAGCCCTGTGTCAGGCCAGCCATCCCACTGCATCTGGGCCTCTGGCTGT
The DNA here is from genome assembly GCF_022837055.1 of Prionailurus viverrinus. NCBI lineage: Eukaryota > Metazoa > Chordata > Mammalia > Carnivora > Felidae > Prionailurus > Prionailurus viverrinus. The sequence goes on along the minus strand of NC_062561.1, from coordinate 89,226,435 downwards.
GGGACTAAGACAGTGTGACCCACAGGGCCTGGGGGCCTCCCTGACACCCTTGGTCCCAGGCAGTGCCCTGAGGGCAACAGCACTATGGAGAAGGAGAGTGCACCCGGGGTGCGGGTGGTGCTGCACATGGGAGCTGTCCCCACCTGGGTCCTTCAGTGCCCAGGGGGCACTGTCACAGCCAGTCCAGGAAGCTGGCAGGGGCGGTGTATCAGCGGGAGGGGTCGGGGTGACAACCTGACGACCTCAGGGACAGTCCTGGAGGCCGTGTAACTGGGAGCAGTGGGGGCTACTGAGGCAGGTCATGCCCCTTCCCACAGGATGAAAGCTTGCCTTGGGAACATGGGCCAGGACAAGCTGCTGAGAAGCCAGGCCAGAGGCAGGGTGACAGGTAAGGAGAGGGTCCCGATCCAGCAGTCAGATCAGGATGGGCAAGACCCGGACAGTATGAGGGGGAAGGGAAAGAGCAGGGCAGGACCCCTCTGAGGTGTCCAAATGGGGCACGGGACAGCTGCTTGGAGCCAAAGGACACCGGTGGGTAGCAGGTGTGGGACAGCATGCTGCATCAGCCCCAAGGGCACACCGCAACTCCTGCACACCCGCAGGGCACATCCAAGGTGGGGTTCCCAACGTCTCCCCAAAGCCAGAGCCTCTCCCCGACCACCTTCTCTGAAGCAGCGATACCATCCATCCCGTGAGTGCGGGGAACCGTGGGGTCATCTGCAACCACATCCTCTCTTACCTTCATCCCACCTCCCAGCAAACCCTTTCAGGTCGACCTCCAAACCAGTCAAATCCAACCACCGTGCTCTGAGCTGGCACCTGAGTGAACTCCCTGACCTTGCTGTTCTCCCCAGACCCACTGGGTTCCCCTCCTCCCTCATCATGGAGGATCCACCCAGCTCCTCCCTTTTCCCCTGGTCACAGGAGATCCACACAGCTCCTCCCTTGTTACAGAGGAAGTCACGTTTACATTCTTTTAGAACCCGCTCTCTTCCGGATCAAAATCCAACACCCTTCTAATGGCTCACACATACCACAGGACCTGGGCCATCACGGCTTGGCAATCACTTCTCTGGCCACACGGGCCTCCGTGTAGGCCCTCAGGCCGGCTGGGCCACCTCAGAATCGTCACTGTTGCTCCGAACAGCAGATGAGAACTGACTCACTTAGAGACCATGCTTTATGAAGAGACCTATCCTTCCCTCTCACTGAGGTCCGAGATGGGCCAGGGAAGAGTCCTTGGTGTCACGGCTCCCATGTCGTGCTCCCTGCAGGGCACCTGCTCCCTTGGTGAACTGTGGACAAACTGCTCACCATGCCCAGTCTCACATGCTTACGTACACTTGCTGGTGTCTGTCTGTTGGCCCAGCACATCAGGTTGAATCTGTGCGAGGGAAGCACGTCTGTGATGTGTATCTCCCAGATGTTCTGACTTCCAGAACCCATCTGCAGGCCTTCGTTCAGCAGTGTTTGCAAGACAGAAGTGTTTCTGGGGAGAAAGGAGTCTTTCCCTGTCTCATGGGGTTTCCCGGTGGCAGGGATGGGCTCAGTTTAAATGACGGTTCTTCCTTTCTTCTTGAGAAGTTGTAGCTTCTGACCCACAGGGACACAGGCCATGGGGAGGAGATGTCCTCTGTACCATATCAAAGGAGTTCCAAGCCAAGTGACTACCGCCACAGAGAAGACTCACACACGTTGTGTGGGCTGGCACGCAGTGGGAGGTGGATGTCTGGCCAGGGGCCCACAGCTGTGACCAAGGCTGATGGAGGTGGCCCTGTCCCACAGAGAGGAGCGTGTGGACGACAAACTGTGAGTGGCAAGACCAAGCATGGGGACTCCTGCAGAGTCTACTTGGGAGCACAAAGGACGCTGACAGGCAGCTACTCCAGAGGTCTTTAGAGACAACCTGCTCCTGTTTCCTTATGGAAGTCTTCTTCTGGAACGGAACCAACCACACAGGAAGCAAAGATGGCATCTGCCTTGTCAATTTCAGGGTTAAATTATAAAGAGAAGCTCTTCTGCTGAAAAAGCTTTGATTTCTTGTTCCCCCTTTCACCTACACTGTTTTATTTGAAGATGAGCACTTCGTTACTTCTATTTCCATGGTATCACTGCTCTCTCTCATTGGTGCTGGAGCTCCAGCCCCTCCTCCTCGCAGCCCTCCACAGGCATGTTTCCTAGACAACCCGCAGTGGCTCCAAACACCTTGCCTGTGCAAGATACAAAGAGCATCCCTCTCCCATAGCTGGCACTTAAGGGCAAGTTTATCAGGTGAGAGCAGGAGTCTGAAGCTCCGGTAATTTTTCTGGGTCTGTCTTGAGGAGAAAGATCTAAGCAAGCAGGTCCCCCAACTTAGCAACAGAATGGAAGGCAGTGGTGGAACCGCCAGAGAGAACAGCCACGCTGTTGAACAGGCTGAGAATGCAGAGGGTCACATGTTTTCATGACCTCTGGCCGTGTTCCCTGGGCAGGAGGCCCCGGCCACCCCCAAGCCCAACACAGGTAAATCTATATGCCTCAGATGTAGATACAGAGAGACGGGGAGGGGTAGAGGGAGAGAGGGGAGAGAGAGAGCTGCACACAACATGGCTGGAGTCAACGTCTGAAGAAAACCAGGAGATGCAACATAACGGACAGACAGGTGGACAAGTGGTGAATGACAGACACGGCTTCCACAAGGCCCTGAAATGTGCTAACACTCAGTCACTGTGATGAGGATGCTGTGACCTGGAGGCCTGCCTGTGCACTGCCTGTAGCCACCTGGATAAATGCACCCACTCATGCCCTTTCTTCCCCACCTGTAAGGTGAGGTCAGGGAAGCAACTGATCCCAGAGACCCCTGCTGTCCCCCGGTAACACACGCAGCTTCTTAAAGGAGGGCCATGCCTGTGAGAGCCACAGCACACTGAGGACCACAACCTTGGACAGCATTTGTGGTCCAAACTCGCGCACCTAAGCCCAGCATAACCAAGGAGGGTCCATGGACCACATCCATAGAGCACTACGACCCCAGGAGAATGGATAGTCTGGGGAAAGCCAGCTGATATGGTGAGTGAACCCCTCTTAAACTGGGTACTAATCAGCATCCCCTACAGAAAGTCAACTCACTGGGCAGAGGCAGACACCCACAGAGGGCATGCAGCAGGGACCCAGTGCCCAGCAGCACCCTTAACTTGGTGCATGAGTCCCTTAACCTGGCAGGTCACACCACCTCATCCGCACAGCACAGACGGCCCCACAGCGCCTACAGACCTTGGGCCTGAAGTGCTTTGACAAAGACCCACTCCTCCTGGGGAAGGCCACTGTTTCACACAGACCCCAGAACAGGATGACACAGCTGGATGGCGCCAGACATGCACCGCTCAGGAGGGAGAACTGGGGCCACATCAAACGCCAACCTAAGAGCAGGGGTGTGATCACACCTCAGGAAAGCCTCAGGGACCACCACACATGGTCTTCCTGACCCAGCCCCACCTGCTGATGTGAAGGCAAAGCTGGAGAGGAGACCCAGGACTCGTTCTTGGTGCTGTGCTCTTGGGGATAAAGTGGTACAGGGCACAGACTGCATGAAACACCTTCGTCCCAAATGAAAACCACCTGTGAAACCTCATAACACCACAAGGGCCTGTGCCCGCCGTCCAAGAGGCCCTTCCTGGGCAGCACTGAGCGCTTTGCGGGCCAGCACAGTGAGGCGGACCTTTGTCCCTGCCATCCTAATGCTATCATCTGCTCTCCACCAGACTTCCTGACTGCAAAGCTCCCATTTGCAGAGGGTCCTCAGGTCCCCAGGGCCTGACTGAGCCATAGACAGGGTGGGAGACTTCTAGGCCCCAGCACGTCAGGGACACTGTCTCCCCAGCCCCTCACTGACCACACTCAGTCTTGGGGTAGGGAAAATCTGTATGTTCTGGCCGCTCCCTCTTCCACCTGGCACACTCTTTGCAGGTCAGGATGGGAATGTTTGGGGCAAAGCGTGTCCACAACATGGTGGGCTGAGCAGGCACCCACCACACAGGCTTGGCCACAAAAGCAGCTTCTACAGTGCACTCGAGGATGTTGTTGGCCTAGGACAGAGGAAATGAACCTCAATGCCTCAACACAGTGGGTTGGTAAAATCAACAAAAACACGCCTTCCCTTATTTTCGGAAGCCGTGTCCACACCTCTGAGGGGTGACTGAGAGCCTAAGGTCAGACGTTAGGCAGTGAACAACACTGCCCTTCAAACCAGGGCTGGAACTGCATGGGACAGTGGTGTGGCTTTGACCAGGGACAAAAATTATTCTGAAGTACTTTAGGTCACAGTTCTGCTGTACTCAACAGAAAAACAAATCTAATGCAACATGTTGAAAACAGTCAGCACAAAGAAGCAGCTCACTGCAACCAGGTCTGAGCTGCAGGAGTGTGGACAAGTTACTTACCTCCTCAGTGCCTCAGTCCCTCCTGCTGAAGGCCAGAACCCCTGAGCCCAGCAGGAGGGCAGGAACCACCCCTGCAAGTGAGGAGCCAGAATGTCATCCATAAAGAGTGTGCGTTGGCAGAGGGAACCCCTATGAACTCTGTCCCCACGCAGGCCCGCAGAGGAGACAGAGGAAGAGACCAGAGCCCAGGACTCAGCCCAGGTGGTCTGGAGTCTCTGGTCTCAGATGTCCTGTTGCACCTCTCCCCAGAAGAGAGAAATACCCTCAGGGAAGCAGGAGACAGGCTGGGTGTGGATGCCAGCTCTGAGCATCAGATGAAGACCCTTATCAACTGAATCTCTTCATGCCTCGCTTTGCAGATTTGAAACCTGGGGATAGCAGCACTGACGTGAGGAGGAGTGAGACAGTATAAGGAAAGGTCTGTAAAAGTTCCTGGCATGGGGCACCTGGGTAGTTCAACAGCTTGAATGTTCAACTCTTGATCTCAGCTCAGATCTTTTTTTTTTTTTTTAATGTTTATGTTTGAGAGAGAGAGAGACAGAGCGAGCAGGGGAGGGGCAGAGAGAGAGGAAGACACAGAATCTGAAGCAGGCTCCAGGCTCTGAGCTGTTAGCACAGAGCCTGATGCGGGGCTCCAACCACAAGATCATGACCTGAGGGAAAGTCAGACACTCAACTGACTGACCACCCAGGCGTCCCTCAGCTCAGGTCTTGATCTCAGTGTCGAGAGTTCAAGCCCCTCACTGGGCTCTGCGGTGGGTGTGAGGCCTACTTAAAAAGAAAAGTTCCTGGAGCAAAGTAAGTGCCAAGTAAAAGTTAGCCCCCATCGCCACTGTGGCCACCATCAAAACTAGTGCCACCTCTGTTTCTCAGTAACTACTGAACAACTGAATACAGTAAAGGACCAATGATCCCTTCTGAAATGAAACTACCTAAGAGTAAAGGCCCCGGCTCACACGTCTCAGTACCGAGATCTGACTGCCGGGAGGGATTTCATGGGAGTCTATGGAATTGACTGAAATCGCAAGGAGACCAGAAGACAGGGACTAAAGTCACAGCCAACCCGTGGATTCTGAGGACACTTAGCTGCTGGAAGCGTGAGGCTATAAAGTTAGACAAGGTGGCTTCTCCCTCCGAAGCTGTCTGATAGCCAGCCTCAGGCACAAGATGACAGAAATAATCTTTTCTATGCAAATGTATATCTTCATCTTAAAAAATCAACCTATATTTTCAGTTTTGGGGATTTAGAAAATAAATCAAATTTTTGTATCCATCTGAGATATGTTTTCCTTAAAAAAAAAGTAATAATAATGAAAAAGAAGGTATTTCAATTTTATAAAATCTGAGACCAATTCCTGAAAGTTGTAAGGTTAAAAAGCATGGAATGAAAAAAGTTGGCTTAGGGGCGCCTGGGTGGCTCACTTGCGTAAGCATCTGACTCTTGATTTCAGCTCAGGTCAGGATCTCAGGGTTTGTGGGTCGGAGCCCCCTGTTGGGCTCTCTGTGGACAGTGCAGAGTCTGCTTGGGATTCTCTTTCTTGGTCTCCCTACAGCTCCCCTGCTCTCTCTCTCTCTCTCTCAAAATAAATAAATATTAAAAAAGAAAGAAAAGAAAAAAGTTTCTTTAAAAACCAAAAAGAGCACAGAGTACATAGACTTTAACACTAGTGAAAGAATTTAAATTTTAAAAATATTTTTAAATGAATCCAATCAGCATCATATGGCCACTTTATAAACTCAGCACATGAGGCACACCTGGGTGGCTCAGTTGGTTAAGTGGCTGACTTCTGCTCAGGTCATGATCTCACGGTTTGTGGCAAGCCAGGCATTGGGCTCTGTGCTGACAGCTCGGAGCCTGGAGCCTGCTTTGGTTTCTGTGTCTCCCTCTCTCTCTCTGCCCCTCCCCTGCTTGCACTTTCTGTTTCTCTGTCTCTCAAAAATAAATTTAAAAAAACATTAAAAAATGTTTTTAATGAGCACATGAAAAGGCACTCTAGTCACCAGGGAAATACAAATCAAAAGCACAAGCCACCCCTCGGGCCTGCTGGCACAGTGGTAATGGAAAAGACAGACACTAACAAGTGCGGGTGAGGACTGCTGGGGGAGCACGAAGGGCTCCGATCTGGTTGCAAACCAGCCTGGCAGCACCCTCCTTACATGCACAGCCGCCATGGGACCCCACAACAGCACTCCCAGGGATACACCCAAGAGAAGTGAACACGCACGACCACACAATTACTACACACGGTGGCACTACCCGTCACCGCCAAACTGTGGAAACAACCCAAACGTCCCTCAGTTGCTGCATGGACAGAATGTGATCCTACCCATACTGTGAAATATTATTTGGCCTGGCTTTCTGACTCACGCTACAACCTGGATTAACCTCAAACAGATGACCTAGGTCAAAGAGGTCAGTTGCTACAGGCGACATGTACAATTCCAGACATTGTATGAAATGCCCAGACTAGGCAAATCCACAGAGACAGAAAGTAAACTGGAATTTGCTGGGGGCTGGGGGAAGGAGGGCTGGGGACTGACCACTGATGGGCATGAGGGTTTTTTCCTAAGATGTGAAAAGGTCATGGTCACGCAACTCTGTGAATACACTAAAAGCCATTGAATTACACACCTTAAAAGAGACCCAGGTGCCTATGTAGGCAAGTAGGTGGACGGACTGATCAGTCAGTCACCATACCAGACTGCCTATACCAGCAGGGGACAGGAAGAGCTGATTTAGTATCCCCTTTTCAATCCCAGTCCTGCTCCGGTCCTGGCCAGCCAGTGGTGAACTCCATTGTCCCATTCTGATGTCCTTGACAGGTGGAAATTTAAGGCCTCAGCTACAAGACAACTTTGTTCTGAGCCGGTCTGTGTTCAAGGAGATTCACTGCAAAGCTGTGTCACCTGCAGAGAAAACACAAAGCAGCTCCCATGCCCGGCTAAGGGCTGTGGGGCTGATGACAGGTGGCCCACCACCGCCAGCTCTGGTGTGGGGGGCGACGAGGCTCATTAGTTGCATGGAGACAGCGGCCCATGGGGAGGCTGGGAGGCTGGCCTCCGCCGGAAGTGAGGCAGGCAGCTCCCCTCGAGTACGTCTCTCTCCTCCTAATTACAGTCAGCTCCCTCCTCCTACCTAATTCCTTTGCTCTGACACCTGCAGACGTCCTCTGGCTTCTGTTCAACGCCACTCTCCTGGCAACGTCAGAACGCATGCTCGCCTTCTGTGTGGTCCCAGAAGCACAAAGCTTTCCCACCCTGCGGTTCTGGGTGAACGTACCTCTTTGTGCACGCTCTGTCTGTATTTTCATCAACCAACAGACACCTAATCTTCATAATGAAATGAATTTGTCTCATGTTCAGCCCCAAAATAGACTTACCAATGACAGATACTTCATTTCTTCCTCATATTTCCATTGCCCTTAAGGAAAAGTTTCATAAGTAATTAAATTGATTTTCCTTTCTGCTTGGGACACAGATCTATTCAGGAGCAGCAAGGGGAGAAAAAGCATGATTTGTCGGCGAGGATGCCCCCGGGAGGCTGAAGGGCCGAGTGCTCACAGTAAGCCTCTGCAGACGGGGAGCCAAGTGTGCCCCGTCTGTCTTCCTAATTGACATGTGCTGTATACATGGCATCCAGAAGGGTTTCGTGGGCGCTTTCTGGATCCAAAAAGACTCTTAAATATTAATATCACTTGAATCCTTCTTGAATACTATTCAATTCCTATTATTGAAGCCCGACCTTAGATGCCTGACATTAATGGCATTGCCAGGCAGCCACGAGTGTAAGCAGAGTAACCATTTCTAATTACCCACAAGAGAGTCCCTGAAACTCCCCAAAGAAACCAGCAGCGGTGGGGATGTTTGGGGCCTTCAGAAGTCAGTAAGACATCTTTATAAAGAACGAGGAAAGAAACACCTCAAAACAAATTTAAAACAAAGCTGGCTCCATTGCTGATATTTAATGTGACCAGCATCCAGAGCAGCCTGATTTCCAAATGCAAAAGGGAAGAATGAAAGATTTGCGGTATCCCTGACTCCTCCCAGGCCTGGAGTCCAACCTGCTGAAAGGCGCCATGACCTTGGCCAGTTGTCTTCACTTAATGAGTCTGGCTCTCCCGGCTGGAACACGGAATCCTTTTCCAGACTGAATCCACATACCACACTGGGCACAGCCCCTGACATGCCTGGAGTGGGTATTCCTGCTGAAACAATCCTAAGGTCTCCTTTTTCTTCCAGGGAGTGGGAAGAAGAGGGAGAAAGGGCTGACCATCCAGGTCTGGGTTTTGTAAGTTAACTTAGCACAACATCAGTGTTTAACTGTGAAGAATCAGCTGGCTATCTGCAAAGCACACACAAGCCCCAACCCTACAGGAAGTAGCCCGTCTGCAGAGGACCACCCACCTGGGTCCCCCAAAGCCAAAAGGGTCACCAGCTCTGACCTGAGTTCAGGAAGGCGACACAATCCCTCTCTGCCACTCACCGTCTTAGAAACAAGAACTGGGGGTCACCACTGCCTTCAGGAGCCTAGCCACATCAGAGGCCATGCAGAGACACCCCTCAAGTCCATATGACACTGACCTGCAGTGACGCTAAGTCCACATTTCCAGAAGGCTCTTGGACACCCCAGGGGACCCCATGGAGACTACTCACTAGACCCTCCAGGAACCCACAGCGTATCAGGAAACGTACCCATCATTCGTCATCTGAGTCCAATAGACCCTCTTCATTTTTCTGTATTGTTGAGTCCTTTTACAGAGAATTCACAGAATTAAAAAAAGAGGGAGGGGAAAGACCTTTGTATGATTCTTAACATGGTGCTAAACACAGGACGTCCAACTCTCCCCACACTTTCCTAGCTGTGAAATAGGCAACCTCCCCCGCAAGCAGCAACTCTTCACCCTGGTCAGGCCTGGGGCAGTCACGCTGGTATCGGAAACACTGGTGACGACGTCCAGACTCTTCCCCCGCGGTGCCTCACTCGTCAGAACTCATGCTTCTTCCTGCTCTTACCCTGTGGAAACACCACCATGGCTCCAGGTCCCACCGTCTTCTCCCACATGTTCTGACATGTCCCGGCTTCTGGTTCTTTCATTTGCTTTGTTCAAACCCAATCAGAACCTGAGATTTCAAATGCATCTCCAAAAGGTTTTCCCGGATTGTTGCCTGTAGTTCTTGTATTTGTTTTCAACATTCAATACTTTTGAAATTGTTGTGGCTTTCAATTTTGTTGAAGAAGACACCACCACATTCTTTGCTGCACAATTGCCAAGAATTTTCACTTTTGACTTATGGACACCAAGTGAGTAGACTGATCAGCCAGTGATTTTCTGCATTTACATGGCTTCTTCTTCCCCCTTCCAATCACCTCAGTTTGTCAGTGACATCCAAGTGTGATCCACAGATCATGGAAAATAGAATACGGACATATCTTTTTAGCAGGAGGGACTGTCCTCATACTCGCCACAGATTATTATGTGATGAAGTCCTTCCTGCTGAATGACTAACTGGACGAGAAAGCATGCTTCCTTCATGTCATGAGAATTCTACCATCAGCTCACTGACGCCTGCACCTGAGAGGCAATCACTGAACGTGGCCGGGAAATCTAGACGGTGCTCTCCGCCTTTCTGCACCCAACCTCCAATTCCCAGCACAGAGGGAAGGGTCTTCCTCTGCCACCTTGCTCTTCATCATGAAGGTGGAATACAAATAATTCTAAATGCGCTACGTGCAGAGGCGTCTGGGGGGCTCAGTCGGTTAAGCGTCCAATGGGTCACCATGCCAGGACACATCCAACAACAGAGTCCTACCCAGCAGCATTGTGTGACAATGTGGACAAGCATCTAAGCACTAAGAGAAGGCACTCACGAAGTCTGGAATTTGGAATTTGTGTGATTCTGTTTGCATGCAATTCTTTTTTTTTTCAATATATGAAATTTATTGTCAAATTGGTTTCCATACAACACCCAGTGCTCATCCCAAAAGGTGCCCTCCAATACCCATCACCCACCCTCCGCACCCTCCCACCCCCCATCAACCCGCAGTTTGTTCTCAGTTTTTAAGAGTCTTATGCTTTGGCTCTCTCCCACTCTAACCTCTTTTTTTTTTCCTTCCCCTCCCCCATGGGTTTCTGTTAAGTTTCTCAGGATCCACATAAGAGTGAAAACATATGGTATCTGTCTTTCTCTGTATGGCTTATTTCACTTAGCATCACACTCTCCAGTTCCATCCACGTTGCTACAAAGGGCCATATTTCGTTCTTTCTTATTGCCATGTAGTACTCCATTGTGTATATAAACCACAATTTCTTTATCCATTCATCAGTTGATGGACATTTAGGCTCTTTCCATAATTTGGCTATTGTTGAGAGTGCTGCTATAAACATTGGGGTACAAGTGCCCCTATGCATCAGTACTCCTGTATCCCTTGGGTAAATTCCTAGCAGTGCTATTGCTGGGTCATAGGGTAGATCTATTTTTAACTTTCTGAGGAACCTCCACACTGTTGTCCAGAGTGGCTGCACCAATTTGCATTCCCACCAACAGTGCAAGAGGGTTCCCATTTCTCCACATCCTCTCCAGCATCTATAGTCTCCTGATTTGTTCATTTTGGCCACTCTGACTGGCGTGAGGTGATATCTGAGTGTGGTTTTGATTTGTATCTCCCTGATGAGGAGCGACGTTGAGCATCTTTTCATGTGCCTGTTGGCCATCTGGATGTCTCCTTTAGAGAAGTGTCTATTCATGTTTTCTGCCCATTTCTTCACTGAGTTATTTGTTTTTTGGGTGTGGAGTTTGGTGAGCTCTTTATAGATTTTGGATACTAGCCCTTTGTCCGATATGTCATTTGCAAATATCTTTTCCCATTCCGTTGGTTGCCTTTTAGTTTTGTTGGTTGTTTCCTTTGCTGTGCAGAAGCTTTTTATCTTCATAAGGTCTCAGTAATTCACTTTTGCTTCTAATTCCCTTGCCTTTGGGGATGTGTCAAGTAAGAGATTGCTACGGCTGAGGTCAGAGAGGTCTTTTCCTGCTTTCTCCTCTAAGGTTTTGATGGTTTCCTGTCTGACATTCAGGTCCTTTATCCATTTTGAGTTTATTTTTGTGAATGGTGTGAGAAAGTGGTCTAGTTTCCACCTTCTGCATGTTGCTGTCCAGTTCTCCCAGCACCATTTGTTAAAGAGACTGTCTTTTTTCCATTGGATGTTCTTTCCTGCTTTGTCAAAGATTAGTTGGCCATACGTTAATGGGTCTAGTTCTGGGGTTTCTATTCTATTCCATTGATCTAGGTGTCTGTTTTCGTGCCAATACCATGCTGTCTTGATGATGACAGCTTTGTAGTGGAGGCTAAAGACTGGGATTGTGATGCTTCCTGCTTTGGGCTTCTTCTTCAAAATTACTTTGGCTATTCAGGGCCTTTTGTGGTTCCATATGAATTTTAGGATTGCTTGTTCTAGTTTTGAGAAGAATGCTGGTGCAATTTTGATTGGGATTGCACTGAATGTGTAGATAGCTTTGGGTAGTATTGACATTTTGACAATATTTATTCTTCCAATCCATGAGCAGGGAATGTCTTTCCATTTCTTTATATCTTCTTCAATTGCCTTCATAAGCTTTCTGTAGTTTTCAGCATACAAATCTTTTACATCTTTGGTTAGATTTATTCCTAGGTATTTTATGCTTCTTGGTGCAATTGTGAATGGGATCAGTTTCTTTATTTGTCTTTCTGTTGCTTCATTGTTAGTGTATAAGAATGCAACTGATTTCTGTACATTGATTTTGTATCCTGCAACTTTGCTGAATTCATGTATCAGTTCTAGTAGAGTTTTGGTGGAGTCTATCAGATTTTCCATGTGTAATGTCATGTCATCTGCAAAAAGTGAAAGCTTGACTTCATCTTTGCCAATTTTGATGCCTTTGATTTCCTTTTGTTGTCTGATTGCTGATGCTAGCACTTCCAACACTATGTTAAACAACAGCGGTGAGAGTGGGCATCCCTGTCGTGTTCCTGATCTCAGGGATAAAGCTCTCAGTTTTTCTCCATTGAGGATGATGTTAGCTGTGGGCTTTTAATAAATGGCTTTTATGATGTTTAAGTATGTTCCTTCTATCCCGACTTTCTCGAGGGTTTTTATTAAGAAAGGGTGCTGAATTTTGTTAAAGGCCTTTTCTACATCGATTGACAGGATCATATGGTTCTTATCTTTTCTTTTATTAATGTGATGTATGACGTTGATTGATTTGCGAATGTTGAACCAGCCCTGCATCCCAGGAATGAATCCCACATGATCATGGTGAATAATCCTTTTTATATGCTGTTGAATTTGATTTGCTAGTATCTTATTGAGAAGTTTGCATCCATATTCTTCAGGGATATTGGCCTGTAGTTCTCTGTTTTTACTGGGTCTCTGTCTGGTTTAGGAATCAAAGTAATACTGGCTTCATAGAATGGGTCTGGAAGTTTTCCTTCCCTTTCTATTTCTTGGAATAGCTTGAGAAGGATAGGTATTATCTCTGCTTTAAACGTCTGGTAGAACTCCCCTGGGAAGCCATCTGGTCCTGGACTCTTATTTTTTGGGAGATTTTTGATAACCGATTCAATTTCTTCGCTGGTTATGGGTCTGTTCAAGCTTTCTATTTCCTCCTGATTGAGTTTTGGAAAAGTGTGGGTGTTTAGGAATTTGTCCATTTCTTCCAGGTTGTCCCTGTTGGCATATAATTTTTCATAGTATTCCCTGATAATTGTTTGTATCTCTGAGGGATTGGTTGTAATAATTCCATTTTCATTCATGATTTTATCTATTTGGGTCATCTCCCTTTTCTTTTTGAGAAGCCTGGCTAGAGGTTTGTCAATTTTGTTTATTTTTTCAAAAAACCAACTCTTGGTTTCGTTGATCTGCTCTACAGTTTTTTTAGATTCTATATTGTTTATTTCTGCTCTGATCTTTATTATTTCTCTTCTTCTGCTGGGTTTAGGCTGCCTTTGCTGTTCTGCTTCTAGTTCCTTAAGTGTGCTGTTAGATTTTGTATTTGGGATTTTTCTTGTTTCTTGAGATAGGCCTGAATTGCAATGTATTTTCCTCTCAGGACTGCCTTTGCTGCATCCCAGAGCGTTTGGATTGTTTTATTTTCATTTTCGTTTGTTTCCATATATTTTTTAATGTCTTCTCTAATTGCCTGGTTGACCCACCCATTCCTTAGTAGGGTGTTCTTTAACCTCCATGCTTTTGGAGGTTTTCCAGACTTTTTTCTGTGGTTGATTTCAAGCTTCATAGCATTGTGGTCCGAAAGTATGCATGGTATAATTTCAATTCTTGTATACTTATGAAGGGCTGTTTTGTGACCCAGTATATGATCTATCTTGGAGAATGTTCCATGTGCACTCGAGAAGAAAGTATATTCTGTTGCTTTGGGATGCAGAGTCCTAAATATATCTGTCAAGTCCATCTGATCCAATGTCTCATTCAGGGCCCTTGTTTCTTTATTGACTGTGTGTCTAGATGATCTATCCATTTCTGTAAGTGGAGTGTTAAAGTCCCCTGCAATTACCACATTCTTATCAATAAGGTTGCTTATGTTTATGAGTAATTGTTTTGTATATTTGGGGGCTCCGGTATTCGGCCCATGGACATTTATAATTGTTAGCTCTTCCTGATGGAGAGACCCTGTAATTATTATATAATGCCCTTCTTCATCTCTTGTTATAGCCTTTAATTTAAAGTCTAGTTTGTCTGATATAAGTATGGCTACTCCAGCTTTCTTTTGGCTTCCAGTAGCATGATAAATAGTTCTCCATCCCCTCACTCTCAATCTGAAGATGTCCTCAGGTCTCAAATGAGTCTCTTGTAGACAGAAAATAGATGGGTCTTGTTTTTTTATCCATTCTGATACCCTATGTCTTTTGGTTGGTGCATTTAATCCATTTACATTCACTGTTATTATAGAAAGATATGGGTTTGGAGTCATTGTGATGTCTGTATGTTTTATGCTTGTAGTGATGTCTCTGGTACTTTGTCTCACGGGATCCCCCTTAGGATCTCTTGTAGGGTTGGTTTAGTGGTGACGAATTCCTTCGTCAGGTTTGGGATAGACCTTTATCTCTCCTTCTATTCTGAATGACAAACTTGCTGGATAAAAGATTCTTGGTTGCATATTTTTTCTGTTCAACACATTGAAGATCTCGTGCCAATCCTTTCTGGCCTGCCAAGTTTCAAAAGAGAGATCAGTCACGAGTCTTATAGGTCTCCCTTTATATGTTAGAGCACGTTTATCCCTTGCTGATTTCAGAATTTGCTCTTTATCCTTGTATTTTGCTAGTTTCACTATGATATGTCGTGCAGAAGATCGATTCAAGTTACGTCTGAAGGGAGTTCTCTGTGCCTCTTGGATTTCAGTACCTTTTTCCTTCCCCAGTTCAGGGAAGTTCTCAGCTATGATTTCTTCAAGTACCCCTTCAGCACCTTTCCCTCTCTCTTCCTCCTCTGGAATACCAATTATGCGTATATTATTTCTTTTTAGTGTATCACTTAGTTCTCTAATTTTACCCTCATACTCCTGGATTTTTTTATCTCTCTTTTTCTCAGCTTCCTCTTTTTCCATAAGTTTATCTTCTAGTTCACCTATTCTCTCCTCTGCCTCTTCAATCCGAGCTGTGGTCATTTCCATTTTATTTTGCATCTCGTTTAAAGCGTTTTTTCAGCTCCTCCTGACTGTTCCTTAGTCCCTTGATCTCTGTAGGAAGAGATTCTCTGCTGACCTGTATACTGTTTTCAAGCCCAGCGATTAATTTTATGACTATTATTCTAAATTCACTTTCTGTTATATTATTTAAATCCTTTTTGATCAGTTCATTAGCTGTTGTTATTTCCTGGAGATTCTTTTGAGGGGAATTCTTCCGCTTGGTCATTTTGGATAGTCCCTGGAGTGGTACGGACCTGCAGGGCACTTCCCCTGTGCTGTGGTGTATAACTGGAGTTGGTGGGCGGGGTCGCAGTCAGACCTGATGTCTGCCCCCAGCCCACTGCTGGGACCACAGTCAGACTGGTGTGTGCCTTCTCTTACCCTCTCCTAGGGGTGGGATTCACTGTGGGGTGGTGTGGCCCATCTGGGCTACTTGCACACTGCCAGGCTTGTGATGCTGGGGATCTGGCATATTAGCTGGGGTGGGTAGGCAAGGTGCACAGGGGGCAGGAGGGGCAGGCCTAGCTCGCTTCTCCTTTGGTGATCCACTTCAGGAGGGGCCCTGTGGCAGTGGGAGGGAGTCAGACCCGCTGCGGAGGGGTGGCTCTGCAGAAGCACAGCTTTGGGTGTTTGCGCAGAGCAAGCAAGTTCCCTGGCAGTAACTGGTTCCCTTTGGGATTTTGGCTGAGGGATGGGCGGGGGAGATGGCGCTGGCTAGCGCCTTTGTTCCCCGCCAAACTGAGCTCTGTCTTCCGGGGCTCAGCAACTCTCCCTCCCTTTGTCCTCCAGCCTTCCCACTTTCCGAGCAGAGCTGTTAACTTATGACCTCCCAGATGCTAAGTCGCGCTTGCTGTGGGAACACACTCCATCTGGCCCCTCTGCTTTTGCAAACCAGACTCGGGGGCTCTGCTTGGCTGGCAGGCTGCCCCTCCGCCCTGCCTCCCTCCCGCTAGTCCATGCAGCATGCACCGCCTCTCCGACCTTCCTACCCTCTTTCATGGGCCTCTCGTCTGCGCTTGGCTCCAGAGACTCCATTCTGTTAGTCTTCTTGTGGTTTTCTTGGTTATTTAGGCAGATGTAGGTGGAATCTAAGTGATCAGCAGGACGCACGGTGAGCCCAGCATCCTCCTATGCCGCCATCTTCCTATAGATCTCATTTTTATCCCTTTTTAGAAGAAATGTTTTCTGAAGTTTTAAATTATTTTTTGTCACCTATATATTTTTCTGTAACATTAGCAAGTATACAGTTTTATTAATGATGCAAAAAGTATAGTATTGGGACAGAAAACACATTTGGTTATCATAATGCTTGTAGACTTATTTCTTCTATTAAACTGATCATGTTGAAGATCTTTTAATGTTGCATTTGGCTTCAGTTTCAGTATCATTGCTCGGTGTCACTTTTTTTAAATTTTATTTTTTATTTTTTAAAATTTACATCCAAATTAGTTAGCATATAGTGCAATAATGATTTCAGGAGTAGATTCCTTAGTGCCCCTTACCTATTTAGCCCATTCCCCCTCCCACAACCCCTTCTGTAACCCTCAGTTTGTTCTCCATATTTATGAGTCTCTTCTGTTTTGTCCCCCTCCCTGTTTTTATATTATTTTTGTTTCCCTTCCCTTATGTTCATCTCTTTTGTCTCTTGAAGTCCTCATATGAGTGAAGTCATATGAATTTTGTCTTTGTCTGACTAATTTCACTTAGCATAATACCCTCCAGTTTCACCCACGTAGTTGCAAATGGCAAGATTTCATTTTTTGATTGCTGAGTAATACTCCATTGTATATATATATATACCACATATTCTTTATCCATTCATCCATCGATGGACACTTGGGCTCTTTCCATACTTCGGCTATTGTGGATAGTGATGCTATAAACATGTGGGTGCATGTGTCCGTTTGAAACAGCACACCTATATCCCGTGGATAAATGCCCAGTAGTGCAATTGCTTGGTTGTAGAGTAGTTCTATTTTTAGATTTTTGAGGTACCTCCATACTGTTTTCTAGAGTGGCTACACCAGGTTGCATTCCCACCAACAATGCAAAAGAGATCCTCTTTCTCCACATCCTTGCCAACATCCGTTGTTGCCTGAGTTGTTAATGTTAGCCATCTTGACAGGTGTAAGGTGGTATCTCATTGTGGTTTTGATTTGTATTTCTCTGATGATGAGTGATGTTGACCATTTTTTCATGTGTCGGTTGGCCATCTGGATGTCTTCCTTGTAGAAGTGTTTATTCATGTCTTTTGCCCATTTTTTCACTGGATTATTGTTTTTTGGGTGTTGAATTTGATAAGTGATTTATAGATTTTGGATACTAACCCTTTGTCTGATATGTCATTTGCAAATATCTTCTCCCATTCTGTTGGTTGCCTTTTAGTTTTGCTGACTGATTCCTTGGCTGTGCAGAAGCTTTTTATTTTGATGAGGTCCCAGTAGTTCATTTTTGTTTTTGTTTCCCTTGCCTCTGGAGACATGTTGAGTAAGAAGTTGCTGTGGCTAAGGTCAAAGAGGTTTTTGCCTGCTTTCTCCTCGAGGATTTTTATGGCTTCCTGTCTTATATTGAGGTCTTTCATCCCTTTTGAGTTTATTTTTGTGCATGGTGTAAGAAAGTGGTCCAGGTTCATTCTTCTGCATGTCGCTGTCCAGTTTTTCCAGCACCAGTTGCTGAAGAGACTGTCTTTATTCCATTGGATATTCTTTCCTGCTTTGTCAGAGATTAGTTGGCCATAAGTTTGTGGGTCCATTTCTGGGTTCTCTATTCTGTTCCATCAGTGTCACTTTCAATTATAGATACTAGAAACCTATATGTGTTAAGAAGGACAGAAGGATGTCAATATTTTGCATACATATTTTTAATAAAGTCACAGCTTTGTCTTTGAGTCAAGGAATAGTACAATCTTAATTGAGTTTCAGAGTAGGTGTTAATTTTACTATTAGAAAAAATTTCATCCTTAGCTGGAATTGACTTTTCTGATTATAAAATTTATTGTAAGTGCGAAGGCTTGCAATTATTCATTGATGTTATTTACCATATGGGAATATGATAATTTTTACTTTTATATTTCACATTCATTTAATGGGACTCCGAAAAGAAATTTCTTTTTTTTCAAACTCTGAAGAAAATACTTTTTATTTGTCATGTATATTTGAGAACTGTTGATTGTCAACATTTGAGTCTCTAACCAGGCTTTCAAAACAATGTACTTGAATGTCAACTGAAGGAAAACAAAACAAGCAAACACAGAAAGACTCCTAGAATTTACTATAGGATTAAAAACTTGTATAGAGGACTGTAAATTCCTAAATAAAGACTTTCAACAATGTTATGGGGAAGAAATGTCTGAGCTTTGGTGGAAGAAATGGGAAAAAACAATCTGCCATCATTTATAGCTTGCTGCATTTTTTCAGAAGTTTTAGAAGTCATTAATTGTAATATATTAATCTCTGTGTCATGGACTTTTGGAAGAAATAACTATGTTGTGGACTGTGTTATTCATTTTTCGAATTATTCCTGTAAAAATATGTATTGAATATCTACTGTATGTCAAGCATTGTGGCAAACTTTGGAAATTCAGTGATGATTTATACATAGTCCCTGCCTTCAAGGAGCTCCAATAATAGTAGAAGGATGGGGCTAGAAAATTAGCATCCTGGCAATGGTAGAAGTTGTACACAGAATTCTGAGGCTAGATAATAGTTCTCTGACACCTTGGGGATGGTGGTAAGAGTAGTTCAGTAAAGCTTCCTGGAGGAAGAACACATGAATTGAGTCTTGAATGACAAGGGGGAATTATCCCAGTGCAGGTCGTAGGAAGAGGGACTGGGAGTAGAGAGGAGGAGAGGAGGGCAGAGAGAGCAACATATGCCCAGGAAAGTTATGTGGTTGGAGAATTAAACTTATTGAGAACATTGCTGGTATTGATCATCTTTTAACATAGCTAAAGACTGTATTTCCTATTTATTTATTTATTTATTTATTTATTTTGCTTCTATTGGCCATTAAATATTTCTGGGGTGATAGATCCCTCGAAGTTGATATATTATGAATAGACAATGAATTATTTCTCATGAAAATGCATGCTGTGTGCATACACATGAAAATCTGAAAAGAATTTCAAGAGATAATGTCCATCCCAGAAACCCAGGTTAAGAAACCATCTATTTGTTAGTAATAGAGTTACATTTCAGTTAGTAATAGAGGTTGCAGTTAAGAATCTGAAATCTTTAAATTAGGAATCCTTTGGTGAAGGGGGTTGATCTAATAACATCTGTGCTAGACAAAGCAAACACTGGTTCCAAAATTGTTTAGTCATCAGTTTATGTCCTATTTTTAGCTTCTTTATAATTTACTTCCTCATTTTGCCTCACAGTAGGCATGAAGAAAGATTCCAGGATTACATAGATGTATTACAGAGAGATTAAGTGATGAGTTCAGGTTTATGTGGTTAGAAAGCAGGTCTGATTCCAAAGGCAATATTATTTCCATTTTTGTTCTCCTAAGTAGAAAATACGTGTATAAGATTAGAGCCTCCAGTAAGAGAAGTGTGAGTTTTTATCTTTATATTGAATGTTAGAGGTTAGGTGACCTAACCAGGGTCTCACAACTAGCAAGATGAGGAGCCAGAACTATTACTTACATCCTGATTTCCATTTGATAAATAAGAATATACTGCCCTAAAATGAAGAAGAGAGATAAATAACTAGGTATTACAGTAATGGCCTTGAAAAAAAGTTAGTTACTTTAGTAAGCCAATATTTTGTCATTTGCAGAGTACCTACTTTCTTTTAGGCACTTTATGCATATCTTGTTTAATTCTCACAAAATTCCTGCAAGGAGGTATAATTATCTCAGTTTTATATATGAGAAAATTGGGATTCCAAAATAAGGGGTAAAGCTATGGTTCCACAACCCATAAGTAGTAGAACTGGAACTGCAATCCAAGTCTATCTGGCTCTGTGTCCATACCGACGGGACTACTCCACTCTGCCTCCTAGTAAGTTAAAATAACTCAAACTTTCTTTTGTTATTGAGGAAGAGGTAATGCATATTTTAATTTTCAGACAAATGAATGGAACAAACGTGCACATTTATTTCTAATTACTGCAGAAATATGGGGTTAATGAAGTTTCTCATCTTGGGCATGTCTATGCACTCATTGAGTAAATTAATGTTGAAGAGTAAGGACTAAAATAGCAATTAGTATATGCTTGTCTCCTAGTAGGCATTCAATAAATATTTGTAGTCCAAATGAGTGGAAACATTTTATGAATACATTTTAGGTTGAAATATTAGAACGTAGGCTATTGGAAGCTGACTATGTAAACAGAAATAAAGGAGAAAATGAAGAAACTTTTGACATTTCACAAACAAGATGTCCTAGCTGAATAGGGCTTGAACACAGTTAATGTAGTGGGAATGGAACAAGCTCATTAAAACCTCATTTGGGATACTTCTGGGGAAGGCAGAAGAGTAGGAGTATCTTAAGCTTACCTTGTCCCATGGATCCAACTAGATAACATGTACATGAGTGTAAATAACCCAGAAAACAACCTGACGTCTGGCATAACAGACTCCCTGCAGCTAAGTGTGAAGAAGAGGCCATATCAAAGAAGACAGGAAAGGCAGAGACATGACTGGGAGCTATATGGATCTGCAGGACGAAAGAAGGGAATACTGCTGCAGGCGCAGAAAGGAGAAAGAAACAGATTCTTCTATTCCCAGGGGTGGAGAACCTACATGAGGAAGATGAGTCCCCATAATATTTGGCTTTGAAAGCCAGAGAGGCTGAATTTATGAGTTTTTACAATCAGTGGGGATTAACACCTGGAACTTTAAAAATCAGTGGGCTCAGCTTTGGGAGAGCCAGGAGGACTAGAGGAAACTGAATCCTTTCCCTTAAAAAGATATCAGAATCAACAGCTCCTTACAGATACAGTATAGAAGCATTTTGAAAAAAAAATGCCTAGGGTATATAGGAGAGAGATTTGTTTAATAATCTCTGCATGTGTACTGAAGGGGCAGGGATTTCTGGGAGACTTCTCCAGCAACAAAGGAGCTGGTGGGTGCCATTTCCATCTCTGCCTCCCAGACTAGACACAGGGACATCTGCAGGAACCAGCATGACACCATCACTACTAACTTGCTAATGGCATGCCCTGCCTCTGAGTTCTGTGGTCACGCTCCTCAAGCCAGGCCTTGCCTTGGTTCCTGGTCTCCTCCCATGGAAGACCCATGCAAACCTTGAAAACACCGTATACACCACCACCTCCAACTTTGCCTTGGTCCCTGTTTGCTGGAGGTCCCCTCTCACAGCGGACTGTGTTAGAGACCTTGCTGGTACAGGGTGCCCCACTGCTTTATTCTCCTGCAGACCTGCTCCCTCCAAATTGCTCTTGGCTGGAGCCCATCTAGAATGCCACAAGCCTGGCAGTGTGCAAGAACCTTAACAGTGACTCTTTCCCTGGGGAGAAGAGAAGATAACCACACACACCAGTCTGACTATGGTCCCGGCAGTGGGCTGGGACAGATGTTTGGTCTGATTGCAGATCCCACCCATCAGTGAAAACTCCTCAGGGGACAACACAAGAAAAGTGATATAGTTTGGTTCTGTTGCATCTCTGGCAAATTCTTGGTCTGATTAACTCAAGCTTAAGATGGCCCCAGATTGGCTCACTAACAACACAAGGACCAAACACTGCCTACAATGGGCAAAGAAAGCCATGCAGATGACTGGACTGAAGGCAAATTCAGGTCAGCCACAACAGCCAGGCACATGCAGTAGACATAGGAGACCCCTTGAGCACCAGATTCTAGTGAACATGGGATATTGCATTGCTGGGCACTGTAATGCCCTTCATAAGGCCACTACTTCCAAGAAGAGGGGACATAGCTTTTCTAACACATAGAAACAGACACAGAAAGTTAGACAAAATGAAGACACAGAACAATATGTCCCAAATGAAAGAATAGGACAAAATCACAGCAAGAGACCCAAACCAAATGGAATTAAGTAATATGCCTGATAAAGAATTTAAACTAATTGTCATAAAAATAATATATTTGAGAAAAGAGTAGAGGAGTTAAGTGAGATCCTTAACAAAGAGATAGACAACGTAAAAAAGAACCAATTAGAGATGCAGAGCTCAATAACCGAAATTAAAAGTAACACTAGATGAAGTAAACAGTAGACTAGAGATGGCAGAAGAATGTGTCAGCAACCAGGAGACAGGGTAATGGAAAGCAGTCAAGCTCAACAAGAAAGGGAAAAAGATGATAAAAATGAAAATAGACTCCAGAAACTCAGTAACAGCATCAAACATAATAATACTTATATTCTAGGGATCCCAAAAAGAGAAGAGAGAAATGGGGAAGGACATTTCTTTGAAGAAATAATAACTGAAAATATCCAAAATCTGGGTAAGGAAACAGAAACTGAGATCCAAGAGGCACAGAGGGCTACCAATAGAAACTGCCCAAGGGTGTCCACCTTGAGACACATAGTAATTAAAATGGCATAAAGTGTTGATAGAGAATTTTAAAAGCAGCAAGAGAAAAGAAAAATGCTACATATAAGAAAATCTCATAAGGCTATCAGCTGACTTTTTTTTGGCAGAAACCTTGCAGGCCATGAGGGAGTGGCATGACATTGCAAGTGCTAAAAGAAAACCTTGTAGCCAAGAACACTCTATCCAGCAAGGCTATAATTCTGAATAGGAGAGATAAAGAGTTTCCTAGACAAACAAGAGTTAAAAAGAAATTCATCACCCTAAACCAGCATTACAAAAATTTAAAGGGGACTCTGAGTGGAAAGGAAAGAAAGACCAGGGGTAAGGAAAGGAAAAGAATGGAACATAGAAGTAAGAAAAGTGGGAAGCTCAAAAGCAGTAAAAATAAGTTTAGCTATGAAAATCAGTCAAGGCATTCACAAAGTAAAAAGATATAAAGTATCTGATACCATGTACCTAAAACATGAGTGGGAAAGGAATAAAGAATGTGTTCAAATGTAAGTGACTATCAACTTAATGTAGATTTCTATATGAAGAAAATGTTATATACAAATATAATGGTAACCACAAATCTAAGTGCAGTAATAGATATGCAAAAAAATGAAGATAAAGGAATCCAAGTGTATCACTAAAGAAAACCACCAAACTGTGGGATGAAAGAACAAGAGAACAAAGAGAACTACAAACACAAACGCAGAACAAATAACAAAGTGGTAATAAGTTACATACCTATCTATAATTCCTTTGAATGGAAATGGACTAAATGCTCCAGTCAAAAGACATAGGATGATGAAATGGCGAGAAAGCAAGACCCATCATATGTTGCCCATATGAGACTCACTTTAGATCTGAAGACACATGTAGATTGAAAGTGAAGGAATGGAGAAGCATTTATCATTCAAATGGAAGTGAAAAGAAAGCTGAGGTAGCAATACTACTATCAGAGCAAAGACTGTAACAAGAGACAAAGAGGGACACTACATGATCATAAAAGGAACAATCTAAGAAGACGATGGAACAATTGTAAATATGTATGCACCCATAATGGGAGCACACAAATACATAAGGCAGCTAATAACAAACATAAAAGAATTAATAAACAGTAATACAATAATAGTAGGGACTTTCATACACCATTCAGATCAATGGATAGATGATTGAAACAGAAAATCAAAAAGGAAATAGTGGCTTTGAATGACACTTTGGACCAGATGGATCTAACAGATATATTCAGAACATGCCATCCGAAAACAGCAGAATACACATTGTTTTCATGTGCACATGGGACATTCTCCAGAATAGGTCACATATTAGGCCACAAAACAAGTCTCAACAAATTCAAAAAGATCAAAATCATACAGTGCATCTTTTCTAACCACAACACTGTGACACTAGAAATCAATCACAAGAAAAAAGTCTGGAAAGAACACAAATACATGGAGTTAAATAGCAGGCTGCTAAATAATAAATGGGTAAACCAAAAAATCCAAGAAGAAACAAAAAAATACATGGAGACAAATGAAAATGAAAAGACAGTGCTCCAAAATCTTTGGAATGCAGCAAATGTGGTTCTAAGGGAATTTTATACATATACAGGCCTACCTCAAGAAACAGGAAAAATCCCAAATAAATAACCCAACCTTATACCAAAAGCATCTAGAAGAAGACCAAACAAAACCCAAATCCAGCAGAAGAAAGGAAATAATAATGATTAGAGCAGAAATAAATGATACAGAAACTAAAAAACAAAAAACAAAAAAAAATAGTAGAACATCAATGAAACCAGAAACTGCTTCTTGGGAAAGAACAAAATTAAGCCTTTAGCTGGACTTATCCCCATCCCTGAAAAAAAGAGGACTCGATAAACAAAACAGGAGGGGCGCCTGGGTGGGTCAGTTGGGTACGTGCCAGACAGCATATTGTACACCTGAAACTAATATAATACTGTATGTCAACTATACTAGAATTAAAATTAAATTCAAAAAAGGGAATAATGAAGGTTTTGTCATTTTGAGTGTGAGGTGTGGCAAAAAGGCCAAGTAGAAATGACTAGTGGATGGCTGAAGCTATAATTCTGATTGCTAGTCCTTCTACTGCGTTGCTGTCCTATTCATACTCTCTTTGAGAGCTGTCAACATCCCCTTCTCTGTTGAGGACCCTGGCACATGTGAGTGTTGTGGGACACACAGTGGTGATATGTGCCTCTGTCTCACATGGATGTGATTTTACACACACCAACTGAAGGACATGAGTGTGTGGGGAACAGACAGTGTGGACTTCCCTGATCGACTTGCCTCCAGATGAGGCAGCATCTACAGATCCTGAAACTCATAGTTGGAAGTGGTACCCTGAGGTGACCCCGTATTTCCCACAGCATTATTGGAGGTTCACGGGACCCGAGGACATTGGATTCTCCCAATCAGATAGGGATCCTATAAGCCCCCTCCCCATTTATACTGCATCTACTAAGTGCTCCCAGGGATGCACAACTAGGCAATTTGAGCAGTTGTACCATCTCAGGTTCTCTCCATGACCAGGAATGAAGCCTGTGTCATCCTGCCCATCCTCCAGGCCGTCACTCTCCCCATGACTGGGCGGGATGTTGCCTAGGTCCCTCCTTGCAACTCATACTCCGCGTTCCCCTTCCTCTTCCCTTCCCAGATATACTCCGTTTCTATTCTTCTGACAGCCTCCACAATTATACTGTTCTCAAATACGAGGAAAGAAAGATGATTTCCTGGCACCACTCAATCAATCCCTGATCTCTCCTGTTTGGAGAGCACCTGTCATGCATCTGGGCTGCTGGGTACTGAGAGGGAGAGAGTACTGACAGCATCCACATATCCAGTGTCCATTCTGTCACTGAGATGACCTTCTTTAGGACACATTTTAGCCAAAAACAACCTCAATATTTCCCTTAACCTTAAAATATGTTAAGCAAACCTGTTGTCAATCATTTCTACTATTTTCAAAAAATCTGGAAACACTATTGCATGGGGAGATCTGTATTGATCTCAGTTCAAATGGTAGCTAATGCACATACATTCAGGTACTAGACACTTGTGTACTATTCAACATGGATCTTGTGTTGATATAGAAATGTTTCTTAATTTCTATAGTTATTATACTATGATTGACTTAAGGAATTTAAATTTGTATACATTAAATCACTGAAAAAACTGCCTAACATTTTATACTGTTCTGGTTGTACAGGACAGTGAATGAAAAAATTATTCTCAATCAACTTAGTGAGTAAATTTCCATGGTACCTTCCTCTGGTACGGGAAGAGTGTGCACCTGATGTGCGACCAGAAGAAATCTCCTTTCTTTATGGATATGGTTGTCCTGGGTGGCACATCTTGTGCTTCATTGCTATGGTAATTTCCTGGGAAATGCAAAGAATTAGAGAGTAAGTTTGGCATCTTGCTGGCAGAAGACCATAGAACAATTCATCATACTTTACACATATTCGACCTCCCCACTATCCCTACTCGCCAGCTTCCCAACAAATCTCATGCTTTCAAAATGGACTTAGGAAGATGTCGATCTTTGGTTTGCATTGAAAACAGCCAACAACCAGGTTTGGTGGGCCAATCCTGTAACTTAGCAGAGAGACATTAATAGAAATGCAGTAAAGCGCAGTCACCACACCTGATGGCCAGGGTTGACATCACATTAAGAATCTGCATGTACCTGACAGAGGTAGGAGAGGGCTCTGTTCCTCAGTTTCCTGTTCTCATATGTGAACATGTTAATATGCTATGCTCACTTGTGTGCTGTGATGGGGCTGAAAGTGATGTACTACAAGTGAAACCTCAAGAACAGTAAAGTGTGCTGCTTCACAATTCACAAGATTTGGGTCTAAATTAAACTCGAGTCATAATTTGACTCTGTTTATATGCATAGTGTCTTAGGATAACTACCTTAAGTTGTTCATTTGCCAAAGCCTTCAGACTACATCAAGTCCCTCTTTCCACTGGCAGATGGACATGAATGTGAGTGGGGATTCTCTCAACACACTGGTGAGGTTCTCTTTCCCCACCTTGCAGTACACAATGTACCCTTCTCTGTTCTTTGGAAGAGAGCCAAGTGCTCACAGTGATGCTCAGTCTCTGAAGACGTTCATCTCTTTGAATTACACTTTTTGCCAAGCAAACAGAACTACAACTATGGTCAGTGGTGGGTGCCTGATTTTCCATCTGAGAAAATCAGGTTTATTCTCCGCAACAGTACCTGAAGATAAATGTTAGAATCCCATTCTAAGCAGGTGGAAAAAGGAGAGACTTCTCCCCAGCTAGACTTGTCAGTTCCTGCTTTCTCCAATTCCTACTGGATCTAGGTGTGGCAGGTGGCTGCATGGCAAGCCACCTGCAGAAGGAAGAGACCCTGCCCCACCACACTGTGACTCGAGTGATGTTGGAAAGATTCACTGTGGAGCCTCAGATGAAGAGTGCTGTGTGTGAGGAAAGTGGCAAGAATGATGTACCGTGACCAATCATGCCACAAGACCTGCCAGGAGGTGAGGTCCTGTTGTCACTGACTCTGTGACAGATATTGTCCTACATGTGATTTGTTTTCCTGGTACATTGACATCTGTTGGGCGTACAATGAACACATTTAAATTGTACTGTATGATGCACTTTTATATGCATACACATTCATGATGTAATGGTGATACGATTTTTTTATTGAGATATCGACACCATTAATTATAATGTTTAGGGAGGTATATACATCATGGAAACACACTGTACACCAAACTCTCTCTCTCACACACACACACGCTCACACACAGACACACAGACACACAAGCACTGAGAGTTACATAACATGGATTCACATGTAGACACACCTACCTCCCTGAACACAAACATACACCACTTAATGGCACTACCACTGCTTCCACAGATGCTATGTGACCATAGGTCTTTTCTGGGAAAACCCCTTTGGACTGCCATATGTCTTATTCTAATTACAGCAGGAGCTGGAATCAGGGTGGCTCTGCACAAGAAATCTGCAAGAAAGCCACACTATTCTCATCTTCCAGATTTCTCCTCCCAAGTGAGGGGCTCCAGAATACATACCACTTTCACATTCCAGTGGGGTGCTCTGCAATGTCATAAAAGAACACACTGTGAGGGTCAGATCATGCTGTGTTTTGTTTGCACAACTCTTTAGTTATCTTAGTGACATGAGCAAATGAGATGGGAAAGAGCAATAGAGGCCAGCGAACCCCAAAGCAAGAGCAGAGCAAACATAATCATAGACAAAGGCATCAAAGATTCCTAGAGGGTATACGTCCCAAACCCTTTTTAAAATTTTTAAATGTCTATTTATTTTTGAGAGAGAGACAGAGTGAAGCTGGGAGAGGGTCAGAGAGAGAAGGAGACACAGAATCCGAAGCAGGTTCCAGGCTCTGAGCTGTCAGCACACCCCCTTATGTGCTGCTCGACCTCATGCTCCGTGAGATCATGACCTGAGCGAAATTTGAACACTTAAACGACTGAGCCACCCATGTACTCCCCTAGTCGATTTGGAAAAATGATATCCAAGAATGAAAATTCGCTGCTGGTGAAGAGCTCACTATCCTGCAGATGGTACCTGATTCCGCTATTTTGAAACACCTTTGTAACCATGTATCTGTTGGTAATGGACTGTCACTGGACATTGTCACTTTTAACTAAGTGGTATATACCAATCAGTGTGCACACACTGAGAGTCATGTACCTTAATTCTATTTAAGGAGAAATAAAATAATCTTCATTCTTACACAAGGAAAGGCAAGCTTACCTCCGAAGTCAATGTGGTATCTCCGTCTCTGCTGTCAATGGAAACTTCTTCTGTCCAGTCACTGATGGAACCTAACAAGATACACAGATAGTTTCAGGACGCCAGTGGGACTGCTCAGGAATTTTTTCTGGGTTTTTGCTTCATGGAGTTATTGACACAAGTATATGGAGATGGGTGGTTCCTGAGTATCAACTGACCTGCTGCTGGGTCATCCTTGGTAGATAAAGAAAGGTAAAGGAAAGGAGCAAGGAAGGAAATAGAAACAGGGACTCTGAATTTTAGCTGCAGGGAATCTCACCAATGTGAAATATTGGAAACAGTGAGATGCATGCTATGCTTTGCTGATGGAGTCCTATGACCCAATGCCTATTTGAAGTTCAGGAAATGATCCTGCATTGTGGACAATTTGAAGACAATGTGTGTGCCCTGGCTGTGCTGGAGATATGCAACCAGGGTGGTGGGAACAATCCTCACTACCAAAGTTTACTCTGCGTTCCTGTTTACCAGGGTCCTTTTAGTGTGCACTACAAGGTTTGAGTATGTCTTAAGGCTTATGATACTGTTATGACATTGACTAGAAATCTTCCTGATTCTTCTCTGCCCGGACTCCATATGAGAGACGATCCTAGGTGTGAAAGATATCTGGCCAGTTATTTTTCCTCCATCTCCATCTCCAGAAAGGGAATATGAAACAAACGTACAGGTACAGCAGTTCTGAGGGAAGAATGTACTGTTGTAGGCAGTGTGTGCAATAGTGACTTAGAGTCCTGGAAATTGGACACCTGCATTCTGTGTAAGTAGCACTTGTCTTCTGAAGAAACACAAATTCCACACACATCACATCACATCACAGGGAAACAACCCACGACCCTCATACACAAAAAACACACCACCTAAATGACCTCCGTGCTGTCAGGAACTGTGGAACAAGGTTACATTTTTACCATACAATCCGTTTTTCTCACAAAACCCCATCCGCCACTCCCAGCAGGAACCCAGAAATCAGGGATTCTCTCCAGACCAAAACAGATGTGAAAGCCTCACCCTCAGAGTCAGCAAGAGTTGTTCTCAAGAAGTTTCCAATTCCAGAATATATACTATGAACCATTACTGTGGTCTCACCCTGCAATTACAGAAAAGGCAACAGTGTGAGGTTCGCATCATCCTGTGCACAGGGTTTGCATGTGGATTTTGTTCTCAGGGTGATGTTAGCAGCTAGTCGGAATGCAGGTTTTGAGTCAATGACTTCAAACAATCATACAAAGGTGACCTGTGAAAAGGCTCCTGTTTTCAAGGCCACATCTCGCAAGTCACTTTAATCAGCACATACAAAATTCTTTTCCACAGAGGAAAATTATCTCCTGACAAATGCTGACTACCATACAGTTTCTCACTGGTAGTGTCATTATTACTTTTTTCCCTTGGGAAAATCATATCAGTTGGTGATAGAATCTCAGGAAAAACCTTGAGCAGTAGTAAATTGGATATAACCTCACGGATGGCCAAGCACAGATGTTCATATCTTAATTCCTTTGAAATCGAAGTAAAGCAATAGTGCTCTTTCAGAAAATATCTTTACCTGAGGAAGAGTTATGGGTGCTTCCTCCGCCTTTGTGCTGGGAAGCTCTTGCATCAGGCCCTCGGGGGCAGCTAGGAGGAATCAGAGCAACTGTCAAGACACTGGTGGGGCAGCTCAGGAACTAGTCAGAGGTTTTACTGATTGAACATGAGGCGAGTGTGTGCATGTGGGTGAAGAGTAATTATGGACTGTGCTGCAGCTGGGCATTCTCTAGGGGGACCAAGGATGGCACAGAAAAGGAGCAGGAAAGATATGGGCAACAGGGCTTTTGTCTTTCTAGCAAAGACAATCCTGATGAAGGTGAGATAGTTAATGAAAGTTATGGAAGCCGTGAAGTACCTTGTATATCAAGATTGAGTCTCATAGCCTCTCTTGATGGCTTGAAGGTCAGCCAGGTTATCACTGTCTTCCTCTTTGAAAATCTGTTCTTCCTCCAGAATCCTCATCGTGTATCTGCTAGGATTTTATATTCAGCATGTCTACTTTGCAATTTGTCATTGATGAAAGGCAACTTTGAATGTGAAGCTGTATTTCATCCTAGGAAATAATCCTTTTAGATTTCCTCATGAGTCATTTGTCATAAAAATTATTACATCTACAAGCCTTGAAAATACTGACATCCCACCATGTGAAAGAAAACACTATCAATCTCCTAATATACTCCTCCCACTTTCTTTGGTGTATACAATTTATGTGTGTCCAGTGAGTCAGTGGCTGTCCATCATGGCCCATGCCATCCAACACATGAGAAGTTCCTTACTGAGGGGAGGCCTGGAATGAGCACTGAAAATCTCTACCATTGCCATGCAGGAGGTTTGAAATAAGAGTGCTAGACACATAGCTTACCACCCAGTTTTACTTTGAAGTCCTGTTTCAGAATGGCCTGTGCTTACAGTATTATAGTATTTATTTCCTTTTGTGTTCAGGTTTATTCCCTTAGTTTGAGAAAGTTCATGGGCAGGGGAAGAGCACAGAGAGAGAGAGAGAGAGAGAGAGGGAGAGAGAGAGCATCCCAATCAGGTTCCATGCTATCAGCACGGAGTTTGACAAGGTGCTCGATCTCCAGAACCTTGACAGCATAACCTGGGCCATAATAGAGTCAGACACTGAACAGACTGTGCCACACAACAGCCCCCAGAATTGGAGCATTTCTAATGCTTATGAGAATGTTATCAAATACACTAAGTGATCTCTCTTTTCCTTTTCTGCTATTGCCCATGTGTAAGCAATGACCTCATCTATGAGAGATGTGGACCGACACTGTCCTCCATGCAGCATCACAGCTTCCCGAATCTCTGGGCTGACCATAAGAATGTAGCCTTTCTATGTGCATTTGAGACCAATGGCATGCCCAAATTATCTGCACCTACTTTTGTGCCCTGCTTATGTGACCATTTAGGCCACTGTGTAAGTTTGGGAAGTGATTGGGCCTTGTAGAGTCTAGCATTTCCAGGCAGCTACACATTGCTAAAATTCATTTCCTCTGTGACTAATGGTGTCATGGCTGAGTGCTAGGTGTATATTAGTAGTCCAGAGCAACTGGGGACTGACTCCTGGGTTCAGACCTTGGCTTTCCATGTAATAGGGCAAGGGTTTGGGTCATACAGAATACATGATCATAGTGCTTTACTGGACATTCTCTCTCCATACACCTTAACCATCATAACCAGGAGGAACCCAGAACAAGGATGCAACCTTCTTTATCCCTTAGAGTTTTCAACAAAGACTGATTTTCCTGAATATGTACACTTTTCCTTTGCCCCAGTGTCAGTCTGTAGTTGAGAAAATAAAACACGATGAAGATCACACCATCCTATACACTTTGGCACAGGTCTTTTGTTTGGTGAAGATCAGGAATTAAAAGATTGGGTACACTGGTTGCGTTATTGCCCACCCCCAAGTTAAGGAGGACACATGTAAGGATTTTGTGCTTTTTATGGAAGATGTGTCAAGTTCATTCTTATTACCAAAGGCAAAATTCTCTTTAGGAGGAACACGCCCTGCTGAAGAAAGTGTTCACTTGCATATGGTTTGAAATGGGGGATGTCATGTTTTATTGCCCCTTCATAGCTGCTGTCACTTGGTAATAGACTTTCACTCAGCATTCCCCCAAGCAAGGAAACTGCATATCTCATCGTTAAGGTTATTAGATTTCCCTCCCTGTATTCAATTGAAGAGGTAAGAAAGGAAGTAACATTTCTATCTCAGAGAAAGTGGGGCGAGATTACCTCAGAAAGAGATGGGACTACTTCCTCTTCCCTACCTCTAGGAAGGTCCTCAGATGGCCCCTCTCTGGCATGTAGGAGAACACAGAGTACCCGTCAGGACATTGGTTGTGCTGCTCAGGAATGACTCAGTGTTTTGCTTGAGTGGACATGGAGCCACAGTGCATGAATGTGATTCCTGAACAAGCAAGGCCTGAGCTGCTGGTCCAATGTCCTTGGTGTACAAAGAAAGAGGAGAGGAGAGGAGCAGGAAGGAAAGGAGAAAGAGAGCCTTTTCTTTCAAGCCAAAGGGATCTACTTGGTGTAAAATCATCAGTCTCAAATAGGGAAACAATCAATGCACACTGTGTTTCAATGACAGAGTCCCCTGACTTGTCCTGCCCACTTGAAAGGACAGCCACATTCCCACTATTTCACCTGTCACAGGACCATTTCATGTTCCAGGCCTGCATATATGCCACTACTGAATTTGTCTTCTATTTTGTTGCGTTATTAGGTTTGTATAGGATGAAATACACATCAATTTGATCCTTCTATGACTGTGCAAGCACACACTGAGTGGTATTCTTTACACAAATAACGATATGGACTCAGTGCTAACATCTCCAACACATTTCCATTCTATCTTAAATACCCTCTCTCTCCCTTCCCACTTCTCCAGCCATCCTACTTTCCACTTTCTGAGTTTATGCATTTGTCTACTCTAGTTTCCTCATGTATGTGTATGTCTTTCCAGGTGTGTCTTCTTTAAAAAAACATATTACTTTTTCAAGGTCCATCCATTTTGTAGCATATTGTAAAAATTATGATTTTTTATTTCTGAATAGTTTTCCATTGTCTGCACGGTTCATATTTTATTTATCCTCTCACCACTTGATGGACTTTTGGATGTTGTCTCTATGGCTACTGGTAAAACTGCTATTGTGGACATATGGTGCATGATTTCTGTCTGTTACTTTAATGGGGATACTTGTCATTCTGCATTTGTCAATCTCATAGAATCCTAAAACACATAGAAGGTGTTTCAACCTAAACTGTGGACTTGACTTCATAAGAAGTATTGATGTTCTTTCATGAATTGTGACATATGTAATATCCTCATGTATGATGTTGTGAATGGGGGAAAGTGGAGGGGTGGTATATTGGAATTTGCTGTATTATCTGTTCAAACTTTATGTTAAGTGAACCTGTTGTCAATCATGTCTACTATTTTCTCAAAATCTGGAAACACTGTTTCAGGGGAAATCTATATTGATCTCTGTTCAAAAGGTAGCCAATGTGCATACATTCAGGTACTAGACACTGTGTACCATTCAACATGGACCTGAATTGATACAGAAATGCTTCCTAATTTCTATAGTTATTGTACTATGATTGACTTAAGGAATTTAAATTTGTAGCCATGAAATCACTGAAAAACCTGCCTAACATTTTATACTGTTCTGGTTGTACAGGACAGTGAATGAAAAAATTATTCTGAATCAACTTAGTAAATTTCTACAGTACCTTCCTCTGGTACAGGAAGAGTGTACACCCTGATGTGCGACCAGAAGCGGTCTCTTTTCTTTATGGATATTGTTGTCTTGAGCGGCACATCTTCTGCTTCATTGCTACAATGATTTCCTGGGTAATTCAGAGAAATAGAGAATAAGGTTGGCATCTTGCTGGCAGAAGACCATAGAACAATTGGTGATACTTTACTCATAGTTCAACCTTCCATTCTCCCTACACTCAACATCTGCTTGATAAATTTCATGCATCAAAAAATGGACTTAGGAAGATGTTGAGCTTTGGTTTGCACTGAAAACGGCCCACAGCCAGTTTGGTGGGCCAATCCTGTTATTTAGCAGAGACATTAAGAGAAATGCAGTAAAGCACAGTCACCACATGTTATGGCCAGGGTTGACATCACAATAAGAATCTACACACACCTGACAGAGGTAGGAGAGGACTCCGTTCCTCCATTTCCTGTTCTCACATGTGAACGTGTTAATATGCTGTGCTCATTTGTGTGCTGTGATGGGGCTAAAAGTGATGTACTACAAGTGAATCCTCGAGAACGATAAATGTTGGGTGCTTCACAATTGCTCTGTAAGTGTTCTGTTACTGCATGTATGCAGAAGGAGCTAGACAAATAATGGTTTACTCCAGAGAGGAGAGTTGGAGGGCTGTATCATGTCGGAGGGTGTAAGTTCAGTCTCTCACCTTCCCATGGGAATGATTCTCTACAGTTCAGAGAGTACGTATATTATCTACTCTAGTCATCCCCATGTCAGCACTGTTGGGAGGGCAAGCAGTGGCTGTCACTCATATTTTACAGTGGTGGAGACAGTAATAAGGGACACAAAGTGACCTGATTGGAGTGTCTGCCATGATGTGTGATGAATCCTGGACTGCAAGGTAGTTAGCTCTCTGGGTCAGAGATCCCTGACCACCTGAGATCTTCCCAGGGTCTGTGAGGAAGTGCTCTGGACCTCTGAATCAAGAGCTGTCCTCACTTACAGACATCCTCCTGTCCCAAAGTTTCTATGGGAGACAGTGGGTGCTTGGCAGGAGGGGTCTGTGCTACAAAAATAATCTGAATCCTAACCCAGCATCCTGCCTCTCTGTTTCAGTTGACAGAAAATATGGTGCAGTTTTTCCAAATCAAGCCCCAATGGAAGACCAGGGAAGTGCACCTTTGGCCATCCTCCCCTAGCTCTTCAGAAAGTCACCTCACTCACCCACGGCATTCCCAATAGCCATTTGACCACTCACATGGACGAGTGATCTTCTTGGTACCAAAGCTGATTCAAAATTTTGGGATTCCAAACCAACTGCCACACTAGGACTCAGACAAGAATTCACTACCCTTCAACTGGCCAACCCTGGATAAGAAGTTCATGGGGATGAACAGGAAAGTTACCATCTGTGCTGGGGCTTGCTAATGAAATGAATTGTCTACAATGCTCAGAGTCTTACTACTGATCTGAGGAAAATCCTGAGGGCCCTGGAATGAGTTCTGGCCTAGAGGCCTAGAGCAAGCTTGGATGCAGTGGCTGCAGAAACACCTCCTTGCTCCTTTCTTCCTCTCCCATATCTAGTCTTTATTCTTAGATCTCTTTATCCTATCTGGACAGTGTACATGCAGAGGGAAGATTCCTGTCTCTTCTTAGAGGTCTCCTCCTTGTGCACAGCCTGGAAACCCCACTTCAGTCTCCCTTTGATGGTTATCAGACAGTCCATTATTTAGTTGCCAAATATTCATTCCACTGACCCAGTGGCATGTTCCCTTCTCCATTGCACTCAGGCATCACCCAGACAGCTCATGGTCTCTTCCATATCATCCCAGGAAAATACCCAAGAAATCCCAGTTTATTTCCTTCTAAAATGTTCCGATTTAGACTACTCATATTTACATTCAGACTTTGACATCTGCATTGAGGAAAGTTGAGCTCAAATGCCCTTCCATGTCATGTCTGTTGCTGGGGTGGAATCAAGATTCTCCTGACCCAATGAGAGCCGTGTGGGTGCATTCACTGTGTGTGTTCCCAGTAAGACTGTGTACATAATAGGCATTCACAAATAGCACAGTTTTCAGTATTGAGGAAGATCTTTATGAAAGCCAGATCCATGGAAAAATCAAATGTAGAACTTAAGTATTACAGCAAAATAAGATACTACATTCATAGAACTCAGTTGAAGGGGTGGAGGTGAACACCAAGAGAAAAGTTCAGTAAAAAATAGCCTACCTGAAAGAACAGAATTCAGAAAATCAATAGGAACATACTTAAAGAACAGCAGTTCACATTTCCTGTCATGGGGAACTTCTTACCAGTGACCAAACTGCAACAGCTCAGCTCGCACAGTGACAGGAAAGGAAGCAAAGGTGCATCATCACATCTCCATGGCAATGAGTTATCAGAGAACTTTCAGAGTGAAGGCACCTCTACATTCTGTGGGTCCAGCTTGCTCCTGTCTGACCTAGTGTGTGTCCTCACAGGCAAGTGGGCCATTTAAGATGGTATGTTTGGTTTCAAAACCTGATTCCTATCCCACACCATATTCTTCTCTGTTTGTGAAGACAGGGATAACAGAAAAAAATGTCCTCCCTTCTAATGAAGTTAACAGTGAAATTTTCAGTTTGGAGAGGAATAAATGGAACATGTTCAGAACAAAAAGAGATTCCTTTCTTGAGTAGAAATCGCGGCTCATCCCATTTCTGCAATTCCTTATTAATGGGACATATTTAGACAAAACAATTCACATTTGTTCTAGAGAGAAAATGAGCATCAATAGGAATTCAATTTTAAAATGTCATATTACTCTTTCAGCACATAACTATCAAGTTATATCTTATCCTGTATTACATATCTTTACATTGTATGAAACAATATCTGTACATTTAGTTAACTCTTCTGAACTCCATGAATATTGTCACTGGTGCAATACATATTCACGGAGCAATTAATAAAGTAAGACTCGATGTATTCAGTAAAAATATAATCAAGGCTATTTTTGTCTCAATGTATTTATTACTGTGTTTATTGATTCCTTTATTTCCTTATGTATTTAGTTATTAATTTATTTGAAGAG
This sequence comes from Prionailurus viverrinus, assembly GCF_022837055.1. Lineage (NCBI taxonomy): Eukaryota > Metazoa > Chordata > Mammalia > Carnivora > Felidae > Prionailurus > Prionailurus viverrinus. The sequence continues at coordinate 89,189,657 of NC_062561.1, read as the reverse complement.
CTTGAGATGGGGAGAGGGTATGAGGTAGAGAGGGGAAACCATAGCATGCTTCATGCTAGCACGGAGGTCGACATGGAGCATAGTCCCAGGGTCCTGGCATGATGACCTGAGAGAAATCAAGATTCGGACATTCAACAGGTGGAGCCACCCAGGTGCCATCTGCTAAATGAATAGTGTCACATAACAAAACTATACAATTATATATGTGTTCTGTCTCTTCATTCATCCGGTAATTACCACAATCCTCACCATATGGTCATGAAAGCCATAGGCATGAAGGAGAGCAGCCACACAAAATATGGAACAAGTGAATTTTATCACATAAATGGAGAGTGTTGCCATATTTAAAATGCAGTAGGTACCCTTCAAGGAATAGAATGCTATGCAACAAAACTCTCTCAATGTGGATTCATCCAAGTACCCAGAAGGAATCAATCTAATGGGGCATGAATGAAGTATAAAACTGGCATAATATCCATGGTGCTTATTTTCACCAAGGATTAGCCCATTGAGGGTCAACTGGTTGGTAAAGAACTGCCAATATTACACTGCTTTGAACAAAGGATGTTTTCAATTGGGAGAGAGCTTCTCTGTATCTAATAACTGGTTTAAAAATGAAGTAATAAATGAAGAGTATGTCAGTAAATCTAGGTAAAACCCTCTGAAAATTCTTGTTGTGGTGGCAGTGGCACATGGTTGCTGAATTAATACACCTCAAAGGACATCCAGAAGTGTTAACGCTTCTGACTTCCAGAGGCAAAACCCAGAATACAGGAGAATGGGGCAGATTGAAAACTCTGATGTTAATGTAGGTTCTAAGTTAGCATTTCATTTTGTATGAGTGTGTTTTCAAAAGACCTTCCCCTTGCAAATGCTGGCAGGATACACTCACTTGACTTTGCTCATGGTCATAGATTGAGGAATTTGACAGGGAATGTGGGGATGCATCTTTTCAGCTCTATGATGTTGGGGCCTCAGTAAGAAAAGCCTGCTGGCACTGAGCTGGAATCCTCTGGATGTGACTCCTTCTCATGTTGGTTCCCAAAAATGCATTTGGCTGGAGGACCTCCGTGTGACTTCCCATTGGCCTAGGCTTTACCAGCACATGTAGGCTTCTTAAAGGCTGAGGGCTCCACAGGGTGGTGAAACCAGTGACCCAGCAGGGGCTCACGGAATTTTTCCAGCATAAATGTGGAAGTTACACAGCATTATTTTTAGGGTTCCTGTCCAAGTCATGTAAGCACTAGTGTGTCCTCTGATCCCAGGGAAGGGAATAAACCCACCTTTCACTAGGAAGCATGCCAAAACAATTGCAAGCTGGTTTGTTATCTTGCCACATGGATAGACAAGTCTTACAGCTTACTAGCTGTCATCCCATTCCAAAGTCTGTGGTGCAGGCCATGTTGCCCTTTGGCACAGGGCCCAAGTAGAAGAACAGCATGGGTTGAACTCCTGCCTCCACCCTCATGAGCTGTTTTGGAAGGAAACACATTTAGAAATACTTCCAGAATGGTTATAAGACAATAAAATGGAATGCATATGAAGAATTGTTCTATCAGGGACTCATGTCCTCCACTGACACATCAGGACCTGATCTGTCAGAGGCCCTTCGCATAGATATATGCAATGTGCAGCGTCCACATATCAATTATGCTGCACCGAAGCTAAAAATGAAATCACAGCAATAAAAGCCAAAATCAATCCTCTAGCTTTCTACTTATTGCCCTCATGGTAAATTTCTGCCTTGAACTACAAATTCTGAGACGGTAGTATTCAAAGTGTCTTGCCATTATTTCCATGAAATTCATTATTTGAACATCATAGTTTATTTTGTGTATTTTAAGTTATTATTTAATTTTTGAGAAGGGGAGGGGCAGAGGATCCAAAGCGGCTTCTGTGCTGACTGTAGAGAGCTCGAGTTGGAGCTCGAACCCATGTACCGTGAGATCATGTCCTGACTCAATGTGAGAAACTTAACCAACTGAGACCCCCTGACTACCCCCTGGAAATCTTACTTTATATTTGAGGAAAAGTAGAATTCTGACTAAAATATTTTCACATTTCATTTGATTTCTTTAGGCATTAGAATATGATTTGCAATATTAGTGAATCAGTAAACCTCAAATAGCAGACAAAATATTTAGTTTTTCATTCCAATGCTAAAGTCTTTTGAGCCACACTAGGCCTCGGTTCTCTACCTTGGGCCTTCATGATGCATGTAATTTCCACATGAATATAGGTATTATGTAACTTGTAAGCATTATATGATATGAAGTAATAAATCCACAATATATCATGGAATATAAACATTTGAAACAAAGTTTTTGTCCTTCCAATCCTGTCCAATATAAAAACCATTTTTATGGGTATGTATTCAGGCTTTTTCTGCCGTTCATAAATAAATATATATTTGTCCATATGTATGTGCATTTTATACCAGTGAGATTAACTCACATTATCCTGTTGTGCAAGTTGTCATTTACAGGAAACCATTAAGAGCATCTTTGTAAATCCGTAACACAGTGACCTCACTCATGTGAACATATGCTCAGTATTCCACTGCACACACCATTAGAAGCAATTCACCTTGAACCAGTTTTTTTTGTTGTTACAATTTTGCCGTGTGAGAATCCTCTGTATATTTGTTGACGTATAATGAAGAATTCTGTGGATGAGGCTTCTAGAAGTGGGAATATGTAGTGTCAATTTTGAACAAATCTACTTGTAGAAGTATCCTGGATGAAGACATACGAGGTGGTGATGGTCAAGGACACCAGAGGACATACCAGGTGGATGGCACATGTAAGTCCATGAAATCCCATACTGAGGATGGGAGGCAGAGAGTTGGCTGGAGAACAAAGCAGGCTTGAAAGCATACAGGGATCATGAGAGACTTAGGAGGGAATGATACACAGGGAAATCAGGAGGAGGGAATGAGTGAAAACATGACAAGGAAAGAGAGTATTCAGGAAAGGCAACCAGCTCAGTCCCTGGTGGGTGGAAGGGAGGACAAATAATTATGATGCATGGAGTCTGTTTGGGGAGGCAAGGTGGATGCTGTCACATAGTTTCAAACTGAGTATGTAATTGATCCCCTTTCCTTATTGTCAAAAACTGTGGAGCATATAAAGCACTATGTGGGGATATAATAGTTTGGGTCAATTCTTGGCAATAGAAGGGGAGAGCCGTCCATGAACACGGGTAGCAAACCACGCATAGGGTGTAGGGAGCATCAATTGGAAAGTGGGGTCACTGGAAGAGAAAGCCTGGAGTTGGAAAAAGTGGGGCTTCAAGTCAGTGAAGTCAGATGTGGAAGAGACACAACGCTGAGAGGGTGAGGGAGCCCACTGTCTTCTATTATTTTAAGAGTTTAACTGTCACCAAGGCAGTTTATTTCGATTTTGACTTGATGGAAAGTAAAAAGGAAGGAGGTAGGGTGTAGAGGTACTATCCCCTCCTGTCCAAAGTGAGGGTGTGGTGACTATTCCAGAACAGAAGAGAAACCACATTCGCTCTCACTCTTACCCTGCAGGTTCCTGCACTACATGATACTCCCAGTTCCTCCTCACTTATTTAACATGATTGGTCGCCATTGTTATCATACTCCATCCCTTATACAGCCCCCAGTGTTAGTGCAGCTCCCCTCAGTGACCGCCCTGCCTCAGCAAATCCCCCATGCTGCTTCCTGTGCCCATGAATCCACAGCTGCTTCTGGCTGCAGGTGCCAGTGGCCCTGGGCACTGTTCGTGTTGTGAATTTAGGAGACTCGCTCCAGGGTGTCCCTACTTTAGACCTTCCCTGATCTTTCATTCTTGGACCCCTCTCTGTAATCCATAGTTATGCTTTCTCCTGTCTGTAGTACATACTCACTGTTTACTCAGTGTCCTTCAAGTTAAAAAATATCTTTTATACTTACACAGATAGTAAAATACAAGTTAGAAGGTAGGCCACATCAGATGTCCTACCGCCTTTTTCAATGCTTTCAATGATTTTTTTATACAAGAAAAAAATCACCAGTTTTAAAAAATTTTCATTCATATTCTTCAGTGAGTTTGCATTTTTTTAACACAGAGACTGCACACATCTGAAGAGGTTTACTCAGCCATTTTACTTTTGTGCTGGTATTAGAATCATTTTCATTATTTGTGCACCTGGGTGTCTCAGGCATTTGAACATCTGACTTCACTCAGGTGATGATCTCAGTGTTCCTGAGTTTGGGATCAGGATCAGTGTCTGTACTGATGAGACTGATTCATTCTGTGCCTCCTTCTCTCTCTGCCCTTCCCCACCTCTCTGTCTCTCTCTCACAAATAAACATTTAAAGAATTACAAAAACAATCACTTTCATTATTTTGAAATCATGAACATGTATTCTTATATAATTCATATTAAGACAATGAATAGAAGTGTTATTTTATAAACTTTGATGGTTTTGCTGAATTCTCCTACCAGTATGTTATATTAAGGTAAATACCCTGAGCTGATTGTAATGGATTTCATGTCTCACCTGAAAAACCTCACTACTTCTCACTGCACATTCTTCTGGCAGTACTTACATTCATGGTGTAGTGGTAAGAAAGTGAAAAGAAATATTAAATCATGTCTGTCATTGCAATTACCTTTGATGTTTTACCCTGTATCAATTTTAGATAACAGAAAAGAAATAAAATTATTTACTTTTTAAACCTTCATCTGATTTTTGAGGAGGTAACAGTTTCTTATGATTTTTTGATATTTAAAAGAATATCATGGAAAAGAGTATGTGCTAGGATAATATCCAGCAAGCAAAGTGTAATTACGAAGTATCACTCTTAAAAGCACATGCTCAGGGGCGCCTGGGTGGCTCAGTCAGTTGAGTGTCTGACTTGGGCTCAGGTCATGATCTCACAGCTTGTGAGTTGGTGCCACACGTCAGGCTCTGTGCTGACAGCTCAGAGCCTGGAGACTGCTTTGGATTCTGTGTCTACTTCTCTCTCTGCCCCTAACCTACTAGCATTCTGTCTCTGTCTCTCTCAAAAATAAATGAACATTAAAAAAAAAATTTAAAAGCACATGCACAAGGGCGCCTGGGTGGCTCAGTCAGTTAAGCATCCAAATTCAGCTCAGGTCATGATTTAACAGTCTGTGAGTTTGAGCCCCGTGTCATGCTGTGTGCTGACAGCTCAGAGCCTAGAGCCTGCTTTGGATTCTGTGTCTCCATCTGTCTCTGCCCCTCTCCTGCTCATGCTCTGTCTCTGTCTCAAAAATAAATAAAAAACATTAATTTTTTTTAAATAGCACATGCACAATGACAAGACAAAGAAGGTACACAAAAAGCATAACCTCAGTAAGGCATGACACAGACAAGGTGCCAAATTCCCACAAGCTCTATGTGACACTATCCGAATAACAAAATACAAATGACACAATCCTGCCTCACTACCTCCCAGGGTTACAAGACATATCTTGAGCTTTCCTGGAGAGAAAATCCAATTCCAGAAACGTCTGTAGGAGACTGAAGGGGAAAGCCAGCAGCAGGCCTGAACCAACATCAGAGGAGAAATTCTCCAAGTGTGAAGACAAATATCAGCACATGGGGAGACCTTACCCCTGACCACAGGATAGGCAGGTGTCACACACAGTGCTGTGGGCACACGGGGTTCATGAGTTGACAGAAGAGCTCTGGAGACACTACAGTGAAGGGAAGAGAGACAGGAAGGGGACATTTCACATCTGCCTGCCACAAGGGATAAGGAAAAACCGAAGAAGATACAACCAAACTCTCACTCACAATCATAGAAAAGATCTATGAGATAAAACTAAAAAAATTGTCTAGTTAACACATATTATCATTTTTTTGTAAAAGAACATAACAACCACGGACTAAACTCTTGAAAAAGCTTGAAGGATGCAACGATGTACAAGATAAAGAGTGACAAGGAGACAACAGCCATGAGAAAATAAAGATGAAAACATGTAAATGTACAATTATTTTATAGACCACTAATGCAAAGATAAATCATGTGCATTTTGATAGGCAATGTGTGAAAATTGTAGCCACAGCAATAGATGAACATGGCTTTGCATTAGAGTGATATAAGTGACATGAGCCTCAGTTTCTGTATATTTAAAGACAGTGGTGGTGATGTGGCCACAGAAATGCACACATTCCTGATACCAGGGAATGGAGTGTTTACAGTGGCACATGTTATGTGATACAGTACCCATGAAAATGCACAGTAGCAGGATCACTACAGACAGGAAGGAATTGGAAGGTATGAAGAGTTGAGTGCAGGGGGGACAATGGCCTGACTGCTGGTGCCTCAAGGTTTCTCTGCAGAATGTGGAAATACTATCAACTTCATCATGGTGGTGGTGACCAAAACCCATAAATGTACTTAGCATCATTTAATATCTATTGTTTAAATGTTCTCCAGGCCCTGGTGCTCACATGCATGTGCTCCTGGGACCTCTGTGTTACCTCAGGCAACACTATAATCTGGGTATCACTCCTTCCTCAAGGACTGGTCTCAACACAGAGAGGACTCCCCCATTGGAGCCTCCACAGAAGCTTTCCAATTAAAGAGGGTCAAAGATAAGGTCTATGGGATCAGGGGGTTTTGTCTTACGTTCTCGCTATCAGAGAAACACTAACAGTAGCTGTTCCCACTGCCATGAGAGAGAGCACAGTGATAGTCTTGTCCTCAGGCTGCAGCCCAGAGTTGAGCGGAAGCCCTGCATTGGCTGAAACATCTCTGGATTCAGAGGAGCAGTTGGGGATCCAAGATCCCAACTGTGTACTTGAGTGGGAGTAGTCATACAGGAAGGAGCACATGTGCACACAGGGCAAGCCCTGATCAGCACTGCACTGAGGGGATGGAGCCCTGTGGCCCAGCCTTGATTTGGGGCCAGAAGGACCTAGCTCTTGTCTCCACCATGGCATGGGTCCTCCTCACCCTCCTCCATGATGTCACAGGTCACGTGAGGGGAGTTCTCACTGTCTCCATACCAACCAGTACCCACAGGCCCTACCTGAGTCTTGTCTCCTCCAACAGTGGTCACCAGCCTCCCAACTGCAGCCCTATGAAGAAATTCCTAATAAGGATTGAAAATGAGAAAATGGTGGGCAAGAACAGGAGCGCTGCATGCCCATGTCTGAAGAATGTCATAAAGAATTTACAAAGAATGCCCCAGGGGCTGGAACCAGGCCCTCCCAATATGGTTCAGAGACAACAGCAGGTGAGAAGGGCTGGGTTCCCACACTCAGGCACCTGAAATGTGTGAAGACCAAGGACAGGCTGTTGAAAGAACATGGAGGAGTTCAGAGTTGATGTCCTGTGGGATGTGAGAGGCTCCCAGCAGCCAGCAGTGTGCTCCAGATTCCCTGGGTGAACACAGGATGGGTGGCAACAGCCACATGGAGACATTTCTCTGTGACTATCTTCGCTGTGTGTCCTACACTTGACTTTTTTTCTTTTAAGTGTGTGTGTGTATGTGTGTGTGCGTGTATTATTAGTATATGAACAAACGTCAAAACATAGCCTGACACCAAAGCCAGCAAATCAGTATCTGGGAATGTACTGCCTCTCTGTACTTTATTTTTCCCATTACATGACATGCCCTGAGTAGAGAAGCTGCAAAATGACATACACGAAGCTTTTGTCACGATACCAATTCTCCAAACCATTAATTCTGTAACAAAATGAAGGATTGAAATCAGATGCAAGTTATGTGGCAGTAGGGAAAAACTCTGACATGAATGCATCACACATGGACAAAATGAATGTGTCACCTAAATTACTTACCAATGAAGTAATACGAGGTTTGCACTATTTGACAGAGGTGAAAACACCTTAAGTTGCCGTGGTTGTACATTCTTGCCCTTCCCAAAGATGGGGATTCCTCTTGGGAGTGAGATCCTAAGAGAATCAGAGTGTATTGAAACAACCATATGTAGAAATTAGACAGGGACCTGTGAGCTGCAAAACCCAGGTGGGGCTTTCAAGTGCCTGCCCTGTGACCAGTAGAGGGTGCTGTGCTACCACCCTGAGGCCCCCTACTCAACTGCTTAAAGGAGACCATTCAGTCATAGGAGCCAGGGCCTGTGTGTTGGGCTCTGTGATCCCTGCTGGAGACTCAGCAGGTGTTTCCCCCTGTCCTGGCAGAGTCTCTTGAGCAGGTACGTGTGTGTTGTGTCAGCAGGCACATCATTCCAGGATTCTCCCCATGGGTGAAGACAACCCCCATCCACTTCAGGGTGTGGTGTGGGCTGAATTCCAGCACCAGGGCTCAGAGAGGTATTGGCAGCCATTGAATGAAGCCCATTTGCATGGACAGCCCCTCATATGGCAGGGGATGGAGGAGAAAAGGAGGCCCAGGGCAACCCAGCCCAATGTGGGGACCAGAGGCAGGGTGACCATGGCCTGGACTCCAGTCCTCCTCTTGTTACTCTCTCACTGCACAGGTCCAGCAAGGACTTCGGGACACAAAGACATCCTTGAGCTTGTGAGAGGAGTATTGTCACTATTTTTGAGAAAATTTACTGTTTATTCCCAATCACCCATGAGTGTTTGCGTTTTTAGGTTCTGTATCCCAGTGAGATGACTCAGCCACCCTCCAGGTCTGCAACCCTGGGATCTAAACCCAGCCTCAACTACATGCTGAGCAGGGGCTTCAGTGCTGGCAGCTATTATATCAGTTGGTTCCAGAAAAAGCCAAGTTGGCCTCCCCTGTATCTCCTGTGGTTCTATTCAGACTCAGTAAGCACCACGGCTCCGAAGTCACTAGCCACCTCTCTGAACCCACAGATGGCTCAGCCAATGCAGAGCTTCGGCTCATGTCTGGGCTGCATCCTGACAATCAGGCTGACTGTTACTGTGCTATAGCTCATGGCTGGGGAGCAGCTACCATTACTCAAAGTGTCTCAGATGATGAGGAAGGGAGATAAAATACTTGCTCCTTCAGACCTTGACTCTGAGCTTCTTTTCAGTGAGAAACTGATGTGGAGACACATGCACGGGACGCTGTTCTACTGAAAGACCTGTCAGTAAACTAGGGTAAGAGTGGCACCTGGGTAGTTCAGTCTGTGAAGAGTAAGAATCTGGACTTCAGATCAGGTCACTGTCTCACTACCATCAGATTGAGCCTCACATCAGGCTCTGTGCAGTGTGTGAAGCCCCCATGGGATTCTCTCTCTTTCTCTCTCTTCCACCCCTTCTCAAAATTGAATAAACACTAAAAAACTGGGGTAAGAGGCTCATGTTTGAATGTAAAGTGAGACAGCATAGGACATCCCAGGAAGACAGGGATGGATAAGGTGTCAGAGCCCAACTGCACATCCCCATGGGTTCTGGAGATGAAAAGGAATAAACACTGTCTCTGCACCTGAACGTGTTACCAGTGAAAATTCATCCACATGTCACTTTCATCATGTTGTTGCATACAGTGTGATTTTGTGTCACTATTAATTTATCCATAGCTGACACAATGACAATAACCCTGGTCCAAGACAGTGTCTTCCCTATGCATGATGCTGGACTGTATCCTATAGAATCCCCCTGACAATACAGCTGACACCCTCCCTCCTCTGCTCCCCTGTGCCTCACTGTCCCTCAGGCTTCAGTATCTCCCTTTGGTGCTTCAGGTCTGAACTCCATGTTCATATAAGATTTCAGAGAAAATGGAAATGATATTGTTGCAGTTTCTAGTCTCATGGGCCCATCTCTAGGGAGGAGAATGAGCAGAAAAAAAGAACTGCAAGTTTTCCCCAACATTTTCCTTCCTTGTTTTGTCATTTGACAAGACCTGGGTTACTTCTTTTAAAGATTATTTAATTATTTTCAGAGAAAGAGAGAGAGAGAATAAGCAGGAGAGGGGTAGAGAGAGAGAGAGAGAGAGAGACTATCCCTAGTCATGTGCTGTGCTGCCAGCACAGAGTCCAATGCAGGGCTCTATCTCACTAATATGGAGATCATGATCTGAGCCAAAAGCAAGACTTGGATGCTTAACCAACTGAGCCACTCAGGTGCCCCAAGACCTCGACTTCTGATTCTACACATCGTTACCATGTCTGGTCTCATTTAGTCCTCAAGAAAACCTGTTCCAGGGATAAAGTTTTTGAGATAATTGCCTTTAAATGCAAGATGCATGACAACTATCTCGCAAGATGTTCAGAACCAATAAGAGGAACATTAGGCCATCTCGTCCCATTTTTGATAACACACACACACACACACACACACACACACACACACACACGCATGCACAGAAACACACACAAAATATTCTCTCTCTGAGGGTACGGTATCCTGGATTTGGCAGTTTCTTGGGATTCTCAGTCCTGCCAGAAATCAGGATCAACCTGGGCTCACCCAGCCGTCCTCAGTGTCAGATTGTCCATCATCAGAAAACAATAGGACACCATGTGTGACTGCGGTCCTGACACTAAGGCAGTCAGGACATGCCCTGAGCACCTGCTCTCCCGGGAGGAGGCTAGTGCTCAGGAATCCCAAGGCCAGTCCCTATCCCCTGGTCAGTTAAGCTTCTGACCATCTTTAGGCTCCAGTCAGCACCTAAGGTTGATCAGTACATTGACTCTGGGACAGCAGTCTCAGTGTTGCTCCCAGAGACATCAAGTCTCATGGGGACATGAGATACACATGCCCTGTACACTCAGGGCGGGGCTGTCACTCCATCACCCCACAGTGAGACCTCCAGTCAGGCTGGACTCTATTAATGTTTGTTCAGTCTTAACCTAGGGCCACAGGGCCTGGGACCTCAGGGACACATTATCTACACCTCTCCAACCCTGTAATGTGACCTTTGACAATAAACTTCTGGAACCCATAAGCTTTAGATAATAGAAAATCCGTTCCTTCTTTCAAGGGTGACTGAATGAGCAATTGCTTATCATGAAAAAGCTGGACACAAGTCACAGGGACTGTAGAAGTCCCCACCCTAGAGATCTGTCAGTGTCTGGTAATCCTATCAATGAAATGGCTCTGAATGTCATGGGAACAGTCCTCTCAAGGAGTCCAAGGGACTTCGAACAGAGCTTTCTTCCCTATAGGACCAGAGCCATGATATAAAATTTATAAGTATACACCTATATGTATGTCTATAACGATATATGTATATCTAAGTCCATACCTACATCTACACCATCTACATCTACACCTATGTCCCTATCTATCTATCTATCTATCTATCTAATAAGAACTGGAATAAAGAATCAAAGAAGTTTCCAAAAACTTTGAGATTCTGTTGGATCTAAAAATGTAAGTTAATCCTTTTCCATTCTTGTTCCATGAGTAATTTAACCAAAAATTCCATCCGTATATTCTCTGCAATAAAAACAGATCTGGAAAAGAATATTCACGGTTACACCAGCATCTTCACAACTAATGAGGGAAATACCCTCCTGATGAGGAGGCTACCCACACAAGGATGCACAGGACAGTCCCCACGGTGAGGATCATGAGACCAAACCTTAGCCTGGTTGAGACTGTTGGCCAGGCCCTGAAGCAAACGCTAACCCTGACCAGAAGACTACAATATGCCCTGAAATCAGCCCTCTGGGAAGATCACTGTTCGACTGTTGTTTCAGACACTGTGTCCTCATGTGGCTCATCCTAACCCTAGCCATGGTTCATGCCTTTAGGGGGCCCAACATCTAGGGCTCAGAAAAGAACAGAATGCAGGCCTGTGTCCAGCACAGAATGATTCAGTGAGTAGCACTAAGGTTCCCCATGCTGCTTCCAAGGCTGCCCACACACTCGGCTGGCCCCCAAGCCCAAACCCTCTGACTGACAAGCCCCCTGACACACACCCTCAATTAAGCCTTCCTGGGGAAACACTAAACTGATATTGCTTCCAGACCTTTCTCAGCATAGGATTTAACCCTAACCCTAGGCTTCGCTCTGGCCTTAGAGTTCTCCTTTCCTGGCTCTGAGAAATGAATGGACCTAAGGCTCCTGGATGGTGCCACATTAGTCAGGGAGGCAGGCAGATGATCACCATAACATTTTCATGTCTGGGATAGAGTTCCAGGAAGGAATGAGGAGCTGAAACATAAGCCTGTCCCATAAGACTGGCCAACCCCTGAACCCAACTTTAAGTCTGACCTGCATTCTCACATGTGCCCTCAAGTCATTACATGAGGAGATCACTGCACTGCTCACAGTTTGCACCCTGCAACCACCTGGGACGGAACCCTAACTCTAAGCATGCCTCCGGCTCTAAGGGGGTCCACCAAACATGTGTGAGGAGAGAAGTACTTTGGGGCATTTGACTGGTGCAATATGGTGAGTGAGAAAGCCTGATGTAAAGCATGATATTTCCACATGAGGCTTATGCCAACAGAAGGAGATACTGAGCTCAAACCTCTGCCTGGCCCACACAGTCAGCCTGCCCTTGGAGCCAGATCCTAAGCCTCACTCATGCTCCAATAAGCACCCACCACTCAGGTCTCTAAGGAGAGCCTGCACTGATGTCAGTTCATCCCCTGCCCCCTCCTACTACCTAAATGACTCCTAGCTATGGATCTGGCCTCTAGAGGCACCACACCCCACCTGTGGGCCAGGATCAGAACTGGTGCTCATGGCTACCTGAGATTTCTTCAAGGAGGAAGACAGAGTTCATCATGACATGTACAAGGCCGGAAGGGCCTGCAGAAGAAGATCAAGAGCCCAAACCTGGGCTGCACTGAGACGCTTGGACAGACCCTGGGGCCAAATACTAAGCCTGAACAAACACTATCACACACCCTCAACTCAACCCTCTGGACAGATCACTGCACGGCTCTTGTTTCAGAGGCTGTGTTCTCCAGTGGCTTGATCCTAAGTCTAGCCATGGTTCTTACTCTCAGGGGGCCTACCCTCTAGGTCTCAACAAAGAAGATATTCGGAGCCCATGTATTCACAGAATGATTCAGTGAGAAGCCGAGAAGTTCTCCATGTCACGTCCAGGGCAATGATGGGGATACAGAAGGGGATTCTGAACATAATCTGACACTTCGCCCACTCGACGAACACGTAGTCCAACCCTACACCTTGCCCACACATTCTGCTGGTGTCAAGAACAACTCTCAGCCTAATGCATATCCTGACCCTTGCTCTCATGTCAATGCTCCGTGGGGAACATGGCCCTGATGTCAGTCATGACCTTATTCCTCCAAGAGCTAACTCTAACCCTAACCTTGGCTGTGGTCTTAGGGGTCTCCCTTCCTAGCACTGAAGAAGAATGGACTTGAGACCCTTGGCTGGCACGACATTCATCAGGGAAGAATGCGGCGGATCACCATGACATTTTCATGTCCGGAATGGAACTCCAGAAAGGGATCCCCAGCTACAGCTGAAGTCTGTCCCATAAGATTGGCCAATCCCTGAAGCCAAAACCTAAGTCTGATCCATACCCTGAGATGTTCTCTCAACCACTCCCATGGGGGATATCACTGCACTGCTCGCAGTTCGCCCCATGCCCCCCTGGGGAACTGAACCATGTCCCTATCCATGCCTCTGGCTCTTAAGTTGTCCACCAAGCTGGTGTGAGGAGAGAAGGGATGTGGGGAACTTTACTGGTGCCAAATCACTCAGTGAGTAAACCTGATGTTCACAATAACATTTCCACGCTTTTGAGGCTTGTGTCTGGAGAATGAGATCCAGAGGCCAAACTTCTGCCTAGCACACAGAGTTAGCCAGCCCTTGAAGATATCCCCAAATGCTCACCCATGCCCTATCAGGCACCCTCCACTCAGACCTCAAGGGAGAACTTGGCAATGTAGGCTCATCCCTGGTCCCCTCCCAGGAACTAACCCTAATCCTAGCCATCCATCTGGCCTCTAGGGGCGCCATGCTCCACCTGTGGGCCAAGAACAAAAATGGTGCTCATGGCCACCAGAGATTTCTTCAGGGAGGAAGCCAGAGTTCGTCATGACAAGCACAAGGCTGGATGGGCCTGCTATCTATCTATCTATCTATCTATCTATCTATCTATCATGTATGCATCTGTCTGTCTATCTATCTATCATCTATTGGAGAGATTTCTTTAAAGGAATGGGCCCTTGGGGTTGTGGAAATTTGGTGAATCCAGCGTTTGAAGGGGAAGGCTTGCTGGCTGAGGACTCAAGAGAAAGGTGCAGTTTGAATCCAAAGGCTGTCTACAGTGGAACTAGGAAGAGCTAGTGCTGCAGATGTGCATCATGAGCCCAGACCTCGGCCTCTCTGAGATGCCTGCCCACACGCTGGAGCCAAATGCTAAGCCTGACAACAATGCTAACACACACCCTCAACTCAACCCTCTGGGCAGGTCACCCACTGCATGGCTGTTGTTTAAGAGGCTGTGTCCTCCAGTGGCTTGATCATAATCCTAATGGTTCTTGCCCTCAGGGGGACCACCCACTAGGTGTCAGCAAACAACAGAATCAAGGCCCATGCCAGGCAAACAACGATTCGGTGAGAAGCCCAGAAGTTCCCCATGCCACTTCCAAGGCAATGATGGGGCTACTGAGGGGGATTCTGAACCCAATCCTACCCCTTACCCACACAATCGACCGGCCCCCTAGCCCAAACCCTCAGCCTGATGCTCACCCTGTCCCATGCCCTCAACACAGTTCTCCGGGGGGAGCACAGCCCTGATGTTGGTTCTGACCTTGTCTCCACCAGGGACCTAAACCTAACCCTAACCCTCACCTTGGCTGTGGTCTTAGGGTCCCCCATCCTAGCTCTGTAGGAAGAACGGACTTGAGACACTGACCTGCATGACATTCACAAGGGAAGAATGCAGCAGATCACTATGACGTTTTCATGTCTGGGGTGGAACTCCACAAAGGGATCCCCAGCTAAAGCTGAAGCCTGTCCTACACTATCGGCCAATCCCTGAAGCCAAACCCTAAATCTGATCCACACCCTGATATATGCTTTCAACCATTCCCACAGGGGAGATCACTGCACTGCTTGCGGTTCACCCCGTGCCACCCTCAGGAACCGAACCCTGTCCCTATACATGCCACTGCCTCTGAGATGGTCCACTAAACTGGTGTGAGGAGAGAAGTGACTTGTGGCACTTTACTGGTACAGAATAGCTCAGCAAGAAAGCCTGATGTTCACAATGATATTTCCATGCTTTTGAGGCTTGTGCCTAGAGAATGAGATACAGAGCCCAAACCTCCACCTTGCACACAGTGTTATCTGGCCTTTGAAGACAGCCCGAATGCTCTCCAGTGCCCTATCAGGTGCCCTCCACTCAGACCACGGGGGCGAGCTTGCAATACTGTTGGTTCATCCCCAGTCCCCTGCCAGGAACTAAACTTAACCCTAGCCATCAACCTGGCCTCTAGGGGTGCCATGCCCCACCTAGGGCCAGAAACAGAACTGGTGCTCAAGCCACTTGAGACTTCTTCAAGGAGGAAACCAGAAGTTCATCATGACAAGTACAAGGCCATATGGGGCTGCTATCTATCTATCTATCTATCTATCATCTATCAACTATCTATCTATATACCTATTATCTATCTAATTATCAACCTAACACCAATGTATCTTATCTAGCTTCCTATCACCTATCATGTATCTTTCAATCTAGCTACCTAGCTAGCCCTCTTCTACCTATCTGTCACCTATCTATCTTATCCTTTTATCTGGCTATCTGTCTATCTACTTACCTATCTATCACCTATCATCTTATCTATATATCTAGTATCTATCTATCTATCTATATATCTATCAATCATCTAACTATTGGAGAGATTTCTTTAAAGGAATGGACCCTGTGGTTGTGGAAGTTTGGTGAGTCCAAAGTTTGAAGGGGAAGGCTTGACGGCTGAGGACTCAAGAGAAAGGTGCAGTTCGAACCCAAAGGCTGTCTACCATGGAACTAGGAAGAGCCAGTGATGTAGATGGAACTCAAAAGTAGTCTGCTGGAGAGAGCCTCATGGCCTGTGACAGGCTGACCTTTTCTTTTATGCAGACCTTCTCCTCAAAAGGAGCCATTGGTAACCAGGGACATGGCCAGGTTTTCAGGCCGGAGACATGGCCAGAATGTCCCAGAAGAGAAAGAAGTCACCCTGACTCCTTTTTCTCTCACACACCTGGTTAAGGATGGATGCATCCAGAGACAGGACCAGATGTCCCCCAGCTCAGTGGTTGGCCGGCAGCTGCCTTCACCTGCCCTCCAGCTCACTGGCAGTGGGAACAACTGAATCTTTGCTTTGATGCACCAACAAACCCCATGTCTGGAGCCCCGGATCTCACTTCCTGTTTGTAGAACCTACACCTTGGACCTAGAGAAAGCAACTTATTTGCAGTGGAGTCCAGGATAGCCCAGGTCTCGTCTGTCTCCCACCTGGAACTCCTCTTAGGTTCCTCTCCCAGGGTCTGTGGTAAGTTCTTAGTCATGACTTTGGTTCACTAGCACATTAACCACTCACCAACCCAATGCCTCGACTTACTTCACTCGAACCAGGACACTTGGAGGCCAGAAAGCAAGACTTATCATGGCGTGGATTCCAAAGCACATTAATTGGCTCATCTTCAATTTTTCTCTTTCGCTCATAAAATGGTTGCCATGTGCTCATCCAACCACACTTGGGTTCAGCTATGCACCCTCCCAACCCAGTCCCTCACACATACACTAGAGATCACGGACACAGTGACAAATTCCTTGCCCGCACCTTGCAGGTGGTTGGATTTATGCATCACCTTCAAGAGAAGTCTCTTTGTGGGGTGCCTGTGGGTCTCAGTCTGTTAAGCACCCAACTCCAGATCTGGCTCAGGTCCTGACCTCAAAGTTGGTGAGTTCAAGTCCACCTTAGACTCTGCAACCACATAACAGACTCTGCTTGGTATTCTGTGTCTCTGCCCCTCTCCTTTGGACACCTTCTCTCAAAATATATAAACTTGAAAAAATCTCTTTGCTCCTACATACAGAACACAAACTTAGCAACTTTTGGTGCTCAAAATTCTTACTTTGAAACGGTTGATGATGAAGAAAAAAAAACAGCCTTTGAGTTTTACTTGCTTTTCAAGACTCAATTTTGCTTTTCTGGGCATCACACAGGGTCTTTGACAGTGGCTACAGCCTGGGCGCCCCACAGATGTCGGTCATCTCTCCACCTGCAGGCTGCACAGCCCACCAGGCCCAGATCCACCTGGTCTGGGCCTCCCTGCTTCAGAGTCCGAGCATTAAGGCTCCCACCTTGGGTGTATGAACCCAGTTTGAAACTGTTGTTTCCACTGGGAAACCTTTAGGGTCCTAAAACTCTGCAATCACCTGCTGAAGTGACCCAGACTGGTTCCCCCAGGATGACCTGGCCCTGACCTTCACATTGACTTCCCAGGGTGGCCTGGGTCTCAAGTATCCTGAGCACAATCCCAAAGGCAGGGGAGGGGTTGGGGGGGGGGTGGTGAGAAGGTAGTAGCTCTCGCTTCTCCTAACCATAATAAACCTCAAGATTTTGCCCAGAAACAGAAGAGCCCCCTGACCTGGCAAATGCAAGAACTCTTCAACCTGGATCCAGAACTAGGCTTCCAAGGCCAAGCATGCTGGCTCCTGACACTCACCGTCCTGCAAACACATCCGGGAAATCACAGCCTTCACACAAGGAGCTCATTGTATCAGCACCAGGCGCTGGTGGTCCTGGAAGACGCCCGTGGTGGGGTTGGGGGCGTTGTCGGCGCCTGCCTCCAGGAGCCGAGGAGCCCACCCTGGAGACCACGCCCAGAACGGGACACTGCGTCCTCCTAGCGCCCTCTGCAAGGGCCCCAGCGCTGTGCCGTGGGACTTGATGGCTCTGAGAACCCCCGCGAGGGCCCCCAGTATGGTGCCACAGACGCGATGGCTCAGACACCCTCAAGATGGCGCCCTTGAAGTGGTGGAACTGTGAGACCTGATGGCTCCCATAGCCCTGCGAGGGCACCCCCCAACCCTGTGCGGTGGCGGAAAGTGACAGTTGGGACACCCCCTCCATGGTCCCCAGGGCGGAGCCACTAGACATGAGGGCTCTGACAGCCCCTTGAGTGCACCCACCCCGCTGGGCGGTGCCGGGAAGTGACTGGTTGGACACCCCAGCCTCGGACCCCAGGGCGGAACTGCGAAACTTGATGTCTCGGACACCCGCGTGAGGGCACCCTGGGCAGAACCCTGAGAACTGATGGCTCCTGAAACCCCCGAGAAGACTCCCACCCCATGGCTGTACCTGGAGAGGTGATGGCTCCGAAGCCTCAGCTCCCGCCCAGACAGCGCCTCTAAGATGCTCTGGGCAGCTGTACCCACGAATGGCTGAAGCAGTGCTTGCTCCTCCTCTTTTATATACCCCTCTCTCGGCGCTTATTGAAAACCACACCCCTAAGGTCCGCCTTCTGGCCAGGGCCCTGTGGTGGAGTTCTCGCCCCATCAGGACGAGTCGGGAACTGCAGCCCTGTGTTAATCTGTGGATCTGCAATCCATTCCAAGATCTTTTTTTTTTTGGTATAAAAATTTTATTTTATTTATTTTTAAAATTGTATTATTATTTTAATATAATTGTATTAAGTATTAAAATAATATTAAGTAATTAAAATATTTAATTAATCATTATCAATCAATTAATTAAAATTAAAATTATTAAATTAATGCAAATTATTATTTTTTATTTTTCTTAATTTTTTTAATGTTTATTTATTTTTGAGAGAATGTGAGAGACAGAGTGCAAGCAGCAGAGGGGCAGTCAGAGGGAGACATGTGCATTAAACCAGATTGTAATGGAGGGGTTTATTACTTTCTCTCTGCATTCAATCACTCATGTATTCAGCCCTGTTTATTCAGCATCGCCTATGTGCCAGATCTTATGGGAAACACTGTTCTTCAAGATACCTGGATTTGTAATTCAGGAAGCCAAAGTTTATTTTGGTGAAGGAATATTAAATTCCCTACATCTACTGTGTCAAAAAGTACAGCACACTGGCAAAGATGAGCAGGCCCAAATAAATCCCAGCGTTTGCTGATGTCAAACTTGACACTTTATATGCTCCAATTTCTCGAAATTAACACAATGAATACTCTGAAGAGCCTTTACTATTGTTATTTGTCAGGCCTCAGATTCTTCTCCATTTATTTTCTCCCAAGATATTTTTGCCTATTGTAACAAAATAGGCAGTAATAGTAACAGCAAATGGAGAAAAATGGGGCTGAATGCATAAGGAAACCGCACTTCAGGTGACATTGATTTGTACCCAGGAATGCCTAAAAGGCTCTCTAGTGATTCCAAATACTTAAGAGCATATTGATTTCCTTCTAGAAGAAACCAAAATTACCCAGTAATTTAATTCTTATTGAACAAGAAAGGCAGCCAGTTATAGAGACACACACCCATAAACTCACTGGTTTTGCTTTGCCTGTTTCCATGTGCTTGAGATGGAAGGATTAGAAATATATTTACACAATGTGAAGTGAGGAGGCACACTTCAGCTATTGTTAGTGTGGCCTTGGGCTTCTTGGAAGGTCAACTGATCCATCAAGGAGTTGTAGCCAAATTGCCTCCGACAGAATATTTTCTCTTCGAGAAACAGACAAATGACTTTCACACAAACTTGCTCTTCTCAACAATAGCAATAAAGGTACTGGCCATATAGTGAGTTAATAAATCAAAGAAGGGGTCGGAAAACTTTTCAGAACACACTTGCATTCCATCTCTTCAGTCTTCCTTTTATCTGCCTTTGTTCCTATTCCTGACAGTTGTTTATTGTTTCCTGAAGTGTTGTAGCATGTTGAAAAAAAATTATTTACATCCCTGTTTTACATAGAAAGGTATCTCCTATTGGATTACTGACAGATCTGTTTCAGTAGAACACCATCTGAAAAAGTTTACTGTAAGGTGTAAAAGATAGTTTAGATGCTCTATTTTTAAATAGCCAACACCTTTTCCATATGAAACAAAGATAGTATTAGAAATACACCTACCAGAATAAGAGTGACTTTGCTGGAAAATACTGTCTTAATCTTTTATTCAAAATGCATAGCTTTCTAGTGAGGAAGAGGTCTTTCTGTGGCTACAAAAAACTTCTCCTAATGTAGATTTTCCTCCCAGGTTCTTTGTAGAAAACAACCTACCTGATTTGTACAAAAGAATACTGCTCTCTAGTGGAATGAGGGGAAAGAAATCCATTACCTCATTCACTTGCTTTTCTTGCCTTCTTGGCAGCCGCTTACGAAAGGTGGCTGAGCCTTGTCCTGGACTTATGATGTTATGATATATGGCTACAATTATTGTGATATTATATTGCGAAGCGAGTTTGCTCTTGTAATCAAGCAAAAATCTTTTTCCCCCAAACATTCTTTTGTAAACTGAAACCAGTAGGCCTCCCCATCTTTTACTTCTCAGCTGCTGCCTGTACCAAAAAGAAGGAAAAAAAAATAGAGCCTGCAACTAATAATGATTTAATTTACACAGGAACTCACAATAATTTAACTCACATCAGGTTAATTTGAAAGTGAGTAAGGGCAGCATTTATGGGGCTGGAAATTTTTAATAATGCTTTACTTGTGAATTTATGGCATCGGTGTTCCAGACCATGGGATGCCTTTATTGTTGTGCTCATTGTCTATCTCCCCCATCCCCACACATGATGTTCATCCCTCCCTTTTCTAGGGATAGAAAGGAATAGATTTGCAATGCCATTTCCTGTCTCAGTGGGAAGGGCTACAAAGTTAGTACAAATTTGCTCAGGTGGAGAATTCTTCTCCCCTGGAATTACTGTGCCATCCACATTGTTTTTAATGATACTTGCCAGGATTGTGGGCTCCCTTGATAACTTTGATCACCATGCTCATACATTCTGAGCTGGCCAGCACAGACTGTACTTTCTGGATTTGCTCTAGTGGTTTCCTACCACTGAGCTGACACAAATGTGGTTAGGAATATATAGTAACAGTGCATTCCAAACAGATACACACATTTGCAGAAATTAAACCTGCAGCTGGCAGACTTAAAATTTATCATCGGGGCGCCTGGGTGGCTCAGTCGGTTGAGCTTCCGACTTCGGCTCAGGTCATGATCTCACGGTCTGTGAGTTCGAGCCCCGCATCCGGCTCTGTGCTGACAGCTCAGAGCCTGGAGCCTGCTTCAGATTCTGTGTCCCCTCTCTCTCTGACCCTCCCTCGTTCATGCTCTGTCTCTCTCTGTCTCAAAAATAAATAAACATTTAAAAAAAATTTATCATCAACATGCTTTATTCCTATGGCCCTAAAAAGTAGGATGGTTCTTCTCTGCAGCCTCCCCATCCTTAAGGGTCAGGGGAAGCCCTGATTGGCTCACGATCGTCATATAAAAATGCACATACATGTATCGTACCAAGTATGGATGCATAATTGCCCCTTCTCACCACCACCACTTGTGAACTCTATGCTTCATGTGATTGGAATTGCAGAGAATTTCAGTATAAAACCATAAGTAACAATTTGAGGAAGGAAGCAATAGTTTGTTTCAGAATTGGTTGGGAGCAAGGCAAGTTAGAGGCCTCATACCCTTATACTCCTAGTCTGTGGTATACAATAAGCTCATCCCACAGCCTTCTCAGGTTCCAAGGATCATTGTATAGGGTGGTGAGGAGCAGGAGTCAATAGCAAAATAAAAACAAAAATCAAAAATGATTTTTTGTGAGAGTGAAAAACATACTTTTTTGTTGTCATATCTAATTTTACTTTCTCTCCACCCCTGACATCTGGGAAAAATTAGTAATCTCTAATTTAAAACCCCTTCCCAAAAACAATAGTTAAATTGAGCTGTGTCTGTTATAGAGAAGGTAGTAAAATGATGCTTCAAAAAGTTATTTTCTCCAAACCAGAGAAACAAAGCTAAGCTTCAAAATTCTGGTCAATGGGATGTATTGGTTACCATTTTCATGTGTGTGTAAACAATGGGACCATTGTTCAGGTGGTGAAGGCTGCCATTGAAAGTAGGCCTTGTGGGGGCACCTGGGGTGGCTCAGTTGGTTAAGTGTTTGACTCTAGGTCTCAGCTCAAGTCATGATCTTGCAATTCATGAGTTTGAGCCCCATGTCTGGCTCTGTGCTGACAGTATGGAGCCTGCTTGGGATTCTCTCTCTCTCTCTCTCTCCCTCTCTCTCCCTCCCTCCCTCCCCTAATTGTGCACTCTCTCTCAAAATAAACAAATTTTTATAACAACTTAAAAAAATTCTTATGGGAAAAACTATTTTTATGGGGATCAAATAGTGCAATATATGAGGATTCTGAAAAAAATATACTACACATATTGAAGAGTATGAATACTATCTTGGTTCTATGTCAAAAAAGTCAAGAGGAGCTATATTTCAGAGTATGTGAACTCTGTTTGGTTTCTTAATCTCTCTGAGCCTGTTTCTGCTTCAGGGGAAAAGTAATAATAACTAATTCACTCAGAGGATTGTTGTGAAGTCTGGAGATAATATATGCCAAGCATCTGGAGTAGTACTTGGCATATAATAGGGGCCCAGTAAATAATAAGTGAGATAAAAATATGCTTGATAATAAGAGTTAGAGATAGTGCATGGCAAGTTCTTAGTTCAGTTCTGGTCATACAATAGGTGCACCATAAATGTTAAGTGGGATGATAATGATAGTGACGATAATCAGCTATTGATGATGATGATGATGATGATGATGATGACAGTGATAAAGTTGATGACAGTTATAGAGAAGAAATACTGTATATGATAGTTGAAAATTTTTAGCTGGAGGCAGTGAGGTGTTTTCAAAAGAATCCAATGTATTTGAGATTGAAAACTGATTCCACTTTTTAGTCCTATTTTGACCTTTGAGCAAATTATTAGCTACTCTGAGTCTAGATTTTCTCAGCTATATAAGTTTTGGTGCAGCTTAAAGGAGATATCACTAAAGCATGTGATCCAGCAACTGTTATCTAGTAGATCCTGGATATATATTAGCCTCTTTCCTCCCTCCTTCTGCCTTTAGCACACTTATCCAAAGTAGCTTGTTTTATTTCATTTGCTTTCAAGTTTTGTATATTGGGATGCTCACTTTCTTATTCTGGGAAAGGAAATTGCTTGGCTTTATATATTTAGAGGTTCATATTCCATTGGTCAGCATCGTTTGAGACCAGTTATATGCACACAGAGTAGTGGGAAGAAGAATCCCCAGCTGAGAAGTAATTTTCCAGCAACAAACTCTACAGAAGAGTCTATAGTTGAAAGCAAGTCATATTTGCCACAGCCAGCTTCTCTTCTCAATTATTCATGCCTTTCCTATCAAACACAGTATATACTCCCTATATTCCCAAGGGAGGCAATCAACTCCTGTCCCTCCATCTAACTCAAAGTCCAGGATCTCCAGGAGTTGCATAGTCCTACCATAATGTCTAGACCTAACTTCTCAAGGTCCAGTAGCCTAAGATCTAAAAGAACAAGTTATCTGAAACTTCCTATGGATTTATCATTAAATAAGAATAGAGGAGATGCAGGATACTCGCAAGGAAAAATTAAAAAAAAATTAAAAAGTAAGATTATATTGATAGCAACTGTAAAGTCCCCCTACCTTGAGATAGCCCAGAATTCTTGGACCTTGTTCAAATTCTCCATGAACTCAGGCTTGGGACAATCTGAGGTTTTTCCTCATCCATTATCCTCCATGGCCGTATTTGAAGTGGAAATCGGGACCAATGCACAACTGGGAAACTGTACAATTCCTTCAGGCTGTTTCTTACCCATGAAAATATGAAATATCAAGAGTTGCTTTAAAGTTTCATGATTCAAAGGGAATTTTTAAAAGTTTACACTTGTGGTCTCTTTGGCAATACAGTTTCTTCCACAGTTTACAAGAAATCTGATCCATTTCCTTGCAGAGAATTCTATATTCCAATAACCCCTGATAATGTTCAACTTTACCTGAGACCTGTGTCTCTGAAAAAGAGTGATAGTTAAGAAGTTCTTCACATTGGTGTGTTCTTGAAAACAACTTACTGCAACACTTCCTCATATGACTTTAGATAAGACTCACAGATGCCTCCCCTGATGGTCTATGACAAGCCTCCTGTAGGCCTTTAAAATTCCCATTTTCACCTCATAAATGATTAGCTGAACTGTTTGCTCTCACTGACCAAGCTGAATACTCAATAATTTGACTTGTCCAAACTTTAGTTCAGGCTTCTTTCTTTCTTTTCAGGTCCCCAAACTTTGTCTTGCCCCTAAGTTTCTACAAGCACTGAAATTCAGAATGACTGTCCTTAATGGCCCCTTCTGAGAATCAGCTAACTGGAGAGAAAAATGTTTTCAGTCCAACTTTTCAATCATGCCACTCATCTCACTCCTACTTCTTTCTAGCCTTGTTAACTCCTCTTATAGAAGGAAAGCTTCATGAACATGGACCACATCTCTCCCAAGATTTGGGTAATTCTCAGCCATTATTTCTTTAGGTAATCTTTCTGCCCCCTTTGCCATCTCTTCTCCTTCTGGAACTCCCACAGTATGTAAATTCTTTCACTTGAGGATATCCCATAAGTCACACAGACTTTCTTCACTCTTTTTAATTCTTTTTTCCTTTGTTATCTGACTAGATAATTTTCAATGACTTGTCTTTGAGTTCACACATGCTGTCTGCTGCTTACTCAAGTCTGTTGTCCACACTCCCTACTGCATTTTTCATTTCATTCATTGTATTCAGCCCCAGAATTTGTTTGCTCTTTCTTAAATTAAAAAAAAAAATAATGTTTTACTTTTTCTTAAGAGAGAGAGAGAGAGAGAGAGAGCGCATGAGCAGGTAAGGGCCAGAGAGAGAGATGGACACAGAATCCAAAGCAGGCTCCAGGCTCTGAGCTGCCAGCACAGAGCGTGATGCAGGGTTCGAACCCACAAACTGTGAGATCATGACCTGAGCAGAAGTCAGACGCCTAACCGACTGAGCCTCCCAGGTGCCCCTGGTTCTTTCTTATTATTTCTAGTTCTCTGTTTAACTTCTCATTTTGTTCTTGTATTGTTTTCCTGATTTTGTTGTCTTTTTGTGTTTTCTTGTAGTTCCCTGAGCTTCCTTTTTTTTTATGAAATTTATTGACAAATTGGTTTCCATACAACACCCAGTGCTCATCCCAAAAGGTGCCCTCCTCAATACCCATCACCCACCCTCTCCTCCCTCCCACCCCCCATCAACCCTCAGTTTGTTCTCAGTTTTTAACAGTCTCTTATGCTTTGGCTCTCTCCCATTCTAACCTCTTTTTTTTTTCCTTCCCCTCCCCCATGGGTTCCTGTTAAGTTTCTCAGGATCCACATAAGAGTGAAACCATATGGTATCTGTCTTTCTCTGTATGGCTTATTTCACTTAGCATCACACTGTCCAGTTCCATCCACGTTGCTACAAAAGGCCATATTTCATTTTTTCTCATTGCCACGTAATATTCCATTGTGTATATAAACCACAATTTCTTTATCCATTCATCAGTTGATGGACATTTAGGCTCTTTCCATAATTTGGCTATTGTTGAGAGTGCTGCTATAAACATTGGGGTACAAGTGGCCCTATGCATCAGTACTCCTGTATCCCTTGGATAAATTCCTAGCAGTGCTATTGCTGGGTCATAGGGTAGGTCTATTTTTAATTTTCTGAGGAACCTCCACACTGCTTTCCAGAGCGGCTGCACCACTTTGCATTCCCACCAACAGAGCAAGAGGTTTCCCGTTTCTCCACATCCTCTCCAGCATCTATAGTCTCCTGATTTGTTCATTTTGGCCACTCTGACTGGCATGAGGTGATACCTGAGTGTGGTTTTGATTTGTATTTCCCTGATAAGGAGCGACGCTGAACATCTTTTCATGTGCCTGTTGGCCATCCGGATGTCTTCTTTAGAGAAGTGTCTATTCATGTTTTCTGCCCATTTCTTCACTGGGTTTTGTTTTTCGGGGGTGGAGTTTGGTGAGCTCTTTATAGATTTTGGATACTAGCCCTTTGTCCAATATGTCATTTGCGAATATCTTTTCCCATTCCGTTGGTTGCCTTTTAGTTTTGTTGGTTGTTTCCTTTGCTGTGCAGAAGCTTTTTATCTTCATAAGGTCCCAGTAATTCACTTTTGCTTTTAATTCCCTTGCCTTTGGGGATGTGTCGAGTAAGAGATTGCTACGGCTGAGGTCAGAGAGGTCTTTTCCTGCTTTCTCCTCTAAGGTTTTGATGGTTTCCTGTCTCACATTTAGGTCCTTTATCCATTTTGAGTTTATTTTTGTGAATGGTGTGAGAAAGTGGTCTAGTTTCAACCTTCTGCATGTTGCTGTCCAGTTCTCCCAGCACCATTTGTTAAAGAGGCTGTCTTTTTTCCATTGGATGTTCTTTCCTGCTTTGTCAAAGATGAGTTGGCCATACGTTTGTGGGTCTAGTTCTGGGGTTTCTACTCTATTCCATTGGTCTATGTGTCTGATTTTGTGCCAATACCATGCTGTCTTGATGATGACAGCTTTGTAGTAGAGGCTAAAGTCTGGGATTGTGATGCCTCCTGCTTTGGTCTTCTTCAAAATTCCTTTGGCTATTCGGGGCCTTTTGTGGTTCCATATGAATTTTAGGATTGCTTGTTCTAGTTTTGAGAAGAATGCTGGTGCAATTTTGATTGGGATTGCATTGAATGTGTAGATAGCTTTGGGTAGTATTGACATTTTGACAATATTTGTTTTTCCAATCCATGAGCAGGGAATGTCTTTCCATTTCTTTAAATCTTCTTCAATTTCCTTCATAAGCTTTCTATAGTTTTCAGCATACAGATCCTTTACATCTTTGGTTAGATTATTCCTAGGTATTTTATGCTTCTTGGTGCAATTATGAATGGGATCAGTTTCTTTATTTGTCTTTCTGTTGCTTCATTGTTAGTGTATAAGAATGCAACTGATTTCTGTACTTTGATTTTGTATCCTGTAACTTTGCTGAATTCATGTATCAGTTCTAGCAGACTTTTGGTGGAGTCTATCGGATTTTCCATGTATAATATCATGTCATCTGCAAAAAGCGAAAGCTTGACTTCATCTTTGCCAATTTTGATGCCTTTGATTTCCTTTTGTTGTCTGATTGCTGATGCTAGAACTTCCAACACTATGTTAAACAACAGCGGTGAGAGTGGGCATCCTTGTCGTGTTCCTGATCTCAGGGAAAAAGCTCTCAGTTTTTCCCTGTTGAGGATGATGTTAGCTGTGGGCTTTTCATAAATGGCTTTTATGATCTTTAAGTATGTTCCTTCTATCCCGACTTTCTCAAGGGTTTTTATTAAGAAAGGGTGCTGGATTTTGTCAAAGGCCTTTTCTGCATCGATTGACAGGATCATATGGTTCTTCTCTTTTTTTTTGTTAATGTGATGTATCACATTGATTGATTTGCGAATGCTGAACCAGCCCTGCATCCCAGGAATGAATCCCACTTGGTCATGGTGAATAATTCTTTTTATATGCCGTTGAATTCGATTTGCTAGTATCTTATTGAGAATTTTTGCATCCATATTCATCAGGGATATTGGCCTGTAGTTCTCTTTTTTTACTGGGTCTCTGTCTGGTTTAGGAATCAAAGTAATACTGGCTTCATAGAATGAGTCTGGAAGTTTTCCTTCCCTTTCTATTTCTTGGAATAGCTTGAGAAGGATAGGTATTATCTCTGCTTTAAACGTCTGTTAGAACTCCCCTGGAAAGCCATCTGGTCCTGGACTCTTATTTGTTGGGAGAGTTTTGATAACCGATTCAATTCTTCGCTGGTTATGGGTCTGTTCAAGCTTTGTGTTTCCTCTTGATTGAGTCTTGGAAGAGTGTGGGTGTTCAGGAATTTGTCCATTTCTTCCAGGTTGTCCAGTTTGTTGGCATATAATTTTTCATAGTATTCCCTGATAATTGTTTGTATCTCTGAGGGATTGGTTGTAATAATTCCATTTTCATTCATGATTTTATCTATTTGGTTCATCTCACTTTTCTTTTTGAGAAGCCTGGCTAGAGGTTTGTCAATTTTGTTTATTTTTTCAAAAAACCAACTCTTGGTTTCATTGATCTGCTCTACAGTTTTTTTAGATTCTATATTGTTTATTTCTGCTCTGATCTTTATTATTTATCTTCTTCTGCTGGGTTTAGGCTGTCTTTGCTGTTCTGCTTCTAGTTCCTTTAGGTGTGCTGTTAGATTTTGTATTTGGGATTTTTCTTGTTTCTTGAGATAGGCCTGGATTGCAATGTATTTTCCTCTCAGGACTGCCTTCGCTGCGTCCCAAAGCGTTTGGATTGTTCCATTTTCATTTTCGTTTGTTTCCATATATTTTTTAATTTCTTCTCTAATTGCCTGGTTGACCCACTCATTCTTTAGTAGGGTGTTCTTTAACCTCCATGCTTTTGGAGGTTTTCCAGACTTTTTTCTGTGGTTGATTTCAAGCTTCATAGCATTGTGGTCTGAAAGTAAGCATGGTATAATTTCAATTCTTGTAAACTTATGAAGGGCTGTTTTGTGACCCAGTATATGATCTATCTTGGAGAATGTTCCATGTGCACTCGAGAAGAAAGTATATTCTGTTGCTTTGGGATGCAGAGTTCTAAATATATCTGTCAAGTCCATCTGATCCAATGTCTCATTCAGGGCCCTTGTTTCTTTATTGACCGTGTGTCTAGATGATCTATCCATTTCTGTAAGTGGGGTGTTAAAGTCCCCTGCAATTACCACATTCTTATCAATAAGGTTGCTTACGTTTATGAGTAATTGTTTTATATATTTGGGGGCTCCGGTATTTGGCGCATAGACATTTATAATTGTTAGCTCTTCCTGATGGATAGACCCTGTAACTATTACATAATGTCCTTCTTCATCTTTTGTTACAGCCTTTAATTTAAAGTCTAGTTTGTCTGATATAAGTATGGCTACTCCAGCTCTCTTTTGGCTTCCAGTCGCTTGATAAATAGTTCTCCATCCCCTCACTCTCAATCTAAAGGTGTCCTCAGGTCTAAAATGAGTCTCTTGTAGACAGCAAATAGATGGGTCTTGTTTTTTTATCCATTCTGATACCCTATGTCTTTTGGTTGGCACATTTAATCCATTTACATTCAGTGTTATTATAGAAAGATACGGGTTTAGAGTCATTGTGATGTCTGTATGTTTTATGCTTGTAGTGATGTCTCTGGGACTTTGTCTCACAGGGTCCCCCTTAGGATCTCTTGTAGGGCTGGTTTAGTGGTGACAAATTCCTTCAGTTTTTGTTTGTTTGGGAAGACCTTTATCTCTCCTTGTATTCTAAATGACAGACTTGCTGGATAAAGGATTCTTGGCTGCATATTTTTTCTGTCTAGCACCCTGAAAATCTCGTGCCAATTCTTTCTGGCCTGCCAAGTTTCAAAAGAGAGATCAGTCACGAGTCTTATAGGTCTCCCTTTATATGTGAGGGCACGTTTACCCCTTGCTGCTTTCAGAATTTTCTCTTTATCTTTGTATTTTGCCAGTTTCACTATAATATGTCGTGCAGAAGATCGATTCAAGTTACGTCTGAAGGGAGTTCTCTGTGCCTCTTGGATTTCAGTACCTTTTTCCTTCCCCAGTTCAGGGAATTTCTCAGCTATGATTTCTTCAAGTACCCCTTCAGCACCTTTCCCTCTCTCTTCCTCCTCTGGAATACCAATTATGCGTATATTATTTCTTTTTAGTGTATCACTTAGTTCTCTAATTTTACCCTCATACTCCTGGATTTTTTTATCTCTCTTTTTCTCAGCTTCCTCTTTTTCCATAACTTTATCTTCTAGTTCACCTATTCTCTCCTCTGCCTCTTCAAGCCGAGCTGTGGTGGTTTCCATTTTGTTATGCATTTCATTTAAAGCGTTTTTCAGCTCCTCGTGACTGTTCCTGAGTCCCTTGATCTCTGTAGCAAGAGATTCTCTGCTGTCCTGTATACTGTTTTCAAGCCTAGCGATTAATTTTATGACTATTATTCTAAATTCACTTTCTGTTATATTATTTAAATCCTTTTTGATCAGCTCATTAGCTGTTGTTATTTCCTGGAGATTCTTCTGAGGGGAATTCTTCCGCTTGGTCATTTTGGATATTCCCTGGCGTGGTGAGGACCTGCAGGGCACTTCCCCTGTGCTGTGGTGTATAACTGGAGTTGGTGGGCGGGGCCGCAGTCCGACCTGATGTCTGCCCCTAGCCCACCACTGGGGCCACAGTCAGACTGGTGTGTGCCTTCTCTTCCCCTCTCCTAGGGGCGGGATTCACTGTGGGGTGGTGTGGCTCGTCTGGGCTACTTGCACCCTGCCAGCCTTGTGATGCTGGGGATCTGGCGTATTAGCTGGGGTGGGTAGGCAAGGTGCACGGGGGCTGGAGGGGCAGGCTTAGATCGCTTCTCCTTAGGTGATCCACTTCAGGAGGGGCCCTGTGGCAGCGGGAGGGAGTCAGATCCGCTGCCGGAGGTTTGGCTCTGCAGAAGTGCAGAGTTGGGTGTTTGCGTGGAGCGAGCAAGTTCCCTGGCAGGAACTGGTTCTCTTTGGGATTTTGGCTGGGGGATGGGCGGGGGAGATGGCGCTGGCGAGCGCCTTTGTTCCCCACCAAACTGAGCTCTGTTGTCAGGGGGCTCAGCAGCTCTCCCTCCCTTTGTCCTCCAGCCTTCCCGCTTTCGGAGCAGAGCTGTTAACTTATGACCTCCCAGACGCTAAGTCGCGCTTGTTGTGGGAACACAGTCCGTCAGGCCCCTCTGCTTTTGCAAGCCAGACTCGGGGGCTCTGCTTGGCCGGCAAGCCACCCCTCCGCCCCGGCTCCCTCCAGCCAGTCGGTGGAGCGCGCACCGCCTCGCCGCCCTTCCTACCCTCTTCCGTGGGCCTCTCGTCTGCGTTTGGCTCCGGCGACTCCGTTCTGCTAATCCTCTGGCGGTTCTGGGTTTTTAGGCAGGTGTAGATGGAATCTAAGTGATCAGCAGGACGTGCGGTGAGCCCAGTGTCCTCCTAAGCCGCCATCTTCCTAAATTCATTCTCCCTGAGCTTCCTTTAAAACAACTATTTCAAATTCCATGTCTGACATATTGTAGATAACCATTGCTTTGGGGCCAATCTCCGAAAAATTATCGTAATCATTTGATGATGTCATGTTTCCTTGAATTTTCATGTTCCTTGAAGTCTTATATTGCTGTCTTCATAGGTAAAGAAGGAGTCACTTCTTCCAGTCTTCTTTACTGTCTGGCTTCAGGAGAAGAATATCTTCACCTGTCAGCCCTGCAAGAGATTCTAAGGCTTTCTAAGACCTTTTCTACAGATACTCATGCTTCACAGGGTGGAGGTAGGGATGATTCTTAAGATTGTATTTTTGGGGCACCTGGGTGGCTCAGTTGATTGAGTGTCCAACTTCAGCTCAGGTCATGATCTTACGGTGCGTGGGTTCAAGCCCCAAGTCAGACTCTGTGCTAACAGTTCAGATTGGGGACTGCTTTGGATTTAGTATCTCCCTCTCTCTCCACCCCTCCCCTGCTCATGCTTATATAAATAAACGTTAATTTTTTTAAAAGATTGT
This sequence comes from Prionailurus viverrinus, assembly GCF_022837055.1. Taxonomy (NCBI): domain Eukaryota; kingdom Metazoa; phylum Chordata; class Mammalia; order Carnivora; family Felidae; genus Prionailurus; species Prionailurus viverrinus. Next base: position 89,158,220 of record NC_062561.1, on the reverse strand, counting down.
ATTTCTTCTCTTGATCCTGCAAAGCCAGGGTGGGTGCTGACAGCCTCCTGTTTGCTTTCTCTAGGGTGCTTACTGAATGCTCAAGTTTGTGTGCTTTCTCCCAATCCCACTGAGTTGGGCCAGCTTTCTGTGCATATTCACTAGCTTTCTGCACAGGAGAATATTCATTGTCCTCTAGGGCCTACACAGAGAGCCAGCTGTGGGATATATGTGTGTGTGTGTGTGGGAGTGAGGCATGCAGAACATTGAAAATGCCTGTGGGCCATTTGGTGCAGGGGACAATCTGTAGCTGAATCATCCTGGCAGCTCATGGGCAGGCTTCCTCAGGAAGTGCATGAAGTAGTATGGTCCATATGTCTTTGATGTATTCTGAGCCTTTCCTGCTATATCCCCAAACTCTCTCTGCCTGTTAGTCATGTGGATCACCTCAGTATTCTGAATCAGGTGAGAAAGAACTGGGCCTCTTTGGCAGCATTTCACAGATAGGAGGAAGCTAGGCACTCACTCACATACTCCCACCCTCCCCTGTGGGAGGAATCATGGGTCAAGGCATCTCTCTTGGCACTGAGCTGTGCCATCTTGGAGTAGGGTGGTGGGAGTAAAGTGAAACTGTTCCTTTTACTCTATTCAATGTCCAATCTCAGATTGTTTTGCTCCAGTGGTGTAGTAGAACCTTTCTGCTAGACTCTTTCACTCCCACAAAAGTACTCTTGTGTGTGGTGATTGTCAAAATCAATGTTTTTTGTTTGTTTGTTTGTTTGTTTGTGGGGAAGAAGGTACAAAACTCTTATTCAACCATCTTGCTGGTGTCACTCTCCAGAAGGCTAGTTTCTCAATCTGATCTTGGCCATGAGACATTTTATCCAACTAAGAAGTGTAATAGGCCTTGGAAGTTCCAGGACAAATGGAAAATCTCATATATGTTAATCCCAGTCCTTTTATGAATCTGAGTTAACCTATCCACAAGGTGTCACACTGAGCTCCTAAATACTTTCTACAAACTGGCCCTAAAATGAAACCTGAAATAGCACAAGACGATTCATAGTGATGAGATAGCATGAATAGCATTGTAGTCTATATAAGAGACATTGAAAAAGTTCTTGGAATATATATGTAACACATACATAAGATATATGCTTATATATGAATATACACACACATATACACAATAAAAAAAACAATATAAACAATAAAAAAATAAAAAAAAATTATTGACCCATTACTTTCAAGAAAGTATTTGAGCTGCATAAAATAAAAAATAAATCAACTTAGGTGAGCGTAAAATCATAGGAATCTTGTAATAAAACAGGATGAAGATGAAAATACAAATATCTATGGGTGCCTGGGTGGCTCAGTCAGTTATGCATCCAACTTTGGCTCAGGTCGTGATCTCATGGTTTGTGGGTTCATGCCCCACACTGGGCCCTGTGCTGACAGCTCAGGGCCTGGAGCCTGCTTCAGATTCTGTGTCTTCCTTTCTCTCTGCCCCTCCCCTACTCATTCTCTGTCTCTCTCTGTCTCTCAAAAATAAATAAACGTTAAAACATTTTTTTAATAAAAAAAATACAAATATCTAAAAGCATGGATTAAGAAAGGGTCGTTAGCTTTGATCTCTTAAAAACATAGACAAAAGGAGAATTGGTTTGGTTTGATCACATAATTCTAAATATATAATAAGAGTAAGCGTTATGAGTAACAGGAAGAAAAAATAATTTAGGATCTGTAACCACAATTCTTTTGGTAAAAAGTGAAGCACCGATAATGGAAGGTCTTTTGTTCTGTAGAGCATATTGACAAGTTGGGGCATTCGTGTTAGGGAATAAGAAATGTGTAAAGCTTTGTTCTCCCCATAACAGAAAAAAAAATGTGGAGCTCATGAAGCCACCTGGGTGGAAGGTAAGACAGTAAGATGACAAAAGGCTTTGTGCACATGATCTGAACCATCTCTGACCTCCAAAATTTTGAATAAAAGTTACTAAATTCAAGAAAAGCTTTTGTTTCTTGAAGGAAACAATAAAAGTGTTTTTATTGTTTGTAAGTGTGCAGAGTATAAGAAAGATAATACTATGAGTCTAAGAATAACCAGAGCAGATATGGCAATACATCTAAAGAAATAATGTACATGAGTTTTGGGGTGGTTAAAAATACATACGTCCCAGGAGAAGGGGCTATTCTAGGAATAGGAACAAATCTAGGAAGTCTGCAAAGAAGGCCAGATCATGACAGATTTACTGATTTATTGCCATTCCATGAGGTCTCTTGGGAAAGAACATATAGAAATTCCCCTATGACCAACTCCCCAAAACTCCATTGAATTCTCTCTTATGTCTTACAAATGCTTCCTGCACAAACAACTGAGAAAAACAGATCACCTCATTTACTATTATTCCTAGTTTGCTTTTATAAATGGAAACAGATTTGTTTTTAGGTAATAAAAAATATACAAATTTCACTTTCTTCTTATGAAATAGTTCAGAGTACAGGGTTTAAAGAAACAAAATCTTACAGTTGAATTTTTGAGTGCTGCCCTTTTAAAAACCGAGTCACTGTTCTCTCGCTTACTGGTAGTACCAGACCCTTGTCATTGGTTTTAATAACCATTGTCTGGTTCAACTTATTCCAGTTATCAGAGCAGAGATGCTAAATACCTTATTTGTCCCTTCGTGTTACTGTATTGAAAACACTTAGCACAGTGAAAAGTGTCAGGCAAAATCTTAAATGGGAATCTGCTCTTCCATCTGATAGGCTTTGAACAAGTTATTTAATCCCTTATATTATCAGTTTTCAAGGCTTAAAGTATGTCAGGACACATTTAATAAGTCTTCAAGTAGGGTTTCAAATTCCTGTTCTATCTGACCCCAAAGTTCATGATTTTTGCTAGAATTTCTCCATGAGTCCTGAACTGGCTTAAAGGTAAATGGCATTTTCTCTCTCTGTCTATTTAAATTACATTGAGTGATGTGCTTGCAGTGAAGGTGATGTTTTAACTTTCTGGGATACAGCAGTGCACGAAGAGATGGGCGCCTTGCTGAAATGGGGCATATAAAAGCTGGGAAGGGAGGAAGACCAGACAGTAAGAAAATCAATATGTGACATTTCTAGGAGTATGAAGTGCTATGAAAAAAATAAAGCACAGTAATGGGTTAAACACTGATGGTGGGAAAGTGCTCTGTAGTCTAAAGACTCTCTAGTGAGGTACCTTTTTAACACAGATAAGAATAAAATGAGGGATGACAGCAACCATCCAGCAGAGAAGGTTTACAGGCAGAGCATATGCAAAGGCCCTACAGCTGAACTATGGCTATCATGTTTGAGGAACTGAAATGAGGCCAGCAGAGTTGAAGCAGATTGTCAAAAGTGGAGAGTGATAAGTGGTGAGGTCAGAATTACTCTTGCCAGAGATTATTCAGACTGTGTAGGTCTGAATGTTAAGGATTTTGGATTTAATTCAAATGAGCTGGGAAGTCATTGGAGAATCTGATGAGAGGAGTTACATGATCCGGCTTAATTTTCATGGTTTGACTGCGGCTGATGAGAAGAAAACAGATTGTGAAGGGGACAAGAAAAAAAGCTTAGAAGACTAGTACGTTACTGTGGTACTTCAGGTGAGCTTATTTTCTTCCACTCATTTCCAGATCATCATTCTTTCACTTTGTAATTCAACCAAATCTCACACTGCTCATTTCCTCTGATGCCTCCAACCCATAAATATTGGGTACTTTATCAAATATAAAGATGTATTATAAAGTCTGAAAATTAATAGTGTATCACTGATGTAAATTTTTACATCTGGACCAATGCCATGTTAATTGCTCTAGCCACATTGGTCTCCTGGCTGATCCACATGTATACAAAAACAAAAAATGACAAAGGTAGCATCACATGTTAGTGGAGAGAAGATTGACACATCGATAAATAATCCAAGACCATTACTTGGATTATTGGGGGAAAAATGATCCCTACCTTACATCATTCATAAAAATAAATACCAAGTAATTTAAAGAACATAAAAGAATAATTTCCAACAAAACTGGAAAATTCTTAGAAAAATATAGAAGCATATCTTTAAGATTTCAGGGTAGGAAAAGATCTGCTTAAATAAGATGCCCAAAGTTATAAACCATGAAGGAAAAAATAAATAAATTTTGCTCCTCCTCCTTCTACCACACTTCATTCTTTCAAACCTTATCTCCCAAATTAGTAAAGAGAGGTACTTGTCTTCATTCTGGAACATGGAAGATTTATCCATTGTACACAGAAACTGTACCAGTAAAATGTCTAGTCCTGGGACCTTATGCTCATTGTCAATATATATAACAATTCAGACTGCCTTTTATTAAGGAAAAGGAAATGTTTCCCAATGGTTTCCCAGTGGTTCTGGCAAACCACTGAAGCATAGAACTAAATACAGACTCTACACCTGACACTTAAAACACTTTCAATTTTATTTATAAAATGTAGCTGATAATATATTTTCCACCTACTTTATAAAAATTAGAACAAAATAAGATTATGTAAGGTTAAATACTTTTAAATCTTTCAACATAATAAAAATACCAATTTTATTAACATTAAGTCAGATATAGTCTAACACAGTAAAGACTGAGGGCAAATATTAGGAAAATGGCAATTTTTAAAACTCACTTCTACATAGATGTTCTGTTTAGTTTAGACAAAAATGGGAAATCTTGATTTATCAAATAAATTGTTTTTCTGCTGCATTTCATTCAACTACAGTAGACTTGGGGATTTAGTATCTTGACAGATATGTAATCTCTCTGGATAAAATGTAACCACAATGATTATTCACATTAAGCCTTAGATTTTACAGAAAAACAGAAAACATAAGAGAGGTTTCTAAAAGCTTAGACTCCTGGGAACGAGAATTTTTCTGAACTCTATTTTCTTTTTTTTTCCCTAAGGTATTCAAACTGCTTTGGAGGGGATATTGTTCTGTGCATTTGAGTGAGATAAATCACTCAGGTAAGCAGATGATCCCAGAATGCAGTTAGATGAATGACCACAAAGTATCAGGGGAGAAAATATATTGATAAAAGAAAAAAATGTATATATATAATTACGGAAAATATGTAACTGCCTACACACACACACACACACACACACACACGTGTATATGTATCTGGTCTCTATGTCGGAACAAACCAGCCAACACTATAAAGAACTGAGACATTTACTGAGATGTACATTTAGTAAGATTAGCAAAACGCTCTCCACTTTTGTTGATATCACTGATATATTTTAGATAGAATTGTCATGTGTGCTTGAATGATAATGTAGATATGAGAAAGTCAGAAAAGGAAGAAACCAAGGCATGCAGAAAAGGGCCACTGAACTAATTGTGGGTTGCGACAAACCTGGGTTGTAATATACCCAGGGCATATTAAATTCAAGTTTCTGAGTAGCCTCCATTGCCATCTAGGTATATCCATTCTTGTGTGATGGTACCCAGCAACAGTATGGGGTCACTGATGGTATTGTCCTGTAACCCTGAGTACCAACTGATACAAATTTCTCTAAGTAGTAAGATGTATCAAGGATAATAATTTGTGATTCCAGGTAGAAAAGTTTGGTGTGGTTGTTGTCAGATACTGCTTTATCACTTCATCTTTATTAGTAGTTCCCTAGCCTTGTTCAGAGAGAAAATGTGCAGAAAAAGAATTACCTGCCACAAAGCCCTTGTATTCTGACCAATGAGATGGAAATCACCTGAAGAATAAGCTATGTATTTTTTCATGTTAGAAAGGAAGACTTGGCAGGCTGCTCTTTGCCTTTCACCTTTTACTTGTCTTTCTCTGTGGAGGCTTAGGTGGAGGAGCAGAGAGCTAGAAGGAAGCTGAGTCATGGACCACTTTCTCACACACCTGCCCCATCCCTACACTCTATCTCCAGATTTCAATTGATGTGAGAACAAATAAAACACCTATTTGATTAAGCCACAAGAGTAGAATTATGGCTACATGCAACTAAACACAATCCTATGTGAGGCAGCAGCCAGTGGGTCAGTATAAGTAAGTGTTTCTCATTATCTTATAGTGTGGCACTCTTACCAGTGGAGATAATTTTGGCTAATATTAAGTTACATGTTAGACAAATATTTTCCGGTTATCATTTAGTCTTGATTACTCCAAGGAGGAAAGTCTCAGTTCACTGCCAGTGTGTCTTAATAGCTCTCTAAAACTTGTTTTCTCCCTTGTAACAAACTAAGGTGCACTTTAGGCTAAGAGCCTTTGTTAAGCATCATTATCCAGCTAAAATTTAATAACATTGTTCTATTTCCATTAAGTTTGGCTTATAGTCACCGTCTCGTTACGGCACAGAGTTATCATGAATTTCCATTCATGAAAATGACATAAAGTTCCCTTGCAAAACAAATTCAAATAAAAATATGAATTGATTTAAAAATATTAAGTAAATACAAACAGAAGTGATACAGAAGGGGGAAATTTTTGAAAAAAAAAAAAGGAAGGGCAATAGTATATAAATGGTTATACTTTGATAAATTGAGTCCTCGGTATATTCAAATCTGATACTAGGCCCACAGGAATAATTGCAGGCTCACTAACAAATTGGGGCCATATTTCCCTTGCCAGTTTAAACCAGCCTTGACAGAATTTGGCCTGTTGGTCAAATATCCTCAGTACTGAAAGCTAATCAAGTTAGGAAAAACTGTATGCAAAATTTCTTCACTTCCTGCTTCACTTGTAAATATAAACAGGATGCTTGGGCCTATGATGCATTGATCTTCACTCAGTTACCAAAATCTCAGTCCAAATTTCATCCTTTTCACCCTAAAAAATATTCCAGAATATTTTCTGTACAGATGATCAATGAATATTTATATAATTTCAGTTATTGCAGAGAAGGGTAGCTATTTAGAAATACTCAGTTGAGCTAAACTTGCAGCCTCATTGCCTCAGATCATTTCCTCAATAACCTGAAATTTATTAAAACTTGATAATGAATGCTGAATGTCAACATTCTTGGTGTCTCTCTATTCATTTGTGCACAGCAGAAAGTTTGGCTGCTCATAAGTATTATTTGCTGTTGCAAGTTCCCTTGTTTGAGAAATTGTAGGTTTCAGTGTTTGGGCATAATCTTATAGAAGACAAATCAGAGCAAAGGTCAAATTGTGTAGGAAAATTCAAATCCAAATCTCTGCTATTGTGGAAAGGGAAAGCTCGGAATTATGAATAACAGATTCTTTGATTTTATAGTTTTCCCAGATATCCTCTCTATTCATTGCAATGTCCAAATAATGATGACAGGAATTTCATCACAGAGGCCTTGAAAATCCTGGACATTTGTCAGTGATTACAATATATACTTTTGTTAATTTTATTACAAAGGTGATTTGTTCTTATATAAGCTATGTGCTTCTTCCTCTTGGTAATTCTAGCCAGTCCACCTTAAAAAAAAGTATGTAGACATCCACCGTCAAGTTACAGGCATGGAGTGATCATGGATTGTTATATAAGGAAAGAGTATAAGAAAGTAATTCAGAATTCATGGGAACAATGTTAAAAATGTGGCTTGGATCTGAGGAATTCAGGTCCCCCACAAGATGGGGCCAGCACAGAGGACAGCTGGCAAATTAATGGGGCTAATGCAGGAGCTGAGGCCACGGGCAGGGCTGGGGAATATTTCCATAACTTCAGAGCTGTTGTGCAAAAGCACAAAACTAGATACGTTCTCCATGGGGCTGGCTTATAGATTATATCCTAATTATAAACATATTGGCTTTGAAATATCCAGTTTGGTAAGGCGTGTGCAATAAACAAGGGAATATGGGTTGAGTGGAGAATGAGATACTATGATCTGCCCACCCTGGGGTGCCTAGCCCTGAGGATAGTACATTAAGTGTTAGGTCTCATGACTATCAGCAGGAAAGAACTCTGAGTGAATTCCACCATTTCAGACTGGGCCAAGATATTCCAGGCTAGAGAGCATTCCTGGGCCATTCTAGATTAGTCCAACAAGTCAAAGCATAACCTCATCTTTGCTCCATTTATCTTTAGGCATTATGTGGCAGGATATATGCAGAAATGGGGATTTGGGCACATGTATCTGAGAGATAGGTAGCTGGTACAGTGGTAAACAATAATCACTTCTCGGGGAAAAAACACAGCTTAGCACAAAGCATCACTAAAAACCAGTAAGGAAGTGATTTGGCTGAACATGTGCCACAGGGAGATCACAAATAGCAATAATAATGCCAAGTGGGTTTCTGCAATTCAAGACAACTTTTCATGTTTCAGCTAAGCTTGCAGTGGCTCTTAATCTAGGGTGCCTTAAAAAAAAAACCGAAACAGGTCAGAGCACTGCCTCTACTACATAATGCTCAAAATGCCCTAATACACCTAAAACTATTATAAAGTAACAATATAATACACACTCAGCCTGCCTCCGAACTCCTCTCCCTGGTAACCAACTGTTGGTTTCCTGTAACAATAAGTCTGTTTTTGTTTTGTTTGTTCATTTGTTTAGTTTTTTTGGACTGCGCATATAAGTGAAATCATATGGTATGTATCTTTCTCTGACTTATTTCACTTGACATAATGCCCACTAGGTAGCAATATTGTTGCAAATGTAAGAATTTCTTTTTTTTTATGGCTGAGTATTATTTCATATTGTGTTTCTGTGTGTGTGTGTGTGTGTGTGTGTGCGCGCGTGCATGTATGTGACATCTTTATTCATTCACCTATGAATGGACACTTACATTGCTTCCATATCTTGGCTGTTATAAATAATGCTGCATTGAACATAGGGGTGCATATATCTCTTTCGATTGGTGTTTTCATTTCCTTTGGATAAATATCCAGAAATGGAATTGCTGGCTCATATGGTAGTTTTTTTTAATTTTTTGAGGAACTGTCATACTGTTTTCCACAGTGGCGACACCAGTTATGTCCTCACCTACAATACACTAGGGTTCCCTTTCTCTACATCCTTGCCAACAATTGCTATTTTTTGCTTTTTTGATACTAGCCAATCTGACAGGTGTGAGGGGATAGCTCATTGTGGTTTTGTATCTTCCTGATGAGTAGTGATGTTGTGCATCTTTTCACGTGTCTGTTGGCCATTTGTATACATTCTTCGGAAAAATGTCTACTCAGGTGCTCTGCCCATTTTTAATTGGGTAATTTGGCCTTTTGATATTAAATTGTGTAAGTTCTTTGTATTGTTTGGATATGAATGTGAGTTCTGAAAGAAATCTAATACGTATGAATAGATGAGAACGGCATTTTCTTTTTAAACCTTCACATTGCATAAAAGTGTCATTGCTGAGTAAATGTGCTGCTGCTGACTGTTGGAATGCAGAGCCAGTTTTGAATACTGAAGCAATAATTGACACTGTCTTCAAAGCGATGAATGGCTCCCATGTTGAGACCGCATATTGCTATATTTACTTAGAGGCTGAGTTGATGATAGGCTTTGTTACGTGCAGGAAAGAAATGTGAGTATCTGAAAGATGTTTCATACTAATATTATTGTCAACACTCAGAGAGATTCTGGTTTCTGATGTGAACTTTACAGGTTTTGAGCTCTTTGTGAGGAAGTAGAGTTGTAAGTTTTAATCAAATAGATGATTAGCATTATTCAAATATATTTGGGAATGGATTCATCAAATAGAAATTTGTTCAGATAAATGTTATAGGGAAGGAGGAAGTGAAAAAAAAATTTTTTTATGTTTGAAAGGAGAATGTTCTGACAGTAGGTTTTTCTACCATTCTTAAAAATCTATAAAATGAGGGGTGCCTGGGTGGTGCAGTCGGTTAAGCGTCCGACTTCAGCCAGGTCACGATCTCGCGGTCCGTGAGTTCGAGCCCCGCGTCAGGCTCTGGGCTGATGGCTCAGAGCCTGGAGCCTGTTTCCGATTCTGTGTCTCCCTCTCTCTCTCTGCCCCTCCTCCGTTCATGCACTGTCTCTCTCTGTCCCAAAAAAATAAAATAAAATAAACATTGAAAAAAAAATTTTTTTTAAATCTATAATATGATCAGATTTTTACAATTTAAGTTTTAGGTAGTAAAAAAACCATGACTGGATCATTTCTAAGTGTTTTCAGCCAGGAAGCTTGGTCCAAGAAGTTGGGCAAACATAGTTATATAGAGGAACCTAGGAAAGTTTTCACTGAGTGAAGTAGCTAGTGTTTTCCACATTTTAGAAGGGACTGGACATTCTTATTTATCTTTTGGATAGCTTTCCAACTACAATCTAGCCTATTCACTATATTTTGGTTTTATATCCACTGTGTAGTAGATTGGGTGTTATTATATGCCAAATTCTTAAATTCAAGAATGTTAGAATTAAAGTTTGGGCAATCTAAGACGATTCCCCAAATGCATAGTAACTAATCAGTAAGTGAAAAATTAACAATATAAATGGAAAATTCTAAAGAAAGAGGAAAAGAGTGAGCCATAGACCCTCCAATGTAAAAAAAGGCTGTTTTCTCCATTTCATAGGCATGAATTATCAAAAAATGGTGAAGCAAAACTTCAGTTTCAACTTTAGATGTATCTATGGTGAGAATATGAGTATGAAAATGTGTGGTTGGAATGTTCTTAGGGAGCTCATTGACCCTCGCTTTTCTTCTGAAAATGTAATTTATTGGGTGTTGTGAATTTAATCCACCTAAAGCTCCTGAGTGTATCACCTATCTTTCTGTAACTCAATTTGGTCAGCTCACTCTCTCTGTTGAAACCATGAATATCCTTTTAAGTCTCTTTATTCTCAGAACATGGAGGCATTTTATATCTTCTTTAAAATGGCCATATCTATTTTAGGTGCAGCTCTATCTTGATATGTAGAGTTTCCTGTAGGCAAATAGAAGTTAAGTGGGATTCTTTGGAACTGATTCCTTTTTGAAAGTTTTTATATCCATGACATTAACATGAAAATATAATCTCTATCTAAAATGCCCTACTATTGATCCTCAAATAAGATAAGAGAACATAGCTTTATATTTATTCCAAAGCTGTCAAATATCGAACTAGTGACAAAAAGCAGAATAGGGCTACTCCACAAATTTTGATAATCTAATAAAAAGTATCTTGACTGAGAGCTACCCAACCAGAACAATTTTAATTACTGCCCATAAGTTATAATATTAAGCAAAGAGCTCCAGGAGGCAAGTTTTTGGTTCAGACTAGTTACCTCTCTCCCTTCCGTTCCTTTCTCTCATGTTCTATGTTGAGTCATCCTTACCAGGTAGTTCTTCCATTTTCCTACTAAATGAGGAATGGTATTCTCTCCAAATACTGCTCGATCCTTGCACTTCTGTTTCAATCACACATTTATTCTTACCTCCTCTCTCCTGATTCCCATCAGTCTGCTATCTCCAAATTTCAAGTTGCCTTAACATGACAGCATAGTGTAAGGAAAGCCTTCCCCTAAATTTCCGCAAGAAGTTAGCAAATAAAATGGTCTAATAGGGACCAATTTGCTACATGTGAAAGCTTATTTTGCTACTTCTATAGAATGTGCATGCCTGTAGGATTGCCTTCTATCTATTATCCCATAGGTACAGAAGCACCTCACAAGGACTGCAGCATGTATACAACAAGCCCAAGTTTCTTGATCTGAGAAAGCATTGTAGTTTCCCCTCAAATTTTCTCCTCTGGTTACAAGGAATCAGTACCTGTGAATCACTTTTTCCAAACATTTATCATTCAACTTATTGCCACTCTTTCTTTTGTTTAATTTATCCCCCCGTAGGAGTTGTGGAGAAGAGGGATCTCCTGCTTCATTGGCTTCCAGAAGAAAATAAAAGGAACAAGAATTTGCTTATTGTAGGGAGTCATTTAAAAACAACTCTAAATCAGTAATTTCCAAGTGAAGGCTTCACTCAACCAACCATTTTCCAGTGTAGCATTTTCTGGCCACCCTTGACTATAGACCCAATAATGCCTTTCCATAGCAGCGCAGCCCTACTGGTCTGTACCTAGGAAAGTGCTCATTAAAACTCTCAACCATGAGGGCATCCAAAGTCGGCTCAGGTCATGATCTCACAGCTTGTGAGTTCGAGTCCCATGTCGGGCTCTGTGCTGACAGCTCAGAGCCTGGAGCATGCTTTGGATTCTGTGTCTCCCTCTCTCTCTGCCCCTTACTCACTCGCATTCTGTCTCTGTCTCTCTCAAAAATAAATAATTAAAAAAAACCAAAAACAAAACCCCTCAACCATGGTAAGCATGTGAAGCCTGAAATTAGCAGTGTTCCAGAGGTCTGACATCTGGGCTGTCTGGATTAAACTGTGCATCTATAGGCTGGCTGAGCTGCTTTAGCCATGAATACCCCTCCTAGACTGATCTTAACTATGTTAGACTGTGACCTTGAGAAAGTCCCTTAACCTCTCTATCTCCTTGGACTTTATCACTAATAACAACATAACATCTCCTAGGTCCTAAGACTTGATTATTTCTTATTTACATATTAACATTTATGAAATGGAAATTCATCATATAGCCAAATACATTTTAAGTAGCATCTCTCCATTATCTCAGTGCGCACAACTGTCAGTAAGCCAATAGTGGATTCTATCCTCATCAGAACCTTCGATGTGAGAAAATATCATAATAATAATTTGAAAGTATTTGAAAGACAAATATGGGTATCTAGGGTAGGGTAATAATTTAGCAAATCTTCAAAAAAGCAACATTTAAATATTGTTTATTTAGGCATTTATTTTGTGACATTAAGGGAATAAATGAGTTTCTTAAGGTTGTTGGCATGGATAAGCTTTAGGGACTTTTGCAACTTTCATATGCCCATGGTCAAAATACCCACCCAAGATTTGTCAGTACTGGCAAAGACTTTTGTTTCTTTCTTTTCCTCTTTAATTTACTGTTACCTTTGTTGGAAGAGTATGGTAGCCAGGATCTTTTGAGGGCTCCCATGATTTCCTGGTGTACATGCCCTGTATAATCCTCATGAGTATGAGTGGCCTATTATCATGTTAAGGCATTGTTCCTATGTAATGTTCCCATGTAATCATGCTGTTAGATGGCAAAGGGAGATTATGCTAGGTGACCCTAACCTCACCAGGTGAGTCCTTTAAAGGAAGAGTGTTTTCACTGGCTGGCCATAGAAGAGGAAGTCAGAGACATGTTCAGGGTCCCATGGAAGAAAGCAAATACCCATGCTGTGAATTGTCTAACTGGGGCCACATGGCAAGGAACTTCAGCTAGTGTCTAGCAGCTGAGAGTGGTCCCAGCTGACAGCTAGCAAGAACATGGGAACTTCAATCTAAACTGCAAGGAATTACATTCTGACAATACCACTGATTTTGGAAGAGAACCCTGGGCTCTAGACAAGATGACAGCCCCAGCTTATGCCGTGATTTCAGCCCCGTGAGACTCTGAGCAGAGAATCTAGTCATACCACGTCTAGACTTGTCACCTACAGACACTAAAGATAACACATTTGTATTGTTTTAAGCTGTTAGGTCTGTGATCATTTGCTACATAGCAGTAGAAAATAAACACAGGGGGACAGAAGTTTACATTTTTTTCCAGTTATGCAAATAGTCAGGTGTAAGAAACTGAGTTGGGACCTAGTGATGTTTTAGCAGCCTGAACGGATCTATGTCTTGGAAAAGATCTTATCTGGCCTGTCTCACCTTGACTCAAAAATTTCACTAGAATCTCAAAGAAGACAAAGTCCAATAAGAGTTGGGCTGGGTGACTCCTACAGTTCTTTGTATATGGGGGTTGTACTAAATAACACCTATGGCCCCTTTGTCATGGGATGATATTGTCAACCCAAATGTCATGGGATGATATTGTCATATTTATGAGGTTTGTATGGTTGACTGCCACATGACTTAACCACAAGTATACACAACACCAAATAAAGGATAGAGTTGGAACATGAGTATAGAGTAAGAGAGCTAATATTTCTTTGGTGCTTAACATATGCCAGATAGCATGTTTTCAGTATGCATTAATTATTTTAAGCCTCATGATACTTGGAGGAATAGATGCTATTGTCTATTTATAGATGGAGAAACAAATACTTGAATGATTTATATAAACTGCTTGTCATCTCCTAGCCATTCAAAGGTAGAACCAGAATTCAAACCCAGGACTGTCTGATTTCAAAGTAGAGACATTTTCAATACATCTATGAAAACTTACAAAATGTCCAGAAGAGATGTAAAATGAAGTATTTTGAAAAAGTTGTTTCCTGTTTCTCAGGAGACATTGTCCCAATCCCGCTTTAATAGGTCATGGTTTGTAAATGTTTGCAGTGAATGAGATAAAAGAAGATGCCAACTCCAGAAAGAATTTTAAATGATTTTTTTAAATATTTCATTTCACTCCTAAATATTTTTTACTTTTTTCTTTCTTGGTTCCTACAAGTATGCACATTAGTAAAATCTCTGGGTACATGTAAAACTGTTTAATGTTATTAATATATTTTAAAATATTCTAATGTTTGAAATAGTATCTTTTAGGAAAAAGTAAACATTTCCTCTTATTTTTTTCATGGAGTTAGTAAAATATTGACATTTTTAATCAACAAGTTCATCTGTGTTTTTTTAATTCTCCTGTAAGATCACGCTTTTCCTTTTTTGAGAGAGAAAGCATGCACGTGCACAAGCAGGAGAGGGGCAGAGGGTAAAGGAGAGAGAATCTTAAGTAGGCTCCACACTGGGTGTGAGATCCTATGAACGGTGAGGTCATGATCTGAATGAAAATCAAGAGTCAGACACTTAAACGACTGAGCCACCCTGGCACCCTTTTTTACTGCAAGATCAAGAAACAGCACCTAGAGAATAACTGACAACACTGAATACAGTACTTAAGAAAATAAGGAAGTCAAAAGTTTTGAATGCAGATACTGATAAAAGTTGAGAAGTAATAACTGAAATAAATGTCAGTTTTTTTCTGGACTTGAAATTGATATGGTACAATGATAATTTGAGGCACACTATAATTTAGGGTTTAAAAAAAATTTTTTTTTTAAATTTTTTTTTCCACGTTTTTATTTATTTTTGGGACAGAGAGAGACAGAGCATGAACGGGGGAGGGACAGAGAGAGAGGGAGACACAGAATCGGAAACAGGCTCCAGGCTCCGAGCCATCAGCCCAGAGCCCGACGCGGGGCTCGAACTCACGGACCGCGAGATCGTGACCTGGCTGAAGTCGGACGCTTAACCGACTGCGCCACCCAGGCGCCCCTAAAAAAATTTTTTAAAATAAAATAAATGTTTGTAAGTTCAGAAGATAAATGTACATCTGTAAAACTATTACATATGTACATTTATCTTCTGAACTTACAAACATTTATTTTATTTGTTTTATTTTTTTTACATTTATTTATTTTTGAGAGACAGAGTGAGAGGGGCAGAGAGAGAGGGAGGCACAGGATCAGAAGCAGGCTCCAGGCTCTGACCTGTCAGCACAGAGCCCAACATGGGGCTGGAACCCACAGACCATGAAATCATGACCTGAGCTCAAGTCGGACGCTGAACCAACTGAGCCACCCAGGCACCCCTGAACTTATAAACATTTAAACAATATGCATTTCAGTAATAGAAAACAGGTGTTCTGGCACAAAAATGCAGGTGTAATGTGGCATATTGTCAAGTATTAAATTCATTTGCAGACCTTTGAAATTTCTTTGGTGTAAGTTAAGTAAACATTAAAGTTAAAAAATGTCATTTGTCAAAAAGGGAAATGTAAGTTATTCTGGGTGTATTTTTTTTTAAGGATCCACATCAGCATCACTATCTAAAAACTATGGTGTTTATGCTTAACTTGAATATTTGTTCCATTCCTTTGAGGCATTATTGGCTGGCAGCCTCTGCTTTGGAGAATGGATAAATTGGTTTTAGCTCCACTCTGGTGGTTAGATGTGAAACCTAGGCCAGATACTTATACTGATGTCTTTCATTATGTGGTCTTCAAAATTCTGTTTATGTCCTCAGAGGAATTAATGTAATTATCATTTTAAGTTGGTTTCTTTCTTTTTCTTTTCTTTCTTTCTTTCTTTCTTTCTTTTTCTTTTTTTTTGTTGTTGTTGTTGCTAGGGACACTTAAATCTATGCAAGGAAAGGCATTCTGAGTGCTTAGCTTGGCTTTTGTTTGAAAATGTGTCCTTGAACCTTTTAGCCCCCCAGACCAAGTTTGGTAGCGGCCATGTGGGTCATGGCAGAACCAGCCTTGGGTATGGGAGCAAAGTAGAGTGTGGATCAGTTTCTTCCACCTGTAGGCTGGGAGATGGGGGACAAGCATCTGGGCCAGTTGTGCTCAGTTTTCTCATTTGCCAACTGGACTTAAGTAATACCTTCCTGACAGGGTTAAAATAAAGTTTAAATGATCCGTATGTGACATTTCCTCTTATGTAGGAAATAGCTAATGAACCTCGTTTTCTTTCTGTGTTGGGGGCAGAAGGGACAAAAGGCATTCTTTTGCATTTCATTTTCTACTGGATGTCTGTGAATATATATTTGTATGCCCACCTCATTATTACTGTTCAACACTATAAAGAAGATTAGCACATCATTTATTTCTTGCATGAACCTACTACAAAGTATGAACTTCTGTTTTATGAATACACTTTACGTCTGAACCCCTATGAGAGCTCTGATGTAGTTAGTTTGCAGTTGATGGGAAAGGGGGAGGACTTTGCCCTCACTGTTGCTATCATAGGAGATGTGTTTCTTTTTTTTTAAAGTTCTGTCCTAGAATATTAAAAAGCCAGACTTTCATGAACTGGCCTACAAAATTAAGAACCATTTACAATGTTATTTCCATGGAAAAGTGTTCTAAATTTCCATTTAGTAATATAGGACAAACTTTTGTACAAAACCACTCAGATGGGAGGCCCTTAATTTTGTATACTGGGTACATATATTTTTCAAACAATATATGTCCAGCAGTGCATTGATGCTATTAAAAAAAACGGACAGGAAAGGCCTGGGAATTATGAAAGTGCAATTAAAGCTACATACTTAACAAAATGCAAGGTTATTTTCTCAGAAAAAAAAAGGTAAGTTCTTTTGTTGCCAATGCCATGTTTTTTTGTTTCCTTAAATACATGCCACATTTCATAGATAAATGTTTCTATAGATTAGAAGCCTTTTGTCATTTAAGTAAAACATAGACCCTGCTCTTAACATTATGGAAATTATTTACAGTAGTATGTTTACAAAGACAGATGTTTTTTAAGTCACTTTTTTACATTTGTTCTTTGTTTTTCACATGTATTATATCTCCAACACTTGACTTAACTCAAAGTCTCTATAAAAGTTGAAGTAGTGCCTGAAAGCCTCTTTACTGCATGTTAATTAAATAAGGCAATGAGTAGGAGTGGCACAAGGAGAGAATGGAGAAATCGAGTGGCTTCACAGAGTTCTACTTGAAAACTATAATGCCATATTCAGGCAGGGAGCATGTCAGAGTCGGAAGCAGCCTGTAGCGGAAGGCAGGCAGCGAGCAGCCCGGGCATCTGTGCAGCCGTTCCTCAGTGTCACCATTTATGCCCAGAGAGATGAATTAGGCAACCCTGGAAGTCCTTCACCTCTATAAACTATATGAGCAGGCAAACCATTTAAAGCCATATAAAATTGAGACCTTTGGTGTCTCTTCAGCCATTTTGGAATGAGTTCCCTGCGCCATGATGAGGAAGAAACATGTCACAGTGAACAAGTTGGCATATGGTATCATTTGTGATTGCTTAGAATAGGTATTTGCTTTTGAGCTTAGGTCTTTGGGCAACAAAGTGGTTTAATTGTTTGTAATCTCCTCAAGAAAGAGGAATGAGTAAATGGGTTAGGTTGATTTTTTTTTTTTTTTTACTAAAATAGAAATTAGGCTTAGCTCTAAAAATAAAAAAGCTCTCCCCACTTTTAGATATATATTTTGCTAAAAGATGATTAGAGGACGTCACACTTAAGAATTTTAAAGCGACAAAGGCAAGCATAGTGGATTGCATCATTAGCTGATTAAAGAAAATGTTAACGAAAACATCACCATCAAGCATATGGACTGATCTAATTAGTTGATTACTAATTCAGATTTAGTGCTGAGTACCTTTTCTTTGAACATCAATTTCAGCTTAATAGGAAGCTCTTCTTGCTTCTCTGTCATCACAGAAAACAAGGCTTGGCAATTGGGCAATTAAAGAAATGAACAAATGAATATTAGATTAAAGCCTTTCCTGACATCCATTTCAGAGTGCCAAAAAATGTTGTTCACAGCAAATTCATTACAGAATAGGAAGTTATTTCTCCTTTCCAAACAAATGGCATCTTTCAATGATATCAAAATCTCCCACCATCTAAATCCATATTGTATTTTTTTTTTAATTTTTTGGACACTAGTAAGTGCCTGACCCTTTGTTCTACTCTGTGGATCTAGAGACAAATAAGATACAGCATCTGTCTTTAGGTATCACAGTGTAATGGATAAGAAAGTAGTATTAAAAATCTCCTGTGATTAATGATGTAAGGAGAGTAGACACTAGAGATTACATGGAGAACAGAGGAAACACGTATAACCTAGTCTGAGTTGGGTGGTACAGAATTAGTGAAGACAGGTTTGTATTAGAACAAGGGGAAATGGAGGAACTTCTTGCTGTCTTTCTTACTTACTCCCTTTATCTGGGTTTTTAAAGACTCATGTCATTACTTGGTTCCATTTCCAATCTCTCTCTCATTTCATGAATGTTTCTTTCTCTCCCTGCTCAACCCTCCCATTCCTTTTCCTCTAGAGGCCAATAATCTTATCCTAGCAGTGACAATGGCCTGGAGGTCTACTGACTAATAATCTCATTAGTTCTCATGATATTTTTTCAAGAAAAATAAAAATGTCAATTATTACTTCAGTTTTACATATGTAAAACTTGAACCAGAAAGAATGAAACAGATTTGCCCAGGGTTACACAGAAAATGGAGGAGTCAAGGTGGGAATGAATGAAACACTTCCTATCATACACAGTCACCTTGGGATTCATTAATAGGCTTATTATTATAATAGTAAATGTCAAATTTCATCTAGAAATATCATAACCATATACATGCTCCAGAATAATGCAGTATAAATTTAAAAATCAGCATTCTAAAGATTTGTACATATCAAATTTTATGCATTTAGTTTTTGCTATATCCATTATCATTCAGTAAAGTTATAATATTGTAAAACAAAAATGCAATTCTTGGGTTGAGCCTGTGAGTGTGTGTGTGTGTGTGTGTGTGCGCGCGCGCGCGCATACACATGCGTGCATGTGCATGTGCACGTGTAATGTTTGTCTGATTGTAATGGCAATTTGAATGTTTGACTGGTCTATAGAGATTGGTAGTAGTTAGCATGACAGACAAAAGGAGCAAATGTAGTCCATTTATGCCTTGAGCTGAACTAATTTCAGTGTTAAGCATGAATCTAATATCCACAAATAGGGAATAGTTATTAGCAAATATTGAAGTCAGAATCATATTTGTAGTTTTGCAGCAAAAGTAAGAATTACCTAGCTTCAACAAGATCATGGGTTTTGCTATTAAAGATAATACTATAAATATATTGATTGGTTAAAACCCTGCTAAGAAAGTGAGTGTCTAACAATCCATAGACAAAGTTTGAGTTAGTTTATCCTTTCTAATAAATGCCTATATATATATATATATATATAAGCATTCATTGAATCAAGAAACAATATAAGCTTTGCAGCACAGTGGAAAACAGGATCTTTATAAAATATACATATATGTTAGTAAACTATCTCTTTCTCTCCAAGTAGTAAATCAATTTGTTTCTGGCTTTAAATAAACAGACCGTGCCTCAGTCCAAAAGACATTGAAGCAATTCAATGGCATCAGATGAACTGGAGATTTGGGAATTTGATACTAGTGACTTTTTATGATCTATCATTGTCATGTTATCACACTATTGGAAGAAAAATTTTGTCATGTCACTTCTAGATTAGCAGAGAAGTGTAGGCAAAATTGCCTCTCTCCCAACATATCCCAGTCCTATGCCATTTTTACAACTTCATTATTGGGGCCTCACATATGGGAAGAGATCACTGAAAGTATATGTAGCTGAAAGAGATCCACAACTGTGTTGTCATTTGGATAGACTAGTTATTTATACATGAGAACTTAAGTAACTTAACCTCTCAGAACTTTGTCATTACAATTGTAGAGAAGATATAGACCTAACCATGTCATGACATTATTTTGAGTATCTTATTGATAACTATTAAAAACAAGTAAGTAATACTCTGGACAAAAATACAGCATTAAAAATAATATTAATAATGGACATGTGCTAATAAAAACTAATTCAAACTAAAGAAAAATTCTAGCAACATTGCAGGATGCAGGATTACACCCAAATCAACTGCATTGCAATGTACCAGCAATGAAAAGTGCAAAAATAAAATCAAGAAAAAAAACATTTTAATAACATAAAAAGAATAGAATATATCAGAAAATATTTAATTAAAAAGTACATGACTCTTACATCAAAAACCACAAAACATTATTGAAGTAAATTAAGGAGGATCTAAAAAATAAAAAGGTGTTCTATGTTCATCGACTGGAGGGATTAATATGGTTAAGATGGCAATATTCCCCTAGTTGATCTTCAGATTCAGAGTAATCTGTATCAGAATCTAAGCTTTGTTTTTCTTTAAAAAAAATTGACACACTGATCTTAAAAATCATATGGGATATTTCAGAATAACATTTCATGAGGAACTGTTCAGAATAACCAGAACAGTCTTTAAAAAGAAAAAGAAAGTTCAAGGACTCACACTTCCCAATTTCAGTACTTATTACAAAGCTACAGTAATCAAAACAATGTGATGCTAGCTTAATAAAAGAAACTGAAATTAACACCTCAAAAATAAACTTCTAGATTCATGGCTAATTAATTTTTGCCAATAGTGTCAAGGCAGATTTTCAATAGAGGAAAAATAAGTCTTTTCTATAAGTGGTGCTGGACAATTTGATATTTACATATATAAGAATAAAGCTGAACCTCAAACTATATACAAAATTTAAATCAAAATGAATCAAAACCCTAAATGTAAAAGCCAAAATGACAAAAAATCTTAATAGAAAACCTAGGCATAAATTTTCATTAACCTGGATAAGCAATGGTTGCTTATACACGAAAAGCACATGCCCAAAGACAAGACAAAAGATAAAATTAATTGAACTCCATCAAAATTAAAAACTTTTGTGCTTTAAAGGTTACCATCCAGAAAGTGAAAAGACAGACAACCTACAGATGGAAAAAATATTTGAAAATCATATATCTAGTAAAATCTAGTAAGCTGAATACATAAGGAACTATTAGACCTTAAACATAAAAAGACAACTCAGTTTAAAGAATGGTAATAGGATTTCAATCAATAATTCTACAAATAGAATATGTAAATGATCAATAAGCACATGAAAAACTACTCAACATCATTAGGTTAATGCAACTAAAGTCATAATGAGATATCACTTCACACTCATTATTGTGGCTAAAATTTAAAAAAAATTAAAAGGATAATAAGACATATTGATGAGAATTGTATAAACTGTAACCATCATAATCTTTGGAAAACAGTCAGGCAGTTCTTTAAAAGTTAAACACAGAATTACTATATTATCCAGCAATTTCACTCGTATGTATATACACCTTAAAATTAAAAACAATGTTCACAAAACAACTGTACATAAATGTCCATTGCAGCATTATCCATAATAGCTAAAAGTTGGGAAAAACACAAAAAACAAATCCACTACTGATTGGTGAAACAAATGTGATACACCTTCACAAAGGAATATTATTCAGTCATAAAAAAGAATAAAGTACAGATACATGCTATAACACAGATAAATCTTGGGTACGTTATGCTTGCTAAGTGAAAGAAGCCAGACACAATAGGACATATAGTGTTATGATTGTATTTATGTGAAATGTCCAGAATAGGCAAACTCATTGAGACAGAAAGTAGGTTAGTAATTGTTAAGGGATGATGGGAGGGGGGAATAGAGAGGGAATGCTAATGGGTATAGTTTATTTTTAAGGTAACTGAATGTTCCAGAATTAGGTAGTGATGATGGTTTTAAAACTTTGTGAATACACTAAAAATCATTGAAGTTTACACCTTGAAGTGATGAATTCTATGGTGTGTGAATTATATATCAAGAACACAATAATAATTCATAGGCACCTGAGTAACACATTCACAGCAAGAAAATTCCCAACAATTTTCTATCACATCTGAGATTCTCACTATTAACTGGAGTTGAAAACAAATGTTAACATTAAACATTATTTGGAATGAGTAATTTTTTAAATTAAATATTTAGTTTTCTGAGATGGATAAACAATTTTGTGATTGGAAAAGACTAAAGATCTGGGGCTTGAACCAATGTCCATTACTGGGGCACAAAAGTGAAAAGCTATGGGTCACCTATTATGGATAGCCTGAAAAAGTTGTCATCTTTTGACAGAGGAAGAGATATTAATTAAAGAATATAGCATTTGGAAAAAAAATTACTTGATTTTTTAATTTGTTTTAAAGTTTATCCATTTATTTTATTTTTTTATTTTATTATTTTTTTTATTATTTTTTTAAATTTTTTTTCAACGTTTATTTATTTTTGGGACAGAGAGAGACAGAGCATGAACGGGCGAGGGGCAGAGAAAGAGGGAGACACAGAATCCGAAGCAGGCTCCAGGCTCTGAACCATCAGCCCAGAGCCCGACGCAGGGCTCGAACTCACGGACTGCGAGATCGTGACCCGGGCTGAAGTCGGACGCTTAACCAACTGAGCCACCCAGGCGCCCCTATCCATTTATTTTAAAAAAGAGAGAGAGAGAGAGTGGGCAGGGCAGACAGAGAGAGAGAGAGTGAATCCCAAGTAGTCTCTGCAGTGTCAGACCCTCAAGGGGCTCGAACTCACAAACCATAAGATCATGACCTGAGCCAAAACCAAGCGTCGGAGGATTAACCGACTGAACCATCCAGGGACCCTCTGAAAAAAAATATTTTAAAACGAATGAAAGAGAATACACTAGAAAGTAGTCTTCACCTTCACCAAAATATTGCCCAGACCTAGCACTGCTCAGGAACATTATCCTCACAATGTCATGCCTTATGTTTTAAGAAGCAATGATTTTAGGGGTACCTGTGCAGCTTAGTTGGTTAAGCATCCAACTTTGGCTCAGGTCATGATCTCATGGTTCATGAGCTCGAGCCCCACATCAAGGATCTGTGCTGACAGCTTGGAGCCTGGAGCCTGCTTCACATTCTGTGTCTCCCTCTCTCTCTGCCCCTTCTCCACTTGCACTCTGATCTCTCTGCCTCTCTCAAAAATAAATAAACATTAAAGAAAGGGGTTTTTTTTGGTGGGGAGGCACCTGGGTGGCTCAGTCAGTTAAGCATACGACTTTGGCTCAGGTCATGATCTCACAGCTATGGGTTTGAATTTCGTGTCGGGCTCAGAGCCTGGAGCCTATTTCAGATTCTGTGTCTCCTCCTCTCTCTGTCCCTCCCATGCTCATGCTCTATCTCTCTCTGTCTTTCAATAATAAATAAACACTAAAAAACTTTTTTTAATAAAAATATAAAAAAATTTAAAGAAGCAATTATTTAAAAATGTCTTTCTTACTATATTCTCTTTTGTATATTACAAACATCACACATCACATTTTGTTTGAGTCTCTGTAAGTTTATGTCCTCTACCCTTGTCTCAAATTCTGCAAACAGAACCTTAACCTCAGGTGTAATAAGACTGTGGAATAATTACACAGGTATAAAAGCTAAAATAAAGGAAATTTACCATAATGTCCAATTCATAAAAAATTGTTTTATACCTATGAGGCTCAGACTATGTTTATCAGGGAGGCTTGAAGGAAAAATTTCCCTGGGCTGTTCATTCATCATGAATTACACAAAATCATATCATACTTCTGTGACTAATATGCAGTAGTAATATTATATTAGAGTTATACTCTTACAGAGAAATGTCCATTTAGAGAAATAAACTTTTAAGTCATGTCTATATGAACATAAGGAGTGTGAAAAATTGTATCATATCTGTGGGCTATCTTAATTAACATTCTCCAAGTAGTAATACCAAGTCACTGTCCTTGGAATAGTCACAAAGATGTAACACAGCAAGGAGAAAGCACCATTTTTGTTTGTTTGTTTGTTTGTTTTCCCCAATAAGATGATGTTATAGTTATACAGTCACAGCCTAACAGACCAATTCAGTAGAACATTTAGTTATCCCAAAGGAGGATGCTGATTATTAGAGGAGGGAGTATTTTACTTGGATTCAAACAAACTTAGTGCCAGTGTTTGTCATTAAAATTTAATATGGCACTATATGTGAGAAAGGCGCTAACACATAGAAAGTTTCCACCTTCTTTCCTCCCTTCCTCCTTCTCCCTCCCCCTTTCCTTTTGTCTTTTTTCTATTCAATTACTGTCTAAACCTTCCTCATCATAAGAATACTTTGTTGAAAGTGTCATTGCCATTATCTGTGTCTTAAAGGAGGCATGGACTACAGTCTAAAGATTCAGTACTGGGGTGCCTGGGTGGCTCAGTCAGTGGAGCATCCAACTTTGGATGTGGTCATGATCTCATGGTTCTGGGTTTGAGCCCCACATCGGGCTCTGTGCTTACAGCTCAGAGCCTGGAGCCTGCTTTGGATTCTGTGTGTGTGTCTCTCTCTCTGCCCCCTCCCTGCTCATACTCTCTCTCTCTCTCTCTCTTTCTCTCTCTCTCTCTCTCTCTCTCTCTCACACACACACACACACACACAAATAAACATTAATTTTTTTTTAATTTAAAGATTCAGTACTTCTTCAGTGCATCTTCAAGAGTCTAGAATAGAGCCATCTCTCTCTCTGTCTTTTAAATCGCCATCTAACAGAACTTTCTACAATGACAGAAATGTTCTAAATCTACACTTTCTGTGAATTCCACTACTGAGCATCTGAAGTGAGACTAGTACAATTTAGAACTCAAATTTTTAATGTAATTTAATTTACATAAGGCTTCCATATTGGACACTGCTAGTTTGGAATTTTCTTTTAATCTTAATATTGAAATATCTATGGGGAGTGAAGCTAAGATGGTAGAGCACCACGGAAGTTTTTTTTGTACCTCATATCCATGAAATATAGCCAGATCAACAATAAACCATACTGCACACCTAGACTACTTATTTGAGGATTAACATAACAATCTGCACAACCTGAACCACAGAACTCAGCAGGCAAAGGTGCCAGCAGACCCCGGAGAACAACCATATTCACTGGTGCTGGAACAAGGTTGTTAAGGGTGAAACCTGGTGCCAGATGTGTGTTGAGATTTTCCATAATCCCTGAAACGTTGTTGCTACATGATCATGTGAACATTTTCTGGGGTGGGCTGGCACCCAGCTGCAGTCTCTGGGCGTTGGCAGCAGCACGGTGCCCAGAATATTCCTGGGTGCATCCAGCACCTGGCCATTGCTCAGCGAGATCCTCCTCCAGAAGGTCAGAGCAGGACAAAGCCACAGTCCCTCAGAAGTGAGGCATTGGGAAACACAGCCGAATCTGAGATAAAACTCAGGAGGGAGGTGCTGCCTGGCCACCTGACAGCTTGGTCATGGACAATGTAAAAGCAGAGACTGGATGGAAGCCAGGGAAAAGGGACAGGTGCATGATTGCTGACATGGGAGAATAGAGTTCCTATGCTAGAGACTGGGTAGCTAGGTGATGCCATTTTCATCCCTTGGGTGCATGCACATATACACCTACAAGTGCCACAACAATCCACCCCAGTAAGTTAAGCAGCACCATCTAGTGGAGAATGGAGCCACTACACTAAGCCCCTCCCAACTGGTCCAACCTCGCTCTTCAGGAAAACCACAAATCTCTCTACCTGCTTAGTTTATGGACTATAAATTGCTTCATAGGTTGACTTCTAGGGGAAAACGATGTAATTTCAACCATATTTCAGTCTGTTTGCTGGTCCATCTATACAATTTTCTCCTCTTTTTCTTGAATACAGAAAGAGAAAAAAATATTTTTATTTTTAATTTTTATTAAAAATATTTTTTATTTAATTTTTTGAGTATAATTTTACCTTTTTGTAATTTTTTTTCAAATTCTATTTTACTTCCATCATTTCATTTTATTTTACTTCATTGTATTCATTTTTTCAAAATTTAAAACGTTTTCTGTTTTGTTTTGTTTTTTGTCTCTTAATCTATCAAGCTCCTTTCAACAACCAGACCAAAACACACCTAGGATCTAGCATCATTTATTTGATTCTTCTGTGTGTGTGTTGTTTTTAATTTTTTAATTTCAATTTTTTTAACTTTATTAATTCCTTTTCTTCCTTCAAAATGATGACAATGAAGGAGTTAACCCCCCAGAAAAGAGCAGAAAGAAATGACATCCAGGAATTTAATCAACACAGACACAAGCAATATGTCTGAACCAGAATTTAGAATCATGATAATAAGAATACTAGCTGGGGTCAAGAAGAGATTAGAATCTCTCTCTGCGGAGACAAAAGTAGTAAAAGCTAGTCAGGATAAAATGAAACATGCTATAACCGAGCTGCAATCCCAAATCGATGCCACACAGGAAGTATGGATGAGGCAGACCAGTAAATCAGTGGTACAGAGGACAAACTTATGGAGAATAATGAAGCAGAAAAAAGAGGGAGACTAAGGCAAAAGAACACAATTTAAGAATTAGAGAAATCAGTGACTCATTAAAATGAGCAACATCAGAATCATAGGTGAAGAGAAAAATGAAGAGAGAAGAGAGAGAAAAAGGGATAGAAGGGTTATGTCAGCAAATCATAGCAGAAAACGTTCATAACCTGGGGAAAGATACAGATATCAAAATCCAGGAAGCACAGAGGACTCCCATTAGATTCAACAAAAACTGACCATCAACAAGGCATATCATAGTCAAATTCATAAAATACTCAGGCAGGAAAGAATCATGAAAGCAGCAAGGGGAAAACAATCCTTAACCTACAAGGGAAGACAGATCAGGTTTGCAGCAAACCTATCCACAGAAACGTGGCAGACCAGAAAGGAGTGGCAGGACATATTCAATGTGCTGAATCAGAAAAATATGCAGCCAAGAAGTCTGTATCCAGCAAGGCTGTCATTCAAAATAGAATAAGAGATTAAAATTCCCCAAACAAAAATTAAAGGAGTTTGTGACCAAGAAATTTTAAGGGGGGACTCTCTGAGGGGAGAAAAGATGAAAAAAAAATACCAAAAGCAACAAAGACTAGAAAGGACCAGAGAACACCAGAAACTCCAACTCTACAAGCAACATAATGGCAATAAATTCATATCTTTCAGTTCTCACTCTAAATGTCAATGGACTAAATGCTCCAATCAAAAGACATAAGGTAACAGAATGAATAAGAAAACAAGATCCATCAATATGCTGTTTACAAGAGACCCACTTTAGACCTAAAGACACCTTTAGATTGAAAGTATGTGGATGAAGAACCATCTATCATGCTAATGGTCGACAAAAGAAAGCTGGAGTAGCCATACATATATAGACAATCTAGACTTTAAAATAAAGACTGTAACAAGAGGTGAAGAATAAGGGGTCTATCCACCAAGAAGACCTAACAATTGTAAACATTTATGCTCCAAATGTGAAAGCACCCAAATATAGAAATCAATTAATAACAAACATAAAGAACTCATTGATAATAATATCATAATAGTAGGGGACTTCAGCACCCCACCTACAGCAATAGACAGATCATCTAAACAGAAAAACAAGAAGGAAACAATGGCTTTGAATGGCACATTGGACCAGATGGACTTAACAGATATATTCAGAACATTTCATCCTAAAGTAGAAGAATATACATTCTTCTCCAGTGCACATGGAACGTTCTCCAGAATAGATCACATACTGGGACACAAATCAGCCCTCAACAAGTACAAAAAGATCGAGATCATACTGTGCATATTTTCAGACCATAACGCTGTGAAACTCAAAATCAACCATAACAAAAAATTTGGAAAGATAACAAATCCTTGGAGACAAAAGAACATCCTACTAAAGAATGAAGGGGAATAACCAAGAAGTTAAAGAGGAAATTGAAAAGTACATGCAAACCAATGCAAATGACAACACCACAGCCCAAAACCTCTGGGATGCAGAAAAGGCAGTCATAAGAGGGAAGTATATAGCAATCCAGGCCTTCCTAAACAAGGAAGAAAGGTCTCAAATATACAACCTAACATTACACCTTAAAGAGCTGGAAAAATGACAGCAAACAAAACCCCAAACCAGGGTGCCTGGGTGGCTAAATCAGTTGAGCGTCTGACTTCGGCTCAGGTCATGATCTCACAGTTTGTGAGTTCGAGCCCCATGTCGGGCTCTGTGCTGACAGCTCGGAGCCTGGAGCCTGATTCAGACTCTGTGTTTCCCATTCTCTCTCTCTCTCTGCCCCTACCCTCTCATGCTCTTTCTCTGTCTCTCTGTCTCTCTCTCAAAGATAAATAAATATTAAAAAAAAAACCCAGCAGAAGACAGGAGATAATAAAGATTAGAGCAGAAATCAATGCTATCGAAACCAAAAACAAACAAACAAACAAACAAACAAACAAACAAAACAAAAAAAACCAGTAGAACAGATCAGTGAAATCATAAGCTGGTTCTTTGAAAGAATTAACAAAATTGATAAATCACTAGCCAGTTTGATGAAAAAGGAAAGGACCCCAATAAATAAAATCAAGAATGAAAGAAGAGACATCACAACCAATGCAGCAGAAATAAAAACAATAAGAGAATATTATGAGCAATTATATGCCAACAAAGTGGGCAATCTGGAAGAAATGGACAAATTCCTAGAAACCCATAAACTACCAAAACTGAAACAGAAAGAAATAGAAAATTTGAACAGACCCATAACCAGTAAAGAATCGAATAAGTAATCAAAAATCTCCTAGAAAACAAGACTCCAGGACCAGATGGCTTTCCAGGGGAATTCTACCAAACATTTAAGGAAGAATTAACACCTATTCTCTTGAAGCTGTTATAAAAAATAGAAATGGAAGGAAAATTTCCAAACTATTTCTATGAAGCCAGCATTACCTTGATTCCAAAACCAGACAAAGACCCCACTAAAAAGGAGAACTATAGACCAATTTCCCTGATGAACATGGACACAAAAATCCTCGACAAGATATTAGCCAACCAGATCCAACAATACATTAAAAAATTATTCACCATGAGAAGTGGGATTTATACCTGGGATGCAGGGCTCGTTCAATATCTACAAAACAATCATTGTGATTCATCATATCGATAAAAGAAAGGACAAGAACCACATGATCCTCTTAATAGACACAGAGAAAACATGTGACAAAATACAGCATCCTTTCTTAATAAAAACCCTGAAGAAAGTAGGGATAGAAGGATCATACCTCAAGATCATAAAAGCCATATATGAAAGACCCAATGCTAATATCATCCTCAGTGGAGAAAAAATGAGAGTTTTCCCCCTAACGTCAGGAACAATACAGCAATGTCCACTCTCACTACTGTTATTCAACATAGTATTGGAAGTCTTAGCCTCAGCAATAAGACAACACAAAGAAATAAAAGGAATACAAATAGGCCAGGAGGAGATCAAACTTTCACTCTTTGCAGATGACATGATACTCTATATGGAAAACCCAACAGATTCCACTAAAAACAACTGCTAGAACTGATCCATGAACTCAGAAAAGTCACAAGATATAAAATCAATGCACAGAAATCAGTTGCATTCCTATACACCAATAATGAAGCAACAGAAAGAGAAATCAAGTAATCGATCCCATTTAAAATTGCACTGAAACCCGTAAAATACCTAGGAATAAATCTAACCAAAGAGGTGAAAAATATATACACTGAAAACTATAGAAAGCTTATGAAAGAAATTGAAGAAGACACAAAAAAATGGGAAAAGATTCCATGCTCCTGGATAGGAAGAACAAATATTGTTAAAATGTCAATACTAACTAAAGCAATCTACATATTCAATGCAATCCCTATCAAAATAACACCAGCATTCTTCACAGAGCTGGAACAAACAGTCCTAAAATTTGTATGGAACCAGAAAAGATACCAATAGCCAAAGCAATCTTGAAAAAGAAAACAAAAACAGGAGGCAACACAATCCTGGACTTCAAGCTGTATTACAAAGCTGTAATCATCAAGACAGTATGGTACTGGCACAAGAACACTCAGATCAGTGAAATAGAATGGAGAACCAAGAAATGGACCCAGAAACATATGGCCAACTGATCTTTGACAAAGCAGGAAAGAATAGCCAATGAAATAAAGAGTCTCTTCAGCAAGTGGTGCTGGGAATACTGGACAGCGACATGCAGAAAAATGAACCTGCACAACTTTCTTACACCATACACAAAAATAAACTCAAAATGGATGAAAAACCTCAATGTAAGACAGGAAGCCATCAAAATCCTCGAGGAGAAAGCAGGCAAAAACTTCTTTGATCTTGGCCGCAGCAACTTCTTACTCAACACATTTCCAGAGGCAAGGGAAACAAAAGCAAAAATGAACTACTGGGACCTCATCGAAATAAAAAGCTTCTGCACAGTGAAAAAAACAATCAGCAAACCTAAAAGGCAACCAACAGAATGGGAGAAGATATTTGTAAATGTCATACCAGATAAAGGGTTAGTATCCAAAATCTATAAACCACTTATCAAACTCAACACCCAAAAAACAAATAATCCAGTGAAGAAATGGGCAAAAGACACGAATAGTCACTTCTCCAAAGAAGACATCCAGATGGCTAACAGACACATGAAAAGATGCTCAGCATCACTCATCATCAGGGAAATACAAATCAAAACCACCATGAGATACCACCTGACACCTGTCAGAATGGCTAACATTAACAACTCAGGCAACAACAGATGTCAACGAGGATGTGGAGCAAGAGGATCTCTTTTGCACTGCTGGTGGGAATGCACACTGGTGCAGCCACTCTGAAAAACAGTATGGAGGTTCCTCAAAAAATTAAAACTAGAACTACCCTACGACCCAGAAATTGCACTGCTAGGTATTTATCCAAGGGATACAGGTATGCTGTTTCAAAAGGACACACATACCCCAATGTTTATAGCAGCACTCTCAACAATAGCCAAAGTATGGAAAGAGCCCAAATATCTATCGATGGATGAATGGATAAAGAAGATGTGGCATATATATACAATGAAGTATTACTCGGCAATCAAAAAAAAAAAATGAAATCTTTCCATTTGCAACTATCTGGATGGAGCTAGATGGTATTTTGCTAAGCAAAATTAGTCAGAGAAAGGTAAATATCATATGACTTCACTCATATGAGGACTTTAAGATACTAAACAGATAAACATAAGGGAAGGGAAGCAAAAATAATATAAAAACAGGGAGGGGGACCAAACATAACAGAGTCTTTAAATATGGAGAACAGAGGGTTACTGGAGGGGTTGTGGGAGGGGGGATGGGCTAAATGGGTAAGAGGCATTAATCTACTCCTGAAATCACTGTTGAAGTATATGCTAACTAACTTGGATGTAAATTAAAAAATACATTAAATGAAAGAATATTTAAATATCTAAATATATATCTATGAATACATATATAGTTTATATACATTATAAATAAGTACATATGACATGTGATATATACTTAATATATTCAACACATATAAATACATATTTAATATGCATTATCATTCTTGGGACATGTAGACGTGATACAAAAAGAACAGAAATGTAATTATTTAGAATATAAAAGAAGGGGCGCTTGGGTGGCTCAGTCAGTTGAGCATCAGACTCTTGATTTTGGCTCAGGTCATGATCCTGGAGTGTGGGATTGAGCCCTGAGTTTGGTTCTGTGCTGAGTGTGGAGCCTGCTTAAGATTCTCTCCTCTCTCTCTCTCTCTCTTTCTCTCTCTCTCTCTCTCTCTCTCTCTCTCTCTCTCTCCCTCCCTCCCTATCACCTTCTCCCACCCTCACACCCTCTTTCTCTCATGTGCTAAGAAAAAAAAATGAACCCATGCAGGAGATAGAAG
Source organism: Prionailurus viverrinus (assembly GCF_022837055.1). Taxonomy (NCBI): domain Eukaryota; kingdom Metazoa; phylum Chordata; class Mammalia; order Carnivora; family Felidae; genus Prionailurus; species Prionailurus viverrinus. Next base: position 89,126,138 of record NC_062561.1, on the reverse strand, counting down.
ATGTAATTTATTAAGGACAAAATAAACTGCAAAAATTCTGTCTAGACAATTTTTTAGGTTTATTTATTTATTTTGAGAGAGAGAGAGAGAGAGAACGTGAACAGGGCAGGAGCAGAGAGAGAGAAAAAGATAGTGAATCCCAAGCAGGCTCTGTGCTGACAGCACACAGAGCTGGACACTGGGCTCAAGCTGAGGCACCATAAGATCATGAACTGTGCCGAGACCAAGAGTCCTATGTTTAACCGACTGAGCCACCTAGGCACCCCTTGACTTTTGATTCTCTTTTGGTTTTGTAGTTTAAAAATCTCCAATTCCAAAGATGTTCAGATTATATGAGCTGCAGGTGGTTTTCATATTCTTGGTCCGTTGAAGCTGCAAGTTGAACCAAGTTGTTGGGGATAACCTCAGGAAGTTTGCTATGAAACACGACAGAATACATATAGGACTAATCCCAAAATCAGGGGGACCCAACAGAGCAGGCCTAGATTGGGCAGGTTTTCTCGCTTCAGTTTGGCCAAACCTAAATCCTTTGGAGCCTAACTTGTAATGAAAATGCTCAGAATAACTCTAAGAAACTTGCAGATACAAAGATTGAGCAAGTACAGGCTTACCTTTTTTGTTAAGGTGTGCTGCAAAACAAAGGTGAGAACAAATTTAGAGACGTTCTCTAGCAACAGTGAAGAACTACAGGTGAATATCGACTCTCCACAGCAGGGTAAAGATTTTAATTATAAAGCTCCCTAAATCCTTAGACCATATCAGCCATGGACTTGGATAGATTTCAGCTCAGCTCTGAACCTCTCTCCCGCCCTGCTTGCCTTTAATCAAACTACTATGTTTCAAAATGGAACATATCATTTTATTAGTGACTGTTTTCTATCGTTTTGTAATATTCCTCCAAACATATGAAGCTACATTGAGAAAATTTTCTCTCAATTCTTGCAGTTAATATGAATTTTTCTTCAAAATCCACGTAGCACTCCAAATAGCAATTGGTTTAATAAGCAGAATTTGGCACCCCAGAGCACTGTGAAGGCATGACCAATCTTATATCCCCCAAAAGCATGGTTTCAACATATTCAGAAAATATAAACCTACTGGCTGTTAACATATCCTCTGGAATTTAAAAAAAATCAATCCCATAAATTATTTTACTCAATGTGCAATCATTATAACTGAGATTTTATCAGTCTAAAAGCTTTAGAAAAAGGGGAAATAAACATTTTCTGACAACTTTCTTGCCATGCCAAAGGCTTTAAATATGTTGCATATTTAATCCTCTCAACAAACTGTTAGGTAGATATTATGAACCCATTTCATGAATGAAAAAAAAAAGGCTCAAAACAGTTTTAAAATGTGCTCTAACTCAAGCAGCTGGTTAATGCCTGAGTTAGAATAAGAATGCAAGTAAAGCTCTAGGAATTTATAGCAATTTCAACCAGAAGAGAGCAAATTCAATTGCTGGTGAATTTGTTTTTGGACAAGTATGTCCAAAGCTATCTGATTGGGTTAGTTTCCACACTTTACTTTTTAAGGGTGAATATATTATTATTTATTGCTATGTAACAAATAACTATCAAAATAGAGTGGTTTAGGGGCGCCTGGGTGGCTCAGTCGGTTAAGCATCTGACTGTTTCAGCTCAGGTCATGATCTCACGTTTTCCTGTGAGTTTGAGCCCCACATTGGGCTCTGCATGGACAGTGAGGAGCCTGCTTGGAATTCTCTATTTCTTTCTTTCTCTCAGCCCCTCCCCTGCTCACGCTGTCTCTGTCTTTCTCAAAATAAATACACTTAAGAAATATAGTGTTTTAAAAAATAATAACCACTTATAATCTCTCAAAATTCTATTGATGAGGATTCTGCACAGTTGGGGGCTATGTCTCTAGGTCTAGTATGAGGCTCTAGTTAGATATTGAGTGTGGATGTAGTTATCAGAGCACTTGACTGGAGCTAGAGTGTCCACTTACAATGGGGCTTTTTCAAATGTGGCTTGGAAAATTGGTGCTGGCCATTAGATTGGAACTATAGTTTCTGTCTACATGCACCTTTCTACAGGGCTACTTGAATATTCTCATGGCATGCTAGCTGACTTCTCCTGGAGCATGTGGTTCAAGAGACCAAGGCAGAAGTTGTAATGTCATTTAGCTTCAAAATTCATATATCATGACTTCCACTTTATTCTATTGGTTTACCCAGAGCAAACCCTGATTCAACAAGGGAGAACAAGAATTCCAGGAGAAGTGGACCATTAGGCACCATATTGGAGTTACTGCAGTTCTTTTATATGAACCTTTTAATGGCAATCTTTCTAAAATGTGTTATTCATGTTCCTGCAATAGAAAATGGTATACTTCCAAAAAATCATCTTTCTTTTTTACGAGGTCAGGACATCATGAACATCAGTGTAGTACTGTGTTGTAGATCAATGGAAATTTCAGACATAATTAAGGTATGAAGGGACAAGTCGTCCTTCATGGAGCAATCAAAAGAGATAGCTACTGAATTGACATTCCTTTGTTATATGACCTTAATAACAGAAGGGTGTTTAAGTGTGCCCTTTCACTACATGTCCCCAAACTACATTTCTGTTTTTATTAATACGTTTTCTCCTCTTTTCCCCAATGGTAATTTATGTACTTCAGTGTCACTTTATATGGCTATCTGTAGTTCCATATCTTGCACGTCAGTTGTTTCTATTTCTGTTTGCACTGTCAGCAATTACTTCTCTGTAGCCTTTATGTTCACTTCTTTCTCTTTTCCTGCCAATTAAACCATTTATTAGCTTTGGAAAATGCAGGAATTAAAATATCAAACTCTAATTCAGGGTTACATTTTCTTACCTGTTCCATCACATGATAGCCTTTATCAATCTTCCAGTCATCTGTTTTTTTCATGTTTTTCATGTTTTTCATAAAACAATGAAAGTTGGGAATGTACTATTAAACCATTATGTTGAAGAAGTATAACCTTCAAAGTTCAATAAGGAAACAGCTTAATTCTCCCACCTCCCTCCTCACTGACAGTACCTATTCAAATCTACTTTGTGGATTCAATTTGTTACCTCCTTACATGAGTCCTGGGCATGACTTGTCTGATCACTCACAGATCATCTTCATCATCATCATCATCATCATCAATATCATTCTCTGGTAATTCTGACTCATCAACTATAATGTTCATTTCACAATAATGATCGACTTTGAATTTATTCAAAGTAAAAGCCTCCCTTTGCCCTCAACTCAACGTGGCTCTAGGTGGGAATTTTAAAATAGGACAATAGGAGAAAATGATTCATTCTTCCCTGTTTCCCTAGCCTGTATTTCTACCTTCCTTTCTAGCTTGTCATCAGAAATTTCTTATCCTTGGGGTCATGGAAAGAGAAATAGGGGCAGGAAGAGGCAGAAAATGTCTTCTTTGATTTTTACTCTTTTGAGCTGGTACCAATATTCTCTTAGCCTGGCACTGTTTAAAGTTGATTCTTCCTCTTGTGGTACTTGGTGGGTTCTTGAACTACCTTCCTTCACTGGTAAGGCACACAGAAGAATAGCACCCCTCCCCCGAAGATATCCATGTCCTGATCCCCAAAACCTGTGAATATGTTGCTCTACATGGTAAAAGGGACTTTGAAGATGTGATTAAATTAATGATCTTGAGATAGGGAGATAATCCTGGATTATTCACGTGAGTCCCATGTCATCGTAAGTGTCTTTATAAGAGGAGGAGACAGTAGGGTCCAACCCAGAAGGCAATATGCCAATGGAAGAAACGGGACAGAGAGAGAGAGATTTGACCTTGGAAATGAAGGAAGGAGCCACAACTCCACACAGGTGGCCTCTAGGAGCTAAAAAAGGCAAAGAAACAGATTATTCTCTGGAAGTCTCCAGAAGGAATAGTTTGATCACACCTTGATTTTAGACTTCTGACCTGCATAACTGTACGAGAATAACTTGGTATTTTTTTAAGATGCTAAATCTGTGGTAATTCGTTACAGCGACAATAAAAAAACTAACATAGTTGAGGATCCCTGAACGCCACTGCTCTGATGCGGATGAATGAATCTTCTCCAGAAGATTGTTTTAAGACTCCTGCCTCACCCTTGGAGCAGTTATTAGTATGGCTATTAATCAGGCTATTTCTGCTGAGGCCTACTTACCTCTCTAGGTAGCCTTCTTGGCTGAGACACAGGACAATCCCAAGGTGCCTCTCCAGCATTATACCCCTCTGAAATACACCTTTGTCCCATAGATGGAAGTACAGTGATTTCTTAGCTGTAATTTTCCACTTTATTTGTATAGCCTGATTGAACCACCTTCTTGTCTTTCACCGTTTTCCAGTGTGACTCCCCAATACTCTATGGGCCTGGTATCAGAACACCTCTACTAGATCTAAAATAGGAATAAAGAAATTCTTTCCCTCTTCACTGACAACTTCCATTGAAGAAAATTCTCTCTTCAAATTATAACTTCTCCCTCAGTCTCTTCAGTTTAAAAGAAAAGTTACAAAATGTGTTTTTAACATATGTAACCTATCCCCTTACTATGGAATATCAAATTCCTTGCCACCTATGTTGTTGGTTATATAACTGAGACTGAGATGTAAAGAGCCTTATCTTAACATCCTGTTATGATGATCCCATCGTCAATCTGGATCAGCTAATAAGAAAAGCAACACACAGACAGAACTCCCTCAAATTAAAAGGCAATCCTTGATCTCTAACTTTATCCAGAGAGAATTATTCTTTCACAATTCTAAAACAAGCCAATGATTTAATTTCCCCAAAACATATTATATCAAAGATAGCAAGCTATAGTATATCTCTGGCCATCAGAGATAAATAAAAGGATAAACCTGGGAAGTAACAGCTGACAGTTAAACTGCAGAGAGGAAGCCATTTTTATTTTTTTTATTGTTTCCAATTTTAATGAGATATAATTGACAGTTACATTGTATAAGCATAAGGTATACATACTATGACTTGATATATGTACATATGCAAAATGGTTACCACCACGAAGTTATGTAACACATCCATCACCTCACATAGTTACCTTGTGTGTGTGTGTGTGTGTGTGTGTGTGTGTGTTGAGAACTTTTAAGATGTACTCTCGGGGCACCTGGGTGGCTCAGTCAGTTAAGCTTCCGACTTCAGCTCAGGTTTTGATCTCATGGTTCGTGAGTTCAAGCCCGTGTTGGGCTCTGTGCTGACAGCTCAGCATGGAGCCTGCTTCAGATTCGATCTCCCTCTCTCTCTGTCCCTCTCCCACTTGTGCTCTCTCTGTATCTCTCTCTCTCTCAAAAATGAACAAATATTAAAAAAAATTAAAATGTACTTTCTTAGCAACTTATAAATAAACAATATAATATTGTTAACTAGTGTCACCATGCTGTACATTATACCCCCCAAACTTATTCACGTTATAACTGGAAGTTTGTACCCTTTGACTACTTTCATCCATTTCCCCCACCTAACCTCTTGCCCCTGGCAACCACCAGTCTGTTCTTGATTTTATAAGTATTTTTTTTTAGGTTCTACATATAAATGAGATCATACAGTATTTGTTTATCTATCTCCAACTTATTTCACTTAACATGATGCCCTCAAGTTTAATCTATATTGTTGCAAATAGCAGGATTTCCTTATTTTTAAGGGTGAATAATATTCTATTGTATGTATTGAATACAATTTATCCAATGCATTGTATGCACATTTTCTTTATCTCATCCATCAGTGGACACTTAGGATCAAACAAGACTACTATGAACAACACATTAGACAACCTAGAAGTGGATAAATTCCTAGGAACATATAAACTATCAAAAATGAATCACTGGGGCACATGGATGGCTCAGTTGGTTAAATGTCTGACTTCGACTCAGGTCATGATCTCATGGTTCGTGAGTTTGAGCCCCACATGGAGCTTTCTGCTGTCAGTGCAGAGTCTGCTTCGGATCTTCTGTCTCCCTCTCTCTCTCTGCCCCTCCCTTGCTCTTGTGTGCTCTCTCTCTCTCAAAAATAAATAAACATTTAAAAAAATAATCATGAATAAATATAAAATCTAAAAGACAAATTACAAGAAAGAACTGTGAATCAGCAATCAAAAACCTGCCAAAAAACAAGTCTAGGAGAAATGGCTTTGCTGATGAGTTCTACCAAACATTTAAAGATCTTTCTCAAACTTCAAAAAAATTGAAGAGGACAGTACACTTTTAAACTCATTTTATGAAGCCAGCATTACCCTGATACCAAAGTCAGATAAGGACACCACAAGAAAAGAAAACTACAGGCCAATATCTCTAATGAATATAGACTCAAAAATTCTGAACAAAATACTAGCAAACTGAATTCAACAGCACATTAAAAGGATCACATGCCATAATCAAATGGGATTCATCTCTGAGATGAAAGGATGGTTTAAGATATGCAAATAAATAAGTATGATACATCACATTAATAGAACAAAATATAAACATTATGTGATCATCTCAACTGATGCATAAAAAACATTTGACAGAATTCAACATCCATTCAAGCTAAAAACTTTCCTAAAACTGGGTATAGAAGGAATGTAACTCAACATAAAGGCAATATATGGCAAACCTACAGCTAATATCATACTCAATGGTGAAAGGTTGAAAGCTTTTCCTCTACAATGAGGAATGAGATAAGGATGCCCACTCTCTCCATTCCTGTTCAACATAGTACTAGAGGTCCTAGCCAGAGCAACCAGGCAAGAAAAGGAAATAAAAGACATCCAAGTCAGAAGTAATATATTCAGTAATACATAATCAACATACAAATATTGGTTACATTTCTATACCCTAAAAATGAATTACCTGAAAATCAGAGGGGGAAAAATCCCATTTACAATAGCATCAAAAACAATAAAATTCTCAGGAATAAATTTACTCAAGGAGGAAAAAGATCTGTATGCTGAAAACTATATACATTGATTAAAAAAATTGAAAAAGACACAAATAAATGGAAGATATCTTGTGTGCATGAATTGAAAGAATTATTACTGTTAAAATGCCCATCCTACTCAAAATAATCTACAGATTCAATGCAATTTTATCAAGACTCCAATGGCATTTTTTTACAAAAATAGAAAAAAAAACCTTAAAATTGATGTGGGATCACAAAATACCCCAAAAAGCCAACTCAATCCTGATAAAGAACAGCAAAGCTGTAGGCATCACCCTTCCTGATTTCAAACTATATTACAAAGCTAAAGTAATAAAAAATAGTATGAAACTGGCATAAAAACAGATACATAGACCAATGGAACAGAATAAAGAGCCCAGTAATATACCCACACATATATGGTCAACTTATATTTAGCAAGGGAGCTAAAAATACTCAGTGTAGAAAAGATAGTCTCTTTAACAAATGGTGTTGGGAAAACTGGATGTTCAAATGCAAAAGAATGAAAATAGACCCTTATCTTATACCACACACACACACACACACACACACACACACACACTGAACTCAAAATGGACCAAAGACTTAAATGTAAGACCTGAAACCATAAAACTCTAGGAGGAAATATAGGGAAAAAGCTCCTTGACATTGGTTTTGGCAATGATTTTATGGATATGACACCCAAAGCACAAACAACAAAAGCAAAAATAAATTGCACTGAACCAAAAAGCTTCTCAACAAAATGAAAAGACAACTTACAGAAGGGGAGAAAATATTTGCAAACCACATATCTGATAAGGGGTTAATATCCAAAATACATAAGGAACTCATAAATCTCAAAAAAAAAAAAAAAAACAACCCTAAGCAATCCAATTTAAAAATGGGCAAAGGTCTTGAACAGACATTTTCCTAAAGAAGATATTTAAGTGACCAACAAGTACATGAAGAGGTACTCAACATTACTGATCATCAGAGAAATTCAAATCAAAACCACAATGAAATATCACCTCATACATGTTAGAATGTCTATTACCAAATAAACAAGAGATAACAAGTGCTGATGTGTAGAAAAGGGAAACCTTGTACACTGTTGGCAGGAATGCAAATTGGTGCAGCCACTATATAAAACAGTATAAACGTTTCCCCAAAATTTGAAAATAGAATTACTATATGATCCAGAAATTCCATTTCTGGGTATTTATTGAAAGGAAATGAAATCACTATTTTGAAAATATATCTGCACCCCTCTGTTCATTTTCATATTAATTTTAAAAAATTCATCTCAGAGATGGGAAGTAGTTTGTCCAAGACCCTTAGCTAATACTTGACTAAGCAGGTTTTGGCTAACTCCAAGGTAATATATTTTTAATTATAGATAGATAGACGATAGATAGATGATGATGATGATGATGATGATGAAAGATATATAGATCGATAGATAGGCCTTGCTAATTTATATGATAAAAATTGTTTTATTTTTTTCTGCTTATCAGTAAAAATATAATCTTAGTCCTAAAATTTTAATAAATAATTGATAATTTTATATTTAAATCACCTTCCGTGCATGTGCTCAAACCAAAATTCTGGGAATTAGTCTTGATTTCTCTCTTAATTTTACCCACACATAAGCCGTTAGCAAGTATCTTTAGCTCTGGCTCCCTAACATCTCCTACATCTTTCCATCTCCCACCTCCACCATTTCTAGCCTAGTCTAAAACACAATCACATTTCACCTAGACTATATCAATAGCCTCCTAACTTCTTTTTATATCCCCCTACAGTTTTTCTCTACAGATTTCATGGCTCAAAATAAACAAAAGCTATCACTCCTCAAGGATGGGTATATGTTTTTGTGAAGGATCAGATAGTAAATATTTTAGGCCATGTGGATCATACAGTCTTTGTTGCAAATACCTAACTCGGCCATGTAGCATGAAAGTAGCCACAGATAGGGGCGCCTGTGTGGCTCAGTTGGTGAGCGACTGACTTTGGCTCAGGTCACGATCTTACAGTTTGTGAGTTCGAGCCCTGTGTTGGGCTCTGTGCTGACAGCTCAGAGACTGCAGCCTGCTTCAGATTCTGTGTCTCCCGCTCTCTCTGCCCCTCCCCTGCTCACAGTTTGTCTCTCTCTGTCTCTGAATAATAAATAAACGTTAATTTTTTTATTTTTATTAAAAAAAATCTTTTTTAACGTTTATTTATTTTTGAGACAGAGAGAGACAGAGCATGAACGGGGGAGGGTCAGAGAAAGAGGGAGACACAGAATCTGAAACAGGCTCCAGGCTCTGAGCGGTCAGCACAGAGCCCAACGCGGGGCTCGAACTCCCGGACAATGAGATCATGACTGGAGCTGAAGTCGGACGCTTAACCGACTGAGCCACCCAGGCGCCCCCGTTAAAATTTTTTTTTAAAAAAATTTAAAAAGTAGCCACAGATAATACACGAAGGTAAACAAAAGTGTGTGGTAGCATTTCAATAAAACTTGTTTACAAAAATTAAGATGCTGCTGAATTTGACCCACCCCTTCCCTAACTGAAGACTAACCAAACGCTTCCCTTTGCCTTAGAATGAAGTACAAGTTCTTTAACTGACCCATGAGACTTTACATGATCTCGCTACTGTCTTATCTTCCCAAACTTTTCCACCATTTGTCCTACTCTGTATTCTGTATACTCCTCCTTTCCCTCACAATTGTTTGAACCTGAAAGTTTATTGTCAGCATTTAACTTATACATCAACTCTTTATTCTGCCTGCAGTGCTCTTCTCCCAGACTTTTTGCACAGCTGGTGACTGATAATTTGGAACTCTTCTTCAACACAGCACCTTGTAAGGAAAGGCCTTCCCATGCCACAGAATCCAAGTGTTCCGGCTCTATGACGGGCAGTATAAATGACCCTGCTTTATTTCCTTTAAGACATTTGCATTTATCTGAAATGATTCTGTTGGCTTGTTGTCCAGAGTGCATATTCACCTCTACCCTACCTCCCCAAAATAGATTGTAAGCTTCAAGAGTAAGGGCCTATACCTTTCCTATTGCCCGTTCCATCCTCCACCCCTACAATGGTTCCAGGCATATAGCAGGTGCTTGCTAAATTATTCGTAACAGAAAACATGAAAGAAGTGTTTATGAGAGATTTTTATATGTATCTACTGGGTCTTCAGTTGAATGTAGAATAACTCATGAATGCCATAATTCAACACTTCAGCAAAATTCCCATAGATCATCTCCACTGACAATAATCCCAATAAGCATATTTAATTATAAACACAAAACTAGTCTGTTTTATACCCCCCAAAAAAGTACATAAGTATGAAATTAAAGTTTAGCGATGTCATCACTCATCTTATAAAATCTTTCAATAGTTCCTAAATATTTTAGCTTAAAAATATTGTGCTCTTGTGATATTATAAACAAGCAAATGATGAGAAATTACATTAAATACACAAATATGATATAACCACTATTCTTGTTTTATTTCTTAAAGGTCGATGCATATGTTAACTTATTTTTACAGTTTAATGTATTTGTTTACACATCACACAGTTGTCCTTTCTTTATATTTACATTTAAGCTAATTTCAAAGTAGGGACTTTTCCATTGAAATGGTGCTTGCATAATATAAACACATGATTTCCATTCACAGATTTAAATATATAATTATTAAAATAACAACTAAATATTATCTGTCTGCTCATAAATTCTAACTTCAGAATAAACAAATGCTCTTGAATCCGTTTTAGTTCTGTGTTTTTACCAATAGGTGGCAATGAACATTCCTCCCTACATTTGCTTTATCATAATTTGAGACAATGTAAGTCCTGTCTCCTAACAATACAGGATTTTACTAAAGAGTAGTTACAGGAAAGAAATGTAATCTAAAAGGCAACCCATCCTTATTATCCACCACCTCCAATTTTTAAACTTTTCTTTAGATGTCAAGCTAAAATCATCAAGCAACATTTCTGTAGTAATCCCCGGTCTGTCTGGTGAGACCATGCAATGTAATTCTCTAACCATTCTGTATGACAGTTCTGAAGCTAATAGAGAAGTTATCTTTTCTGATGTAGCATTACAAATGTTATCAGCCTTTTCTCCTGAGACACGGTATGGCTTCAGATGCTCCATGCTGTTTAACCATTTTTTTTTTGCTTATTTATTTATTTAGAAAGAGAGAGCAAGTGGGGTGGCAGGTAGGGCAGAGAGAGAGGGGGGAGAGAGAATCCCAAGCAGACTCTGCACTGTCAGTGTAGAGCCCAGTGCAGGGCTCGAACTCACAAACTGTGAGATCATGACCTGAGCCAAAATCAAGAGTCAGATGCTTAACTTACTGAGCCACCCAGGCACCCCAACTGCTTAACCTTCTTTGACATCTTCCAATTAGTTTGTGTCCATTTTAAAATACAGCATCCAAGTGGAATTGTAGTGTACAATGTAGGCAATGCAAAATTCAGTGGGACTATTATTCACCTTTCTTAAGGATACTATATTTCTATTAATCCACCTCAAAACTTCATTGTCTTCCATCCGGTATGTCACACTAAGATTTTTTTACTAGGATCATATATTTTTAAAAAGATCCTCAGATCTTATTCACATCTTGCATTTTGAAACAAGTTCAAGCTTGTTTCATCTTTGGTGTCTTAATTTTTTATCTCAGCCAGTTGATATCAGTTTGAATATTGATTTGGTCTTCTGTTGTGTTTGACCATCTCTCCCAGATTTAATATCCACAATATAACAAATTTCTCTTTTTCTTTTTACCCAAATTATTGTTTTAATTTTTTAAGAATTCTTAACTGAGTTAAAAACTTCTTAAGTTCCAGAATCTCCACCAGACATTTTATTGCTTGATGTTTTTACATTGGAAATTGTGATCCACAACAGAAGACACCCACCTATATACTTAACCATGTGAATGGCATAAATCAAAATTTTGGTAATCAGGGATGTCAGTTCTGACTGAGGCATTTCTGAAATAGAGTGCACCTGAGTTGTATGTTAGGCTTTCATTGTGGACTTGACGTATTACATGTAATTCTCACTATATACCACAAATATCATCAAAAGCTACTTTACCATCAACATAATCCTTAGATCATAATTTTGACCATTCCCCCAGTCATACTCATTCATATCTATATCAACTTCATTGCTAAAATCACATGAGGAGTTAAACTTTGTGAAAAGTCTTTCAAATGTAACTTTTCAACCATCACTTCAATGGCCCACAAAGAGTCAATATCTGTTTCAATCTTTATTTACTTATTTTAGCTCTACCTCTATTATAGTTCTTTTTATTATTATTTGTAGCTTAAATCATGAAGGAGATACCTCACAGCAAAACAAACTCCTGTCAGATTTTGTACCACATGTTTACAAAGGCATCATCCCCTAATTACAGTTGTGTTGGTCCACAAGCCACAGCTCAGAATTATTCAGTATGAGGCAGCAAAGGAGGCTTTGATGTAGAGCCCTTAACACAAGACAATGCAAATGACATTTACTAGGAATTTTTTCCCCCATTAATGAACAGTACTTCAGGGAGTGTAAAGGCAAGAGGCATATAATTTCTGAACTATTTAAATTGCTAATTAAATCTGTACAAGAGGTGTATTCCTAATGCAGACAATTACAATGGCTCCTAAGTGTTTGCCTTACAGTTGCTAATTACTGCAGAAGCCAATTAATTACCACCTCACTCCCCCACAGTCCCCACGCAGTGGCCCTGCTGCTTGTATACAACTGCCACAGGCAGCCAGAAATCTATATACCAGTCACCGGTGGCCAGAGGGAAGTCCCAGTGGGAGGCTAAGGGGCGGGGCTTTGGGGCCTCGCCCTTTGCCCTTTGCTGTAGTCACTTGCCATGCTGCGCATGCACGCCCCTGTTTGCGCCATGTTCCGGGGAGGGGTCACAAGGGCCTGGCTCAGTCACTCAGGCTCAGTGCTTGACTGCCAGAGGAGTCAGAAGCTCAGGAGGCGCTCTCCAGCTTTTTTACTCCCATCTTGCAATGGTTTGGTGCACAACCAGCCCAATATGGGCAACCTGCTTTGTAAGTTTCATTTCCCACCCTGCCACCTCCCTGCCTGGCCGTGTTCGGCCCCTGCCTCCACCCCCCCCCACCCCCCCCCACCCCCCCCCCCCCGCTCCCGTGATGCTGTTCCACCACCTTGCCAGGACCACTCCGCTGCTCCTTCACTTGCCCTGGGCCCTGGGCACTGGCTATTCCACTGGGATCGTGGGCCTTTACCAGCTAGTTTATACATCCAGCCAAAGAGGCGGTACCCCATGCGGCAGGCCGCATGTACCCCTCTGGGGATCCTTCCCTTGGTGAACTGGAGTAACTCTCTGAAAAAACCTGTGCTGTCTGCTCATAATTCCATGATGTTTGGACACTCCAGAGCCAAAAGGATCCCTCCTATGGGGCGCAAATTCACTCTCCCACATTCACTATCTGAGAAGGTAGAGGAGGCTGTGGAGCCAGTACCATCCAGGCACCTCCCACTTTTGTGCCCATCTTGGGTGGAGGAGAAGGTCCAGGAAGATCCCTGAAAAAAGATGGAGGATCTTGTAGAGACCAAAAGGCAGAATGGTGGGAACAGGGTCCCCCATAACGTTGGGGACATACCATTTAAATGTCCCCTGGAGACCGGTGGACTTCTCAGTTCCTTGCAGTGCAGCCCTGCACCTTTGGACCTCCATCCTAATCCTCCAGAAGACGGTTTGAGGGAGAACACCCAGAAGTCTCTGATGAACTGCTGCCCTGAAGGCTGCGTAGTCACCTCCTCACATGGCCCAGCCGGAAATGTCGTGCCTGATACAGATGCAGCAGTGCTCTCCGACCCAACCCCGTGCTGCCCCTTACTGCAGGAGACATCAACAAAGGAAGTGTTGGGTGAAAACCATCAGCCTGTTGGGGACACATCATACCTATCCAGGAAGGAGATACAGGCTAATGAGCCTTCAGGCATCTCATCAAGGAGCTCTTTTTCCCCTGTATCTGCCAGCAGTAGGCCCTGCAAACGGAAAATATCCATGTCACATTCTTGCCTACTGCCACCGCCCCAGTTGTGGGGCCAGGGCCAGTTGCCCCCACTTCCTAAGTTTCCTTGCATAGCTATTGACAAAAACCTGGACACCTTCAAGAATTCAAATGTCAGAGGAATAAGATCTTGGAAGACAAAAGAGAGATCAAAGGAGACTGCTCAGATGCTCAGCCTGCCACTTCTTTATCCCTACTTGCCTCAGAGACTGCTAACTCTCTGCTTTTGGGGAGTCACACTTTGCAAGTCCCTATTTCTACTGATGACTTGGCTGACCAATCTGCCAAGTCCTCGATTCCCTCTGTCCCTCCATTTTAACACCAAACATTGGTCAGGAGACAGCACAGATAGTTTCTAAATCTTCTCCACAGATGTTAGAGTGGGGGAGAGCCAAAGCATAAGAGACTCTTAAAAACTGAGAACAAACTGAAGGTTGATGAGTGTGGGAGGGAGGGGAGGGTGGGTGATAGGTATTGAGGAGGGCACCTTTTGGGATGAGCACTGGGTGTTGTATGGAAACCAATTTGACAATAAATTTCATATATTGAAAAAAAATAATAAAAATGTTATTACAGCTTAAAAAAAAAAACAAACTTCTCCAGCTGTTCCTGCTGGTTTTGTTCCTCATCTTAGTTCCAATCTCATTTGTGGAATTCCTGTGAAGAAAGAAGGCCTGCTTCAGCCAGTCACTGCTGTAACATATCTTATTTCTGACATCACCACACTTCCTAACACCTCCCTCCTTACAGCCACCCTCCTGCGACACAGAATCCCCAGTGCCTATGTGTGTAGATTCCCCCCCTCCTATCCTACCCACCCCTCTTCCATATCCTTCCACACATAGCCCTGTTTCAATTGTCCAGCCCATCAGTTCTAAGACAGTTGCTTCTACCATCGCAGCCAATGCATCTACATCTACCTCCAAGCTTACGTCAGGTCCTGGTGTCATCAACATGGACACCACTCTCCTTTCAAAGGCTGTTATTTTCAGATCTCCCCAAGAATCCGGAATGGGATCTCCTTCATTTCCCCAGGGCCATTGCAGTTTGAAGCAGAGGTGCCCTGCAAAGTCTCCAGTTTTCACCAGCCCACCTAGAGATCAGAAGACAGCCCTTCTTGCCAGTGTTGCTGTTTCCACTAGCTTGCTCCTATGGATTCTAGAGTCACCTCCACTCAAGTAGGCAAGCCCTCTGCAAACTGCAACTCGGCCTGTAACAGTGAAGCCATGGACACTACATCACCATCTCAAGCTTCCATCTTCTGTTCCTCCCCTGAGTCCAGGGACAACCATTTCCCACTTAACATGGTGTTTTCTGGTTCTGATAACACACCACCCTGTGGCAGCACTGTGGTGGCCCATGACTCTATCCATTTACCTAAAAAGTCATCCATTGGACAGACCTCAGTTTTCAACCACTCTGACCCAGGAATCACCTCTCAGCCCACAACTGGACATCATAATGGGCAGCAGCCTGACAATTCTCACCTGTTAGGAACACAAGTAGCCTCAACACAAGCTATGGACCCAACTGCTCTTGTAGCCCAGCTACCCAGAGACAACACAGTGAAGGCAGGTTTGCAGGTTCTGCATCCATTACCACTCTCAGTATCCAGCCGGCCTCCAGTGACAAGCCAGGCATTCTGCCCATTGGTGTATCTACCACAACAGGCTTTGGAGTTGCCACGGGGATGCCCAGCACCAGGGATGGTGGCTCACCATTAGCTGACAGTACTTCAGGCCAACATGTGTTTTCGGAACTGCAGCCCCTATGGGCAGTGGTGTGTACATCCCAGGCCCCATTCATTCACAGGCATCCAGAGCATTCAACCTTGAGGCAGGACTGAACGGGGTACCAAGAACCATTTCTGCCCCAACTTTAGGTCAGACAACCTGGAATCGCTGTGGTGATGGCAGGGCTGCTGGTGTAGGAGGAACAAATATCGTCCCAGTATTTGGACAAAATGCTAGTTCCACCTTGAATCCAGGCACCACCTGCCAAAACCCAGGGAGTGGAGCAGTGGGGCAGGGTTGCACTGTTCCCACAGGTGGAGACTCCACAGTCCCCACTACCCATAAGTGCCCCGGGGGCTCATCCCGACAGAGAAAACTTTCCTCATGTAGAGGAGATGCTACCATGGAGAAGAGGACTAAGTCAAGAGACAAGGCAGCCTCCCCCTTAATCTGAGCAGCAAGGGGCCAACCATCAAAAACCCAGGTGATGGAGTGGTGGAAAAAGGCCACACCATTCCCTCGGGTGGATACTCAGCTACTTCTCATACCTGTAAGCACACCCAGTACGCATGTTCACAAAGAACACTTGCCCCACATGACCAACCCACCAGCATGGAGAAGAAACATATGTCAGCACACGAGCCAGCCTCCTAAAATCTGATCGGCAGGGGGCCAGCAGTAAAAAACCCAAGTGATGGAGTAGTGGGAGAGGGCCATGCTGTTCACACAGGTGGAGACTCAGCTGCTCCTCCAACCTGTAAGCACACCTGGCACTCAACTACAGAAAGAAAACTTGCCCCACATGACCGAGACACCAGCATGGAGAAGAAATGAGTGTCAGGACACAAGCCAGGCTCCCCCTTAAGTCTGAGCAGCAGGGGGCCGCCATCAAAAATCCAGGTGATGGAGTAGTGGGAGAGGGCCACCCTGTACCCTCACGTGGATTCTCTAGTATTCCTGTTAGCCTCAAGTGCACCCAGAGACAATCTGCACAAAGAAAATTGACCCATGTGACTGAGCCACCAGAACCAGGAAGGAACGTGGGTCAGGACACGTACCAGCTGCTTCTTAAATCTGATCATAAGGGGACCAGCCGTCCAAAACCCAGGTGATGGAGTAGTGGAGGAGGGCCAGTGTTCCCACAGGTAGAAGCCCTAGTTTTCCTGTTAGCCCCAAGTGCTCCCAGAGCCAATCTGCACAAAGAAAACTTGCACCACGTGACCCAGCCACCAGCACGGAGACGAAATGTAGGTCAGGACACGTGCCAGCCTTCTTCTTAAATCTGATGGGCAGGAAGCTAGCTGTCCAAAACCCAGGTGATGGAGTAGAGAGAGAGGGCCACACTCTTCACTCAGGTAGAATCTCTAGTGTTCCTGTGAGCCGCAAGGGCACCCAGAGCCAATCTGCACAAAGAAAACTTGCCCCACGTGACTGAGCCACCAGCACGGAGACAAAACATGGATCAGGACACGTGCCAGCCTGCCCCTTAAATCTGATCGGAGGGGGAGAGCCATCAAAGACACAGGTGATGGACTAGTGGGAGAGGGCCATGCTCTTCGTGCAGGTAGAAGCTCTAGTGTTCCTGTTAGCCCCAAGGGCACCCAGAGCCATCTGCACGAAGAAAACTTTCCCCACAAGACCGGGCAACCAGCACAGAGATGAAACATGGGTCAGGACACATGCCAGGCTCCCCCTTAATTCTGAGCAGCAGGGGGCCAGCAATCAAAAATCCAGGTAACAGAGTAGTGGCAGAGGGCCACAGTGTATCCACAGGTAGAAGCTCTAGCTTCCCTGTTAGCCCCAAGCGCTCCCAGAGACAATCTGCACAGAGAAAACTTGCACCACATGACCGAGCCACCAGCACAGAGATGAAGGTGGGTCAGGACATATGCCAGGCTCCCCCTTAAGTCTGAGGAGCAGGGGACCAGCGATCAAAAATCCAGGTGATGGAGTAGTGGGAGAGGGCCACCCTGTACCCTCACGTGGAATCTCTAGTATTTCTGTTAGCCTCAAGGGCACCTAGAGCCAATCTGCACAAAGAAAATTGGCCCACGTGACTGAGCCACGAGAACCAAGAAGAAACGTGGGTCAGGACACGTGCCAGCCTGCTGCGTAAATCTGATCAGCAGAGGGCAAGCAGTCCAAAACCCACATGATTGAGTAGTGGGAGAGGGCCACAGTGTTCCCTCAGGTAGAAGTGCTAGTGTTCCTGTTAGTCCCAAGGGCACCTAGAACGAATCTGCACAAAGAAACCTTGCCTCATGTGACCGAGCCACCAGCACCAAGAAGAAACGTGGGTCAGGACAGGTGTCAGCATCCTTCTTAAATCTGATGTCCAAAACCCAGGTGATGGAGTAGTGTGAGAAGGCCACACTCTTCGCCCAGGTAGAAGTTCTAGGTAGCCCCAAGGGCACCCAGAGACAATCTGTATGAAGAAAACTTGTGCAACGTGACTGAGCCACCAGCACGGAGATGAAATGTGGTCAAGACACGAGCCAGACTGCTTCTTAAATCTCATCAGCAGAGGGCCAGCTGTCCAAAACCCAGGTGATGGAGTAGTGGGAGAGGGCCACAGTGTTACCGCAGGTAGAAGCTCTAGTATTTCTGTTAGCTGCAAGGGCACCCAGAACCAATCTGCACAAAGAAAACTTTCCCCACATGACAGAGTCACCAGCACTAAGAAGAAATGTAGGTAAGGACAGGTGTCAGCCTCCTTCTTAAATCTGATCAGCAGGGGGCAAGACGTCCAAAACGCAGGTGATGGAGTAGTGAGAGAGAGCCATGCTCTTCACGCAGGAGAAGACCTAGTGTTCTTGTTAGCCCCAAGGGCACCCAGAGACAATCTGCACGAAAAAAACTTGCCCAACGTGACCGAGCCACCAGCACGGAGAACAAACGAGTGTCAGGTCACATGCCAGGCTCCCCCTTAAGTCTGAGCAGCAGGGGGCCAGCAATCAAAAATACAGGTAATAGAGTAGTGGGAGAGGGCCACCCTGTTTCTTCAGGTGGAGTCTCCAGTATTCCCGTTTGCCTCAAGGGCACCCACAGCGAAACTGCACAAAGCAAACTTGGCCCACATGACCGAGCCACAAGAACCTAGAAGAAACATGGGTCAGGACACGTGCCAGCCTGCTTCTTAAATTGATTGTCAGGGAACCAGCAGTCCAAAACCCAGGTGATGGAGAAGTGGGAGAGGGCCACAGTGTTCCCGCAGGTAGAAGCTCTAGTTTTCCTGTTAGCCACAAGGGCTACCAGAGCCAAACTGCACAAAGAAAACTTGTCCCACAGGACGGAGCCACAAGCACAGAGACGAAATGTGGGTCAGGACAGGTACCAGCCTGCATCTTAAATCTGATGGGCAGGGGGCTAGCTGTCAAAAACCCAGGTGATGGAGTAGAGAGAGAGGGCCATGCTCTTCACCCAGGTAGAAGCTCTAGTTTTCCTGTTAGCCCCAAGGGCACTCAGAGACAATGTACATGAAGAAAACTTGTCCCATGTGACTGAGCCACAAGCATGGAGACGAAATGTGGGTCAGGACATGTGCCAGCCTGCTTCTTAAATCTGATCAGCAGAGGGCCAGCCGACCAAAACCCAGGTAATGGAGTAGAGGGTGAGGGCCACGTTGTTCACGCAGGTAGAAGCTCTAGTGTTCCTGTTTGCCACAAGGGTACCTAGAGAAAATCTGCACAAAGAAAACTTGCCCCACGTGACCGGGCCAACGGAACAAAGCAGAACCTTGGGTCAGGACTCAGGCCAGTCTGCTTCTTATATCTGATCGGCAGAGGGCCAGCCGTCCAAAACCCAGGTGATGGAGTAGTGGGAGAGGGCCACCCTCTTCATGCAGGTAGAAGCGCTGGTGTTCCTGTTAGCCGCAAGGGCACTCAGAACCAATGTGCACAAAGAAAACTTTCCCCAGGTACTGAGTCACCAGCACTAAGAAGAAACGTGGTTCAGGACAGGTATCAGCCTCCTTCTTAAATCAGATTGCCAGGGGGCGAGCCGTCCAAACCCCAGCTCATGGAGTAGTAGGAGAGGGCCATGCTTTTCATTCAGAGAAGCTCTAGTGTTCCTGTAGCCTCAAGGGAACCCAGAGCCAATCTGCACGAAGAAAACTTGCCCCATGTGACTGAGCCATCAGCATGGAGACAATAGGGGTGTCAGGATACATGCCAGGCTTCCCCTTAAGTCTGAGCAGCAGGGGGCCAGCCATCAAAAATCCAGGTGATGGAGTAGAGAGGGTCGCCCTGTGCCCTCATGTGGAATACAGGTCTAGTATTCCTGTTAGCCTCAAGGGCACCCAGAGCCAATCTAGACAAAGAAAACTTGGCCCATGTGACGGAGCCACGAGATCCGAGAAGAAACATGGGTCAGGACACGTGCCAGCCTGCTTCTTAAATCTGATGGGCAGGGGGCCAGCTGCCCAAACCCCAGGTGATGGTGTAGGGGGTGAGGGCCATGCTCTTTGCCGCAGGTAGAAGCTCTAATGTTCCTGTTAGCCGCAAGGGCACCCAGAGACAATCTGCACAAAGAAAACTTGCCCCACGTGACCGGGCCAACAGCACAAAGAAGAAACTTGGGTCAGGACATGGGCCAGCCTGCTTCTTAAATCTGATGGGCAGGGGGCGAGCCTTCCAAAACCCAGGTGATGGAGTAGTGGAAGAGGGCAATGCTCCTGGTGCCGGTAGAAGTTCTAGTGTTCCTGTCAGCCCCAATGGCAACTGGAGACAATCTGCATGAAGAAAACTTGCCCCAGGAGACCAAGCCACCAGCAAGGAGACGAAACATGGGTCAGGACACGTGCCAGCCTGCTTCTTAAATCTGATCGGCAGAGGGCCAGCCGTCCAAAACCCAGGAGATGGAGTAGTGGGAGACGGCCATGCTCTTTGTTCAAGGAGAAGCTCTAGTGTTCCTGCTAGCTCCAAGGGCACCCACAGCCAATATGAATGAAGAAAACTTGGCCCACATTACCGAGCCATCAGATAGGAGTGTCAGGACACATGCCAAGCTCCCCCTTAAGTCTGAGCCACAGGGGGCCAGCCATCAAAAATCCAGGTGATGGAGTAGTGGAAGAGGGTCACCCTGTGCCCTCACGTGGCGTCTCTAGTATTCCTGTTAGACTCAAGGGCACCCAGAGCAAATCTGCACAAAGAAAATTTGGCCCATGTGACCGAGCCACAAGAACTGAGAAGAAACGTATGTCAGGATACGTACCAGCTTGCTTCTTAAATCTGACCATCAGGGGACCAGCCATTCAAAACCCAGGTGATGGAGTAGTGGGAGAGGGCCACAGTGTTCCCGCAGGTAGAAGCTCTAGTTTTTCTGTCAGCCCCAAGGGCTCCCAGAGACAGTCTGCACAAAGAAAACTTTCCCTACGTGACCCAGCCACAAGCACAAAGAAGAAACTTGGTTCAGAACACGTGCCAGCCTGCTTCTTAAATCTGATGGGCAGGGGGCAAGATGTACAAAACCCAGGTGATGGAGTAGTGGGAGAGAGCCACGCTCTTCACGCAGGTAAAACCTCTAGTGTTCTTGTTAGCCCCAAGGGCACCGAGAGCTAATCTGCACAAAGAACACTTGCCACACCTGACGGAAACACCAGCATGGAAAAGAAACGAGTGTCAGGACACATGCCAGGCTCCCCCTTAGTCTGAGAAGCAGGGGGCCAGCCAT
The DNA here is from genome assembly GCF_022837055.1 of Prionailurus viverrinus. NCBI lineage: Eukaryota > Metazoa > Chordata > Mammalia > Carnivora > Felidae > Prionailurus > Prionailurus viverrinus. The sequence continues at coordinate 89,104,770 of NC_062561.1, read as the reverse complement.
CAAAAATCCAGGTGATGGAGTAGTGGGACAGGGGCCACAGTGTTCCCGCAGGTAGAAGCTCTAGTGTTCCTGTTAGCTACAAGGGCACCCAGAACCAATCTGCACAAAGAAAACTTTCCCCATGTGACCGAGTCACCAGCACTAAGAAGAAATGTAGGTAAGGACAGGTGTCAGCCTCCTTCTTAAATCTGATCAGCAGGGGAAAAGACGTCCAAAACACAGGTGATGGAGTAGTGAGAGAGGGCCATGCTCTTCACTAGGTAGAAGCTCTAGTGTTCCTGTTAGCCCCAAGGGCACCCAGAGTCAATCTATACAAAGAAAACTTGGCCAACGTGACTGAGGCACGAGAACCAAGAAGAAACATGGGTCAGGACATATGCCAGCCTACTTCTTAAATCTGACCGTCAGGGGAATAGCCCACCAAAACCCAGGTGATGGAGTAGTGGGAGAGGGCCACAGTGTTTCCTGTTAGCCCCAAGGGCTCCCAGAGCCAATCTGCACACAGAAAACTTGTCCCATGTGACCGAGCCACCAGCACGGAGACAAAATGTGGGTCAGAACAAGTGCCAGCCTGCTTCTTAAATCTGATGGGCAGGGGGCTAGCTGTTAAAAATCCAGGTGATGGAGTACAGGGAGAGGGCCATGCTCATTGCACAGGTTGAAGCTCTAGTGTTCCTGAGGGCACTAGAGGGCCAGAGGCACCCAGGGCCAATGTACACGAAGAAAACTTATCCCACGTGACTGAGCCATCAGCACGGAGACAAAACATGGGTAAGAACACGTGCCAGCCTACTTCTTAAGTCTGATTGGCAGAGGGCCAGCCGTCCAAAACCCAGGTGATGGAGTAGAGGGTGAGGGCCACACTCTTCGCGCAGGTAGAAGCTCTAGTGTTCCTGTTAGCCACAAGGGCACCCAGAGACAATCTGCACAAAGAAAACTTGCCCCACGTGACCGGGCCAACGGAACAAAGCAGAACCTTGGGTCAGGACTCAGGCCAGTCTGCTTCTTATATCTGATTGGCAGAGGGCCAGCCGTCCAAAACCCAGGTGATGGAGTAGTGGGAGAGGTCACGCTCTTCAAGAAGATAGAAGTGCCAGTGTTCCTGTTAGCCGCAAGGGCACCCAGAACCAATCTGCACAAAAAAAACTTTTCCCACGTGACTCATTCACCAGCACTAAGAAGAAACCTGGGTCAGGACAGGTGTCAGCCTCCTTCTTAAATCTGATGGGCAGGGGGCTAGCTGTCAAAAACCCAGGTGATGGAGTAGAGGGAGAGGGCCATGCTCGTCACACAGGTAGAAGCTCTAGTTTTCCTGTTAGCCCCAAGGGCATCCAGAGCCAATGTACACGAAGAAAACTTGTCCCACGTGACAGAGCCATCAGGATGGAGAGGAAACATGGGTCAGGAAACGTGCCAGCCTGCTTCTTAATTCTGTTTGGCAGTGGGCCAGCCATCCAAAACCCAGATGATGGAGTAGTGGGAGAGGGCCACGCTCTTCATGCAGGTAAAAGCGCTAGTGTTCCTGTTAGCCGCAAGGGCACCCAGAACCAATCTGCACAAAGAAAATTTTCCCCACATGACCGAGTCACCAGCACCAAGAAGAAACATGGGTAAGGATAGGTGTCAGTCTCCTTCTTAAATCTGATCGGCAGGGGGCAAGCCGTCCGAAACCTAGCTCATGGAGTAGTGGGAGAGTGCCACGCTCTTAATTCAGGGAGGAGCTCTAGTTTTCCTGTTAGCCCCAAGGGCACCCAGAGCCAATCTGCATGAAGAAAACTTGCCCCACATGACTGAGCCATCAGGATGGAGATGATAAGCATGTCAGGACACATGCCAGGCCTCCCCTTAAGTCTGAGCAGCAGGGGGCCAGCCATCAAAAATCCAGGTGATGGAGTAGTGGGAGAGGGCCGCTCTGTGCCCTCACGTGGAGTCTCTAGTATTCCTGTTAGCCTCAAGGGCACCCAGAGCCAATCTTGGCCCATGTGACTGAGAAACACCAAAGAAAACTTGGCCCATGTGACTGAGCCACGAAAACCAAGAAGAAACATGGGTCAGGACACATGCCAGCCTGCTTCTTAAATCTGATGGGCAGGGGGCCAGCTGCCCAAAACCCAGTTGATGGAGCAGAGTGTGAGGGCCACGCTCTTCGCCCAGGTAGAAGCTCTAATGTTCATGTTAGCTGCAAGGGCACCCATAGATCATCTGCACAGAGAAAACTTGACCCATGTGACCGGGCCAACAGCATGAAGAAGAAACTTGAGTCAGGACACGGGCCAGCCTGCTTCTTATATCTGATCGGCAGGAGGTGAGCCTTCCAAAACCCAGGTGATGGAACAGTGGGAGAGGGCAATGCTCTTCGTGCAGGTAGAAGTTCTAGTGTTCCTGTTAGCCCCAAGGGCACCCAGACACAATCTGCATGGAGAAAACTTGCCCCACGAGACCAAGTCACCAGCACAGAGCCAAAACGCAGGTCAGGACATGTACCAGCCTCCTTCTTACATCTGATTGTCAGGGGACCAGCCATCCAAAACCCAGGTGATGGAGTCAGAGAGGGCCACAGTCTTCGCATTGGTAGAAGCTCTAGTTTTCCTGTTAGCTTCAAGGGCACCCAGAACCAATCTGCACAAAGTAAACTTGCCCCATGTGACCGAGTCACCAGCACCAAGAAGAAACGTGGGTCAGGACAGGTGTCAGCCTCCTTCTTAAATCTGATCGGTAGGGAGCAAGATGTCCAACACCCTGCTGATGGAGTAGTGGGAGAGTGCCACGCTCTTCGTTCAGGGAGAAGCTCTAGTGTTCCTGTTAGCCCCAAGGGCACCCACAGCCAATCTGCAGGAAGAAAACTTGCCCCACGTGACCGAACCACCAGCATGGAGAAGAAACAGTGTCAGGACAAATGCCAGGCTCCCGCTAAGTCTGAGCAGCAGCGGGCCAGCCATCAAAAATTGAGGTGATGGAATAGTGGGAGAGGGCCACCCTGTGCCCTTACGTGGCGTCTCTAGTATTCCTGTTAGCCTCAAGGGCACCCAGAGCCAAACTGCACAAGGAAAACTTGGCCCACATGACTGAGCCACAAGAACCAAGAAGAAACGTGGGTAAGGACATGTGCCAGCCTGCTTCTTAAATCTGATGGGTAGGGGGCCAGCTGCCCAAAACCCAGGTGATGGAGTAGAGGGAGAGGGCAATGCTCCTCTCGTAGGTAGAAGCTCTAGTGTTCCTGTTAGCCCCAAGGGCATCCAGAGCCAATGTGCACAAGGAAAACTTGCCCCATGTGACTGGGCCAACAGCATGAAGAAGAAACTTGGTTCAGGACACGTGCCAGCCTGTTTCTTAAATCTGATGGGCAGGGGGCAAGCCTTCCAAAACCCAGGTGATGGAGTAGTGGGAGAGGGCCATGCTGTTCGTTTAGGGAGAAGCTCTAGTGTTCCTGTTAGCCCCAAGGGCACCCACAGCTAATCTTCACGAAGAAAACTTGCCGTAGGAGACTGAGCCACCAGCACAGAGACGAAACCTGGGTCAGAACACGTGCCAGCCTCTTTCTTACATCTGATCGGTAGGTGGCTAGCTGTCCAAAACCCAGGTGATGGAGTAGTGGGAGAGGGCCACAGTCTTCCCATAGGTAGAAGCTCTAGTTTTCCTGTTAGCTGCAAGGGCACCCAGAACCAATCTGCACAAAGTAAACTTGCCCCATGTAACTGAGCCACCAGTATGGAGAGGAAACGTGGGTCAGGACATGTACCAGCCTACTTCTTAAATCCGATCGGCAGGGGGCTACTTGTCCAAAACCCAGCTGATGGAGTAGAGGGAGAGGGCCACGCTCTTCACGCAGGTAGAAGCTCTAGTGTTCCTGTTAGCCCCAAGGGCACCCACAGCTAATCTGCACAAAGAAAACTTGCCGTAGGAGACTGAGCCACCAGCACAGAGATGAAACCTGGGTCAGAACACGTGCCAGCCTCTTTCTTACATCTGATCGGTAGGTGGCTAGCTGTCCAAAACCCAGGTGATGGAGTAGAGGGAGAGGGCCACGCTCTTCGTGCAGGTAGAAGCTCTAGTGTTCCTGTTAGCCCCATGGGCACCCACAGCCAATATGCACAAAGAAAACTTGCCCCACGTGACCGAACCATCAGCATGGAGACGATAGGGGTGTCAGGACACATGCCAGGCTCCCCCTTAAGTCTGAGCAGCTGGAGGCCTGCCATCAAAAATCCAGGTGATGGAGTAGAGAGGGCTGCCCTGTGCCCTCACGTGGAATCTCTAGTATTCCTGTTAGCTTCAAGTGCACCCAGAGCCAATCTGGACAAAGAAAACTTGGCCCAGGTGACCGAACCACCAGAACCAAGAAGAAACGTGGGTAAGGACTCGTGCCAGCCTGCTTCTTAAATCTGATCGTCAGGGGACCAGCCGTCTAAAACCCAGGTGATGGAGTAGTGGGAAAGGGCCACAGTCTTCCCGCAGGTAGAAGCTCTAGTATTCTTGCTAGCCCCAAGGGCACCCAGAGATAATCTGCATGATGAAAACTTGCCCCACATCATGGAGCCACAAGCATCGAGACAAAACCTGGGTCAGGACAGGTGCCAGCCTCCTTTTTTTTTTTTTTTTTTTAATTTTTTTTTCAACGTTTATTTATTTTTGGGACAGAGAGAGACAGAGCATGAACGGGGGAGGGGCAGAGAGAGAGGGAGACACAGAATCGGAAACAGGCTCCAGGCTCTGAGCCATCAGCCCAGAGCCTGACGCGGGGCTCGAACTCACGGACCGCGAGATCGTGACCTGGCTGAAGTCGGACGCTTAACCGACTGTGCCACCCAGGCGCCCCATACCAGCCTCCTTCTTAAATATGATCAGCAGGGGACTTGCTGTCCAAAACCCAGGTGATGGAGTAGTGGGAGAGGGCCACAGTCTTCCCACAGGTAGAAATTCTAGTGTTCCTGTTAGCCCCAAGGGCACCCAGAACCCATCTGCACATAGAAAACTTGCCTCACATGACCGAGCCACAAGCACCGAGAAGAAACGTGGGTCAGCACACGTGCCAGCCTGTTTCTTAAATATGATCAGCAGGGGGCAAGCTGGCCAAAACCCAGGTGATGGAGTAGTGGGAGAGGGCCACAGTGTTCCCGCAGGTGGAAGCCATCTTCTTATTGCACCCGGAAGCCATGTACACAAGAACTAATTGCTTTCCGTTGAAGAGCCACTACCAAGGAGAAGACATGTGTATCAAGAGGCATGCGTGTTTACCCCCTACATACTCCTCTCGGACTTGCCTGGCCACACTGCCTCTGCTGCAGTGGCAAGTGGCAGCACCAGCTCTATGCTTGGACTCACTTGTAGTTCCACCATCCTTCCATGCAAATGCGGTCCTCCCGCCCAGCATACAGATGGTATGCACGGAGGGGACAACGTCATTCCCATGAATGTAGAACCTAGTAGTTCTTCACATCAGAATAATTGCAGCCGACCCAATGCGAACGCAGAAAGTGCCATTGTGGATGCAGACAGTATCACATCTATGATGGCATGCCTCTATATTGGCACCCCCCATAATAACACTGGGAGCTCACTTACCCCTAACACAGGTGGTGCTCTGGGGAATAGCTCTACACCTGCTATGACTGGATACACTTATGGTCCCTCAGCCACACAGAGCACATGTGCCCCCCCCCCCCCCCCCCGCCCATAAGCACAGCACTGGTGTTGCAATGGGGGATAGCACCAGGAAATTTTAAACAGAACTTGGACTTGTCCTAGTCAGGTACTCCTCTGACTTTGGAGGATCAAACACTGTATGTGTCCTGGTCAACTGGGCCTGTGCTCTGGGCATGACTGAAGCACCTTCAAAACATGACTAGGATTTCACCTACACATTCCTTTCTTTTGTCATGAATAAGGACCTAATATTCCTCTGCAAATTGGATATAACCAGAAATTGACTTCTTTGCATCAGAAAGGGGCCCAACCCCTTTAAGTGAAAGTTACCCTGATCTCTTCGCACAGAAAGTGTGTACATTGTGTGCATACATGTATTGATGTGTATTTCTCTGCATGTGTATGTATTGGAGGGCAAGGGGCACATGAGCCCCATTTAGAACTACACCAGAAAGACACCAGATTCAAGAAGTTCTAGTGGAGAATGGAAGAAAGCTACATAAATCATCAACCGTGCCATCCCTGGCGTGACTGTGAACTTGGCTGACCCAAGCTCTGGGCCAGTTTTCTCTGGTCTTGGAACAGGCAGGATACCACTGCTGCCTGTAGCGGCTTCCTTTACCCCTACCTATTTGCCTCGATGGGCTTTTATCCTTTCCACATTGTGTACTTAACGTGCATAAAACTTTGTTATTAATCTGCCTTTGCTCATGTGTCTTTTTGACTCAGCAGTAGAGAAAGAATTCACCTGTGTGAGTGGTGATGGGCTGAGCCAGACTTAACCATGTTGAATTTTCCGCGTTGCAGTGACTGGGATGTAGAAGTGGCCACATGCTCTAGCTTCACACACTGACTCCTGCAATCTGCATTTTGAATGTAAGGGATGACAATCCAGGAGGAAGTAAGGTCCAAAGGAGGGAGAGATGAAGTGGCTCACCCTTGCTTCTTCCCTCTGTGTTTCGCTCTTCTCTCACCCCCCTCTGACCTTACTAGAGGCTAGATAACCTCTGATGTGTCAAAGGAAACCACTCAGTGATTTTTTTTTAGAAATGTTTAAATGTTTTCTTGTGTGTCTTCTTATTTAATTTAGACTTAGGCCAGTCATTCTTACACATTCCCATATCGCCCAGAGAGGATAGATTTGAGCCTGGAGGAACAAAAGGAGAAAGGGCACATACCCACTCTGTAATTGTTGGAAATTTCAGTTTCTTTGAATGTATTGTGCTGCTTAAATGCAGTAGAAGAGATGCTCTTCAGTAAGTGGCCCAGCTCTGATCTAAATTACTAAAATATCAAATCACACAAGTTACAACTGTGCCCAGTTCTGGCTGACACTAGACTTTTTTGCTGGATCTCCACTAGACTTAAAAAGGCAAAATTCATGACTCTGTGGAGCTTACATTCTAGGTGGATGGGAGCAAAAATACAAACATGGAAATTATCTGGTAGGTTAGCCAGTAACTAATGTTATAGAGTATAAAGCAGCATAGGGAGCATTGAGATTTAGGCAAAATCACAGCTTTCAATTTAAACAGTGGACAGGATAAGCCTCACAAGGAAGGTGGGATTTGGACAGGCTAGGGAGGTAAGAGGGAAGGACAGAGAAGATGTGGGTTGGATTCCCTGCACCATTTATTGGTTGCACAATGAAAAACGGTAGAGCCATCCTTCAAGTGTCTCAGTGAACTCAATGCTTTTACATGGCCTATTTACCTTACAAGATTTTTGGAAGGCTAAACTAAAATAAGGTAAGGAAGTAATTTAAATTATTATTGTTGTTTTGTTCTATAAATAAGGATAGATGCATGATAGATAGATAGATAGATAGATAGATAGATAGATATGTAAATACATAATACATGGATAGAAATGGGAGATATAATATATCTACACTTAATGAGTTCCTTAGGCAATAATGCTTCAGTTGCCTTCACCAGGAAATTTGAACAGGAGATCCCATTTTAACATGAGCATAAAAGTGCCTACTTTTATGAAGTAAACACGTGGAAAAATACGATAACTGAGTCTAAAAATGAACAGCATTGAGCCTACTGCAACATTTATGAGATTAGCCTTGTAAAAACAAAGAACGCCAGCACATAGAGGCTGCCGGATCCCTCCTGGCACTCTCTGCCTGATTCATTTACTCTGAGTTGTTTATTACAGTTCCAGAGGATCAAAGCTCCTTCTTTGTGCTCTGTGACTGCAGAGAATCATCTGCCCTTTGTAGAGAACTGACTCTCAGAAGCAGTGTTGAAATCCAGTTTGCTTCTAATAGTCCTGCACCCTCTCTCATCCATGCCTGGTAATATTACCAGGGACAACTTGTAAACATTTATACTTCCTGATTTCTTAAAAGCCTTCAAACTAAAAGTAATATCCTGATAAGACAAACAGCTAACAAATATGTAATAGATGTAAAGATTTTGAATTTTATGTTTTGTTTTTTTTAAATATTTTGGAAAGAGAGCACAAGTTGGGAAGGGCAAAGAGCCAGGGACACAGAGGATCTGAAGCAGGCTCCGAGCTGACAGCTGAGAGCCTGATGCGGAGCTTGAATTCAAACCATGAGATCATGACCTAAGCTGCATTTGGATGCTCACCCAACTGAACCACCCAGGTGCCACTTGAATTTCATGTTTTGAAGCACTTACACAGTAGAAGCAATTTCTTTTTTTTAAATCTGTTTTAATGTCTATTTCTGAGAGAGAGAGAGAGAGAGAGAGAGAGAGAAGCAGAGAGAGGGGGGACACAGAACCTGAAGCAGGCTCCAGGCTCTGAGCCATCAGCATAGAGCCTGATATGGGTCTCAAACCCACGAACCACAAGATCATGACCTTAGTTGAAGTTGGACGCTTAACCGACTTAGCCACCCAGGCGCCCCATAGTAGCAATTTCTAAATAAACAGAAATATTTTCTTTTTATGAAAATAATACATAAGCACAATAACAACTTGAATCATATTGAAATGCAGCCCTTTTCTCCTGACTTCCCCTCTCCAGAGATAGGTTTTTGCTACTTTGATGTCATCCCCTTAATTCTAAACATTATGCTTATCTTGCTGTATCATGACATACTCACTTTAGACAATATTTTTACTGCTCTAACATTATGGAGGAAGATAAAACTCCACTACCACTGTTTTCCCTCCCTCTTCCTTTCCAATATGTCATATTCAATTAATTTTCCTGCTTCTCTCTGGTAACTTCATGTAATTTTGCTGGCTTTCTTGGTGAGGAAAGTAGTAGCAGCAGGCTAAAAGCACTGGTTCTGGAGATGGACTCCTGGAGTTAGAATCCTTGTTCTTCAGTTTTTATTAGCTCTGTATCCCTGTGAAATTTACACATCCTACCTGTACCCATTGTTTTCTCATCCACAAACCAGAGAAAAGGATACCTCTCTACCTTATGGGATTGTTTGTGATAGTGCAAATAATAATGCATTTGTAGCCTTTAGTGTCTAACACACAGAAGAACTCAAGAAACTTTAGCTATTATTCTTTATGTCTTGTGTTATTAATTTTCACCCTAACCTCATGATTTTCTCTATGCACGAGGCTGTGCCCTGTAGTCCCTCTACCTTTCCTTTCCCCTTGTACGAATCACCTTCTGTGAATATGTGCTTGCTTTTGTTTGTCTGTATTGTTAGCATTGACATGTTGCCAAACAGTTGTAGCAAAGTGCTCTGCGTTTTATCCACAGGTTGGCTCTAAGGGTTGAAAACCAACAAACTGTATTGATGAAGTATTGCTTAGTTCTGGGGAAAGTAGTGTGAGAGGACTGTATTTTCTGCTCTGTCAGTATAGTGCTCTGTCTTGTCTTTAACATCAGTTGTTCAAAATCATGCTACGTTTTAGTTTGGTTTATACTTCTCATGTATTTTAAATTATTTTTACTAAAATTTGAACTATTTCTCTCTTTTAATCCTTGCACTATTTGCACATTAAAAAATATTTTATTTTCAAACTTGATATTATTTTCTTTACTTGGCTGGATCCCTTCCTTCTTTTTCTAGAACCCTTGTACCTCCCCTCCTCAGTTTGGAAGCTATAACACCAAAGGATATGATCCCAGAAGAAAGGGGGCCAAAGGGACTACTCAGACTGCCTTTAGGCTAGGCCAGAAATGCTCACTAATCACTAATTATGAGAAATGCATCATTCTGGCCCCATCATCCTAATTTTGTAGCTTTGTAGGAGAAACAGCACTATGGGTTTCAGCTAGCACTCCAGGTAGTCCACATTTCATATTGTACCACACTGGACTAGGCCTTCAGTGAGAGCTCACCAAAGATCCCATATGTTTTACAAGATTAGAAATTTTCTATAGCATTTTGGGCTAAAACTCTTAGTGATAAGCAAGACTTTTTCCCTGCATCTGTTTCTCAAGAACTAAAAGGTAGCTTGTGAAAATTTTCAGTAGTTCAGACTCCTTGATACATGTCTTTCTTGCCCTAACTGCATTCATTTTAGAGACCTTGAAACTACCTGTGATGAGCCTGTTCAGGCCCTTCCTGAGCCAATCACTGCTAGGATCCTGGGGTGATGTGATATAACCAGGCTTCCTGGCAACAGTTCATACCTAAGCTGGAAATGTTCTTTTCAACATCCCCAAAGACAGAGCATTTCTCTCAGATACCCCTTCCAGGTAGGATAACTGAGCTCACATAATCAAACAGGGGCTAAGAATTAGAGTCACGACGTGGATCTTTGGATTTTTGTCCGAGGCTGCCGGTGGGAGGAGGGCAACCAAACAAAGCAAGACAAAACAACTCCTGAAAGCTAGTGTCTCTCGTGCAAATAGTGCCTTTGTTTTAATTTTTTTTTGTAACCTTTATTTATTTTTGAGAGAGAGAGAGAGAGACAGAGTGTGAGCAGGGGAGGAACAGAGAGAGAAGGAGACACAGAATCCAAAGCAGGCTCCAGGCTCTGAGCTGTCAGCACAGAGCCTGATGCGGGGCTCCAACCCACGAAATGCAAGATCATGACCTGAGCTGAGATCAGATGCTTAACTGACTGAGCCACCCAGGTGCCCCAACAGTGCCTTTGTTTTAAATCCATGCTAAGCTGGATGTCAGAGACTTTCTTAGAAGTAGATTTTCATAGCATGGAGGACAAATGAAAGTTGATGGGCAAAGAGATGAGGGTGGGAGGCCTTAAGGTAAAGGGTTTAAAACAGAAGCTCAAGTTTCTAATTTTTCACTGGACTAAACCCAGGCTGTCATAGAGAAATTTGGAAACACTGGTAAAACACCCAAACTAGCCACATGGACAATCATTCACAACAATTTTTCTTGATAGAAATATCTTGTGTGTCCCTTGAAAAGGCTTATATTGATTTCACCAAATACATATCTCAAAGTTATGACTGAAAGTTGAGAAAAGTATATGCTTGGACTTTGCATTTATCATTGCTCGCAAATACATTTGTGGTGCTTACACTGTGACTATAGTGCTATGGTAAGAACTTGGCAAATATTAACTCACTTATCTTCATAATAGCAGTAGGTATTATTCATAATAGCCATTTCTGGGGGGAAAGCAGAGAGGTTAAATAGCTTGCCCAGCGTCACACAGTAAGTGGATGACAAAACCCAAGATTTGAAACAAGGCCATTTAGACTTTTACCACTTCGCTCTGTTACCTTATTAAAAACTGTGTTTAAGGAAAGGACTAAGTTGTCAAGAATGAACTAAAAGCAGAGGGGAGAAATGAGAAAATGAATGACAGCAGAAACTGAGGAGGAGCTAAGTTCAGAAATTTCTGGTGATGAGGCCTAGAAATAATAAGATGCTTGTTGGGATGTTAATTAAGATAGCACCTGAATCCACTGAGAAATGAGTTTGTTTAAAGTTCGGAAAGACTGGTTGAATGAAGAGTAATACTACTACTATTACTAATAATAATAAAGTATAAAAGAAAATAATAATGTGATTTGAGTGAGGAGAAGGAATCTTTCCCCTCTATTAGGAGAAGTGGAGCATTGTGAGGGAGTATAGAGATCTTTCTAGCAGGTGTCTAGGCATTTTTACCATGATGAACGTGGACAAAAATGCTGACCATTGGGGGCGCCTGGATGGCTCAATTGGTCACGTGTCCAACTTCAGCTCAGGTCATGGTCTCACAGTTTGTGGGTTTGAGCCCTGCCACAGGCAATGTGCTGACAGCTCAGAGCCTGGAACCTGCTTCTGATTCTGTGTCTCCCTCTCTTCCCTCCCCTGCTCCCACTCTGTCTCTGTCTCTCAAAAATAAATAAAATGTTAACAAATACATATTAAAACAATGGTGACCATTGTACTGGTTTCAATGATCCCTTAAACCAAGCTTCAGTTTCCAAGAAGGATATACATTTACAGCATCCCTACTGTATGTTAGACATGTTACTAAGTGTATTTCCAGTTACACATTTTTTTAAGCTTATTTATTTTGAGAGTGGGGTGGGGCAAACAGGGAGAGAGAGAATCCCAAGCAGACCCTGTGCTGTCAGCACAGAGCCCAATGTGGGGCTTGAACCTACGAACTACAAGTCACACATTTTATCTGGAGTAACAGTTCCTGTGAGGTATGGGTTCCTTATGGCTGCCATAACAATTCACCACAAACTTGGTGGCTTAAAACACATTTTCTCTTACTGTTCTCGAAGTCAGAGGTCCAAAACCATTTTCGCTAGGCTGAAATCAGGATTTGGCAAGGCTGTGCCTCCTCTAGAAGCTCCATGCCCTTACCTTTTCCAGCTTCTGGTGGCTGCTACCATTCCTTGCCTTTTGACCACATTAATCTAATTCCTGTTTCATCAACACATTCTCTTTAATTGTAGTAAAATCTCCTTCTGCCTTTCTCTTAGGACACTTGAGGTTATTTTAGGGCCCATCAGATAATCTGAAATAATATCTCCATCTTAAGATCCTTAACAATCCCATCTATAAGATCCCTTTTGCCCTTTAAGGTGACATTCTCGGGTCCTGGGAATTAGGACATGGACATTTTACGGCAAGGGTATTATTTTTCTGAGATGCAGGAAAAAAGTTTAGAGAAGTAATTTGTCCCAAGGTCTTATGTTTCAGAGTGGCAATTTAAATTCTGGCATGCTCGGGCACCTGGGTGGCTCAGTCGGTTAAGCCACTGACTTTGGCTCAGGTCATGATCTTGCAGTTAGCGGGTTTGAGCCCCGTGTCGAGCTCTTTGCTGACAGCTCAGAGCCTGGAGTCTGCTTTGGATTTGTGTCTCCCTTGTCTCCCTCTTTCTCTGCCCCTCCCCCACTCATAGTCTCTCTCTCTCTCTCTCTCTCTCTCTCTCTCTCTCAAAAATAAACATATAAATAAATAAATAAATAAATAAATAAATAAATAAATAAATAAATAAATAAATCTGGCATGCTGACTTTAGGACACACTCCAAACCAATATTACCCTGTGTTTTTAGCCACTGTGTATCCTTGGTTAAGAGTCACACTGCATTGATAAAAGGCTAGGTGCAGTCTCCTTCTTCTCACTTTGTTCTCCTGGTGTATTTATGAACATTTCCCAGAATAAAAGAGCTCAGAAAACTGCTATTCAGGCTTCCTAAGATAAAGCATTTACTGTTTGGTTTGCACTTGGTAATGGAGGGTTTTTTACTTATTTTTTAATGTTTATTTATTTTTGAGACAGAGAGAGAGAGAGAGACGGAGCATGAACAGGGGAGAGTCAGAGAGAGAGGGAGACACAGAATCCGAGGCAGGCTCCAGGCTCTGAGCTGTCAGCACAGAGCCTGATGTGAGGTTTGAACTCACGGATGGTGAGATCATGACCTGAGCCAAAGTTGGACGCCCAACCGACTGAGCCACCCAGGCACCCCATGACAATGGAGTTTTTTTTTATTGAATATGCCACCAAGTAGTGTTATTGCTACTTAATATGTACTCAAATAACAAAACAACAATAACAAATACTATAGATGCAAAACAAAAAGTCTGAAGCCATCCTAGAGGACAGAGAAAGAGCTAGTACCAAATGCCAGATGCCCAACCTGAATGCATTCTATCCAGTCCTGATTAAGCACCTGTTCAAAGGGATTGTAACTGATCACCTAGCACTTGAGACTTTATACCCCAACTTCAAGATGGAAATTAGCTGAGGGATCACAGACGCTTGTACTCATCACTAACCCATAATTGGCTATCCCCATCCTTTGTGGGAGAGAACTTGGCACTTAGAAGACCTTTCTCTGCTTGAGAAAGAGCAGAGCAGCCTTTGCTCCTCCGGCCGTGACCTACTGTGCTTTGCAAAGGTGATTTGACAAGTGCAGCTGCAAACCGGTCTCCAATATCACACACCTATGGAAAATTCCAGTCAGGTTTTAGACCCAGTCACAGTACATTTTTCTGAGGATCAGTAATGATTTGCTGAGGATCAGTAATGCTCTCCGTATGCTGGCTGACAAGGGCATAATCTCTGTGCTTACTATACTCCATTTGTCAGCTGCACTCTGACACAGTTGTCCGCGGGATTCCTTAGGAACATTTGAGGTATTTTGGCATGAATTCAGGACCTGCTCCTGCCTGTAGCCTCTCATTTCTTAATCAACATTTTCCCACTGATACTATGAATAAATCAACCTCTGTAGGTTATCAGAGGCTTTCTTTCCTCTCTGCTGCATTTGAATCTCTATGCCCTATAAGGTCCCCAGACCTGGGCATCTATTTCCCATCATCCTTATTTTCAGGAGTCAGGGCTATAAGGGTAATTGGCAAGTTCATTAGCTTTTTCATTTCTTCCCCTCTTGATTGTTTAAGAGTGATTTGCTAGAGACCATGGATTTCGATGTTTTGCAAGGCTCAGTGGTGCAGAGACAATAGTGGAATTCTGCCCCGGGGAGAAACAGCCATTCTGTTAATTATTCTTTTCTTATAGAACAGAAAATAAATTCATCTAACACACAGTTACTTGATGTTTCTCTAAGTGCATTGCACAGGACCTCGATGAGACTGGAAATACTCTGCATTTTCTGTTGGAAAGTTCTTTGCATTCCATAAAATGAAGTCTGTACCATAAGAAATTGAGTTTAACCTCTCAGCTATTGATTGATCCATGAAGTTTGACTCCTTGAGATTTCCCCATCTTTATACTGTTGCGGAGGAAGGAATGGCTGGCCAAATTCTTAGGATATTATATTTCCTAATTAGTCACTTGTCTTTTAACTCTGTTTAGATTATCTTTGGCCATGTAGAATTTTTTTTAGCTTTTACAAAGTCAAATCTGCGGTCTTTTTCTTTATGGTCTCTCACTTTTGTGTTCTGCTTAGGTAAAGACTTCATCGTAACAAGAATAGTACTCCTCATCCTACCTTACATTCTTGTACGTATTTTCTTATAATAAACTACCATCAAATGCATGCTATACAGGCAGTCCTTGCTCTGCACAGGACACCTATGCATGAATTTCAGCTACCATGATTTAGTTAAAGAATCCCAGTCCTGGAACAACACCATATATTAACAGTTAGAAAGTTTGCAAAAGTACAAACTTCACAGCCAGTCCTTCAGAACTCAAATCACTATGCAGATCACAGATGTGTGTCATGATCAGTGGTCACTTCTGTCTCCATCTGTCAGTGCTGGGTCACCGTGCATGGCATTCAGTTCACACAGAGACAGCAAAACGTATCATTGGGCCGTTTCCTTGTTGTCCTAGTGAATGTCCATATCACCGTTCACAAAACTGGATAATCACAAGCAGGGGCAAGGGGCAACAAGGAAAGTAAATTACATCAGCCAAAAGGTTCACATTCAAGGAACTCTCAGCTATATTTCCCCACAATGAAAGCACAAAGGGTAAAATGTCAGAAGCTGATAACAAACTCAGAAAGGAGTGTGAGAATTTGCAAAAACATGGAAGAGATTCCTGCTCTTTATGGTAAGCTATGCAACAAGAGGAGGGCAATCACTGTGCAGACTAGTCTGGAGAAGTCTTTTCTCCTTTAAAATAGACTTTATTTTTTAGAGCAGTTTTAGGTTCACAGCAAAATTGAGCAGAAGGTAGGGAGTTCATGTATACCTTCTACCCCTGCATAGACACAGCCTCCCTATGATCAACTTCTCACACAGGAGTGGCATATTTGTTACAATCGATGAACCTACATTGAAACATTATGACTCAAAGATGACAGACAGCCACCTTAGGGTTCGTTCTTAGCGTCCAGTATTCTATGGGTTTGGACAAATATATAATGACATATATCTACCTCTGTAGTATTATACAGAGTAGTTTCACTGCCCTAAAAATTCCCTTTGCTCTGCATATTCGTTCCTTCCTTGACCCTAATCCTTGGAATGCTTTTATCATCTCTGTATTTTTTGCCTATTCCAGTGTGTCATAGAGTTGGAATCATACGTGGCATCCTTCAGATGGGCCTCTATCACCTAGCAATATGCATTTAAGTTTCTTTCGTGTTTTTTCATGGCTTGATAGCTCATTTTATTTTAACACTGAACAGTATTCTGGTGTCTGAATGTACCACAGATATTCATCCATTCACCCACTGTGCTGGCAATTAAAACTGCTATATACATCCTGAGGCAGGTTTTTATGCGGACTTAACTTTTCAACTCCTTTGGGTAAAGACCAAGGAGAGCAAATTGCTAGGTCGTATGGCAAGGGTGTATTGAGTTTTTTGTTTTCTTTTCAATTTTCTTGTTTGAGTATAGTTGACACACAATGTTATGTTGGTTTCAAGTATACAACATACTGGTTCAACAGCTCTACAGGTTATGCTGTGTTCACCATAAGTGTGGCTACCATTTGTCACCATGCAACAGTATTACAATATCATTGACTATATTCCCTATTCTGTGCCTTTCATTTCCTTAACTTGATGCATCTCATAACTAGAAGCCTGTATGTCCTACTCCCCGTCACCCATTTTGTCCATCTACCCACCATCTTTTCCTCTGGCAACCACCAGTTGTTCTCTGTATTTATGGATCTGATTCTGTTTTCTGTTTGTTTATTCATTTTATTTAATAGCATGTTATTATTATTATTATTATTTTAATGTTTATGTATTTTTGAGAGAGAGACAGAGAGAGACAGAGCATGAGCAGGGGAGGGGCAAAGAAAGAGGGAGACACAGAATCCAAAGCAGGCTCCAGGCTATGGGCTGACAGCTCATAGCCTCATGCAGGGCTTGAACTCACAAACTGTGAGATCATGACCTGAGCTGAAGTCAGATACTTAACCGACTGAGCCACCTAGGTGCCCCATGTTTAGTTTTTATATAAAACTACCAAACTATTTTCCAAAGTGGCTGTACCATTTTGTACTCACTCACAAACTCACACTCAGAGTTTGTGTTGCTCCACATACTTGTTGGTAGCCATCATTTGGTGTTGTCTGTGTTCTGGAGTCTGGCCTTTCTCACAGGTGTAGAAGGTGTGGAGCAACCTTGCTATAATCATTTATTGGTTTCAGCAGTTTTCCGATATTTTTCTCATTTTTTTTTACGTGGATGGTCATGCCATCTGCAAAAACAAAGAATTTTATTTTCTCCTTTTCAATCTAGATACATTTTTATTTCCTTTTCTTATCTCATTGCATTAGCTAGAATTTCCAGTATAATGTTGAAAGGGAGTGTTGAGAGGAAACCTCCTTGCCTTGTTCCTAATCTTGGTAGAAAAGATTTTAGTTTCTCACCATTCAATATGATGTTAAGGTAATGCTGGCCTCATAGAATGAGTTAGGAAGTATTCCCTCTGCTTTTATTCTCTGATAGATATTGTGGAGAATTGGTGTAATTTCTCCCTTAAATGGTAATCAGTGAACACATCTGGGCCTCATGTTCTCTTTTTTTTTTTTTGAAAGTTATTAGTTGTTGATTCAATTTTAAAAATAAATATAGGTTTATTTAGATTGTCTATTTCTCATTGTGTGAGTTTTCAGATTGTGTTATTCAAGGAATTGGTCTGTTTCATGTAGGTTCTCAATTGTGCGGGCACAGAGTGGCTCATAGTGTTCCTTTATTATCCTTTTAAGGCTCATGGGATATGTATTGATATTTTTCCCTCCATTTCTTTCTTTTTTTTAATGCTCCTTTACTTTTCAGAGAGAGACAGAGCACGAGCAGGAGAGGAGCAGAGAGAGAGGGAGACACAGAAGCTAAAGTAGGTTCCAAGCTCTAAGCGGTCAGCACAGAGCTGGACATGGAGCTTGAACTCACAAACTGTGAGATCATGACCAGATCTGAAGTTGGAAACTTCACCAGCTGAGCCACCCAGGCGCCCTTCCATTCCTCCATTTCTGATACTAATGATGTGTCTTCTCTCTCATTAACCTGGAGGTTTTTTAATTTTATTTATCTTTTCAAAGAATCAGATTTTGGTTTTATCAATTTGTCAATATCCTCTTTTCAGTTTCTTTTCTTTTTGCTCTAATCTTTACTGGTTCTTTTCTTCTGCTTACTTTGAATTGTATTTGATCTTGTTTTCCTAGTTTCCTAGGTAGAAGCTTAGGTGATTGATTTTGAGATCTTTCTTATTTTCTAATCATGCATTCAATGCTATAAATTTCCCCCATACACTGTTTTTGCTGCATTTCACAAGTCTTGATGTGTTCTCATTTTCATGTCGTTCAAAATATTTAAAACTTTCCCTTGAGGTTTGTTTGTTTTTTTTTTTTTTTTTGGCCCGTGTATTATTTAGAAGTTTGTTGTTTAATCTCTAAGTATTTGGGGATTTTCTAGCTATCTGTTGGTCTTGATTCCTAGTTTAGTTTCAGTGTGGTCTAGGAACAGATATTATTGTGGTAGGGTCCCCTCCCTAAGGAATGTGGAAGAAAAAGAAAAAAAACACCTCAAGATAAAGGAAGGCAACCTGGCTATATGTATACATGACATCCCTCATGACTCTGTGACATGAGACCACCTAGTCAGACCTCATGTTTGTGCATTACCATATATGGGAGACAAAGAAGTAGAAAAAAATGTATAAAAAAAATATGCCACTTGGCCTTTAGGACTCAGTTCTTTGGGTATGAACCCAACTGAGCCAGTGTCAGCATGAATAAAGTTGCTTCCTGAAAAGAAAAACCTCGGTGTCCCTTTCTGTGTGAGAATCCTGCTACACACTACGATTTCTGTTGTTTTAAATTTGTCATGGTGTGCTTTAGGGCCCGGAATGTGGCCTGTCTTGGCGTATTTTCCACATGAGCTTGAGACATGTGTGTTCTTCTATTGTTAAATGAAGTAATCTGTAGATGTTACATCCATTTGTTTGATGGTGTTGTTGAATTCAGCTATGTTCTTACTGATTTTCTGCCTGCTGGACCTGTCCATTTATGATGAATGGATGAGGAAATCTCCAGTTATAATAGTAGATTCATCTCTTTCACCCAAAGAAAGAGATGTTTGTTTTGATTAGTTTTAGCATGGTATATATTTTTTTAATTTTTTTTAACGTTTATTTATTTATTTTTGAGACAGAGAGAGACAGAGCATGAACAGGGGAGGAGCAGAGAGAGAGGGAGACACAGAATCTGAAACAGGCTCCACGCTCTGAGCTGTCAGCACAGAGCCTGACGCGGGGCTTGAACTCACGGACCGTGAGATCATGACCTGAGCCGAAGTCAGATGCCTAACCGACCAAGCCACCCAGGCGCCTCAGCATGGTATATTTTTATCCATCCATTTACTTTTAATCTATATGTGTCTTTATATGTAAAGTAGACTTCTTATGGTTGGATCTTGTTTTTTGATCCCCTCTGACAATCTCCCTCTTTTAATTGGTATATTTAGACCATGGGCATTTAAAGTGATTATTGATGGGGCACCTGGGTGACTCACGTGGTTAAAGGACCAACTCGGGCTCAGGTCATGATCTCATGCTTTGTGGCTTTGAGCCCCATGTTGGGCTCTGTGCTGCAGCTCACAGTCTGGAGCCTGCTTTGGATTCTGTTTCCCTCTCTCTCTGCCCCTCCCCTACTCACTCTGTCTCTCTCTCAAAAATAAATAAACATTAAATTAAAAAAAATAATTGAAGGTGCTTATTAATATAGCTGATTAATGTCTACCATATTTCTTACTGTTTTGTATTTGTTGCCCTTGTTCTCTATACCTATTTTTGTCTGTCACTCTTTTTCTGCCATTAGTGGTGTTATTAAGCATTTTATATGATTCCAGACCTAATGCACTGGATGAAATTAACTGTAGTTAATGATGTGATGTGATGTTTAGTGATGTGATGTTATAGTGTGGGAGAGAAGATTTCTAGAGTCCTACAATTAGATTTCAGTCTAGTAGTGAGCCTGTGCCCCTCAGCTATGAGATTCACAAGTGTCTCTCTGTTTTACCCCCACCTGTTGGCATGGACAGAATGGCTAAATAGGGCTGGAGTTAGGTACTTCCCTTTCTCCAGGTCAGGTAGACTTTGACAAAACTCCAAGAAGTTAGGCCTCTGGCAAAACAGCTTGTCTTGACGATAGGCCTTAAGAATGATGGAATGCTCTGGTAGATTTCAAAATTGTGCCTTTTCCCCTCCCCCTGCCAGAACCCCTAGGGGGATTTTTCTCTGATCTTCAAAATGACAATCTGGTAGAGCTCCAAGACAGAAACACACAAAAGTATGGGAACTTCCCTGGAGTTTTTAACTCATAGCCTTTTTTTTTTTTTTTTTTTTTTTTTTTTTTTTTACAGTGAGCCTCTAGCAATTCACCAATTACAGTTCAGGGTTTCCTACCTCTGTACTGGTTTCTATATAGATTTTTGGTCTTGGAGTTTCTACTCCATTAAGTTGTCATTCTCCATATCTGCCTATTTGCTTCTCCAATTTTGTGGACAGTGATTGGCCCTGTGATCTCACTCTTATAATGAATCTAAGAAGAACTGTTGATTTTTTAGTTTGTTCAGCTTTTTACCTATTAGGATGGAGTTGACTTCTAAGCTCCTTACATGCTGGACTGGAAACTGGAAGTATCATGAGGTTTTTACAATGAAATAAACTATGTTAATTCCAAGTATGTATAATGTTTTAATTACAGTATATTCACTAAATATAAGGTTTACTATTTTTTAACTTTATCTGTACCTTTATAACCAACAGCAAGAGAGTTTCTGGGTTTTTTTTTAAATTTTTTTACTGTGTATTTATTTTTGAGAAAGAGAGAGAGAGAGAGAGAGAGAGAGAGAGAGAGAGAGAGAGATTGAGGATAAGTAGTGGAGGAGCAGAGAGAAAGGGAAACACAGAATCCAAAGCAGACTCCAGGCTCAGAGCTATAAGCACAGAGCCTGATGCCAGGCTTGAACCCAGGAACTGAGAGATCATGACCTGAGCTGAAGTCAGACACTTAACCAACTGGGCCACCCAGGCACCTCAGGAAGAGAATTTCGCATGTTTTGTCAGAAAATGTTTAAGGTAATGGAACAATCATATTTTTCTCATTGATCATTAAGATCACTTCAAACAGATGCACTTACATGATCATTTCAGCGGTTCCACAAATAAGGACAGCCTATACTTTATTTCTCCTATATTTTATTTCCCATGTATACATGGGTTCCTCTTCTGATTCAATGCTATATTGATGTATTGTTGCAGCTTGTTAGATTTTTAAAACTACTGAAACTTTGGAGTATATTTTGATATTGGATATGGACATTGCTTTCCTCATTCCAACTATTACTTTACTTTTACAAATCTGCTTTATGGTGACAAATCATACTTGGTCATAATGACATATTTTTTCAATATGTTGCTGGAAACCATTTGCTAATAGTAATTATGTTTTAAGGTCTATTTATTTATTTTGAGACAGACAGAGAGAGAGTACACACAAGCAGGGGAAGGGCAGAGAACGAGGGAGAGAGAGAATCCCATGCAGGTTCCACACTCCTTGAGCAGAGCCTGAAGTGGGGCTCAATCTCACAAACCATGAGATTGCAATCTGAGCTGAGATCAAGAGTCAGATGCCTGACCAGCTGAGCCACCCATGCACCCTAATATTAATTAGAACTTAAGAGCTTAAAAGAAACGTACTCTAGCAACCTCTGTTTGCTTTTTTTTTTTGATATATTTTCCATGTCTGATGTCTGTATTAGGGGTCTCTAGCTTTTTTTTTTTTTAATTTTTTTTTTCAACGTTTATTTATTTTTGGGACAGAGAGAGACAGAGCATGAACGGGGGAGGGGCAGAGAGAGAGGGAGACACAGAATCGGAAACAGGCTCCAGGTTCTGAGCCATCAGCCCAGAGCCTGACGCGGGGCTCGAACTCACGGACCGCGAGATCGTGACCTGGCTGAAGTCGGACGCTTAACCGACTGCGCCACCCAGGCGCCCCTGGGGGTCTCTAGCTTTTTAAAAGAATTGGAAAGCAACCAATGTTTCTCTAAGTTGTAGATACTTAATTATGATTTTTAATTTCATAAAACTATTTGTATTTTCTGCTCAACATGTAAGTCAATATTGACTACATATAATTTATTCACTACTCATCCACCTTGTCTAGATTTTCAAATGTGTTGGTATAGAGTTTACATGGTATTCTTTTGTAATTAAAAAAACCCTCTGCTTTATGGCTAAGCACGTCTGTCATATTTTTCAAATATTGCTTACTTTAATGGTCTTTTTAATTTTTTTTTCAACGTTTATTTATTTTTGGGACAGAGAGAGACAGAGCATGAACAGGGGAGGGGCAGAGAGAGAGGGAGACCCAGAATCAGAAACAGGCTCCAGGGGCGCCTGGGTGGCTCAGTCGGTTGAGCGTCCGAGTTCAGCTCAGGTCACGATCTCGCGGTCCGTGAGTTCGAGCCCCGCGTCGGGCTCTGGGCTGATGGCTCAGAGCCTGGAGCCTGCTTCCATTCTGTGTCTCCCCCTCTCTCTGCCCCTCCCCCGTTCATGCTCTGTCTCTCTCTGTCTCAAAAATAAATTAAAAAAAAAAAAAAAAAAAAAAGGAAACAGGCTCCAGGCTCTGAGCCATCAGCCCAGAGCCCCACGCGGGGCTCGAACTCACGGACCGTGAGATCGTGACCTGGCTGAAGTCGGACGCTTAACCGACTGCGCCACCCAGGCGCCCCTTTAATGGTCTTTTTAAAGAACAAGATTTTGGTTTTATTTGTCAAGGTTACAGCTTTTCTTCCCTATTTTGGCTTTTCTGTTTATTAATTTTGTACTTTTATTCTTTGGATTTACCTTGTTGTTCTATATCCACTGTCCAATTCCTTCAGGAGCCATTTTCAACAACATAACCAACTCTGCCAGCTGTGTCATAGCCACTTCATCATATGCCATTAAAACTTAATCTCATACACTGGGTGAAGCCTCGGCAGCCTTATTTTGCTTTCAAAATTGTTCTATGGCCTTAGACCCTTTTCCTGAATTAGCACTATCATCAGGGAAAATTCTAGTGGGCCTTCATGCTGCTTATAAGGCTTCCTTTTCTTCTAGTTTCATAATAAGAGAAAAAAATATTTCTTTTTTTGGTGTTGATCAAAAACTTAGCAAGACTCCTTTGCAGTCTATTCAAACCCAGAAAAATAAGCAAGTCTTCATACACAGGCTTACTGAAATGTCATAATTTAAACTATATATAACCTTGAACAATGGTCCTTTCAAACACTCCATAGTCCTTCTTTCTAGGTATCCAGAGTTTTTCATTCCTACAACATCTTTTATGCATGGTCAGTTTGTGTCATAAAGTCTTCCTCCCATTTCTGGCTATACAGTCGACCCTTGGAAATCATAGGTTTGAACTGCGCAGGTCTACTTATATGTGGATATTTTATAGTACAACATTATAAGTGTATTTTCTCTTTCTTACTATTTTCTTAACATTTTCTTTTCTCTAGCCTACTTTACTGTAAGAATACTGTATATAATACATATAACCTAAAAAATATGTGTTAATTGACTGTTATGTTATCAGTAAGGCTTCCAGTCAACAGTAGGCTAGTAACAGTTAAGTTTTGGGGGAGTCAAAAGTTATATGCAGATTTTTGACTGCACAAGGCATTGGTGTCCCCTAACTGCTATATTGTTTAAGGGTCACCTGCATATTCAAAGGAAACATAATCGTTATTTGAAGAGTTATCTGTACTCCCACGTTCATTGCAACATTATTCCCAATAGCCAAGGTATGAAAACAACCTAGGTGTCCATGGATAGATGAAAAGATAAAGAAAAGACAATATATAGATATGTAATGGAATATTATTCAACCTGAGAAGAGCAGGAAATCCTATCATTTTCAACAACATGGATGCAACTGGAGGGTGTTATGTTAAGTGAAATAAGCCAGATAAAGAAAGACAAATGCTACGTGGTATCACTTATATATGGACTCCAAAACATTAAATAAGTCTTTCTTGCCCAGACATTTTTCTTTAACAATTTCAAGTACCCTATATCATGTGTCACATCATTTTCTTATTGTTTGCACAAGGTTACAATCCCAGGGAGCCTAACGTATTTACTAGTATATCTAGATTACAGTTTACCATTTTTTTTCTTTGTAATTTATTCCTTCCACTTCTGGCACCAGAACCTCATTTTTCCTTTGGTGAAATCCCTGTGATTCAAGTAGGTTGCATGTCCTTTTCCTACCCCTATAACTTGGACCTGATAAATCAAAGTATTTCATACATACTCCATATGTCTTATATGCTTAGCTCTCCATTTTATATAATTTTTCCTCCAAATTTTAGTCTGGTTATTTTTTTAATTGAGCTTATTAATCCTTTCTTATGTTTGACTAATGTAATATTAAATCAATCAACTGAGTACTTAATTTCAGCTGTTCCTTTTTTAATTCTAGAATTTTCCTTTGGTTTGCTTTCCAAAGATAATTTTGCTAAAATTGTATATGTTGTCCATGAATTTTCTTGAATACAGGAATCATAGTTTTTAAATAATACCTTCATGGGATGCCTGAAGCTAACTGAGCCAGTTGACCATCCAATTTCAGCTCAGGTTATGATCTCACAGTTCATGAGCTTGAGCCCCACATCGGGCTCTGTGCTGACAGCTCAGAGCCTGGAGCCTGCTTTGGATTCTGTATCTCCCTCTGTCTCTTTCCCTCCTCTGTTCACACTTGTCTCTCTTTCTCTCAAAAAAATAAATAAATATTAAAAAGTTTTTTGAAAATAATAACTTCATTGAGATACAATTTACTTTCCATACAATTTAAAATGTACAATTTAAATTGTGTTGTGTATCTATTGCCACAGTCAATTTTACCACATTTTTATTCCCTTCCTCCTCCAAAATAAAATGAAACCTATTAGTAGTCACTCACTCCCCATTTTCCCCAATTCTAGAAAACCACTAATATACTGTCTGTCTCTACAGATTTACCTCTTCTGTACATTCCATACAGATGGAATCATACAATATGTAGATTTTTGTAACTAGCTTCTTTTATAGCATGTTTTCAAGGTTCATTCAAATTGTAGCATATATCAGCACTTCATTTCTTTTTATGGCTGAATAATATTCCATAGTATGAATATATCATATCTTATTTATCCATTCATCAATTAATGGACATTTGCATTATTTCCACTTTTTGGCTATTAGGAATACTCCTGCTATGGCTATATTTTGGTGCAAAGTTTTGTGTGCAAGTCTAGCAAAATTTTTAAATTAATAGGCTTTTTTTTTTTACTGATTTTTGGTTTACAGAAAAATTAAGCAGACAGTACAGAGGCCTCACAAAACCCCTCACCTCTCTGCCTAGTTTAACCTTTATTAATATCTTACATTAGTATAAAACATTTGTTACAGTTAATGAATCAGTATTAATACATTATTGTTAACTAAAGTCCATAGTTTACTTTAGAGTTCACTTGTTTTATACATTACACAGTTTCAGACAAATGTGTAATGACACGTATCCACCCTTACAGTAGATTTACTGCTCTAGAAGACCCCCTCTGCTCCACTTATTGATCTCTTTCTCCCTCCCCCAACCTTTGGCAACCACTGATCTTTTTACTATCTCTATAGTTTTACCTTTCTTGAACTTCATATTGTTGGAATCATGCAAGATGTAGCCTTTGAAGATGGCAATTTTCACTTAGCAATATGCACTGAAGCTTCTTCCATCTCTTTTCATGGCTTGATAACTTTTCTTTTTATTGCTGAATACTATTCCTTTGTATGGATATACCACTGTTTATCCATTCACCTACTTAAAAAAAAACATCTTGGTTGATTCCAAGCTTTGGTAATTATGAAAAAAAGCTGCTATAAACATCCATATGCGTATTTTTATATGGACATTACTTTTCAACTTCTTTGGGTAAATTCCAAGAAGCACAATTACTAGATCATATGGTGAAATCATTTAGTTTGGTAAAAACAAAAAACAAAACAAAACAAAACAAAAAAAACCAAAACTGCTAAACATCTTGCAAAGCAGCAGTAACATTTTGTATTCCCACCAGCCATGAACGTGAATACCTGTTGTTCTGCACCTTCACCAAGTCCTGCCACCACACGTTCTGCCAATACCACTTTTCTCAGGCAAGTGTGCCTAAAGACCAGCACAGGCATGTCCCTTCCCCAGAAGACCAGTAGAAACCCACATACATAACCACAACTCCAGGCCAGAGAGTTCTGCAAGGCTTCAGTTCTAGTGGAAGTAGCATCTGGTCTCATGTAACAAGCAGACAAGAGCACACCTAGTAAAACCTTGCCACACTGGCCAAGGACCAAACACTGTCCACTGCAGGCAAGACCTTCTAAAGACAACTGGCCCAAAGGATAGAGCAGCCAAAACCTAGCAGTAGAGCTCATGCGGCACACATAAGAGACACTCCCTGAAGCACTAGGCCCTGGACACTTTATGACCTCTTCTTCATAAAACCATTACTCCCAGGAGCAGGAAATAAAACAAGCTTTTCTGAAACACAGAATAAGATAGCGACTTGGACAAAATGCTAGGACAAAATGTCAGGAATTCATCCCAAAAGAAAGAACAAGATAAGGTCATGGCCAGAGATCTAACCAAAACAGGTATAACTAATATGCCTGATGGAGAATTTAAAGCAACAATCATAAGGATACTTGCTGGGCTTGAGAAAAGCAGGGAAGACTTCAGGGAGGCCCTTAGTGCAGAAATAAAAGAGTTAAAGAACAATCAGAAATGAAAAATGCAATAACTGAGATTCAAAACTAACTGAATGTAATGCCCACAAGGATGGGAGAAGCAAAGGAATGAATAAGAAATATAGAAGATAAAATAATGGAAAATAATGAAGCTGAAAAAAAGAGAGAGAGAAGAATTATGGATCACAAGTGATCTCCATCACATTTGACTCCATCTAACGTAATAATATTTGTATCATAGAAGTCCCAGAAGAAGAAGAGAGAAAAGGGAGCAGAAAATTTCTTAGAGGAAATCATAGCTGAAAACTTCTGTGATCTGGGGAAGGAAACAGATATCAGATCCAGGAGGCACAGAGCAATTCCATCAAAATCAACAAAAGCAGGCAACACAAAGAAATATTATAATTAAATTTGCAAAATATAACAATAAAGAAAAAATTCTAAAAGTAGCAAGACAAAAGAAGTCCTTAACTTACAAAGGGAGGCTCATGAGGCTAGCTTCAGATCTCTCAACAGAAACTTGACAAGCCACAAGGGAGTGGCATAATATATTCAATATGCTAAGGGAGAAATATGCAGTTAAGAATACTCTATCCAGAAAGGCTATAATTCAGAATAGAAGGAGAGATAAAGAATTTCCCAGGCGAACAAAAACTAAAGGAGTTTGTGACCACTAAAGCAACTCTGCAAGAAATATTAAAGGGGACTCTCTGAGTGGAGAGGAAAGACCAAAAGTGACAAAACTAGAAAGGAACAGAGAAAATCTCCAGAAACAATGATAAAGCAAATAATAAAGTGGCACTGAATACATATCTATCAATAATTACTCTGAATGTAAATGGACTGAATGCTCCAATCAAAAGACATAGGGTATCAGAAGGGATGAATAAATAAGACCCATATATGCTGCTGATAACAGACTCATTTTAGACCTAAAGACACCTGCAAATTCAAAGTGAGAGGATAGAGAACAATCTATCATGCTAATGAACATCAAAAGAAAGCCAGGGTAGCAAAACTTATATCAGTCAAACTAGATTTTAAACCAAAGGGTGTAATAAGAGATAAAGAAGAGCACTGTATCATAATAAAGGGGTCTATCCACCAAGAATATCTAACAATTCTAAGTCAATATTTATGTCCAACATGGGAACACTCAAATATATAAAACAAATAATAACAAACATAAAGGAATTCATTGTTAATAATAAAATAATAAAACGGAACTATAACTCCCCACTTGTATCAATGGACAGATCATCTAAGCAGAAAATCAACAAGGAAACAATGGCTTTGAATGACACACCAGACCAGATGGACTTAACAGATACATTAGAAATATTTCATTCTAAAGCAGCAGTATACACACCCTTTTCAGGGGCACACAAGTCATTCTCCAGAATAGATGACATACTACATCACAAATCAGGCCTCAACAAGTACACAAAGATTGAGATTATACCATGCATATTTTCTGATCACAATGCTATGAAACTTGAAGTCAACTAAAGAAAATTTGGAAACACCACAAATACATGGAGGTTAAACAACATACTACTAAACAATGAATGGGTCAACCAGAAAATCAAAGAAGAAATTTAAAAATACATGGAAACAAATGAAAATGAAAACATGACAGTCCAAAACCTTTGGGATGCAGCAAAAGTAGTCATAAAAGGGAAGTATATAACAATAGAGGCCTACCTCAAAAGCAAGAAAAATCTCAAATAAACAACCTAAACACCTAACCTTACACTTGAAGGAACTAGAAAAAGAACAACAAATGAAGCCTCGTGCCAACAGAATAAAGGAAATAATAAAGATTAGAGCAGAAATAAATGATACAGAAACTAAAATAATAATAATAATAATAATAATAATAATAATAGAACAGATCAATGAAACTGGGAGCTGCTTCTTAGAAAAAAATAATAAAATTTATAGACTCATCACCAGACTTATCAAAAAGAAAAGAGAAAGGACCCAAATAAATAAAATCACAAATGGGAGAGGGGAAATAACAATTAACACCACAGAAATAGAAACAATTATTAGATAATATCATGAAAAAGTATATGCCAGCAAAATGGACAGACTGGATAAAATGGCTAAATTTCTAGAAACATATAAACTACAAAAACTGAAACAGGAAGAAATAGAAAACTTGAACATACTGATACCCAGCAAAGAGATTGAATCAGTTATCCAAAATCTCCCAAGAAACAAAAGTTCAAGGTCATATGGCTTCATGGGTGAATTCTACCAAACATTTAAAGAAGAGTTAATATATATTCTTTTTAAACTTTTCCGAAAAATAAAAGAAAGAAAACTTCCAAATTCATTCTACAAGGCCAGTATCACTCTGTTAACAAAACCAGACAAAGCACTAAAAAAGAGAACTACAGGCCAATATACTTGATGAACATGGATAAAAAAAAAATTCTCAATAAAATACTCACAAACTGAATCCAACAATCCATTGAAAGAGTCATTCACCATGATCAAGTGGGATATATTCTTGGTCTGCAAGAGTGGTTCAATATTTACAAGTCAATCAATGTGATATATCACATTAATAAAAGAAAGGATAAGAACTATATGATCCTTTCAACAGATGCAGAAAAAGCACTTGACAAAGTACAAAACCTATCCATGATTAAAAAAAAAACTTAACAAAATAAGGAATAAGGTTAGAGGGGAAAAAAACTTAATAAAGGCCATAAGTGAAAAACCCACAGATAATATTATTAATGGAGAAAAAACTGAAAGCTTTTCCCTAATGGTCAGGAATGTGACAAGAGGTCCACTCTTACCACTGTTATTTAACATAATACTGGAAATCCTAGCCACAGCAATCAGACAACAAAAAGAAATAAAAGTCATCCAACTGGCAAAGAAAAATTTAAACTTTCACTATTTTCAGATGACACAATACTCTATATGGAAGGCCCAAAAGAATCCACCAAAAATTGCTAGAACAGATACACGAATTCAGTAAAGTTGTAGAATACAAAATCAATGTACAGAATCTGTTGCATTTCTATAGACCAATAATGAAGCAGCAGAAAGAGAAATCAAGGAATCAGACCCATTTACAATTACACCAAAACCCATAAGATACTTAGAAATATATCTAACCAAAGACGTAAAAGATCTATACTCTGAAAACTATATGACACTGATAGAAGAAATTGAAGATGACACAAAGAAATGGAAAAATATTTCATGCCCATGGTTTGGAAGAACAAACATTGTTAAAATGTCTATATTACCCAAAGCTATCTATACATTTAATGCAATCCCTATCAAAATACTACCACCATTTTTCACAGAGCTAGAGCAAACAATCCTAAAATTTGTATGGAACCACAAAAGACTAGCCAAAGCAATCTTGAAAAAGAAAAGCAAATATGGAGGCATCACAATCCCAGACTTCAAGCTATATTACAAAACTGTAGTGACCAAGATAGTATGGTACTGGCACAAAAACAGACACATAGATCAATGGAACAGAATAGAAAACCCAGAAATGAACCCACAACTATATGGTCAGTTAATCTTTTACAAAGCAGGAAAGACTATCCAATGGAGAAAAGACAGTCTTCTCAACAAATGGTGTTGGGAAAACTACACAGCAACATGAAAAAGAATGAAACTGGATGACTTTCTTACACCATAGAGAAAATAAATTCGAACAGATTGAAGACATGAAAAGGTGCTCAACATCATTTATCATCAGGGAAATACAAATAAAAACTTCAGTGAGATAACACCTGACACCAGTCAGAATGGCTAAAACACAGGAAACAACAGGTGTTGGTGAGGATATGGAGAAAGGGGAATCCTCTTACACTGTTGGTGGGAATGCAAACTGGTGTAGCCACTCTGGAGAACAGTATGGAGGTTCCTCAGAAAGTTAAAAATAAAACTACCCTGGGGCGCCTGAGTGGCTCCGAGGGTTGGTCGTCCGACTTTGGCTCAGGTCATGATCCCACAGCTCCTGAGTTGGAGCCCTGCATCGGGGTCTGTGCGGACAGCTCGGAGCCTGGAGCCTGCTTCCAGTTCTGTGTCTCCCTCTCTCTCTGCCCCTCCCCTGTTCATGCTCTGTCTCTCAATAATAAATAAACATTAAAAAAATTAAAAAAAAATAGAACTACCCTACCATCCAGCAATTGCACTACCAGATATTTACCCAAAGGATACAAAGTTACTAACACGAAGGGATACATATACCCCAGTGTTTATAGCAGTAGCATTATCAGCAATAGCCAAATTACAGAAAGAGCCCAATTGTCCATCAACTGATGAATGGATAAAGAATGTGTAGTATTTATGTGTATATATATATATATATATATATATATAATGGAATATTACTCAAGCCATAAAAATGAAATCTTACATTTGCAATGTAAGTATTATGTCAAGCAAAATAATTCAGTTCAGAGAAAGACAAATACCATATGATTTCACTCATATATGAAGTTTAAGAAAATAAAAGAACATAGCAGGGGGAGGGGAAAGAGAAGCAAACTGAGAAACAGAATCTTAACTACAGAGAACAAACTGATAGTTACTGGAAGGGAGGTGGATGGGGGGATGGGTTAAATAGGTGATGTGTATTAAGGAGGCCACTTGTAATGAGCACAGGGTGTTGTATGGAAGTGATGAATCACTACATTCTACACCTGAAACCAATACTATACCGTTTGTTAACCAACTGGAATTTAAATAAAAACTTAAAAAATATCAAATATATCCCGTATATCCAATATCTCATCCTGCTGTGTCTGTTGTTATTTTCCTTAGTTTTTGATCATTTATTTTTTTTTCCTGGTATGGCAAGTTATTTTATTTTATTTTTTTTGAATACCAGGCTTAATTTTATTTATTTATTTGTTCATTTATTTATTTTTTTTTAATGTTTATTTATTTTTGAGACACAGAGAGAGACAGAGCATGACCATGGGAGAGGCAGAGAGAGAGAGAGACAGACAGACAGACAGAATCTGAAGCAGGCTCCAGGCTCTGAGCTGTCAGCACAGAGCCCAATGTGGGGCTCAAACCCAGGAACCTTGAGATCATGACCTGAGCCGAAGTTGGACACTCAACTGACTGAGCCACCCAGGCACCCCAGTTTGACCTCATTTAAAGCTAGTCTTCTGTCTTTGTGAAGGCTGATCTAGTTACAGTATGGCCCTTGGGATTACGACTTTTTTTAAAGTCTGATATCCCCCTGCTCCAAGTACCTTTTACTTGTTGAGCTTTAAACTTCATTGTTTCCCCACCCCTATGAGATTACCTGAGATATGCTCTGCTTGTCAGTTTCTTAGATGTTGCTTTTTGCTGGAACTCTCGTCACTTGGCTTCTGTGCTTACTGTCTTTTGAAGTCCTTGGCTTCTCAGGCCAAGGACTGAATTATTTTTGAAAAAATTCAAAAGTTTTGAATCAGCAAATGCCCCAGGAGAAAAGCTATGCCAAATTTCAAGCTTGTGTCTATGTTTTCCCTTCTGTTCAGAATTTGGCCCATATATCTTTGCTTTTTCCTAACATTCTGGTGCCTATAAACAGATGTTCTCTTTCTCTATCCAGTTTTTCTAAAATTTCTCAGCCTTCACTAGATCTTATTTTTATTATTGAACTATCAACTCAATTTTTCAAATTTGTGAGTTTTATGTTTAAAGTTATTTTTTATTTTCTCTGTTAATTAAATTTCTATAGGGACCTGTTTACCTGATTGTTCAATCTAATTCCTGTGTTATCAGTGGCATCTAGGTAAGATGTCATCACGGAGGCTAAGTACATTGGGGAAAATTACAGATGAGTGATTTGTTCTTTTTTTATTTTTCTTCTCTTTATTTACTCTGGCAACCTAAGTTGGCTTTTGTAAAATGTGCTAGAAACAATATAGTAATAATAGAATTCATATCTACAAAACTTGTTGTGCACCCTTAAGATTGAAAGTCAGGCACACTGCTCCCCCTCCAAATTTATAAAGAATAGTTTGCCAATGGAAAATATCCCATCACTATGTTCAACTCGATTTATATTCTGAAATCTTTTCATCTCAAGTGTGGGCACTAATTCTTTTACATGACACTTTTTTATTGTTGTTATTAGCAAAAAAAAATTGAGTTGTAGAAGGGGACAAAGTGCAACAAACCAAATACTCACCAAGATGTAATTCTTCTAATTTTTCAGATGTGCACACCTTGGAGGTTACAACGAAAGTTTTATATGCAGAACTGAGTGAAGCAAAAATTGTAAGGATTAGGAAAGGGGAAAGCTCCAGGATAAACTGGCCCTCTGACATCTGTTAAAACTTTAATAGGGTTACCTACTTTCAGAAAACCTTCCACAAAAACATAGAAACTTAGTATGGAAAAAATCAAGTAGTTTATTCCTTTCTATATACAATCTTTAAAAGGAAACAGGTTTAGAAATGGTAGATTACCTACCCTGAAAATATTTTATGGCAGAACTGGGACCAGACTTCAGTAATCTGCCTGCGAATCCCTTAAATTTAGTAGTTTTTTTTTTTTAATAATGCATTAATTACTAAACATTTTGTAAGACATTTTGCAAATTTTGATCAGGCAAAAAATCCACAAGAGTGTTATCCCATGAGTACTCCAATCTAACCTGTTCATCATGCACTTTGGCCTTTCTAAAACGACCTTTGCTGTTTCTTTTCTATTTTTCTTTTTTTTCTTTTTTAATATGAAACTTATTGTTAAAATGGTTTCCATGCAACACCCAGTGCTCATCCCAACAGGTGCCCTCCTGAATACCCATCACCTTTGCTGTCTCTATAACACAGCCTTGCTTCAGATATTGCTTACCGCTTCCCTAGGTTCATAATCTTTCACTTCAGATACATTTTCTTCCGTTATATTAAAATTTTTTAAATGTTTTATGTATTTTTGACAGAGGATCTGAGCGTGAGTGGGAGAAGGGCAGGGAGAGGGAGACACAGAATCGAAAGCAGACTTCAGGCTCTGAGCTGTCAGCACAGAGCCCTGACATGGGACTCGAACCCTCGAACCATGAGATCATGATCTGAGCTGAAGTCAGCCACTTAATAGACTGAGCCACCCAGGTGCCCCCAGATACATCCTCTTCTTGAACCAATCCCCATCTCTCCAGGCTCAAATTGTGCAGGCAGAGAGACATAATTAGAAGTGACACTATTCAAAAGCACTTTTATCTCTGGCAAGAAGTAATGTGTATATGCCAACTTCACTTTATATTCTAGCAAACTGCAAAGAATACCAAAATAATTTGCAAAGCACCGTATAGATGAAAGAGATGGGATATAATAATAAATAGTGGGGGTGAGGGGAGTGAATAGGGTAGGGAACTTTCACTTCTAGCCAAGACAAAATACCAGAGACCTGATTAACCTTTCCCATCAGAAACACACAAACAATAAAAGGAAATAAAACATATGAAACAAACGGTTTTGAGATCCTGGATATCGGGCAATGAAGGAAAGTGATCCTTTAAAATGGGAAACAAAAAAGGTGAGCCCTAAAATTTCCCCAGCCCACTGACTTGAGAAAGAGTCCAGGTTGTAATGCATGAGGGCAAACCCAGGTTGCACCCAGGAAATTCCTTGAGTTGAAAAGTTGGTGTTGAGGGGCGCCTGGGTGGCTCAGTCAGTTGAGCGGCCGACTTCGGCTCAGGTCATGATCTCGCAGTCCGTGAGTTCGAGCCCCGCGTCGGGCTCTGTGCTGACAGCTCAGAGCCTGGAGCCTGCTTTGGATTCTGTGTCTCCCTCTCTCTCTGTCCCTCCCCATTCATGCTCTGTCTCTCTCTGTCTCAAAAATAAATAAACGTTAAAAAAAATTAAAAAAAAGAAAAAGAAAACTTGGTGTTGAGAGTCTGGAGGAAGATCACTAGAGGTCCCAGCAAAGAGTAGCAGAAAAAAGAGAGGTGCACAGAAAGAGAACTCTTTAATAAGAACCAGCCAAACACTGCATTCCCTAGTCTCTTTTTTTCAGCTTCTTTGGCCAATGAGATATAAGGAAATGCTATATGTAGAACTTAACAGATAAAGAAGACCTTTTCCTACTGGCTAGAAATTTAGTGTGATAGTTCGTTAGAGCAATCTTCTTGGACAATGAAGCCAATGTGCAAAACCACAAACATCTAAACCTTTGTGTCTTTAATCCATAGTGATAATCTGCAGAGACATCCACCATCCTATTTGGGGTTGGGCTGTTTGTCCACACAGGTTCCCAAGGTCACATAAGTCAATTTCATATACATCATCTGTTCATATCTGAGAGCTCTCTTGCTACTCACCTTCCTTACTTGCATATTGGACACATTGGAGAGAAAGTATTCTGTTGCTTCTACAACATAACGTTAAGGTATGGGAAACTCAGTGGAAAGGTAGAAGACCTTTACACAACAGAACATTTGTATTCTTGTAGCATGCTGTCTCTGTAAGATCTACCTGAGAATTGAGACATAAACCTACTTGGGGATTTTCTACCCTTCCCTCAACCTTTCTAGTAAACAACCCATGCAGGGTGGCACAGCGATCTTACCTAGGGGACCCTCTACTGTTGATTTCTTTTCTGTCTCTCGTTTTTCTTAGTGGGCAGCAAGAATGTTTTGCTCTTACTAAAGTATTATCCAAAAATACTTTGTCTATGCCTGGAGCCATTTCTATTTCAACAAGGATCCAGGTTTTTGAAAATCAGAAGTCAGGAGGAGACAATCCATTTGACCCTGATTTCTATTGTTAAATCCTTTCCTTGATTCACTGAGCAGAGAAAAAAATGGCTAAGATAAAAAAAGAAAGTTGGAAATTTCAGGAGAAATGAATCAGGGAAGATATGAAAATTTTATCCTACCACACTAGATTTCATGATCCTCAAGCTTTTCCCCTGGTTTTTGAACTCTTGGGTGCTCTGATCTGGAGAAGGGATGATTAACAATTTTGGCAGCTTTCTCATTTTATTTTATCTTCTTAGAAAATTTTCTCTTTTGTTTTCTAATAAATAAAAATAGTTTATAATGAGTGCTTAGCTTCCCTTACAGTGAAATGTTGCCCTTTCTGCTCTGGTGGTGCAGACTTTCAGACATACTAAAAAATGAGGCATGAAACAATCAAGTGGAACTCACTTAGAAAAGCAGGGAATGACAATGCTCAACGAAAGCCCATGCAGACGGGATGAAGAAACCACAGCAGCTACAAATGCACAGAAGATGAACATGGCATGGCCGAGACATTGAGGGAACTCTGGACCAGTCATCCAGGAATGGAAACTCTGAAAAGAGCTAAGGAAAAACAGGTTGCACAAATCACTACTTTAAAAGAAAACATATGAAAACAAAGTAACTCATTCCTTTATTCTTCATTCTCTTCTCAATTACATTTGGCTTTTACAGAAAAAAGGAACCAAGCAAGCTTTCACCAGCAGCCACCCTCTCCCCACCCTACCATCCCACAGTCGCCCTCGCCAACAAAAAGATCATGTGATTTGCTGAGCAATTCTAAAGTCATAGCAGGGTAATATTTTGAAATGTTACTTGACATGTCTTTGTCCAAGTTTTGTTGTGCTCATTGACTGCCCTACTGTCAATGGTTGGGCCATTCTGGCAGCTTTCGTTATGCCTTGCCCTTCAGGGTAGGCAGGAATAAGCAGCCACATTCTTTGTTATTGAAAACTTACTGAAAAGGCAATTTATTGAAAATAAAAACTTTTGTGATTTCTAACATTTGTGATTTTTGAGAGAGCAAGTCATTGTGGGTTTAAGAGGTTTAAGCAAGGGTTTGTGGATTTAACACAGCTTTTATTTAAAAACAGAACAAAACCAAAACAGAGTATGGAAGATATGGGTTGATGAAATGAGAGCTGTTTTCCCACCATACAGCAAAGAGAGAGATAGAAACACTTCCTGGACTAGAGCAATGATCTTGAAGAGGACTAGAAACTAGGGCTAGAAAAATTAAGCATCTGGCTTGGGTCTCTATTCTCTGTATATGCCTATGTTTAGTACCTGCCAACTAACCGTCTATTGGAAAAGAAGGTCTCCCAACATGAATGATGATCATAATAGATTACAAACGATGACACACGCTCTGTTATGATAAAAGCTTTTTGAACAATAATCAGAGATAGAAAAAGTATTTAAATGTAAGGATGTATAAATAGTGATAACATCTATACAAAATAATACCAGGTCAGAAGCACTTCTAGAATAGTGATGTGAGGAGCTCTGTAGATCCTCTCCCCAGTAAACTAAAATAACATGAAAAGCTAAAAACACCTTTTAAATCCTCCAAAGCCATTCAGTAAGTGGAGAAATATTTATTCAACAAAAGCTAAATCTTGGCAGCAAGAACAGAGAGAGTAAATTTGAGCCACGACTTGCTCCCTTTATCTCCCCAGGTCAGAATGATGGAAGCTCTAAGCATGTGAAGCTAAGAGGATGGGTTGCTCTTTCACTACAGCTCCAAGTCTAGTGTTAGGGTATCTCCCCAAGAGGGGCAGGCTACCAGTATTTCTCATCCCTGTCTCTCCCAGCTCCATGTTGCAGAAGCTCTATTCCAGCCAAAAATGGCACAGAAGTTAAGGGTCCTCTTTCTCCCCCAGTCCTTTGTCATAGGAAGTTCTTTACTAGGCATGAGAGGCTGCAAATACTGGGTCCTAATCATTCTTGACCCATTTCATGTGTATAGCAAAGGTTACATGATAAGAGAAGAAAGCCAAGAAGACCAGAGGCTTTCTTTGCCTAGACCTCTGTTCATAAAACATGGATACCCCTGTAAGTGAAATGGGTTGCTGTCCTCACCCCACCTCTGGAACACTAGCATCCATGTTCTTCCCAGGGGGAAGAAGAAGGTCATACGTACAAACTCTCCATAGTTCTCCCTAAAAGACACACTTCATATGGAACAGAGTGTGGAGAAGTTCAAGTTTAAGGGCATGATACAAAACAATGGAGATTTTGACAGTGAGCAATTAGTAGGGGGCTTGTGACTCTGTAACAGCAGTAAGAGAAAAGACAAAACAGCTAGACAGTTAACAGAAATGACTGAAGAAGTAGCAAAGAAGGGCTCTCCTGGGGCTGAAGGAAGCCTTAAGGTTTAGCCTCAAAGACTCTTCTACAAACAGGAGTCAGACGATTTTTTGTTCAGACAGGATTGGGTCAGACGTCAGAGTCATTTATTTATCAGCGGGTTGCCAAAAACAATAGAGCAATCAGCTAGAAATGAGCGCAGACTAACTGCTGGGTCTGATATCAATATAGGCAGACAGAGCCAGTAGCTTAAGAGGGAATTCACGGAGAGAGACATTCAAAGTAAAA
Organism: Prionailurus viverrinus; assembly: GCF_022837055.1. Classification (NCBI taxonomy): domain Eukaryota; kingdom Metazoa; phylum Chordata; class Mammalia; order Carnivora; family Felidae; genus Prionailurus; species Prionailurus viverrinus. The sequence goes on along the minus strand of NC_062561.1, from coordinate 89,066,735 downwards.
CCATTGTCAAGCCAGTGGAGTAGAAGTTAGGGTACCTGTGTACATGGCCACAGTTGCACTCTCTGAGAAGCAACATCAGAGGTGGCACATTTGGGGAAAAATAGTTTTCACTCAACTAGTTCAGTCATGTACCCCCAAAGTAAACAAGTAAGCAAACAACAATGACAGCCCTGCAGGTGGGGTGACAGTATCAGAGTTTCTACAATATATTACCAAAATATCCAGTTTTGAACAAAAAAAAACCGGTGAATTATGAGACAAGCAAATAAACAAGAAGGTGTAACCTACACTCAGGATTTAAAAGAGTAAGCAACAGAAACCACCTTTAGTGGAGCCTGAATGTTGTACTTAGCAGACAGTAGCTATTATAAATATGTTCAGAGAACTAAAGGAATCCATGCTTAAAGAATTAGAGGAAGGTATGATGCTAACGCCTCATCTATTAGAGAATATTAATGAAAAATAAAAGTTATAAAATGAACCAAAAGGAAATTCTGGAGTTCAGAAGTCTAATGACCAAATTACAAAATGAGCTTGAAGGGCTCAAGAGTATACAGGAGTGGAGAGAAGAACAAATCAGTAACCATGAAGCTAGATTAGTAAGGATCATCCAATCTGAGAGCAGAAAGAAAAAAAGAATGAGGAAAAAATAACAAGAGCCCTGGAGAAATGGAGCATCCAGTTAAACACACTAACATACAGTTCATCCTCATTATTCATGGATTCTGTATTTGTGAAATTGACTACTCGCTAAAATTTATTTGTAATCCCCCAAATTAACATCCATGGCAATTTTCAGTCATTCACCGACATGTGCCGAGCAATGAAAGATTTGAGGCACCCGATGTACATGTTCTCACACACATTTTTTTTTGTTTTTAATGTTTATTTAATATTGAGAGGCAGAGAGAGACAGAGCATGAGCAGGAGAGGGGCAGAGAGAGAGGGAGACACAGAACCTGAAGCAGGCTCCAGGCTCTGAGCCATCAGCACAGACCCCAACACAGGGCTCCAACCACAAACAGAGAGATCATGACCTGAGCTGAAGTCGGATGCTTAACTGACTTAGCCACCCAAGTGCCCCTCACACAAATTCTTAAACACATTCCTAGGTCACTGAAGGCAACGTGCTGCCTTATTGTTTAAGTGTTCATACCTTAAACAGTGTCCTTTTTGATGTATATTTAATGCCAAGCCTTTTGCAGTTTTGTGTTTTTGTTGTGATTTTGCCATTTTAAACTCTCTTCAAGTGTAGTTCTAGAGTTCTGTTTAGTATCCCTTAGCACAAGAAGGCTGTGATGTGCCTTATTAGAAAATATGTGTTAGATAGGCTTCATTCAGGCTTGAGTTACAGTGGTGTTTACCATGTGTTCAATGTTAATGATTCAACAATGCATTACATTCAGGAAAAAGAAGAGGAAATCTGCTATTTTGTACGTGGGACTGCTCCAGAAAGTGCTAAAGTAATATGTATAGTACATAATGAAGCTATGGAAAAGGTAGAAAAGCAGCTAAATTTGTGGATTCAAGAATTGATGATCAAGAAAAAGATCTTCTTTTAAATTTTTTAATGTTTATTTTTGAGAGACAGAGCGTGTGTGGGAGAGGGGTAGAGAGACAAGGAGACACAGAATCTCAAACAGGCTCCAGGCTCTGAGCTGTCAGCACAGAGCCCAACGCTGGGGCTTGAACCCATGAACTGCGAGATCATGACCTGAGCTGAACTCAGACACTCGACACTTAACCGACTGAGCCATCCAGGCCCCCCAAGAAAAAGATCTCTCTTGTATCTTTAATATTTGAGGAATATCTGCCTTGCATCTAAGAACATTTAAGGAATAAAAGATTCATAAATATAGCTAACAACCCCTTGTATGGTTTTGTGGACCATTTGGATGTGGGATTTGATCTATTCTCAAGATTTCATTTGAGGACTCTTTATGGCTGGCCTAGAAGTGGCCTACAGTCCTGATAATAATAATTCAGATTAGTATTGGTGTCACAGCACCCAGATGTGTAATAATCTCCAGAGTCTTAAATGTTGCTTCACAGCCATAGTTCTAGCAAACAATACAATAAAGTATCTTCCAACAAATATAGAAGACAGTCTGAAACTTAAGTTGAAATGATCATTGATAGAAACATTATACACAACCATGACCATAAAAAATATACAGATATATATTTATCCTGTGTTCAGATGATAATGGTTAGCTGTCCTCAGCTAATACTGATGAAAAAAGAAAAGGAAGGGCTGAAACCTGATACCAAAATGATTTTGTGTTCCTGTGTGGTTTTTAAAAAACGTTTATTTATTTTGAAAGAGAGAGAGAGAGGAAGAGCTGGTGCCCAGGAGTTGGGAGGAGGGCAAAGAGAAAAGGAAAGAGAATCCCAAGCAGGTTCCATGCTGACAACACAGAGCCCCATGTGGCACTTGATCCCATGAATCATGAGATAGTGACCTGAGTCACAATCAAGAGTTGGTCATTTAACCAACTGAACCACCCAGGCATCCCATCTATACCTGTGTTAAACAATACTGGGGCTAGGCATACTTCCTCTGACTCCATTAAATAATATCGAGAATAAGCAAAGTAAACTTAGGTACTTGCTCCAGGAAATACTTGCTCCTGGGAGATAGGACTATAAACAAACAAGAATCGCTTACTTACAGAGAGTAACAGCTTACTCATCATACCCACTTCAAGACCCTCACTTCTCTGTGCATGCCAATCGAAAATAGTCATTTCATAAACTCTGCCCAGTCCCAACCAGTTCCCCTCCTGGTAAGACCCAACTTAAAATTCCCCCTTTCATACCCTAAAAGTACACAAATATTACCCACCTCCCAGATTTTCCCCTTCCGAAGTGCCACAAAAACTCTGTCAAAGTTGTAGTTTCCTTTATTGCAGTAGGTCTAATAAACTTAGCTTTGTTGGATTAACAGAATTTTCTCCTGGTCTTTCCGAGAATTGACAGTTGTCATACTGATTTTTATATCCTATTAGACAAAGATAGGCTCTTAAGCTCTATTCTCTCGGTATATGTCAGGAAGTGTCAAAAAATAATTGCCGCGTTTACCAGACAGTCAGAGAAACCTATTGAACTGAAACACTGCCTTCTATTTTTACCAATTAGCTATAGTGCAAAAATAAAAGCGTTATATGCTCATGCTTTTGAGACTACAAATATTTTGTTTCATTGCTTTTTAATTAATGTGGACACTATCTAACATGGAAAAATGAAACAGAGAATCATATCAGCCCAGAGAGAAGAAATAAAAATTGCTAGGTTTTAGGAAAATACAGTTGAAAAAGAAAAAGAGAGACCATGTAGAAGGACTCTGAACTAAACCATTCATGATGTGATAAGTAATCTGTTCCTAAGAGGGGCATAAAGATATCTGAAGGCATGGGAATGCATTTATTCATTCAATAAATATGTTTTAACAGCTACTACAGGCTGAATACAATTTTTGAAATTGTATGGTGGTGTAAGGCGGTGAATAAAACAAACATGTTCCCTAACTACATGGGACTTGTGTTTTAGTGGTGAAAAGGCAATCTTTAAAAGGGAAATATACACATATATATAGAATTACAATTTTTGGTAAGTACTAGGAAGTAAAAGAGACTCAAAATAGACTCAAAGGGTATGGGGAAATTAAGTAAACTTTGTGGAAGGCATGGCATAAGATGAAGTTGGGATGTAGATTTTTTTTTCTTTCTACTTTGACTAGAAGGATTAGGGCTAAATTTCCTAGCAGTTGGAAATGTGTAAGTCTCCCAAAAACTGAGAACGGAAATGAAAGCAAAAGCAGATTTTTCAATTGTCTTACATAATGGGAAGTAACAGATAACAGGAATGAGATCTATTTTATCAGTCTTGAATCCAATGATGCACTAGGTTTGGAGAGAAAGGATTGAGAGTGTGTAAAACTGCCACCACTAGAAATTCTATTCTCATGTACCATTTTCAAACACTTAGGCACAGTTATTGAGAAAGAAGTTGGAATTAGGACCTATTATGAAACCCTAAAGGAAACCAAGTTTACTGGTATAACAATCTAACTTACTGATTTAATTACACATTATCAGTAAATGCATTTCACATTGCTTATCTAAAATGTCCAGGACAGGGGCGCCTGGGTGGCGCAGTCGGTTAAGCGTCCGACTTCAGCCAGGTCACGATCTCACGGTCCGTGAGTTCGAGCCCCGCATCAGGCTCTGGGCTGATGGCTCAGAGCCTGGAGCCTGTTTCCGATTCTGTGTCTCCCTCTCTCTCTGCCCCTCCCCCGTTCATGCTCTGTCTCTCTCTGTCCCAAAAATAAATAAACGTTGAAAAAAAATTTTTTTTAAATGTCCAGGACATAACTTGTTCTGTATTAATGAATTTAGATATCTTACTTCCAAAAGAATGCACAAATAGGATAAAAAGCATTTTAGCATGAAATGACACACAAATACAGACACACATTCACCCACTCACAATTTAATGCTTTTGAAAGCATTTAAATTTTTAAAAATTGGATCTTATATGCATGATAAATGACAGGGGCTTTATAAGATTTTCAGTAAATCAATGATTTCAATTCAATAATGCCACTTACAATGGAGGAAATTATAGCTGAAAAATGAAATAAATTCCTAAAAGTCAACAGCTAAGTAATTGGGTAAATGAATTTTGATGTCAGGCTTATTTGGATACAAGAGCACATGCTTTCTTTTCTTGGCTACTTGTTCTCACGGAGTAATGCTGAACTTAACATTTGTCAAAAATTCCTAGTATGATTCACCAGGATATAAAAGTGGGAGAAAGTAAGACCCAATCTATGATACCTTTAGGCAAACAAACAGCCTCCCACAACATACAGAGTTTTCACTGCCACATCAGCAAAACTCAAAAAGTTTGAGAACACACCTTTGATTTGCAAATTGTTGATAGAACTGTGAATTTGTGAAATTCCTAAGGAGGTAAAGTTGGCAGAATCTATTAAAATGACAAATACAGAAACCTTGGAACCAAGGATTGTAAATTTGAGCTTGTCATGTCCCTTGCCTTCTGGGAAACGAATCCTTTTCTGATCCTCTGTCCTGCTCTTTCTTACAAGCCTGTTCAGTTTTTTCACCAGCTTCTCAGTAACTGGATTGGTTCTCTTCTGAATGCACTTGTCACCTAGAACCATATTCCTAGTAATCTTGACCTTGATTATTTCCTAGAATCTCTGGCCACCCTGCCCAATTCACTTTATAAGACTCCTTAGAGACACTTGCCGGAAAAAAGTGTGAACCCATAATAACCTTTTCATGATATGCAGTGGCTGTGGGTTACTGCTCCCCAGTAGCCAGATTTATAACCCTCCCTCCATCTCTGTTCCCTTTGTGAAGCGCAATGGACAGATTGGAACATACTCTGCAACTGGGTTTGCTCAGTAAAAATACTGACCCTACTGCACCTCATCAGGCACAACACTAACTCACTGAAGTCAAAGAAAGGAATATTTTTGAAATATTTTCTATAAGGTTAAGTCCTCTGCTAGCAAACTTCTACATATATTATCTGATTCAATCTCCATTGCAGACCTGTAGTGTAGCTATTATTATCTTCATTTTCTGTTGAATAAACCAAGACCTAGAGACAGTACCTTTTTTTTTTAATTTTTTTTTCAACATTTTTTATTTATTTTTGGGACAGAGAGAGACAGAGCATGAACGGGGTAGGGGCAGAGAGAGAGGGAGACACAGAATCGGAAACAGGCTCCAGGCTCTGAGCCATCAGCCCAGAGCCTGACGCGGGGCTCGAACTCACGGACCGCGAGATCGTGACCTAGCTGAAGTCGGACGCCTAACCGACTGCGCCACCCAGGGTCCCCGAGACAGTACCTTTTTAAGGTCATATGTTAAAGACTGAGCTGGGATTAGAGCCATGATCTTCACTTTCAATCCAGTGCCACTTTTTAATTAAACCTCATGGACTCTAAACCACCTCCCTTTTAATCAGAAAGGGATATTCAATCAAAAGTCAAGTTTCCATTTCAGCAGCTTTAATGAATATAGAAGATGTTTTCTCTATACAACTTCATGACTCCTCAGATACTATATAAATTCATTGTCCAATGGCTTTTAATATCTTTTGTATATTCCTTTGTGTTGTGTTACATTGGCCTTTTGTTTTTGTTTTTTGTTTTCCACCACATCAAATCTAGGTCTAAGTCAAAACATGATTAATTTCTTCATTTATTAAATATTCTAGAGTATTTTTCTTTGCAAATCAGTTATACGCTATGCCTTTTCTAGGCCTGAAACACAGCCAATCTCTGTGCAAAATCTCCTATTTTGGCAGTAGGTGACTTACAAAGCCCTACAAATGGAACTTGCCATCTGTTTGATAGCTAAGGATTTCAGGCTTGATTTGTCAAAAAGATATTTAATCTGTATTGATAAGTATAGGTTTATATAGTCATTTTTAACTTTTTTGAGTTTAGAGGATATCTCTGTACATGACTTTGCTCTTCATCTTGGTTTTTTGAATTTAGATTGCTCCTGGCTCTTAACACAAGTCCAGTTGGTGTGGTCTACTCCATCTAGTCTATCTACCTTGTTTGAGACACTTCTATTTGAACTGCTCCATTTCCACTTTAGATTTTCTCATTAGTGTTAAAGTTACCTTTCAGATAACTGAACTTCTTTTATTTTATTCTTCAGTCTTTCATTCAATAGAAATGTGGGCAGAAATGTTCCATTCACAGTGTTAGGGGATTTAGCTTCATCTTATGTATTCCTTTTCACAATGAGATGTTTTAAATATTTTATTCCCATTTTAGATATGCAAACACTAAAGCTTAACCTATTGATGGCATTTTCATGGAATACATGTTGTTGCAAACTTCCTGGACTTTATTCCAATGTTGTATCTTCTGTATTGGACACACAGTGACATGATGTGCTATCAGAAGGCAGAGGATAAATGCCACATTACCTGGGTCATCAATTTAAAATAAAAATTTTTTAACATTTATTCATTTTTGACAGACAGAGTGTGAGTGGTGGAGGGGCAGAGAGAGAGGGAGGTATAGAATCCAAAGCAGATGCCAGACTTTGAGATGTCAACACAGAGCCTGACATGGGGCTCACACTTGAGGACCACAAGATCACGACCTGAGCTGAAGTTGGATGCTTAACTGACTGAGCCACTCAGGCGCCACCCCCCGCCCCCCAGGCCATCAATTTTACTTTAGGCACATTATGGTATAAAAAATAAAATGTTTGAGTTTTTCAAAATAAAATAAGAAACTGAAGAAATTTAAAGTTTGGTGTTCATTATGTAAATTGCTCATATATATATATATATTTTTTTTTTTTCTTTTTTGCTATAGGGTGTATGTACCAGATAAGAACTTAGGTCAGCCATATTAAAGAGAAATCTGAAATATCAGTGGCTTGTATGAGGTAGAGGTGTTATTTATCAGGTAATGAGAAGTCAAGAGTGAGTTAGGGAGTCCAGTGTTGGCACAGGCTGTCGGGAAGCACCTTCTGCCATGGTGCTCAGCCAGCCCACATGGGTCACAAGATGGTTCCTACTCTGTATCATCATTGAATCTATATTCCAGAAATAAAGAAGCGTGGAAAAGATGAAAGGATAACAGACAAGCCAGCCAAGTTTGTCCCATTTTAAATGTCTCATTGGAAGCACCCAACAAAATTTTCTTTCAAATCCGTTGGTCAGAACTGTTTCACATGGGAAATGTTAGCTACAAGGAAGGTTGGGAAAAGTAAGGTTTTTTAGCTGGACAATCGCCACACCCAATAAAATTGGTATTGTGTTAGTAAGGAAGTAAATGAGAAATAGGTATTGAGTAGGTAACAGTTGCCCACCCAAATAATTGAATGTGATGGCTAGAGAAGTTTCCATTATACCTTGGAGACATGTCTGCTGGTCACCACAGAAAGCCCACCCGAAGAATTGGGCCTCCTAGAAATGAAATGAGTTTTAGTTTCAAGTTTTGGGAAGGATTGATTTACAATATTTGCCATCTGGGTGGCCCTTCGCCTTGCAAAATCTATTGACTGCTACTTGAACCCGCAAGCAAATGATTGATTTAACTGCCTATAAATTAAGCTTAGACTACTTATGTCTGAAATCGCTAGAGATGTTCAAGGTACAAATTCTCCATTTTCTGCTGACCTTGTGAGTGTTCTGTGTCTTCTTGGAGCATTTACACTAAAATTGTTCTCTTAATTTCTGAGAATTTGAATGAAAGAATTCAACTGTTGAGTGGCTTTACCTGGACCATGAAAACACCAAATGCATTTTAGTTAGGAGAACTCTGCTGTGGACAAATGGACTCAGAAGACCCCAAACTGGCTCAGTTATGGTGCTTTGAGGTCAGGGCAGCAATGCCTCAGAAACTATTTTTGTTTCCCTTAGAAAATTAAAATCTCTGGAGGCACCTGGGTGGCTCAGTTGGTTGAGAAAATTAAAATCTCCAAACCAAGAGTCCCCAGGTGCTTTTGAATATTCTTATTATTTAATTGCATTGTGGTTGGTGAACCCAGGCCCTGCTGATGATAGAGAGGATAGCATCTTGTTTTCAAAAATCTATTATGTTTATGTCAGAATAGAAGAAATACTTTTCAGTATACAAGTCCCAAGATTTGGATGTTCAACACCAAACTCTGTGATATGTTTAGACCTGGCGACTTTAGGAGAAAACAAATGTCACTTTTCTTTTTTCTTTTTAATGTTTATTTATTTTTGAGAATGAGAAAGAGAGAGAGAAACAGAGCATGAGCAGGGGAGGGGCAGAGAGAGAGGGGGGCACAGAATTTGAAGCAGCCTCCAGGCTCTAAGCTGTCAGCACAGAACCCAACGTGGGGCTCGAACCCACCAACCATGAGAACATAACCTGAGCTGAAGTTGGACACTTAACCTACTGAGCCACTCAGGCACCCCTGAATGTCTCTCTTCATAGTGGAGGTGGGATTCGGTTACATTTCCCAGATGAAGCCCCCACTATAATCTAATGTTTTCAATTTACCCAAATCCCACCAGGAAACATAGAATTTGAAGGGCACAGGAAATACGTGGAGTCAAAGTAGTTAGACAAAAACCATTATGAGGCTGAAAACTCCATAATTAACAGTGTAATACTTCATGTCTCACAGAAACACAGATAATTAAAATGGACCAACCACTAACAACTCAAAGGAACAAACAAGGCAAAGATGGCCTCACAATGCCCCCTAGCAAACATCGCAAAATTCTTCTTTGTTGTCATAAATCTGGGATAAGCTATTTTGAAGCCACAGTCCAGACATTTGTTGTTCCTAATCACTATTGAAACAGTTTGAAAATTATGAATGCTGATGGGCACTTAATACTAAACAAACATAATATTCTTTGATTGTAATCTGCAACTACATTCTTATATGACTGCTGTCTTTCTTCCTTTCATCTGTCCTTTCCATTCTTCCTTCCTTTCTTCAGTTTAAAAAAAATTTTTCCTTAGCCTGTAATCTTGAATGTGAAGCACAATAAAAGTAAAAGCAAAGGTAATAAGATTACAAAGCTGTTTTTCTCTCTTCCAGAAATTCACATGTGTTAACTTGGATCATCATTCAATTATGCTAAACCAACTCTTTTTATATGGGACTAGCTGAATTTTACAGCCTATTCATCTTACACCTTTTAATTAAATGGCCTCTACCCGGTGCCCGGCCCTTAGTCCACTGTCTTACATAATGTATCTGCTTGCATTTTTCCTTCTGATTAAGAAATGGTTATAGGGAGTGGAGTAGAAATATGTGAGGATTGCAACAAGGCAAAGCAATTTCATTTTTCACCTGGATGTGTCCTGAGCTTTTCATTCAGGTCAGCTGAGCTTCTAAATGCTGTGAGTGATTGCCAATTCCACTTGGTTTTCCCAGCAAAGCTGAAGGTAATGAGAGGAAGAGATTTTGTGACAACCACAAGGTGGATAGAAGCATAAAACAATAGTGTTCAATTTTGAGAAAGTCAACAGAAATGTTAAAAATTAGCTAACTCTTCGGGGGGTTATGGAAAATTGGAGAGTGGAAATAATAGGTAGATGACATGTGATTAAATATTTAATTAAGCTAAATACATACACGCCTTTTAATTCTGAATATGTTCTGTAGAATCATATTCCACCAAAGTGAAGTAGAGAAACATTTTTAAACAACTCTCTCTTCTGATTATATTTAATTGCTGACTTTATCAGGCTATAACACATCATCCAACATTACTCTCAAATCAAGTCACGTTTCATATTGCTTTTCCACTTATCAGACCCAGTTTTGCAGACCGGATGACGCTCAGGGTACGAATTTCCCCTGCTTAGTCACCATATTGACTTATTAACATTTCACCTTCTTGATTAATTTAAATGGCTTTGGAGAGGTTTACCCTTTGGCACTCAGGGACCAACATAATTGCATCATAGGCCACTCCTGTCAATGCTGATGTTCAAGAAGACAGAAATGCGATGATGCTTTTCTGGACAAGGACAACTCTGAAAGAATGGCAGAACATCCTGGCTTAGGTTTTGAAGCTCAGTGCTTTTTAGTTAAAGGAAACTCCTGAGTGGAGATCTAGCACCTTGTCCCATCAAGTTTTACTCCAGAAGATATTCACACAAATGTACCAATACTCCTGTTTCCAGAAGAGTATTCAACATCACTGGAGGACTTCAAAATCACTAGAAAGTGGTTAAAGAGAAATGTATGAGTAGAAAAGGTATTTAAAAATGTTTCAAAATTAAGAAGTGCTTTAAACGTTTGCGTATACATATGTGAGCGCATTAACTCCAGATACAGAAAGTTGCCCCTATGGTCGTCGTGGTGTTTTCTTTCCTACTGGTATGCTTAATTAATCATGTTTATTTCTCCTACTAGACTGTGACTCTTCTAGGACAGGAACTGAGTCGTAAGCAAACTGTATTGCAAGTAGTGTACTTGCACAATGTAATTGGTACACGATTACTGATTGAATTGGATGGAATTGAATTAACTTAATACTGGCAAATGTCACTATCCAATCAGCAAGCACTGGAGGCTTGCACTAGGGAAACAGGCTGGCCCTGGGACTAGGTATTCTCTAAAAAGAAGGTTGGTTATATGATTTTGATTAAAGCTAATATTGGATTTTTCTAAGCATAGTAAGGAGTAGTTACCTGATTCTGCATTTCCCCTCAATCCCAAAGGAAACTGGGTACCTATTATGCAATCTTCAACATCCTAGTACCTTCCCTTTTCCATAGCATAAAATAAGCTATCCCTACAGAGATCATTTATGAGTGTACTTTGTTTTAAAAGCACATCTGTCTTGCTAATCAGTATTACAGGTGCTGTATTTTAGAGGGCCATTGACCTCTAAATAGTTCCAGAACACTTGACACTCAGCAACCATTTTCTTCATGCCATAGCATGTGGTGCACTAAAAGAAAAAAAACCATAATTGCAAGGTTACAGCATAATCAAACAGGAATGCTAACACAATCAAAATAACTAAATAAAGGCATTTAACGAAAGAATTAAGAATAAATCTTGCGAGGCAGATGAAGTGGTCCGTGTTGTGATTAAGAGGTGAGTTCAAAGCTGAACTCTGAATCATGAGAGAGGATTTAAATTAGGCTCTTTGTCTACTGATTTGGGGGGTGGGGGCTCACCCTGTGGCTGCTGCTCTGAGCAACAAGCAGAGAAATAGCTGGAGGGGAAGTGAGCAAATCAAGTACCACTGAGGGTGAGAACAAAGGGAAAGAAACTAGAAACAATGCAGAAATGCTTTCAGTGTAACTGGTAAAACCTCAAAAGACAGAGCCACTGGACCGATTTAATGGCATAAAGAAAGAGTTTCCTCTGATAACACATCACCCAAAAGTAAAGAATGCTGTGGAGTGGAACACAGTTCATCCATAAGCCCTCGGGATCAGAAGCATCAATAGTAATCCTTGGGGTACAGGAAAGTTATGTGATTCTTGTCATCATGTCTGCCCCTCTTCATTCCTCCAACACACACACACACACACACACACACACACACACACACACACACAGAGTTTATCTCAGGCCTGGTTTGATATTATGAATTACAATATATCAATGTTTGGATTTTAATCACCTTAGTTAGGATTATTCACCAATTTAATTAATATCTCTCAAAAATTCATCAAAATCCGAGTAATATGCAACCCCCTGGGCAGATGTCATACATTCAAATCCTGTAAATCCTTTACCCAATTCCTTGTGATAGAACAAACTTCTTCCTTTTTTTTTTTAAAGTCATTTACAGGAAATCAAGGTGTAAATCAGGATCACTTTCTTTTTCTTTTTCTTTTTTTAAGTGTTATCTTTTTATTTTTGAGGGAGAGAGAGAGAGAGAGAGAGAGAGAGAGAACGCGCGCGCGGGGGCAAGTTGGGGAGGGGCAGAGAGAGAGAGGGACAGAGGATCCAAAGCGGGCTCTGCACTGACAGCAGAAAGCCCAATTTGGGGCTCAAACTCATGAACAGTGAGATCATGACCTGAGCTGAAGTTGAATGCTTAACCAGCTGAGCCACCCAAGTGCCCTGTAGGATCATTTTCTTAAGCCCATGCAGCATATTTTGTCTCACAATCTTGAGTGGTATTGATAGCATAAAAAAAAAACTACATTCATATTAGTAGATTAAAACATTACAATACAACTGGTAGTAGTTTGTTTCTTTTTAAAATTATTTTTATTTTAAAGTAATGAATAAAATGATTTCAAGTCACATATTTTCTTTTTAAAAAATTTTAAAAATGTTTTTATTTATTTTTGAGAGAGAGAGAGACATAGCACAGTGGCAAAGGGGGAAAGAGGGGGAGACACTGAATCCGAAGCAGGCTCCAGGCTCTGAGCTGCCAGCACAGAGCCCAATGCAGGGCTCGAACCCATGAACCACGAGATCGTGAGCCGAAGTCAAAGGCTTAACTGGAGCCATCCAGGCACCCCTCACATCACATATTTTCTAAAAGTTTTTTAATATAAATTGCAGTCCCCTCCACTTTTTCTATGTCCCAACCTTGTCCCCAAAAGGTTTTAATTCTTCTGGCTGTTTCTTCTTCTATTTATCTCAATATTCTAAAATAATTGACTTGCATTACTAGTTCTTCAATCATCAATTTCAGATATTATCACTTTATTTTTGTTATGGCAATTAAGTCCACGCTGCCTCAGTCACACACATAAATAAGCATGTAGACACACACACACACACACACACACACACACACACTCTTCCCTTTCCCTCATTCTCCCAATGTAGTTTAACATTATGTTTTTAGGGGCGCCTGGGTGGCTCAGTTGGTTAAGCATCCGACTTCGGCTCAGGTCATGATCTAAATGGTTCGTGAGTTCAAGCCCTGCATGAGGCTTCATGCTGACAGTGGGAAGCCTGCTTGGGATTCTCTCTCTCCCTCTCTTTCTGCCCCTCTCCCACTCACTCTCTCTGTCTCTCTCTTTTAAAAAAAAAATAGGGGCGCCTGGGTGGCACAGTCGGTTGAGCGTCTGACTTCAGCCAGGTCACGATCTCGCGGTCCGTGAGTTCGAGCCCCGCGTCGGGCTCTGGGCTGATGGCTCAGAGCCTGGAGCCTGTTTCCGATTCTGTGTCTCCCTCTCTCTCTGCCCCTCGCCCATTCATGCTCTGTCTCTCTCTGTCCCAAAAATAAATAAACGTTGAAAAAAAAAATAAACATTACTTTTTAAACAGGAAGTCAGGGTTTACATTACTTAGTAGGCCTTGATAGTATATACATGATAGCATTTTTTTTCTCTTACATTTTGCCTGTGGAATTAATTAATCATTGCCTTTCCTCCCCCTATTTTCCCAGTTTCATTTGGAACATTACTACGTTTTCCAAATATTCCAATGATCTTTCAAATACCTATTGGTAAATTTTTCAGTTGACTGAACATAATTCCTTTTTTTATTTGGCCTTGATTGTTTTCTGGAAGACCTTCACTCTGCAGGTGTCTGTCCCCTGCTCTGGCTTCCTTGGGTCTCCTGTGCTGTTCAAATTCTCCCTTAACTAGATTTCATGTCCTTCTCATTTTTCATTTTCTCTCGTGTTTTTCTGATACACATCCCACAGTAGCTTACTAAAAGGAGGATCTAAAGAAATTTTAAGAACTTGTATACCTGAAAATTAATTTATTTTCACTTCCCATTCTATTGATAATTTCCCTGAGCATAAAATTCTGGATTGAAAATACTTTCCTTCAGAGGTTAAAGGCATTACTTCCCTATTTTATAACATCCCACATTTTTATTAAGAAATCTGATGGCAGGTGAATTCTATTTTGTTATGTTTGATAATAATTGTTTTCCTCACACCAAAAGCTTCTAGGACTTCCTCTTTTTCTTTACTGTTTTTAGATTTTCTGATAGGTTTAAGTATTTTTTAGTTTTATTTTATTCATTTGCTTGATACCCCGTGAGCTTTTCTAATATGATGATGTGTACCTTTTGGTTCTGGAAATTTTCTTGTCGAATTTATTTGGAATTATTTTCCCTTTTATATATTCTGTTGGCCTTTCTCTAAGCATTCATGGTGAAACTCCCGGGATCATCCTTTTTCTTTTCTCATGTATTCTATTCTTTTCATGTCTTTTTTTCAATTTTCTGGGCAATTCCTCTGGCTTTATTTTTTAAGAAATTAATATACATACATTAGTTTGTCTGTCTTGTGTCTATTTATTGTAAGCCCTTTTACTGGTGTTTGTTTGTTTCCCTCATTGATATTGCTTCTTCTCTCAGAGGACCTGCACCATGGCACATTTATATTTAGATATAAATATACATTTGTTACTCTTCTCACCTTTGTGTTTGAATGACATCAATGTCAGAGCTGATAGAAGGAGGGAAAAATAAAACACAAATGTGAAGTGCTAAAAAAGAGCAAGTTAGAGCAGTGTACATGTTGCTGAGTTATGAGTGTTCAAACTTCCCTCTTTTATGTAGTTATCACTTGTGCACATTCATAAAAATGGATTTTACTGACAGTTTAAAAGTCAAAACATAGGAACTCATACATAATTCAAACTACATAGGAGTTTGTTATAGAATTCAGTTGCTGAAATAAGAAAAATAAAAAGAACTTAGCTGTCCCACTAATTCTATGACTAAATCATACTAAAACAAATCAAAACAAAAACATCTCCCAATGGCGGGGAAGCCTATTTTCCACGATTTTCTTGGGGACTTGAAAACATTTACACCCTTGCCATTTCATTCCAATTCTGAGTCTTTCCCCCCCCCCCCCCTCAGAATACTAACCAACAAGCAGACACAGAACACTAAAACAAGAAGGATGAGGTATGATAAGGGAACATCAACCTTAGACTGGAAATCGAAGTGATGGCCATGTCTTTCTACATGTGTTGGTTTCAAGGTTCATAGCAAAGGGTTGCCCCTGAGGTAAAGCCCAGCCATTGACTCCACCTGGTACTCAAGGAGCCACCTAGCCATAAATGCAGAGACTCCAAATGCCACACATTTATTTACTGCAGAGTGAGACCCGTGTTGCAAACCCTGTTTGAAGTCAGCCAAACCCTGTTGTGAAATTGCCCCGGCACCAGACGCACAGATCCGAAAACTCTGCCATTTCTGATGGCCGCCGCAGGGACTCCACTCGGAGTGAGGTCTCACACATACTCCTGGTGAAGAGCAGTGAAGGAAGTGGGTTCAGTAATCACTTTTCCAAAGACAGAGGTAGTATTTTAAACTACTCTAAAGTGCATAACCAGATTGAAATTGAGGGGAGGCAAAACAAAACAAACCAATACAAAAAAAAACCCATTACTCTAATAACTCAGAACCAACTAGGCCACTTCCATTGTTCCCTTCTCATTTTGGGATGAATATTCTGTCTCTCATCTCTTGTTCTATTATTTTATACCCCCATCTTTTCTTGTCTCCTTTTTTACACTTTTTTTAATTTAAGCTTTTCCTCCTCTTGTTTTTTCTTTATGTCTCTCCATCTGCTCCACCTCTCTCTCCTTGATTGATTTCCTTTGTGTTTCATTCCATAGCTGCCATAACATTGATATAAGGGTCCAATATAAGGATCCTGTATCACTCTTTCCCATCTTGTTTGCTCCTGTCACTAAGGTAACAAAAGAGCTGTGAAAACAAAACACAGCATGATCTGAACCTCATAGTGTTTTCTTTTCTGACCTTGCAGAGCAACCTGTTGGAATGTGAAAGCGGTATGTATTCTGGAGTCCCTCACTTGGTGAGGAGAAATCTGGAAGATGAAAAAGGTGGGGCTTTCTTGCAGGTTTCTTGTGCAGAGGCACTCTGATTCCAGCTCCTGCTGGAATAAGAATAAGACATATGGCAGTCCATGGAGGTTTTCCCGGAAAAGACCTATGGTCACATTATAGCACCCCTGGAAGCTGCGGTAGTGCCATCAGGTGGTGGCAGTTTGTGTGCCGGGATATAGGTGTGTCTACATGTGCATTCATGTGCCTGTAACTCTCAGTGCTTGTGTGTATGTGTGTGTGTTTGCATGTGTGTGCACATGCCAGTGTATGTGAGTTTTGTATGCAGTTTCCCTAGATGTATATATAATGACCTAAACCTTGCAATTAATGGTGTCGACTATCTCAATAAAAAATCCCATCACCATTACATCATGAGTGTTTATGCAGGTAAAAGTGCATCAAACAGTACAATTGAAATGTGTTCATTCTATACCCAACAAATATCCATGTACCAGGAAAATAAATCTCACATAACACAATATCTGTCACAGAGTCAGAGACAATAGGACCTCATCTCCTGGTAGGTCTCATGGCATGATTGGTCACAATATGTCACTCTTGCCATTTTCCTCACACAAAACACTCTTCATCTGAGGCTCTACAATGAGTCCTCCCAAGTCACTCAAGTCACATTGTGTACATTAAGGTGGAGACAGAGAATCTCACCAGTGTGATGGGAGAATTCCCACTCACATTCGTGTCCATCTGCCAGTGGAAAGAGGGGCTTCATGTAGTCTGAAGAACGCTTTTGCAAGTAAACAATTTAAGTTAGTTATCGTAAGACAGTATAAATATAAACAGTGCCAAATTATGATTTGAGTTTCCTTTAGAGGCTAAATCTTGTGAATTGTGAAGTACCCAACCGTTACTTTTCTCAAGGTTCCACTTGCAGTACATCACATTAGCCCCATCACAGAACACAAATGAGCAAGCATGGTCACAGGTTCACATCAGGAAACTGAGGAATGGAGCCCTCTCTGAACTCTCTTAGGTTTGTGTAGATTCTTATTGTGATGTCAACCCTGGCCATCACGTGTGGTGACTCTGCTTTATGGCATTTCTATTAGTGTCCCTGCTAAATAACAGGATTGGCCCACCAAACCTGGCTGTGGACCCCTTTCAATGCAAACCAAAGCTCAACATCTTCCTAAGTCCATTTTGAATGCATGAGATTTGTTGGGCAGCTAGTGAGTAGGGAGAGTAGGAGGTTGAATATGGGTAAAGTATGATGAATTGTTCTATGGTCTTCTCCTAGCAAGATGCCAATCTTACTCTCTAATTCTCTGCATTTCCCAGGAAATCGCTATAGCAATGAAGCACAAGATGTGCCACCCAGGACAACCATATCCATAAAGAAAGGAGACCTCTTCTGGTTGCACATCAGGGTGCAACCTCTTCCTGTACCAGGGGAAGGTACCATGGAAATTTACTCACTAAGGTGATTAAGAATAATTTTTTTCCATTCATTGTCCTGTACTACCAGAACAGTATAAAATGTCGAGGCAGGTGTTTCAATGATTTCAAGGCTACAAATTTAAATTCCTTAAGTCAATCACAGTACAATAACTACAGAAATTAAGAAGCATTTCTATATCAACACAGGATCCATGTAAAATAGTACACAAGTGTCTAGTACAGCGTTAGCTACCTTTTGAACAGAGCTCAATATTGATCTCCCCGTGAAACAGTGTTTCCAGATTTTTTGACAATAGTAGACATGATTGACAAAGATTCGCTTAACATAAGGTTAAGGGAAATGTTGAGGTTGTTTTCGGCTAATGTGTGTCCCTAGGAAAGTCATCTCAGTGACAGAATTGACACTGGATATGTGGATACTGTCAGTACTCTCTCCCTCTAGGTACCCAGCAGCCCAGATGCATGACAGGTGCTCCCCAAACAGGAGAGATCAGGGATTGATTGAGTGGTGCCAGGAAATCAACTATCTTTCCTCATATTTGAGAACAGTATAATTGTGGAGGTTGTCAGAAGAATGGAAATGGAGTATATCTGGGGAGGGAGGAGGAAGAGGAACACGCAGTGTGAGTTGCAAAGAGGGACCTAGGCAACGTCCTGCACAGTCATGGGGACAGTGACCACCTGGAGGATGGGCAGGATGACACAGGCTTCATTCCTGGTCATGGAGAAAACCTGAGATTGTACAATTGAGTGTTAGATAGGAGACCCACTGCTCCCCTGAAATTTCAAGGGCTTGAGGTCCGGAGGACTCAGAACTAAAGACCCATCACCCTTTGGCCAGGATCCATCATTCCAAGAGCAGAGGGCCACAGGTTCTCACCTTCACTAACTCTTCCCTGCCCTTTTCAACAGCCACCCAAACATTGTTGACACCCTGTCCAAAGGAAGGCAACTCCAAGGATGGCAAGGATTCAGAAGAAAGGAGCAACGTGGTGCCTATAATTCATCTCCTCCTCCGTGTTTTGCACAAACTCTCTTCTGCCATCTATAAGCAACTCTTTGGAGCCCTCCCCATTGAATCCTTTTATAATTCCCATGCTAATATACCTGGTCTCATACAGGCACTGATGCCTTGCATATGCAGTTTGTATGCAACCTTTCTGCAGAACCCTTCAATCTCTTTCTTAATGTTCCTCTGGACACTTAGTGTCACCATGGTGCTGCAGCATGAAGTCTGGAGAAAATGTACCAAATGGCCCAGGAGGGAGGGGTCAGGGAGTCAGCAGGGCTGAGCCCAAGTTGTTGGCCCTGCCTCAGGAAGTAGGGATCTACCTGGGTGCCATCACTGTGTGTTTCCTGCCTGAATGGATCTTTTCATGCTGAATTCAGCTCTTCCCTCCATATCTCAAGAAGCACCCCTTTGCTCAACTTATGACTAAAAGCAGGGGAAGCAGGTTTGCAGTCACCATAGGAGCAAATGCAAATGTGGTGAGTTGGTCATGAAAAGGGTTAGGAAACCTGGGCACACATTCTCCATCTCTGCATAGCTTGCATGGTAATTCAGGAAAACCAGCCAAAACCTGGGATGCTGCCAGGGCTTATGACCACAAAGAGGAGACAAGATTAATGCCATAATCCCTGTAGGCACTGAAGGATATCCTGAGCACATTCCCCGAGGAACCTCAATCCAATCTATACAAGGCTGTGAAGTCCTGAGCTATCATTCCACCAGCAGCAGCTGAACTTCAAAAGAGTTCTGTGGCTTCCAGTAAGGGACCCTGGGGGGCAAGAATCCAGGAGACATTTGCACTGTGTTCTATGAGAAGAGAGCCCCAGGAGTTGTTCATCGTCTAACTCTGCAGGACCCAGCCCTGTCCTTCCAACCTGCTCAAGTGATCCAAGAGCTTCCTCTGGACATCACTAGTGGGGATGAGGCATTGGGCATTTTTTGCTCACCCCCTTCAAACATCCAGGAGTTGAGGCAACATGACAGAGTCCCTGAGGCTCATGTGAGCAGGACAGCTCAACTTGCCTAGCTGTGCATCGCTGGGAGCACTTAGTAGACGCAATCTCAATGGGGAGGGGGCTTGTAGGATCCCTACCTGATTGGGAGATTCCAATGTCCTCAGGTCCTCTGAACCTCCAGTAACGCTGTGGGAGATACAGGGTTACCTCAGGGTACCACTTCCAAATATGAGTTTCAGGATCTGTAGATGCTGCCTCATCTGTAGGCAAGTCGATCAGGGAAGTCCACACTGTCTGTTTCCCATACACTCATATCAGAGTGTGTAAAGTCACGTCCATGTGAGGTGAGAGAGGAGCAAATATCACCACTGTGTGTCCCACAACACTCACATGTGCCAGGGTCCTTGACAGAGCAAGGCATGTTGACAACTCTCAAAGAGAGTATGAATAGGACAGCAAAGCAGCAGAGGGACTCAGCAATCAAAAACTTAGGACAATCAGGGAAGGGGCCCGAAGACCCTAGGATGTAGCCTTCATTCAGCCCTGGGACAAACATGGAAGGGTCTCTCCCTTCATTCCAGCCATGGGTTCTTCAGGGAAACTTCCACCCCTTTATCTCAAAAGGCTTGTTCCAAAATAAACCCTAGACCCTTTGTCAAATCTTCCCGAAATAGCATGCCACACCAGCTCATACAGCTCAACCTGATGTTTCCTGCAGCTGCAAAAGAAAATAGCTGGACCATTTCCACGATGCTCCAGATGCCTCAGAAGATGTCAGAAAAAGTGAACCAGGAGTGCTCTTGGTCCCCAGCAACAGCTTTGGTGGTGGCCCAGAAGAAGAACCAGATGAAGACAATACCTAAAAGAAATTGGAAAAGAAACAATTCTGGAGGAACTCCTCTCCTGCACCTGACACTTCTGGACCATACAAACAAAAGATGTTTGGGGTTGCAATGAGCAGAGAAGACTGTGATTTCAGGGGACAAGTGGACCCAGAAAGATGGCCACCACACCCTGGTTGGGTTTCCAGGCACCGCTGATGACTGACACTATGAAGAGGAAGCAGCACTCCAGACCATCAATAGAGCACTGTGGGGTGAGTGTGTGCCCATCTTGAAGTGTGGGGCTGAGCAGCTTTCCAGGGTTTGTTTCCCCCTGCCTGCTGCAGGGCTGCTCCTGCTCCTGCTCCAGCCCTGAGAGGGAATGCACACAGGAGAGATGCAGGAAACTCCAAGTCTGCCAGGGTCAATGGCCACCCTGGAATCTGCTTCAGGGGCAGGCTGCCTATATCCTTTGTCTCAAAGGAAGCCAGACTCAACTGGACCCCTCTCCTCCCTGATATATCTGCCTCCAGACATCTCTTCACACTCACTGTCCTCAGCCCCTTACACCCAGAAGGCCCCTGCTGACTTCCACATACAAAGCTAAGCCAGCAAGTCTTGGGCAGCACCACACAGGTAACTTTTGTTGATTCATCACCTATTACTTCTCCCTTGGGCACAGGCACCAGCACCCAGCCAGGATTTGCTGCCACCCAGCTAGATTTCCCTGTGGCACAGCCCCTAGATCGCTCCTTTTGCCTCCATGCAGAAGACTGTGACCAGTGCTGGGCTGAATGTTGCCAGCAGCACCACAAAACAGGCCCACTTCAGGCTGGGGGTTTCTGAAACACCAATAGGTTTAGGGAGGACAGGCTGCCCCACATCTGAACTCTAACTGTGGAGCACTCATCACCAGAACATTACCACGTGTAGCCCCAAGTATCACACTGCAATTTGGGACCTGAACATTTAGGAACCCCTGGCCAGAGACTCCAGAGACTCCAACACTTCTACTCTGAATGATGAGTTTATGAAGGCTCAGTGTGCACAAGCTGCAAAGGACAAGTCTCCAGGGGCACAGAGTGTGGGGCCTGCACACTTCCATGATTTACCTCCAGTAGCCCCTCCACATTCTCAAGGTGAAAGTCAAAGAAAAGTCCTTCAAACTTTGGACCAGAGAGAAGAGAAGCAACCATTGTGAAACACACCCAGAGCCCTCTGTTCTCTTTCAGGAAGCCTTCACTCAAACAAACTGTCTTAGGAGAGTTACCACCTTGGGTGTGACAGGAGCATAAGTGGCCTGGGGAAAGGGAATGCCCAGATCTAGTCACACCAGGTTCTATGCCAAGGAAGGGACTCAACTCCAGCTCGCTCTTGAATTCTTTCACCCCATGGGAGGGACAGTTCTGAGAAGCACTGTCACTGTCAAATCCCAAGGACACAGGCTTACTGAAAGACTGAGATCTCATCATAGAACAATATGCTCCCTCCCCTATACATTTCTGCTGCATGAATAGGGCTCCTGTATTAAAATGGGATTTTGATCAAAGAACTCCAATTCTCAGATCTTACTGAAGATGTATCAAAGGAAACCCAAAGCACACAGGGGAGACAAAATAAATAACAGCAAAACACTTTCCAATAAACAAAGGACCCCAAAGGAAATGATAGCTTGGATACCTATCCTAGCAGCGAACTGGGAACATAGTTAAACTCCTAGAATATAAAAAACTCAATTAGAGACCAAGTTATTTGAGTTGGTTTTGCTCAACACCTTATGTTCAGCTTTTAATAAAAAAAATACAATGCTTATTAAAAGTCAAAGGCAACAGTATGAAGAGACAGAGCAAGCATCATAATCAGATTCAGATTATGACAGAGAGTAGGGAGTTATTAGGCTATGGATTTAAAATATAATTAAAACCTTAAGGGCTGCAGTGGAAAAGGTATAATTAGCCATGTGAGCAGAGAGATGGAAATTCTCTTGAATGTAAAGGAAATGGTGGGAATAAACAATATATTAGAAACAAAGAATACTTTAGATGAGCTCATGGATAGCTGAGGACAGGAATGAAGGAAGAATCTGTGAGTTGAAGCCATGCCACTGGAATCTTTACAAACTAAAGAAGAAAATAATGACAGAAGAAAATGTAAAGGAACATCCAGGAACTAAAGGACATTGTAAAAATTGTAACATCAGTATAAATAAAACAGGAAAGGAAAGGTGGGAGGAAGTGAGGAATGTGGAAGGAAGGAAGGAAGGAAGGAAGGAAGGGGCACAAGATACATTTCAAGCAATTAGTGCTGACAACTTCAACATGTAAGAAACCACAGATCCAGGAATGTCAGAGCAAGAGAAATACCAAGTGATCAATATCTTTGCAAAGAATTTTCAAAGAGCAGTAAATCAAGACAAAAAGAAAAAAAAAGCTTGAATGGAGCCAGAGGAGAAAAGTCCTATCTGTAGATGAACCAGTATGAGTTATTCTGCATTTATCTTCAACAACCATGCAAGCAGGAAGAGAGTGGGATTAAAGTGTGGAAAGAAAAAATGAATTAGATGAATTCTGAATCAAATACATTTCTCCTTCAATACTGCTGGAGACATAAAGTCTTTCTAATATAAATAGAAACTGGAATTTCCAACATTAAATGTTCCTTACAAGATATCTTAAAGAGGGTATTCAGAGGAAAGAATAATATATATGTCCGCAACTTGACTCTACACAAAGAAAGGGTTTTAGAGAAAGAAGAAATGAAGGTAAAATTGTCCTCAGGGTCTTATTTTTCTTCTTTTAAAGTGATCTAAAAGATTCATTTCTTAATATAATAATTGTAAAAATAACTTTGATGATGATAGTTCATAAATAATGAAAATATATAATAAAAGTATATAACAAGTGATGGGATAGAGGAATTGAAAGAATTCTCTTTTAAAAGTACTTCTTGCCCTAACCATGAAGAAATAATGTTGTTGGATGAAGAAGGAGGGAGAGAAGGAGGAAGAATAGGAGAAGAAAAAGAAGCAGCAGCAGCAAGAGAAATTTCAAAAGTTTTCCTCTAAATGGAAATGAAAATATACAACTTTGGGAAGTGCGTTGAATGAAGTGAAAGCAGTTTTTAAGAAGAAATTCATTACACTGAAGGCATGTATTAGAAAAAAGACTAATCTGCAACAATAATCTTAGAAAAAGAAGAACAACATAAACCCAAAGCAAACAGAAGAAATAAGTAACAATTGCTGTAGAAGTACAATGAAGTTGAAAATGCTATGTCTTAGAAATGAAATTAGAGCAAACAAAAATCAGTAATAAATAAAAATTTGGTCAGGGAAATGACATATTCCCTGATGCAATTTGTTGGATCTATACCAAAGCTGAACAAACTCGAATCTTTCCCCCTTTCCCATGTGACCTTTAGTTTCTACAACCACATTGCAGGCACAGGTATGTGATAATGCTTAAATAACTTCGAGTAGGACTCCAATATATATACATTAGATGTCACTAAAAGGTAAAACTTTAGTGATTCATAGGGCACCCCACACTCTATAGAAAACTTTGCAGTTCATAGAGCTAATAAGAAACATTGTTAGCATATATTGCAGCTCATGTATAAGAAGATAAGGAACTCCATTTAAAAATGGACAAATGAGGGGCGCCTGGGTGGCGCAGTCGGTTAAGCGTCCGACTTCAGCCAGGTCACGATCTCGCGGTCCGTGAGTTCGAGCCCCATGTCGGGCTCTGGGCTGATGGCTCAGAGCCTGGAGCCTGTTTCCGGTTCTGTGTCTCCCTCTCTCTCTGCCCCTCCCTCGTTCATGCTCTGTCTCTCTCTGTCCCAAAAATAAATAAACGTTGAAAAAAAAATTTTTTAAAAATGGACAAATGAGTGTCAAGATTATTCTCCACAGAAGATATTCAGATGACCATGAAGCACATGAAAACGTGTCCAACAACCCTCATCATCAATAACCCAGAAACCAAAATCACCATATATCTTTTCATAGCCACAGTATAGCTACAACCAAAAAGACAGATGGTGACTGTCCATGAAACGATGGAGAAATTGAAAGCCTCTCACATGGCTGGCTGAAATGGAAAATGGTAGTCACACTGCAAAACAATCTTGCAGGTATTCAAATAGCGACATAGGGACTTAACTTTGGACCCAGAAATTGCATTTCTCTAAACAAATGAAAGATATATCCACACAAAAACTTGTATATGAATGTTCACAACAGCATTATTCACAATAACCCCAAAGTGCTAACAGCAGCAAATGTTCATCAACTGAGGCATGAATAAACTGTCCTGTATCTACACAATGAAATATTACTCAGCAATCAAAGAAGAAATGAAGTGCTGACCTATGTTACAACACAGGCAGACCTTTTCAAAGGTTCAGAATTTTATAAAATATTTTTAATAACAGTCTTTGTGAAAATATAGAGTCTCTCAAACTTTTAGAATCAACTTTATCTTATACAGTGCATATTTTTCATTGTAGACTACCAGCAGATTACTCATGCAATGCAGAAACACATGACTTGTTGGTTTTCATGTCAGAATTTTTTTCTTGCCTGTACCAGGATTTGGAGTTCTATGACGAAAAGATTGTATATTTTACACTGTCATCTGCATAAACAGTCCGATTTCTGAAGTACTGGAAGGTACCATGAAACAGTCATTAATCAACGTAAATTTGATAAATGAGTGAATAACATGATTTAGGTGCTCCTACTCCCACATGGCA
Organism: Prionailurus viverrinus; assembly: GCF_022837055.1. Lineage (NCBI taxonomy): Eukaryota > Metazoa > Chordata > Mammalia > Carnivora > Felidae > Prionailurus > Prionailurus viverrinus. The sequence continues at coordinate 89,041,478 of NC_062561.1, read as the reverse complement.
CGTTCATGCCATTGATTCCTCAGTCCTATTTTCCCTTGAAGATCAGAAAGATGTTGTAGACTTTATCCCTCTTTCTCCCAGGTGTATATGTGTGTATATAACCCAAAATGTTACAGGCAACATTCTGTGCTTTACAAACGCCTTGAATACCATGTCTCCACCCATTCGACTTAAACAGACCTTGGGGATGTAATAAATGTTTTGACCAACAAGGAAAAAGTAATTAATCTGAAAATAGGCCAGAACTCTTAAGAATTCCTACCTCTTCCCTACATTAGCATTCTCGCAGATGTAACTTACAAAACAAATTCTCTCTATGTTGATCATTGTCCTAGCACTTTCTTTTTTAAGACCCTTCATATACAGCAAAGAGTAGATGTCTGCAGAGTCCAATTCCAAATGGATCTCTGAGTGGAAGTGCTTTGTCTTTGCAGGAATGACCATATGTACCCATTGCTGTTCTAAGATGGAACTGGAAATTGGACCCTTTCCAGTTCTGCAACTGTCTTTCACTTTCTCAGTCCTCAAGATATCTATCTTGGTGGGATGGGGTAGGATTTGCTAACACAGTCCAATATAGGGAATGAACCACTGCTTGAGTCACAGAAATGTTAGTAATTTCCCGCCCAGGTACCCAAAATTCTCCAGGACCAGCACAATTATTGAAGATGACATTAACTTATAACTCTCTTTGAAGTTATGGTGAAAATACTAAATGAAAATTTCACAATCATAGAATTAATGAAACACTGGAGTTTCATCACAGAGCATGTGTTCATTTTCATTCATGGTACCATTCATTCTTTTCATGTATTGAGGTATCCAAACACTAATATCATAGTTAACACACATCATATGGTGTTTTACATTTTCAGTTAACATTCAAAGTTATCTCCTAATGGGGTGCCTGGGTGGCTAGGTTGGTTAAGTGGCTGACTTCAGCACAGCTTGTGAGTTTGTGCCCCACATCAGGCTCTGTGTTGACAGCTCAGGGCCTGGATGGAGCCTGCTTCAGATTCTGTGTCTCCCTCTCTCTCTGACCCTCTCCCTGGTCATACTCTGTCTCTTAGAAATATATAAATGTTAAAATGTTTTCTGAAAAGATGACAATCTATAGACTTCTGACTTTTATCATCCCTATTGAAAGGTCATATCTATTGTACCTTTGAAGATTATTGGTCTTTGGTTTATAGTTGTATTTAAAAATTTCTCTGCCTTAGGTCTCAGTACTCCAAGGATAGATATGAATAGGGAGCCTAAAGTACAGAAGAGCCATCTTTGGGAATCATTAGCATAAAGGGGGAAAGTAGGAGTTATGAGGGGTGAATGTTAGGGACAGCATGAAAAGGAGTAAAGAAAAGGGAAGCAAGGAGATGGAAAGGAAAGAGAATTATATTTAGAAGGCAATAAATAAAAGATGGAACCCATAATTGACAAAATGATCAGAGAAGGAGGAAGAGGTTAAGGGCATCTACTATTGAGATGCAAGGGAAGAGAGTCACAAAGAAGTAAGGGGTCAACAGTTTCAAGCAAGATAGGGTTCAGTTACATGTCTATAGAATGCATTCTTTACACGTGGAAAAACAGAAATCACTGGCAAAATTAGCTGCTGTTAAATTTAATGTATCAGTTTCCTTTGCTTTTGTAACAAATTACCACAGACTTAGTGGCTTAAAACAATGCCAATTTGTTATCTTACAATTTTAGAGGTAAGAAGCTCTAATTTCAGGGGTACCTGGAAGTCTCAGATGGTTAAGCATCCGGCTTTGGCTCAGGTCATGATCTCACGGCTCCTGGGTTCAAGCCTTGCACTGGGATTTGTGCTGACAGTTCAGAGCCCGGAGCCTGCATCGGGTTCTCTGTCTCCCTCTCTCTCTGCCCCTCCCCCTCATATTTTCTCTCCTCTCTCTCTCTCTCTCTCTCTCTCTCTCTCTGTCTCTCCTTCCGTCCCTCCCTCCCTCTCAGAAATAAACAAACAAACAAAAAAAATTAGGGGAGCCTGGGTGACTCAGTAGTTTAAGCTTCCATGTTCGGCTCAGGTCATGATCTCATAGTTCCTGAGTTCCACCCCCACATTGGGCTCTATGTGGACAGCTCAGAGCCAGGAGCCTGCTTCAGATTCTGTGTCTCCCTCTCTCTCTGCCTCTCTCCTGCTCACACTCTGTCTCTCTCTCTCAAAAATAAACATTAAAAAAATGTTAAAAAAATTTTTAAGTTCTAATTTCAAAGTGTGGTCAGTGTGACATTCCTTCTGGTGGCTCTGGGGAGAATCTCTTCCCTTATATTTTCCAGTTTCTAGAGGTCATCTGCATTCTTTGGCTTGTGGCTTCTTCCTCCATCTTCAAGGCCAGGAGCATGGCATCTTCAAATCTGTGTCTCTCTAACCTCTCTGCTTCCATCACCATGTCTCACCTGACTCTAACCTTTCAGACTTCCTCTTAAGGACCTCTGTGATTATGTTGGGCCCACTTAAATAATCCAGCATAATCTTTTCATCTCAAAATCCTTAAGTACATATGCAAAGTCACTTTTGCCATGTAAGGTAACATATTCACAGGTTCTAGGAAGTAGGGCATGAAAATCTTTGAAGGATCCTTATTCTGTCTACCATAATCACATCACACAACCTGTTATCTGTGTCTCAATTTCCTTATTTATAAAACAGGTAAAATTATACCGATCACACTTGGCTACTGAAATAATTCATTTCAGTTAAATGGAACCCTGATTCATGGTAGACAGACATTAATAAACAGTGGTGAAAAGTGAATTTTAATTTGTCACTGGTTGGAGAAGGTTGAAGGAGGCAGAGTATGAATTAGGAAGCATGTCAAGGTAAATCTCCTGGCAGAGGAAGTGGTGAGTATGTTCAGGACAGGGTTCCCCAGCAGCTGAGGAAAAGGGGAAATTCCTGTTTTTGCCTGTTTTGAAAGATGAGCCATATATTCCCTAGCAATATTTCAAATGTCTTTCAGCAAACTGTGTTCCAAGAAAGAAAATTAACAAAACATAAACAAAACAAAACAACACACACGCACACACACATGCACATGCACAAAAATACACACACACATGAAACAAATCTTAAGGGGAAAAAATTTAAAAAATGAGAGAGAAATAAACTCATGTATAATCACCAGGGAATTTGCAGTCCCCTGATCCCCAGAGGCCATGCCTTCTAATATGAACCTAAGAATTGCTGGGCAAAAGTGAGTAAAAATAAGGAAGGCAATATTCTCTTTCTCTACATGATTTTGGTTTCCATTTCAAGTGTCAATTTCACTTGAGCAGCTCTAATCTTCTGTTACAGAACACCTGAATTGGTTGAAATAAGTATTAGTGGAAGAAAGGGGGCTATGGGCTGGGAGTGAAGACACATGGACTCTGGTTCCACTGAATTAGTGAATAATTTTAAGCAAGGTTTTTCTTCTTTCTGGGCCTCAGTTTTTCTCATGTATACATCAAGAACTAGACTGAGCTAACAATGCCATAAATTCTTTCATTAGTGGATCTTGATTTTTTGCTCTTATCCTCTCCATCCCTCAGAGATCTCCCTTTCATGACTTTGATATTAATTCCTTACTAATAGCTCCCAAATCAATCTATCTTCTCATTAGCAATCAGATTACAGTTTCAACTATCCACTAGTCATTTCTACTTGGTCATTTTGCCACACGTCACTCAAAATGACAAAACTTTCATTATACCCATCTTAAAATTTTAATTCTAGTATAGTTAACATACAGTGTTATATTAGTTTCAGGTGTACAATATAGTGATTCAACAATTCTATCTATACATTACTCAGTGCTTATCATGATAAGTGTACCCTTTGATTTTTTGAATTGTTTAATTTTGAGGGAGGGGAAGAGAGAGAGAAGGAGACACAGAATATGAAGCAGGCCTCGAACCCACAAGCCATGAGATCCTGACCTGAGCCAAAGTCAGACTGAGCCACAAAGGTGCCCCTTGATGAGACTGGCACCCCTTGATAAGCATTCACTTAATCCCCTTCATATATTTCATCCATCCCCCCACCCACCTTCCTCTGATAACCATTAGTTTATTATGTACAGTTAAAAGTCTGCTTTTTGGTTCATGACTTTATATCTAGGCTTTCTATCCGCTCCATTGATCTTTGTATCTATTTTTGTGCCAGTACCACAACTATTTTGATTACTATAGCTTTGTACTACTATACCTTAATATTGGAGACTGTGGCACCTCCAGTTTTCCTTTTTCAAGACTGCTTTGGCTATTCAGAGTCTTATCTAGCTCCATACAAATTTTGGATTGTTGGTTCTAGTTCTGTGAATAATGCTAGGGGTCTTTTCATAGAGGTTGTATTAAATCTACAAATTGCCTTGGGTAGTATAGACATTTTAACAATATTTGTTCTTCTAATCCATGAGCAGGAAATATCTTTCCATTAGCGTCATCTACAAATTCTTTCATCAGTGTTCTATACTTTTCAGAGCATAGGTCTTTCCATCTTTTGTTTATTCCTAAGGATTTTATTATTTTTAGTGCAACTGTAAAAAGCATTCTTTCTTAATTTCTCTTTCTGCTACTTCATTATTAGTGAATAGAAATGCAACAGATTTCTGTACATTGATGTTTTATCCTGTGAACTTAACTAAATCTATTGGTCAGTTCTCATGTTTTTGTTTGTTTGTTTTTTTGTTTGTTTGTTTTCTTTCTTCCCCCCCCCCCCCAGTCATTAGGGTTTTCTATATATAGTATCATGTCATCTGCAAACAATGCAAGTTTTACTTCCTCCTTACCAATCTGGATGATTTTTATTTCTTTCTCTTGTCTGACTGCTGAGTGTGGGACTTCCAGCACTATGTTGAATAAAAATGGTGAGAGTAGATATCCTTGTCTTGTTCCTGACCTTGAGAGGAAAGCTCTCCATTTCCCCCCACTGAGTATGATGTTAGCTGAGTTTTTCATATAAGGCCTTATTACATTATGTTCCCTTTAAACCTACTTCGTTGAGGGTTTTTATCATAAATGAATGTTGTACTTTGTGAAATGCTTTTTCTACATCTATTGAAACGATCATATGATTTTTATCCTTTCTCCTACTGATGTGATGTATCACATTGACTGATTCACGAATAATGACCCACCCTTGCATCCCAGAAATAAAGGCCACTTGATCGTGGTGAATGAGTTTTTAGTGTATTGTTGGATTCAATTTGCTAATCTTTTTTCTGGATTTTTGCATCTATGTTCATAGGAGATATTGGCCTCTAGTTATCTTTTTTTGTACTGTCTTTTTCTGGTTTTGGTATCAGACTAATGCTGACCTCATAGAAGGAATTTGGAAGATTTCCCTCCTCTTCTATTTCTCGGAATAGTTTGAGAAGAATAGGTATTAAGTCATCTTTGAATGTTTAGCAAAATCGCCGGTGAAGGCTACTGGTCCTGGACTTTTGTTTGTTGGGAGTTTTTTGATTAATGATTCCATTTTATAGCTGGTAATCGGTCTGTTCAAATTTTCTATTTCTTCCTGATTCAGTTTGGGGAGGATATACATTTCTAGGATTTTCTCCATTTTCTAGGTTGCCCAACTTGTTGGCATATAGTTTTTCAGAATATTCTCTTATAATCTGTATTTCTGTGGTGTCAGTTATTTCTCTTTCATTTCCTGTTTTGTTTATTTTTTTAATATAATGTTTTATTTATCTTTGAGAGAGAGAGAGAGAGACAGTGCAAGCGGGGGAGGGGCCGAGAGAGAGGGAGACACAGAATCTGAAGCAGGCTCCGGGTTCTGAGCTGTCCACACAGAGGCCGATGCAGGGCTCGAACTCGCGAAGTGAGGGATCACCACCTGTGATCTGGCACTTACCCAACTGAGACACCCAGGCATCCCTCCTGTTTTGTTTATTGAGTCCTCATTTTTCAGGGATGGGGATAAGTCCAGCTAAAGGCTTATCAATTTTGTTCTTTCCCAAGAAGCAGTTTCTGGTTTCATTGATGTTCTACTATTTTTTTTTTTGTTTTTTGTTTTTTAGTTTCTATATCATTTATTTCTGCTCTAATCATTATTATTTCCTTCCTTCTGCTGGATTTGGGTTTTGTTTGGTCTTCTTCTAGATGCTTTTGGTATAAGGTTGGGTTATTTATTTGGGATTTTTCCTGTTTCTTGAGGTAGGCCTGTATATGTATAAAATTCCCTTAGAACCACATTTGCTGCATTCCAAAGATTTTAGAGCACTGTCTTTTCATTTTCATTTGTCTCCATGTATTTTTTTTGTTTCTTCTTGGATTTTTTGGTTTACCCATTTATTATTTAGCAGCCTGCTATTTAACTCCATGTATTTGTGTTCTTTCCAGACTTTTTTCTTGTGATTGATTTCTAGTGTCACAGTGTTGTGGTTAGAAAAGATGCACTGTATGATTTGATCTTTTTGAATTTGTTGAGACTTGTTTTGTGGCCTAATATGTGACCTATTCTGGAGAATGTTCCATGTGCACATGAAAACAATGTGTATTCTTCTGTTTTCGGATGGCATGTTCTGAATATATCTGTTAGATCCATGTGGTCCAATGTGTCATTCAAAGCCACTGTTTCCTTTTTGATTTTCTATTGGATGATCTATCCATTGATGTAAGTGGTGTATGAAAGTCTCTACTATTATTGATTACTTCTTTTATGTTTTTTTTTTATTACCTGCCTTATGTATTTGTCTGCTGCCATGATGGGTGCATACATATTTACAATTGTTCTATCTTCTTAGATTGTTCCCTTGATGATTATGTAGAGTCCTTCTTTGTCTCTTGTTACTGTCTTTGCTCTGATAGAAGTATTGCTACCTCAACTTTCTTTTCACTTTCATTTGTATGATCAATGCTTCTCCATTCCTTCACTTTCAATCTACATGTGTCTTTAGATCTACAGTGAGTCTCTTATGGGCAGCATATGATGGGCCTTGCTTTTTTCTCCATTTCATCACCCTATGTCTTTTGACTGGAGCATTTAGTCCATTTACATTCAAAGGAATTATAGATAGGTATGTAACTTATTACCATTTTGTTATTTGTTCTGCATTTGTGTTTGTAGTCTTCTGTTTCTTTCTTCTCTTGTTCTTTCATCCCACAGTTTCGTGGTTTTCTTTAGTGATACACTTGGATTCCTTTCTCTTCATTTTTTGCATATCTATTACTGGACTTTGATTTGTGGTTACCATTATATTTGTATATAACATCTCTTGCATATAGCAATCTACATTAAGTTGATAGTCGCTTACATATGAACACATTCTTTACTCTTTTTCCCCTTCATATTTTAGGTATATGGTGACAGATACTTTATCTCCTTTTATTTTGTGAATCCCTCAATTGATTTTTATACCTAAACTTTTTATGCCTTGGAGCTTCCTACTTTTCTTACTCCTACATTCCATTCCTTTCCTTTCCTTACCCCCAGTCTTTCTTTCCTTTCCACTCAAAAAGTCCTCTTTAATTTTTTTTTTTTTTTTGTAGAGCTGGTTTAGTGGTGATGAATTTCTTTTCAATTTTGTTTGTCTAGGAAATTCTTTATCTCTCCTATTCAGAATTATAGCCTTGGTGGCTTCAGGTTTTTCTTTTTGTACTTGAATGTCATGCCACTCCCTCCTGGCCTGCAAAGTTTCTGCCAAAAAAAAATATCCAGGTGATAGCTTTATAAGATTTTCTTGTATGTAACACTTTTCTTTTCTCTTAGTGCTTTTAAAATTCTCTCTTTATCAATACTTTTTGCCATTTTAATTACTAATGTGTCTCAACATGGACATCCTTGGGCTGATTCTATTGGTAGTCCTCTGTGCCTCCTGCACCTGAATTTCTGTTTCCTTACCCAGATTTGGGACATTTTCTGTTACTATTTCTTCAAATACATGTTCTGCCCCATATCTCTCTTCTCGTTTTGGGATTCCTATAATGCAAGTATTATTATGTTTGATGGTGTTACTGAGTTTCCAGAATCTATTTTCGTTTGTATTATTTTTTCTCTCTCTTGTGGAACTTGACTGCTTTCTGATTCCTTGACCTCCAGGTTGTTGACCCATTCTTCTACTTTCTCTAGTCTACTATTTACTCCATCTAGTGTTACTTTTCATTTCAGTTATTGAGCTCTGCATCTCTAATTGGTTCTTTTTTATGTTTTCTAGCTCTTTGTTAAGGGTTTCACTTAGCTCCTCCACTCTTTTCTCAAATCCAGTATCTTTATGATCATTAGATTAAATTCTCTATCAGGCATATTACATATCTCCATTTGGTTTAGGTCTCTTGCTGTGATTTTGTCCTATTCTTTCATTTGGGATACACTGCTCTGCCTCTTCATTTTGTCTAACTCTCTGTGTGTGTTTCTATGTGTTAGAAAAGTTAAGTCATGTCTCCTGTTCTTGAAAGTAATGGTTTTATGAAGGACATTACAGTGCCCTGCAATGCAATATCCCTTGTTCACTAGAATCTGGTGCTCAAGGTTGTCTCCTAGGTCCACTGCATGTGCCCAGCTGTTGTGGTTGAGCTGGATTTGCCTTCAGTCCAGTCATCTGCATGGCTTTCTTTGCCCATTGTAGGCAGTGTTTGGTCCTTGTGTTGTTAGTGAGCCAATCTGGGGCAATCTTAGGCTTGAGTTGAATCAGACCAGGCATTTGCCAGAGATGCAATAGAACCAAACTTTAGGTCATTTTCCCTGTGTTGTCCCCTGAGAAGCTTTCACTGATGGCTGGGATCTGCACTCAGACAAAACATCTGTCCCAGCCCACTGCCGGGACCATAGTCAGACTGGTGTGTGTGGTTATCTTGTCCTCTACTCAAGAAAAGAGTCACTGTCAAAGCTCTTATACACTGCCAGGCTTGTGGCACCACTCTGGATGGGCTCCAGCCAAGAGTGATTTGGAGGGAGCAGGTCTGCAGGAGAATAAAGCAGTGGGGCACCCTGTGCCAGCAAGGTCTCTAACACAGTCCACTGTGAGAGGAAAACTCCAGCAACCAGGGACCAAGGCAAGGTTGGAGGTGGTGGTGTATATGGTGTTTGCAAGATTTGCATAGGTTTTCTATGGGGAGGAGACCAGGAACCAAGGCCTTGCTTGAGGAGGCATGACCACAGGAGAATTCCAAGGCAAGGCATGCCATTAGCAAGTTAGGTAATGAGTAATCATGTCATGCTGGTTCCTGCAGATGTTTCTGTGTCTAGTCTGGGAGGCAAAGATGGAAAAGGCACCCACCAGCTCCTTTGTTCCTGGAGATGTCTCCCAGGAATCCCTGCCCTTTCAGCACACATTCAGAGATTATTAAACAAATCTCTCTCCTATATACCCTAGGCATTTTTTTTTTCAAAATTCTGCTTCCATGCTATGTCTGTAAGGAGCTGTTTATTGTGCTCTTTTTTTAAGGGGAAGGGATTCAGTTTCCTCTAGCCCTCCTGGCTCTCCCAAAGCTGAGCACACTGATTTTTAAAGTTCCAGGTGTTAAGAGCCCCACTGATTGTAAGAACTCATAAATTCAGACTCTTTGGTTTTCAAAGCCAAATGCTAAGGGGATTCGCTTTCTCGTGTAGATTCTCCACCCCTGGGATATGGGAGAAGAATCTGTTTCTTTCTCCTTTCTGTACCTGCAGCATCCTTCCCTTCCTTCCTCCTGTAGATCCATTTGGCTCCCATTCACGTCTCTGCTTTTCCTACCTTCTTTCATATAGCCTCTTCTCTACACTTAGCTCCAGGGAGTCTGTTCTGCCAGACTTCAGGTTGTTTTCTGGGTTATATACAGCTATGTGCATGTTATCTAGTTGTATCAATGGGGCATTGTAAGCTTAAGATCCTCCTACTCTTCCACCTTCCCCAGAAGTTTCCCAAATGAGGTTGTAATGAGCTTCTTCCATCCCCAGTATATTGTGTTTAAGCCCTATTCAACTAGGACATCTTGTTTGTGAAATGTCAAGAGTTTCTTCATGTTCCCCTTCATTTCTGTTAACATCCTCAGCTTACATTAGCCTAAGTTCTAATATCTAAACCTAAAATTTGTGGATAAAAAATGTTTCAATTCATTTGGTCTACAAATATTAATTGAACGCCTCTTAGGTAGCAAGCATATACTAATTGCTATTTTAGTCCCTACTCTTCAACACTAATTTACTCAATGAGTAATACAGATGCCCAAGATGAGAAACTTCATTAACCCCATATTTCTACAGCAATTAGAAATAAATGTGTACTTTTGTTTCATACATTTGTTTGAAAATTAAAATATGCATTACCTCTTCCTCAATAACTCAATAACAAAAGAAAGTTTGAGTGATTTTAACTTACTAAGAGGCAGAGTGGAGTAGTCCCATTGGTATGGACACAGAGCCAGATAGACTTGGATTGCAGTTCCAGTTCTACTACTTATGGGTTGTGGAACCTTAGCATTACCACTTAATATTTCTGAACCCCAATTTTCTCATATATAAAACTGAGATAACTATACCCCCTTGCAGGAACTTTGTGAGAATTAAACAACATATACATAAAGTGCCTAAAAGAAAGGAGGTACTCTGCAAATGACAAAAGAATGGCATACTGAAATAACTGACTTTGTTTCCAAGGCCATTACTGCAATACCTGGTTATTTATCTTTCTTCATTTTAGGGCAGTATATTCTTATTTATCGAATGGAAATCAGGAAATTTAAGTTATAGGTCTGACTCCTCTTCTTGCTGGTTGTGGGACCCTGGTTAAGTCACCTAACCTCTAACATTCAATATAAAGATAAAAACACACACTTCCCTTACTGTACGCTCTAATCTTATACATCTCTTTTCTACTTAGGAGTGCAAAAATGGAGAGAATCTTCGCTTTGGAATCAGACCTGCTTTCTAACCACATAAGCCTAAACTTATCACTTAATCTCTCCAGAATATATCTATGTAACCCTGGACTCTTTCTTCAGGTCTACTGTGAGGCAAAATGAGGAAGTAATTATAAAGAAGCTAAAAACAGGAGATAAACTGATGGCCAAATAATTTAGGAACCAGCATTTGCTTTGCTTAGCACAGATGTTATTAGATCAACCCCTTTCACCAAAGTATTCCTACTTTGAAGATTTCAGATTCTTAACTGCAATCTCTATTACTAGCTGAAATGTAATTCTCTATTACTAACAAATAGAAGATTTCTTAACCTGGGCTTTTAGGATAGACATTATCTCTTGAAATTCTTTTCAAATTCTCATGTGTCTGCACACACCATGCATTTTCATGGGAAATAATTAATTATCTTTTCATAACATATCAACCTCAAGGGATCTATCACCCGAGAAATATTTAATGGACAACAGAAGAAAAAAAAAAGGAAATGCAGTATTTAGCTCTGTTAATAGATGAGCAATACCAGCAATGTTATGAATAAGCTTCATTCTCTCACATAACTTTCCTGGGCATATGTTGCTCTCTCTGCCCTCCTCTCCTCCTCTTTACTCCCAGTCCCTCTGCCTACAACCTACACTGGGCTAATTCCTCCTTGTCATTCAGACACAATTCATGTGTTCTTCCTCCAGCAAGCTTTACTGAACTACTCTTACCACCATCCCCAAGGTTTCAGAGATAGATTATCTAGCCTCATAATTCTGTGCACAAACTTCTACCATTGCCTGGATGCTACTTTTCTAGCTCTATTCTTCTTCTACTGGTATGGGAGCTCCTTGAAAGCAGGGACTATGTATAAATACATCACTGAAATTCCAAGGTTTGCCACAATGCTTGACACACAGTAGGTATTCAATACATATTTTTACAAGAATAATTCGAAAAATGAATTACACAGTCCACAACACACCAATTTCTTCCAAAAATCCATGACACAGAGATTAGTATACTACAATTAGTGACTTCTAAAGCCCCTGAAAAAATGCAGCAAGCTATAAATGATGGCAGATTGTTTTTCCCATTTCTTCCACCAAAACTCAGAGATTTTTTCCCCATAACATTGTTGAAAGTATTTATTTAGGAATTTACAGTCCCATACACAAGTTTTTAATCCTATATTAATTCTAGGAGTCTTTCTGTGTTTGCTTGTTTTGTTTTCCTTCAGTTGAGATGTAAGTACATTGTATTGAAAGCCTGGTTAGAGACTCAAATGTTGACAATCAACAGTTCTCAAATATATATGACAAATAAAAAGTATTTTTTTCAGAGTTTGAAAAAAAAAAGAAATTTCTTTTAGGAGTCCCATTAAATAAATTTGAAGTATATAAGCAAAAATGATCATATTCCCATATGGTGAATAACATCAATGAATAATTGCAAGCTTACACTTACAATAAATTTTATAATCAGAAAAATCAATTCCAGCTAAGGATGAAACATTTTCTTAATACTAAAATTAACACCTTTGGGGCGCCTGGGTGGCTCAGTCGGTTAAGCGTCCAACTTCGGCTCAGGTCATGATCTCGCAGTCCGTGAGTTCGAGCCCTGCGTTGGGCTCTGTGCTGACTGCTCAGAGCCTGGAGCTTGTTTCGTATTCTGTGTCTCCCTTTCTCTCTGACCCTCCCCCATTCATGCTCTGTCTCTCTCTGTCTCAAAAATAAATAAACATTAAAAAAATTAAAATTAACACCTACTCTATTGCTGAAATTTAACAATTAATAAAAATATTCTGAAACTCAATTAACATTGTACTATTCCTTGAAGCAAAGAAAAGCTGTGACTTTATTGAAAATATGTATGCGAAATATTGACATCCTTCTGTCCTTCTTAACATATATAGGTTTCTAGTATCTCTAATTGAAAGTGACAATGATGGAACAGAATAGAGAACCCAGAAATGGACCCACAAACGTATGGCCAACTAATCTTTGGCAAAGCAGGAAAGAATATCCAATGGAATAAAGACAGTCTCTTCAGCAAGTGGTACTGGGAAAACTGGACAGCGACATGCAGAAGAATGAACCTGGACCACTTTTTTACACCAGACACAAAAATAAACTCAAAATGGATGAAAGACCTCAATGTAAGACAGGAAGCCATCAAAATCCTCAAGGAAAAAGCAGGCAAAAACCTCTTTGACCTTAGCCGCAGCAACTTCTTACTCAACACGTCTCCGGGGGCAAGGGAAACAAAAGCAAAAATGAACTACTGGGACCTCATCAAAATAAAAAGCTTCTGCACAGCAAAGGAAACAATCAACAACACTAAAAGGCAACCTACAGAATGGGAGAAGATGTTTGCAAATGACATATCAGATAAAGGGTTAGTATCCAAAATCTATAAAGAAGTTATCAAACTCAACACCCAAAAAACAAACAGTCCAGTGAAGAAACGGGCAAAAGACATGAATAGACACTTCTCCAAAGAAGACATCCAGATGGCCAACCGACACATAAAAAATGCTCAACATCACTCATCACCAGGGAAATACAAATCAAAACCACCATGAGATACCACCTTACACGTGTCAGAATGGCTGACATTAACAACTCAGGCAACAAGAGATGTTGGTGAGGATGCGGAGAAAGAGGATCTCTTTTGCATTGTTGGTGGGAATGCAAGCTGGTGCAGCCATTCTGGAAAACAGTATGGAGGTACCTCAAAAATCTAAAAATAGAACTACCCTCTGACCCAGTAATTACACTACTGGGCATTTATCCAAGGGATACAAGTGTGCAGTTTCGAAGGGACACATGCACCCCCATGTTTATAGCAGCACTATCAAGAATAGCCAAAGTACAGAAAGAGCCCAAATGTCCATCGATGGATGAATGGATAAAGAAGATGTGGTATATATATATATATATATACACACAACGGAGTATTACTTGGCAATCAAAAGAATGGAATCTTGCCATTTGCAACTACGTGGATGGAACTGGAGGGTATTATGCTATGTGAAATTAGTCAGAGAAAGACAAAAATCCTATGACTTCACTCATATGAGGACTTTAAGAGACAAAACAGATGAACATATGGGAAGGGAAACAAAAATAATAGAAAAACATGGTGGGGGACAAAACAGAAGACACTCATGGAGAACAAACTGAGGGTTACTGGAGGTGTTGTGGGAGGGGGGATGGGCTAAATAGGTAAGGGGCACTAAGGCATCTTCTCCTGAAATCATTGTTGCACTATATGCTAACTAATTTAGATGTAAATTAAAAACAAAAAAACATAATTTAAAAAAAAGATTAAAAACAAGTGACACTGAGCAATGATACTGAAACTGAAGCCAAATGCAATATTAAAAGGTCTCCAACATAATCAGTTTCTTGGAAGAAATAAGCTCATAAGCATCATGGAAACCAAATGAGTTTTCTGATCATTAATAAAACTGTATACCTGGTAATGTTACAGAAAAATATATAGGTGACAACAAATAATTTAAAGCTTTAGAAAATATTTCTTCTAAAAAGGTATAAAACTATGTAAATCCACATTCCCTTTTCCACAATTCCAAAATTCATAATTCTCTCAAAACAGCAATTTTTTTCATAAATTTGGTGCCAAAACTATTTTGTCAACAAAATGTAACCTAAGTTGACATGAAGCTATTTATAACTTATTCATTTAGTGTGAATGTGATATTAATGTGTTTGATTACAAGGTACTCTCGCATACCCCATGGGGATATTATGTAATCAACAGTACATTTGCTGTATTACCTTTACAAATAAAAAAAAAAACTCTGAATTCTGAAATATATTTGCATCCAAAGCTCCAAATAAGGGGCTACAGATCTAGATTTCCTCTTCTTTAAAAGACAATTTTACTAGTGAGCTTTAGGAAAAGATACACACACATGCACACACACACACACACACACAGTACCAAATAAGCTACCATTTCTTTGAGGGTAGGGTGTAACACATTGTGCACTTTCCAAATCTATCTCTAAGTCTCACCTGAGAAGTTAATGTTACTGTTCCCAATTACAAACAAACTTAGGTATTTCACCCAAGTACTAACAAAAGATGAAAACACTATTCTCATTTTTAAGGCTTTTAAAATTTCAAGATTCCATCTATAGATGATTTCAGGTACCATAAAATTACTTTAAAAAAATATGCATTTATTTCACAAAGTGATCAAGGTATAGGCCTTTTTTTTAAGAGAAAGAGAGACACAGAGTAAGCAGGGGAGGGACAGAGAGAGAGAGAGAGAGAGAGAGAGAATCCCAACCAGGCTCTGTGCTGCCAGGACAGAGGCAGACATGGGGCTCGAACTCATGAAACCATGAGATCATGACCTGAGCCGGAACCAAGAGTCAGACGCTTAACCAAGTTACGCAGGCCCCCCAAGGTACAGGCCATTTGTAACAGAGTGTATCATTCTAAAATTTCTGGTTGGTATGGGTCTCCACAAAGGTAACACACTTGGCATTACAGGAAGAAAATGTGACCAGGTAATTCACACAAAGCTTTCCTTTATATAGTTGGCAAGGAAGAAGAATCTGAGAAATTGAAGCAAGCGCAATCTAGCCTGAGACTAATACTCCTAGATTTAGTTGGCTATAAAGTTTCTTTTTTATTATTATTAATAGTCAAATTGTTCAAGAAGAAGAAAAATTCAAACATTCTTGTCCTCATTTTAAAGTACAATATTTTAGGGGCACCAGGGTGGCTCAGTCAGTTAAGTTTCCCACTTCAGCTCAGGTCATGGTCTTGTGGTTTGTGAGTTCAAGCCCCACATCTGGCTGTCTGTTGTTACTACAGAGCCTGCTTCAGATCCTCTGTCTCTCTCTCTCTCTCTGCCCCTTTCCCGCTTGTTCTTTTTTTTTTTCCCTCTCTCTCCTTCTCTCAAGAAGAAATAAACAGTAATACATACATACATAAATTTTAAAAATGTAGGGGCGCCTGGGTGGCGCAGTCGGTTAAGCGTCCGACTTCAGCCAGGTCACGATCTCGCGGTCCGGGAGTTCGAGCCCCGCGTCGGGCTCTGGGCTGATGGCTCGGAGCCTGGAGCCTGTTTCCGATTCTGTGTCTCCCTCTCTCTCTGCCCCTCCCCCGTTCATGCTCTGTCTCTCTCTGTCCCAAAAATAAATAAACGTTGAAAAAAAAATTTAAAAAAAAAAAAAAGAAATTTTAAAAATGTAATATTTTAAAGAAACTTCCTTTTGCAAATCTGACCTTCTAACAGAGCTATCTGCATGCTTTGAAAAAATTTTAACTATCCCTTCATTCCAAGAAATTCCTCAAAATCCATCTCATATACAGACCTATTCCATGACATTTAGTTCACATAACAATTCCACATTCTCCTAAACTTGGTGTCTGCCTTTCTTCTAACAGTAAATACGTTATACCAATGGGAAAAAAATGGAGGAAAAAAAGAATGTCTTAAATTCATCACTGTATGGTTAAAACTTGCTTTTATATGTATAGGTAATACATCTTAATTTTTTTACATTGAAGCTTCAGGGGGAACTAAGAAATTATCACTTATCATGCATTTCAGATATATTATTTCTAGAATTCAAAACTATCCTGCAGATATCATCCCCGTTTTCTAGATGAGGAAACTATAGACCAGAAAATTTGAGTCCATGGTCCTCATCTAGTAGGTTACAGAAACAGATTTTAAACAAAGATCTGAGTTCCAGTTGTTTCCACGTTACCTTGCTAACATATGCTTACCTTAGAATAACATTTCCTGCAGGACAGGAATTTCATCATGGCTATTATTGCTTCATTATACAGAATATTGCAATACATAGAGAAAGCCAAATAATGAATCTGGATAATGTTAAAATAAGCCCCAAACAGGGGTGCCTGGTTGGCTCAGTTGGTTAAGTGTCTGACTTTGGCTCAGGCCATGGTCCCCTGGTTCTTGGGTTCACCCACCACAGAGATAGGCACTGGTGGTGTGGAGCCTGCTTGGGATTTTCTCTCTCTCTCTGCTCTTTCCCCACATGTATGCTCCCTCTCTCAAAATAAACAAACTTAAAAAAAAATAAGCCCAAGCACATAAATCTTACACTTATTTGCAGATCTTAAGCAAGTTGCTTAACATCTCTGTGCCAAAACTGCTTCAAACAGTAGAGATAATACCTTAGAAAGTGTTATGATGCTGACAGATTAAAATATATAAAGCTCTTAGCATAATATCTGGCACACAATAAACACTCCAGAAATGTTAGCTATTGCTACTGAGATGAAAAATCACCAGATGGACATTTTAAACCAGGTGACTCCAGTCAGCAATATCTGCACACCTAATCCAAAAACAGTCAATCCTACACTGGCTTGATATGATACGGTGAAAATATGATGTATGTCAGTTAATTTCTCTCTCTTGGGAATCTGAATTAAGAAACAAAGACTAAGCCCATTAATAGTAATTCAGAATTTACGTGGTTTGGCTCCAACCTTCATCAAGTTTTCACTCATCAATGTAACCAACAATGCTAAGTCCGTTGCTAAATCTAGTTTTTCAGTCTTCATTTTTATATCATTTGGCAGCATTTCATCTGTTCAAGACCATTCTCCTCATTCTCTTTGAAAAGCACTGAAATATTGCAGCTGTTCAACACTTAATCCCAAGCCTCTACTCCCCACACCCCACTGTCCCTCTATGCAATTTCATCCACACTTTGACTTCACTAATTATCTTCATGTTAGCTCAGACTTGTCTTACACATTCAACTGCATTGTCAGTCTCTCACTTCTCTGGATGGCTCAACAATAAACGACACCTCCCACTCCATATGTCCCAAACCAAACTCATGATCTTGCCTCTCAAACATAACCAAGATCCCTTCCGGTGCTCCTTATCTCAATAGTGGTCCCAACAACTATCCAGATTCAAGAATTAGAAAATTAGAAGCATGCCCTGATTCCTCCTTTTCCTTTATCCCCATCTTTCACTAAACCCTATTAATTTTATCTTTTTTAAAAAAAATTTTTTTTCAACGTTTTTTATTTATTTTTGGGACAGAGAGAGACAGAGCATGAACGGGGAAGGGGCAGAGAGAGAGGGAGACACAGAATTGGAAACAGGCTCCAGGCTCTGAGCCATCAGCCCAGAGCCTGACGCGGGGCTCGAACTCACGGACCGCGAGATTGTGACCTGGCTGAAGCCGGACGCTTAACCGACTGCGCCACCTAGGCGCCCCTAATTTTATCTTTTAAATATTTCTCAATTCCTTCTCTCCATCTCCACTGCTACCTTCTAACAGGTGTACCTATATCCATTCTTGTACATTCTGTACTTTCCATACTGTAGCCAGTTATATTTTTCATGATTCTAATCATGTCATGCTCCTCCTTAAAAGCCCCTAATGGCTTCCTACTATTCTGAAGATATTTGGTGAAAATACATATCATAGTAGTCAAGACCTGCAAGATCTGTTTCAGCTTATGTCCCCCTCCTGTTGCCCTACATGCAGCCATATTTGTCTTTTTTCAGTTCCTTAAACACAATAGATTATATTTCCTGCTACCTTAAGATCTTTGCACATGGTTTCCCTCTGCGTGGACTAGTCCTCGTCCTTCTCTTCACTTAATTAATCCTTATTATATCTCATCTCAAAATATCACTTCCTCAGAGAAAGTTTCTTGAGTCACTAGGCTTTATCAGATCATTCAGTTATTTATTCAACAAATATTTAATAATAAACTACTATACACCATGTATAGCTCTAGACATGTGGGATTGTTAAACAAAACAAAACCTTTGCCCTCATGGAGCCTACATTCTAGCGGAAGCAAACAGGCAATAACCAAGAAAAATAATGTATAGACTGTATAATATATCTAAAGCCAGTAAGTCGGGGAGAGGGGGTGAGGGGGCAGGGAAGAAAAAAAAAAAGAACAAGGTAAGAGAATCACAAGCAGAGAGTTTCCAGTGCCTGAGTTGGTATCTGACATATAGTTGGCACTCAATAAATATTCGTTGAGCAGATGAATGAATAAAGGAATGAGCGTGTTGAAGTTATGAGGAAGCTTAAACTGCAAAAAGACTAGAGGAACTACTTAATGGATGAAACAAAGAGAAACCAGGCAGGTCTTGAGAGATAACAGTCCCTTGAACCATTCATTCTCAATGGCTTCATTCAGCTCCAGTTCCAGTCACTATATAATCTTAATATAACCAGTATCCACACACTTTCCCAGTGCCAAGGGTTGGATAATTCAAGTGGGTCACTCTTGAAACCAAAATATCTACTCAGGACATGGATACAAGATTGTGTATACCACTTGTATCACTCACCACCACGCATATCCCTAAAGCCACTTCTTTACTACACACACACACACACACACACACAGATATCATTTGTGTTGAAGCTTCAGTTCTCCACTCCAGCCCCTTTCAGGTACAAACTCCCTCCATATACACAAGTCTGTGAACACCCTTGCTCTTTTCCCTGACCCTGTGAGACAGGTCACTACTCTCCAAGTCCAGTCAAACCCACAACTGGGATCCCCCAGGAATAGGAACTGGGTCTCCCCTTCCCGGCAGTCTCCTGTACCTTAAAGGCTATCTTCTCCCCACAGGTAGACATGCACTCCTTTGTGATTCTGAATGACCTTCAAGATCACTGATCTACAAAAACTCAGGCTCCAGCATCAGATGGCAAGGTTCTGAAGGACTGGGGCTCTGAGTGCCCCCTCAAGCCTCTTGTCTTTATCAGAACCCACAGAAGGATTTGTATACTCTCTGGGTGGCCAGGGGGGAAACTAAGGCACTGTACTTCCCCCAAACACAAATATTCAGTGTATACCCCCTTTCCATGGCACTGCCTGATATTACAGTAACACTCGCCTCACAGATACCTGCCTCCTCACAATAAGAGACTCTATCAAACCATGTCCCTTTAGGGAGCCCTCCCATGTTGCCACAAGACTGTGTACCCCGGTCCATGACTCAGCCCACTCCTACCATCAGCCCCATCACACGTGCCCCTCAGGATTGGAGTCCTGTATCTTCCCTGGAGTCCCAGCCCTTTCTGGACCCGTGCTCACTCAAGAGTGTGAACGCTCAGGCATACATCCCTGTGTCTGCTCTGGGACTCAGAGGTCCCTGCCTGCCATTCAGAGAGGTGGGAACCTCCCTTGACCCCTGACCCCCAGGTCACAGCCCCACCTTGGAAACACACAGGGGCGCATCCTCAGGAGTAGGGCTGTGCCCAAGTCCCCTCTCCCCTCAGACCCAGGACTGCCCTGCTGAATCAGCGCTTCCCCCGGAACGACTACCACCACAGACCTACCTCGGGTGCCTTCTGTCTCCCCTCTGCCATTTTTTGTTGTTCCTGTGCCTCTAAGCCCACAGGAAAATCACGGGCATGGGTAGCGGGCGACCGGATCATGGGACAGAGCTCCCTCAGGAAGATGAGGCAAGATGGCTGTTAGAGCAAACGGTGGCCAGTGCGCTGGAGGCCCCCGCGTGGCGGGGGGGGGGGGGGGGGGGGGGTGCTGGGGGAGGAGGGGAGCGAGAGCTGGTTGGGATAGTGCATCCGAGGCCCCGCCCCTGTGGCTCCAGCCCTCTCTGGTCCAGGTGCAGGCTGGGCTGGAAGTTCCCATGGTGATGCTAGGTTTGCCCCTGAGCCACTGCGTCCTGGCAACTGAGCATGCTCAGCCGTCTCTGGGGAGCCAGGATGGATGTAGCCACAGAAACAAAAAGAGAGAGAGGGTGAGAAAATGGCGTTGGTGGAGGTTAGTGTGTGAAGTGCTACCGAATCACAGAGATAACTCTCAATTAGGAGGTGGCAGGAGTAAAACAATGAAAATCCTAAAGAGGAGTGGATACCCTAGCTGAGTCTTGAAGAATGAACAGCTGTCAGCCAGGCAAAGGAAAGGAAGACTGTGCCAGGCAGAGGGAGCAGCATAAGCAAGGCAGAGTGTAGGGAACAGCAATGACACTCAAAGAAGTCCAGTAGGATGGAGCACAAAACTCCTAGGGTAAAACATCTTCTCTAAAGAAACTCCTATATAGCTAAGTAATGTCTTCAGTTGGGTTCCCCAAAAGCAGAGTCTGACGCCAGGACTTGGGTGCAGGTAATTTGTTTCAGAAGTAAGCTCCAGAAACAGATGGGAGGGAGAGAGAATGAAAGAGGGGTAAGAGGAAAAGCCAAGAAAAGTGTGTGATATTGAGCTGATTGCTTTACTAGACAACTGGGCTTTGAGCTCACTGGAGACCCTCTGAAAACCATGTAGAAGGTGCCTCAGCTTTGCACCACCAAAGAACAAGGAGACTGGGTCATTTACCTCTTAATTTCCATCCCCATTATTTGAGGGTTATCTCAATCCCCAGCTTGAACTCATTAACATTTCCTGGTTATGCTTGCCCAGGGCTAAGCATTCTTCTAGGATTTGAAAGCCTTGAGGCAGAAAAGCAGAGGGACAAGAAAACATTTGAGCTAGCAACAGGCTTAGAGATACACTGGAATCAGGAATAAGGTTTGGGCACCACAAGAACCTCTACAAAAAGTTACATGAAAATCCTCATCAGAAATATCCCTCCATAGCTGAGTAGTTTAAAAATTCACAAGTCATGTCAATACAACTCTCAAGATGAAAATACACAAGCTTTCACACATCAATCCTAATGACTGGTAAAGGCTGTGAGGGCTGTAGGAATCTCAGTGTGGGAGGGGTCACTGAGGGCTGATGAGGACAAAGGAGCTTCATGAAATATAAGAAGATGGAAAAAAGGCATTTGAGGACCCAGGTTCTACTCAAACTCTTGGGCAAATCACTTAAAGAGACACTGAGCCTCAGTTTCCTTCCCCAACAAACCCAAACAACAGTGCTGCCTACCACAAAGAGTGCTCTAAGTCACAAAAACTGAGACAGGCTAAAATGCATTTCATAAGTATAATTGTGGTAAATAAAGAACCTGACATGTTTTAAAACAATTAACATAATCGTACCTTGATTCCATTTCTGAGCCAGGCTCTGTGAAGATGCTAGTGTTAACCTTAAAAAATAAAACTGCCAGGGGTGCCTGGGGGGCTCAATCGGTTAAGCCTCTGCCTTCAGCTCAGGTCATGATCCCAAGCCCAGCCCTGCATCACTTGGAGCTCTGTGCTGACAGCTCAGAGCCTGGATCCTGCCTCAGATTCTGTGTCTACATCTCTCTGCCCCTCCCTGTTTGTCCTCTCTGTCTCTATCTGTCTCTCTCTCTTTCTCTTTCTCTCTCTCTCTCTCACACACACACACTCACACAAATAAACATTAAAAAAATTTCTGAAAAAACAAAACTGCCAGCTGTTTTACAAGTAAAATCAGGTTTCTCTGGGAATAGAGAATTGCAACCTGAGACTGTGGCAAAACCATAGGCAAGGCCCCCAGCAAAGGAGAGATATGCTCTCTCATAGAGAAAAGGGAGAAAGTTGGAAAGGCTGTTATAAAGTCCTTTGGAGGAAACTAGGAGTCTAAAGTATACTGGCTTTTCAATGACTGTGTTGGGACTGTATTTCATTGTTCCTCACTCCCAGTAGGTCTGCAAGTGACAAGGAGTACTCAACTTGAGAGCTCCCTCTGCCCTCTGCCCACCTCCTGACTCCTTTCTAAGTGAGGTTTCCTTTTATTACTTTTCACACTGAAGATAAAGAAAGAAATGAATATACCACTGTCCGTGGTTTCTAGAAGCTCACAATCCAAAAGAGAAAGGAGATCTAATCCATAATTATAACCTAGCATGATCAATGTTCTGATAGAGCAACCAGGGAAGGCTATGGGAGCCCAAGGGAGCTATACAACCCAGCCTGAGGTAGAGGGGATAGGCTAAGGGATATTTAGGGGAAACTTCCTGGAGGAGAGTGTCTGATCTAACTCTTCAAGGGCAGGTAAGAATAAGCTTGGCAAAGAAAACAGTGGGACAAAGGGAAAAGGTGGTTGGGGCAATGGGAACAGCATGGACAAAGCAAAGGATAGTGTGTCTGGGGCGGAGAGCAAAGCAGGAGTGGCTGCATCAATAGGTAAGGACAGATTCTGGAAAACTCACATGGGGGGGGGGGGGGGGACTTGGTCCTGACAATGATTGAAACCCATTGAGGAATTTTTAAGTATTTTCAGCAACCTGGTCAGCTCCTCTGGTCAAGGTGTAGACAGTAAATTAGAGCAAGGAAAAAAAAAGAATTAAGAGTGCAATCTTATACAAATGTATTTGTTGACATTTCAAATTACCGTGTGATGAGAACCTTTTATGTGCTACATACACTTGCCCTGTTCAATTTAAATCTTAAGTGAATTTAAATATCAGTTATTTAGTCAGAGTAGCCACATTTTAAGTGCTCAATAGCTACCCTATATTGGACAGCATATATATAGTACATGCAGAAAGTTTTGTCCCACAGCATTGAAAAGCAAATTACAACTGGGCAGAAGAAGTAAAATGCCTGGAAAAATTCAAGACTTAAAAAGACCAGGTTCAGGATACCTGGATGGTTCAGTCATTGAAGTGTCTGACTCTTGATTTAAGCTCAGGTCATGCATGATCTCACAGTTCAAGAGATCAAGCACCAGGTCAAACTCTGAGCTGACAGCATGGAGCCTTCTTGGGATTCTCTCTCTTTCTCTCTCTCTCTCTCTCTCCCTCAAAATAAATAAATAATCTTAACAACAACAAAAAGTCCAGGTTCAGTTCTGTATGACAGCTCCTCCTCAGGAAACTGGGCAGGAAGGAGGATAGACTTCACACCTGCTGGAGTCCTCAGAGACTTTCCTCTGGTATGAATAGCACAGCATGAGGAGTGGGATAGAAATGTCCCCCTCATGGACTCCTGGGAGTTGGTTTTCCCATGCTATCATTCACAGTGTACCCAGGAGGTCTGCCTTCCCCAGGGATTTCCTGAGGTTTCTTATCTCCACAGATAGACACTTCCCACCCACCATAGAGCCAGGGTGTCTTCTTCTAACAAAATATTCCCTATAGGATTGGCCCACTTCCTCTGTAAACATTTATTAAAATGATGCCTTCCATGTGCCTGCCACTGAGTTAGATACAGTATGGAAAGAGAGATATTCAAGTTATAATCACATTTCTCACATGGGCCAACTCATTTACATCTCACAGAAACATTGTAAAATTACTATTAACATCATCATCCTGTACAGAAGTTGAAATTGAGATTCAGAGAGTTTAAGTCATACAGTCAGATGGCAGTAGCACCAGGGAAGACTGAAATGGTGCTATGTCCTCTCAAGTAATTTCATATCAAAAATCCTGTGCTTTTGGTGTTTACAAACTCATTGGGAAGAAAAGATGAACACACACAAATCCAATTTACAATTTCAAAACAATGTAGTAAGAGCAGTGATACAAGCATGCTCAGAAAAATGTCAAAGCATCAAAGAGGGATGCCCTTGGTGGACATCATGGAAGGTTTTCTGGAGGAAATGATCATGGAGCTGAGTATTAAGGATGAAAGGGTCAGCTAAATGAAGTATAGGGTGGGAAGAAGAGAGATGAAAATATTTTTTAATTCAACTTGTCATTTGTATTTCTACTTTTTATTGCTGTTTTGGCCTTTGAGAAATGTTATCATTCTTTTCTCATCTTCTAAGTTTTGTTTAAGAAAATATCAAGTACTCTATGCCAAGGTTACCAAAAAATTATTTGAGGGTTTCTTCTTAACCTGGATAAACTATTTAAATGTTAAAACATGTCTGAACTGAGCAGAACGGAGTCGCCGGACCCAAGTGCAGACGAGAGGCCCACGGAAGAAGGTAGGAAGGGCGGCGAGGCGGTGCCCGCTCCACGAACTGGCGGGAGGGAGCCGAGGGGAAGGGGCGGCTCGCCGGCCAAGCAGAGTCCCTGAGTCTGGCTTGCAAAAGCTGAGGGGCCTGATGGACTGTGTTCCGACAGCAAGCGCGACTTAGCGTCTGGGAGGTCATAAGTTAACAGCTCTGCTCGGAAAGCGGGAAGGCTGGAAGACAAAGGGAGGGAGAGCTGCTGAGCCCCCGGAGGACAGAGCTCAGTTTGGTGGGGAACAAAGGCGCTCGCCAGCGCCATCTCCCACGCCCATCCCCCAGCCAAAATCCCAAAGGGAACCGGTTCCTGCCAGGGAAACTGCTCGCTCCGCGCAAACACCCAACTCTGTGCTTCTGCGGAGCCAAACCTCTGGCAGCAGATCTGACTCCCTCCCGCTGCCACAGGGCCCCTCCTGAAGTGGATCACCTAAGGAGAAGCGAGCTAAGCCTGCTCCCCCTGCCGCCGTGCACCTTGCCTACCCACCCCAGCTAATACGCCAGATCCCCAGCATCACAAGCCTGGCAGTGTGCAAGTAGCCCAGACGGGCCACACCACCCCACAGTGAATCCCGCCCCTAGGAGAGGGAAAGAGAAGGCACACACCACTCTGACTGTGGCCCCAGTGGTGGGCTGGGGGCAGACATCAGGTCTGACTGCGGCCCCGCCCACCAACTCCAGTTTACACCACAGCACAGGGGAAGTGCCATACAGGTCCTTACCACACCAGGGACTATCCAAAATGACCAAGCGGAAGAATTCCCCTCAGAAGAATCTCCAGGAAATAACAACAGCTAATGAGCTGATCAAAAAGGATTTAAATAATATAACAGAAAGTGAATTTAGAATAATAGTCATAAAATGAATCGCTGGGCTTGAAAACAGTATACAGGACAGCAGAGAATCTCTTGCTACAGAGATCAAGGGACTAAGGAACAGTCACAAGGAGCTGAAAAACGCTTTAACCGAGATGCAAAATAAAATGGAAACAACCATGGCTCAGATTGAAGAGGCGGAGGAGAGAATAGGTGAACTAGAAAATAAAATTATGGAAAAAGAGGAAGCTGAGAAAAAGAGAGATAAAAAAATCCAGGAGTATGAGGGGAAAATTAGAGAACTAAGTGATACACTAAAAAGAAATAATATACGCATAATTGGTATCCCAGAGGAGGAAGAGAGAGGGAAAGGTGCTGAAGGGGTACTTGAAGAAATAATAGCTGAGAACTTCCCTGAACTGGGGAAGGAAAAAAGCATTGAAATCCGAGAGGCACAGAGAACTCCTTTCAGACATAACTTGAATCGATCTTCTGCATGACATATCATAGTGAAACTGGCAAAATACAAGGATAAAGAGCAAATTCTGAAAGCAGCAAGGGGTAAACGTGCCCTCACATATAAAGGGAGACCTATAAGACTTGTGACTGATCTCTCTTTTGAAACTTGGCAGGCCAGAAAGAATTGGCACGAGATTTTCAGTGTGCTAGACAGAAAAAATAGGCAGCCAAGAATCCTTTATCCAGCAAGTCTGTCATTTAGAATAGAAGGAGAGATAAAGGTCTTCCCAAACAAACAAAAACTGAAGGGATTCATCACCACTAAACCAGCCCTACAAGAGATCCTAAGGGGGACCCTGTGAAACAAAGTCCCAGAGACAACACTACAAGCATAAAACATACAGACATCACAATGACTCTAAACCCATATCTTTCTATAATAACACTGAATGTAAATGGATTAAATGCGCCAACCAAAAGACATAGGGTATCAGAATGGATAAAAAAAACAAGACCCATCTATTTGCTGTCTACAAGAGACTCATTTGAGACCTGAGGACACCTTTAGATTGAGAGTGAGGGGATGGAGAACTACTTATCATGCGACTGGAAGCCAAAAGAAAGCTGGAGTAGCCATACTTATATCAGACAAACTAGACTTTAAATTAAAGGCTGTAACAAGAGATGAAGAAGGAGATTATATAATAGTTACAGGGTCTATCCATCAGGAAGAGCTAACAATTATGAATGTCTATGCACCGAACACCGGAGCCCCCAAATATATAAAACAATTACTCATAAACATAAGCAACCTTATTGATAAGAATGTGGTAATTGCAGGGGACTTTAACACCCCACTTACAGAAATGGATAGATCATCTAGACACACGGTCAATAAAGAAACAAGGGCCCTGAATGAGACATTGGATCAGATGGACTTGACAGATATATTTAGAACTCTGCATCCCAAAGCAACAGAATATACTTTCTTCTCGAGTGCACATGGAACATTCTCCAAGATAGATCATATACTGGGTCACAAAACAGCCCTTCATAAGTTTACAAGAATTGAAATTATACCATGCACACTTTCAGACCACAATGCTATGAAGCTTGAAATCAACCACAGAAAAAAGTCTGGAAAACCTCCAAAAACATGGAAGTTAAAGAACACCCTACTAACGAATGAGTGGGTCAACCAGGCAATTAGAGAAGAAATTAAAAAATATATGGAAACAAATGAAAATGAAAATACAACAATCCAAATGCTTTGGGATGCAGCGAAGGCAGTCCTGAGAGGAAAATACATTGCAATCCAGGCCTATCTCAAGAAACAAGAAAAATCCCAAATACAAAATCTAACAGCACACCTAAAGGAACTAGAAGCAGAACAGCAAAGGCAGCCTAAACCCAGCAGAAGAAGAGAAATCATAAAGATCAGAGCAGAAATAAACAATATAGAATCTAAAAAAACTGTAGAGCAGATCAACGAAACCAAGAGTTGGTTTTTTGAAAAAATAAACAAAATTGACAAACCTCTAGCCAGGCTTCTCAAAAAGAAAAGGGAGAGGACCCAAATAGATAAAATCATGAATGAAAATTGGAATTATTACAACCAATCCCTCAGAGATACAAACAATTATCAGGGAATACTATGAAAAATTATATGCCAACAAACTGGACAACCTGGAAGAAATGGACAAATTCCTGAACACCCACACTCTTCCAAAACTCAATCAGGAGGAAACACAAAGCTTGAACAGACCCATAACCAGCGAAGAAATTGAATCAGTCATCAAAAATCTCCCAACATATAAGAGTCCAGGACCAGATGGCTTCCCAGGGGAGTTCTACCAGACGTTTAAAGCAGAGATAATACCTATTCTTCTCAAGCTATTCCAAGAAATAGAAAGGGAAGGAAAACTTCCAGACTCATTCTATGAAGCCAGTATTACTTTGATTCCTAAACCAGACAGAGACCCAGTAAAAAAAGAGAACTACAGGCCAATATCCCTGATGAATATGGATGCAAAAATTCTCAATAAGATACTAGCAAATCGAATTCAACAGCATATAAAAAGAATTATTCACCATGATCAAGTGGGATTCATTCCTGGGATGCAGGGCTGGTTCAACATTTGCAAATCAATCAACGTGATACATCACATTAACAAAAAAAAAGAGAAGAACCATATGATCCTGTCAATCGATGCAGAAAAGGTCTTTGACAAAATTCAGCACCCTTTCTTAATAAAAACCCTTGAGAAAGTCGGGATAGAAGGAACATACTTAAAGATCATAAAAGCCATTTATGAAAAGCCCACAGCTAACATCATCCTCAACGGGGAAAAACTGAGAGCTTTTTCCCTGAGATCAGGAACACGACAGGGATGTCCACTCTCACCGCTGTTGTTTCACATAGTGCTGGAAGTTCTAGCATCAGCAATCAGACAACAAAAGGAAATCAAAGGCATCAAAATTGGCAAAGATGAAGTCAAGCTTTCGCTTTTTGCAGATGACATGATATTATACATGGAAAATCCGATAGACTCCACCAAAAGTCTGCTAGAACTGATACATGAATTCAGCAAAGTGGCAGGATACAAAATCAATGTACAGAAATCAGTTGCATTCTTATACACTAACAATGAAGCAACAGAAAGACAAATAAAGAAACTGATCCCATTCACAATTGCACCAAGAAGCATAAAATACCTAGGAATAAATCTAACCAAAGATGTAAAGGATCTGTATGCTGAAAACTATAGAAAGCTTATGAAGGAAATTGAAGAAGATATAAAGAAATGGAAAGACATTCCCTGCTCATGGATTGGAAAAATAAATATTGTCAAAATGTCAATACTACCCAAAGCTATCTACACATTCAATGCAATCCCAATCAAAATTGCACCAGCATTCTTCTCGAAACTAGAACAAGCAATCCTAAAATTCATATGGAACCACAAAAGGCCCCAAATAGCCAAAGGAATTTTGAAGAAGAAGACCAAAGCAGGAGGCATCACAATCCCAGACTTTAGCCTCTACTACAAAGCTGTCATCATCAAGACAGCATGGTATTGGCACAAAAACAGACACACATCAATGGAATAGAATAGAAACCCCAGAACTAGACCCACAAATGTATGGCCAACTCATCTTTGACAAAGCAGGAAAGAACATCCAATGGAAAAAAGACAGCCTCTTTAACAAATGGTGCTGGGAGAACTGGACAGCAACATGCAGAAAGTTGAAACTAGACCACTTTCTCACACCATTCACAAAAATAAACTCAAAATGGATAAAGGACCTAAATGTGAGACAGGAAACCATCAAATCCCTAGAGGAGAAAGCAGGAAAAGACCTCTCTGACCTCAGCCGTAGCAATCTCTTACTCGACACATCCCCAAAGGCAAGGAGGGAATTAAAAGCAAAAGTGAATTACTGGGACCTTATGAAGATAAAAAGCTTCTGCACAGCAAAGGAAACAACCAACAAAACTAAAAGGCAACCAACGGAATGGGAAAAGATATTTGCAAATGACATATCGGACAAAGGGCTAGTATCTAAAATCTATAAAGAGCTCACCAAACTCCACACCCAAAAAACAAATAACCCAGTGAAGAAACGGGCAGAAAACATGAATAGACACTTCTCTAAAGGAGACATCCAGATGGCCAACAGGCACATGAAAAGATGTGCAGCGTCACTCCTTATCAGGGAAATACAAATCAAAACCACACTCAGGTATCACCTCACGCCAGTCAGAGTGGCCAAAATGAACAAATCAGGAGACTATAGATGCTGGAGAGGATGTGGAGAAATGGGAACCCTCTTGCACTGTTGCTGGGAATGCAAACTGGTGCAGCCACTCTGGAAAGCAGTGTGGAGGTTCCTCAGAAAATTAAAAATAGACCTACCCTATGACCCAGCAATAGCACTGCTAGGAATTTATCCAAGGGATACAGGAGTACTGATGCATAGGGGCACTTGTACCCCAATGTTCATAGCAGCACTCTCAACAATAGCCAAATTATGGAAAGAGCCTAAATGTCCGTCAACTGATGAATGGATAAAGAAATTGTGGTTTATATACACAATGGAATATTACATGGCAATGAGAAAAAATGAAATATGGCCTTTTGTAGCAACGTGGATGGAACTGGGGAGTGTGATGCTAAGTGAAATAAGCCATACAGAGAAAGACAGATACCATATGGTTTCACTCTTATGTGGATCCTGAGAAACTTAACAGGAACCCATGGGGGAGGGGAAGGACAAAAAAAAAGAGGTTAGAGTGGGAGAGAGCCAAAGCATAAGAGACTGTTAAAAACTGAGAACAAACTGAGGGTTGATGGGGGATGGGAGGGAGGGGAGGGTGGGTGATGGGTATTGAGGAGGGCACCTTTTGGCATGAGCACTGGGTGTTGTATGGAAACCAATTTGTCAATAAATTTCATATATATATATATATATATAAAATAAAAAAAGTAAAATAAAACATGTCTGAACTTTACAGAAAGGAAAAGATTCTGATGTTGAAAGGAAGAGAAAAATCAAAGGTGTGAAGTCATTTGTACTTGCAGTTTCTTGGCCCAGAATGCTCTTTTTTCAGATAATCTGCCTGACTGACTCTCATTTCATTCAGATCTCATCACAAATGTTACATTATTGGAAAAGTCTTCCCTGACAATACTATTTAAAAAGCACTTCTTAAGGGCGGCTGGGTGGCTCAGTGATTTAATTTGCAGACTTCGGCTCAGGTCATGATCTCATGGTTTGTGAATTCAAACCCCGCGTCGGACTCTGTGCTTACAGCCCGGAGCCTGGAGTCTGCTTCGGATTCTGTGTCTCCCTCTCTCTCTCTCTGCCTCTCCCCTGCTCGCACTCTCTGTGTCTCTCTGTCAAAAATAAATAAATGTTAAAAAAAATTTAAATGCAGTTCTTAGATATTTCATAGTTTTTATAATACTGCAAGTGGTATCTCAGGGTCTATAATTGTTTTCTATGTGCTTTGCTCATGTAGACAAGTGCTATTGATTTTCTAAGTTAATACTATAATTGTAAAATTCTATGAACTCTCATATTATGTTTAATAGTTTGGTGACTGTTTCAGATTTATATTAACCTATAAGAACAATCAACAGCAAAATAGCAGTTGTCTTTTCCCTTCCCATTGTTTAACATATTCACTTTTCCTTTATTATTGCTTTAGCTAGAGCCTCTCATATTGTATTAAAAAGTAGTTTATAGTTGGGATTCTTGTCTTTTCCTGATAATAAATACTCCATCTAAATGTTTTTCATTACATGTAGACTTTGACATAAAGTCTAAGACATGTTGAGGAAGCTTACAAAGAGTTTTTAAATTACAAAGAAATATTAAATTTTAAAACAAAAACTTTATTTGCATGCACTAAGATAATCATATTTCTCCTTTAATGTGGCTAAACAAATTGATAGGTACTCTAATTTTAAAACATCTTTGCATTTCTGGGATAAATACTAATTGATCTCAGTTTAGTTTTGCAATGCATTGTTGGATTCAGTCAACTATTTTATTTAAAATGTTAATGCCTGAGAAACTTAACAGAAGACCATGGGGGAGAGGAAGGAAAAAAAAGTTAGAGAGGGAGGCAGCCAAACCATAAGAGACTCTTAAGAACAGAGAATAAATTGAGGGTTGATGGGGGGTGGGAGGGTGAGGGGAGTGGGTGATGGGTATTGAGGAGGGCACCTGCTGGGATGAGCACTGGTGTTGTATGGAAACCAATTTGACAATAAATTTCATATTAAAAAAATTAAAATAAAATGTTTATGTCTATGTTACAAAATAAAATGGACCATCTGAGCCTAGAGAATTTGGGGAGGAACATTTTTCATTACCATTTCAAATTTTTTAACAGTTGTTAATTTGTATTTTCTTCAGCTTATTTTGGCATTTTATATTTTTCATTAATACATGAATTTGATTTATGTTTTAAGGTGTCATAGTTTTCTTTTAAAATCTTTCTAGTGACTGTATATTTTTCTTTTTTATTATGAATTTTGTTATTTCATTTTTTTCTTGATTGATATTACTACAGATATATCTATTTTATTGATCTATTCAAAGCTTCTAGTTTTGTGTATTTCCTCTGTCTCTACCTCCCCCTCCACCCTCTCCTCCAACAACTTTTAGTTAGTTCAGGTTAGGTTCATGTACAAGTTACAGAGAAACTCAAAATATCAGTGACTTAAGATAAAATATTCTTTTTTTTTTTTAATTGAAGAGGTCTGCAGGTAGTTCAGGGCTGTTATGTTACTCTGAGTGTCAAGGATCAAACTATACATATCCTGCTGCTCCACCTGGCATGATTTCCAGCTTGATCCAAGATGACTACTGAAATTCTACTTATTAACATTATATTTCTGGGGGCACCTGGGTGGGTCAATCAGTTAAGTGTCCAACTCTCGATTTTGCCTCAGGTCATGATCTCACAGTTGTGAGTTTAAGTCCTGCATCCGGCTCCATGCTGGGTGTGGAGCTTACTTGATTCTCTCTCTCTCTAGCTCTCCCTCTCCCTCTCCCTGTCTCCTGCTGTCTCTCTTTTCTCAAAAAAATAAAAATAAAAATAAAAAAAGAAGAATACTATATTTTTGCCAGGAAGAAGGAAGAATATCTTTTAAGGACACATTCCAGGAGCTGCACATACAATTTTCTTACATCCCTTTGAGAAGAATTTGCAAACAGAAACACTCTTAGCTGAAGAAAGAATGAGAAATGAGTCTCTGTCATGGACAGTTTTATGCACAGATCAAGGTTAGCTACACACTTGACAGGTCCCAATGCAAAAGGAAATGTGGGGCCCCTTGTTATAGAAGTATTAAAAATTTCAAGATGGCAACAACAAAGCATTAAACTAATCTTTGGACACTCTGAGCACTGCATCCTGCATGGCTGCACAGGTCACATGCCCATGAAACTGATTCCGACCCAGGGTTCTCTAAAACTTGGGGTTCTCTAATGAAGAGAAGGAAGAAAACATACACTGAAGGACAACTCAAAGTCTATACCTCATTATTTAATTGTTGAGACTCATACACAATAAGAAAAACTATCCAACTAGTCAGATAATACTGACTTTTTTCCCCAAGGTTTTATTTAAATTGCAGTTGGTTAAGATACTGTGTAATATAAGTTTCAGGTGTTGAATTCAGTGATTCCTCACTTATATACAATATCCAGTGCTCATCATAACAAGTGTACTCCTTAACCCACTCCCCAACCCACATCCCCTCCAGTAACGCTCAGTTTGTTCTTTATAGTTAAGAGTCTGTTTTCTAGTTTGTCACTTTCTTTTTCCCCTACGTTCATCTGTTTTATTTCTTAAATTCCATATATGAGTGAAATCATATGGTACTTGTCTTTCTCTGACTGACTTATTTCACTTAGCATAATACTCTCTAGCTCCAACCATGTCAATGCAAATGGCAAGATTTCATTCTTTTTTGTGGCTGATGAATATCCCATTATATATATATATATTATATATATATATGTCTGTATATATATGTGTATATATATGTATATATATATGTGTATGTGTATATATATACATATATGTATATGTGTATATATGTGTGTATATATATGTATATGTACATACATATACATATATATACACACACACATATGCATGTGTGTGTGTATATATATGCTACATCTTTATTTTTTAAGTGTTATTCTTTTAATGTTTATATATTCACTTTTGAGAAAGAGAAAAAGAGCACAGTCAGGAAGGGGTAGGAGAGATGGAGACACAGAATCCATAAAGCTGTCAGTACAGAGCCCGACACAGGGCTCCAGCACACCAACCATGAGATCATGACTGGAGTGGAAGTCAGATGCTCAACCAAGAGACCCATGCAAGCGACCCTACATCTTCTTTATCCATTCATTAGTCGATGGACATTTGGACTCTTTCCATAATTTGGCTATTGTTGATAATGCTGCTATAAACATCAGGGTGAATGTATCCCTTCAAATCAGTGTTTTTGTATCCTTTGGGTAAATACCTCGTAGTTTAATGGCTGGATCATAGGATAGTTCTATTCTTAACTTTTTGAGTAACCTCCGTACTGTTTTCCTCAGTGGCTGCACATGTTTGCATTCTCACCAACAGCATAAGAGGGTCCCCCTTTCTCCGCACATGATGTAGGTTTTATCCCCACTTTAACTTACCAGGAAACAGAGAGAGAGGGTCAATAAGTTGCTTGATGTAACACAGCTACTAAGTGGTAGAGGGAAGATTTGAAGCCAGGCATGATTCCAAAGATCATGCTGTTCATTAATACATTCCATTACTTTCCAGCCTTCTCCATATCAAACTTTCAAATCATATTGATAACATAAAGGCAGCTCGATTTGATGGAGAGAGTACTGTAACAATGACAGTGGGGGTAAGGAGGTATCTAGATGAGTAAGACTTGGTATTGGCTTGAGGAAAACCTCACTAGTATAAGAGACATTATGGCAATTTAAACTAAAAATCTGTCCTCTTACTAGCTCCTACCTCTAAATTTATGGTTAAGTCATGTCATTAAAGAGTATGCAATTAGCAGTGATACAACTCTGGGTAGCAAAGAGGGAGAGCCATTGACAGCTGGTTTGGTGGATTTGAAATGCAAATCAGGCTCAGGAGAGCACCAATGGTTTCTTAATATGGTAATGCCATGGGCTACCCTTCTGAGAGGAGTTTGGATAAATATTTGGTAATAGATGAGAAATGCTGCCCTTGGTAGGTCTTGATGGTCTCCAAGGAATATAAAGATATCTCTCTCTGTCTCTCTCTGTCTCTGTCTCTGTCTCTGTCTCTCTCTGTCTCACCCACACACACACACACACACACACACACACCACCCCTTGGTGAGACATGATTACTTCTTGGGTGAACTAAAGAGAAAATGAGCAGTAATTATCTTTCTTTTAGGAACAGGAAACGACTGAGAAGAATAGAGGCTGAGGGGAAAATGGTCCTAACCAAAAATACACAAAAGGTCAGAGGAGCATATTGTTTTCCTTCAGAAATGAGAAGTAGAATTCCAAAGGAGGGAATGAGAGCATTGACCTCAGGATTTGTTAGAAGGTGGGGTTAAAGAAGAAAAAGTTCAGGGGATTTGTTAGAAGATGGGTTAAAGAGGAAAAGTTCAGGAAACTGAGAAGCGAAAGAGGTCCCAAGAATAGAAATTCCCACAGAGGCCGCCCTCTTTTTGGAGGCCCCAGTCTGAAAAGCTTCACTTTTCCATACAGGAACTCCTGAAGATGAATGCGGTTCCAGTCTCTATTTCTCCTACTCCTTGCTAAGAGCTGCCTCCATAAGCAATTTTGTATACTTTATGTGGTTCTTCATTGGAGTGAGATTAGTAAGACAGGGTAGTTCAAGAAGGGTCAGACTTCACCAACTCCCTAGTACCCAGTTACTCCAGTGGAGATGGATAGAATGTATTATACCTACATAAAAACTTAATTTCTTTAATTGAGATATCAAACTATGTATCATTTATACCTTAGTTTCATCACTTAATGTTAATTCACTATTTCTCGTGTCAGAAACAATTCTTTGAAAACATTATTGCTGTTGGTACAAAATATCCATCCTAGGGATGCATCATAACTAATTAAACCATTTGCTTCTTGGATATTTGTACCAATCAAGTCCTACTTTTTTACTATTATAAATAATGTTGCAGTGAACATCCTTACGCATAATGATCTTTGATCATCATCTCTGATGACTTCCTTGTTTGCATTTCTACATATCAGGTCACTGGGTCAAAGGGGATGAACTTTTCAAGTCTCTTGAACCAATCTGAAAGCAGTCCTCCCCAAAGACCTCATCCCTTTATGCTTCCTGTGGCAAAGCATGTGAGTACCTGTCACATGATACACTTGCCAACATGCTGGCTGTGATATTTTTTGGGAAGAAAATGTTTTACCCAATTAGCCAGGACACATGAACTGGTAGAACTTAACCATCTGCCAAGAAAAAATTTGAGAAGTGTGGTTTAAACATGGATAAGCTGATTGCACTTGTCACAGATGGGGCCCCTGCGAAAAAGGGGGAAAATTGTCAATACTTTATTTTCATCAGGAAAGAAGAGTTGTGCAAACCCAGACTCCGTGCCTCTTTCAGAAAAAGGGTGCATGCTATGAACTAGGTGTGTTGAGTCTTCTGTGGTTTAATGGAGGTACAGATCAAGACCTCCAACTTTATTCATGCTCATGCCCTTATTGATGGTGGGACTTATTTATGGTGTATTTGGAGGGAGAGGAAGTAGGGTGTGGGAAACCTAGTTTATTTTAAAGACATGATATTGCTTGTTTAATTTTATTAAAGAAATAAAATAAAAGACTCTAAGCTAAAGGACTCATTTTGGTAGGTCCCCACTGTCATTAAGATTAGTCTTTCTTTCTGATATGACAAATACCTAAACACATTGAGCCTTAAGCTTTAGAAAATGAACCAACACAGTTGCTGACTTATTCAAGAAAGTGAAGACATTTAGATAGGACAAGAGTCCTAGAAACTCATTTTCCAGTAGTCAGAGGAGTAACAAATTTTAGAATCATAGAGTCACATGGTAGAAATAGAGTGAGACTTTCAGAAGAGTTTCACAGATTATGATACCAAAGAACCTAAATACCCAGAATTGTTGTTGGAGTGCAAATTTCAGGATGTGCTCAAATTAATATACATCGCTTCTATTACTTTTAAGAGGAAGTGATTGATATGCAAGTTAACCATGTCCAGTAAATAGTCACAGTATCCCTAAAATTGTGTATGCAAATATATAAATCTCAGAACTCTGAAAATTTATGCATATGTAATGAAACACTTGGCCATGATTCTTTTTTAATACACTGTGAAAAGAAAGCCAGATATCACAAGTGATATAAGTCTGGAATTAGAACTGGGATGTTCTCTGATTTATAAAGACAGCAGTATTCAAAATAGTTTAGCCAGATAAAAAATCTATATTCTCACTGAATTGATCAAAATAGGTAAATGACTAATAGTAGGCCTAAAACTGTATATTTATTTCCATATAGTACATATGACTAATTTTTCCAAAACACTTTTATTACATGTGAATACATCTTAGTTAGATATTTTTAACAGCGTAAATGTTCCACTTTCCATCACTGTATTATAGAATGTGATATGTATAGGGAATATACTATGATAGGCACAAGCTTTGGAGTGTGACAAGTCTATCTACAAACCTTGGCTCCATCAACCCTTAGAGTTCTCTCCTAGGCCTTTAATATCCAACATGACTTTGCTGGGCCTGAATTTCCAATCTCTCCTCCTACCACATTCCTCCTCATTCACCAATGGTCTAGTCACACAGGCTCCTTGCTGTTCCTCAAACACCTCAAGCTTGTTTCCCTTTGCATCCTTCACTGTTACCTGTTGCCTGTCCCCCCCACCCTTGGAGTTCTCTTCCCTCATATCTTCACATCATTTGCGCTCTAATCATTCAGGTCTCTATTCAAATGTCACCTTCACAGAAAACCTTCTCTGAGTACTCAATCAAAATAGCTCCCACATTCAAGCATGCATTATTACATTATGGTTTTTTTTACTTCACCATCTAAAATCATAAATTCTATTTAATTTTGCCTACTTATTGATTGGCAATCTTCTCCACTGTAAGCTCCATGGAAATAGGAACCTGACCTGTTTTGTGCCCTGCTGTATCTCCAGCAGCTAGAACAGCTTCTGACACAGAGTGGATGTTTGAATAAGTAGTTTTGAATGAATGGTTGAATAAATGAATAAACAAACAAAAGCTAAGAAAGCTCTGTGTACAGGTTTTGGGGTGCACAAAGAAGGTGTACCTAATGTACACTTGCAATTAAAATGGAGGAATTATCGAAGGAGATTTCCTAGAGTCAGGTAAAATGTGAATTGAGTTTTGAAGGATAAGTAGGGAAGAGGGAAGAATCCTAGGTAAAGGATTCAGTAAGAGATGTAAAGAGCAGAGGGTAAGAGAGAACACAGCTTGAATGCTCAGGAAATGCAGGCAATCTGGGATGACTCCATAATAAGGGGAACAAGAGAAAAATGGCTTCTGTGTGGTGTCAGGAGTGGAGTATATTCTCTGAGGTAATATAAATGATTTGAAACTACAATGGTGCTAAAAACATCCTCTGTCTAAATGCCCCCAACTGTGACCAAAATAATCTAGACTTCCTTTCCAGTAGTTTTCAGTGATACAAGAAGTTAAAAACATTTGTTGGGGGAGTTCTCTTTCTCAAAATTCTCTATATATGCCCTGTCCACCTCCCTCCCATACCCACTCTCCAACAAAGATTTAGCAGACACCTGGACCCATTACCCCTCAGGACATCCTACAAGATCTATAATCATAAACCAGCTTCTGATAGGATTAGAGACAGATTCTGTACGGTAAGTGCATCTCACGTAGCTGTGTTTAAGGTTATCTAATAATTATTGTTGTTGCTATACATGATTCAGCTGACATTTTTTTACAATTTTTTTAACGTTTATTTATCTTTGAGACAGAGAGAGACAGAGCATGAACAGGGGAGGGGCAGAGGGAGAGGGAGACACAGAATCCGAAACAGGCTCCAGGCTCTGAGCTGTCAGCCCAGAGCCCGACGCGGGGCTCGAACTGACGGACCGTGAGATCATGACCTGAGCCAAAGTCGGCCGCCCAACAGACCAAGCCACCCAGGCACCCCCAGCTGACATTTTAAGTAGTAGATTCCCCTCCAGCAACACCTTTCCACAATAAACTGATTGCAAAAGACACAATTTCATACATGGATATTTTCACAGCTTTTACAAATATCAGTTTAGGAGTCACACATCCTCTGTATTCAGAGGGAGAAAGAGTACACGTTGCTTTGCAACAGGTAAAATGGACCAAACAAAAAACCACACCATTCCCCAAGGAGTTTGCAATCCAAAAGCAAGAATGGGCATGCTATGGAACACTGCAGAACAATACCCACACAGTACAGGCAGAAGGAGCTGCACATGGCCACCACAGCTGGAATGCTTTGTTAACCATCCCCCAAACTATTGCTGGTCTTTGAACACTTCCTCAGTTCAAAGTAGGAACACCATCTATTATCAGCAAACTCTGAAAAGCCAAATGAGATGTTTAAAAGTAGTTTGAGTAAAGGTCATATTCCTAAAGTGTGCAGACCTGAAAAATAAAGCTTTCTGATGAGAAGTTAACTACTGCCCACTCTCAGTGGTAACACGTTCTATATCCTTGTTGTGAGAGACAAACACAATTCATTGACTTTTCCTGATAAGATGCTGCTAACCAACACTTAAATAAAGATCTTAGATAAATGTCTTTTAAGGTCAAATAGGAAAGAGTTCAGGAATTATTCACTTGACTTATGTTCATTAACCATGAAAACCCTAGTGCTATTAGTGCCCACATTGCTGCTAATGTTTGGGAACAATAGATAGATATATAACTAGACATTTAAACTAGAGTCAGAACAATGTTTGATTCCCGGTAAGTGACTTCATCTTTCTGAGCTCTACTCTTTCTACCTGCAAAATGGAGTAATTAATTGTATCTACTTCACTAGATGGTTTAAAGATTAAATGGAATACTATATATTAAGTCATATACTAAACTAGAAAGTGGTGTATAAATGTTAGAGCTTATTATGTAACATTTATTGTGTTCTCCTCAATCCCCATGGAAGCTCTTTGAATGACCCTACAAGCATTTTTATTTGTGTTTTTAATCCATTTACTTTTTAGAACAGTTTTAGATTTGTAGAAAAATTGACAACTAGTATAAAGAGTTCCTGTATACCCCACACCCAGTTTCCTCTATTATTGACATGTGATATTAGTATGGTATATTTTACAATAAATGAACCAATATTGATATAGACTCTTAACTAAAGTCCAGAGTTACTCAGACTTCCTTTGTTTTTCCTAATGTCCATTTTCTTTTCTAAGATACTATGCAAAATACCACATTACATTTAGTTGAGAGGTTTCCTTAGACTACTCACGTTTGTGACATGTTCCCAAACTTTCCTTGTTTTTAATCACTTTGACAATTTGGAAGAATAATGCTCAAGTGTCTTGTTGGATGCCCCTTTATTGCAATTTATGTGACATTTTTCTTA
Organism: Prionailurus viverrinus; assembly: GCF_022837055.1. Taxonomy (NCBI): domain Eukaryota; kingdom Metazoa; phylum Chordata; class Mammalia; order Carnivora; family Felidae; genus Prionailurus; species Prionailurus viverrinus. Next base: position 89,001,381 of record NC_062561.1, on the reverse strand, counting down.
TGCTTAGGCTGCAGTTATGGATTTCGGGGAGGATAACCAAAGAGGTAAAGTCCCATCTACATCATATCACACCAAGGGTATATACTATTAATATGACTTACGACATTGATGTGGTTGATTGCAGCCAATTTGTTTGGGCCAAGAGGCCAGATGTTTGTTCATACATCATTATGAATGTTTCAATGAGAATGTTTTTAGATGAATTTACTATTGAAATCAGTGGACACAGAGTCAAGCACACTGTTCTTTCCAGCGTGGGTGGGCCCCATCTAATCAGTTGAAGGCCTGCATAAAGGAAAAGGCCGACCTGTCATAGGCCATGAAGCTCTCTCCAGCACACTACTTTCGGGTTCCATCTGCAACACTGGGTCTTCCTAGTTCTATGGTAGACAGCTTTTGGATCCAAACTACAACTTTCTCTTCCTCAGTCAGCAAGTCTTCCCCTTCAAACTTTGGATTCACCAAACTTCCACAACCACAAGGCCCATTAATTTAAAGAAATATCTCTGATAGACAGATTCATAGATAGGTAGGTAGAGAGATTTATAGATACTAGATATTTAGATAAGATTATAGACTATAGATAGACAGATAAATATATAGATAAGATAGAAAGATGACAGATAGGTGGATGAGAGCTAGGCAGCTATCTAGATTGGTAGGTATGTGAAAGATTTGTGATAGCAAGCCAGATAAGATGGATAGTTGACAGTAGATAGATAGATGATAGATAGATACATGATAGATAGATAGATAGATAGATAGATAGATAGATAGAAAGATAGAATCCCATATGGCCTTCTACTAGTCATAATGAATATCTGGATTCCTCCCTGAAGAAATCTCAGGTGGCCATGAGCACCAGTTCTGTTCCTGGCCCAAGGGTGGGATGTGGTGCCCCTAGAGGCCAGATCATAGCTAGGGTTAGGTTTAGGTCCTGGGAGGGGACTGGGGATGAACCAGCAGCAGTGCCAACTATCCTCCTAATCTCAGTGGAGGGAGCCTGATAGGGCACAGGTGAGCAATGGGGGCTGGCTTCAAGGGACAGCTAACTCTGTGTGCCAGGAAAAGGTTTGGCCTCTAGATCTCATTCACTATGCTCAAGCCTCAAAACTGTGGAAATGTCATCGTGAACATCTGGCTTCCTTTCGGAGCAATTCCACATCAGCAAATTGCCCCAAGGAACTTCTCTCCTTACATCTCACAAACAGCCAGAGGCATGGATAGGGACAGGGTTCGATTCCCAAGGGTGACGTGGGGCAAACTCAAGCCGTGCTGTGATCTCCTCTGTGGGAATGGTTGAGAGCACATGTCAGGGTATGGATCACAATTGGGATTGGCTTCAGGGATTGGCCAATACTGTGGGACAGGCTTCCACTTTAACTGGGGATCCCTTTCAGGAGTTCCATCTGGAACATGAAAATGTCATGGTGATCTGCCGCATCCTTCCCTGATGAATGTTGTGCACATCAGGGATTTCAAGCCCAATCTTTCTACAGAGCTAGGACAGGGGACCCCAAAGACCACAGCCAAGGTTAGGGTTAGGGTTAGGGCTCACTTGTGGGTGTGTGTTAGTGTTCTGGTCAGGCTTAGCATTTGGCTCCAGGGTATGGTCAAGCATCTCAGAGGGGCTGAGGTCTGGGCTCATGATACACTTCTGCAGGCCCATATGGCCTTGTACTTCTCATGACAAATTTCTGACTTCCTCCCTGAAGAAATCTCAGGTGGCTATGAGCACCGGTTCTGTTCCTGGCCCACAGGTGCATATAGACTGCATAGTTTAGAAACAAATTCAGCTTATTTCTTAGAGTTCTGGAGGCTGGAAGTCTGATGTCCATGTGTGAATTAGTCAGGTTCTGCTGAGAGTCCTCTTTAAAGGTATAGATGACTGTCTACATGCTGTGTCTTCATACAGTGGAAGGGACAAGGGATCTCTCAGGAACCTCTCTGAAGTGGGCACTAATGTCATTGATGAGGGCTTCACTTTCATGACCTACTAATTTCTTAAAGCCTCCTAACATTATCTCCTTGGAGGTTAGCATCTCAATGAATGAATTTGGGGAAACACAAACATTCAGAACATAACAAGATGAATTAAAAGGGTCAATCTGCCAAGCAAAGGCTGGGTCACCCAGGCATGAAAGTCACTGTGTGTATCAGACAAGGAAGCAGAAGAGGGAGGAATGGAAATCCCAAATGTGGCCAGAGATCCAATGGCCTCAGAGAAAGGCCATAAATAGTGAGTATTACATGCCAGAGGAACAACTTACATTCTACAAGATTGCATTTTTGCAAAATCCCTTCCCTGCTATGTGGACTCATTGGATGGGAGCTGAATCAAGGAGAGGAAAATCAGAGGATATGACAATAATGCAGCATGGTCACAAGGTCCCCAAATTAAATGGAGCCAGAGGGATGCCAAGCCAAGAGAGAGCAAAGGAGAAGTTGCTCCAATTTGAATAGCTATGCACTGGGAAATAGTGTGGTTGATTGTGGCCAATTTGTCTGGGCCAAGAGGCAAGATATTTGTTCAAACATCATTGTGAATATTTCAATGAGAATGTTTTTAGATGAGATTACCACTGAAATCAGTGGACATGGAGTCAAGCACACTGTTCTTCCCAACGTGGGTGGGCCCCATCTAATCAGTTGAAGGCCTGCATAAAGGAAAAGGCCGACCTGTCATAGGCCATGAGGGTCTCTCCAGCACACTACTCTCGGGTTCCATCTGCAACACTGGCTCTTCTTAGTTCCATGGTAGACAGCCTGGATTCAAACTGCAACTTTCTCTTGGGTCCTCAGTCAGCTAGGCTTCCCCTTCAAACTTTGGACTCACCAAACTTCCACAACCACAAGAGCCCTTTCCTTTAAAGCAAGGAATGCTGCCTTGAGAGAAAACAGCAGCATCTCAGCTCACTCACTCCATACAATGAACACAGAAGTGCACAGTTGAGTGATGCCCCATAAATGACATGGGAAAAACCAGGCACACGTGTGTGTGGTGACAGTTATTAACCCTAGACTACAGATGATGACATACAGAATGAAGACTACCCGCTCCTTCCACAGCTTCTTTTTTCTGTAAAGAGCTCCAGGATGGTGAAATGGGAATATTGAAATAAGACCCCTCCCCAGGGGCAGGATCCTTGGGCATGAAGATGGGGTATTTGGTTGGGTTGGCACACAGGGCAGTGATGACAGTGCCCCTCAGGTTGATCTGGATAATCTTACTGTTTTTCCTTTTAATATTTTTATTGCTTATTTATTTTTGAGATTGAGAGACAGAGCATGAGGTGGGAAGGGGGGTGGGGGGAGAGAGTCAGATTCCTAAGCAGGTTCCAGGCTCTGAGAACCTGCTCAGCACAGTGCCAACACAGGGCTTGAATCCACAAACAGTGAGATCATGACCCGAGCTGAAGTCAGATGCTTAACTGACTGAGCCACCCAGGTTCCCCTGGACATGTTTTCTTACATAAAATTGACATGTCTTGTTTAACTGACACTGCTTAGTGGTGCCCCTTTTGCTTCTGACCCAGAAGAGGGAAGTAAACCCAGATGGGCCAGCTGGGAGGAAGCAGCTAAAAATCCTTGGTCATCTAGTACTTATCCCAGTGCAGAGTGGGAGCATCACCGGAAGCCTGGCTGCCTGGCAATAATGTACAAGCCACACGGCTTGGGGTCAATTTACCCTATTGCATGCTTTGGATACGTCATCTGTACCAAGGGCTGTAAGGGGTAATCATGTAATCCATAGAGTTTTGGGGATTGGAGATAGCACTTGACACTTGGAATTGCCAAAGTGTGATTCTGCTCTTGGTGCATCAGGTGAGTACCTGGACCCTCAGACTTGGAACAAGGAAGACCTTTTTAATTTGTGGGATCACCAGACAGTGAAGGGGCTGGTATGAAGCAGTGCACTCCCTGCCCTGCTGTGATATTTCTTGCTGACACAGCAGGCAGCAGCAAAGCTCTCCATGGTGGCCCACACAAGATCTCAGACAGCCTTCATCACACAAAGGCTGGGGGAGAGATCAGGCAGAAGCAATTTCTTGCCCACCCATGCAGCTTCTGCGTGGTCCGTGATCCCACCTCACTGATCCCTTAGCTAAATTATTTGTCTAGGACCTGACAGAGGTAGGATCCTCTGGTTTGAGGGAAAAGGTGTCATCCTGTCTAGATATTGAGAGTCTGAGATCAGGATGCCAGCAAGCTGGCATGCTTGGGTCTGGGGAAATCTCACACATCAGAGAAAGAGAACACAAAACAGCAAGCTGTCTACTGACTTCATAAAGATGTTGATCCCATGGGCTCCACACTAATCACCTCTCCAAGGCCCTGCCTCCTAATACCTTCCCAAAGGGGGCTAAGGCTCTAACATAGGCACTTGTGGGCAACACAACTCAGTTCACAGCAGAGGGGATCTCAGCTGGGCCCTGCCTGCAACTAAGGATCTCACTTTAAGATGGCACCTGATGTCTCACTTGTCTCAGCCAATCCGAGCTTAGACAGGGGCATGCAAAACAAACTCTTCCCAAATCCCTTATCCCTCAGAATACCCATGCATCTGTGCTGGCAACTCATGACCTGACAGAAGTGTCCCCACAGGACCCATATAAATGAGGAGGACATGATGCAAACAAACAAAAATGGGCCAGAAGGACAGCCAGTGGGCAAGTATGCAGTTACCTACTGGGAATTCTTCCTCTCCCTGCACCCCAGCTCCAGAAGACCCACACACATCTCCCCCTAGCTTTCACCAAACAAAGAAGCAGAAAACTCCTCCCCCACCAATTTACCCAGCACACGCCTACCTCGTTTTATTGTGCTCTGCTTTATTGAGCTTTGCAGGCACTGCATTCTGTGCAAATGGAGGGTTTTTAGTGACAGTGTGTAGGGCAAGTCTATTGGGGCCACTTTTCCAAGAGCATTTACTGCCTCCAAGTCTCTGCTTTGCTACTTCTTGCCCAGTATTATGTTCTTTTCATTATTATATCTGTTATGGTGATCTACAATCAGTGATTACCTATTGCTGAAAGCTCAGGTGATGGTTAGCATTTTTTAAAATACGAAAGTGTTTTTAAGGGGCACCTGGGTGGCTCAGGTAGTTAAGCATGGACTTAAGCTCAGGTCATGATCTCATAGCTCCTAGGTTCAAGCCCAGTGTTGGGCTCTGTGCTGACACCTCAGAGGCTAGAACCTGCTTCGATTCTGTGTCTCCCTCTCTCTCTGTCCGTCCCCTACCCATGCTCCATCTCTCTCGTTCAAAAGAAAAATGACTATATTAAAAATGTTGAAAACCATAAAGTGCTTTTTAATTATGGTATTTATGTTATTTTTTCAACATAATGCTATTGCACATGGAAGACTCCAGTCTAGTGATAACTTTCATTCCCACTAGGAATCCAAAGTATTCATTTGAGCCGCTTTGTGGTGGTATTCATTTTGTTGCAGTGTTCTGGACCCAAACTGGCAACATCCACGCATTCTGGAAAATGCCTCTGGGAGATGCCTGTGGTTATGAGGGATCAGGCATTGCAGCCAGATTTGGATGGAGGAAATGGCGCTGGGCTGTCCCTCCCTTGAGAGCCAAGGAATGATCACAGTTGGAAGGACCAAACTGGTTCTTGGTGAACCTGTAAAGGAGACGGCATGTGTCATGTGCCAAACTCATGCCCCAAATCTGCCCCCTGGCTGAGCTGGAGTAATCCACCAGTTAACATGCTGGACCACAAGTAAAAAAAAGACTATGCTTGTGTTTTAATTAAAATGCAATGCTAAGCCATGAAAACAAGCTCTCCTCTTTCATTTTCATTTCTTACTATCCCTCAAGTTGCCAGGCCATACATACTCTCTAAATCTGAGAATATAAAGGACCGCCTTTTCCTGCTGAGGACTGAGCCGCTGACCTCGCCCCACCAGCATTCTTCTCAAAGCTAGAACAAACCATCCTAAAATCTGTGGAGCCACAAAAGACCCAGAATAGCCAAAGTAATATTGGAGAAGAAAACCAAAGTGGGAGATATCACAACCCCAGACTTTAGCCTCTAGTACAAAGCTGTAATCATCAAGACAGTATGATATTGGCACAAAAACAGACACATAGACCAATGGAATAGAATGCAGACCCCAGAATTGGACCCACAAATGTATGGCCAACTAATCTTTGACAAAGCAGGAAAGAGTATCCATTGGAAAAAGGTCAGTCTCTTTAACAAATGGTGCTGGGAGAACTGGACAGCAACATGCAGAAGAATGAAATTAGACCACTTTCTTACACCGTGCACAAATAAACTCAAAATGGATACAGGACCTGAATATGAGACAGGAAACCATCAAAACCCTAGAGGAGAAAGCAGGAAAAAACCTCTTTGTCCTCAGCCAAAACAATTTCTTACTCGACATATCTCCAAAGGCTAATTAAAAGGAAAAATGAACTATTGGGACCTCATGAAGATAAAAAGTTTCTGTACCGCAAAGGAAACAATCAACAAAACTAAAAGACAACTGACAGAAGGGGAAAAGATATTTACAAATGACATATTGGATAAAGGGCTAGTGTCTAACATCTATAAAGAACTCACCAAACTCCACACCCGAAAAACAAATAATCCAGTGAAGATAAGGGCAGAACACATGAATAGACACTTTTCCAAGGAAGACATCCAGATGTCCAACAGGCACATGAAAAGATGCTCAACGTCACTCATCATCAGGGAAATACAAATCAAAACTGCAATGAGATATCACCTCATGCCAGTCAGAATGGCTAAAATGAAAAATCAGACTATAGGTACTGGTGAGGACATGGAGAAACAGGAACCCTCTTGCACTGCTGGTAGGAATGCAAACTGGTGCAGCCGCTCTGGAAATCAGCATGGAGGTTTGTGAAATAATTAAAACTAGAACTACCCTATGACCCAGCAATAGCACTGTTCGGAATCTACCCAAAGGATACAGGAGTGCTGATGCATGGGACACATGTACCCCAAGTGCATGTTTATAGCAGCACTTTCAGCAATAGTCAAATAATGGAAGAGCCTAAATGTCCATCAACTGATGAATGGATAAAGAAGATGTGCTTTATATATACAATGGAATACTACTTGGCAATGAGAAAGAATGAAATCTGCCCATTTGCAGCAAAGTGGATGGAACTGGAGGGTACTGTGCTAAATTAAATATGCCAGGCAGAGAAAGACAGATACCATATGTTTTCACTCTCATGTGGATCTTGAGAAACTTAACAGAAGACCATGGGAGAGGAGAAGTGGAAAACAAAAAAAGTTACAGAGAGGAAGGGAGGCAAACCCTAAGAGACCCCTAAGGACTGAGAACATACTAAGGGTAGACAGGGGTGAGGGAGAGGGGAAATTGGGTGATGGGCAGGGAGGAGGGCACTTGTTGGAATGAGCCCTGGTGTTGTATGGAAACCAATTTGACAATAAGTTATATTTAAAAATAATAATAATTTGGGCGTGCTTGGGTGGCTCAGCTGGTTGAGCGTCAGGCTTTGGTTGAGACCATGGTCTCTCAGTTAGTGAGTTCGAGAGCCATGTTGGGCTTTGGGTTGATAGCTAGGAACCTGGAGCCCACCTCGGGTTCTGTGTCTCCCTCTGTCTGTCCCTCCACTGCTTTCACTCTGTCTCTCTCATTGCCTCAAAAATAAATAAACATTAAAATAATAATAATAACAATAATTTGCATTATTAATTTAATAATTTTAATTTTAATTATTTAATTGATTAGTAATAATTTATTAAATATTTTAATTACTTAATAATGTTATTTTAATATTTAATTTAATACAATTATATTACAAATAATAATAAAATTAGAAATAAATAAAATAAACATTTTATACCAAAAAAAAAAATAAATCTTGGAATGGATTGCAGATCTGCAGAGCAGCAATAGGCTGCAGTTCCCACCTCGTCCACAGGCGGCGATAAGTCCACCGCAGGACCCTGGCCAGAAGGCGGGCCTTGGGGGTGTGGTTTTCAATTTGGTCCTACAGAGGGGTTTAAAGGAGGAGGAGCACGCACTGCTCCAGCCATTCGTGGGTACAGCTGCCCAGAGCATCTCAGAGGTGTTGTCTGGGCGGGAGCCGGGGCTTCGGAACCGTTATGTCTCCGAGTACAGCCATGTGGTGGGGGATCTTCTCGGGGGTTTCCAGAGCCATCAGATCTCGGGGCTCTGCCGTGGGTGCCCTCACGCGGGTGTCTGAGACATCAGGTTTCGCAGTTCCGCCCTGGGGTCCGTCGCTGGGGTATCCCACCAGTCACTTCCCGGCACCGCCCAGCGGGGTGGGTGCACTCGAGGGGCTGTCAGAGCCCTCATGTCTAGTGGCTCCGCCCTGGGGGCCATGGCGGGCGTGTCCCAACTGTCACTCCGGCACCGCCCAGGGTGGGGGGTGCCCTCGCAGGGCTGTGGGAGCCATCAGGTCTCGTGGATCCACCGCTCGAGGGCGCGATCTTGAGGGTGTCTGAGCCATCGCGTCCGTGGCACCATACTGGGGGCCCTCGCGGGGGTTCGCAGAGCCATCAAGTCCCTCCACACAGCCCTGGGGACCTTGCAGCGGGAGCTGGGAGGACCAAATGTCCCGTTCTGGGCATGCTCTCCAGGGTGGGCTCCTCGGCTCGCTAGAGGTGGGCGCCGCCCACCCCCACGTCCCCCCCCAACCCCCCCCTCTAGGGGCATCTTTCAGGACTGCCCTCGCCTGGTGCTGATACAATGAGTTCTTCCTGTGAAGGCTGTGATTTCTGAGATGTGTTTGCAGGATGGTGAGTGTCAGGAGCCTGTATGCTTGGCCTTGGAAGCCTGGTGCTGGATCCAGGTTGAAGAGTTCTTGCATTCGCCAGGTGGGGGGGGGCGGTTTTCCGTTTCTGGGCTAAACCTTGAGGTTTATTATGATTAGGAGAAGCCAGAGCCACCTTCTCAGCCCCCAACCCCTCCTCCGCGCTGGGGACTGTGCTCAGGACACTTGTGACCCAGGCCACCCTGGGGAGCCAATGCGCAGGTCAGGGCCAGGTCATCCTGGGGGAACCAGTCTGGGTCACTTCAGTGGGTGATTGCAGAGTTTTAGGACCCTAAAGGTTTCCCAGTGGAAACAACAGTTTCAAACTGGGTTTATCCACCAAAGGTGGGAGCCTTAATGTATGGACCCTGAAGCAGGGAGGCCCAGACCAGGTGGATCTGGGCCTGGTGAGCTGTGCGGCCTGCAGGTGGAAAGATGATGACTCATCATCTGTGAGGCGCTGCAGCTGGAGCCACCATCAGAGACCCTGCACGATGCCCAGAAAAGCAAAATTGAGTCTGAAAGGCGAATAAAACTCAAAGGCTGTTTTCTTCCCTCGCCATCTTCTGTTTCAAAGTCAGAATTTTGAGCACTATAAGTTGTTAAGTTTATGTTCTGTATGTAGGAGCAAAGAGATTTTTTCAAGTTTATATATTTTGAGAGAAGGTATCCAAAGGAGAGGGGCAGAGACACAGAATACCATGCAGGGTCTGTTATGTGGTTGCAGAGTCCAAGGTGGGGCTTGAACTCAACAACTTTGAGGTCAGGACCTGAGCCAGATCTGGAGTTGGATGCTTAACAGACTGAGCCCCGCAGGCGCCCCACAAAGAGACTTCTCTTGAAGGTGATGCATAAATCCAACCACCTGCAAGGCGCGGGTGAGGAATTTGTCACTGTGCCTGTGATCTCTAGTGTATGTGTGAGGGACTGGGTTGGGAGGGTGCACAGCTGAACCCAAGTGTGGTTGGATGAGCACATGGCAACCATTTTAGAGCGAAAGAGAAAAATTGAGGATGAGCCAATTAATGTGCTTTGGGATCCATGCCATGATAAGTCTTGCCTTCAGGCCTCCAAGTGTCCTGGTTCGAGTGATGTAAGTTGAGGCATTGGGTTGGCAAGTCGTTAATGTGCTAGTGAACCAAAGTCACGACTAAGAACTTACCGCAGACCCTGGGAGAAGAACCTAAGAGGAGTTCCAGGTGGCATACAGACATGGCCTGGGCTATCCTGGACTCCACTGCAAACAAGTTGCTTTCTCTAGGTGCAAGGTGTAGGTTCCTCAAACAGGAAGTGAGATCCGGGGCTCCAGGCATGGGGTTTGTTGGTGCATCAAAGCAAAGATTCAGTTGTTCCCACTTCCAGCGAGCTGGAGGGGAGGTGAAGGCAACTGCCGGCCAACCACTGAGCTGGGGATTGTCTGGGCCTGTCTCTGGGTGCATCTATCCTTCACCAGGCATGTGAGAGAAAAGGGAGTCAGGGTGACTTCTGTCTCTTCTGGGACATCCTGACCATGTCTCTGGCCTGAAAACCTGGCCATGTCCCTGGTTACCAATGACTCCTTTGGGCCCCATCTAATGAAGTGAAGGTCTGCATTAAAGAAAAGGTCAACCTGTCACAGGCCGTGAGGCTCTCTCCAGCAGACTACTTTTGAGTTCCATCTACATCACTGGCTCTTCCTAGTTCCATAGAACCTTTGGGTTCGAACGGCACCTTTCTCTTGAGTCCTCAGCCAGCAAGGCTTCCCCTTCAAACTTTGGACTCACCAAACTTCCACAACCACAGGGTCCATTCCTTTAAAGAAATCTCATCAATATTTAGATGATAGATAGATTGATAGATAGACAAATAGATACTAGATATTTAGATAAGATGATAGGTGATAGGTAGATAGACAGAAAAGGATAAGATAGGTGACAGATAGGTGGAAGACAGCTAGCTAGGTAGCTAGATTGAAAGATACATGATAGGTGATAGGAAGCTAGATAAGATACATTGGTGATAGATTGATAATTACATAGATAATAGGTATATAGATAGATGATAGATAGATAGGTAGGTAGATAGATAGATACATAGATACATAGATACATAGATAAATACATAGATATATTGATTGATTATAGGCTCATATGGCGTTGTACTTGTCATGATGAACTTCTGGCTTCCTCCTTGAAGAAGTTTCAGGTGGCTTGAGCACCAGTTCTGTTCCTGGCCCCAGGTGGGGCATGGTGCCCCTAGAGGCCAGACCAATGGCTAGGGTTCAGTTTAGGTCCTAGGAGGGGACCAGGGATGAACCAACAGCATTACAAGCTCTCCCCCGTGATCTGAGTGGAGGGCACCTGATAGGGCACTGGAGAGCATTCGGGCTTTCTTGAAAGGCCGGCTAACACTGTGTGCAAGGTGGAGGTTTGGGCTCTGTATCTCATTCTCTAGGCACAAGCCTCAAAAGCATGGAAATGTCATTGTGAACATCAGGCTTTCTCGCTGAGCTATTCTGTACCAGTAAAGTGCCGCAAGTCACTTATCTCCTCACACTGGTTTATTGGACAATCTCAGAGCCAGAGGCTTGGATAGGGAGAGGGTTCAGTTCCTGAGGGTGGCGCGGGGTGAACCACAAGCAGTGCAGTGATCTCCCCTGTGGGAATGGTTGAGAGCATATATCAGGGTGTGGATCAGATTTAGGGTTTGGCTTCAGGGATTGGCCGATAGTGTAGGACAGGCTTCAGCTTTAGCTGGGGATCCCTTTGTGGAGTTCCACCCCAGACATGAAAACGTCATAGTGATCTGTTGTATTCTTCCCTGCGAATGTCGTTCAGGTCAGGGGTCTCAAGTCCATTCTTTGTACAGAGCTAGGATGCGGGACCCCTCAGACCACAGCCAAGGTGAGGGTTAGGGTTGGGTTTAGGTCCCTGGAGGAAACACGGTCAGAACAAACATCAGGGCCGTGTTCACCCCAAAGGACTGTGTTGAGGGCATGGAACAGGGTGAGCATCAGGCTGAGGGTTTCGGCTAGGGAGCCGGCTGATTGTGTGGGTGAGGGGTAGGATTGGGTTCAGAATCCCCTTCTGTAGCCCCGTCATTGCCTTGGAAGTGGCATGGGGAACTTCTGGGCTTCTCCTTGAATCATTGCGTGCCTGGCATGGGCCCCGATTCTGTTGTTTGCTGACACCTAGCGGGTGGTCCCCCTGAGGGCAAGAACCATGGGTAGAGCTATGATCAAGCCACTGAAGTACACAGACTCTGAAACAACAGCCATGCAGTGAGTGATCTGCCCAGAGGGTTGAGTTGAGGGTGTGTGTTAGTGTTGTGGTCAGGCTTAGCATTTGGCTCCAGGGTGTGGGCAAGCATCTCAGAGAGGCCGAGGTCTGGGCTCATGATGCACATCTGCAACCCTGGCTCTTCCTAGTTCCATGGTAGGCAGCCTTTGGATTCGAACTGCACCTTTCTCTTGAGTCCTCAGCCAGCAAGCCTTCCCCTTCAAACTTTGAATTCACCAAATTTCCACAAACCCAAAGGCCCATTCCTTTAAAGGGATCTCTCTGATAGATGATAGATGATATTTAGATAGATAGATAGATAGATAGATACATGCATGCATACATGATAGATAGATAGATGATAGATAGATAGATAGATAGATAGATAGATATAGATAGATGAAAGATAGATTGCAGGCCCATCCAGTCTTGCACTGGTCATGAGGAGCTCTGGCTTCCTCCCTGAAGAAATCTCAGGTGGCTATGAGCACCAGTTCTGTTCTTGGCCCACAGGTGGGGCATGGCACCCCTAGAGGTCAGATCGATGGCTAGGGTTAGGTTTAGTTCCTGGGAGGGGACCAGGGATGAACCAACACCATTGCCAAGCTCTCTCTTGAGGTCTGAGTGGAGGGTGCCTAATAGGGCATGGGTGAGCATTCGGGTCTGGCTTCAAGGGCTGGCTAACTCTGTGTGCCAGGCAGATGTTTGGCCTCTGGACCTCATTCTCCAGACACAAGTTATATTAATAAATAATATTAAAAAATAAAAAAAAAAATAAAACAAAATAAAAATGACCTCCATGCAGGGGAAGGGCTTCTCCCCATGTGACCTATGGACCCCTTGGATCTCACTGCATGCTCCTGGGGATTCGCCTTGCTTCCTCACCAGTAAACCACCTGGTATTGAGCTCCAGACTTTCTGACTTTGCACACTCCTGTTTATAGAGTCCTAATAGTATTGAAACCATCTCCTTTATCACTGTCAGTGATTTGGGGGAACAGATTTCTTGTTCAGTCCTTTGTGAGTGTTTCCACTCTTTCTCTTTCTGTCCAGCTACTTTGGTGGGGAGTGCTTTTCCTGTACTTTCCCATTGTACCACACTCTCCCCCCCACCCTTCTCTGTCCTCTCGCTGCAAAAACAGCTCCCTACCCTCCATGGCTTCTCTCTCCCAGTTCACGTCTCCAGAGCACATACCTGCTGAATTCTGTGGCTCAAGTTATGCAGATTGTTAATGTCAATCCTCAGATCAATTTCCTAGGTATGCAAAATGTTTCGGAGTTGATGTAGCTGCATTTCAGAAGCTGAGAACATCCATGATGTTCAGACAATTTGGCCCCCTTTGAAACTATCCCTCAGTGGAGATTTATCTGATGTGTTCCGTCATAATTAGAAAGGGGTATGGGTTTGAGGAAATACAGAGATAAAGTGTCATTCTTCTCACATATCAAGGGAGCATGCTATCAAGATATCACTGTTTATAGTGACCATAATCACCTGGCTGAGTTCATGCTTGTCGAGTGTCTCTACTGTGAACTGATTCTTTTCCTCCCATTTCCATACTGTATTCTTTGGAAGGAAATTACTATGTGCAGCCCATGTTCAAGGCTCCTGAAAACAGAGTATTTACCTAAATTATTTAAAATTCTCCTATATGGAGAGTTGTCTCTTTTCTCCCATTTATTTTTTTATTCAGTCATTTATTTATATCGGTATGGATTTCTAGATATTTATCTTATACTTGGGTTGAATACAATACTAATTTACTGATTTTTTCCCCCTCGGATTGTTTAAGCTTTGTCTAGTGCAAGCTCTTTCAGTTGTGTCTTGTATACCTTTGACATGTCCCCATCCTTTTACAAGCTCTTCTTTATTTGTAGCACTATAAGATGTTCTTGTATATTCCCTGCCAAAGCCCTGGAATCAGGCATTTCTCCTAGGATCCTTTCTTCCCTTTATTGGAGAACAGAATTAGAAGCCAAGATATGGGTGATAAGTGTGCTCCTTTCTACTCGTGTATTATTATTTCTTGGCTCTCCCAGATGACAGAGCAGAAGATATATCTATAGCTATCACTCTGTATATATACCCATGTGTATCTATCTATCTATCTAACTATCTATCTATCTATCTATTGTCTATCTATCTATCTATCTATATGTGTTTCCCCCTCTATATCTAGTGTATCTGTGTGTATAAACATGAGGGTGTCAGGGGCTCTGAGACAAAGCAAGTAATGTCAACAAATTTCCTTAATTTTTGTTTTTCTGAAAAAGCCTTCATTTTTCTTTCACTTAAAAGCGTTTTTTAAAGTTTTTTATTTTGAGAGTGACCAGGGACACTGGCCAGGGACAGAGAGGGAGAGAAAGAATCCCAAAGCAGGCTCCATGCTGACAGCAGAGAGCCCATTGCAGAGCTCAGTCTTCCCAAGCATGAGATCATGACCTAAGCCAAAACCAAGAGTCAGAAGCTTAACTGACTGAGCCACTCAGTTACCCCTTGTTTCACTTTTTAAGAATAATTTTGCTGTCAGGGTGCCTGGTGATCTGTTGGTTAAGCATCTGACTCTTGATTTTGATTCAGATCATGATCTCATGGTTTCATGAGACTGACCCCCACACCTGTCTTTGCACTGATAGTGCAGAGCCTGCTTGGGATTCTCTCTCCCCCTCTCTCTCTCTGCATCTCCCCTGCTCATGCATGTGCACTTTCTCTCAAAATAAATAAATGAACATTTAAAAAACAAAGGAATAATTTTTCTGAATACAGAATTCTATGTTGACTTCTTTCAATACTGTAGATAATTCACCTCATTCTCTTCTTACTGGCATGGTTTTTGAAGAGAAGTCCAATGTAAATATCACCCTGTTCTTCTATAAGTAAGACACTTAATCCTTTTATTTCTTACCAGAGTTTCTCTTTGTCTTCGATTTTCTACACTTTTAATATGATGTGCTTATGTAGATATGGAGTTTTTTAAAAAATACTATTTCGTGTTCCTTGAGCTTCCTGTATCTGTGATTTAGTGTCTCTCTTTGATTTTGGAAAAGTCTCAGCAATTATTACTTCAAATATTTCGGTTCCTTTCTCGCCTTTCCTTCCAGTATTCTAATTATGTTTATGTTATTCCTTTAGTAATTGTCTCACAGTTTTGGACATTCTGCTCTTTTTCATTCATTCTCCGTTTTGTATTTTGGTTTTAGAACTTCCTGTTGACTTGTCTTCACATTTACTGAGTCTTTTCTTCCTTCTGTCCAGTCTACTGATGAACCCTTAAAGGCATTCCTCATTTGTTACTATACTTTTTATTTCTAGCATTTCCTTTTAATTCTGTCTTAAAGTTTCCATCTCCCTGCTTACATTACTAATGCTTTCTTGCATGTTTTCATTTTTCCCATTAAAGCCCTTATAATATTGCATATATTAATCTTTAAGTCCCCCGTATAATATTCCCCAAATGTGCCATATCTGAGTCTGGGTCTTATTCTTTCTTGGTCCATTCTGTTTATTTTTACTTTTATTATGCCTTATAATTTTCTGCTGAAAGGTGGATGTACATTGAGTTACGGAGACTAGAGTAGATAGGCCTTTAGTGTGAAGTTTTATGTTTATCTGGTTAGGGGTTAGGTTGTGTTATAGCTGTAGGTGTCAAAGAATAAAACTTCTAGCATCTTTGTTTTTGTGTTCTCTGTTGTCTTTGGGTCTTCCTAGAGACTAAAGAGAATCAGCCTTCTTTTCACAATAACCACCTATTATTTGGCATGAGTGCTGTTGATACAGTGTTAAGATGTGGTGGGAAAGGAAATCTTGGGTAGTTGTATGATTAGGTCTCAGTCTTTCAGTGAGCCTGTACCCCTGGGGTATGACCTTCACACGTATCTTTCAGTTCTCTCTTCTGGTATTGCAGGGAAGGTAGAGAGGGCCAGAGGTGGGTATTACCCTTCCCTCACATTTGTTACCTTCCAAAAAAAACCAGTTTCTCTTGAGGGCAGGTCTTGTTAAGAGCAGAATGTGTGGGGGGCATCTTTGTTTTTGTGTTCCCTATTGTCTTTGGGTCTTCCTAGAGACTAATTAAAGAGAAGCTGCCTTCTTTTCACAATAACCAACTATTATTTTGCAGGAGTGCTCTTGATACAGTGTTAAGATGTGGTGGGAAAGGAAACCTTGGATAGTTGTATGGTTGTATGATTAGGTCTGTCTTTTAGTGAGACTGTACCCCTGGGATATGATCTTCACAAGTATCTTTATTTCAGTTCTCCATTCTGGGGTTTCAGGAAAGGTAGAGAAGGCCAGAGATAGGTATTACCCTTCCGTCAGGTTTGTTAACTTCCAATAAAACAGTTTCTCTTGAGGGCACGCCTTGTTAAGAGCAGAATGCTGTGGGGGGTATTTCAGAATGGCTACTTTCCCCTCCTCCTGCCAGAAGCACTAAGGGACTTTCCTCCCATCTTTCACCTGAGAACCTGATGTGTGACTCCTGGAGGTAAAACTCACAAAAGCTCGGGGTCCCCCATAAGACCAGATCCCCAGGAGTTTTTAATTCTCAACTAGTTCTCAAATTACTTTTATTTGGTTCTCAATATTTTTAATTCCTAATTAGTTCACATGGTGCCTCCAGCAATTCTTCAATTACGGTTTAAAGTGTTCCTGTCAGCAACTTCTACTTGTGCGTTTCTGCTCAAGGAAGCTGTGTTTCTCTCTGTCTGCCATCCAGTGTTGGGGGCAGCACTCTGCCCTGTGACCTCAATTCTCTTGTGGATCCTAGAAGAGTTTTGATTTCACATTTTTTTTCTTCTTGTGAGAATGGGAGTGAGGACCTCCAAATTCTACATGCTGGACTGAAATTTGGAGGCTACAATCAATCACCTCTAAATCACGCAAACAACGTGGCTTAGGCTGAGCACTTGCCTTGCTTTGGGAGTTGTTTTCGTAAGTGCAAGGCAGCAGGTGTCTAGATGGCTAGCCTTAAAGAAACTCCTTAGGTGCTGAGTCTCTGGGGACACAGTGTAAAGACCTGTGTTGTTACAATTCATTGCTAGAAGAAATAAGCATGGCCTTTGTGACTCCACTGGGAGACAATCCTTGGCACCTTGCACCTGGCTTCCTCCCGGCTTTGGTCTTATGCCTACTTCTTTTGCTAGTTTTCCCTTATTTTCCTTCCTTGTAATAAATCTTAGTGAGAAGTATGACTACATCCTGGGTTCTGTGAGCTGTCTTGAGGCATCAAGAAGTATGACTACATCGTGGGTTCTGTGAGCTGTCTTGAGGCATCAGTGGGCCTGGGTGGGTAAAAACAAAACAAAGGGAAACAAAAGAAAAGCAGCAAACATGTTCGGATTTTAACAGAGATGTCGTTGAAACTGAAGATCACTTTGGGTAGTGGTTCATCTGAACAATATTAAATCTTCTAATTGATGAAAATGAAGATTTTTTTTCATTTTATTCAGGGCTTTTAAAACTT
This sequence comes from Prionailurus viverrinus, assembly GCF_022837055.1. NCBI lineage: Eukaryota > Metazoa > Chordata > Mammalia > Carnivora > Felidae > Prionailurus > Prionailurus viverrinus. The sequence goes on along the minus strand of NC_062561.1, from coordinate 88,983,871 downwards.
CCTTCAGCAATACATTACAGTTCTCATTCCACAACTCTGTTGTCTCTTTGGTACTTTATTGCTATTTTATTCCTTTTGATGTGATTGTAAGTGAAATTGTTTCCTTAATTTCATTTTTTTAGTGTTCATTTATAGTGTATAGAAATGCAACTGATTTTCACATATTGCTTTTATATCCTGCAACTGTGGTGTTTGCTTTTTAGCACCAATAATATGTCAAGTTTTTTTTTTTAATATATAATATGCCAGGGGTTTTTTTTGGGAGGGGGGTTGAAATCTTTGCATGTGTGTGTTCCAATCAAACTTTATTTATAAAAATAGGCTGTAGCTAACTGATTTCTGGCTTAAACCAAAAACCTGGGGATAATTTGCTGTGACCATCCACAGAGGCACTGAGGACACAACCCAGTTGTGCTTCTTATATGAGTAAATAAGCCCTTTCTTCCTCCATTACTGCCTTTTCTTGCTTCATAGCTTAAAAGTCATTTTATTATTTTTCTTTTATTTAATAAAATTTAAATATTTAAGGTATAAAATAGTATACTTTCATATATATGTGTATATATATATATATATATATATATATAGTTAAATGATTATTACAATCAAACCAATTAACATATCCATCTCACATAGTTACTTTTATTTTTTGGCAGTGAAAGCAATCTGAGAACTACTCTTTTTAAATTTTTTTAACATTTATTTATTTTTGAGACACAAAGAGAGACAGAGCATGAGCAGGAGAGTGGTAGACAGAGAGGGAAATGAATCTGAAGCAGGCTCTATGCTCTGAGCCCCATGTGGGACTTGAACCCACGAACTGCTAGAACATGACTTGAGCTGAAGTCGGACACTTAATTGACTTAGCCACCCAGGGGCTCCTGAGAGCTACTCTTCTGGCAAATTTCTAGTACGCAATAAAATGTTATTAGCTATAGTCATCTGATGTACATTAGATCTCTAGAACTTGTTCATCGTGTATAACTGAAACCTTGCCCCCTTGACCATAAGGTAAACCATCCTTGCAACTGAGTATTCCACTTGTTCACAGTGAATTCAGCTTGCTAGTATTTTGTGGAGGGTTTTTGCATTTTTATTCATCAGGAATATTGGCCTGAAGTTTCCTTTTCTTGTAGTGTTTTTTTTCTGGCATTGGTATCAGGGTATTTTTGGCCTCATCAAATTAATTGGGATGTGTTCATTCTTCTTCAGTTTTTATGAGGGGGGGGATGATTTTGAGAAGGATTGGTGAAGCCATTCAGCCCCAGGCTTTTCTTTGTTGGGGTTTTTGTGATTATTGATTTAATTTCTTTACTATTTATGGGTCTATTCAGATTTTTTACTTCTTCATGAGTTAGTTTATGTTGATTGCATGTTTATAGCAATTTGTCCGCTTCACCTAGGTAATCAAATTTTGGGTGTATAATTTATCACAGTATTCTCTTATCCTTTTTATTTATGTATAATTGGTATAATCACTTTCATTTCTGATTCTAGTAATTTAAGTATTTTTCTGTTTTTCTTTTTTTTTGGTCAGTCCTGTTTGTCACTTTTGTTGATTTTTTTTTTCAAGGAACCAACTGTGGTTTCATTGATTTTCTGTATTGTCCTTTTTTCTCTATTTTATCTGTATCTGCTCTAATCTTTATTATTTCCTTCCTTCTACTAGTTTGGATTTTAGGTTACCCTTTTAAAATATTCCTTAATAGCCAAAGTAATTTTGAAGAAGAAGACCAAAGCAGGAGGCATCACAATCCCAGACTTTAGCCTCTACTACAAAGCTGTCATCATCAAGACAGCATGGTATTGGCACAAAAACAGACACATAGACCAATGGAATAGAATAGAAACCCCAGAACTAGACCCACAAACGTATGGCCAACTCATCTTTGACAAAGCAGGAAAGAATATCCAATGGAAAAAAGACAGTCTCTTTAACAAATGGTGCTGGGAGAACTGGACAGCAACATGCAGAAGGTTGAAACTAGACCACTTTCTCACACCATTCACAAAAATAAACTCAAAATGGGTAAAGGACCTGAATGTGAGACAGGAAACCATCAAAACCCTAGAGGAGAAAGCAGGAAAAGACCTCTCTGACCTCAGCCGTAGCAATCTCTTACTCGACACATCCCCAAAGGCAAGGGAATTAAAAGCAAAAATGAATTACTGGGACCTTATGAAGATAAAAACTTCTGCACAGCAAAGGAAACAACCAACAAAACTAAAAGGCAACCAACGGAATGGGAAAAGATATTTGCAAATGACATATCGGACAAAGGGCTAGTATCCAAAATCTATAAAGAGCTCACCAAACTCCACACCCGAAAAACAAATAACCCAGTGAAGAAATGGGCAGAAAACATGAATAGACACTTCTATAAAGGAGACATCCAGATGGCCAACAGGCACATGAAAAGATGTTCAGCGTCGCTCCTTATCAGGGAAATACAAATCAAAACCACACTCAGGTATCACCTCACGCCAGTCAGAGTGGCCAAAATGAACAAATCAGGAGACTATAGATGCTGGAGAGGATGTGGAGAAACGGGAACCCTCTTGCACTGTTGCTGGGAATGCAAATTGGTGCAGCCGCTCTGGAAAACAGTGTGGAGGTTCCTCAGAAAATTAATACCCTATGACCCAGCAATAGCACTGCTAGGAATTTATCCAAGGGATACAGGAGTGCTGATGCATAGGGGCACTTGTACCCCAATGTTTATAGCAGCACTCTCAACAATAGCCAAATTATGTAAAGAGACTAAATGTCCATCAACTGATGAATGGATAAAGAAATTGTGGTTTATATACACAATGGAGTACTACGTGGCAATGAGAAAAAATGAAATATGGCCCTTTGTCGCAACGTGGATGGAACTGGAGAGTGTGATGCTAAGTGAAATAAGCCATACAGAGAAAGACAGATACTATATGTTTTCACTCTTATGTGGATCCTGAGAAACTTAACAGAAACCCATGGGGGGAGGGGTAGGAAAAAAAAGAGGTTAGAGTGGGAGAGAGCCAAAGCATAAGAGACTGTTAAAAACTGAGAACAAACTGAGGGTTGATGGGGGGTGGGAGGGAGGGTAGAGTGGGTGATGGGTGTTGAGGAGGGCACCTTTTGGGATGAGCACTGGGTGTTGTATGGAAACCAATTTGACAGTAAATTTCATATATTGAAAAAAATAAAAATTAAAATTAAATAAATAAATAAACAAACAAACAAAAGAAAAGAATCCTGAAAGAAAAGTAAAAAAAAAAATAAGTAAAATAAAATAAAATATTCCTTAAGATGTACAATTAGGGTATTGACTTGAGATCTTTTTCAGTGTATGCATTTACAGATACAGATTTCCCTCTCTGCACTACCTTTGTTGCAGTCCATGAGTTTTGGTATGTTGTGTTTTTGTTGTCTTTGACTAAAGGCATTTTCATTTTCCTTGTGATTTCTTCTTTCACCCATTGGTTGTTTAAGCGTGTGCCATTCAGTGTCCACCTATTTGTGAATTTTCCAATTTTTCTTTGGCAACTGATTTCTAGCTGCGTTCCACTGAGATCAGAAAAGATGTTTTATAAGATTGGAATCTTTTAAAATTTATTAAGACTTATTGTGTAGCCTGGGGAACCTGGGTGGTTCAGTTGGTTAGGCATCTCACTTTGGCTCAGGTCATGATCTCTCGGTTGGTGGCTTTGAGCACCACATCGGACTGTGTGCTGACAGCTCGGAGCCTGGAGCCTTCTTCAGGTTCTGTGTGTCCCTCTCTCTCTGCCCCTCCCCTGCTCGCACTCTGTCTCTCTCTCTCAGAAAAATAAACATTTAAAAAAACACAGCAAAAAACCTTATTGTGTAGCCTAACAAATAGTTTATCCTGGAGAATATTCCATGTGTTCTTGAGAAGTACGTGAATTACTCTCTTCTTGGGTAGAGTATTCTCTATATGCCTGTTCTGTATGTATACAATTGGTTTATAGTGTTGTTTAATTCCCCTGTTTATTTATCATCTCTCCAATTGTTGCATCCATTATTGAAAGTTAGGCATTTTTGTCTCCAACTACTATTGTAGAAAAGTCTATTTCTCCTTCGGTTTTTGGTGTATATATTTTGGGGGCTGTGTTGTTGGTGCCTGTATGTTTATAATTGTTATATCCTCTTGTTGTGTTGAACCTTTTATTAATAGTTTCTGTTTCTCATAACCCGTTTTGATTTAAAGTCAATTTTTTCTTTTTCCTTTTTTAAAATATTTTTAATGTTTATTTCTTTTTGACAAATACAGAGAGAGCGCGCGAGCATGAGTAGGGGAGGGGCAGAGAGAGAGAGAGACAGAATCTGAAGCAGGCTCCAGGCTCGGACCTGTCAGCACAGAGCCCGAGCAGGTCTCCAACTCATGGACCGCGAGATAATGACTTGAGTCGAAGTCAGACACTCTACCGACTGAGCCACCCAGGTGCTCCTAAAGTCTATTCTTTCTGATAATAATGTAGGAACCCAGCTGCCTTTTGGTTACTCTTTGCATGAGATATCTTTTCCATCTTTTTACTTTCAATTTTTGTGTGTACTTACATCTAAAGTGAATATCTAGCATCTGGATGGAGGATGTATTTTATCCAACATTTCAATTCATGTTTTTAATAGGAGAGTTATTTTCATTTAACAAGTTTGCTGATAAAGAAAGATTTACTTCTCTTTACCTGTTTGTTTTTGGTACATCTTTTATGCTTTCTGTTCCTCAGTTTCTTTATTACTGCCCTCCCTTTTCTGGGTAGGGTACCACTTTGATTCCCTTTTTAAAAGTTATTTCTTAATGACCTTAGAGATTACAATTAACATATAACAGTGTAATTTACATAATGCTGATTTAGTTTCAATAGTGTATACTTTGATCCTATACATCCCTATTCCTACCCCAACTATTATTGTCACAGATTAATCTTTATGCATTGCATAGCCATTAATATTGATTTAAAATCATTGTGTTTGGCATTTGGCTATTATATAGGAAAAAGAGAGAAGTTGCAAACGATACCAAAAGTACAGTAATACTGGCTTTCATATTTACCCCTGTGGTTACCTTTACCAGTGTTCTTTCCTTTTTTCTTATGACTCGGAGTTACTCTTTAGTGTCCTTTCATTTGAGCACAAGAGATTCTCTTTAGTGGTCCTTTTTTATTATATTAATAACTTTTTAAATGTTCTTAAAAATTTATTTTTGAGAGAAACTGGTAGTGGGGGAGGGGCAGAGAGAGAGGGAAAGAGCACTGTCAATGCAGAGCCTGATATGGGGTTCATTTTTTTTTTATCTTAAATTAACTTTTATTTTTTATTTTTTTTTATATATGAAATTTATTGTCAAATTGGTTTCCATACAACACCCAGTGCTCATCCCAAAAGGTGCCCTCCTCAATACCCATCACCCGCCCTCTCCTCCCTCCCACCCCCCATCAACCCTCAGTTTGTTCTCAGTTTTTAACAGTCTCTTATGCTTTGGCTGTCTCCCACTCTAACCTCTTTTTTTTTTTTCCTTCCCCTCCCCCATGGGTTCCTGTTAAGTTTCTCAGGATCCACATAAGAGTGAGACCATATGGTATCTGTCTTTCTCTGTATGGCTTATTTCACTTAGCATCACACTCTCCAGTTCCATCCACGTTGCTACAAAAGGCCATATTTCATTTTTTCTCATTGCCACGTAGTACTCCATTGTGTATATAAACCACAATTTCTTTACCCATTCATCACTTGATGGACATTTAGTCTCTTTACATAATTTGGCTATTGTTGAGAGTGCTGCTATGAACATTGGGGTACAAGTGCCCCTATGCATCAGTACTCCTGTATCCCTTGGATAAATTCCTAGCAGTGCTATTGCTGGGTCATAGGGTAGGTCTATTTTTAATTTTCTGAGGAACCTCCACACTGCTTTCCAGAGTGGCTGCACCAGTTTGCATTCCCAGCAACAGTGCAAGAGGGTTCCCGTTTCTCCACATCCTCTCCAGCATCTATAGTCTCCTGATTTGTTCATTTTGGCCACTCTGACTGGCGTGAGGTGATACCTGAGTGTGGTTTTGATTTGTATTTCCCTGATAAGGAGCGACGCTGAACATCTTTTCATGTGCCTGTTGGCCATCTGGATGTCTCCTTTAGAGAAGTGTCTATTCATGTTTTCTGCCCATTTCTTCACTGGGTTATTTGTTTTTCGGGTGTGGAGTTTGGTGAGCTCTTTATAGATTTTGGATACTAGCCCTTTGTCCGATATGTCATTTGCAAATATCTTTTCCCATTCCGTTGGTTGCCTTTTAGTTTTGTTGGTTGTTTCCTTTCCTGCTTTCTCCTCTAGGGTTTTGATGGTTTCCTGTCTCACATTCAGGTCCTTTACCCATTTTGAGTTTATTTTTGTGAATGGTGTGAGAAAGTGGTCTAGTTTCAACCTTCTGCATGTTGCTGTCCAGTTCTCCCAGCACCATTTGTTAAAGAGACTGTCTTTTTTCCATTGGATGTTCTTTCCTGCTTTGTCAAAGATGAGTTGGCCATATGTTTGTGGGTCTAGTTCTGGGGTTTCTATTCTATTCCATTGGTCTATGTGTCTGTTTTTGTGCCACTGATATGAGGTTCAAATCCACAAGCCATGAGATCCTGACCTGAGCCGAACTCAGTGCTCAAGCTTCTGAGCCACCCAGAGGCCCCAAAGGAAATCACCTCTTCATTTTAGGGAGGATCCTTTGTAGGTGATGAATTAGTTTTCTCTTCCTGCTTTCTAAATTCCTTCTTTGGGTTTCAACAAGTTGACTGTAAAATGTGTCGTGGTGTAAATCTCTTTGAGTTTATCCTCCTTGGAATTGATTGATCTTCTTGGATGTATACATTCATGTGTTTCCTCAGACTTGAGAACTTTTGGGACATGATTTCTTCAAATATTTTATCTGCCCTTTCTATCTCTCGTCTTCTTTGGAACTCCTAAAATGAGAATGTTGATGAGTTTGATGATGTCCCACAGACTCTGTTCATTTGTATTCATTCTTTTTTCCTTTTTTTTCTTCAGACTGCATAATTTCAAGTTCACTAATCCTTTCTTCTGCTTTCTCAAATCTGATATTGAACCTCTCTACTGAGTGTTTTGTTGTAGCTATTGTACTCATCAGCTTGAGAATTTGTTTGGTTTATTATTAAATTTCCTATGTCGTTATTGATATTCTCATGTTTTTCTTGCATCATTTTCCTATTACCTTTAGTTCTTTGTCCAGGGTTTCCTTTAAATTCATTGTACATCTTTAAGAGAGTTGATTTAACATCTTTGACAAAGAATTCTAATATTTGGTCTTCCTAGAGGATGATTACTTCCAAATTCTTATTTTTCCTGTAAATCAGCTGTATTTGCCTGTTTCTTTGTATGTTTTACTATTTTTTTGTTCAAAACTTGACATTTTGAGTGTTGTGTAATTCTGAAAATGTAATTCTCTCAGCCCTCAGTGATTGCTAAGTCTTGCTTGTGAAGGGTTGGATTTATCCATTTGTGACTTTTCCAAACTTTTTTTTCTTTTTTTTTTTTTGTGAAGTGTCTACTCCTCATTGTATGTAGTAATTGAAGTTTATGTTCTTTTATCTCTGTGATCAGCCAGTGGCCTAAAAACGGTTTTCTTAAATGTCTGACTCCCAAAAGGGGGGGGGGTGAAGTACTGCCTTTTTAAATCTCCTGGGATTGCTTCGCCTTTGAGGGTTAAAACTGTGGCTGCCAGCCTTTGTGCTGGCCTCTCAGTGATCAAAAGGAGCATCAGCACTAAGAACACACAATCTAGGTATAGGGAGGGGAAGGTCCTTACTGCCCACCCTGGCTCCAGAAAGCTGTACCAGGAACAAGTTCAGCTTCCCCCACTGCCTCCTACCAGGAGTATAAGGAGTAACACCCCACAAAATGCTGAAATTTGCTAACATTTACCAGCCTCTTCATCATCTTCTTCCCTGGGTGTTGCAAATGTTTGACTGACTCTAGAGTTCCAGAACATTTGATTCAGACAATTCTTCCAGTTCAATAGCTGTTTACATAGAGGAATGGATCTTTGGAGCTTTCTACTCTACCATTTTCTTTCTGTATGTAGGTTTTTATTTCTCTTGAGTAAATATGTGGGAGTGAAATGGGAAGTACATGTTTAATTTTTAAGAAACTGCCAAAGTGATCTCCAGCATGGTTTCCAAAGTACCATTTTACGCAATCCCACCAGCAGTATATGAGAGCTCAGTTGCTCTGTATCTTTACCACTGATACATATGGTCAGACTTTAATCATAGAAATTCTGGCAAGTGTGTAGACATATCTCATTGTCATTTTAATTTGCATTTCCCTAATAATTTGTGATGTTGAACATCTTTTCATATGCTTTTTCCATCTGTATTTCTTCTTTGGTGAAGGATCTGTTCAATCTTATGTCCATTTTTACTTGGATTGTTTGGTTTTTTCTTAGTATTGAAAATTGAGACATCTTTATATATTCTGAGTGAAAGTCCTTTATCACATATTTTATTTGGAAATATTTTGCCCCAATCTGTGGTTTGCCTTTCTATTCTTTTCATCATTATTATTTTTTAGAGAGTGAGAGAATGAGAGATTGGGGGAGAGTGGCAGAGGCGGAGAAACAGACAGAGAATCTTAAGCAGGCTCCACGCTCAGTGCAGAACTCAGTGTGGGGCTCATTGGCACGACCCTGGGATCATGACCTGAGCCTAAATCAAGAGTTGAACTCTTAACCACCTGAGCCGCTGAGGAGTGCCAACCTTTTCATTCTTTTAACATACCTTTCAGTGAATATTCTTAATCTCCAATTGATTATTATCAACATGTAGATTATCTCATTTACTTATCAGAAAACAGTAGAGAAGTTATTATTGCAGTTTCAGGTGAAGAAACTAGAGTTTTCTACTTGCACAAGGTCATGTATTAGTAAGTGGTGGAGCCATAGCTTGAAACTAGGGCCTTGTGAATCCATGAACTGGGCTCTTAACCCCAGTTCTAGATTAAAACCCACAGTTTGGTTGTTGAGATCAAGTTTCCTTCTGGGTAAATGTTTGGCACTAGAATGATGCAGTTCTGCCAAGCCCCTTTCCATGCACCCACTTTTCCATCTTCTTTTCTCCAGACTGGTTGAGGAAATGAAGGAGATGTGTGATGGGCTGGAATTAGAAAATGAGGATGTTTACATGGCCACCACCTTTGAGGACTTCATCCAACTATTAGTGAGGAAGCTACAAGGGGATATCAAAGAGACAAAGTGCATCATTGACTATGTGAGTCCTGGGCCCCTCCATGTGGGCTTGGCCCTGCAGACCTCTCAAACACATTGATATCTGTGGATCTCAATGACACAGGGGGAAAACCTGGGCATCCCAGAAGCCAGAGCACTCAAGAGCCCACCTTCAGTGTCCCAAACTCTCCCTGGTAACCCTGATAGCCTGAGGCTGCCAGCACAGTTAGGTAAATGCAACAGAGGAAATTGTTGTCTATGGGACAAATTCTGACCCCCAAAGATATGAGAGTAGGATATTAAGAAGTGGCATTTACAGAGTACTTCCCACCCCCTATGTCCTATGGTGTTTTTTCCCAGTAGTTGCCTCCTCACTGCTGTGGCTCTGGCTCCTGCCAGATCACCCTTCCAGAATTCTAGTTTTGCTGGGGGACCCTAAACCCTATTTCTGGGACCACCACTTCCTCCATTTGTCCTTCTAGTCTAGTGATGGCAGGGGCTTCCTGCTGTTATCAATCTCTGGTTTGACTCATAGCCTCTCAGCTCTTTCATCACCTGTGCAACCAACTGCATGCATTAAATTCCTTTTGTTGAAATGTCAAAAGAAAATAGAAAGGGAGGGAGGGAGCTAGATGGAAAGAGATGGAGAGAAAGAGACAGAGAATGAGGAATCGAGAACATTTTCCTAATAAGGGAAACAAGTCATCTTATACATTCAACTTGCATATTTCAAAGTGCGATGGTGTAATTGCAAACTTATTTTTAATTTTAATATTTATTTTTTTGAATTTTTTTTCCAACGTTTTTTATTTATTTTTGGGACAGAGAGAGAGACAGAGCATGAACGGGGGAGGGGCAGAGAGAGAGGGAGACACAGAATTGGAAACAGGTTCCAGGCTTCGAGCCATCAGCCCAGAGCCCGACGCGGGGCTCGAATTCACGGACCGCGAGATCGTGACCTGGCTGAAGTCGGACGCTTAACCGACTGCGCCACCCAGGCGCCCCTAATTTTTAAATGTTATATTCAATTTTGAGAGAGAGAGAGAGAGTATGTGGGGAGAGACAAAGAGACAGGTGGCAGAGTATCTGAAGTAGACCCTGTGTTGACCACGGAGAGCCCAATGCAGGGCTTGAACTCACAAATCTTGAGATCACCCTAGCACCCCTGCAAGCATATTTTTAAAAGAAACTCTTGAAAAATCATTCTGAGGTGTCTTGGTAGTCTACAAGCTGCCAAAAGAATTAACTTTTGGATAGTCTGTTTGGATCAAAAGCTGATGAAGAAAGTGTAGGTGGCCAGGATGGATACCAGGTTGGCCTTAGGGTTGTGGTCAGATGACTGATGAACAGATTTCAGGAGAAGAATGGTGTTTCAAGGATGCCATTCATTCTGGGATTTCAGGTCTACAGGGAAGTGAGCAATGGGGTCGGTGTCATGTCTGGTGACTCACAAGTGTCTGTCTGCCAACTGGCACTTCCTACTTGCAGAGGCCTAGCAACCAGTCTGAGATCACACAGCGGGTAAGTGGCAGGACAGGGGTTGCAACCCAAGCAGCCTGATCTCAGATTCCATGCTCATCATCGCTTCTTATTGCTCAGCTGCCACCACTGCCCACATAACAGCTCCTTGGGCTAAGGAGGGCAGCAGGACTGGATTTGGCTGAAGAGACCTGAGAAGGCCAAGGGGCCTTGAGCCCTGGCCCCTTGGCTCTGCTTGTGTGCGTGCATGTGTGTGTGTGCATGCGCACGCGTGTGTATGAGTGGTTATCTATCTGTCTGTGTTTCCTGTGTCTCTCTGTGGGTTCATTATCTGTCACTTATGCACCTTGTGAAGACTCCACACTGCAGTGAATCCGTGCAAAAATTCCCTTCCCAGGTGGAAAGGGCGGTGAACAAGCTGACCATCCAAATGCCCACAGCTCTTCATTGGGGGTGTGTTTGTGGATGCTGAGGGTGCCAAGACCTATGATACTGTCAACTCAACAGCTGGAAGTGTGAGTGTACTTCCTGAACTCCCTCCTGCTCTCCCTCCACCTTCCCCCTCCAAGGCCTCCTCTCTCATCTACTCCTCCACCTGGTGTCTGGGGATCCTGGCTTAGGGGGCCTCTACTTGCACACAGAATGGTTGCAGTAAGTCTCCAGTCCTCCCTACAGGAATGGCCCAGAGGGGAGCTGGATCAGGCAGGCAGGAGGATTCCTAAGGTCTGGAGCCTGCTTCAGAGACTAGGACCAGAGCTAACATCCCCCATGGAAGAAATGAAGCCACTCCCTCCCCCTCCACATGTCAACAATAACCTCAGCATGGGTCTTACGTTCTTGAATATGTGACACTCCACTGTTGGGAATTCTTCCTTGATTCCTATGTTTGTCAGACTTTCTTGACCTTGACCCTTTTATGTCATGACCTAGTATGCACATATTGTATTCTCATGCACGTACACACACACACACACACACACACACACACACACACCTGGAACAACACTTACTCCTACAGGTGCATACTTAGTCTCCATTCTGCCCTACCTATAGCATCCCTGAGGGACTCTGGAAAGCATATAGCACACTCAACTGGGTCAATTGAAGGGAGTATAAAGAAAATAATTGACAAAGGGGTAGACCGGGTGTGGGGACACAGACAAGGGATGCAGTGCCCTCAGGCAGAAACATGAGCTATTACTACCTTGAGGGGCCTGTTTGGGGAATCCCAGAAGGAAAGCCGTCTGGACAGGTTTGCCTGGGTGCTGTGCCTTTGGGCAAGGTTGCCTGGGTGCTGGGCCCTTGGGCAGGGAGGGTGTACCATGCCTGTGGTATCCAGCAGGGTCCTGGCCTTGCACCTCCCACTTCTCTCTCCTCCTGACTTTCCTTTGGCCAAGCCCAGGTGTCGGTAGGTATGGGAGCCTGCATTGTAGTGCACGTGGGTACTCTTAGACACAGAGCAAGGATGGGGGACAGGAATGGCCCTGTCACCTTCAACATGTAGACTATTTCACTTAAGAAATAGACTTTCTTCCTAGGACTTACCAAATGAACCATCTTCTGCTCTTGGTTTGACAATTTAAGCTAATCCTCAGCCTCAAAGCTGCAGCCTGAGTCTGTTTCCCTTTTTGGGCTCAGCTGGCAAGTGAAAAGAAGGGTCCTGGTATGGAGAAACGCGAACAAGCCTCTTTGAAGGTCCCTGCCTTTCCTCATTGTGCACACCCTTCCAGGGCCCTCCCGTTCACCTGTTGTCCCCACTGAGCCCACCAAGTTGGCCAGGGAGCAGCAACTTGAGGCATCTGTGTACACAGAGTCCAGGGAGGGCTTCGTGGCGCTGTTCTACCACGGGTCATCTGCTAGGTGTCCCTGGCCCAGGTCAGCGATGTTGACAAGGCAGTGGCTGCCACTAAGGATGCTTTTGAGATTGGATTGTGGGGAAAGATCAGTTCACAGGATTGAGGCCGGCTCCTGTACATGTGAGAGCCCCACAACCTCCTGTCAGCTACCCCACCTTTTGTTTAGGTTGGAACTGCATGCTTGGGTTCTGCCAGGAGTAAGTTGGGGTCTGAGACAGGTTGTGTAACCAAGGTCTGAGACTCAGAAAAGGCTTCTCAGAGGAAGTGACGTGAGACGCAGAAGGGATTTCACAAGACACAAGTAGCCTTAAGGGAAATAGTCCTCAGTGGAGGGAACAGTGTGATTAATGATGAGGAGGCACAAAAGTGGAGATGCTAATTACATGGGAGCAGTAAACTGGCAAAGGTAACAGATAGTCCTGGGCAGTCTCAGACATGTTCACCACTTCCCTGAGTGGACTGGACCAGAGGAGAGATGAGGGCTATTTTATGTATAAGCCAGTGACAGAAGCACGGGGTCTGTTCTTCCTGCTGGTCCTTGCTCAGATCTCCCTGACTGCTGGAATCTTACATTTTCCTTGTTTTCTAAAACCAGGGAAGAAGAGTCTCTCTCCCCTTAGCTCCATCAGAACTATTAAGGAAGGATGTAGAGTCGATCCACTTATGACTATGGTTTGGGAGTGCGGCCTGGAGGAGACATACTATTCCCCTAGAACTAGGTGGTCCCAGTGGGGGAGGAGCAGTTGCCCCCCCCCCCAAGGAAGTGGTGTGGTGTTTTCAGAAGGGAAGGTGCTGCGCAGATGAACTAAACAGTGTCGAAAAGTCTAGTGAACAAGCCAGTTTCAGGAACCTGACTTTTATGCTCTGGGTCCTGGGGAAGCTATCAGGCAGAGAGGCTGGTCATGATGTGTTCCAAATGTACTTGTCATCTGGTGGGAGAGAGGCCCCATCTTGGCCTTGCAGTCAGAATGTCATTTTTTTTTCCTATTCAGAGACCAGAAACACCAGGACAGCCTCCAGCACAGGAAACCATAGAGAGGGGCCTATTTTCAAAATGGAATAGAGATGGTACAGGTTGGAGCAGGCAAGGGTGCACCCAGCCTGCTCTAACTCAAGTTAGTTTCAAGACCCCTTGAAGAGCCTATCAATTTTAGGAAGCCATTGCCTAGTGACCTAGTGCTCCCAGAGTAGGCAAAACTGAAACATGCAAGCCCAGGCTGGTGATGCTGAGAGGAGCCTTCTGGCCCTGAAGCAGGGACTCCAGAGGTAGATGTTTGCAGACCTAAGAGTGTGTCCCTTGAGCAGTTCTGCTGGCATCTAGTGGCATGTGTCATAATAACACCACCAGCAACATGATAGTGGTGAAGGGTTGAGTTCCTGCACAGCTCTAAGTAGAGACATGGACAGCTTTGACAGACATCGCAAGCCTAGACCTGAGAGCTCCTAGGAACCTGGTCCTGCCTCATGCAACCCTCCCAGTCCCCATGGTGGAGGTTCGCCCATTGCTGGCTCAGGAGGGAGCAGCCCCTGGTTCAATAAGGAAAATAGGACCACCACAGATACATGTTATAGAATACAGAATACATTATAGGGTTAAGACATTATGCAATTGTGGGAGACTCTAGGAAGAAAGATCCAGAAAAGAGTGTTAGAGAAAGTCACTAGACAGGCCCCAAGAACCACTGAGGGAGAAGATAGAGCCTCTCGGGAACCTAGAGACCAGTGTCCACAGCTGCCAGAGTGGGGCCACCAAGAGTTGGTGGCGGAGTCTGTAGGAAACTTTCACCTTTTGTTCAGACACTTCCTTAGGTCCACAGACAAGAATCTGGTGGTGGCCCAGGCTGCTGGGAGTGAGGCTGAGCCTGTGTGGCACCCCACACTTGCCCTTCCTCATGGCTGTCCTGAGGACCTCTGGGATGAAGGTGGTTGCTTCACTGCCTTCCCTCCTGGTGCTTTCTGGGGACAGGATGCAGGAGGCAGAGGTACACCTCAACAAAGTTGACAATGAACAATCCCACTCAGTTCTCCTTCCTGAGCCTCCCAAATGGCGTGCTCAGGTGATAGTTACTTCAGGGCTTTATGACATGGCCACATCACATGCAGGTGACATTGTCTGGCAGAATTAGAGGGATTTGGGGCTGATCGAGGGAAAAGATAGGACTATGAGAAGTAGAAAACAGGCTTCAGGAGGCAACACTCCCATAGTGGGAGACCCTCCAGAGACTGTAGTGTGGTGGTCTCTACTCAGAATGGGAAGGGTGTAAAGGAACTTTCGGAGGTTGCGTAATCAGAGAGGGGGTGCTCTGCATGGTAAATGCATCCATGTTTTACAAAGGGATAAAGTAAAAGAGAAGAGAGCAGATATGGACAGAATGGCATCATCCTCATGCCCATCCAGAAAAGTAAACCTTACTGTCCCATTTCATAGATCAGGAAACTGAAGTCAGCACCTCTGAGTGTGGCAGAGCTGGCTGTACAGGCCAGAGCCTCTTGTTCATTGAAGTAGGGCCCTGAAAGAATAGGCAAGGCTGGTCCCAACCTGAGCCCATCTCCTTCCCCTCCCACACCCCTTGGCCAGGTTGGTGGACCTCATGGAACAGCATCAGGAAGAACTGGCCACCATCAAGGCTCTGGATGCAGGCACTGCCTTCACCCTGGCTCTGAAGACTCATGTGGGCATGTCCATCCAGATCTTCGACTGCTTTGCTGGCTGGTGTGACAAAATTCAGGTGGGGCTGAGGCTCTTGCCCACCAAGTGAGAGCTCACACAGGCAGGCTCGGCTCAGCAGGAAACTCTAGGGCAGGGTGTTAGCCTACACGCTGCATAAGAAATGACCCCAGTTTATTGGTTTAAAACAACCATCAGCTCACATTTCTGCAGATGGAAGTTCAGGCAGGCTTGGCTGGGTTCCATGCCAGGATTTCACAAGGTCAGTGTCAAGGTGTAGCCAGGCTGGCCTTTATATGGAGCTCTGGGGAAACCCTGCCTGCAGGCCTGTTCAGGTGTTGGCAGAACTCAGCTCCTGTTGTTGTAGGACTGAAGGTCCAGGTCCTTGCTGGCTGCTGGCTGAGGCTAATGCAGTCTGGCCTCCCTCTGGTACCCCACTCCCCTTGCCTTTCTCAGGCTTGGCATCCTTCAGATTCTCTTAAACTGGGGAAAACTCTGCCTTTATGGAGGCTCCCGAGGTCATGCTGGGGTCATTTGCATCGTCTCCCTATCCTAAGGTCAACTGTGCCATTCTGCATCTTTGCAGAAGGGGTAGCTCACCACCTCCTGCATCCCAGGGATCAGGATGTGACCTTGGGCGCCATTTCCAGAGGTTTGCCCGCCAGAGGCAGGGATGGGTCAACCCTTCTCTAGAGATACCCATCACCAACAGGTTCATTGGGGTCTCTGCCAGAAATGGGCTCCACGCCTCTTATCCTCTCCATGGGGCTAAGAGGTGCAGGTGTGATGGCAAGCCCACCTTCTGCTCCTCCTGCTGCATCACTGTTGGCTAGAGCCGGCCCACCTGGGGCCTCCTGGGCCGGCACAGCCTCCAGAGATAATGTGGCTCCCCACCTCCTCCCTTGTCTGCCCCAGTTTCAAAGCCAGAGGGCTTACCTGTACCTGGACCAGCTTCTTGTCTGAGGATTCAGCCAGGCTAGGTACAGGAGGCACCTTGCCCCTGATGGCTGCCTGCTCCATCTGTACCCGAAGTCCTCAGATGCCCCTGTCATTCCCAGTCTGGAAGGTTTGGGTCTTCTACCTGTCTTGGTCATGGGGGTTTCAGGGTGCAGATAAGATCCTGTTCCTTTCTGAGCCCAAGCACAGTCTGGCTGCCCAGGGGGAAGGGGGAAGGAAACAATGGAGTCCCCTACCAGTGACTCCCCTTGCTTCTTCCAGGGCTCCACCATCCCCATCAACCAGGCCAGAGCAAGCTGCAACTTACCTTGACCAGGAAGGAGCCTGTTAGGTGAGTCACAGTGCAGGGTGAAAACTCGTGACACACTACGCACTTTCCGTGTGATTCATAGTGTGAGTGCTCATCCCCTTTTTACACATCTATCAAACGCTATTTATTCACCAATTACTACATGCCATCCATTTCAGGTGCGGGATATACAACAATGATAAAACTGATGGCAATGCCTGCCCTCAGGGGACTTATATTCTAGCAAATAAAACAGCTTTCACATTTAAAGTACCTGCTCTGTGCCAAGCACTGTTTCAATGACCTTATAAGTATAATTTTACTAAATCCTCACAATAGCCGTGTATCATCAGTGTCATAGTGGGAAACAGGGGGTACACCTGAAAAATTTTACCTGCAAAGATTATAATAATGAATATGCAGAAAATTAAGAACTACAGGGCACCAAGGAGTAGGGTAAAAATAATAGAGAAATAGACAAAGGATAGGAACTAGTGCTCAACAGGAGACAAACACCTGTCCAATCAACGTAGAAAGGACTAGGAACTGAGGAAATGATGTAAACCCAGACGTGAGGGGCCGTGCCTCACCATCAGATGGTCCCAAGGCCTAGGGAGAGAGAAGCCTCCTCACACTGCCTGTGGGAGGTCGGGAGGCAGAGGGTCCACCTTTGTGAAAGGCAACTTGGCAGTGACTGTTCAGCCTCCAAATGTACCCTGCCACAAGCAGAACTATGGTGGCTCACTGGCACAGGTGCTCAAGGAGATAAGCCCAAGAGCACTCAGAGCAGCTGTGCTGGGGCCTTGACAGCAAAACCCTGCACAACCCACGCTGAACTCTGTGGCCTCCTAACCAGGGCTTGGCATGTGGCTGTGTGAAGGCGTGGGACAGAGCTATGGGGACCACACGGAACAGCTCCAGGAGAAACTTGTGTGAGGGAAGCACACTGACGAATGCCTTCTAAAATCACCAAATGTGTACCAGAGGTCCAGTGTGGTCAGCACCCAGCAGGCATTCCCACCTACCCTGTGCCCCTTACAACGTGGGGCCTCTTGGATCCACCACCAGGGACCTCACATCCCTGTGGATGGTGGTCAAGGGCACTCAGCTTCTTTGGGAATGTGGGGGGGGGGGTGTCAGAAGGAGAATGTGTTCAGATGTCATTGGCATTGACAGAAATGAGTACAGAGGAACACACCAGGTCCTGAAGGACAGGGCTGCTGGTGAGGGCAGCCCCTGTTGGGAGAGTGGGCTGTGGATATAGGAAAACCCTGTCCTACTGTAGCCCCCAGAGAAGGGGCAGCCTGGGAGGGAAGTCGCACTGACTCCAGGGCAGGGGTTCCCAGCCAGCCTGTCCCCCAGAGGACACAATATGTAGACCGTGCCCCAGGACAGGCCCCCACAACAAGGAACTCCCCTGCCAAGGTGTCAGAGTGTAGAGTGAGAGCCCTGCATAGCCCATGTGCTTGGAGCCCTTTCCTTGGGCACAGGCCTTGAGAAGGGCTGGGCAGGGAGACCAGGGCCCACCTGGCTGCCAGTCACAAGAATCTGCACGGTCACTGCTCTTCCAGATGCTTCCCAAGGAGTCTGTCCCCATCAGACTGAGGAGGACACTAATGCAGAGCCTCCCAGGGAGTTGAGGGACTGGGAAAGTTGTCCCTATATGGGTGGGTTTGAGTCTGCTAGAGCTGCCATAACAAAGTACTGAAACTAAGAGACTCAAGCAGCACACATTTGTTGCCTCAGCATTCTGGGGCTGGAAGTTCCAGATTCAGTTGTCAGAGTGTTGGTTTCTTCTGAGGGTATGAGGGAGAATCTGCTCCAGGCGTCTCCCCCAGCTTCTGGTGGCTTACCGGCAATCTTGGGTGTTCCCCGATCTCTGCCCTCATGTTCACTTGGTGTCCTCCTTGCGCATGTCTGTCTGTTCACATGGCTCTGTTTTTTGAAGGACATCAGTCCTATTGGGTTAGGTACACACCCTATTTCAGTATGACCTCATCTTACCTAATTACATCTGGGATGGCCCAATTTCCGAATAAGGATGTTCTGGAGTTAGGATTTCAACTGTGAATTGTGGGGAGTACAGTTCAGCCGTGACAGTGGGACTTCCTGACGTCTTTTCTCCTTTGGAGCCCCCACAACCCTGATGACCTCCCCCTCTTCCCTGGATACACTCACCGTGCTCCCTCCACCTTCTCGTCCTGTTGGGTCTGCTGGGTATACATGGGGGTGGGGAGTGGCTCTCCAAATCCCTGAGTGCACCCTGTTGTTCCCAGATGGTGTGCTGGTCCCCACATTATCCTGACCTCAGCCTTCACACACGCTCTTCCCCTTTCCTGGGTTCAGCTAAGTCCTCTTTAGGGAAACATTCTGTGGTGATGATGATCATGAATATGGTGAAGAAAACAAGTTAGGTAGCCTGAGCCACTCTGTGTGGACCGGCTTATTAATTGTCCGACATGGACGAAGACTCTGCCCTGTGTTTTACAGGAGTCAGGGCAAAGCAGGGCCTCATGCCTGCTGGGACCACATGTGTCATCATTAGGCCCCCCACTACCATTAGGGGTCTCCCTTTGATGGAGACACTGCTCAGCCAGAGGCTTCCTCTGGGACAAAGGGGCACACTGATGCTGGGTACCATCTCTTAATGCAAAGCAGACAAGCCTTATTAGGCCTCCCCATGTGACTGATTCCTTCTCTCCATGGGACTGCACCCTGGCCTCACACCCAAGAGGACCCTCACTGGCTTCCTTCTGGCCCAACCATGTGATCCCAACTCTCTACCATACTCTCTCTGCCCACCTGGGTGATCCCTGGCCTTCTCCCTGCCCCTGCCTGCTGTCAATTCTTACACTGCCTGGTGTCATGCCCTACTGGACTGTCCTTAGACAGGTCTGACAGTTCTGATGAGAAACCATGTTCCCTGGCATTGTGCCCTGCCAGTAAGAGGGGCTATTGCCACGCTTGACATACTGCCTCATCAGGGACTGGAAGGGCAGGGGTGAGCTGTCTCAGGGGGACCTTGGGCACCATATCACGATGCTTGGAGTGGAATGGGTGTCAGGCTTGGGGAGAGGAAGCAGTTGGCAGGTGCAGTCTGGCACCCAGACTGAGTGGAGAGACAAAGACCCACTTCTTTGCACCACAGGGTCTGTCATCATCCCCTGGACCTACCCCCTGATGATGCTTTCCTGGAAGATGGCTGCCTGCCTGGCTGCTGGGAACACAGTGGTGATCAAGCCTGCCCAGGTGGGTCTGGTGTGTTCCAGGCAGGGCCATTGGAGTTTAGAGGAGGAGACAGGTGCCCCGTTTGGCCCTTTGCCCACCCAGGACTGGTATCTCCTCAAGAGAGGAAGGGTACTGCTGATGAGGGCTGGCCTTCCATGGGCTCTGCTCACAGCGGCAGAGGCAGCACACAGCAGGGGTCAATGTGGGCTGTAGGCAACGTCTGTTCATTCGACCATGGGGTGGCTGAGTCAGGTTAGCCATGTGTGTACCTGCAGCTACTTGGTGAGAAGAGTTAGGGATTTTCCCACAGACACCAGCCCTCTGGATTTGGGGGAGCAGAAACCCTGTTTGGTATCCCTTGTCCAGGCCCCATGCTCTGAGAAAGCTTTGGTGCCTTATTTGGCTCCAGAGCCTGAAAGTCCTGGAGGGAGCAAAGGGAGTGGTGGGATTTGTGCACCTGCAACCCTCCCCCCCTGCCCCGCGCCCAGCCCCTCACACAGAAGCTGCACAGGTAGATGTCAGGGTCACTCAGGCAGGCTAGAAGGACCTGAGCAGGGTCCCCTGAGGATGAGGACACCCCCTGCATGAGCCTCAGCTTCTTCACCTGTATACTGAAAGTAACAGCCTGTCCCCTGCCTGCCCCCAGGGGTGTTAGGGACTGAAGGCAAGATGCTCCATCATGTGGCTCTGGACAGCATGCCCAGGAGGTCTCCTGGCTGCTTTGGGGCAACTTGGCTCCAAGAAACTTATAATTTACAACCCAGCAAGAGCGACAGCTAGCATTTACAGTATCCACCCTGCGGCAGCCTTCTAGTCCATAACAAATTACATGAAAATTAAAACTTTGCATACGTTTGCTTATTTGAGCATGGCAACAACCCCCTGAGATGACCCATAACCTCTCGTATTATTGGGGTTTGCTGTGCACAGATCCAGGAATTGTCCCTAGAAGGCCTGGTAGCAGGCCTGTGCCCTCCCAGGGCCAGCACCCCACAGATTTTGTGGCTCAGCCTAAGACCACGTGGTGGGTGGGGCACAACCCAACCTTTACAAGGAAAATTACCCGGGTTAGAAGAGGAGCCGCTGCTCACAGGGCTGGGAGGGCAATGGCCTCCAGCCACGAGGTGGTAATTAGAATCTCTCACCCACCAGGGAGCACTGGGCACTGCCTGGCACTGAGTTGCTTCCTGGCAGTCTTGGATCGCTCCACTCCCTGAATGAAGAAGGTATGAACATTCAGGGAGGGGCCAAGCCTGGCTAAAAGGCTGGAGCCTGCCAGGAGAAGTCACTAGAAGACACAGGAGGGAGCAGGCCTTACTCCCCACTTTCCACTGGAGCTGTGGGGAAGCTGCCTGGGGTAGTACCTGCTATGATCGGGCTTTCCCTGGAGGGTCCTCTTGCCATGACTGTTTCTCCCTGCTTGCTACCTCTGCTGCTGGGAGAGGAAGGCAGAGCCCCACTTCCCAATCCTTCCTGACCCAGTCTCTTTCTCTGCCTCCCAAGGTGACTCCACTCAAAGACTTGAAGTTTACAGAGTTGACCTTGAAGGCTGACATTCTCAAGGCTGTAGTCAACATCCTCCTTGGATCTGGTAAGGGGTATGGACAAGGGCATGTGGGGGCACCAGGGCTCCAGGAAGTCAGAGATGCACTCGGTCAGGACAGGGCTTGCTACATGATGTGGTCCAGTGTGGAAGAGTGATCAGGGGCCCAACGATCCAGTTGGGGTGGCCAGCCTGGTGGCCCTCTCTCATGGTGGGAGTCCCAGACCTGGAAGGGTTCTAGCTTTCAAATATTTCCCTAATTTTTTCCTTTGTGTGTGTGTGTGTGTGTGTGTGTGTGTGTGTGTGTGTGTGTTCTGGAATAAATTACGTAACTTGGGAATCTTTATATTTAAGAGACTATAGAACATTCTAGGCTTGGAGCTTTTATGGAGGTATGACATAAAATTGCTTATTTAGTTTCTTCTGTGGTTAGTGGTCTAGTTTATTGGAAATGTTGTCCCTTGTTGCATACATTTACAATACATTGGCATAGAGTTGTATCAATAATTTCTTATAATTGGTTCCTTTTTTGATTCTCCCTTTGTTTTTTTTTCAATATATGAAGTTTATTGTCAAATTGGTTTCCATACAACACCCAGTGCTCATCCCAAAAGGTGCCCTCCTCAATACCCATCACTCACCCTCCCCTCCCTCCCACCCCCATCAACCCTCAGTTTGTTCTCAGTTTTTAAGAGTCTCCCTTTGATTGCTATAATATCTCCTTATACTTTTCATTTTTTCTTGCTCTGTTAACTTGATTAGATTTGTGAAAAGTTCTTGTTTATCCCTGTACTCCTCTCAAATTACTTTACCCATCCCATTGCTATTTTGTCTTATTTTTTCTGCTTTTATCATATTTATTTCCTTCTGTGTTCTCCTATGTGCTTTTTTGGTAACTTTTCGAGTTGAAAGTTTAACTCATTTATATTTTTTGCCATTTAAAGGAAAGCATTGAAAGAGAACTTTGGCGACACCTCATACTTTTTTATTAATATTTTCATTATTATAAATGCCCCCATTTATTTCCATAATAGTTTTTGTCTTCGTGTTTGCTTCTTCTGATATGAGCATAAGTACTCTAGCTTTCATGTGGATTTTGTCTGCACGATGTATTTTTTTCAATCCTTTACTTGCAACATATTTATATCTGATATCTCCTTGGAGAGCATATGTGTGGATCTTGTTTTAATCCAGTGTGAGAGTCTCTGAATTTCTGACTGGATTGTTTAATCCATTCACATGTACTGTGATTATTGACACAGTGGATTTATGTCTGCTATTTAACTTTTTGCTTTCTGGGTCTCCTGTCTTTTGTTTCTTTTTCTCTTTTATGGCTTTATTTACATTACTGACTATTTTCTGGTGGAACATTTTGATTCTTTTAATGATTTTTTTCACAACAGAATTTTTAGTTATTTTCCTAATGGTTTCTCTAGGATTTACCATACACTTCTTCAGCTATCAGAAAATACTTCAGTTTTATGATAATGTATTTCCAGGGAAATATACAAATACTATTCCTCCATAACTCTAGTACCTCTGTGCTGTTATATCACATATTTTTGTGCACCCATCACATTGATATATATTATAGTCACAATAGTACACTGCTATAACTTTATATAATTTTATGTCTATGAGAGAAGCTAAAGAGAAAGGGGAATAAATATATAATTACATAGTTTGTTATCTTAACCTTATTTAGATTACTGGTTCTTTTCATTTGTCCCTGTTGTTGAGTTACTCTGGTATCACTTCCTTACTCCTTTTCACTTTTGCTCCCACCTACCTCCTTTCTGCTATTATTTTCAAATATATTTCATTTATATCTGTTGTAAATCCAACAATACATTTATGTAAACATTGTTTTTATACAATTGTTTTTTAAATCGGTTAAGAAAAGAAAGAAAACATGCATTTTAAGCTGTCTTTTATAATTATATAATTACCTTTCCTGGTGCTCTCTGATGAATTTAAGTCACTGTCTGAGTCACTTGCTTTCAGCTTAAGAACTTCCTTCAGTATTGCTCATAAGGTGGATCTGCTAGCAACAGATTATCTAAGTTTTTGTTTATCTAAAATTGCCTCTATGTTTTGCTTTTTATTTTTTGAAAGACAAGTTGGCTAAATATAAGATTCTTGGTTGACAGTTTTGTCATCTCTCAGTATTTGCAACGTATCATCCCACTACATTTTGGCCTCTATTGTTTCCGATGAGCAATCAGATGTTTTGTTAATCTTATTGGGGTTCCTTTATATACAATTAGTCATTTTTCACTTGGTGCTTCCAAAATTTTCTTTTGTATTTGTTTTTCACCATCTTTACTAAAATGTGTTTGAGAGTGGGTCTCTTTATGGTTAGTTTAGAGGGAATTCATTGAGCTTCATGGATTTTTAGACTAATGGTTTTCATAAAATTTGGGAACTTTTTAGCCCTTAGATATTCTAAAAGTTTTCTCTGCTCTTTTCTGTTTTCCTCTCTTTCTGGAACTCTCATTATGCGTATGTTGGTGTCTTTCATGGTAACCCACTCCTTTCTGAGGCTCTTTTCATTTAAAGAAATTATTTTTCTGTTTTTTAGATTGCATAATGTCTATCTTAAAGTTCACTGATTCTTTCTTCTGCCAGTTTAAACCTACTGTTGAGCCACCTACTGATTTTTTTTTTAATTCAGTTACTGTACTTTTTCATTCCAGAATTTCTTCCTGGTTCTTAAAAATTTTGTTATTGATATTGTCTACTTGATGAGAAAGTATGGTCTTTATGCATGCTTTCCTTTAGTTCTTTGAATATATGTGTATATATATGTATATATATATGTATATATGTATATATATGTATATATATGTGTGTATATATATATATATATATATATATATATATAATGGCTCCTTTGACATCTTTGTCTGTTGAGTATGACATCTGGGCCCACTCAGCTTATATTGTCTGCTTATTTTTTTCTTTCCTGTGGTGGGTTATACTTTCCTATTTCTTTGCATGTATTATAGCTTTGTTAAAAGCTGGACAGTTTAGGTAATATATTGTACAGTGCTGGGTACTGATCCTTTTCTTCCCTTTCCAACATTCATTTTCATTCTTTGCTTGTTTATGTCTTTAGTGACTTAGTCAGGCTATTTGAGTGAAGTCTCTTTTCCCTGTGGTGTGTAGTCAGTGATGTCACTCATCAGGGAGCACAGCCTTGAGCATGGGATGATAGCAGTTTTAGCAGGGCTCTCTATCACTCTCTTTTTCCCTGGTCTCTCTGTTGCTATTTGTTCTTTTGGTGTCATACTCAGCAGTTCAGATCAGCTAACTGCAGTCTGGTTACTCTGTTGTTTCCAACAATGCCCTGGGACATCGATTGCTCTACAATAGGTTCCAATTAAATTTGGACCCTTTTTTAGGGGTAGCTTTTGAGGCCAGCCTTTGAGGCTTGTTTCTACCCAGAGGGCTCTTCCATGGTTCTCTGTAGTAAACTGACCTGTGGTTTACCTTAATGCTGTCATAGAGCTATCAGCCTTC
This sequence comes from Prionailurus viverrinus, assembly GCF_022837055.1. Classification (NCBI taxonomy): domain Eukaryota; kingdom Metazoa; phylum Chordata; class Mammalia; order Carnivora; family Felidae; genus Prionailurus; species Prionailurus viverrinus. The sequence continues at coordinate 88,959,101 of NC_062561.1, read as the reverse complement.
TCTTAAATGCTCATCCTCAAGGTCTCTGTTGTTTTTGAGAGGGCCCTTAAAATTGAATTTCACCACAGTTTCAAATAAAGTCAGTGCCTTTTAGGAGCTCTCTGTTCTTACAGAAATCTTCTCCCCCTGCCCCAAATCTCTGAACCTCTGACACAGGTGATGGGCCCTATGAGGGGGCCGGGGCTAGGCAGATGTGGTCCCAGTAGTCTCAGCCTGCCACATCTGGGTTAGAGCCTTCACTTTTTGAGTAGGGACTAGATGGAAGCCATACTCAGCGGCAATTTAACCACTAAAGCACAGAGTTGGGGGTGCCTGGGTGGCTCAGTGAGTTAAGCATTCGACTTCAGCTCAGGTCATCATCTCGTGTTCGGTGGGTTCGAGCCCCCTGCTGGGTTCTGCACTGACAGCTCAGAGCTCAGAGCCTGGAACATGCTTCATGTTCTGTGTCTCCCTCTCTGTCTTCCCCTCCCCTGCTCATGCTATGTCTCTGTATCTCTCTCTCTCTGTCTGTCTCACAAAACTGAATTCAAAAAAATGTTTTAACTAAATTAAAATGCCGAGTTGGAGGAGATGAAATATGGTGATGACCTGCCCCCGCCAGTGAGATGTCATGTCCCTGGACTGGGAGCTCGAGGAGAGGAATACTGCCTTCCTGACCACACCTGCCTGGGGTGGAGTTTCCACCCTGTCTTCTCTAAAGACTCACCTCCAAGGCAACATTCTCATTTTTCTTAATATGAAATTTATTGTCAAATTGGTTTCCATACAACACCCAGTGGTCCTCCTAAGAGGTGACCTCCTCAATTCCCATTATCCACCCTCCCTCCTACTCTCCTTCAACCCTCAGTTTACTCTAAGTTTTGAAGAGTCATTCTCTTTTGGCTTGACTCTCTCCCTCCCTAACTTTTTATTTCCTTCCCCTCCCCCATGGTCTTCTGTTAAGTTTCTCAGGATCCACTTAGGACTGGAAACATATGGTATCTGTCTTTCTCTGTATGACTTATTTCACTTACCATCACACTCTCCAGTTCCATCCACGTTGCTACAAAAGGCCATATTTCATTCTTTCTCATTGCCGTGTAGTATTCCATTGTGTATATAAACCACAATTTCTCTGTCCATTCATCAGTTGATGGACACTTAGGCTCTGTCCATAATTTGGCTATTGTTGAAAGTGCTGCTCTAAACATTGGGGTACAAGTGCCCCTATGCATTGAGGAACCTCCACACTGTTTTCCAGAGTGGCTGCACCAGTTTGCATTCCCACCAACAGTGCAAGAGGGTTCCCGTTTCTCCACATCCTCTCCAGCATCTATAGTCTCCTGATTTGTTCATTTTAGCCACTCTGACTGGCGTGAGGTGATATCTGAGTGTGGTTTTGATTTGTATTTCCCTGCTGAGGAGTGACGTTGAGCATCTTTTCATGAGCCTGTTGGTCATCTGGATGTCTTCTTTAGGGAAGTGTCTATTCATGTTTTCTGCCCATTTCTTCACTGGATTATTTGTTTTTCAGTGTGGAGTTTGGTAAGTTCTTTATAGATTTTGGATACTAGCCCTTTGTCCGATATGTCATTTGCAAATATTTTTTCCCATTCTGTTGGTTGCCTTTTAGTTTTGTTGGTTGTTTCCTTTGCTGTGCAGAAGCTTTTTATCTTCATGAGGTCCCCGTAGTTCACTTTTGCTTTTAATTCCTTTGGCTTTGGAGAGGTGTTGAGTAAGAAATTGCTGTGACTGAGGTCAGTGAGGTTTTTTTCCTGCTTTCTCCTCTAGGGTTTTAATGGTTTCCTGTCTCACATTCAGGTCCTTTTTCAATTTTGAGTTTATTTTTGTGTATGGTGTAAGAAAGTGGTCTAGTTTCATTCTTCTGCACGTTGTTGTCCAGTTCTCCTAGCACCATTTGCTAAAGAGACTGTCTTTTTGCCATTGGATGTTCTTTCCTGCTTTGTCAAAGATTAGTTGGCCATACTTTTGTGGGTCCAATTCTGGAGTCTCTATTCTATTCCATTGGTCTATGTGTCTGTTTTTGTGCCAATACCATGCTGCCTTGATGATGACAGCTTTGTAGTAGAGGCTAAAGTCTGGGATTGTGATACCTCCCACTTTGCACTTCTTCTTCAATATTACTTTGGTTATTCAGGGTCTTTGTGGTTCCTTACAAATTGTAGGATTCCTTGTTCTAGCTTCAAGAAGAATGCAGGTGCAATTTTGATTGGGATTGCATGGAATGTGTAGATAGCTTTGGGTAGTCTTGACAGTTTAACAATATTTATTCTACCAATCCATGAGCCCTGAGTGTTTTTCCACTTTTTTGTATGTTCTTCAATTTCCTTCATAAGCTCTCTATAGTTTTCATTGTACAGATCTTTTACATCTTTGGTTAAGTATATTCCTAGGTATTGTATGATTCTTGGTGTAATTGTGAATGGGATCAGTTTCTTTATTTGTCTGTATGTTTCTTCATTATTAGTGTATAAGAATGCAACTGATTTCTGTACATTAATTTTGTATCCTGCAACTTTGCTGAATTCATGTATCTGTTCTAGCAGAATTTGGTGGAGTCTTTCGGGTTTTCCATGTATAATATCATGTCATCTGCAAAAAGTGAAAGCTTGACTTCATCTTTGCCAATTTGGATGCCTTTGATTTCCTTTTGTTGTCTGATTGCACTCTTCCAGCACTCTGTTAAACAACAGCAGTGAGAGTGGACATCGCTGTTGTGCTCCTTATCTCAGGGGAAAGCTCTCAGTTTTTCCCCATTGAGGATGATATTGGCTGTGGTCTTTTCATGAATGGCTTTCCTGATGTTTAAGTACGCTCCTTCTATCCCGACTTTCTCGAGGATTTTTATTAAGAAAGAATACTGAATTTTGTCAAATGCTTTTCTGCATCAATTGACAGAATCATATGGTCCTTTTCTTTTTTTTTTATTAATGTAATGTATCAAATTGATTAATTTGTGAATGTTGAACCAGCCCTTCAGCCCAGGAATGAATCCCACTTGGTCATGTTGAATAATCCTTTTATATGCTGTTGAATTCGATTTGCTAGTATCATGTTGAGAATTTTTGCATCCATATACATCAGGGATATTGGCCTGTAGTTCTATGTAGTTCTATTTTTTTGCTGAGTCTCTGTCTGGTTTAGGAATCAAAGTAATGCTGACATCATAGGATGAGTCTGGAAGTTTTCCTTCCTTTCAATTTTTTGGAACAGTTTGAGAAGGATAGATATTATCTTTGCTGTAAATGTCTGGTAGAATTCCCTAGGGAAGACATCTGGTCCAGGACTCTTATTTGTTGGGAGATTTTTAAAAATATTTTTAATGTTTATTTATTTTTGAGAGAGAGATATAGCATGAGTGGAGGAGGGACAGAGAGAGAGGGAGACACATAATCCGAAGCAGGCTCTAGGCTCTGAGCTGTCAGCACAGAGCCTGACGTGGGGCTTCAACTCACAGACCGCAAGATCATGACCTGAGCCGGAGTTGGACACTTAACCGACTGAGCAACCCAGGCACCACAATTGGGAGATTTTTGATAAACTGATTAAATTTCTTCACTAGTTATGGGTGTGTTCAAGTTTTCTATATCTTCCTGTTTGACTTTTGGAAGTGGGTGGGTGATTAGGAATTTGTCCATTTCTTCCAGGTTGTCCAGTTTGTTGGCATATAATTTTTCATAGTATTCCCTGATAATTGCTTGTATTTCTGAGGGATTTGTTGTAATAATTCAATTTTAATTTATGATTTTATCTATTTGGGTCATCTCCCTTTTCTTTTTGAGAAGCCTAGCTAGAGGTTTATCAATTTTGTTTATTTTTTTAACAAACTAAGTCTTGGTTTCATTGATCTGCTCTACAGTTTTTTAGATTCTATATTATTTATTTCTGCTCTGATATTTCTTATTTATCTTCTTTTGCTGGGTTTGGAGTGTCTATGCTGTTCTGCTTCTATTTCCTTTAGGTGTGCTGTTAGATTTTGTATTTGGGATTTTTCTTGATTCTTGAGGTAGGCCTGGAATGCAATGTATTTTTTTGTCTGGACTGCCTTCTCTGCATCCCAAAGCACTTGGATTGTTGTATTTTCATTTTCATTAGTTTCCATATATTTTTAAATTTCTTCTCTAATTGCCTGGTTGACCCATTCATTCTTTAGTAGGGTTTTCTTTAACCTCCATGCTTTTGGAGGTTTTCCGGACTTTTTCCTGTGGTTGATTTCAAGTTTCATAGCATTGTTGTCTGAAAATGTCCATGGTGTGATCTCAATTCTTTTAGACTGATTAAGGGCTGTTTTGTGACCTGTCTTGGATCTATCTTGGGGAATGTGATCTATCTTGGAAAATGTTCCATGTACACTCAAGAAGAAAGTATATTCTGTTGCTTTGGGATGCAGAGTTCTAAATATATCTGTCAAGTCAATCTGATCCAATGTATCATTCAGGGACATTGTTTCTTTATTGATCCTGTGTCTAGATGATCTATCCATTGTTATAAGTGGGGTATTAAAGTCCCCTGAAATTACCACATTCTTATCAATAAAGTTGCTTATGTTTGTGATTGATTGTTTTATGTATTTGGGGGCTCTTGTATTTGGTGCATAGACATTTATAATTGTTAGCTCTTCCTGATGGATAGAGCCTATAATTATTATATAAGGCCCATCTTCATTTCTTGTTACAACCATTAACTTAAAGTCTAGTTTGTCTGATACAAGTATGGATACTCCAGCTTTCTTTTGACTTCCTGTAGCATGATAGATAGTTATCCATCCCCTCACTTTCAATCTGAAAGTGTCCCCAGGTCTGAAATGAGTGTCTTGTGGATAGCAGATAGATGAGTCTTGTTTTTTATCCATTCTGATACCCTATGTCTTTTGATTGGAGCATTCATTCCATTTCAATTCAGTGTTATTATAGAAAGATAAGGGTTTAGAGTCATAGTGATGTCTGTAGGTTTTATGCTTGTAGTGATGTCTCTGGTACTTTGCATTCCTTGCAACATTTCACTCACAGAATCCCCCTTACAGTCTCCTGTAGGGCTGGTTCATTGTTGATGAATTACTTCAGTTTGTGTTTGTTTGGTAAACCTTTTCCTCTCCTTCTATTCTGAATGACAGACTTGAGGGATATGGGACTCTTGGCTGCATATTTCTTCTCTTCATCACATTGAAGATTTCCTGCCATTCCTTTCTGGCCTGCTAAGTTTCAGTAGATAGGTCTGCCACTACTCTTATAGGTCTACCTTTGTAAGTTAGAGCCTGTTTATCCCTAGCTGTTTTCAGAATTTTCTCTTTATCCTTGTATTTTGCCAGTTTCTCTGTGATATATCATGCAGATCGATTCAAGTTACCTCTGAAGGGAGTTCTCTGTGCCTCTTGGATTGCAACGCCTTTTTCCTTCTCCAGATCAGGGAAGTTCTCAGCTATGATTTGTTGAAGTACGCCTTCTGCCCCTTTCTTTCTTTCTTCTTCTTCTTCTTCTTCTTCTTCTTCTTCTTCTTCTTCTGGAATTCCTATCATATGGATATTGTTCTGTTGATTCTATCACTTAGTGCTCTATTTCTCCCCTCATACTCCTGGATTTTTTTATCTGTATTTTTCTCAGCTTCCTCCTTTTCCATAATTATATCTTCTAATTCACCTATTCTCCCCTCTGCCTCTTCAATCCGTGCTATGGCCACATCCATTTTATTTTGGACCTCATTTATAGCATTGTGTAGCTCCTTATGACTATTTCTTAGTCCCTTGATCTCTGTAGCAATAGATTCTCTGCTGTCCTCTATGCTTTTATCAAGCCCAGTGATTAATTTTATAACTATTATTCTAAGTTATTATTCCGTTACATTGCTTAAATCGTTTTTGATCATTCATTAGCTGTCGCTACTTCCTGGAGTTTCTTTTGAGGAGAATTCTTCCATTTCATCATTTTGGGTAGTCCCTGAGGTGACTCCAAACTGCAGACACTTCCCCTGTGCTGTGTGGAGTAACTTGTGTTGGTGGGAGGCACCAAATCAGACCCGATGTCTGCGCCCAGCCCACCGCTGGGGCCACAGTGAGACTGGTGTGTACCTTATCTTCCCCTCTCCCAGGGGCAGGACTCACTGTGGAGTGGTGTGGCCCTTGTCTGGGCTACTTCCACACTGCCAGGCTTGTGGTGCTGCTTTGATGGGAACTGGCTAAGGGCGTATTAGAAGGGGTGGATCTGGAAGGTGCACAGGGGCTGGAGGGGCAGGCTTAGCTAGCTTTGATGTCAGTGGTCCCCTGCAGGTGGGGCCCTACAGCACCATGAGGGAGGCAGGCCAGTCAGAGAGATGGATCCACAGAAGCACAACATTAGGCATTTGCGGGGTGCAAGCAAGTTCAGTGATGGGAACTGGTTCCCTTTGGAATTTCGGCTGGGGGATGGGAGAGGGAAACGGCCCTTGCCAGTGCCTTTGTTCCCCACTGACCTGAGCTCTGTCTTCCTGGGCTCAACAACTCTCCCTCCTGGCATCCTCTCACCCTCCTGCTCTCTGAGAGCAGAGCTGTTGACTTTTAACATTCCAGATGTTAATTCCTGCTGGCTGTCAGAACTCACAGAGTCTGGCTCCTCCGCTTTTGCAAGCCAGAATTCGGGGGCTCTGCCTTGCAGGGCAGGCTGCCCCTCCCCTGCCCTGTCTCCTTCCCGCCAATCCGTGTAGCATGCACCACCTCTCTGCCCTTCCTACCCTCTTCTGTGAGCCTCTTGTCTATGCTTGGCTCCAGAGAGTCCGTTTCGCTAGTCTTCTGGCTGGGTTATTTAGGCAGATGTGGGTGGAATCTAAGTGATCAGCAGGACCAGGTGAGCCCGATGTCCTCCTACACCGCCATCTTCCCCTCTGGAAGCAACTTCTTAATAGACATGTCTCTTGTGCTAGGGAAATAAAAGAAAAATAGACTATTGGGAATTCATCTAGATAAAAAGTTTCTGCACAGTGAACTAAATTATCCACAAAACTAAAAGGCAACCTTCAGAATGGGAGAAAATATTGCCAACATCATAGTTGATAAAGGGTTAGTATCCAAAATGGATTAAAAAAAACTTATAAAAATGAACACCAAAAAAACAATCAACTTAAAAATGGTCACAAGGCAGGAATAGCCACTTTCTGAAGAAGATATAGAGATAGCTAATAGACACATGGGAAGATGCTAAATTACTCATCATTCATTGTTTTCTCTAAAAAAAATAATGTTTATTTACTTTTGAGAGAGACAGAGGAATGAGTGGGGGCACGGCAAAGAGAGAGGGAGACATAGGATCTGAACCAGACTCCAGGCTCTGAGCTTGGCAGCAGAGATCCAGATGCAGGGCTCAAACTCATGAACAGCAAGATCACAACATGATCTGAAGTCAGATGCTTATGCAACTGAGCCACCCAGGCACCCCAAGTCATCATTCATTCTTGTGACTGCTTTTGCTGCATCCCAAAAGTTTTAAATTTTTTTTTACACTTATTGAGTTTTTTTGAGAAACAGAGTGAGACAAAGCTTAGTGCAGTGCGGGGAGGGTCAGAGAGAGAAGGAGACACAGTATCTAAAGCAGGCTCCAGGCTCTGAACAAGAGGTCAGCACAGAGCCTGATGTGGGGCTTGAACCCACGGACTGTGAGATCATGACCTGAGCCAAAGCCAGACGCTCAACCGACTGAGCCACCCAGGTGTCCCCCCCCCAAAGGTTTTAGTCTGCTGTGTTCTCATTATTATTTGTTTCCATGTATTTTTCATTATGTTTTTAAATTTCTTATTTGGCTCATTTATTCTTTAGCATTATGTTGTTTAACATTCTCGTATTTATGGTTTTTCAAAAAAAATTGTGGCTGACTTCCAGTTTCATAGCCTGCTGGTTAGAAAATAATCATGGTATTATCTAAATATTTTTGTTCTTATTGAGACCTTATTTGTGACCTAGTATTTGATCCTCCCTGGAGAATGTCCCATGTGCACTTGAAAAGAATGTGTAGTCTGCTTCTTTAATATGGATAGTTCTGAATACATCAGCTAAATCCATCTGGTCCAGTGTGTCTTTCATAGCCATTATTACCTTGTTGATTTCTGCTTAGATTATTTGTCCACAGCTGTAATTGTGGCATTAACATCTGTTAATACTCTTAATGAGTTCCTTTGTATTTGTTATTGTTCTATGCATTTGAGTGTTCCAATTTGGGCATAAATATTTACAATTGTTAGATCTTTTTGTTAATTAGACCTCTTTATTATAACATAGTTACCTTATTCATCTCTTGTTAGCCTTTGGTTTAAAATCTAGTTTCCCTAGAATAAGTATTGCTCCTCTGGCTTTCTTCTGACATCCATTTTCATGATAAATATCTCTCCATCCCTTCACTCCCAAATGTGCAGGTATCTTTAGGTATAAAATGATTCTCTTAAAGGCAGCATATTGATGGGTGTTGTTTTTCTTATGCATTCTGACACCCTATGTCTCTTGATTGGAGTATGTAGTCTACATTCAGAGTGACTATTGGCAGTTATTAATTTACTGCCATGTTTGTTTTGTCATTGCTTATGGAGATTTTCTCTTTTTCCTTCTAGTCTTTGTTGTTTTTGTCTTTCTCACTCAAAGAATTCCCTTTTACTATTTCTTGAAGGTCTGGTTTAATGGTCATGAACCAATATAGTTTTGTTTGTCAGGGAAACTATTTATCTCTGCTATTCTGAATGACAGCCTTCATGTATAGAGTATTCTCAGCTACATATTTTTCCCATTCAGTGTGTTGAATGTATCATGCCACTCCCTTCTGCTGGCCTGGTTTCTGTGGGGGGAGTCTGCTGTTAACATCATTTGTCTTTCCTTATAGGTTGGACTTCTTTCTTCTTATACTTTCAGGATGTTTTTATTATCTCTATATTTTACAAATTTTATTACAATATGTATTTGATTTTGGCTTTTTTTGTTGAGTTTGATGGGGCTTCTCTATATCTTTTGGATTTGGATGTCTCCGATTATGGAAGTCTTCAGCTGTAATTTCTTTTTGGTGCCATTGTAGATGGGATTTTTTATCTTTCTGCTACATCATCATGACTATAGAAATGAACAGATTCCTGCATAATAATTGTATATCGTATAACTTTATTGAATGAATTTTCAATTCCAATGGTTTCTTGGTGGATTCATTAAGGTTTTTTATATAGTGTCCTATCATCTGCAAATAGTAGGTTTTCATTCTCCCTTACCATGTTGGGATGACTTTTCTTTCTTTTTTCTTGTTCTATTGCTATGTTTACCACTTTTTGTATTATGTTGAACAAAGGTGGTGAAAGTAGATATTTGTACTTCCTTCCTGATCATAGAGGAAAGGTTTTCACTTTGTCACCACTGAGTATGTTAGCATGTTTTATTTTTATATATGGCCTTTTTCATGTTGAGGTGTATACTTTCTAAACCCACTTTGTTGAGTTGTGAAAACGAACAGATGATGTATTTTGTCAAATGCTTTGTCTGCGTCTATAGAGATGATCCTATGGTTTTTACCCTTCATCTTTTTTAATATGATTTATAAAATTGTTTTACCTGTGAGTTGTGAACCACCCATGCATTCCGAAAATCACAGTGGATTGTGATTAATGATGTTTACATATTAGGGGCACCTGGGTGGCTCTGGTTAAGCATCTGACTTCGGCTTCAGGTCATGGTCTCACGGTTCGGGAGCCATTTGCTGAAGGGGAGTTGGTGTCAACATCTCTATGGATTTGTATAACTCCACAGTGCATCCTCCATTTTCAGAGCAGAAAGAAGATGTCTACAAAGGTTTCTACAAGTGCCACCATGGTCCACCTTCAGCTTCACTGTCCTGTGACACCCTCACAACCCTGTTTCTGGCGAGTCTATCAGGGGCATCGCTCAACTGTACCTGTCTCAGCCCCTCCAGTCCTCCAGCCTGCAGTCCAGTCCTCCCACTGCTGCCACACTGAGGGGCGCAGAGCACAAACAAGCTGAACTCATCTTCAGGTTTCCCATGTGGAGCTGAAGTGTCTGACTTTGAGAAGTGGTTATAGACGTCACTTCCATTTCAGGAAAACCACTCCTTGCAGGAAAGGGTCAGGGTTAATTTTGGAAAAAAAAAAAAAACCTTCCCAAAGATATGTTTTACTTAGCCCATAATGAATGGGTTCCCCATCTTTGGGGCCAGACTGATGGAATATTGAGGAAAGTGTTCTGGTAGGGACATATTTGGGTTTCAATGAATGAACCATACATTGGGAGGTACAAGGATATTCTCCTCATCCTGTCTAATTGGGGTACTCTGACAAGTCAACTTATTCCAGCCATTCTGTGTCACTGTGTTCTCCAGTGTAAGTGAAGATGTTGGTTTTGCCTACAGAGAGGAAGAATTAACCTGTCAGGAAACAAGCACATGGGGCATGGTCCCCAGAAAAGGCTAGACTAGGGATGGAAATGGTCTTGGGTGTATGCCTGAAGGAAGAACATGAGACCCCTGGTCCTGTAATTAATAGTGAGTGTTCCACATCTCCTATGGAGTGCCAAGGTGAATGTCAGAGGACCCCACTCCTGTCCCAAGTTTATGCAGAGAGAGGGAGGGACTGGCCTTGAGATTGCCAGATGAGCTGACCACCAGCATGTTCCTCTGTGACTCCACTGTGGTGGTGGGCATGAGGCAAAGGTCATTCCCAAGCAGGCATTCAGGAAGAGTGGCTAGAGTGGGTGTGTCACATCTCACACAAGTCAGCACACCAGCTCAGGGCTCACTCCCTTATCTGACCGGGTTCCTTTTGACAGGTCTTGGGGGGGATGATATTTAGGCTAAAGACACCAGTAAGAGGAGCCAATGCGATGTAAGTTTTGAGTAAGCCCAACATCAATGACAACCATCCCATTAAAACCCATCGTTACCTACTTCCACTAGAATAAACTAAACTTCTCAAATGCCCTCAACACACAGAACACACTTTTCCTCAATAATTCCCACTGTCAACCAGACATTTGGGCTTTACAAGTACTTATCCTTCCATCTTTGGAAATACAGTTGGCAAACGATATGTTTTAGCTACCCTATGCACTCATCGTTGCCTGGAGAGAAGAAAGCCACGATGATGTGACTTTCCACACAGGTTGCCCTGTATTTTCCCAGCTGTGTCTGGTCAGGGCTCACTTTGCTCTTTCTGGTTTGGGCACAGAACTGGGGCTGCATTTGCTAGTCACAGTCTTATTGACCCACCACTTGCTAACACACCAGATTTAAGAACATCCAGAGTCTTCTGACACACCCCAAATGTGAAAGATGAATAATTAAGAACACTCGCCAAATAAAAGCCCAGAGAAATGTCATCTTTAATATGTCACACGATTCACAGACCCCCCCAAAGCCAATGATGACCTAAGTGTTAGGATTCCCAATGGATTTGAAAGGAGACATCATTTAAAAAATGCTTAAGCAAGCAATTACAAATGTGTTTGAAACAAATGAGACTAAGTCTCAGGAAAGGAAGAAAGGTGTAAAGAAGTACATAATCAACAATTACAACTGAAAAGAATAATGACTACAATTTTTAACACCCCCCCACACACACACGCACAGCACACAAAGAATAAAACCTAATGTTTATGTCACAGGAATCTCAGAAAGAGAAAATACAAAAAAGTAGGGACTAAAAATATATTTCAAGAGAAAAATAAAAAAATTGTTTCAGGAAATCATGGCTGATTTTCTGAATTTGACAAAAGATGTGAACCTAATGATCTAAGAAAGTGAGTAAATACCAAAGAGTTGAAACCTCAAGAAATCCACCAGGAAACATGCTAGGACTACACTATGCTCCCACCCCATTCACATTTTTCCAGTTCTATCCCCATAAGCTTGCATGTGGGGCCTTGGAAGATAATGAGGTTATGTTAGGTCACAAGTTTAGGACCCTCATCATGAGGTTAGCATGCTTACAAGGAGAGATGCCAGAGAGCTGGCCCTCTCTCTCCATGCACACATACAGAGAGAGGTCATGTGAGCACAAAGCCAGAAGGTGACCATCTGCAAGCCAAGAAGATGAATCTTCCCAGAACGTGACCACACTGGTGCCCTTGTTGGATTTCTACTCTAGACAACTGTAAGAATGTGCATTATGGATTTTTAGCCATTGGCTTAAACTTAGTGCATTTTTACACATTGCAATAAAGCAAGATTCAGAAACTAAAATACATGGTGAATGGGACTTTATCAAGATTAAAACATTTTGCTCTTTTAAAGAGCCTGTTTGTTAGCTAACTTAATATAACATATTATAATTATATGAATTATGTAAATAATAAATATATATTTATTATTAATTATATATTATTATATATTATATAATATATATTATATATAATTAATATAATATATAATATAATATAGGATATATATTATATATAAAATTAATATAATCATGACAATATAATCATGATAATTATAATAATTATTTAAATAATTATTATAATTATCATGATTATAATATAAATTATATTAAAAATAATGTAGGGGTGCCTGAGTGGCTCAGTCCATTAAGTGTCCGACTTTAACTCAGGTCAAGATCTCCTTGTTCATGAATTTGAGCCCTGCATCTGTCTCTGTGCTGACAGCTCAGAGCCTGGAGCCTGCTTCAGATTCTGTGTCTCCCCTCTCTCTGCCCCTCCCCCACTTGCACTCTGTCTCTCTCAAAAATAAATAAACATTAAAAAAATATCCTGTTAATAGGATAAAAATACAAGCTATACACAAGGCGAACATGTTTGCAAACCACACATGTGACAAAGAACTTGTATCTACACAGTATACAAAAATTCAGAATGCAACAAAAAATAAGAAGGAAAACATTTTCCAAATAGGAAATGGGCAAAAGACATAAAGAAACATTTCAGCAAAGATAACATACAGGTGGCATAAGCACATGAGAAAATGTTATACATCACTAGCCGTGAGGTAAATACAAATGACAACTGACTGAGTAATCACTCCCCTCCTGTTAGAAGAGCTGGTTCAAATAAAACAGTGAAAAGATAAAATGTTGGAAAGAGGCGGCTCTCTCATGCATTGCTGGTGGGAATGTAAATAGCACAGCCACTGTGGTAAGACAATTCGATAGCTGAACATAAACCCTACAACCTAGCAGTCAGGTTCCTGGACATTTATTTATCCCAGAGAATTTAAACTTAAAATCCCACAAAACACTGGGCACAAATGTTCACTGCGGGGTAATGTGTAATAGCCAAACCACTGGAAGCAAACAAAATGTCCCTCGAATGGATAAACAAAGCATTCCATCCACGCTAGGGAGCCCTACATAGTGATAAAGAACATATATGCACACACACACACACACACACACACAAAGTAAACGCAGCAAACAGTCTTCTCAGTGGAGATGCAGAGCCAGGAGGGAGGCATCAGCATAATGTTCAAAATGAAATGGAAACGTCATTCACCTATATATGAATATGTGCCATGACATGGAGACCCCCGTCAGGGTTCTGGTAGGTAGGAAGCTGCTTCCAAGGAGAATGCAGGCAAATGGTCTGTATAGAGCCAATGAAGTGGGGGTCTACTTCTGGGATGAGACTGATAAATGAGGCAGAAAACTGGTGAAGTTTCTAAAGCTAGCAGAGGTTTTTTGCGTTTATATAGCATGAGATCATTTACATTGCCCCTGGGGGGAGAAAGGTTTTGCATCTCTATTCTCTTAGGCTTGTGGCTTAGTTTTCTCTTCACTTGTGCCCTTGAAAGAGTCTTAACAAGTCCTCATTGTACACAGTAAGTCAGAGTTGCCAGAGTCCAGAGTCCCTTGGTGGGCTTGTGTGATGGTGCCCTTACCATGACAATGAAGTCCACAGACAAGTCTTGTGCTTTTCCTGTAAGTCCTGCTTCTAACAGGTCCAGTCTGGGGGTGCCTATTTACAAGTCCTCAGGTGAGGACATGTGATGAAGGCTGGACATTGGGACTAGCCTTCAATGATCCATATTTCTGTGACTCCCTGCTCTCCTTCCAGTGCTGTGTAGGTCCGTGCCCTTGATGCTCCTTTCGTATAAACCCTTGACTACTTGGTCTCTCTACTCCTCCTCACCCTGTATGGTAGTCCTGTGGCTACCCTTGAAACCTCAGGCATAAGTTTTCTTGCCCACCTCTGCACACTGGCCCTCCAGATCAGGGTCTGGTACACCTTGCACATTCAATAGATGCTTGTTGAAAAATCGCATGTAGGATGTCCTGTCTCTCTCTGTCGCCAAAATAAGTAAACATTGAAAAAATAAGTGAAAAAAAAGAAAAGAAAAATCACACGGATGAGTTGGGATCTGAGGCACATTGTGAAGAAAACATGGGGGGTGGGAGGTAGTGGAGGTGGAAAGGCGGTTCCACAGAGTTGAAGGACATGACAAAGTCAGCAGTGGCAGGTTGGACTTGAGGGTGGGACCAATGGTGGTGTAGTCCAGGTAGGGCCATGGGAAGGGCATGCAGAGCTGAAAAGCACTAACATTTCAAGGAGAAGGGAGGTGGAAGGAGTCTCGTATTCCCAGTGTGTCTCCCTGTCCCTGAGGGCTGCTGTTTCGGTCACGGGTCCCAAGTGGGGAGGGTGCACAGCTGCAGATGTCCATGGTTTGCAGGAACCTGAGGGAGAGTGAAGAACAAACACAGGGGCCTAGGATGCAAGAGGGAGCACTAGGTTCATGTACAGCCACCTCCCTACGAAATCAGCTTTTCAAAACCTTCCTGGGTCTCTTCAGAGGTGACAGGGAGGTCTCCACTGGGGGAAGAGACACCTGACAGTCCCTCTCCCACTAGTCTGGTCTCTGGAGCCCTCTCCCTGGCTCCTGGCTGTCAGGTTGGCGGGCAGGCGGTCATACCACCTGGTGGGCGCACCTAGGTGTGGTGTTGCAGACCCTGGCGCCCAGCAGCTGTGCCCCCTGTGGGAGGTCGGGGGTCTTGGATCCCAGATCCAAGCGGGTGTGCGGGAGCGAGCCGATGGCTGCGCGCAGACGTGTGGGCCAGGTACTGAGCCCGGTGAGGGACACAGCTCAAGCTGCAGCTGTTCTGTGTGTCCTGGCTCCCAGGCCACCTGCCGCCCAAGCTCCCAAGTCTCTCAGCCAGCCAGGGGCTGACGCCCACCCCACTCCCCCGCCGGAGACATGCTGCTGCCTGGTGCCTGCATCCAGGTAGCTGTGGAGGTAGCGGTAGCGGGGCACTCACAGAGGACTGGGAGCCATGAGCCTCCAGCCCAGGAGGGTAGTGACCCTGCTGCTCCTGAAGCTCCTGGAGGCAGAGGCCAACTTGCAGGATCAACTCCCAAAGGCGCCTCCAGGCTGCAGCTGCACTCCTGGAGCGCCAACACTGCCAGGGGCTGAGGGCGATGCGATGCCCCCAGGCGCCCCTGAAAGACCATATGCAAGAAGCCTAAAGGTGGAGCAGCTGAGACCCACAGCCTCTCTCCAGGACCTGCCTCAGTCGTGGTGCTGCCAAGATAGGGATCCTCGTGACAGGGTCCTATGTGGCCTTCCCCCTGCCCCTCTCTGTCTTCCCCTTCCATCCCCCACCCCCCCCCCCCCCCCGTACTACTGGATTCTTCTTGCGCTCCTTTCTGGCTGAGGTCTGGAGGACTCAGGAGTGACCTTTATGGGTTTTACCCCAGTTCCCTGGAGGAGGAGGGACCGAGATCAAGTGGGGGGTTAGGTTCCAGTGGTGGGGAGCAGCACAGGTACGGGGGGGGGGGCTCCCTGAGTGCCCTTGAGGTCTGACTGGGTTGGTGGCTGGAGGGTGGAGGTGTGAAGGAATGAATGCATGGACCTGCGGTTGTGGGGAAATGTCAAGGCAGGGCCAGGGAAGTCACAGCTATGAGCAGGACGAAACATTCCTGCCTGTGAAAATGAAGCGCAGGGACCTCAGTGTGCAGGGAAACATTCCAGGGAGAGTCAGGGTAGTGGGCCTGAGTTGCTGGAGCCCAGCCAGGGAACTTGTTGAAGTGATGTAGAGTGGAAGCTGCAGGTGAACACAAGCCTCCTGCCTCCCCCCTGCACACCCCCTGCCCTGCCCCGCCCCTGGTGGCAAAGTTGCACCCTCTGATGGGGTGGGGAGATCCCACGCTGCTTTTTGCTAAAGGCGGTCCTTTAACATGGGAGTTAATGGGACTATGGGGTGGGGAGTCTGAATTAGGGGTTGTGCAACTCCCTGTTGTGCTCTTCATTTCTGAAGGCAATTTACTTTCAATCAATGAACTCAAAGCAAATGGGCGATGAACACGTGGAGCTCCTTTCTTTTAGAGGGTGGTCCAGACTCTTTCCTACTTGGAGTTGTGTGCTGGAGAGGACTGGGGTTTTGGGATTCAGTACAATATCATTTTTGGAAAATGTGGGGTGGGAACGTCTTCTTCGTACTCTCCCAAGGAAGGTGGATGGAAAAGCTCCTTGTTCCAGTCAGACTTGTCGGTTTTGCTCTTCATATCTGTGGGGCATGGTGCTTCATGTCTCTGTGGAGCGCCTCCTCTCTTGCATTCGTTCCGTGTTTCAAGAGTTTCAGACCTTAGGAATCACATCTCCTCTGCGACTCACCAGGCAGCACAAGGGAGAAGTGACTCTGAGCCCACCGTGTCCCTAGAAACCAGTGCATGTGTACTTGAGCAGCCAGTGCTCGCCTCTCAGCCTCCTTTTGAAATCAGCTCTTGAGCAAATGCTCTTTCATTCCATGGGTTCTACCTCTCCCAGGTTGTTGGCGTGTGTGTGTGTGTGTGTGTGTGTGTGTGTGTGTGGTGCTGTGGCCTGTATGTAGTCCAGACTGCGTTAGGAACCCAGTTCTTTCCAAAGACTGTTTTGTTGCATAGAATTTCTCATTTCAATAGAGTGTTCCAATCCTGTCTCAAAGGTTGAAAACATCCTGAAGGCAGCACCGTGACCTCACTGAAAGCAAAAGCCTAAGAGCAGAGGCTTTCACAAACTTACATATCAAGATGACTGGTACTTTTATGTTTTCAGTAAGATGGTGTGGTGTAGGCCACTTTTACCAGCTCACGCTCCTAAGCATCTGTTTTGTCCCCGGGGGGTGAGTTGTCTGTCTCAGGAATCAAGGAAATTATGATTATCTTGAATATCATTATTTTCATAATTACCATGATTACTATATTCTTCATATCCAAGCTAACAGACCCTTCAGATTCAGCCCCAAGAGGATGAGCTCTGACCCCTCCTATATCACCCCAGAGAGCACACCTGCATAAAGGGCCTCCAGGCTCACTCCCTGACTCCCTCTTGTCCTCCACTCTCTGCAGTGTGGACTCAGGTGTCCCCAAGGGATGGGACTCATCTCTCCTCTTGAGGTGACTGAGGAATGAGTGGAGCCTGTATGTCCAGAGCTGACTGGGCCAGGCCCACCATCCCTTCAAAGGTCAGGACATACACATTCCTCCCCTTCCCTATAGGAAGGGGGTACCGGGGGCCGATGGGATGTGGGGGGGTGGGGATGGTGACTTGGGAGAGGTTGTAAGCCAGCATTCTTGTCCATTCTCTGAATGGGATGAGCTCCATCTTCTTCAGCAAAGGTGAAAACTGCATTTCCATGGGTTGGCCCTTCATAGAGGACTTGATCCATGACCACTTTGTACACAAAGTGGTAAATTGTGCTACAGAGCCCTCACTGGGAAGACTTGGTCTGCAGGGGGTTGGGGGCAGGGAGGCAGGGCTGGGCCAGCAGAAGTCGGGCACTGTTCATCTAAGCAAGGAAACCCTCAGGCAAAGCCATATCGTTTTTACTGGTTTTTATTATTTCAGCAAGAAATAGCAACCCTGCAGCTCACACTGACATAACCAAAAAGGGCCTGTGCTAGGGCAGGTCCCCAGCAGTGAAGACTGAACCAGGAATTCGGGTGCATGTGGCTTACTAAGTGCGAATTCTCAGGTGAAGCCTGGGTGGTTGGAGAGCCCAGGAGAAGACAGAGACAGGACATGGTCTCAAGTGACATCCAGCCCTAGCCTGACCCACACATAGGATCTCTGGAGCAAGAAGGACAGCTCTTAGGTGTACCCCTGGTGTCAACGGGCCAGGCTTTCATCCTCTGTCAACAGTTGTTGGCTATGAGTGGCCATGGACTAGAAGAGTTCTCCCTGGGACCTGGGACCATCAGGAGCCACTTCTCACAGCTGCTGTGGGATGGGTGTCCACAGGTAAAGAGGATGGGGCATGGTGCCGATAGCATAGAACCAGAGGGGAAGTCACCCTGTGTCCACTGACTATGTTAGAAAAGGGTGTGGGGGAAGATTCTGGTTGGCATGATTGGGTCCCAGGTCCATCCCTGGTCCATTCAGTGATTGTGGGACCCACAGAGCTCTGGTTGGCTCACCTTCACCAAAGAGTCCTTCCCCACATCCTGATCACAGTGGGTAAAAGAAGGGATGCTGGAACACAACCACTGTGTGCAGGTTTAAAGGAACTGTATTTACGAAGCCAGGAAAAAATGAGAGAGCAGGACTGAGACAAGGTAAGGCAGGTGTTAGGAAGGAGTTCTGGAGAGAGTCTTTTTTTTAGAGAGAAAGAGAGAGAGAGATAGAGCCTGTGCGGTTGAAAGGGGGAGGCACAGACAGAGGGAAAGAGAGAGAATCTCAAGCAGGCTCCATGCTTTCAGTGCAAAGCCCAGCATGGGGCTCGATCCCACAAACAGCGAGATCACTACATGGTTCAAAATTAAAAGTCAGACGCTTAACCCACTGAGCCACCCAGGTGTCCCTGGAGACGGTCTTGCCTAATGGGTAAAAATATGAAAAGCAGAGAGGAAAGGAGCAGACCTTTTAGAAGGGAGTGTAACAGCTTTTTCCATGTCACAAGCTACTCTCCAAATGTAGTGGCTTGTGGTAAAAGCTGTTCATGCAGTCACAGTCCTGCGGGTTGGCACCGTGGGCACCAGCCCAGGTTCATCTGAGGTTGGCTTGTGCATCTGTGGCTGGCAGGGGCACTGGTGGCTGCACTGGGAAGGCTCATCTTTGTCCTTGTGTTGCTTCCTCTCAGTGTGTGCTCAGGCACATGTGGGGCTGACGGCAGGATTCCCAAGAGTGAGAGCAGGAGTTGAGAGCCCTGCCAAAGCAAGTCACAGGCCAGCCCAGTTTCAGGGGGTAGGAAACCAGCTCCACCCCAATGGGAAGTGCATACAGTGGTGTTCACTTGTATAACCCACTGTAGTTTGGGAGCTGGGCAGCCTGGCTAAGCAATTCTTTTGCTGTGACAAGCCCAGCACAGGAATAGTGGAATCTGGGGTACGGATGGGGAGTCATGATGGAGGGGGAAGCTCACTGAGCAGATGTGGTTATGGGGAGAACAACCCTTCTGTAGTCTGCAAGGAAGTCGTGAAACCCCCACAGGGTGAGTGCAGGTGTCAGAATCCCAGGATAACTGTCAGGATTGTCTCAGTTCTCAAATACAGCAAGGGAGAGGTGCACCCAGGACACGAGTTTTTGTAAACACTTTTGGACCTCTTTTTAAAAATTTTTTTAAAATGTTTGTTTATTTTGAGAGAGAGAGAGAGAGCGCGCGCTCATGAGGGGGGCAGGGCCAGAGAGGGAGGGAGATACAGAATGTGAAGCAGGCTCCAGGCACCAAGCCCTCACCACAGAGCCCAACCTGGGGCTCAAACTCACACCTGTGAGATCAGATCGTGACCTGAGCTGAAGTCGGACGCTTAACCTGCTGAGCTACCCAGGCGCCCCTTTGGGTCTCTTTTAAATTGGTTACCTTGTCCCTGGTTATCCGGTGACTGTGGTGATGGATTATCTCTCCTACGCTTCCTCTGGTTCCTGATTTTCCCAGCGCTGTCTGACTTTTCCACTCCTTCCTGCTTGCATGTGTGGGTCTTCCTGAAGTGATGCAGTTGTGATCAAGTTGTCAAAGGGCCCGGCTGACTAAAGTCAACAAAGGAAGGATTCTCAGGTAGGCTGTATCTCTTCCTTTGTTGACTTTAATTAGTGACTGATTTTGTCTGCTGTTTTATTTTATTCATTATTGGCTCTATATATTTTGTGTTAATTTAACTTTTATGTTTTGATATTATAATGAACTCATGGTCCTTTGCAGATTCAACTTGTGAAGTGGTAACTATACTGTATTATTATTAGATGCTGAAGTTGTCACAGATCCACAGTGGTGGTCTGTTTACAATTTTGATCCTTTGCTATTTTAGTCTGTCCTCTGACACCTTTGAAAGCATCTTATTTTCTGCAACACCAGAATGTTCCAGAGCCATCTTGATTTTTCTCCTGCCCTGAGTTATGGGATTTATTGTCCTCCAAGAGTCCTGTTCTGAGTATTAGAGATGAAAATCTGAGCACCAGAGATACATGGGGACACCACCACCGCCCCCCCCCCCAGGTTAGGAGGAAGTCTTGTTGCTTTGGACTACTTTTAGAAGTGTCAGGCCCAGAAAATGCATCTTGTTTTAAGGTTAGAGTTCACAAGGACTTTCAGTATTTTGATGTTATGTACCCAACTATCCTTGAAGTACATAGTGTCATGGGCAACTAAGGTGTTTCTCCCACATTGGCAGTCCTCAGCTCAGCACTGTCTCTCACCCCCAGAGGAGGGCAGCTGTAGTGTAACTGAAATCACAGAGCTGGAACATCATCAGTTATCTTTTGACGCATAACAAAGAACCGCCAAACCTAGGGACTTAAAAAGACAGTGATTTATCATTTCTCAACGTTCTGTGCATTACTGGGGTGTATCTTTGGCTTCACGAGGGTCATCTGGGGTCACTCAGGGACCCTGATTCCTTTTAGTGGGGGAGGCAACAGAGTTGTCTTTTCAAAACACAAACAGTCACTCTGAGGAAGAAGCATGTACTCCTTGCTCTACTTGTAAGACCGTACATGACCGGTCGCCTTGTCCTCCCTTCTTGTCATCCTCTTGTATCTACGTACCCCAGACTTGTTGGCCTCTTTGCCTTTCCTTCCTTGGAAGCACCAAGTTTGCCCTAACTCAGTGCCTCTGTACTCACTGCTGTCTCTGCTTGCAGGGCTCCTCCCCTAGATCTTTGCACAGTTGGCTTTTTTTTCAAGTTTTATTCATGTATTTTTTAGTAATCACTACACCTAGAATGGGGCTCAAACTTGCAACCCTGAGATCAAGAGCTGGATGCTTTTCTGACTGAGCCAGCCAGGCACCCCTGAACAGTTGGAATTTTTTTTTATCACTTAGGGTTCATTAAAATGTCACCCTCTCTTCTAGGGCCTTCTTTGGTCTCCATCCATACCCTACCCTACACTTTCCCAGGATAGTCCCTGTCAATTCACAGTATTGAATTTATCTTGTTCACTTATTTGTTCTCTTGTTTATTTCTGCTCTGCGTCTAGAATACCAATTTCCTGAGAGCAGGACCTTTATCTGTCTTGCTTTTCATTGTACTGGTGCCTAGAAAATGCCTCGCATAAAAGGAAGAAGCAAAACATTATTTGTTGAATGGATGATGAATCATTTGTTCACCAAAGGAGGGGAGGGATGAATAGGTGGAGCATAGAGGATTTGTAGGGCAATGAGACTACTCTGCATGATATAATGATGGATACATGTCACTCCACATTTGTCCAAACCCATTGACTGTACAACAGAGGCATGGCCCCTACTGTAAACTGGACTTGGGATGATCATGATGTGCCAGTGTGGGTTCAACATTGTAACATGCTCCTGTCTCGTGTGGGATGTTGGGGGCAGGGGTATATGGGCACTCTCTGTACATTCCTCTCAAAATCTCTGTGAACCTAAGACTGCTCTAAAAAATAAAGGTGTTTTTTCTTTTTTTTTTAATAGTGCACATCCATTGGGAAGAAATCTGAACAATATAGATGCACATATAAAATCCAGAGGATTATATCCCCACCTCCTGTACCCCAAGCCCTTTTTGTTTATATTTGCCCCTCCTGTGTTGACTGGATGGGTGGCTGTGGTGCCTTTCTTGGGAAATATGAGATTGAGAGGCAGAATGGGGAAACTGGGAGCTCTGCGTTCGACCTAGGGTGCCTGAGTTGCCTCTCAGACCGATGAGTGGGAAGTTGGCTGTCCCTGTCTGGATTCCGGGGTAAGGGCCAAGCTGGGTGACAAGATTGGGAGGTAACTCATTGTTGTTACTTCAGTCTATGGGACTGGGGGAGGTCCATACACAGCCTGTAGACAGAATACAAGTGAGGAGAGTCTAGAGTGTCAGCGTTAGAGATCAAAGGGAGAAGCTGTTGCATCCACACGACTCCTGAAACAGAATGCTGTGGGCACCAGTGACAGTCACAACAAAGTTTATTACAATGAGAGGCAAGGCCGACAGATCGGGACCAACACTCTTGATAAGAGTGCGGCCCAGAACAGCCAAGGTACAGAGTTTTTATAGCCGATCACATCGTTTTATCATCACCTGGGAACAGAACAAAGAAACAGTTCCCAGATGAGTTAGAAACAGTTGCCAGATGAGTTAGAAACAGTTGCCTAATGAGGTGTTTATTTTAGACTTTCTGCCTCTAAGTTGCAACCAGTGGATCTCCTTGACCCTGCCTCTAATGCTCTTTTCTTTGAACTTTTGTTTCCTTAATTGGTGAAGCCTAATTTACAAGAGTAAAGCAAGGCTGTTATCTTTTAACCTTCAGTGTCAACACAAAGCTGTTATTTTTCAAGCTAAGCGTTAGCCCTACATTACAATTTAACCCTTACATTTCCCCCTTTTCTTGTCAGTGAATCAATCCCTTGATTCATCATTAGGAACTAAGGGGACATAATTGGATCTAATCATCATAATTTTTATTTTACCAACTCGCCTCTTTTATTTTACCAACTATTAGCCTCATGGGCTAATAGTTAACCCGAGAAGTAACAATAGCAGTGGCCCAGCTATGGCGGTGGGCAGTGATGTGAGCCAGGGGGACCAAGAAGAGAATAAACTCTGATACCAATTATTGCTGGCCTCCCTGGCACATTCCCTGGTCCTAAGATTATCCCTGACCAAACTGAGAGTGTCTTGGATTACTCCAGAATTGTTGGCATAAAAATAGCATGTTTCCCTGAGGGACACGCAGAGGCCCCTTTCCTTCACGAAGAGTAAATTAAGTCCTCTTCTGTTTTGTAATACAACCTCGGCTAAAGAGTCTACTTGGTGTTCCAGCCGAGAAATTGAAGTTTCCAAGTAACCTAGGTCTCGTCTACTTGCTCGCTTACAGTTTTGAAATTTTGGTCCCCCATGAGTCCCCCACCAAGTCGCATAAATCAAACAAAAAACAAGACAGAGTGGAAGAGGTATTAGATGCTATCACCTTCCCTGTGACAGTGTCCCTGAATTCCCATTGGTATGGCCAAAAAGATAGGGGATGCAATTCCGTACAGTCCCCCACACTTATCATCATACAAACCCAGACAATTATTATTATGCCCACATCAGTCTTATCTTTAAAGATCCTCTGGGTGCCTTTGGACCTTCCATTGCCATTTGTTATCTGGATCTCTATCAGTCTGGGGTGCTGCCACCTTCAGGCAGTTTTTCTTAACCTGAGAGTGATGAATCCAGGTTTGGACACCATCTACCTTCACGGCCGTGGGCGTAGTCAGAATCACAGTGTGTGGTCCTTTCTAGCACGGCTCCAGGGTTTTAGGCTCGTACCTCTTGACCTAGACTAAGTCTCCTGGTTGAAAGGCTGGGGAAGAACAGGAGGATGAGTGAAGGCTTCTTTCAAGGCCCTGGTTATTTCCTTTCATACATGTTGCAGGGCCATGAGTGAAGCCAGCAAGTGGTCCTGTTCCAACTGTTCCATTACGTCGTCTCCTAGCCTCGGCAGGATAGGTGGAGGTCTGCCAAATAAAATTTCAAAAGGGGAAAATCCCTTGACAAATGGAGTACAACGCGCTCACAAAAGGGCAAAAGGCATGACATCAACCCAATTTTCGCTTGTCTCAAGGGACAATTTGATTAAGGTCTCTTTTAGGGTCTGATTCATCCTTTCTACTTGACCTGAGCTCTGGGGTCTATATGTACAATGTAATCTCTAATATATTCCCAATGCCCAGGCTAGACCCTGGGACACCTGTGCTGTGAAGTCCAGGCCATTGTCTGATCCTATGCTCAGAGGCAGCCCGAATCTAGGAATTATTTCATTTAATAATTTCTTAACTGTCGCCTGAGCCGTTTCTGATTTAGTGGGGAACGCCTCGACCCACCCGGAGAAGGTGTCTACAAAAACAAGCAGGTATTTATATCCGTATTTCCCTGGTTTAATCTCAGTAAAATCTACTTCCCAAAAGTGGCCTGGCTCAATTCCTCTATCTCTTTTAGCTTCTGAAACCTTCCTGTTTGGACCCTGATTTACTTGGGCGCAACTTACACACCTTTCAACCATCTCTTGAATCTCCTTTCCCAGCCCTTGCGCCCTGAACTTTTTACGCACGAATTCCACCATCTTCGTTTTTCCCAGATGAGTCCCTTGGTGGAGCTGACACACCATGTGCTGCCCGAGTGCCGTAGGTAACAGTATCTTACCTTCAGGATCCTGAAACCACTTTTGTCCCAGCATCTTATTTCCCCCTTTTCTGGAAATCCACTCCAAATCTTTAGGAGTGTAATTGGGCTCTGGTGGAAGCAAGGGCTCTCTCAAGATCGGTAGCTCCAAGGCACTTTCACTTTTAGTTAGGGCAGTTTCTCGGGCTGCTGCATCAGCCAGGCAGGCGGTTTCCGATTGCCTCTAGGGCGTTGCCTTTTTGATGTCCTGGGCAGTGAATGATTGCCAGCCTTGCCTTCTGCTGTGAGGAGACCGTGCTCTTGATAAATGGATCCATGTACATGCGCAATTGCAAAAGCATAGCGGCTGTCTGTATAAATGTTAACTGACTTGTTTCTTCTGAGTTTTAGAGCTTTTGTTAGTGCGATGAGCTCTGCGTGTTAGGCTGAAGTTCCTGGGGGAAGGGTCTGTTGCCATAAAATTTCATGATCTGTCATCACTGCAGCACCAGCATGCCTTTGCCCTTGAAACATAAAACTACTGCCGTCTGAAAACATGCTGATATCAGGGTCCTGTAAGGGAATGTCCGTAAGATCAGAGCGGAGGGATGAGATCATTGCCAAGGTTTCTGGGCAAAAGTGCAGAGGGGGATTCTGTCCTTCGGGTGGCAAAGTGGCTGGGTTTAAGGTGGTGGGGGCACAAAAATGTATTTGGGGCTGGTTGAGTAGCAATGCTTGATATTGGGTAATCTGAGCATTTGACAGCCATCGCTCTGGGGGAGCCTGCAGTAAAGTTTCCACTTCATGGGGCCCCATGACAGACAATGCTTGCCCCAAGGTTAGTTTGTCTGCATCTTTAACTAGAAGTGTGGTGGCGGCAATTTGTCGAATGCATGGGGGCCACCCGAAAGCAACTGGGTCCAGCCTTTTGGATAAATAAGCGCCAAGGTCCCAGGCACTGAGTCAGAACTCCCTTGGTTATTCCACCTTTAGTGAATTTCAAAGAAGCCGTTAGTTTATGCAGTAGGTCTCTACCTAGTAATCCAGGGTAGGGGCATTCAGGCATGATTAGGAAAGAATGTGTACTAGTTTTACGGCCTAAATCTACTTGTTCAGTGGTCCATTAACAAGTCTGGGACCCAGTTGCTCCTTGTACCAGGGTTGCCCCTTGCCTGGTGGGGCCAGGATCTTGTTTTAGAACTGAAAATGTTGCCCCAGTGTCCACCAAGAAGGTCTTAGGTTGGCCCCCTATATTAACAGTAACCAACAGCTCAGAAGGGGCCACGAAGCTGTGGCCCCATCAGTCGAAATCGACTCCCATCACAGATACCTGAGGTGGCCAAATTTTGCGTTGGGCTAAGTTGGGGCAATCCTTTTTCTAGTGTCCCTCTTGTTTGCAGTATGCACACTGGTTTTTTCCTAGTGACACTTTAACCCTTTGTTTATCTTTTTTCTTTTGCCCAGACCAGAATTCTTTGGGCGTTCTGGTGATATGCCCTGATTCGAGAGACCCCCCGACAACAAACCACCAGAGTCCAGAGTCAAAGGCAAGCGGCAAGGGTCGTTTATTGGAGGTTCAAACCCGGTCCTCCGTGCACTTGTTGCCGGTGACGCTAAGAGGCCCCAAGCAAGGATCTTACAGCTTCTTTTATAGACAGGCACAAACAAGTTAGGGATTTTTTGAGGTTACAGAGCTGTTATTGGTTGACATTTAAATTTGAACACTCAGCAGAACTCGATTGGTTCCTGCCTTTATTTCAAACCATTCAGCAGAACTTGATTGGTTCCCGCCTTTATGTCAGACTACAACCAGGCGTGCCCTGGCTGGATTCGGAACGGCAGGGGGAGGGGAAAGATCTTTTCTTCGCAGTTGTGAGTACACCTGGTAATTTTTCTCTTAGCCTCGCACTGGGACCTCTTCCCTCACGGGCATCCAGGATGGCTGCTACCACCCTAGTCAAAAAATTTTTTTTCTGTCTTTCTTCCTGAGAACCCCTATTGTTGAAAACTTTTTGGGCTATTTCAACTAACTCAGATAATTTTTTTTTCCTTCAAACCCATCTAATTTTTGTAACTTTTTCCAAATGTCTGGGGCTGCCTGTGAGACAAAGGCCAGATTTAATGCCCTTCTATTTTTAGATGCCTCAGGGTCAATAGGGGTAAATGTGCAGTATGCCTCCATGAGCCTTTCTAAGAAGGTTGAGGGGCTTTCCTTGGTCCCCTGAATTACTTTTGTTAGCTTAGATATGTTTGTGGGCCAGCAGACGGTCGCTCAGAGACCTCCCAGTAGAGTCTGGCAAAATAGGGTCAATGATTGCCTACCATGAGGAGTGTTTGGGTCCCAATTTTCAGGATGCAAGGAAAGAAAAACTTCCTTGAGGGGCGCCTGGGTGGCGCAGTCGGTTAAGCGTCCGACTTCAACCAGGTCACGATCTCGCGGTCCGTGAGTTCGAGCCCCGCGTCGGGCTCTGGGCTGATGGCTCGGAGCCTGGAGCCTGTTTCCGATTCTGTGTCTCCCTCTCTCTCTGCCCCTCCCCCGTTCATGCTCTGTCTCTCTCTGTCCCAAAAAAAATAAATAAACTTTGAAAAAAAAATTTAAAAAAAAAAAACAACTTCCTTGAGTACAGCGGGATCCTCCGTGGGTTGCCCGTTTGGCCCCATGACTAATTTCAGAGCCTTGTGATGGATCTTATCTCACTCCTCAGTGGTGAAGAGAACCTGCAAGAGCTGCTGGCAATCATCCCAGGTTGTCTGGTGGGTCACAAATATAGTTTCAAGAAGATAAATTAAGGTTTGGGGTTTCTCTGAGAGTGAGGGGTTTTGAAGCTTCCAATTATAAAGGTCGCTAGTGGAGAAGGGTACATAAGTTATAAAGGGCCGGACTTCACCCTGCAGGGGTGGCCCTGGACAAAGGGGTAGGGCAGTGGGAGGGGGATGGAAGGGAGTCCCTGACCGGGTATGAGATGGGCTCAGGGTAGTGTCCTGACTCGGGCTTGCCTCCTGATCTGAAGCATCTTGACTTGTATTCTTTGAGCGAGAAATATAGGGCGGCGGGCGGTAAGTTTCTTCTTCTTCCTCTGGTGCAGGTGACAGAGGGAGCAGCCACTTAGTCCCATCAAGATTCTTATTTTGAGCTCCAGATGGGCTGCCTTTGAGTAGTAAAAGCCTGTGTTTTAGGGAGGCAAGGGGGAAGGGGAAGGAGAAGTTTTAACCAATCTGGAGGGTTTTCGATGAGGGTTCTCCATGCCCCAATGTATGAGATTTGATCTTTGTGCCTAGAAAAGACAATATCATGAACCTTATATACCAAAGTAAGGTCAAAGGTCCCCTGTGGAGGCCATTCGACCGGAAAGCTGGTCCATTCCACCTTGCAGAGAGTTCGAAGGACCGGCTTCTTAATGTGGAGGCCGAAAACTGAGGCAGCTCTCCTATAATCCTGGAAATGGGTTAGTATGAGACTCAGAGGGGTGGGGGTACTCTCATTTTGACCCATGACAAAGATAGGCAGAACTGACGAGGACGCACAGACAGTCAACAGGAAGAAGACAATTAAGACACGAAGAAAACACAAGTTTGAGATCTCAAGGCCAGTAGGCCGTGGCAGCCACCTGAAAATAGGATCCTTCTTGACAAAAACCAAACCAAATGGGGTCCACCGGTGTCCGGGTAGGATCCCTGACTCCGGATCTATAGCCGCGTCCGGCAGACCCTCCTGAGTCATTCAAATGGTGCGCCCCAAGAATTCCTTACCTCTCCCAATCCCGAGCCTTCTCCTAGGGGTTGGCAGAGCAATCTGAGGAAAAGGCCCTATTTCAGACCTTTAACTTTCCTGGCCAATGCACCAAATGTTGCATCCACATGACTCCTGAAACAGAATGCTACGAGCACCAGTGATAGTCACAACAAAGTTTATTACAATGAGAGGCAAGGCCGACGGATCAGGACCAACACTCTTGATAAGAGTGCGGCCCTGAACAGCCAGGGTACAGAGTTTTTATAGCTGATCACATCGTTTTATCATCACCTGGGAACAGAACAAAGAAACAGTTCCCAGATGAGTTAGAAACAGTTGCCAGATGAGTTAGAAACAGTTGCCTATGAGGTGTTTATTTTAGACTTTCTGCCTCTAAGTTACAACCAGTGGATCTCCTTGACCCTGCCTCTGATGCTCTTTTCTTTGAACTTTTGTTTCCTTAATTGGTGAAGCTTAATTTACAAGAGTATGAAGCATAATTTACTAGAGTAAAGCAAGGCTGTTATCTCTTAACCTTCAGTGTCAACACAAAGCTGTTATTTTTCAAGCTAAGCATTAGCATTACACTACAATTTAACCCTTACAAAGCCACACAGGAAAAGAGACAGGACACCCGTGGAGTAGGACAAAGTGAGGTTTGCATGGAAACCTGGGAAGGGCTGCCAGATAAAACACAGAGTTTCAGAGACACAATGACTCACTTTTCAGCATAAGTATGTTCCATTTTGTCTGTGAAATATGGCAACTCTAAGCTGGAAGAAGAAGGGTCTGATGTCATTTCAGCCTTTCCACAGTGATGCAATAGGACAGGTATGCCTGCTGGGCCTATACTACTTGTGATGATCCCCCAGTGGGTTCCCCACCTGAGCCATTGTTGAAGCTGGATCAGCCTTTGTGGTTCTCATTATATTGTATGAATTGCCTTAGGAAAATCATGAGGGAGCTTTGGAGAACAAGATTTATTACTCACAGGTCCTGGAGGGTCCATGGCACACTTGAGGGCAACAGTCACACAGTGCAGTCTCAGGTAGAGAGAGAGGGAGGGTGCGTGGGCCTGGGGTTCTGCATTTATTGGAATGGGATAATTAGGGTTTCATGGGTTCACTGTTTATCAGATGGTTTAAAACATGAGAGCAAGAAGTAGGATAAGGGAAGGGAGAAGCAGAATCACTCAAGCAGTCAGTGATCTAGGTTACCCAGGACTTGCTAAAAGGGAAGCTTCATGGGTGTGAGTGGCCTGGCTCTGGGGCTGGTTTGCTAGGAGCTGACTTTGATATGGATGCCTCAGCAATCAAGGGCTTCTTGTCATGCACACAGGAGGAGCCCC
This sequence comes from Prionailurus viverrinus, assembly GCF_022837055.1. Taxonomy (NCBI): domain Eukaryota; kingdom Metazoa; phylum Chordata; class Mammalia; order Carnivora; family Felidae; genus Prionailurus; species Prionailurus viverrinus. The sequence continues at coordinate 88,929,572 of NC_062561.1, read as the reverse complement.
AAGAGAAACAAATCAGTTCCAGAATCATTAACATAGCCTTTATTCTAGAGTGCTGAGCACAAGAAAGCTCCAAAAGAGCCTTCTAACAAGGGGGAGTTGGGTGGAATGTTTTAAGTGCTTCAGCAGGAATGTATTTGTCAGAGTTCCTGTAGATGTAGCAGGAAGGGGACAGAACCAGCAAGGCCAGTTTCGGAAATGAGAGCAGGGCGTCCTTCCTGATGGTTGGCAGCCCTTCTGTGAAGGCTGGACTGGATTTTATTAGGAGGGAGGAGAAGGGATGAAAAGGAGTAGGGGCTAAAGTCACATGCAGGAAGAGTGAGGGGCATACCGCAGGGACAAGGATGTGGGGATGTTATGGAACCAGGCTGGAACACTGGCGGAAAAACCAAACTGAACTTGGAGATTTTGGTGGATCAAAGATTTATTTAACACCAGTGGTCTCAGAGGAGATCATTTCTCCAAAGATCTGAGCGCCAAATGCAAGTGGGAAGGGTAATTTATAGTTGTCAGTCTCCATATTTGTGGGGGGTGGGGGGAGGAGGCGTTTCACGTGTGGCAAACAGGGCAAGAAGAACTTGGAAGAGGGATCTCTAATCCAGAGACCAGAGTTTGTTTTAGTCCCATCGGCCATCTTTGGTGTGGTACTTTATTAATTTCTCCAACATGGGGGCCACGGCGTGCAGTTCTCAAGTTCTTGAATCTCATGCCATAGTGAATCTTGCTGAGACGTTGGGCACACTGAGGTCTGCAGGATTGTTTGCATCCTGCAGATAACTGGTGGCCTTGGCAATGGCCCCATGTGTAGGGAGCAGCCGGATGGGTGTTGAACACAGAGGCAAGGACATAGAGACAGTGGGGATGTGTCTCTTTCCTTGTGTCCTGAAGGGGAGGAGAGAAATGGTGTACAAGCTAGAGCATGGCTTGGGGTCAAGGGAGCTTGTTTGAGAGACAAATTCTAAAGGAAGGTCATATTGTCAGAGGATCCAACAGGGGGGATGTTATGCCCAGAATTCATGATCCCCAAAGACCGCCAGGGAGCCGAGTCCGATGTAAAAGCAAAAGAGCCTTTATTCGAGCTAGCTCGAGCTCAATCCCCTACCTGCACTGACGCAGTGGGGAGATACCAGGGAGAAAGAGCAAGTTTGAAAAGGACAAAGGTTTTATTGGGGCCTAGGGGCAGTTGGTGAGGTAATGGCTGTGGCCTCAGCCGATTGGCTGGGGAAGGGTCCAAGTCCTGTTAGGCAGGTGAGGGGGGGGGGGTTACTCAAGGGGAGGAGGTGTGGTCAAGGTGAAGGACACAGAACAAGATGGAGTCGGAGTCGGCAGGCGTAGGCCCGCCCTTTCAGGGGAGTGGGGAGAAACCGAAATGGCAGGAGAGAAATCCCTTGATATTGCTAGTTCTTGAGAAGGCCAAGTAGGGCTCCAGGACCCAGGGGGAGAGGCTGGCTCTCCTCATCCCCTTTAACCTGTGTTTCCTCTGCTGTGTAATGGGGGTAATGATAGACCTCGGGGTTTGTGAGGGTAAAGGATATGAAGGACTGTTGTATGGGTCCTGGGTAGCTGTGTCTATTTTTTTTTTAAGAGATTAAGGATGTGGGACTACAGGGACCCAGGGACTGGCCCCTCACCCAACCCTGTTCTACTTAGTGTTTTTTCTCCAAGGGAGCCACAGAAAATAGCAGAATGGGGACCTGAGACCCTATTGACTGTTCTGTATGTAGCTCCTGATGAGGCTTTTAGGTGATAGTGGGGTTTGTAGGGTCTAGAGCCAGTGGCCAAGAAAGAATTCTTGAAGACGTCTTTGGTGCAAAAAGGTGATTTTATTGAAGTGCAGGGACAAGACCCATGGGCAGGAAGAGCTGCCCTGGGACCATGAGGAGAGACTGGGGGAGATAAAGTCCAGGAGAAGTTTCCAGTGAGATTTTCATATGCTGAAGACTCTCAAGATAGCAGAGGCCTAGCCATTATAAGCTAAAGTTGTGTTTCCCTGTAGCAAACCGTTAGTATTAAGACAGTAAAGAGTTCCTGGAGAAAGGTTTTACTCTGCCAGCCTCAAGTAATTGTCAATGGGCTGCAGGTCATAAGGAAATTTAGTTCTATCTGCCATTTTCTTCTGCCTTTGTTTCCCACATCAACTCCCAGTGGTCGTAGGACTGGGACTCTTATCCTCTACTCAGCCCCATTACCTGCCTCCCCACTGTGGCCAGGCCTCCTATGTGGGTCTGACTCAGTTTAACAGTGCTGCTGCACAGCATGTGGTGACTTTAAAAAGAATGGTTTGTTTGCCTCAAGGGTTCAGGCTTAGAGCTTCTAGGCAAAGAAAGCCACTGGGAAGGTGGAGTGTGGGTTTCAGTCGGAATGAATGACCCGGGCCTGGACCAACCAAAAAGGGTGACTTGTGTAGGGACAGGACCAAGGCAGGAGCCAGGGTGGTACCTCTGTAGCCACATATTTCCTGTTCTGCTGCTGGGCTGCTGCAAAGCCTTTAGGAGGGGGCAGTCATGGTGGAATATGTAATTCCCATATTGTTTTTTCATAGTTTATTGCCTTTTTGAGCTGAGCAAAGCCTGCCTTCATCCCAGTTCTGTAGCCTTGTTTATGCAGACTGTTCCTACCTTCAGGGTTGTCCCCGAAGATGTGAAGCTTCCCCTGTGTCCTTCTTACTCATTGCTCACAGCTCAGGCTGTCCCCACAGACCAAGCATCTCTGCTGACTTAATAAAACTGCTGCACAGTGCAGGGCCCCTGGCCCTCTGGAAACAGGGAGGTGGGGCTGGTGGGCGTCAGATGGCTAGGAGTTAAATCGTCTAGTGACTTGTCCCTGCTGTGTTCTTTTCTCTGCTCTTCTCAGTCTGTAAATCCTCTGGGAAAAAAGGTTTACCAAAAACTGGGTGAGCTATCAAGGATGACATGGGAAATTACATAAAAATTATACCTGTGCTAAAAATAAGGGTGGATGGATATATACATTTTATTAAATAAAACTACTCAGGATCGGGGTGCCTGGGTGGCTCAATTGCTTGAGCTTCCGACTTTGGCTCAGATCATGATCTTGCAGTTCGTGAGTTCAAGCCCCGCGTTGGGTCTGTGCTGACAGCTCAGAGCCTGAAGCCTGCTTCGGATCCTGTGTCTCCCTCTCTCTGCCCTTTCCCCGCTCATTCTTTGTCTCTCTCTGTCTCTCAAAAATGAATAAACATTAATTTTTTTAAAAATCTACCCAGGATCTAGGATGTTTATTTAAAAAATAGCGTGTGTGTGTGTGTGTGTGTGTACATTGGAAGGATATACACTAGATTTAGCATTATTTATTTGGGGGGAGTAACACAGTCAGTGATTTAACCTTTCTTATTTATATCTTTTTGTGTTGTCTAAATTATATTTCTTATGAAAATATTACTTTTTTGTTAAAAAGCAATCAGGTTATGTTTATTTTGGAAAGGAGAGTACTTTGGGATGGTGCTTCAGGAATAGAATAGATGGATTATAGTTCCACACAAGGCTGAATGCAAGAATCTTCATGTCAGGTGAAAGACACCAGACCTGGAAAGAATACGTGGAATGTGACTTTATTGATCTAAATTGCAAAGTAAGCAAAACACTGTTGTTTAGGGCTGTACTCTTAGTTGGTACCACTAATTAAGGATGAAACAGAAAGTGAGGAGTGATTCTCTCCAGAGTTTGGACAGTCATCCCCTGTGATAGGGAATAAAGGTTATTGTTAGGGGCTCAGAGAGGTTGGGATGCTGCTAGTATTCTGCTTCTTGACCTTATTCCATAAATAATTCATGAATTTTTTATAGAGAAAAAAATCACATACCATAAAATTCACCCCTTAAAGTATATAATTCAGGAGAACAGAAGATACATGTTCATACAAAGACCTGCATACATATGTTCATGTAATAGCCAAAAAGTAAAAAAAAAAAAAAAAAGTTCAAGTGTCCATCACCTGATGAATGGATAAACCAAATGTGTTCTATCCATACAGCGGAATATTATTTGGTCATAAAAAGGAATGAAGTACTCATTCATATAACAACATTGGTGAACCTTGAAAACATTATGTTAAGTGGTGTCGTATGTGGTTTTTTTTAATTTATTTTTTAATTTAATTTTTTAAAATTTACATCCCAGTTAGCATATAGTGCAACAATGATTTCAGGACTAGATTCTTTAATGCCTCTTGCCCATTTAGCCCATCCCCCCTCCCACAACACCTCCAGTAACCCTCTGTTCTCCATATTTAAGAGTCTCTTATGTTTTGTCCCCCTCCCTGTTTTTATATTACTTTTGCTTCCCTTCCCTTATGTTCATCTGTTTTGTCTCTTAAAGTCCTCATTGGAGTGAAGTAATATGATATTTGTCTTTCTCTGACTGACTAATTTCACTTAGCCTAATACCTTCTAGTTCCATCCACGAAGTTGCAAATGGCAAAATTTCATTATTTTTGATTTTGAGTAATGCTCCATTGTATACTATATACCACATCTCTTTATCCACTCATCCAATGATGGACATTTAGGCTCTTTCCATACTTTGGCTATTGTTGATAATGCTGCTGTAAACATTGGTGTGCCTGTGCCCCTTCAAAACAGCATACCTGTACTCCTTGGATAAATACCTAGTAGTGAAATTGCTGGGTCATAGGGTAGTTCTGTTTTTGAGGAACCTCCATACTGTTTTCCTGAGTGGCTTCACCAGTTTGCAATCCCACCCACAGTGCAAAAGGGATCCACTTTTTTTTTGCATCCTCGCCAACATCTGTTGTTGCCTGAGTTGTTAATGTTAGCCATTCTGACAGAGGTGGTATCTCGTGGTTTTGATTTGTATTTCCCTGATGATGAGTGATGTTGAGCATTTTTTCACAAGCCAGTTGGCCATCTGGATGTCTTCTTTGGAGAAGTGTCTATTCCTGTCTTTTTCCCATTTCTTCACTGGATTATTTGTTTTTTGGGTGTTGAGTTTGATAAGTTCTTTTTTTATTTTTTTATGTTTATTTTTGATAGACAGAGATAGACAGAGCACAAGTGGGGGATGGGCAGAGAGAGAAGGAAACACAGAATCCAAAGCATGCTCCAGACTCTGAGCTGTCAGCACAGAGCCTGACGCAGGGCTTGAACTCATAAACCATAAGATCATGACCTGATGCTTAACTGACTGAGCCATCCAAGTGCCCCGAGTTTAATAAGTTTTTTTTTAATAGATTTTGGATACTAACCCTTTATCTGATGTCACTTGCAAGTATCTTCTCCCATTCCGTCGGTTGCCTTTCAGTTTTGCTGATTGTTTCCTTCGCTGTGCAGAAGCTTTTTATTTTGATGAGGTCCCAATAGTTCATTTTTGTTTTGTTTCTCTTGCCTCTGGAGAGGTGTTGAGTAAGAAGTTGCTGGGGGCAAGATCAAAGAGGTTTTTGCCTGCTTTCTCCAGGAGGATCTTGATGGCTTCCTGTCTTACAGTGAGGTCTGTCATCCATTTTGAGTTTATTTTTGTGTATGGTGTAAGTAAGTGGTCCAGGTTCATTTTCCTGCATGTCACTGTCCAGTTTTCCCAGCACCAGTTGCTGAAGAGACTGTCTTTATTCCATTGGATATTCTTTCCTGCTCTGTCAAAGACTAGTTGGCCATACATTTTTGGGTCCATCTCTGTGTTGTCTATTCTGTTCCATTGATATGAGTGTCTGTTTTGGTGACATCTTATGAGTTTTTGACTTGCATTTCCCTAACAACTGATGTTGAGCATCTTTTAATGTGCTTATTGGCCATTCAACTCCTTTGCCAGTTTTTTAATTGGATTTATTGTTGAGTTATAAGTGTTCTTGACATATCAGGATACTAGACCCTCATCAGATTACATGGCAAATATTCTTTCTCTTTCTGTGGGTTGTCTTTTCACTTTATTGATAGTGTCCCACAAAACTTAGATTTTGATAATGTCCAATTGATTTAATTTTTCTTTGGTTGCTTTTACTTTAGATATTATGTCTAATAAACCATTACCTAATCCAAAGTCACTAAAACTTATACCTATATTTTCTTCTAAGTGTTCTACAGTTTTAGCTGTTAGGTTTAGGGCTTTGGGCCATTTTGTGTTAGTTTTTGTATATGGTTTGAGCTAAGCGTCTAAACACATTATTTTGCATATGGATATCCAGTTATTTTGGCACCATTTTTGAAGGGACTATTCTCTTCCCATTAAATATTCTTGGCAGCCTGGCTGAAAATCAATTGAACATAGGTGCATGGGTTTATTTCTGGACTCTCAACTCTATTTCACTGATCTATATTTTGATTCTGATACCAGTACTATACTATTTCGATTATTGTGGCTTTATAGTAAGTTTTGAAATCCAGAAGTATATTCTCTTTTTCAAGATTGTTTAAAATTCTGGCTCTTGCATTTCCACATGGATTTCACGATTAGCTTGTCATTTTCTGTGAAAAAGGTCAATGTAATTTTGATAGGAACTGCATTGGATTTGTAGATCAGTTTGAGAAATATCACCATCTTAACAATATTAGTTTTTCAGTCCATGATCCCAGAATATCTTTTCATTTTATTAGGTTTTTAAAAATTCCTTTCAACATTGCTTTATAGTTTTCAGGGTAAAAGTTTTTACCTTTTTTTTTTACATTTATCCTTAAGTATTTAATTCTTTTTGTTGCTATTGTAGATACAGTTGTTTTCTTAGTTTACTAGATTGTTCATTGCTAGTGTATAGAAATAAAACTGATGTTTAAAAAAAATGATCCTGTATCCTACAACCTTACTGTACTTATTAGCTGTGTGTGTGTGTGTGTGTGTGTGTGTGTGTGTGTTGGTGTGCATTCATTAGAATGTTCTATGTGCAAAATAAGTCATCTGTAAGAGTTGGTTTTACTTCTTCGATTCCAATTTGGATGCATTTATTTCATTTCTTGCCTAATCGTGCTGGTTAGGACCTCAAATAAAATGCAATAGGACAGGAGTGGCAAAAGCAGGTGTCCTTGTCTTGTTTATAGTGTTAAGGGGGATGTTTTCGATCTTTCACCACTAAGCATGTTAACTGTGGGTTTCTCATAGATAATCTTTATCAGATTGAAATAATTGCCTTAAATTCCTAGTGATTTTTTTAGTGTTTTTATCATGAAAGAGTGTTGGATATTGCTGAATGCTTTTTCTGATCTATTGAGTGAATCATGTTTTTTTTTCTCCTTCCCTCCATTATATTAATATGGTGTAATACATTGATTTTCATGTATTGAACCAACTTTGCATTTCTGGGATAAATCCCACTTGTCATGTTGTATAAGCCTTTTTATATGCCACATAAATCAGTTTGTTAGTATTTTGCTGAGGATTTTTGTGTGTGTATTCATAAAGCTCTTCTATTGGTCTATAGTTTTCTTAGATCATCTTTGTCTGAGTTTGGTATCAGGCAAAACATTTCTGAAAACAACTTAGAAAGTGTTCCCACCTCATTAGTTTCTTTGGGAGTGTGTGAAGGATGGTGTTAATTCTTTTTTAAATGTTTGGTAGACTTCACCCTTCACCAGTGAAGCCATTTGGTCTTCGACTTTGTGGGGAAGTTTTTGTATTGCTAATTTAATCTTTTAATTTTTACAGGTCTCTTACATTTTTTATTTCTTCTTGGATTAGTTTGTTAGTATGTTTCTAGGAAATTGTCCATTTCATCTAGATTTTTCTGTGTTGGCATACAATTGTTCATAGTACTCCCTCATAATTATTTTTATATTTGTTAGGTGAGTGTGATAACCACTACATTACAAAAACAATTATTTTTATATTTGCAAGTTCAGAAGTAGTGCTCCCTCTTAAATATTTACATGCTCTCTCTTTCTTGGTCAGTTTAGCTACAGGTTTGTGTATTTTCTCAATCGTTCCAGAGATCCAACTGTTGGTTGTGTTGATTTTCTCTATGTTTTTTCTATTCTCTATACCAGTTATTACTACTCTAATCTTTATTGCTTCCTATCCTCTACTTTTTTGTTTACTACTTTTTTGTCTACTGTTTTGTTTTTAGTTTAGTCTTCTTTCTCATTTGTCTTAAGGTGAAAGATCAATTTATTAATATAAGCTTTTTTTTATTTTTGGCTTTTTGATATATAAATTTTAAGCACTGTATTCTTAGTATCTCATATGTTTTGGCATGCTATATTTTCATTTTAATTCATCTCAAATAATTTTATGATTCTGTCATAATTTCTTCTTTGACCCATTAGTTATTTGGGCATGTTGTTTACACAAATTTGTGAATTTCCCAAATTTTCTTCCGTTATTTATTTGTAATTTTATTACACTTTGTATGTTTTTTTGTATGATGTGTGGTTTATACTAGCGAATGTTCTGTATACATTGATAAGAATACCTATTCTGTTGTTCGGTGCAATGTTCTATAAATGTAGGATCTAATTTTTTATAGTGTTCAAGCCTTCCCTTTTTTGTTGATATTCTACTAATTGTTCAGATTATTGAAAGTAGAGTGTTGATATCTTCTATTTTTATTGAGTTGTATTTCTCCCTTCAATTCTGTCAGGTTTTGCTTCATGTATTTTGTGGCTATATTGTTATGTGTATATAATTGTTACGTTTTTTAATAATACAGACACATTTAACATTATCAAATGCCTTTCTTTATCTGTAGTAACAATTTTGTATAAATGTCTATTTTTCCTGATGCTAGGAAAGTCCCTCCCCCCTCCCCATTTTTGGCTACTGTTGGCATGATATGTCTTATAAAACCTTTTTACTTTCAACCTATCCATTTATATGTAACGTAATTACTGATAAGATAGCATTTATATCTGCCATTTTGCCACTTGTTTTCTTTATCTTACAGTTTCTTTCTGTTCATCTATCATTCATTACTATCTTCTTTTGTAATAGATGGATATTTTCTAGTGTATTATTTTTATTTCATTGTTGTTAAAAAAAATAACCTTAGCTATTTTCTTAGTGGTTGCCCTGAGGATTACAATTTCCACCTTAGATAACATTGTAATTTAAATTAACAGCAACTTAATTTCACTACTACATGAAACTTTGTTCTTATATAGCTGTGTGCTCTCCTACTTTGTGCTCCTGTCATACAAATTACATGTGTATATAGTGTGTACCCATATATTGTGATTTATACTTACTGAATTATCCAGGTGACTTATATTGGATAAGAAAAAAAAAAAGAGTTACTAACAACTATGCATGTATGCATTTTAAAAAAATTTGCCTATGCAGTTACCTTTATTAGTGCTTTTTATTTCTTTGCATGGATTCAAACTACTATATAGGTCCTTTCATTTCAGCCTGACAGTCTTTCTTTGGTGTTTCCTGTAGGGCAGGTGTGCTAGTGGCACATTCTCTTGGTCTTTGTTCATCTGGGAATCTCTTGTTCTTCATATTTGAAGGATCCTTTTTCTGCTTTTCAGAACTCTTGGTCAAAGGTCTTACTCCTTCAGCACTTGAAACATGTCATCCCACTGCCTCTGGCCTCCATGGATTCTCATAAGAAGGTAACTGTTAATCTTCCTGAGGAGCCCTTGTGCAAGAAGAGTCACTTCCTGCTTTCAAGACTCTCTGTCTGTCTTTGAATTCTGGCAAATTGATAATGGTGTGTCTTCTGGTGGATCTCTTGTAAGTTGTGTTCTTGTGTTTTACTTGTAATTTGTTGAGCTTCTTGAATATGGAAGTTTGATCGTATTTGGAAAGCTTTTGTACATTATGTCTTCCAATATTCTTTTGGACCCCTTCAGTCTTTCGTCCCTTTCTGAGACTCCCGTTATACATGCTGGCGTGCTTAATGCTGTCCCATAGGCCCTGAGGACTTGTTCAGTTTTCTTCATTCTGTTTTCTTTCTATTCTTCAGATTGGATAATTTCTATTGACATAGCTTTCAGTTCAGTGGTTCTTTATCTCCCTGCTCAGATCAACCGTTGCACTCCTCTAAGGCCATTATATTTAACAACTCCAGAATTTTGATTTGGTTCTTGCCTAAAATAGTTCTTATCTCCTTCTGCATATTCGCCATTTTAGTTCAACTTCATTTTTGTACTTTATGTAGTTCTTCGGGGATGGTTGTTTAAGTTCTTTGAACATATTTAAAATGGCTGATTTCAGGTTTTTGTCTAGTTAGTCCAATATCTGGGCTTCGCCAGGATATTTTTTCTTAATTGCTTTTTTCCCATGCATAGGTCATAGTATCATGTTTTCTTGCATGCCTCCTATTTTGTTTTTGAAAACTGCACGCTTAAAATTCTCTAACGTGATGACTCTGGAAATAAGGTTCTCCCCCCTTCTCAGGGCTTCTGGTTATTGCAGCTTTCTATAGCTGTTGTTGGTTTAGCGACTTTTCCAAGTGACTTCTTTGGTTTGTATTCTGTGTTGTATTTCGCCCCCCAGGGCTCTGCTCTCTGATGAGGTAATGCTTGGTTAGAGATTTCCTTGAATCCCATGTGTAGAACTGATGAGTCCCCCACTCTTTGCCCGGAGGCTCTGTGTGCATGTTGGGACACACCTTCAGCACATAGTGCTGTCATTCACAGCCCTGCCTTAGCCTTCAGGGTCTGCTTATGTAGAGCCTCCAGATCAGCTGGGGGCTAGAGCTTCGAGCCTTCTCAGCTATTTCCTGAGCCTATGCCCAGCTCACTATGAGTGGCCTTCTGGATTCCCAGAAACTTTTAGGAAGTTTTCAAAATGTAGGCATCTCATTCCCTAGCTTTTCCTTTTAGGCTTTTGGTTTCTGTATTATTTACCCCAGCTGTTACCCATTGCCTTAGGCAGCTGTGAAGTGCCCGTAATTGTTTTCAACAAATGTCCCCCAGTGAAAAGGCTTTTTACACTAAGTGAATTTTATAAGTTAGGTGAGGGGCACCTGGGTGGCTCAGTTGCTTAAGCTGCTGACCTGGGCTCAGGTCATGATCTCATTCATGGGTTCGAGCCCCATGTCAGGTGCTGTACTGACAGCTCAGAGCCTGGAACCTGCTTCAGATTCTGTCTCCCTCTCTCTGTTCCTTCCCCCATTCTCTCTCTCTCTCTCTCTCAAAAATAAGTAAACGTTAAAAAAATATTTCAGGTGAAATACACATAGTCTGTGTGTGACATTTTCTGGTGAACCACCTGATAGGTCAAATAATGAAAGTTCTTCGAGAATGCGACTTTGAAGGAGCACCAGCTCATTCTGCTCTCTCCAAGCTGTTGGTTTTTAAGGGTTCTGCAGAGCCAGAGAGCAGGGCATGGGACTAAGTCACAGTAAAAACATCAGAATCACCACGGACACTACAATGTGGCTGTTCTTGCTGAGGATACAGCATTTTTTTTTGAAATAAATACTCCTGCATTGCTCTAAGTCTGGTGAATTTCCAGAGTTCTGAAAAACTGGATTTTGACATTTTTTACTATTTTGTTCTTCTATGGAGGAAAGAATTTTTAGAGTTCCCTATACCACCAGTTTGGCTGACTCTAATTCATAAATATTTAGGACTCTCTTCTGTGATATGTTATTTTTCTCAAACATGTGCATATTAAATAAAAACTGTTTAAATTGGGGTTGCAGGAGATGGTGTGAAGCAGTCCCTGAGCAAGGTAATATTTTTAAAAATATAATTTATTGTCACCTGGGTTTCAATACAACACCTACTGCTTATCCCAACAATTAAGGGGCTATTGATTGGGTAGAGTGATGCCAGCCTCAGCTGGACAGAAAGGCCTGATGGCTTACAGGGTGTCAGCCCTATGATAGTCAGGAATTTTGCTGATCAGCCACTGTAGCTTTGTGTCTCCAAGATTAAGGCTGTCAGGGGATCAGCTTTGCTCACATCAATGGTACAGAGACCTTACAGCTCTGCACTGAGCCTGCTTGGGATTCTCTGTCCCCCTCAGCCCTTCCTTCTTTCTCTCTCTCTCTCTCTCTTTCTCTCTCTCTCTCTCGTCTCTCTCAACAAAAAATAAATCAAACCAATACCACATTAATCAACCTCCAAATCCCACTAGGGGCTTATATGCCACCTTATAGCTTAAATAGGAGTTGTTTGAGGCGACCAGTGTGCCTATCCATTCTTCTGGCTGCTTAGCATCTGCAGAGGAGGTGGGAGTTTATTGAGTCCTTCCTGTAGAGCCAGCACTGTGTGTCCTGAGGAGCAAACTGAGGGCTGGCCACGACCTGTAATGTTGGAAAATAAGGGAGACAAGCAGTGTCCTGGTGAGGCCATGTATTGTGGCCTTAGTGCATGTGGAGACTTCTGTGACTTTGACCTATATTTTGGGCATCTCTGAGGCAAGAGTGCCCTAGTTCCTTAGCATAAAAGTTTTGGAACAGCTCCTAGGCAGTGGCCCAGGAGTTTGTAAAAAGGTGCAGATGGAGCCTTTTGCTGACCAGAGCATACAGTGATAAAATGGCAGGCTAAAGTTTGGCCATTTTTGCTGGCTATTGAGTGAGTTGTGTCCTTTATCAGGGACATAAACATTCCACTGAGCTCCGTGAGGTAGTATGGTGGTCATATCACCCATAAAGTATACAAAGTCCATTGCTATTCACTAGGTTGATGTCAAGGGGGCTCTCGACATAGCCAAGGGGATTTGGGGAGGACCGGGGGAGGGGTTACCTCCTCTGGTATGGTAGCATCTGGCTAGGGACTAAGGAAGGAGAGAGGAGGCATCTTCCTGTGGTGGCATATGCCAGAGCATCCAAGTTTGACTCTATCCTGTATTGAGTCATCAGTAACTATGCCTCCCAAGGCTCAGTTGGCTGCTAGGTATGGAGGGTCACAGGCCAGGGTCTGTGAGAGCCTCTCTTTACAGGAAGCCCAGTATGTAACTAGCAGTTGCTGCTCAATGGGTGTAAAGTTAGGCAGAGAAGGTATTTACTTGCATCCAAGGGCCTCTTTGGCAACATATATCCATTACAGGTATGTGGTCCAGGACTCAAAGAAGCATAAGAAGATGTAGCTAATGCTTTGTCAGTGAAAGAATTTTTCAGGGCACTTATGGCAATGCCTGTTGACTTTAATTTTGACAGATTCTAGAGCCTTTTGTTTGAGATGCCTCATTTAAGGCAGCCTCCTTTGCAAGTGACAGCATAAATGGGCATAAGTCAAATGTTCAGAGGAGGACTGTGTTTCCCCCAGAATTCAAAAAGGACTACCTTGTAGTCCTTTTTGAATTCTGTGAACAGTTTATTAACAGTGTGGCTGCTGAGAGTCCATGGCTGTTTTCTGATAGTGTCAAGGATGGAGTTGACCTCAGTTTACCAAAATAATTTTTAGGAATTTGCCAAGGTGTCTGGCTTTGGTCCACATGCGGAGTAATGGCTCATCCTCTCTTTGCAAGCTTCTTTCTGAGTATTTTTCCCTTAGTGACTATGTCCCATGAGTCTCCCTGGAGGAGGACATCATAATGTGATGTCTGAACTGTGCTCCTCAAGAAAGGTGCATGCAGTTAAGATGTTGGCTTCAAAGACCGTGCATGGCAAAGTTGGTGAGGTACCCCACGAATAGCCTGGAAAAATCTTCTGTGTCTGTTCAGAGTTGAAGGTCACCTGAGCCTAAGAGGCTGTGGAAATAGGCATTGAACAGAGCATATTAGCCAGATAACTAGTAGCAAAATCCTTACTGGTGCTGATCAGAGGGAGTCGGTAACCTCAGTTACATTGGATGTTGGGCATGGGGGGGGGGGTGCAGTGGATGGAACCAGAGCATTAAGGATGCAGTCATTCACTCTGTGGCAGGTTCTTTTCAGACTTAAGAGCAGGCCAAGTAGGAGAAGCAGTGGGGATAATCACCCTTCACCAAGTAGGTCTGGTATGATAAATTTCAAACCTTGAAGACCCTGTGTTAACTTACATTAGGCTGTGTTAACTAATTTGTTTTTAGCTGGGCGGAGAGGGGTGTTCCATGGGGTCCCATCTTGACAGTTTAATTTATAAGTCAAACTAGGTGCAGGAGAGCCACAGAGTGCTTGCCAGATACAGACTGTCCTGAGGTGCCTCCTGCTGGACTATGGCAAGTTGGCAATAGTTCTTGCCTTGGTGATGGGAGGAGATGGTATTACCTGGGAGAGACAGTGGGACATAGAGCAGATTAATAATACACGAGCTGGCCAGCAGTTACTGGCTCCGTCCCAGGCAGTGCTGACCACTCCAAGAGCCAATCAGGCAACAAAGAACAGTTACAGTGAATGCTGACCTGGTGTCTTCTATCAGGGCTGGACAGTCCTTTTTGTGATGCCAACTGCTGTGATCACCCCCTCCTTACTCTGTGAGGGAGGGGTTCCCACCCTAGCATATGAAGATGGCAAAACGCATGACCCCAGCACTGGACCAGGAAGTCACAGTTCATTGGTAACACAAACTCACACTTTGGGGGAGGAGAACACTGCCTACCACCCAGGGACACACCGGATCGTTCAGCAGAGGTGGCCTTGGGGCATGAGAATGGGCCTTTGGGGGTTCCCTTGAAGAGAGGGACTTCAGCAAGAGGAGGCAATGGTAATGCCAGAGAGAATGTCTGTTTGTGATATACACTGTGAGGTGCAGGGGGAGTCATTGGTGGAGTATGCTGAGTCAAGATGCACACAGACAACAAAGTGTGACAGATAGGGTCAGAGGTCATGACCCACTAGACATGGAGAGTAGTCACCGTGGAAGGGGCCTGACGACATGGAGGCAGTTCACCAACTGTAGTCATCAAGGTGGAGAGCCCACTGTGTTCATGTCACAGCCTCCTCATCATCAGCAGAGTGCTGGGACAAGGGAGGCCCCTCAATAACCATGTGCTGACTAGATCCAAAATGACCTGTTTCAGCTTAAATCACTGTATGAGAATGGATAAACCCCTCCCCTCCCCCTGTTTCACCCCTGTAGTGCCCTGGTGTCTGGCAAAGCCTGGCACACAGTAGGCTTAGATGAATGTGCACCAGGTGAGGGAGCACGGAGCTTTAAGTGGGGTCACATAGGTGTCATGGAACATTCCCCCAGATTGAGAGGAAGGGCTTCAGAAGGACAACCTGGTGATGCTTTTGTTGTAGAGAGTTCTCTTTGTGTTAGCTAGGAGACAATGAGAACTGACTCCAATAGGAAGGCTGAAAGCAATCAGTAGGAGGATGGAGAAGAAACAAAACTAAGGAAGGAATATGTTTTGTTTTGCCAGACCAGCACTTCCAGCCAAGGGGAAGCCCAGCTAGGTGTCTACCTGAAAGCCCTAAATAGGAGCCAGAATGAGCAGTCAGGAGGTTGAGGACCTGCACAGAACACCAGCCTGAGTTGTCCTGAAGTTACCTTTCACTCATTATAAAACTAAGATCTCCTCCTGTGGGCAGAGATATCCACCATCCTGGGATACAGGATGCATGCAGTACCATGCTGACAGGCCGGGCATCACAGCTGAACCTGTAAGCTCCCTGTGCCTTGTCCCCTAATGCTTTGCATAAAAGCTTCCTGTACTAACCTCTCAGGGACACAGTCTTTTGAGAGGTTTCTCCCTGTGTCCTTAATTGTAACAAGTAATAGAGTTCTTTGCTTTCAACTCATCCTTGGATTGTATAAACTGGATGCACCTCAGGCTGTGAATCCTTTGAATTCTGTTCCATCTGCTGTCTCAGAGAAGCCATAGTAGGGAAAGCAGCTGCTATGCCCGGGCTCAGTCCTATATGTAAGAGCTGCTGCTTCCTAGAAGTCAGGTCAGATGTGTGGGTGTGCAGGTCTAAGGATGGCAATGATATTTCTCATCCTTCTAGTATCTCCTCACATCTCCCTATGAACCCTCATTCTCTGGAGACCTCTGGGCAATTCCTCCCAGTCCATGGGGGCCGGGTCAAGCTGTCAACTTTCCAGCCCAGGAAGACCAGAGTTCACACTTAACCTTGAAACACACCTTGTTCCCGATGATCTGATGACATATGTGAGACACCCTTGGCCTCCTGTTTCCCCATCACTCTCCTCCCACACATGTTTCTCTAACACATTTAACTAATCCAGAACCCACACTCCCAACCACCCCCCTCTATGGCTCTCACACTCAGGGCCATGAGTCTCCTGGACTAATCACCCAGGGACAAGCACCAGACAGCAAGGGAATCTTCTATGCTTCAGAGACCATAGAGCCTACTCCAATAGCCAATTTTGAGACTAATAACCCTACATCCACCCATCTTCACGAGGGGGGATCTTTTCCACAGATTAAACAATTTCTTATCATTAACAGTTTATACTCTTATGAGGGTATGTTTTAAAGGATTTAAACAACCACAAAAAAGAAGGCTGGTTTGGTCTCCAGGAAATGAGGATTTGGTAGGAAGAATGAGGCATGTACAACAATAACTCAAGGGCACATTAGAGACTCCCAGTAAGGAAGACTTGAGAACAGAAAGAAGTGAGGATAAAGAAAGACTTTGTGGAGCAGGTGACATCTGAGCCACAACTTGAGGGGAGACGGTGAAACAGATATCAGCCTGGAAAGGGGGTCCATGTGGAAAGATAGGATGTGGGGGGTGTGAGAGTACCAGTGAGGGCTGCAGAGTCAGTTTTAACTAGACATAATGATGTTTGGGGACAACGAGTGTGAGGTCATTCTTACGCAACAGATGGATTTCTTGAGGATTTATGTTACCAGATATTTTCCTACTAGGGATCATGCTGTTTAATCAACATCAAAAACGTCCATCTTCTGTGGTTGTCATTCAGGTGAAGGGAGACATTGAACAAATGAGTCAGTAAAAGTTACAACATTTTACAACAGAAAAATTATACAGGGAAGGACATGGAGAGTAGGGGGAAAGCTGCATAGTAAGGTGGGTTACCTAATAGGATGGCACTCATCCAGAGACCTGAAGAAGTGGAGGATAGAGACCAGCACAGCTAGGGGAAGGGCTTCAGGGAGAGGCACAGCAGGTGTGAAGCCTAGGGACAAAGGCTTACCTTGATGTCCCAGCAGATAACAGAAAAACAACCTTCATTCTACAAGATTATATTTTTGCAAAATCCCTACCCTGCTATGGTGACTAATCGGATGGGAGGTAAATCAAGGACAGGAGAATTAAAAGGATATGACAATAGTGCAGAGTGGTCACAAGGACCCCAAATTAAATGGAGCCAGAGGGATACCAAGCCAAGAAGGAGCAAAAGAGAAGTCATTCCAATTGGAACAGCCACACTCTGAGAAACAGTGTGGTTGATTGCAGCCAATTTGTCAGAGCTAGGGGCCAGATATTTGTTCAAACATCACTGTGAATGTTTAAATTATAACATTTTTAGGTGAAATTATAATTGAAATCAGTGGGCATGGGGTCAAGCACACTGTTCTTCCCAACTAATCAGTTGAAGGCCTTGCATAAAAGAAAAGGCCGACTTCTCACAGGCCATGAGGCTGTCTCCAGCACACTACCTTTGGGTTCGATCTGCAACACTGACTCTTCCTAGTTCCATGGTAGACAAGCTTTTGATTCAAACTGCAACTTTCTCTTGAGTCCTCAGCCAGCAAGACATCCCCTTCAAACTTTGGACTCACCAAACTTCCACATCCACAAGGGCCCATTCCTTTAAATAAATCTCTCTGATAGCTAGCTAGATATATAGATAAGATAGAAAGGTGACAGAAGTTAATGAGAGCTAGGGAGCTAGATAGATTGGTAGATATGTGAAAGATAGGTGATTGGAAGCTAGATAAGATAGATTGTTGATGATAGATGATAGATAGATAGATAGATAGATAGATGATAGATAGACAGGTAGCAACCCATATGGCTTTCTACTTGTCATGAAGCACTTTTGGCTTCCTCCCTGAGGATATCTCAGGTGGCCATGAACACCAGTTCTGTTCCTCGCCCACAGGTGGGGTGAGGTGCCCCTAGAGGGCAGATAAGTAGCTATGATTAGGTTTAGTTCCTGGGAAGGGACCAGGGATGAACCAGCAGCAGTGCCAAGCTGTCCCCAGAGGTCTCAGTGGAGGGCACCTGATAGGGCACGGGTGAGCATGCAGGGCTGGCTTCAAGGGATGGCTAACTATGTGTGCCAGGTGGAGGTTTGGCATCTAGATCTCGTTCTCTAGGCCCAAGCCTCAAAAGTATGGAAATGTCACTGTGAACATCAGGATTTCTTTCTGAGTCATTCTGAACCAGTAAAGTGCCCCACATCACTTCTGTCTTCACATCTGCTTGGTGGACAACCTCACAGCCAGAGGCAAAGATAGGGACAGGGTTCTGTTCCCGAGGCTGAGATGGGGTGAACTCAAGGAGTGCAGTGATCTCCTCCGTGGGAATGGTTGAGAGCATATGTCAGAGTGTGGCTCACAAAAGGGATTGGCTTCAGGGATTGGCCGATCGTGTGGGACAGGCTTTAGCTTTAGCTGAGGATCCCTTTCCGGAGTTCCAACTCGGACAAGAAAAAATCATGGTAATCTGACACATTATTTTCTGGCAAATGCCATGCAAGTCAGGTGTCTCAAGTCCTTCTTTCTACGGAGCTAGGATGAGGGACCCCTAAGACCACAGCCAAGGTTACGGTTAGGTTTAGGTCCCTGGAGGAGACAAGGTCAGATCCAACATCAGGGCTGTGTTCCCCCCAGAGGACTGTGTTGAGGGAAAGGGACAGGGTGAGCATCAGGCTTAGGGTTTCAGCTAGGGGGCCAGCTGATTGTGTGAGTGAGGAGTAGGATTGGGTTCAGAATCCCATTTTGTTCTGTAGCCCCGTTGTTGCCTTGGAAGTGGCATGGGGAACTTCTGGGATTCTCACTGAATTATTGTTTGCCTGGCATGGACCCCAATTCTGTTGTTTGCTGAGACCTAGTGGGTGGGCCCCCTGAGAGTAAGAATCATGGGTAGAGTTAGGATCAAGCACCTGGGGGACACAGCATCTGACAACATTCATGCAGTGACCTGCCTGAAGGTTAAGTGAGTGTGTGTGTTAGTGTTGTGGTCAGGCTTATCATGTGGCTCCAGGGTGTGGGCAAGCACCTTAGAGCGGCCAAGGTCTGGGCACATGATGCACTTCTGCAGGCCCATACAGCCTTGTACTTGTCATGAAAAACTTCTGGCTTTCTCACTGAAGAAATCTCAGGTGGCCATGAGGACCAGTTAGATTCCTGGCCCACAGGTGCATACAGACTGCAGAGCTTAGAAACAAAATCATCTTATTTCTTAGTGTCCTGGAGGCTGGAAGTCTGATGTCAGGGTATGGTATGGACAACTTCTGCTGAGAGCCCTCTTTCAAGGTGCACATGACTGTCCATGTGCTGTGTCTTCACACGGTGGAAGGTACAAGGGATCTCTCAGAAACCTCTCTTAAGTGGGTATTAATCTCATTTATGAGGGCATCACTTGCATGACCTGTTTATTTCTCAAAGCCACCTCCTCTTCCTAACATTATCTCCTTGGGAGTTAGCATCTCAACGGATGAATTTGGGGGAACACAAACATTCAGAGGTGAGCCAAGATGAGTAAAATGTTGTCAATCTGCCAAGAAAAAGTTGGGTCACCCAGGAACGAAAGTCACTGTGTGCATCGGACAAGGAAGCAGGAGAAGGAGGCATGGAAATCCCAAATGTGGCCAGAGATCCAATGGCCTCAGAGAAAGGCCATAAAGAGTGAGTATTGCATGCCAGAGGAACAACCTTCATTCTACAAGATTGCATTTTTGCAAAATCCCTTCACTGCTATGTGGACTCCTTGCATGGGAGCTAAATCAAGGAGAGGAAAATCAGAAGGATATGACAATAATGCAGCGTGGTCACAAGTTCCCCAAATTAAATGGAGCCAGAGGGATGCCAAGCCAAGAAGGAGCAAAGGAGAAGGCACTCCAATTGGAATAGCCATGCTCTGGGAAATAGTGTGGTTGATTGCAGCCAATTTGTCAGGGCCAAGGGGCCAGATATTTGTTCAAACTTCATTGTGAATGTTTCAATGAGAAAATTTGTAGATGAGATTACCATTGAAATCAGTGGACATGGAGTCAAGCACACTGTTCTTCCCAAAGTGGGTGGAATCTGTCTAATCAACTGAAGGCCTGCATAAAAGAAAAGGCCAACCTCTCACAGGCCATGAGGCTCTCTCCAGCACACTACCCTTGGGTTCCATCTGCAACACTGGCTTTTCCTAGTTTCATGGTAGACAACCTGGATTCAAATTTCAACTTTCTCCTGAGTCCTTAGCCAGCAAGACATCCCCTTCAAACTTTGGATTCACCAAACTTCCACAACCACAAGGGCCCATTCCTTTAAAGAAAAAATCTCGAAGATGGATAGATAAATAGGTAGGTAGGTAGGTAGGTAGATAGATAGATAAGAGAGATGGATGATAGATAGATGATAGATAGATAGATAGATAGATAGATAGATATAATAAGATAGATAGGTGACAGATAGGTGGTTGAAAACTAGCTAACTAGCTACATTGTGATAGATAAGTGATAGGAAGCTAGATAAGATAGATCAGTGATTGATAGATAGAAGGATAAGATAGATGACAGATAGGTGGATGAGAGCTAGCTAGCTAGCTAGATTGAAAGATATGTGATAGGTTATAGGCAGCTAGATAAGATAGACCAGTGACAGATTAGATAGATAGATAGATGATGGATAGATTGATAGAGGACAATTTCTGATTGATTCTGTTCCTTGAAGTTCCTGAACACAAATGCCTTGAGAGAAAGCAGTAGCATCTCAGCTCATTGACTCCATACGATGAACACAGAAGTGCACAGCTAAGTGATGCCCCACAAATGACATGGGAAATCTAGGCACACAGCAAGGGTGTGAACGGTGACAGTTATTAACCGTAGACTTCAGATGATGACGTAAATACAGAATGAAGACTGCCCTCTGCTTCCACAGCTTCTTTTTTCTGTAAAGAGCTCCAGGATGGTGAAATTGGAATATTAAAATAAGACCCCTCCCCAGGGGCAGGGTCCTTGGACATGAAGATGGCATATATTGGTTGGGTTGACACATGGGGCAGTGACAGAAGAGCCCCTCAGGTTGTCCTGGATAATTTTGCTGTTTTTTCCTTTTAATATTTTTATTGTTTACTTATTTCTGAGATTGAGAGACAGAGCACGACAGGGGAGGGGCGGAGAGAGAGAATCAGAATCTGAAGCAGCCTCCAGGCTCTGAGCTGTCAGCACAGAGCCCATGCACGGCTTGAATCCATGAACTGTTAAATCATGACCTGACCTAAAGTCAGAAACATAAACAACTGAGCCACCCAGGCACTTCAGACTTGGGTAATTTTTCATCCACTCCCTCAACCCTCTTGTGGCTGTAAAACCCATCTTGTACTCAGTGTAGAGTTCTCTCTCTCTTCCCTGTTGCAGAAGTCTTTTTTTTAAATGAAATTTGTTGTCAAATTGGTTTCCATACAACACCCAGTGCTCATCCCAACAGGTGACCTCCCATCAATCCTCAGTTTATTGTCAGTTTTTAAGAGTCTCTTGTGATTTGGCTCCCTCCCTCTCTAACTTTTTTTTTCCTTCCCCTCCCTGATGGTCTTCTGTTAAGTTTCTCAGGATCCACATAAGAGTGAAAACATATGGTGTCTGTCTTTGTATGACTTATTTCACTTAGCATAACACTCCAATTCCATCCACGTTGCTACAAAAGGCCATATTTCATTCTTTCTCATTGTCAAGTAGTATTCCATTGTGTATATAAATGAAAATTTCTTTATCCATTTGTCAGTTGATGGACATTTAGGCTCTTTCCATAATTTGGCTATTGTTGAAAGTGTTGCTATAAACATTGGGGTACAAGTGCCCCTATTCATCAGCACTCCTGTATCCCTTGGGTAAATTCCTAGCAGTGCTGTTGCTGGGTCATGGGGTAGATCTATTTTTAATTTTTTTTAATTTTTTTTTCAATGTTTTTTATTTATTTTGGGGACAGAGAGAGACAGAGCATGAACGGGGGAGGGGCAGAGAGAGAGGGAGACACAGAATTGGAAACAGGCTCCAGGCTCCGAGCCATCAGCCCAGAGCCTGAAGCGGGGCTCGAACTCACGGACCGCAAGATGGTGACCTGGCTGAAGTCGGACGCTTAACCAACTACGCCACCCAGGCGCCCCTATTTTTAATTTTTTGAGGAACCTCCACTCTTTTCCAGAGTGGCTGCACCAGTTTTCATTCCCACCAACAGTGCAAGAGGGTTCCCGTTTCTCCACATCCTCTCCAGCATCTATAGTCTCCTGATTTATTCATTTTAGCCACCCACTGGTGTGGGGTGGTATCTCAGTGTGGTTTTGATTGGTATTTCCCTGATGATGAGTGACGTTGAGCATTTTTCATGTGCCTGTTGGCCATCTGGATGTACTCTTTAGAGTAGTGTCTATTCATATTTTCTGCCTATTTCTTCACTGGATTATTTGTTTTTTGGGTGTGGAGTTTGGTGTGTTCTTCATAGATTTTGGATACCAGCCTTTTGTCTGATATGTCATTTGCAAATATATTTTTCCATTCCGTCAGTTGACTTTTAGTTTTGTTGACTGTTTCCTTTGCAGTGCAGAAGCTTTTTATCTTCATGAGGTCCCAATAGTTTGTTTTTGCTTTTAATTCCCTTGCTTTTGGAGATGTGTCAAGTAAGAAATTGCTGTGGCTGAGGTCAGAGAGGTTTTTTCCTGCTTTCTCCTCTAGGGTTTTGATGGTTTCCTGTCTCACATTCCAGTCCTTCATCCATGTGGAGTTTATTTTTGTGAATGGTGTAAGAAAGTGGTCTAGTTCCATTCTTCTGCATGTTGCTGTCCAGTTCTCCCAGGACCATTTGCTAAAGAGACTGTCTTTTTCACCTGGGTATTCTTTCCTGCTTTGTCAAATATTAGTTGGCCATACTTTTGTGGGTCCAATTCTGGAGCCTCTATTCTATTCCATTGGTCCATGTGTCTGTTTTTGTGCCAATACCATGCTGTCTTGATGATTACAGCTTTGTAGTCGAGGCTAAGGTCTGGGATAGTGATGCCTCCCGCTTTGGTCTTCTTCTTCAATATTACTTTGGCTATTCGGGGTCTTTTTGTGGTTCCATACACATTTTAGGATTGCTTCTTCTAGCTTCAAGGAGAATGCTGAAGCAATTTTTATTGGGATTGCATTGAGTGTGTAGAATGCTTTGGGTAGTATTGACATTTTAACAATATTTATTATTTCAATCCATGAGCACGGAATGTTTTTCCATTTCTTTATATCTTCTTCATATCCTTCATAAGCTCTCTATAGTTTTCAGCACACAGATCTTATACAGCTTTGGATAGGTTTATTCCTAATTATTTTATGATTCTTGGTGCAATTGTGAATGGGGTTAGTTTCTTTATTTGTCTTTCTGTTGCTTCATTATTAGTGTATAAGAATGCAACTGATTTCTGTACATTCATTTTGTATCCTGAAACTTTGATGAGTTCTGGCTTGGGTTTTACATGTATAATGTTATGTCATCTGCAAAAAGTGAAAACTTAACTTCATCTTTGCCAATTTTGATGCCTTTGATTTCATTTTGTTGTCTGATTGCTGATACTAGAAATTCCAACAGTATGGTAAACAACAGCAGTGAGAGTGGACATCCCTGTCGTGCTCCTGATCTCAGGGGGAAAGCTCTCAGTTTTCCCCATTGAGGATGATATTATCTGTGGGCTTTTCATAAATGGCTTTTATGATGTTTAAATATGTTCTTTCTATCCCGACTTTCTTGAGGGTTTTTATTAGAAAGAATGCTGAATT
Source organism: Prionailurus viverrinus (assembly GCF_022837055.1). Classification (NCBI taxonomy): domain Eukaryota; kingdom Metazoa; phylum Chordata; class Mammalia; order Carnivora; family Felidae; genus Prionailurus; species Prionailurus viverrinus. Next base: position 88,905,902 of record NC_062561.1, on the reverse strand, counting down.
TTGTCAAATGCTTTTTCTGCATAAATTGACAGGATAATATGGTTCTTTTATTTTCTTTTATTAATGTGATGCATCACATTGATTGATTTGAGAATGTTGAACCATCCCTGCAGCCCAGGAATGAATCCCATTTGATCATGGTGAATAATTATTTTTATATGGTGTTGAACTCGATTTGCTAGTTTCTTATTGAGAATTTTTGCATCCATATTCATCAGGGATATTGACCTGTAGTTATCTTTTTTGCTGGGTCTCTGTCTGGTTTAGGAATCAAAGTAATGCTGGCTTCATACAATGAGTCTGGAAGTTTTCCTTCCCTTTCTATTTTTTGGAACAGCTTGAGAAGGATAGGTATTATCTCTGTTTAAATGTCTGGTAGAATTAACCAGGGAAGCCATCTGATCCTGGAATCTTATTTGTTGGGAGAATTTTGATAACTGATTCCATTTCTTCACTGGCTGTGGGTTTGTTCAAGTTTTCTATTTCTTCCTGTTTGAATTTTGGAAGTGTGTGGGTGCTTAGGAATTTCTCCATTTCTTCTAGGTTGTCCAGTTTGTTGGAATATAATTTTTTATACTATTCCCTGATGATTGCTTTATTTCTGAGGGATTGGTTGTAATAATTCCATTTTCATTCATGATTTTAGCTATTTGGGTCATCTCCCTTTTCTTTTTGAGAAGGCTGGCTAGAGGTTTATCATTTTTTTAATTATATTTTTTATGTTTTAAAATTTACAACCAAATTAGTTATCATATAGTGAAACAATGATTTCTGGGGTAGATTCCTTAATGCCCCTTACCCTTTTAGCCCATCCCCTCTCCCACAACCCCTCCAGGCAACCTCAGTTTGTTGTCCATATTTATGAGTCTCTTCCGTTTTGTCCCCCTCCCTGTTTTTATATTATTTTTGTTTCCCTTCCCTTATGTTCATCTGTTTTGTCTCTTAAAGTCCTCATATGAGTGAAGTCATATGATTTTTGTCTTTCTCTGACTAATTTCACTTAGCATAATACCCTCCAGTTCCATCCACATAGCTCCAAATGGTAAGATTTCATTTTTTTTATTGCTGAGTAATACTCCATTGTGTGTGTGTGTGTATGTATGTGTATATATATATATATATATATATATATATATATATATACACTTTGGCTATTGTTGATAGTGCTGCTATAAACATGTGGGTGCATGTGTCCCTTCTAAACAGCACACCTGTAATGTGTGGATAAATGCCGAGTAGGGTAATTGCTGGGTCGTAGGGTAGTTCTATTTTTAGTTTTTTGAGGAACTAGAGGTTTATTAAATTTGTTTATTTTTTCAAAAAACAAACTCTTGGTTTCATCGATCTGTTGTACAGTTTTTTTTTAGATTCTATGTTGTTTATTTCTGCTCTGATCTTTATTATTTCTCTTCTTCCACTGGATTTGGGGTGTTTTGCTGTTCTGCTTCTATTTCCTTTAGATTTGCTGTTAGATTTTGTATTTGGGATTTTTCTTGTTTCTTGAGGTAGGCCTGGATTGCAATGTATTTTCCTCTCAGAACTGCCTTCGCTGCATCCCAAAGCATTTGGATTGTAGTTTTTTCATTTTCATTTGTTTCCATATATTTTTAAATTTCTTCTCTAATTGCCTGGTTGACCCATTCATTCTTTAGTAGGGTGTGTTCTTTAACCTCCATGTTTTTGGGGTTTTTCCAGACTTTTTCCTGTGGTTGATTTCAAGTTTCATAGCATTGTGATCTGAAAGTGTGCATGGTATGATCTCAATTCTTTTATACTTATGAAGGGCTGTTTTGTTACCCAGTATGTGATCTATCTTGGAGAATGTTCCATGTGCACTGAAGAAGACAGTATATTCTGTTGCCTTGGGATGCAGAGTTCTAAATATATCTGTCAAGTCCATCTGATCCAATGTATCATTCAGGGCCCTTGTTTCTTTATTGACCGTGTGTCTAGATGATCTATCCATTGTTGTAAGTGGAGTATTAAAGACCCATGCAATTACCACATTCTTATCAATAAGGTTGCTTATGTTTGTGATTCTTTTATATATTTGGGGGCTCCCATATTTGGCACATAGATTTTTATAATTGTTAGCTCTTCCTGATGGATAGACCCTGTAATTATTATATAATGCCCTTCTTCATTTCTTGTTACAGCCTTTAACTTAAAGTCTAATTTGTCTGATATAAGTATGGCTACTCCAGCTTTCTTTTGACTTCCAGTAGCATGATAGGTAGTTCTCCATCCCCTCACTTTCAATCTGAAGGTGTCCTCAGGTTTAATATGAGTCTCTTGTAGACAGCAAATTGATGGATCTTGGTGTTTTTTTTTTTTATATTCTGATTCCCTATGTCTTTAGGTTGGAGCATTTAGTCCATTTACATTCAGTGTTATTAGTGAAAGATACGGGTTTAGAGTCATTGTGATGTCTGTAGGTTTCATGCTTGTAGTGATGTCTGTGGTACTTTGTGGTCCTTGCAACATTTCACTCACAGAATTCCCCTTAGGATCACTTGTAGGGCTGGTTTAGTGGTGATGAATTCCTTCAGTTTTTGTTTGTTTGGGAAGACCTTTATCTCTCCTTCTATTCTGAATGACAGACTTGATGGATGAAGGATTCTTGGCTGCATATTTTTTTCTGTTCATCACATTGAAGATTTCCTGCCATTCCTTTCTGGCCTGCCAAGTTTCAGTAGATAGGTCTGCCACTACTCTTATATTTCTACCTTTGTAAGTTAGAGCTTGTTTATCCCTAGCTGCATTCAGAATTTTCTCTTTATCCTTGTATTTTGCCAGTTTCACTATGATATGTCATGCAGAAGATCCATTCAAGTTACATCTGAAAGGAGTTCTCTGTGCCTCTTGGATTTCAATGCCGGTTTCCTTCCCCTGATCAGGGAAGTTCCCAGCTATGATTTGTTCAAGTACACCTTCAGCCCCTTTCTCTCTCTTCCTCTGTTGGAATTCTTATGATACGGATATTGTTCTGTTTGATTGTATCACTTAGTGCTCTAATTCTCCCCTCTTGATTCTGGATTTTTATATCTTTTGTTCCTCAGCTTCCTCTTTTTCCATAATTTTATCTTCTAATTCACCTATTCTGTCCTCTGCCTGTTCAATCTGTGCTATGACTGCCTCCATTTTATTTTGCACCTCATTTATAGCATTTTTTAACTCCTCATGACTATTTCTTAGTCCCTTGATCTCTGTATCAATAGATTCTCTGCTGTCCTCTATGCCTTTTTCAAGCCCAGCAATGAATTTTAAGACTATTATTCTAAATTCTTGTTCTGTTATATTGTTTAAGTCGTTTTTGATCAATTTGTTAGCTGTCACTACTTCCTGAGGTTTTTTTTTTTTGAGGAGAATTCTTACATTTTGTCTTCTTGGGTAGTCCCTTCAGTGGCTCCAAACTGCAGGCACTTCCCATATGCTGTCAAGAGTAACTTGTGTTGGTGGGCAGGGACACAGTAAGACCCGATGTCTGCCCCAAGCTCTCTGCTGGGGCAACAGTCGGAGTGGTGTGTACCTTATCTTCCCCTCTCCCAGGGGCAGGACTCACTGTGGAGTGGTGTGGCCCCTGTCTGGGCTACTTGCACACTGCCAGGCTTGTGGTGCTTCTTCAATGGGATCTGGCATATTAGCGAGGGTGGATCCTCAAGGTGCACGGGGGGGGGGGGAGACTTAGCTCGCTTTGCCATCAGTGGTCCCCTGTGGGAGGGCCTTTGCAGCACCGGGAGGGAAGCAGACCCGTCAGAGGGATGGATCCACAGAAGCACTGTGTTGGGTGTTTGCACAGTGCAAGCAAGTTCGGTGAGGGGAACTGGTTCCCTTTGGGATTTCTGCTGGGGGGGTGGGTGAGGGAGATGGCGCTGGCCAGCACCTTTGCTCCCCTCTGAGCTGAGCTCTGTCTTCTGGGACTCAACAACTCTCCCTCCTGGCATCTTCTCGCCCTCCCCACTCTCCCCTAGAGTAGACCTGTTGACTTTAACATTCCAGATGTTAAGTCCTGCTGGCTGTCAGAACTCATAGAGTCTGGCTCCTCTGCTTTGCAAGGCAGATTTCCAGGGCTCTGTCTTGCCCAGTAGGCTGCTCCTGCATTGCCCTGGCTCCCTCCTGCCAGTCTGTGTAGCACGCACCATCTCTCTGCCCTTCCTATCCTCTTCTGTGGGCCTCTTTTGTACGCTTCCCTCCAAGAGTCTCTTCTGCTGGTTTCTGGAGGTTTTCTGAGTTATTTAAGCAGATGTGGGTGGATCTAAGTGATCAGTAGGACAAGGTGAGCCCAGTGTCCTCCTATTCCACCATCTTCCCAGGTCTCCTTTGCAGGAGACTTGAATAAAGTCTCACTTGCCTGTTCAGCTTGCCTGGTGTGATTTCTTCTATACAGGTCTGTGACACATCTGGAGTTCTCTTTGAGTCCTGTCTCCATACAGCACAAAGATCCCAATACATGTGACTTTCCTTTGCCGGCACATGCATGATTCCTAATGCTAGGTGTGTTTTTATTTTTGGTGTAAGTGTTTAGTTTTCCGAGAGAGAGAGAGAGAGAGAGAGAGAGGAAGAGGGGAAGGGGGAGAGAGAGGGAGAGGGAGGGGCAGAGAGAAGGGAAGACAGAGGATTCAAAGTAGGCTCAGTGCTGTCAGCACAGAGCCCGACATGGGGCTCAAACCCATTAACCATGACATCATGACTTGAACTGAAGTCGGAAGCTTAACTGACTGAGCCACCCATGTTCCCCTGGATATATTTTCATACCTTGAATTGACACCTCTTCTCTTGTTTAATGGTCACTGCTTAGTGTTGCCCCTTTTGCTTCTGATGCAGAGGAGGGAAGTAAACCCAGATGGACAAGCTGGGAGGAAGACGCTAAGGTCATCTGGTGGTCATCCTTGGTCATCTGGTACTCACCCCAGTGCAGAATGGGATTGCCACCAAAAGCCTGACTGCCTGGCAATCACTTAAAAGCCACATGGCTTGGGATCAATTTTAACCTGTTGCATGCTTTGGATACATCATCTGTACCAAGAACTGTAAGGGGTAATCATGTAATCCATAGAGTTTGGGGGGTTCAAGATAGCACCTGACACTTGGAATTGCCAAACTGTGATTTTGCTCTTGGGGCATCAGGTGAGAACCTGGACCCTAATACTTGAAACAAGGAAGACCTTTCTAATTTATGGGATCACCAGAGAGTGAAGGGGCTGGTCTGTGAAGCAGTGCACTCCCTGCCATGCTGTGAGATTTCTTGCTGACTCAGCAGGCAGCAGAAGAACTCCCCATGGTGGCCCACACAATATCTCAGACAATCCTCATCCCACAAATGCTGACGGGTGAGGCCAGGCAGAAGGAATTTCCTGTCCATCCATGCAGCTTCTGTGTGGTCTCTGGTCCCACCTCACTGATCCCTTAGATAAATTATTTCTCTAGGACCTGACAGAGGTAGGGTCTTCTGGTTTGAGGGAAAAGGTGCCATAATGTCTGGAGACTGGGAGTCTGAGATAAGGATGCCAGCATGCTGGCATGCTTGGGTCTGTAGAAAGCTCACACACCCTGCACAGCTGAGAAGGAGAAAACAAAGAGCAAGCTTTCTACTGACTTTATAAGGCTGCTTATCCCATGGACTCCACCCTAATCACCTCTCCAAGGCCCTGCTCCTAATACCTTCCCACTGGGGGCTAGGGATCCAACACAGGCACTTATGTGCAACACAACTCAGTTCACACCAGAGGGGATCTCAGTGGGCCCTGCTGGCAACTAAGGATCTCACCTTTAGAAGGCATCTGATGTCTCACTTGTCTCAGCCAATCTGAGCTTAGACTGGAGCTTACAAAACAAACACTTCCAAAATCCTTTGTCCTTCAGAGTGACCATGAGTCTGTACTGGCAACTCATGACCTGACAGAAGTGTCTCCATAGGACCCATATAAATGAGGATCACATGATGCAAACAAAAATGGGCCAGAAGGACAGCCAGTGGGCAAGTACACAGTTATCTACTGGGAATTCTTCCTCTCCCTGCACCCCAGCTCCAGAAGACATTTAAACATCTCCTCCCACTTTCTCTCTTTCCCATGGTGACCACCTACCCTGAGAGCAGATTCAGGAGAGGTCAGCGAAAATGTGCCTCCACCCTATTGGGTCTGAAGTGACCAATCAAGGCAGCGGACAATTCCTCCGCCTCCAATTTACCCAACACAGGCATACTTCATTTTATTGTGCTTTGCTTTATTGAGCTTTGCAAACACTGCATTTTGTGCATATTGAGGGTTTGTAGCAACCGTGGGAAGAACAAGTCTATTAGGGTCACTTTTCCAAGAGCATTTGCTGCCTCCAAGTCTCTGCTTTGCTAATTCTTGCCCATTATTATATTCTTTTCATTATTATATCTGTTAGGGTGATCTACAATCAGTGATTACCTATCGCTGAAAGCTCAGGTGATGGTTAGCATTTTTTAAACAAGAAATTGTTTCTAAGGGGCACCTGCGTGGCTCAGATGGTTAAGCATGGACTCAGGTCATGATCTCACAGCTCCTGGGTTTGTGCCCAGTGTTCACCTTGGTGCTGACAACTCAGAGCCTGGAGCCTGCTTCAGATTCTGTGTCTCCCTCTCTCTCTATCCCTCCCCCAGTGCTCCATCTTTCTATTCCAAAAGCAAAATTAATATATTAGAAATGTTAAAAACCAAAAAGTGCTTTTAAATTACAGTATAAGTGTTATTTTTTCAACATAATGCTATTATGCACTACACACTCCAGTGTCGTGATAACTATCATTCCCACTAGGAAATCAAAAGATTCATTTGACCCGCCTTATGGTGGCATTCATTTTATTAAAGTGTTCTGGACCCAAACTCACAGCATCCATGCATTCTGGAGAATTCCCTGATTTTGTGCCCCTGGAAGGATGCCTGTGGTTTTGTGGGATTAGTCATTGCAGCCAGATTTTGATGGAGGAAATGGCACTGGGCTGTCCCTCCCTTGTGAGGCAAGGAATGACTACATTGGAAGGACTGCACTGGCTCTTGGTGAATCTGTAAAGGAGGAATCATGTGTCAAGTGCTGATTTTATCCCCCAAATCCACCCCCTGGCTGATCTGGAGTAATCCACCAGTTAAGATGCTGGACAAGAAGGAAAAAAAAAAAGACTATGATTCGTGTTTTAATTAAAATGAAATGCTAAGCCATGAACATAAGCTGACCTGTTTCATTTTCATTTCTTACTGTCCCTCAAGTTGCCAGGCCATGCATTCTCTCTAAATCTGGGAATATAAAGGACCACCTTTTCCTGCTGAGGACTGAGCCACTGACCTCGCCACACCAGCATTCTTCTCAAAACTAGAACAAACCATCCTAAACTCTGTATGGAACCATAAAAGACCCAGAATAGCCAAAGTATATTGGAGAAGAAAACGATAATGGAAGACATCACAATCTCAGATTTTAGCCTCACTCCAAAGCTGTAATCATCAAGACAGTATGATATTGGCACAAAAACAGACACATAGACCAATGGAATAGAAGAGAGACCCCAGAATTGGACCCACAAATGTATGGCCAACTAATCTTTGACAAAGCAGGAAAGAATATCCAATGGAAAAAGGACAGTCTCTTTATTTTTATTTATTTTTTTTAATTTTTTTTTCAACGTTTATTTTTGGGACAGAGAGAGACAGAGCATGAACAGGGGAGGGGCAGAGAGAGAGGGAGACACAGAATCGGAAACAGGCTCCAGGCTCTGAGCCATCAGCCCAGAGCCCGACGCGGGGCTCGAACTCACGGACCGTGAGATCGTGACCTGGCTGAAGTCGGATGCTTAACCGACTGCGCCACCCAGGCGCCCCAAGGACAGTCTCTTTAACAAATGGTGCTGGGAGAACTGGACAGCAACATGCAGAAGAATAACACTAGACCACTTTCTTACACCATACACAAAAATAAACTCCAAAAAGATGAAGGACCTGAATGTGAGACAGGAAGCCATCAAAACTCTAGGGGAGAAAGCAGGAGAAAACCTCTTTGACCTCAGCTGCAGCAGTTTCTTACTCAACACATCTCCAAAGGCAAGGAATTAAAAGCGAAAATGAATGATTGGGACCTCATGAAGAAAAAAGCTTCTGCACTGCAAAGGAAACAGCAAAACTAAAAGGCAACCGATGGAATGGTAAAAGATACTTGCAAATGACTTATCAGATAAAGGGCTAGTATCTAACATCTATAAAGAACTCACCAAACCCCACACCGAAAAACAAATAAACCAGTGAAAAAATAAGCAGAAGACATGAATAGACACTTTTCCAAAGAAGACATCCATATGGCAACCAGACACATGAAAAGATGCTCAACGTCACTCATCATCAGGGAAATACAAGTCAAAACCACACTGAGATATCACCTCATGCCAGTCAGAGTGGCTAAAATGAACAAATCAGGAGAGTATAGATGCTGGTGAGGATGTGGAGAAATGGTAACCTTCTTGCACTGCTGATGGGAATGCAAACTGGTGCAGCTGCTCTGGAAAACAGTGTGGAGGTTCCTCAAAAATTAAAAATATAACTACCCTGTGACCCAGAAATAGCACTGCTAGGAATCTTCCCAAAGGATACAAGAGTGCTGATGCATAAGGCACATGGATCCCAATGTTTATAGCAGCACTTTCAGCAATAGCCAAATTATGGAAAGAGCCTAAATGTCCATCAACTGATGAATGGATAATGAAGATGTGGCTTATATATACAATGGAGTACTACTTGACAATGAGAAAGAATGAAATCTGGCCATTTGCAGCATCGTTGATGGAACTGGAGGGTATTGTGCTAAGTGAAATAAGCCAGGCAGAGAAAGACAGATACCATATATTTTCACTCATATGTGGATCTTGATAAATTTAACAGAAGACCATGGGCAGGGGAAGTGGAAAAAAAAAAAGTTAGAGAGGGAGGGAGGCACGCCCTAAGACACTCTTAAGGACTGAGAACAAACTAAGGGTAGATGGGGGGTAGGGGAGAGGGGAAAGTGGGTGATGGGCAGGGAGGAGGGCACTTGTTGGGGCACTAGTGTTGAGCACTAGTGTATGGAAACCAATCTGACAATAAATTATATGAAAAAATAATTTGTAATATTAAGTTAATAGTTTCAATTTTAATTATTTAATTGATTAATAATAATTATTTAATTAATTAAATATGTTAATTACTTAACATTATTTTCATATTAATTTTAATACCATTATATTAAAAAAAATAATAAAATGTTAAATAAAGAAAGAAAATTTTTATTCCAAAAAAAATAAAATAAATCTGGGAATAGATTGCAGATCCATGCAGCAACACCAGGCTGCATTTCCCGCCTCGTCCAAAGGGGGCGATAAGTCCACTGCAGGGCATTGGCCAAAAGGTGGACCTTGGGGTGTGGTTTTCACTCTGGTCCGACAGCGGGGTATAAAGGAGGAGGAGCACGCACTTCTTCAGCCGTTCGTGAGTGCAGCTGCCCAGAGCGTCTCAGAGGCACTGTCTATGGAGGAGACTGGGCTTCGGAGCCCTCAAACCTCCAGGTACAGCCATGGGGTGGGGGTCTTCTTGGGGGTTTCTGGAGCCATCAGATCTCGGGGCTCTGCCCTGGGTGCCCTAACGCAGGTGTCTGAGACATCAGGTTTCTCAGTTCCGCCCTGGGGTCCGTCACTGGAGTGTCCCACCGCTCACTAGCCGGCACCACCCAGGGGGGTGGGTGCACTCAAGGGGCTGTCTGAGCCCTCATGTCCCGTGGCTCCGCCCTGGGGGCCATCTAAGCGTGTCCCAACTGTCACTTCCTGGCACCGCCCGGGTGGGGGTGCCATCGCAAGGCTGTGGGAGCCATCAGGTCTAGTGGCTCAGCCCTGGGGGCCATCGCAGGGGTGTCCCAACTGTCACTTTCCGGCACCACCCGGGTGGGGGTGCCCTCGCGGGGCTGTGGGAGACATCAGGTCTCGTGGCTCAACCCTGGGGGCCATCGGGGAGGTGTTCCAACAGTCACTTCCTGGCACCGCCTGGGGGGGGGGGGGGGGGGCTCGAGGGCTGTCCGAGCCCTCATGTCTCATGTCTCAGCCCTGGGGGCCATCGCAGGGGTGTCCAAATGGTCACTTCCCGGCACCGCCGGGGTGAGGGACCATTAAGAGCCGTTGCGCCCGTAGCACCGTCTTAGGGGCCCTCGAGGGGTTCTCCGAGTCATCATGGCCCGCGGACCGCATGGTGGGCCACCTAAAGGGTTCTCCGTGCCCTTAAGTCCTGCAGAACCATCCTGGGGTCTTTCACGGAGGTTCTCAGAGCTGTCAAGTCGCTCGGCACTGCCCGGGGCCTTTTCAGCGGGCGCTGGGTGGGCACTCTCCTGCTCCAGGCTTCCTTTCCTGGGTGGGCTCCTCGGCTCGCTGGAACCCCGAGCCCCCCCACCCCTGCCCCCCTGGGGCGTTTTCCAGGACTGCCCCGGCAAGGCGCGGAGACAATGAGCTTCTCGTGTGAAGGCTGTGATTTCAAGGATGTGTTTACAGGATGGTGAGTGCCAGGAGCCAGCATACTTGGCCTTGGAAGCCTAGCTCTGGATCCAGGTTGGAGAGTTCTTACATTTACCAGGTGGGGCAGGGGGGCCCTTCCATTTCTGGGTGAAATCGTGAGGTTTATTATGATTAGGAAAAGCCAGAGCTGCCTTCTCACCCCCCCCCCAACCCCTCCCCTGCTCTTGGGATTGTGCTCAGGACACTTGTGAAGCAGGCTACCCTGGGGAGCCAGTGTGCAGGTCAGGGCCGGGTCATCCTGGGGGAACCGGTCTGGGTATCATCAGTGGGTGATTGCAGGGTTTTAGGACCCTAAAGGTTTACTAGTGGAAACAACGGTTTCAATCTGGGTTTATCCACCAAAGGAGGGAGCCTTAATGCATGGACCCTGAAGCAGGGAGGCCCAGACCAGGAGGATCCGGGCCTGGTGGGCTGTGCGGCCTGCAGGTGGAGAGATGACTGTCATCTGTGGGGCCCCATGGCTGGAGCCACCGTCAGAGACCCTTTGTGATGGCCAGAAAAGCAAAATTGAGTCTGAAAAGCAAGTAAAACTCAAAGGCTGTTTTCTTCCCTCGCCATCTTACATTTCAAAGTCAGAATTTTGAGCACTCTAAGTTGCTAAGTTTGTGTTCTGTATGTAGGAGTAAAGAGATTTTTTCAAGTTTACATATTTTGAGAGAAGGTGTCTAAAGGAGAGGGGCAGAGACACAGAATACCATGCAGGGTCTGTTATGTGGTTGCAGAGTCCAAGGTGGGGCTTGAACTCGCCGACTTTGAGGTCAGGATCTGAGCCAGATCTGGAGTTGGGTGCTTAACAGACTGAGCCCCCCAGGAGCCCCACAAAGAGACTTCTCTTGAAGGTGATGCATAAATCCAACCACCTGCAAGGAGCAAGTGAGGAATTTGTCACTGTGTCTGTGATCTCTAGTGTATGTGTGAGGGACAGGGTTGGGAGGGTGAAAGACTCAGGTAAACCCAAGTGTGGTTGGATGAGCACATGGCAAAAATTTTATGAGCCAAAGAGAAAAATTAAGGATGAGCCAATTAATGCACTTTGGGATCAAGGCCATGATACGTCTTGCGTTTCGGCCACCAAGTATCCTGGTTCGAGTCAAGAAAGTCAAGGCATTTAGTTGGTGAGTCATTAATGTGCTAGTGAACCAAAGTCACAGCTAAGAACTTACTGCAGACCCTGTGATAGAGACCTAAGAGGAGTTCCAGGTGGGAGACAGACGAGGCCTGGTCTATCCTGGACTCCACTGCAAGCAAGGTGTTTTCTCCAGGTCTGTGGTGTAGGTTCTACAAACCTACAGGAAGTGAGATCCGGGGCTCCAAGCATGGGATTTGTTGGTCCATCAAAGCAAAGATTCAGTTGTTCCCACTGCCAGCGAGCTAGAGGGGAGGTGAAGCCAGCTTCCAGCCAACCACCGAGCTGGGGGAAGTCTGGGCCTGACTCTGGATGCATCCATCCTTAACCAGGTGTGTGAGAGAGAAGGGAGTCAGGGTGACATCTGGCTCTGCTGGGACATCTTGGCCATCTCTCTGGCCTGAAAACCTGGCCATGTCCCTGGTTACCAATGCTTCCTCTTGGGCCCTGTCTAACCATTGAAGGTATGTATAAAATAAAAGGACAAACTCTCACAAGCCATGAAGCTCTCTCCAGAAGACAACCCTTGGGTTCCACCTGAAACACTGGCTCTTCCTAGTTCCATGGTAGACAGCCTTGGAATCAATCTGCAACCTTCTCTTGAGTCCTCAGCCAGAAAGGCTTCCCCTTCAAACCTTGGACTCAGCAAACTCCCATAACCACAAGGGCCCATTCTTTTAAAGAAATTTCTTCAATATATAGATAGATACTACATATATAGATAAGACGATAGTGATGGATGATAGATAATAGATGATGATGATAGATAGATAGATAGATAGAAGTATAATATGGATAGTTGACAGGTGATAAGAGCTAGCTAGCTAGGTAGATTGACAGATATGTGATAGGTGATAGGAAGCTAGATAGATAGATAGGTGATATATAGTTAGATAGAGAGATGATAGGTTGCAGGCCTTTATGGTCTTGTACTTGGCATGAAAAACTTCTGACTTCCTCCCTGAAGAAATATCAGGTGGCCATGAGCACGAGTTATGTTCCTGGACCACAGGTGGAGCATGACACCCCTAGATACTATATCAATGGGTAGGGTTAGGTTTAGTTCCTGGGAGGGGACCAGGGATGAACCAACAGCAGTGCCAAGCTCTCCCCTGAAGTCTTAGTGGAGGGTGCCTGATAGGGTATGGGTGAGCATTCGGGGCTGGCTTCAAGGGCTGGCTAACTCTGTGTGCCAAGTGGAGGTTTGGCCTCTGGATCTCATTCTCCAGACACAAGCCGGAAAAGCCTGGAAATGTTATTGTGAATATCAAGCTTTCTTGCTGAGCAATTCAGCACCAATTAAGTGCCCCACATCACTTCTCTCCTCACACATGCTTGGTGGACAGCCTAAGATCTACAGGCATGAATAGGGACATGGTTCTGTTCCCCAGGGTGGCATGGGGCAAACCTCAAGCAGTGCAGTGATATCCCCCATGAGAATGGTTGAAAGAACATGTCAGGGTGTGGGTCAGATTTAGGGTTTGTCTTCAAGGATTGGCCAATCTTGTGGGACAGACTTCAGCTGTAGCTGAGGATCCCTTTCTGGAGTTCCATCCTGGACATGAAAATGTCATGGTGATATTCCACATTCTTCCTGATGAATGTCGTACCAGTCAGGGGTCACAAGTCCATTCTTTCTTCAGTGGTAGGACAGGGGGTCCCTAAGACCACAGCCAGGGTTTGGGTTAAGGTTAGGTTTAGGTCTCTGGAGGAGACAAGTTCAGAACAAATCTCAAGGCTGTGTTTCCCCCAGAGGGATCTGTCGAGGGCAAGGGACAGGATGAACATCAGGCTGAAGGTTTTGGCTAGGGGACCAGCTGATTATGTGGGTGAGGAGTAGGATTGGGTTCAGAATCCCTTTATGTAGCCCTGTAATTGCCTTGGAAGTGGCATGGGGAACTTCTGGGCTTCTCACTGAATCATTGTGTGCCTGGCATGGGCCCCGATTCTGTTGTTTGCTGAGACCTAGTGGATGGGCCCCCTGAGGGCCTGAACCATGGGTAGGGTTAGGATCAAGCCCCTGGGGGACACAGCCTCTGAAATGAAAGCCATGCAGTGACCTGCCCAGAAGGCTGAGTTGAGGGTGTGTGTTAGTGTTGTGGTCAGGCTTATCATGTGGCTCCAGGGTGTGGGCAAGCGCCTCAGAGCGGCCGAGGTCTGGGCACATGATGCACTTCTGCAGGCCCATACGGCCTTGTACTTGTCATGATGAACTTCTGGCTTCCTCACTGAAGAAATCTCAGGTGGCCATGAGGACCAGTTAGATTCCTGGCCCACAGGTGCATACAGACTGCAGAGCTTAGAAACAAAATCATCTTATTTCTTAGTGTTCTGGAGGCTGGAAGTCTGATGTCAGGGTATGGTATGGACAACTTCTGCTGAGAGCCCTCTTTCAAGGTGCACATGACTGTCCATGTGCTGTGTCTTCACACGGTGGAAGGTACAAGGGATCTCTCAGAAACCTCTCTTAAGTGGGTATTAATCTCATTTATGAGGGCATCACTTGCATGACCTGTTTATTTCTCAAAGCCACCTCCTCTTCCTAACATTATCTCCTTGGGAGTTAGCATCTCAACGGATGAATTTGGGGGAACACAAACATTCAGAGGTGAGCCAAGATGAGTAAAATGTTGTCAATCTGCCAAGAAAAAGTTGGGTTACCTAGTCACCCAGGCATGAAAGTCACTGTGTGAATCAGACAAAGAGGCAGGAGAGAGAGGCATGGAAATCCCAAATGTGGCCAGAGATCCAATGGCCTCAGAGACAGGCCATAAAGAGACAGTACTGCATGCCAGAGGAACAACCTTCATTCTATAAGATTGCATTTTTGCAAGCCTCCTCCCTGCTGTGCCAACTAATTTCATGGGAGCTAAATCAAGGAGAGGAAAATCAGAAGGATATGACAATAATGCAGCGTGGTCACAAGGTCCTCATATTAAATGAATCCAGAGGGATGCCAAGCCAAGAGGGAACAAAGGAGAGGTTGCTCCAATTGGAATAGCCATGCTCTAGGAAAACGTGTGGTTGATTGTTGCCAATTTGTCAGGGCCGAGGGGCCAGATATTTGTTCAAACATCACTGTGAATGTTTCAAGGAGAATGTTTTTGATGAGATTACCATTTAAACCAGTGGACATAGAGTCAAGCACACTGTTCTTCCCAACATGGATGGACCCCGTCTAATCATTTGAAGGCCTGCTAAAAGAAAAGGCCGACCTCTCACAGGCCATGAGGCTGTCTCCAGCACACTAACCTTGGGTTTCATCTGCAACACTGTATCTTCCTAGTTCCATGGTAGACAGGCTTTGGATTCAAACTGCAACTTTCTCTTGAGTCCTCAGCCAGCAAGACTTTCCTTCAAACTTTGGACTCACCAAACTTCCACAACCACAAGGGCCCATTCCTTTGAAGACATCTCTCTGATAGATTATAGATAGATAGATAGATAGACAGACATATATATGGATAGATACTAGATATATGGATAAGATGATAGATGATAGATAATAGATATACACATAGATAGATTCATATAGATACATAGATAGAAGCATAGAATGAAGGATAAGATAGGTGACAGATAGGTGGATGAGAGCTAGCTAGCTACATTCATAGATAGGTGATAGATAGGTGATAGGAAGCTAGATAAGATACAGACGTGATATATAGTTTGATAGATATAGAGATAGATACTAGATATATGGATAAGATGTTAGATGATAGATAATAGATACATAGGTATATAGATATAGATACATAGATAGATAGATTCATATAGATACATAGATAGAAGCATAGAATGAAGGATAAGATAGATAGGTGACAGGTAGATGAGAGCTAGCTAGCTATATTGAAAGATATGTGATCTATAAGTGATAGGAAGCTAGATAAGATAGAGACATGATAGATAGATGATAGATACATAGGAAGATGATAGATTGCAGGTCCATTCAGCCTTGTACTTGTCATGACGAACCTCTGACTTCCTCCCTGAAGAAGTTCAGGTGGCCATGAGCACCAGTTCTGTTCCTGGCCCACAGGGGGAGCATGGCACTCTAGAGGCCAGATCAATGACTAGGGTTAGGTTTAGGTCCTGGGAAGGGACTGAGGATGAACCAACAGCAATGCTAAGCTCTCCCCTGAGGTCTGAGTGGAGGGAGCCTGAAGGGTGTGAGTGAGCATTTGGGGCTGGCTTCAAGGGCCGGTTAACTCTCTGTTCCAGGTGAAAGCTCGGGCTCTGGATCTCATTCCCTAGTCACAATCCTCAAAAGTGTGGAAATGTCATTGTGAATATCAGGTTTTGCTGCTGAATGTTTCCACACCAGTAAAGTGCCCCAAGTCACTTCTCTCCTCACACCTGCTTGGTGGAAAACCTCAGAGACAGAGGCATGGATAGGGACAGGGTTTGGTTCCTGAGGGTGGCATGGGGCGAACCGCGAGCCGTGCAGTGATCTCCTCTGTGGAATGGTTGAGAGCACATGTCAGGGTGTGGATCAGACTTGGGTTTGGCTTCAGGGATTGGCCCAAAGAGTGGGACAGACTTCAGCTGTAGCTGGGGATCCCTTTCTGGAGCTCCATCAGGACATGAAAAAGTCATGATGATCTGCCTCATTCTTCCCTGATGAATGTCATGCTGGTCAAGGGTCTCAAGTCCATTCTTTCTTCAGTGGTAGGACAGGGGACCCCTAAGACTACGGCCAAGGTTTGGGTTATAGTTAGGTTTCAGGAGGAGACAAGGTGAGAATGAATATCAGGACTGTGTTCCCCCTGTAGCACTGAGATGACAGTGAGGGTCAGGGTGCATGTTAGACTGAGTGTTGTTCTTGGGATCTGGAGAGTGTGAGCAAGGCGCTGGGTTGGAATAGGAGCTGGTCAGGTGGGCAAAGTGTAGGATTAGGTTCAGATTAGGTTCAGAATCCCTTTCTGTAGCCCTATCATTGCCCTGGAAGTGACATGGAGAACTTCTGGGCTTCTCACTGGATCATTCTGTGAATACATGGGCTCCGAGCATTTTCTTTGCTGAGACCTAGTATGTGGGCCCCCTGAAAGAACCATGGATAGAGTTAGGATCAAGCCACTGGAGGACACAGCCTCTGAAACAACAGCTGTGCGATGATCTTCCCAGAGGGCTGAGTTGAGGGTGTGTGATAGTGTTTTTTCAGACTTAGCATTTGGCTCCAGAGTCTGTCCAAGCATCTCAGCAAGGCCAAGGTTTGGGCCCTTTATCTTCTTTTGAAGGTATATCTGGACTTGTACATGTCATGATGAATTTCTGGCTTCCTCCCTGAAGAAATCTTAGGTGACCATGAGCAACATTTCTGTTCCTGGCCCACAGGTGGGGCGTGGAGCCCCTAGAATCCAGATCCATGTCTAGGGGTACGTTTAGGTAGTAGGAGGGGGAAGGGAATGAACCAACAGCAGTGCAGGCTCCCAACAGACTCCTGAGTGGTGGGCATTTATTAGAGCATGAGTGAGACTTAGGAGCTGTCTTCAAGGGCAGGCTGACTCTGTAGACCACACAGAGGTTTGAACTCAGGATCTCCTGTCGGCACAAGACTCATGTGGAAATGTCATGGTTTACATAAGGCTTTCTTGCTCAGCAATTCTGCACCAGTCAAGTGCCCCAAGCCACTTCTTTCCTCACATGTGCTTGGTGGACCCCCTTAGAGCCAGAGGCACAGCTAGGGTTAGGATTCGGTTCCATGCAGTTACAGGGTGTGAATCGTGAGCAGTGCAGTGATCTCCCCCACACCATGAGTTGAGTGTGCATGTGAGAATGCGGGTCAGGCATAAGGTTGGGTTCAGGGGTTGGCCATTCTTGTGGGACAGGCTTATGTTTCAGCTCCTCATTCCTTCCTGGAACTCCATCCCAGACATGAAAATGTCATAGGGATCATCTGCCTTCCTCCTTGACTAATGTGGCACCAGCCAGAGGCCTCAGGTCCATTCACTCTTCAGAGCTAAGAAAGGAGAGCCTTAAGGCCAGAGCAAAGGCTAGGGTTACGGTTAGGTCCTATTCTGAGAAAGGTCTGGAAGCAATAGCAGGTTAGTGGTTCTTCAGGAAGGCTTAGTTGAGGGTGTGTGTCAGGGTGCTTGTCAGTCAGAGGGTTTGGGCTTGGGGTCCAGCCGAGTGTGTGGGCAGCCTTGGAAGTGGCATGGGGAACTTCAGTGCTACTCACTGAATCATTCTGTGCTGGGCACAGGCCTGCATTCTGTTCTTTTCTGAGCCCTAGTGTTGGGCCCCCTGAAGGCATGAACCATGGCTAGGGTTAGGACAAACCACAGAAGGACACAGCCTCTGAAACAAGAGCCAGGCAGTGATCTTCCCAGAGGGCTGATTTCAGTGCACGTTGTAGTCTTCTGGTCAGTAGTAGCATTTGCTTCAGGGTCTGGCCAATAGTCTCAGTGAGGCTGAGGTTTGGTCTCATGATCCTTATGAGAGGGGACTGTTCTGTGCATCCTGGTGTGGGTAGCCTCCTCAACAGGAGAGTACTTTCCTCCACCACAGTCACTTCCCTTGGGAGGTGGGACACAGACAGGGTTGATATGGTGGGGCTGTTTGTAATGGTCATGGCTCTAAACTTGCTCCTCAGCTACGGGGATCAAAAGGAAAGGCAAAGTCCACTGAGGTCTTTATGCTACTTCCTCCAGAGCAAGGAGCCTGAGTAGACATGAAGATGGAGGTGTAATCATGAATATTCTTTTCCCAGATCTGTTTTCATTGCAGGGGATATATGGATGGAATTTTTAGTTAAATTACCAATTGAACCAGAATGGAAAAGGATTGACTTACATTTTTATTTTGAAAGGAATCTCAATGTTTTTGAAGAATACTTTGATTCTTTATTCAAGTTCTTGTTAGATAGATAGATAGTTAGATAGATAGAGACATAGCTGTAGATGTAGATGATGTAGATACAGATATGGATTTAGATATACATATAGATAGATAGATGATATAGATATAGATATAGATAATTATATAGATATAGATACAGACATACATATAGGTGTATACTCATAAATTGTGTATCATGGCTTTGGTCCTGTAGGGAGGAAAGCCCTGTTTGATGTCTCTTGGACTCCTTGAGAGGACTGGTCCTATGACTTTCAGAGCCATCTCAGTGATAGGATTAACAGATCTCTAGGGTTGGAGTGCTACAGTCCTTGTGACTTGTGTC
Organism: Prionailurus viverrinus; assembly: GCF_022837055.1. Lineage (NCBI taxonomy): Eukaryota > Metazoa > Chordata > Mammalia > Carnivora > Felidae > Prionailurus > Prionailurus viverrinus. Next base: position 88,887,054 of record NC_062561.1, on the reverse strand, counting down.
CAGTATCTTCAGGATAGAGCAATTGCTCATTCAGTCACCCTTGAAAGAAGGAACAGATTTTCTATTATCTAAAGCCCATGGGTTCCAGAAGTTTATTGTCAAAGGTCACATTACAGGGTTTGAGAGGTGTAGATAATGTGTCCCTGAGGTCCCAGGCCCTGCGGCCCTGGGTTAAGACTGAAGAGACATTAATAGAGATCCAGCCTGACTGGAAGTATCACTGTGTTGGGTGATCGAGTGACAGCCCCACCCTGAGTGTACAGGGCATGTGTATCTCATGTCCCCATGAGACTTGATGTCTCTGGGAGCAACTCTGAGGCTTCTGTCCCAGAATCAATTACTGATCGGCCGTAGGTGCTGAGTGGAGCCTAAAGATGGTCAGAGGCTTAACTGACGATGGGTTAGGGACTCGCCCTGGGATTCCTGAGCATTAGCCTCGTCTCAGGAAAGCAGGTTCTCAGGGCATGTCCTGGCTGCCTTGGTGTCATGACCGCAGTCACACTCGATGTTGTATTGTTTTCTGATGATGGACAATCTGACACTGAGGAAGTCTGGGTGAGCCCAGGTTGATCCTGACTTCTGGTAGGACTGAGAATCTGGAGAAACTGTCGAGTCCAGGATACTTACCCTCAGAAAGAGGAGAATACTGTGTGTGTGTGTGTGTGTGTTATCAAAAACCAGACAAGATGTCTTTATGTTTCTCTTATTGGTTCTGCACATCTTGTGAGATAGTTGTCTTGCATCTTGCATTTAAAGGCAATTATCTCAAAAACTTTACCCTTGGGACAGGTTTCCTTGAGGACTAAATGAGAGCAGACATGGTAACAATGTGCAGAATCAGAAGTCCAGGTGTTGGGGCACCTGAGTGGCTCAGTTGGTTAAGCATCCAAGTCTTGCTTTTGGCTCAGTTCATGATCTCCTGGTTAGTGAGATAGAGCCCCACATTGGACACTGTGCTGGCAGCACCACACCTGACTTGGGATAGTCTCTCTCTCTCTCTCTCTCTCTCTCTCTCTCTCTCTGTCTCTGCCCCTCCCCTGCTCATGCACTCTCTGTCTCTTTCTCTGAAAATAATTAAATAAACTTAAAAATAAGTAGTCCAGGTCTTGTCAAATGACAGAACCAGGAAGGAAAATGTTGGGGGAAACATGCAGTTCTTTTTTTCTGCTCATTACCCTCTCTAGAGATGGGCCCATGAGACTAGAAACTGCAACAATAACATTTCTGTTTTCTCTGAAGTCTTATGTGGACATGGAGTTCATACCTGAAGCACCAGAAGGAGAAACTGAAGCCTGAGGGACAGATTGGCACAGGGAAGAAGTGGAGGGAGGGTGTCAGGGGTATTGTGAGGGGGAGTCTATAGGATTCGGTCCAGGATCATGCATAGCTGGCTCAGAGAGAAGACACTGTCTTGGACCAGGGTTATGGTCACTGTGTCAGCTGTGGATACATCAATAGTGACACAAAATCACACTGTATACAACAACATGACGAAAGTGACGTGTGGATGAATTTTCACTGGTATCACATTCAGGTTCAAAGACATTGTTTATTCCTTTTCATCTCCAGACCCCATGGGGATGTACAGTTGGCTCTGACACCTTATCTGTCCCTGTATTCCTGGGATGTCCTATGCTGTCTCACTTTACATTCAAACATGAGTCTCTTACCCCAGTTTTTTAGTGTTTATTCAATTTTGAGAAGGGGTGGCAGAGAAAGGAGAGAGAGAATCCCACAGAGGCTTCACTCCTTGCACAGAGCGTAATGTAGGGCTCAATCTGATGATAGTGAGACAGTGACCTGAGCTGAAGTCCTGAGTCTTACTCTTCACAGACTGAACCACCCAGGTGCCACTCTTACCCTAGTTTACTGACAGGTCTTTCAGTAGAACAGCGTCCCGTGCATGTGTCTCCACATCAGTTTCTCACTGAAAAGAAGCTCAGAGTCAAGGTCTGAAGGAGCAAGTATTTTATCTCCCTTCCTCATCATCTGAGACACTTTGAGTAACGGTAGCTGCTCCCCAGCCATGAGCTATAGCACAGTAACAGTCAGCCTGATTGTCAGGATGCAGCCCAGACATGAGCCGAAGCTCTGCATTGGCTGAGCCATCTGTGGGTTCAGAGAGGTGGCTAGTGACTTCAGAGCCGTGGTGCTCACTGAGTCTGAATAGAACCACAGGAGATACAGGGGAGGCCAACCTGGCTTTTTCTGGAATTAACTGATAGAATAACTGCCAACACTGAAGCCCCTGCTCAGCATGTAGTTGAGGCTGGGTTTGGATCCCAGGGTTGCAGACCTGGAGGGTGGCTGAGTCACCTCATTGGGACACAGAGCCAGAAAACACAAATACTCATGGGTGATGGAGAAGAAACGGTAAATTTTCTCAAAAATAGTGGCAGTACTGTTCTCACAAGCTCAAGGATGTCTTTGTGTCCTGAAGGCCTTGCTGTACCTGTGCAGTGAGAGAGTAACAAGAGGAAGACTGGAGTCCAGGCCATGGTCACCCTGCCTCTGGTCCCCACATTGGGCTGGGTTGCCCTTGGCCTCCTTTTCTCCTCCATCCCCTGCCACATGAGGGGCTGTCCATGCAAATGGGTTTCATTCAATAGCTGCCAATACCTTCCTAAGCCCTGGTTCTGGAGATCAGCTGACACCACACCCTGAGGTGGATGGGGGTTGTCTTCACCCATGGGGAGAGTCCTGGGATGACGCAACTGCTGACACAACACACACGTACCTGCTCAAGAGACTCTGCCAGGACAGAGGGGACACAGCTGCTGAGGCTCCAGCTGGGATCACAGAGCACAACACACAGGCCCTGGTTCCTATGACTCAATGGCCTCATTAAACAGTTGAGTAGGGGCCTCAGGGCAGTAGCACAGCACCCTCTACTGGTCACAGGGCAGGCGCTTGAAAGCTCCACCTGGGTTTTGCAGCTCACAGGTCCCTGTCTAATTTCTACATATGGTCATTCCAATACACTATGCCTGATTCTCTTAGAATCTCACTCCCAGGAGGAATCCCCATCTTTGGGAAGGGCAAGAATGTACATCCATGGCAATGTAAGGTGTTTTAAGTCCTGTCAAGATAGTGCAAACCTTGTATTACTTCATTGGTAAGTAATTTAGGTGACACATTCATTATTACTTTTCTTTTTCTTTTATATGAAATTTATTGACAAATTGGTTTCCATACAACACCCAGTGCTCATCCCAAAAGGTGCCCTCCTCAATACCCATCACCCACCCTCTCCTCCCTCCCATCCCCCATCAACCCTCAGTTTGTTCCCAGTTTTTAACAGTCTCTTATGCTTTGGCTCTCTCCCACTCTAACCTCTTTTTTTTTTCCTTCCCCTCCCCCATGGGTTCCTGTTAAGTTTCTCAGGATCCACATAAGAGTGAAACCATATGGTATCTGTCTTTCTCTGTATGGCTTATTTCACTTAGCATCACACTCTCCAGTTCCATCCACGTTGCTACGAAAGGGCATATTTCATTTTTTCTCATTGCTACGTAGAATTCCATTGTGTATATAAACCACAATTTCTTTATCCATTCATCAGTTGATGGACATTTAGGCTCTTTCCATAATATGGCTATTGTTGAGAGTGCTGCTATGAACATTGGGGTACAAGTGCCCCTATGCATCAGTACAACTGTATCCCTTGGATAAATTCCTAACAGTGCTATTGCTGGGTCATAGGGTAGGTCTATTTTCAATTTTCTGAGGAACCTCTACACTGCTTTCCAGAGCGGCTGCACCAATTTGCATTCCCACCAACAGTGCAAGAGGGTTCCCGTTTCTCCACATCCTCTCCAGCATCTATAGTCTCCTGATTTGTTCATTTTGGCCACTCTGACTGGCGTGAGGTGATACCTGAGTGTGGTTTTGATTTGTATTTCCCTGATAAGGAGCGACGCTGAACATCTTTTCATGTGCCTGTTGGCCATCCGGATGTCTTCTTTAGAGAAGTGTCTATTAATGTTTTCTGCCCATTTCTTCACTGGGTTATTTGTTTTTCGGGTGTGGAGTTTGGTGAGCTCTTTATAGATTTTGGATACTAGCCCTTTGTCCGATATGTCATTTGTGAATATCTTTTCCCATTCCGTTGATTGCCTTTTAGTTTTGTTGGTTGTTTCCTTTGCTGTGCAGAAGCTTTTTATCTTCATAAGGTCCCAGTAATTCACTTTTGCTTTTAATTCCCTTGCCTTTGGGGATGTGTCGAGTAAGAGATTGCTACGGCTGAGGTCAGAGAGGTCTTTTCCTGCTTTCTCCTCTAAGGTTTTGATGGTTTCCTGTCTCACATTTAGGTCCTTTATCCATTTTGAGTTTATTTTTGTGAATGGTGTGAGAAAGTGGTCTAGTTTCAACCTTCTGCATGTTGCTGTCCAGTTCTCCCAGCACCATTTGTTAAAGAGACTGTCTTTTTTCCATTGGATGTTCTTTCCTGCTTTGTCAAAGATGAGTTGGCCATACGTTTGTGGGTCTAGTTCTGGAGTTTCTATTCTATCCCATTGGTCTATGTGTCTGTTTTTGTGCCAATACCATGCTGTCTTGATGATGACAGCTTTGTAGTAGAGGCTAAAGTCTGGGATTGTGATGCCTCCTGCTTTGGTCTTCTTCTTCAAAATTCCTTTGGCTATTCGGGGCCTTTTGTGGTGCCATATGAATTTTAGGATTGCTTGTTCTAGTTTCGAGAAGAATGCTGGTGCAATTTTGATTGGGATTGCATTGAATGTGTAGATAGCTTTGGGTAGTATTGACATTTTGACAATATTTATTTTTCCAATCCATGAGCAGGGAATGTCTTTCCATTTCTTTAAATCTTCTTCAATTACCTTCATAAGCTTTCTATAGTTTTCGGCATACAGATCCTTTACATCTTTGGTTAGATTTATTCCTAGGTATTTTATGCTTCTTGCTGCAACTGTGAACGGGATCAGTTTCTTTATTTGTCTTTCTGTTGCTTCATTGTTAGTGTATAAGAATGCAACTGATTTCTGTACATTGACTTTGTATCCTGCAACTTTGCTGAATTCATGTATCAGTTCTAGCAGACTTTTGCTGGAGTCTATCGGATTTTCCATGTATAATATCACGTCATCTGCAAAAAGCGAAAGCTTGACTTCATCTTTGCCAATTTTGATGCCTTTGATTTCCTTTTGTTGTCTGATTGCTGATGCTAGAACTTCCAGCACTATGTTAAACAACAGCGGTGAGAGTGGGCATCCCTGTCGTGTTCCTGATCTCAGGGAAAAAGCTCTCAGTTTTTCCCCGTTGAGGATGATGTTAGCTGTGGGCTTTTCATAAATGGCTTATGATCTTTAAGTATGTTCCTTCTATCCCGACTTTCTCAAGGGTTTTTATTAAGAAAGGGTGCTGGATTTTGTCAAAGGCCTTTTCTGCATCGATTGACAGGATCATATGGTTCTTCTCTTTTTTTGTTGTTAATGTGATGTATCACGTTGATTGATTTGCGAATGTTGAACCAGCCCTGCATCCCAGGAATGAATCCCACTTGATCATGGTGAATAATCCTTTTTATATGCCGTTGAATTCGATTTGCTAGTATCATTTGCTAGTATCTTATTGAGAATTTTTGCATCCATATTCATCAGGGATATTGGCCTGTAGTTCTCTTTTTTACTGGGTCTCTGTCTGGTTTAGGAATCAAAGTAATACTGGCTTCATAGAATGAGTCTGGAAGTTTTCCTTCCCTTTCTATTTCTTGGAATAGCTTGAGAAGGATAGGTATTATCTCTGCTTTAAACGTCTGGTAGAACTCCCCTGGGAAGCCATCTCGTCCTGACTTTTATTTGTTGGGAGATTTTTGATAACCGATTCAATTTCTTCGCTGGTTATGGGTCTGTTCAAGCTTTCTATTTCCTCCTGATTGAGTTTTGGAAGTGTGTGGGTGTTCAGGAATTTGTCCATTTCTTCCAGGTTGTCCAATTTGTTGGCATATAATTTTTCATACTATTCCCTGATAATTGTTTGTACCTCTGAGGGATTGGTTGTAATAATTCCATTTTCCTTCATGATTTTATCTATTTGGGTCATCTCCCTTTTCTTTTTGAGAAGCCTGGCTAGAGGTTTATCAATTTTGTTTATTTTTTCAAAAAACCAACTCGGTTTCGTTGATCTGCTCTACAGTTTTTTTAGATTCTATATTGTTTATTTCTGCTCTGATCTTTATTATTTCTCTTCTTCTGCTGGGTTTAGGCTGCCTTTGCTGTTCTGCTTCTAGTTCCTTTAGGTGTGCTGTTAGATTTTGTATTTGGGATTTTTCTTGCTTCTTGAGATAGGCCTAGACTGCAATGTATTTTCCTCTCAGGACTGCCTTCGCTGCGTCCCAAAGCGTTTGGATTGTTGTATTTTCATTTTCGTTTGTTTCCATATATTTTTTAATTTCTTCTCTAATTGCCTGGTTGACCCACTCATTCGTTAGTAGGGTGTTCTTTAACCTCCATGCTTTTGGAGGTTTTCCAGACTTTTTCCTGTGGTTGATTTCAAGCTTCATAGCATTGTGGTCTGAAAGTATGCATGGTATAATTTCAATTCTTGTAAACTTATGAAGGGCTGTTTTGTGACCCAGTATATGATCTATCTTGGAGAATGTTCCCTGTGCACTCGAGAAGAAAGTATATTCTGTTGCTTTGGGATGCAGAGTTCTAAATATATCTGTCAAGTCCATCTGATCCAATGTCTCATTCAGGGCCCTTGTTTCTTTATTGACTGCGTGTCTAGATGATCTATCCATTTCTATAAGTGGGGTGTTAAAGTCCCCTGCAATTACCACATTCTTATCAATAAGGTTGCTTATGTTTATGAGTAATTGTTTTATATATTTGGGGGCTCCGGTATTCGGTGCATAGACATTTATAATTGTTAGCTCTTCCTGATGGATAGACCCTGTAACTATTATATAATGTCCTTCTTCATCTCTTGATAAAGCCTTTAATTTAAAGTCTAGTTTGTCTGATATAAGTATGGCTACTCCAGCTTTCTTTTGGCTTCCAGTCGCATGATAAATAGTTCTCCATCCCCTCACTCTCAATCTGAAGGTGTCCTCAGGTCTAAAATGAGTCTCTTGTAGACAGCAAATAGATGGGTCTTGTTTTTTTATCCATTCTGATACCCTATGTCTTTTGGTTGGCGCATTTAATCCATTTACATTCAGTGTTATTATAGAAAGATACGGGTTTAGAGTCATTGTGATGTCTGTATGTTTTATGCTTGTAGTGATGTCTCTGGGACTTTGTCTCACGGGATCCCCCTTAGGATCTCTTGTAGGTCTGGTTTAGTGGTGACAAATTCCTTCAGTTTTTGTTTGTTTGGGACGACCTTTATCTCTCCTTCTATTCTAAATGACAGACTTGCTGGATAAAGGATTCTCGGCTGCATATTTTTTCTGTCTAGCACCCTGAAAATCTCGTGCCAATTCTTTCTGGCCTGCCAAGTTTCAAAAGAGATTTCAGTCACGAGTCTTATAGGTTTCCCTTTATATGTGAGGGCACGTTTACCCCTTGCTGCTTTCAGAATTTTCTCTTTATCCTTGTATTTTGCCAGTTTCACTATGATATGTCGTGCAGATGATCGATTCAAGTTACGTCTGAAGGGAGTTCTCTGTGCCTCTTGGATTTCAATGCCTTTTTCCTTCCCCAGTTCAGGGAAGTTCTCAGCTATTATTTCTTCAAGTACCCCTTCAGCACCTTTCCCTCTCTCTTCCTCCTCTGGGATACCAATTATGCGTATATTATTTCTTTTTAGTGTATCACTTAGTTCCCTAATTTTCCCCTCAAAATCCTGGATTTTTTTATCTCTCTTTTTCTCAGCTTCCTCTTTTTCCATAACTTTATCTTCTAGTTCACCTATTCTCTCCTCTGCCTCTTCAATCCGAGCCGTGGTGGTTTCCATTTTATTTTGCATTTCATTTAAAGCATTTTTCAGCTCCTCGTGACTGTTCCTTAGTCCCTTGATCTCTGTAGCAAGAGATTCTCTGCTGTCCTCTATACTATTTTCAAGCCCAGCGATTAATTTTATGACTATTATTCTAAATTCACTTTCTGTTATATTATTTAAATCCTTTTTGATCAGCTCATTAGCTGTTGTTATTTCCTGGAGATTCTTCTGAGGGGAATTCTTCCGCTTGGTCATTTTGGGTAGTCCCTGGCGTGGTGAGGACCTGCAGGGCACTTCCCCTGTGCTGTGGTGTATAACTGGAGTTGGTGGGTGGGGCCGCAGTCCGACCTGATGTCTGCCCCCAGCCCACCGCTGGGGCCACAGTCAGACTGGTGTGCGCCTTCTCTTCCCCTCTCCTAGGGGCGGGATTCACTGTGGGGTGGTGTGGCCCATCTGGGCTACTTGCACACTGCCAGGCTTGTGGTGCTGGGAATCTGGCGTATTAGCTGGGGTGGGTAGGCAAGGTGCACGGGGGCAGGAGGGGCAGGCTTAGCTCGCTTCTCCTTAGGTGATCCACTTCAGGAGGGGCCCTGTGGCAGCGGGAGGGAGTCAGATATGCTGCCGGAGGTTTGGCTCCACAGAAGCACAGAGTTGGGTGTTTGCCCGGAGTGAGCAAGTTCCCTGGCAGGAACTGGTTCTCTTTGGGATTTTGGCTGGGGGATGGGCGGGGGAGATGGCGCTGGCGAGTGCCTTTGTTCCCCACCAAACTGAGCTCTGTTGTCAGGGGGCTCAGCAGCTCTCCCTCCCTTTGTCCTCCAGCCTTCCCGTTTTCCGAGCAGAGCTGCTAACTTATGTCCTCCCAGACGCTAAGTCGCGCTTGCTGTCGGAACACAGTCCGCCCGGCCCCTCCGCTTTTGCAAGCCAGACTTGGGGGCTCTGCTTGGCCAGTTAGCCGCCTCTCCGCCCGGGCTCCCTCCCGCCAGTCCGTGGAGCGCGCACCGCCTCGCCGCCCTTCCTACCCTCTTCCGTGGGCCTCTCGTCTGCGCTTGGCTCCGGAGACTCAGTTCTGCTAATCCTCTGGCGGTTTTCTGGGTTATTTAGGCAGGTGTAGGTGGAATCTAAGTGATCAGCAGGACGCGCGGTGAGCCCAGCGTCCTCCTACGCCGCCATCTTGACTCAAAACTCCATTATTACTTTTCCATGTGTGATTCATTAATGTCTGAGTGTTTCCCTCCTGTCGCATAACTTGCATTGAATTTCAATCCTTCATTTTATTACAGACTTAATGGTTTGGGGAATTGGTATCATGACAAAAGCTTCATGTATGTTTCTACTCAGGGCATGTCATGAGATGGAAAAAATAAAGTACAGAGAGGGAGTACATTCTCAGATATTGATTTGATGGCATTGCTGTCAGGCTGTGTTTTGAGGTTTGTAGGTATAGGAACACACACACACACACACATCCACACCCACACTCAAAAAAAGTCAAGTGTAGGACACACAGTGAAGATAGTCACAGAGAAATGTCTCCAGGTGGCTGTTGCCACCCATCCTGTGTTCACCCAGGGAATCTGGAGCACACTGCTGGCTGCTGGGAGCCTCTCACATCCCACAGGACATCAACTCTGAACTCCTCCATGTTCTTTCAACAGCCTGTCCTTGGTCTTCACACATTTCCGCTGCCTGAGTGTGGGAACCCAGCCCTTCTGACCTGCTGTTGTCTCTGAACCATATTGGGAGGGCCTGGTTCCAGCCCCTAGGGCATTCTTTGATTGTAAATTCTTTATGACATTCTTCAGACATGGGCATGCAGCGCTCCTCCTGTTCTTGCCTACCATTTTCTCATTTTCAATCCTTATTAGGAATTTCTTCATAGGGCTGCAGTTGGGAGGCTGGTGACCACCTGTTGAAGGGACAAGATTCAGGTAGGGCCTGTGGGTGCTGATCAGTGTGGAGACAGTGAGAACTCCCCTCACGTGACCTGTGACATCATGGAGAAGGGTGAGGATGACCCATGCCATGGTGGATACAAGAGGTAGGTCCTTCTGGCCCCAAATCAAGGCTGGGCCACAGGGCTCCATCCCCTCAGTGCAGTGCTGAGCAGGGTTTGCCCTGTGTGCACATGTGCTCCCTCCTGTATAACTACTCCCACTCAAGTACACAGTTGGGATATTTGTTCCCCAACTGCTCCTCTGAATCCAGATATATTTCAGCCAATGCAGGGCTTATGCTTATCTCTGGGCTGCAGCCTGAGGACAAGACTGACTATCACTGTGTTCTCTCTCATGGCAGTGGGAACATCGACTGTTAGTCACCGTTTCTCTGATAGCAAGGAAATGAGACAAAACCCCCTGGGACCATAGACCTTATCTCTGAGGCTCTTTAATTGGGAAGCTTCTGTGGAGGCTCCAATACAGGAGTCTTCTCTGTGGTGAGACCTGTCCTTGAGGAAGAGGGAGTGATACCCAGATTACACTGTTGCCTGAGACAGCACAGATGTTCCAGGAGCACATGCATGTGAGCCCAACTACACATGTACCAGGGCCCGGAGAACATTTAAAGTAACAGAAATTAAATGAAGCTAAGTACATTTATGGGTTTTGGTCACCACCACCATGACAAAATTGATATTTCCACCACCTGCAGAGAAACCCTGAGGCACCAGCAGTCAGGCCATTGTTCCCCCCTACACTCAGGGGGGACACTCAGCACTTGATACCTTCCAATTCCTTCTTTTCTGCAGTGATCTCGCTATTGTGTACTTTTCATGGGTGCTGTATCACAGGATATGTATCACTGTAAGCACTCCATTCCCTGGCGTCAGGAACGTGTGCATTTCTGTGGCCACAACACTAACACTGTCTTTATATATACAGAAAGTGAGGTTTATGTCACTTATATCACTCTAATGCAAAGCCATTCCCATCTATTGCTATGGCTCCAATTTTCATGCAATGCCTGTCAAAATGCACATGATTTATTTTTCCACTAGTGGTCTGTAAAATAACTGTACATTTCACATGTCTTCATCTTTGTTTTCTCATGGCTATTATCTCCTTGTCACTCTATCTTCTATATCGTTGCATCCTCCCAAGTTTATTCAAGAGTTTAGCCAGTGGTTGTTATATTATTTTATAAAAAATGGTATTATGTGCTAAGTAGACAATGTTTCTAGTTTTTATCTCATAGATTTTTGCTTTTATTGTGACTGAGAGTTTGGTTGTATCTTCATTCAGTTTTTCCTGATCCCTTGTAGCAGGCAGATGTGAAATGTCCCCTTCCCTCCTCTCTTCCCTTCACCGTGGTGTCTCTAGAGCTCTCCTGTCAACTCATGAACCCCATGTGCCCACAACACTGCATGTGACACCTGCCCGTCCTGTGGTCAGGGCTAAGGTCTTCGCATATTCTGACATGTGTCTTCACACTTGGGGGACTTTCTCCTCTGAGGTTGGTTCAGGCCTGTTGCTGGCTTTCCCATTATGTCTCCTACATACATTTATGGACCTGGATTTTCCCTCCAGGAAAGCTCTAGATATGTGGTGTAACCCTGGGAGGTAGTGAAGCAGAATTATGTCATTTGTATTTTGTTATTCGGATAGTGTCACATACAGCATGTGGGAATTTGGCACATTGTCTATGTCATGCCTGAGGGTGTGCATTTTGTGTAGCTTCTTTGTCTTATCATTGTGCATGTGCTTTTAAGAGTGATACTTCGTAATTACACTTTCCTTGCTGGATATTATCCTATCACATACTCTTTTCCGTGATATTCTTTTAAATACCAAAATTCATGAGGAACGGTTACCTCCTCAAAAATCAGGCGAAGTTTTAAAAAGTAAATAGTTTTATTTTATGTCTTTATGTTATCTAAAATTGGTACAGGGTAAAACATCAAAGGTAATTGCAATGACAAGCACGATTTAATATTTCTCTTCACTTTCTTACCACTACACCATGAATGTAAGTATCACTAGAAGAATGTGCTGTGAGAAGGAGTGAGGTTTTTCAGGTGAGAGATGAAATCTATTATGATGGGCTCAGGGTATTTACCTTAATATACCATACTGATAGGATAATTCAGAAAAGCAATCAAAAGTTTATAAAATAACACTTCTCTTCATTGTCTTAATATGAATTAAATAAGAATACATGTTCATATTTCAAAATTATGAAAGTTATTCTTTTTGTAATTGTTTAAATGTTTATTTGTGAGAGAGAGAGAGAGCAGCAGAGAGTTGGGGAAGGGCAGAGAGAGAAGGAGGCACAGAATGCAGCAGCCTTGAGACTCCCCACTGTCAGTACAGATACTGATCATGATCCCAAACTCAGGAACTCTGAGATCATCACCTGAGTGAAGTGAGATGTTCAAATGCCTGAGACACCCAGGTGCCCAAATAATGTAAATGATTCTAATATCAGCACAAAAGTAAAACTGCTGAGTAAACCTCTTCAGACATGTGCAGTCTCTGTTAAAAAAAATGCAAACTCACTGAAGAATATGAATGCAAATTTTTAAAAAGTGATTTTTTCTTTTATAAAAAAATAGTGAAAACATGTAAAAGGCAGTAGGAAATCTGATGTAGCCTACCTTATAACTTGTATTTTACTTTGTGTAAGTATAAAAGATATTTTTTAACTTGAAGGATGCTGAGTAAAGAGTGAGTATGTACTATAAACAGGATAAGACATAACTATGGATTACAGACAGGGTCCAAGAAATGAAGGATCAGGGAGGGTCTGAAGTAGGGACACCCTAAAGAGAGTCTCCTAAATTCACAACATGACTAGTCTCCAGGTCCATGGGCACCTAAAGCCACAGGCAGGTGGGGATTCACATGCACAGGAAACAGCATGGGGGATTTGCTGAGGCAGGGCAGTTACTGAGGGGAGCTGCACTAACACTGGGGGCTGTATAAGGGATAGAGTATGATAACAATGACGACCAATCATGTTAAATAAGTGAGGAGGAACTGGGAGTGTCAGGTAGTGTGGGAACCTGCAGGGTAAGAGAGAGAGTAAATGTAGTTTCTCTTCTGTTCATGAATACTCATCACACCCTCACTTTGGACAGAAGGTGATAGTACCTCTACACCCTACTTCCTTCCTTTTGACTTTCAATCAACTCAGAAATAAACTGGCTTGGTGACAGTTAAACTCTTAAAATAATAGAAGACAGTGGGCTCCCTCACCCTCTCAGCGTTGCTTCTCTTCCACATCCTACTTCCCTGACCTGAAGTCCCACTTTTTCCAACTCCATGCTTTCTCTACCAATGACCACTCTTTCCATTTGATGCTCCCTACACCCTATGTGTTGTTTGCTACCCATGTTCATGGACGGCCCTCCCCTTCTATTGCCAAGAAGTGACCGAAACTATGATATCTCCACATAGTGCTTTATATGCTCCACAATTTTTGAAAATAAGGCAGGGAATTAATTACATAATCAGTTTCAAACCATGTGACAGCACCCACCTTGCTTCCCCAAATAAACTCCATGCATCATAATTATTTGTCCTCCCTTCCACCCACCAGGGACTGACCTGTTTACCGTTCCTGAATACTCTCCTTGTCATGTTTTAATTCATTCCCTCCTCCTGATTTCTCTGTGTAGCATTTCTTCCAAACTCTCTCATGATCCCTGTTTGCTTTCAAGCCTGCCCTGTTCTCCAGACAACTCTCTGCCTCCTGTCCTCAGCATGGGATTTCACGGACTTACATTCGCCATCCACCTGGTATGTCCTCTTGTGTCCTTGACCATCATCACCTATTATGTCTTCATGCAGGATACTTCTACATCTAGATTCGTTCCAAATTGACACTACATATTCCCACTTCTAGAAGCCTCATCCAAAGAAATTTCTTCATTATATGTCAACAAATGTATAGAGGATTCTCACATAGCAAAATTGCAAATAAAAAAAAAAAACCTGGTTCACAATGAGTTGCTTCTAAGGTGTGCATTGCAATACTGAGCATATTTTCACATGAGTGAGGTCACTGTGTTATGAATTTACAAACATGCTCTTAATGGTTTCCTGTAAATGACAACTTGCACAACAGGATAATATGAGTTAATCTCATTGGTAGAAAATTCACATAATTATGGACAAATATGAATTCATTTATGAATGGCAGAGAAAGCCTGAATACATACCCCAAAAAATGGTTCTTATATTGGAAAGGATTGGAAGGACAAAAACTTTGTTTCAAATGTTTATATTCCATGATATACTGTGGATTTGTTATTTCATATCATAGAATGCTTAAAGTTATATAACACCTATATTCATGTGGAAAATACTTCCATCATGAAGGCCCAAGGTAGAGAACTGAGGCCTAGTGTGGCTCAAAAGACTTTAGCATGGGAATGAAAAACTAAATATTTTGTCTGCTATTTGAGGTTCACTGATTCACTAATATTGCAAATCATATTCTAATGTATAAAGAAACCAAATGAAATGTGAAAATATTTTATTCAGAGAGAATTACACTTTTCCTAAAGTATAAAATAAGATTTGCAGAGGTGCCAGGGGGTCTCAGTTGGTTAAGTTTCTCACTTGGCTCAGGACATGATCTCACAGTACATGGGTTCGAGCTCCACCTCAGTCTCTCTGCAGTCAGAACAGAGGCTGCTTTGGATCCTCTGCCCCTCCCCCTCTCAAAACTTAAATAATAAATTAAAATAAATAAAATAAAATATGATGTTCAAATAAAGGATTTCCTGGAAAGAATGGAAAGACACTTTGAAGACTATCGTCTCAGAACTTATAGTTCAAGGCAGAAATTTGCCATGAGGGTGATAAGTAGAGAGCTAGAGGATTGATGTTGGCTTTTATCGTAGTGATTTCATTTTTAGCTTCATTGCATCATAATTGATATGTGGACACTGCACATTGCATATAACCATGAGGAGGGGCTCTGAGAGATCAGGTCCTGATGTGCCAGTGGAGGACATGAGTCCCTGATAGAACAATTCTTTATACACATTATGTTTTATTGTCTTATAACCATTCCAGAAGTGTTTCTAAATGTGTTTCCTTCCAAAACAGCTCATGAGGGTGGAGGCAGGAGTTCAACCCAACCTGTTCTTCCACTTGGGCCCTGTGCCAAAGGGCAACATGTCCTGCACTGCAGACTTTGGCATGGTATTACAGCTAGTAAGCTGTAAGCCTTGTCTATCCATGTGGCAAGATAACAAACCAGCTTGTAATTGTTTTGGCATGCTTTCTAGTGAAAGGTGGGGTTATTCCCTTCCCTGGGATCAGAGGGGACACTAGTGCTTACATGACATGGACAGGCACCCTAAAAATAATGCTATGTAACTTCCACGTTTATGCTGGAAAAATTCCATGAACCCCTGCTGGGTCACTGGTTTCACCACCCTGTGGAGCCCTCAGCCTTTAAGAAGCCTACATAAGCTGGAAAAGCCTAGGCCAATGGGAGGTCTCATTGAGGTCCTCCAGCCAAATGCATTTCCAAGAACAAACATGAGAAGGAGTCACATCCAGAGGACTCCAGCTCAGTGCCAGCAGGCTTTCCTTACTGAAGCCCCAACATCATAGAGCAGAAAAGATGCTCTTGAATTTGGCACACCCCCTGCCAAATTCCTCAATCTATGACCATGAGCAAAGTCAAGTGAGTCTCTCCTGCCAGCATTTGCAAGGGGATGGTCTTTTGAAAACACACACATACGAAATCAAATGCTATCACAGAACCTACATTAACATCAGAGTTTTCATCCTGACCCATTCTCCTGCCTTCTCGGTTCTGCCTCTGGAAGTCACAAGCGTTAACATTTCTGGATGTCCTTTGAGATGCATTAATTCAGCAACCATGTACCAGTGACACCACAAGAAGCATTTTCAGAGGGTTTTACCTGGATATACTGACTTACTCTTCATTTATTACTTCATTATTACTCCAGTTATTAGATACAGAGAAGCTTTCTCCCAATTGAAAACATTCTTTATTCAGAGCAAGGTAATATTAACAGTTCTTTCCCAACCAGCTGACCCTCAGTGGGATAATCCTTGGTGAAAATAAAGCACCACGGGTATTATGCTAGTTTTCTACCTCATTCATGACCCATTAGGTTGGTTCCTTCTAGGTACTTGGATGAATCCACACTGGGAGAGTTTTGTCGCATAGCATTTTATTCCTTGAAGGGTACCTACTGCATTCTAAATATGGCAATACTCTCCATTTATGTGATAAAATTCACTTGTTCCATGTTTTGTGTAGCTGCTCACCTCCATTCCTATGGTTGACTTTCATGACCATATGGTGAAGATCATGGTAATTATGG
This sequence comes from Prionailurus viverrinus, assembly GCF_022837055.1. Taxonomy (NCBI): domain Eukaryota; kingdom Metazoa; phylum Chordata; class Mammalia; order Carnivora; family Felidae; genus Prionailurus; species Prionailurus viverrinus. The sequence goes on along the minus strand of NC_062561.1, from coordinate 88,870,844 downwards.
GATGAATGAAGAGTCAGAACACATATTTAATTCTATAGTTTTGTTATCTGCCATTATTCATTTGGCAAATGGCAGCTGGGTGGCTCCACATGTTGAAGGTCTGAATCTTGATTTCACTCAGGTCATAATGCTAGGGCCCTGGGACTATGCCCCATGTTGACCTCTGTGCTAGCATGGAGCATGCTTTGGTTTCTCCCTCTGTCTCTCTCTACCTCATACCCTCTCCCCATATCAAGATCTTCAGATAAGTTAATAAGTAAATACACACTGAAATTAACAAAGAAATAAATAACCACCTTAAGAAAAATATTAAGAAAAAAATAGGCTTGATTATATTTTTACTGAATACTTGCATGAGAATATTTTGATTCTTACTTTATTAATTTCTCAGTGAATATGTATCACACTAGTGACAATATTCAAGGAGTTCAGAAGAATTAACTAAGTGTACAGATATTGTTGCATACACTGTAAATGTATGTAATATAGGATGATGATAAGATAAAACTTGATACTTATGTTCCAAGAGAGTAATATGACTTTTTAAAATTGAATTCCTATTGATGCTCACTTTCTCTCTAGAACAAATGCAAATTGTTTTATCTAAATGTGTCACATTAATGAGAAATAGCAGAAATGGGATGAGCTGGGATTTCTACTCAAGAAAGGAATCTTTTTATTCTAAACATGTTCTGTTAATTCCTCTCCAAACTGAAACTTTCACTGTTAACTCCCTAAGAAGGCAAGACATTTTTTTTTCTGTTATCCCTGTTTTCACAAACAGAGAAAAATATGGTGTGGGATAGGAATCAGGTTTTGAAAGAAAACACACCATCTTAAATGGCCCACTTGCCCGTGAGGGCACACACTAGGCCAGACAGGAGCAAGCTGGACCCACAGAATGTAGAGGTGCGTTTACTCTGGAAGTTCTCTGATGACCCATCACCATGGAGATGTGATGATGCACCTGTACTTCCTTCCCAACTGTCACTGTGTGAGCTGAGCTGCTGCAGTTTGGTCACTGGTGAGAAGTTCCCCATGATGGGAAATGTGAATTGCCATTCTTTAGGTATGTTCGTATTCATTTACTGAATTCTGTTCTTTCAAGTAGGCTATTTTTCACTCAACTTTTCTATTGGTGTTCATCTCCACCCCCAATTTGTCAACTGATTTCTATGAAGGTAGTATCTTGTTTTGCTGTAATACTTAAGTTCTACTTTTGATTTTTCCATGGAGCTGGATTTCATAAAGATCTTCCTCAATACTGAAAACTGTGCTGTTTCTTAATGCCCAGTATGTACACAGTCTTACTGAGTAAACACAGAGCGAACGCACTGACACTGCTCTCACTGGGTCAGGAGAATCTTGATTCCACCCCAGCAACAGACATGACAGGGAAGGGAAGGGGAGCTCAACTCTTCTCAACACAGATGTCAAAATATGAATGTAAATATGAGTACTCTAAATCGCGACATTTTTAGAAGGAAAGAAACTGGGATTTCTTGGGTATTGTCATGGGTTGATATGGAAGGGACCATGAGCTGTCTGGGTGATGCCTGAGTGCAACAGAGAAGGGAACATGCCATCAGGTCTGTGGAATGAATATTTGGCAACTAAGTAGTGAACTGTCTGATAACAATCAAAGGGAGACCTGGGGTGGGGTCTCCAGGCTGTGCACAAAAAGGAGATCCTCTAAGAAAAGACAAGAGTCTACCTTATGTACCTACAGTGTGCAGATAGGATAAAGAGACCTAAGAATAAAGACTAGATGTCGAGAGGAAGGAAGGAGCGAGGAGGTGTTCACTGCAGCCACTGCATCCAAGCTTGCTCTAGGCCAGACCTTATTCCAGGCCCCTGAGGATTTTCCTCAGATCAATAGTAACACTCTAAGCATTGTAGGCTTAATTAATTCAATACTCAAGCCCCAGAACAGATGGTAACTTTCCTGTTCATTCCCATGAACTTCTCATCCAGGGTTGGCCAGTTGAAGGGAAGTAAATTCTTGTCTGAGTCCTAGTGTGGCATTTGGTCTGGAATGTCCAAATTTTAAATCAGCTTTGGAGCCAAGCAGACCACTGGTCCATGTGAGTGGTCAAATGGCTGCTGGGAATGCCCTAGGTGAGTAAGCTGACTTTCTGAAAAGATAGGGGAGGATGGCCAAAGTTGCACTTCCCTCGTCTTCCATTGGGGCTTGATTTGGGAAAACTGCACCGTATTTTCTGTCAGGAACTGAATCAGAGAGACAGAAGGCTGGGTTAAGATTCATATTATTCTCCTAGCACAGACCCCTCCTGCCCAGAACCCACTGTCTCCCAAAGAAACCGTGGGACAGGAGGATGTCTGTAAGTGAGGACAGTTCTTGATTCAGAGTTCCAGAGCACTTCCTCACAGACCCTGGGAAGGTCTCAGGTGGCCAGGGATCTGTGACCCAGAGATCTACATACCTTGCTGTCCAGGATTCATCACACATCATGGCGGACACTCCACTCAAGTCACTTCCTGTTCCTAAGTTACTGTGTCCACCACTGTAAGATATGAGTGATAGCCTGTGCTTGCCCTCCCAACAGTGCTGACATGGGGTTGACAGGAGTAGATAATACATGTACTCTCTGAGTTGTAGAGAATAATTCCCATGGGAAGGCAAGAGAGTGAGCTTCCACCCTCCGACATGGTGCTGCCCTCCAAGTCTCTCTCAAGTCAAGTGTTATCATGTGTCTAGCTCCTTCTGCAGACATGCAGTAACATAACACAGAGCAATTGTGAAGCACCCAACATTTATTGTTCTCGAGGTTTCACTTGTAGTACATCACTTTTAACCCCATCACAGCACATTAATAAGCACAACATATTAACACGTTCACATGTGAGAACAGGGAATGGAGGAATGGAGCCCTCTCCTACCTCTCTCAGGTATGTGTAGATACTCATTGTGAGGTCTACCCTGGCCATCACGTGAGGAGACTGTGCTTTACTGTATTTCTATTAATGCCTCTGCTAAATAACAGGATTGGGCCACCAATCCTGGCTGTGGGCCATTTTCAGTGCAAACCAAAGCTCAACATCTTTCTTAGTCCATTTTTGATGCATGAAATTTGTTGGGCAGCTGGCAAGTAGAGAGAATGGGAGTTTGAATATGAATAAAGTATGACGAATTGTTCTATGGTCTTCCGCAAGCAAGATGACAACCTTACTCTCTATTTCTCTGCATTTCCCAGGAAATTTCTGTAGCAATGAAGCAGAAGATGTACCTCACAAGACGACAATATCCATAAAGAAAAGAGACTGCTTCTGCTCGCACATCAGGGTGCACCCTCTTCCTGTACCAGAGGAAGGTACCATGGAAATTTACTCATTAAGTTGATTAAGAATAATTTTTTCATTCATTGTCCTATACTACCAGAACAGTATAAAATGTTGAGGCAGGTTTTTCAGTGATTCCATGGGTACAAATTTAAATTTCTTAAGTCAATCATAGTATAATAACTATAGAAATTAAGAAGAACTTCTATTTCAATGCAGGATCTATGTTGAATGGTACACAAGTGTCTAGTACCTGACTGTATGCGCATTAGCTAACTTATGAACAGAGATCAATATAGATCTCCTCTGAAACAGTGTTTCCAGATTTTTTGAAAATAGTAGTCATGATTGACAACAGGTTCACCTAACATAAAGTTTGAACAAATGATTCAGCAAGTTCCAATATACCACCCCTCCACTTTCCCCCATTGACAACATCTTACATGAGGGTATTACATATGTCACAATTCATGAAAGAACATCAATACTTCTTATGACATCAAGTCTGAAGTTTATGTTGAAAGACCTTCTATGCGCTTTAGGATTCTATGCGATTGACAAATGCAGAATGGCAAGTATACCCATTACAGTAACAGACAGAAATTGTGAACCAAATGTTCACGACAGCACTATTCCCAGTAGCCTTAGAGACACCACCAAAAAGTCCATCAAGTGATGAGAGGATAAATAAACTATGATCCATGCAGATAATGGAAAATTATTCAGACATAAAAAAACAGAAATTTTACAATATACTACAAAATGGATGGACCTTGAATAAATGATACGCTTTTTGAAAGAAGACACATCTGGAAAAACATACACCTATATGAGATATTAGTCCTGAGTCCATGACGTTATTCATGTAAAGAATGCCATTCAGTGTGTACTTGCACAGTCATATAAGGATCAAACTGGTGTGTATTTCATCCAATACAAATCTAATAATGCAACAGAATAGAAGACAAATTCGGTAGCAGTATATATGCAGGCCTGGAAGTTGAAATGGTCCTGTAGCAGGTGAATTAATGGGAAAGTGGCTCTCCTTTCAAGTGGGCAGGACAAGTCAGGGGACTCTGTCACTGAAACACATTGTGCATTGAGTGTTTCCCTATTTGAGACTAGTGATTTCACACCGAGTAGATCTCTTTGGCTTGAAAGCAAAAGCTCTCTTTCTCGTTTCCTTCCTTCTCACCTCTCCTCTTTCTTTATCCACAAAGTACATTGGACCAGCATCTCAGGCCTTTCTCATTCAAGAATCACATTCATGCACTATGGCTCCGTGTCCACTCAAGCAAAACTCCCTGAGTCATTCATGAGCAGCACAAGCAATGTCCTGGCAGGTACTCTGTGTCCTCCCAGATGCCAGATAGGGGCCAACTGAAGACCTTCTCGGAGACAGGGCAGAGGAAGTGGTCCCATTTTGTTCCGAGGTAATCTCACCTCACTTTCTCTGAGATAGAAATGTTACTCTTTTCTTACCTCTTCAATCCAATCCAGAGAGGTAAATCTGACAACCTTAACTATGAGATATGCAGTTTCCTTGCTTGAGGGAATGCTGAACGAAAGTGTATTACAAAGTGACAGCAGCTACAAAAGGGCGATAAAACATCACAGCCCCCATTTCAAACTCTATGCAAGCGAACACTTTCCTCAGCAGGACATGTTCCTCCTAAAAAGAATTTTGCATTTGATGATAAGAATGAACTTGACACATCTGCCATAAAAAGCTCAAAATCCTTACATGTGTCCTCCTTAACTTGGGGGTGGGCAGTGACTCAACCACTGTACCCAGTCTTTTATTTCCTAATCTTCACCAAACAAAAGACCTGTGCCAAAGTGTATAAGATGGTGTGATCTTCATCGTGTTTTATTTTCTCAACTATAGGTCAACACTGGGGCAAAGGAAAAGTGTACATATTCAGGAAAATCAGTCTTTGGGGAAAACTAAGGGATAAAGAAGGTTGTGTCCTGATTCTGGGTTCCTCCTGGAAATGATGGTTAAGGTGTATGGAGAGAGATTGTCCAGTGAGGTACTGTGACCAGGTATGCTGTATGACCCTAGCCCTTGTCTTATTACGTGGAAAGCCAAGGTATGAACACAGGAGTCAGTCCCCAGTTTCTCTGGACTACTGATCTGCACCTGGCATTCAGCCATCACAGCATTAGTCACACAGGAAAGGAATTTTAGCAATGTATAGCTACCTGGAAGTGCTAGACTCTACAAAGCTCAACCACTTACCAAACCTACACAGTGGCCTAAATGGTCACATAAGCAGGGCACAGAAGAAGGTGCAGATGATTTGGACATGTCGTTGGTCTCACATGCACGTAGAAAGGCCACATTCTTCTGGTAGCCCAGAGATTCTGGAAGGTGTGACACTGCATGGAGGACAGTGCAGGCCCGCATCTCTCATAGCTGGGGGCATTGCTTATACATGGCCAATAGCAGGAAAGGAACAGAGAGATAACTTAGTGTATTTGGTAACATTTCTGTAAGCATTATAAATGCTCCAATTCTGGGTCCTTTTGTGTGGCACAGTCAGTTCAGCATCTGACTCTTTATTTCGGCCAAGGTTATGTTGTCATGGTTCTGGAGATTGAGCCCCATGTCAATCTCTATGCTGACAGCACAGAGCCTGCTTGCATGTTCTCTCTCATTGTCTCTGCTCTTACCCCTCTTATGCACTTTCTAAAATAAAAGAAATAAACCTTAACACAAAAGGAAAGAATTACTATACTGTAATCATATACGCATAGGCCATTCTGAAACAGGAACTCAAAGTAAAACTGGGTGGTAAGCTATGTGTCTAGCACTCTTATTTCAAACCACCTTCATGGCAATAGTAGAGATTTTTCAGTGCTCATTCCAGGCCTCCCCTAAGTAAGGAACTTCTTATTTGTTGGATGGCGTGGGCCATGATGGACAGCCACAGACTCACTGGACACACATAATTTGTATAGACCAAAGAAAAGTGGGAGGAGTGTATTAGGGGATCGATAGTGTTTCCTTTCACATGGGGGGATGTCAGTATATTCAAGGCTTGTAGATGTAATAATCTTTAAGACAAATGATTAATGAGGAAATCTCAGAGGATTCTTTTCCTAGGATGAAATACAGCTTCACATTCAAGGTTGCTTTTCGCCAAGTACAAATTCCAAAGTAGATATGATGAATACAAAATCCTAGCAAATACACGATGGGGATTCTGGTGGAAGAACAGATTTTCAAAGATTCAGACGGTGATAACCTGGCTGAACTTCAAACAATCAAGAGAGGCTATGAGACTCAATCTTGACATACAAGGCCCTTCAGGGTTCCCACGATTTTCAAAAACTATCTCACCTGCACCAGGATCATCTCTGCTAGAAAGACAAGAGCCCTGTTGCCCTTTTCTATCTTGTTCCTCTTCTGTGCCACCCTTGGTCCTCCTAGAGAATGCCCAGCTGCAGCACAGTCCATAATTACTATTCACTTATATGCACACACTCACCTCATATTCAATCAATAAAACCTCTGACTAGTTCCTGAACTGCCCCCACCAGTGTCTTGATGGTTGCTCTGGTTCTTCCTAGCTCATCCCAAGGGCCTGATGCAAGAGTTTCCCAGAACAAATGCAGAGGAAGTACCCATAACACTTCCTGAGGTAAATATATTTTCTGTATCTGAAGGAGCACCATTACTTTACTACAATTTCAAGGGAATTAAGATATGAGCATCTGTGCATGTCCATCTGAGAGGATATATATAATTTCCTGTTGCTGAGGGTTTTTCCTGGGATTCTTTCACCAAATGATATGATTTCCCAAGAGAAAAAAATAATAATGACAAAACCATTTGGAAACTGTATGGTAATAAGCATTTGTTGGGAGATAATCTTCCTCTGTGGAAACAAATTTTGTATTCACTAATTAAAGTCACTTGTGAGAAGTGACCCAGAAATTGGGAGACTTTTCATAGGTGACTTTATATGATTGTTTGAAGTCACTGACTCAAAATCTGCATCCCGACTAGCTCCTAACATCACCAAGGGAACAAAATCCACATGTAAACCCTGTGCAAAGGATGATGTGAACCTTATAGTGTTGCCTTTTCTGTAATTCCAGGGTGAGGCCACAGTAACTGTTCACAGTATATATTCTAGAATTGGAATCTTGTTGAGAACAACTCTTGCTGACTATGAGGGTGAGGCTTTCTCATCTGTTTTGGTCTGGAGAGAATCCTGATTTCTGGGTTCCTGCTGGGAGTGGAGGATGGGGTTTTGTGAGAAAAACTGATTGTATGATAAAACAATATAACCATGTTCTACAGGTCTGGACAGCACAGAGGCCATTTAGGTAGTGTGGTTTTTGTGTATGAGGGCCGTGGGTTGTTTCAATGTGATGTGATGTGATGTGATGTGATGTGATGTGATATATGATGTGATGTGATGTGATGTGATGTGGGTGTGTGGAGTGTGTGTTTATTCAGAAGATATGTGCTTACACACAACAATGCAGGTATCCAATTTCCAGGACTATAAGTCAGGCTCACTGCATAAACAGCCTACAACAGCACATTCTTCCCTCAGAACAGCTGCACCTGAAAGTTTGTTTGATATTCCCTTTCTGGAGATGGAGATAAAGGAGAAATAAATGGCCAAACATCTTTCACACTTAACAGCATCTGTGATGTGGGGTCTAGGCAGCAAAGAATAAGGAAGGTTTCGAGTCAATTTCATAACAGTATCATAAGCCTTAAGACGTACTCAAACCTTGTAGTGTATACTGAAAGGACTGTGGCAAACAGGAACCCAGAGTAAACTTTGGCAGTGAGGATTGTTCACACCTCCCTGGTTGCATATCTCCTGCACAGTCAGGGCAAACACATTGTCTTGAAAATGTGCACGATGCAGGATCATTTCCTGAACTTCAAACAGGCATTAGGGTCATAGGACTCATCAGCAAAACATAGCATGCATCTCAGTGTTGGCAATATTTCACATTAATGAGATTCCCTGCAGCTAAAATTCAGAGGCCCTGTTTCTATTTTTTTTTTCCTGCTCCTTTCCTCTACCTTCCTTTATCTACCAAGGATGGCCCAGCAGCAGGTCAGTTGATACTCAGGAACTACCCATCTCCATATACTTGTATCCTTTGACCCCAACAAGCAAAGCCCCTGGAACAATTCCTGAGCAGTCCCACTGGCATCCTGAAACTATGTGCATATCTTCTTAGGTTCCATCAATGTCCTGACGGATGAAGTTTCCAGTGACATGGGAGACAGAGACACCACATGGACTTCCCATAGTAAGCTTGCCTTTCTTTGTATAAGAGTAAAGGTTGCTTTATTTCTCCTTAAATTAAATTAAGGTATGAAATACTCAGAGTGTGCACACCTGTTGGTAAATACAACTTACTTTATAGGGAGAATGTCCAGTGAGAGTCTATTGACAACAGATACATGATTACAAGGGTGTTTCAAAATAGCAGTATCAGGTACCGTCTGCAGGATAGTGAGTTTTTCTCCAGCAGCCAATTTTCATTCTTGGATATCATTTTTCCAATCTGACTTGGGGAGTGCATGGGTGGCTGAGTCATTTAAGTGTCCAGTCTGGGCTCAGGTGATGATTTCATGGTGTGTGAGGTTGAGCCCCACATAGGGGTGTGTGCTGATAGCTTAGAGCTTGGAGCCTGCTTCGGATTCCGTGTCTCACTCTCTCTCTTCCCCTTCCCCAAATGCACTCTGTGTGTCTCTCTCTCAAAAATAAATAAACATGGGAGGGAGGAGAGGGTGGGTGATGGGTATTAAGAAGGGCACTTTTTGGGATGAGCACTGGGTGTTGTATGGAAACCAATTTGACAACAAATTTCATATTAAAAAAGAATAAATAAATAAACACTGAAAGATTTTTAAAAGGGTGCACCCTTCTGGAATGTGAAAGCGGTATGTATTCTGGAGACCTTCACTTGGTGAGGAGAAATCTGGAAGATGAGAAAGGTGGGGCTTTCTTGCAGGCTTCTTGTACAGAGCCACCCTGATTCCAGCTTCTGCTGGAATAAGAAAAAGACACATGGCAGTCCATAGGGGTTTTCCTGTAAAAGACCTATGGTCACACTATAGTGTCCCTGGAAGCAGCCATAGTGCCATTAGGTGGTGTAGGTTTGTGTGCGGGGAGGTAGGTGTGTCTACATGTGCTGTATCCATGTGCTGTAACTCTCAGTGCTTGTGTGTGTGCGTGTGCACTTGTATGAGTGAATTTTCTGTATGGTGTGTTTTTCTAGATGGAAGTATACTTCCCAAAGTAATGATGTTGACTATCTCAATAAAAAATCCCGTCACTATTACATCAAGAGTGTTTATGCATATAAAAGTGCATCAAATAATAAAATTTAAAAGTGTTCATTCTATGCCCAACACATGTAAATGTACCAGGAAAAGAAATCTCACCTCATACAATATCTGTCACAGAGGCAGTGACAATAGGACCTCACATCCTGGTAGGTCTTGTGGCATGATTGGTCATGATACATCATTCTTGCCAGTTTCTTCTCAGACAACACTCTTCATCTGAGGCTCCACAATGAGTCTTCCCAATGTCACTTGAGTCACAGTGTGCTGGGGCAGGGTCTCTTCCTTCTGCAGGTGGCTTTCAGTTCAGTCACCTGCCACACACAGATCCATAAGGAATTGAAGAAAGCAGGAAATGACAAGACTAGCTGGGGAGAAGTCATTCCTTCTTTTGCCACCTGTTTAGAATGGGATCTGACATTTTTCTTTAGGTACTGTTGTTGATAATGAGTCTGTCTTTCTCAGATGGAAAATCATCACCCCCCACCCCAGAACCTAGCTGTAGTTGTGTGTACTGGGCAAAAAGTGGAACTCAGAGACAAACGAGATCTTCTTCAGAGACTGAGCATCAGTGTAAGCACTTGGCTGTCTTCCAAAGAGCACAGAAGGGTACGTTGTGTACTGCAAAGTGGGGAAATAGAATCTCAATAGTGTGACTGGACAATCGCCACTCACATTTGTGTCCATCTGCCATTGGCAAGAGGGTCTCGATGTAGTCTGAAGAAGGGATTTACAAGTAAAGAACTTAAGATAGTTATTCTAAGACAGTATGAATATAAACAGAGCCAAATTATAATTTGAGTTTCCTTTAGAGGGTAAATCTTGTGAAAAGTATCTATTTTGATAGAATTTTTTATTACCATATGTATGTTTCCAAGAAAGAAACAAAAATAAAAAGGAGACTGCTGGATATATGAATGTCATTGTGTACTCCAGAAACTGAGTGGTGGAAGCAAGGTTGTCCAAGAAATTTTATCTACAGAGCATAATTTTGATTGATGGGGTTCATTACAAAGAGTCAAATCAGGAATACCCAGATCACCTGAGCCCACCTTGCCCACAATTACCACGTTATTGGGCTCCTTGGTGAATGAGGATGAGAAAGGATAGGGCCACCTTGCTGGTGTGAGACATGTGTACACATCTTCTTCAGCACCTGGTCAAATGGGATTCCTGTCATTTCTCTCCAACAACCTCTATGACCCTTCTCCCTGTAACTCACTTTATTTATTTTTTTAATTTTATTTTTAACTTTTTATAATTTACATCCAAATTAGTTAGCATATAGTGCAACTAAGGAGTAGATTCCTTAGTGCCCCTTACGCATTTAGCCCATCCCCCTCCCACAACCCCTCCAGTAACCCTCAGTTTGTTCTCCATATTTATGAGCTCTTCTGTTTTGTCCCCCTCCCTATTTTTATATTATTTTTGTTTCCCTTATGTTTGTCTGTTTTGTCTCTTAAAGTCCTCATATGAGTGAAGTCGTATGATGTTTGTCTTTCTCTGACTGATTTCACTTAGCATAATACCCTCCAGTTCCATCCATGTAGTTGCAAATGGCAAGATTTCATTCTTTTTGATTGTTGAGTAATACTCCAATATATATATATATATATATATATATATATATATATACCACATCTTCTTAATCCATTCATCCATCAGTGGACATTTGGGCTCATTAGTGCTGCTATAAACATGGGGGTGCATGTGTCCCTTCGAAACAGCACACCTGTATCCCGTGGATAAATGCCTAGAGTGAAATTGCTGGGTTGTAGGGTACTTCTATTTTTAGTTTTGTGAGGAACCTCCATACTGTTTTCCAGAGTGGCTGCACCAGCTTGCATTCCCACCAACAATGCAAAAGAGATCTCTTTCTCCGCATCCTCGCCAACATCTATTGTTGCCTGAGTTGTTAATGTTAGCCATTCTGACAGGTGTAAGGTGGTATCTCATGGTGGTTTTGATTTGCATTTCCCTGATGATGAGTGATGTTGAGCGTTTTTTCATGTGTCGGTTGTCCATCTGGATGTCTTCCTTGGAGAAGTGTCTATTCATGTCTTTTGCCCATTTCTTCACTGGATTATTTGGTTTTTTGGGGTGTTGCTTTTGATAATTTCTTTGTAGATTTTGGAAACGAATCCCTTATCTGATATGTCAGTTGCAAATATCTTCTCCCATTCCATCGGTTGCCTTTTAGTTTTGCTGATTGTTTCCATCGCTGTGCAGAAGCTTTTTATTTTGATGAGTTCACAGTAGTTCATTTTTGCTTTTGTTTCCCTTGCCTATGGAGATGTGTTGAGTAAGAAGTTGCTGCGGGCAAGATCAAAGAGGTTTTTGCCTGCTTTCTCCTCGAGGATTTTGATGGCTTCCTGTCTTACATTGAGGTCTTTCATCCATTTTGAGTTTATTTTTGTGTACCCTATAAGAAAGTGGTCCAGGTTCATTCTTCTGCATGTCGCTGTCCAGTTTTCCCAGCACCAGTTGCTGAAGAGACTGTCTTTATTCCATTGGATATTCTTTCCTGCTTTATCCAAGATTAGTTGGCGATACATTTGTAGGTCCATTTCTGGGTTCTCTATTCTGTTCCATTGATCTGAGTGTCTGTTCCTGTGCCAGTACCATACTGTCTTGATGATTACAGCTTTGTAGTATAGCTTGAAGTCCGGGATTGTGATGCCTCCTGCTTTGGTTTTCTTTTTCAAGATCACTTTGGCTATTTGGGATCTTTTCTGTTTCCATGTAAATAGTAGGATTATTGGTTCTAACTCCGTGAAGAATGCTGGTGTTATTTTGTAGGGATTGCATTGAACATGTAGATTGCTTTGGGTAGTATCGACCTTTTAACAATATTTGTTCTTCCTATCCAGGAGCATAGAATATTTTTCCATTTTTTTGTGTCTTCGTCAATTTCTTTCATAAACTTTCTATAGTTTTCAGTGTATAGATTTTCCACCTCTTTGGTGAGATTTATTCCTGGGTATTTTATGTTTTTTTGTGCAACTGTAGATGGGGTCGATTCCTTGATTTCTCTTTCTGTTGCTTCATTGTTGGTGTATAGGAACACAACCTATTTCTGTGCATTGATTTTATATCCTGCAACTTTGTTGAATTCATGAATCAGTTCTAGCAGTTTTTTGGTGAAATCTTTCGGGTTTTCCATATAGAGTGTCATGTCATCTATGAAGAGTGAAAGTTTGACCTCCTCCTGGCCAATTTGGATGCCTTTTATTTTTTTGTGTGTTGTCTGATTGCAGAGGCTAAGACTTCCAATACTATGTTGAATATCAGTGGCATTTTTTATTTCATTCTGGCTATTTTTTACTTCTTTTATCCCTGCAGAAAGGGATTCTAATCTATTTTCTGACTCCAGCTAGTATTCTTATTACTGTGATTCTAAATTCTGGCTCAGACTTCTTGCTTTTATCTATGTTGGTTAAATCCGTGGCTGTCGTTTCTTTGTGCTCTTTCTTTTGGGGTGAATTCCTTCATTTTGTCATTTTGAAGGGAGAAAATGAATTAATGAGGTAGAAAAAAATAAAATAAAACAATAAATTTAAAAATATTAAAAGTAAAAAATTTAAAACACACACAAAAATTGAATAAATGATGCTAGATTCTAGGTGTGTTTCGGTCTGGGTGTTGAAAGTGGTTTGACAGATTAGAGGAAAAATAAAACGGGGGAGAGAAAAAGGGAAATCATTCAAGAATTTGAAAAAATGAGCACTGAAGAAGACTAAAAAGAGATGATGGGAGTAAAATAGAGTTTGAAAAAATATACACAAATATAAAGAATAAAGTAGAAAAAATAAAGAAAATTAATAAAAATTAAAAATAAATTTGAATATTTTCTTTTTCTGTAGTCAAGAAAAAGAAAAGAAACAAAAAAGAAAAAAGATTTTTAAAAAATTTAAAAAAGAAAGAAGAAGAAAAAGGAAATCGTTTGAAAATTTGAAAAGTGGATACACTGTAGTAGACTAAAGCAAAATGATGGAAGTAAAGAGAATTTCAAAAATTTATGTAAAAGCAAAAAATATAGGAAAAAATTAAAGAAAAAAATTTTAATAGAAATTTTTTTTTTCTGAAATTTATTGACAAATTGGTTTCCATACAACACCCAGTGCTCATCCCAAAAGGTGCCCTCCTCAATACCCATCACCCACCCTCTCCTCCCTCCCACCCCCCATCAACCCTCAGTTTGTTCTCAGTTTTTAAGTCTCTTATGCTTTGGCTCTCTCCCATTCTAACCTCTTTTTTTTTTTTTCCTTCCCCTCCCCCATGGGTTCCTGTGAAGTTTCTCAGGATCCACATAAGAGTGAAACCATATGGTATCTGTCTTTCTCTGTATGGCTTATTTCACTTAGCATCACAGTCTCCAGTTCCATCCACGTTGCTACGAAAGGCCATATTTCATTTTTTCTCATTGCCACGTAATATTCCATTGTGTATATAAACCACAATTTCTTTATCCATTCATCAGTTGATGGACATTTAGGCTCTTTCCATAATTTGGCTATTGTTGAGAGTGCTGCTATGAACATTGGGGTACACGTGGCCCTATGCATCAGTGCTCCTGTATCCCTTGGATAAATTCCTAGCAGTGCTATTGCTGGGTCATAGGGTAGGTCTATTTTTAATTTTCTGAGGAACCTCCACACTGCTTTCCAGAGCGGCTGCACCAATTTGCATTCCCACCAACAGTGCAAGAGGGTTCCCGTTTCTCCACATCCTCTCCAGCATCTATAGTCTCCGGATTTGTTCATTTTGGCCACTCTGACTGGCGTGAGGTGATACCTGAGTGTGGTTTTGATTTGTATTTCCCTGATAAGGAGCGACGCTGAACATCTTTTCATGTGCCTGTTGGCCATCCGGATGTCTTCTTTAGAGTAGTGTCTATTCATGTTTTCTGCCCATTTCTTCACTGGGTTATTTGTTTTTCGGGTGTGGAGTTTGGTGAGCTCTTTATAGATTTTGGATACTAGCCCTTTGTCCGATATGTCATTTGCGAATATCTTTTCCCATTCCGTTGGTTGCCTTTTAGTTTTGTTGGTTGTTTCCTTGGCTGTGCAGAAGCTTTTTATCTTCATAAGGTCCCAGTAATTCACTTTTGCTTTTAATTCCCTTGCCTTTGGGGATGTGTCGAGTAAGAGATTGCTACGGCTGAGGTCAGAGAGGTCTTTTCCTGCTTTCTCCTCTAAGGTTTTGATGGTTTCCTGTCTCACATTTAGGTCCTTTATCCATTTTGAGTTTATTTTTGTGAATGGTGTGAGAAAGTGGTCTAGTTTCAACCTTCTGCATGTTGCTGTCCAGTTCTCCCAGCACCATTTGTTAAAGAGGCTGTCTTTTTTCCATTGGATGTTCTTTCCTGCTTTGTCAAAGATGAGTTGGCCATACGTTTGTGGGTCTAGTTCTGGGGTTTCTATTCTATTCCATTGGTCTATGTGTCTGTTTTGGTGCCAATACCATGCTGTCTTGATGATGACAGCTTTGTAGTAGAGGCTAAAGTCTGGGATTGTGATGCCTCCTGCTTTGGTCTTCTTCTTCAAAATTCCTTTGGCTATTCGGGGCCTTTTGTGGTTCCATATGAATTTTAGGATTGCTTGTTCTAGTTTCGAGAAGAATGCTGGTGCAATTTTGATTGGGATTGCATTGAATGTGTAGATAGCTTTGGGTAGTATTGACATTTTGACAATATTTATTTTTCCAATCCATGAGCAGGGAATGTCTTTCCATTTCTTTAAATCTTCTTCCATTTCCTTCAGAAGCTTTCTATAATTTTCAGCATACAGATCCTTTACATCTTTGGTTAGATTTATTCCTAGGTATTTTATGCTTCTTGGTGCAATTGTGAATGGGATCAGTTTCTTTATTTGTCTTTCTGTTGCTTCATTGTTAGTGTATAAGAATGCAACTGATTTCTGTACATTGATTTTGTATCCTGCAACTTTGCTGAATTCCTGTATCAGTTCTAGCAGACTTTTGGTGGAGTCTATCGGATTTTCCATGTATAATATCATGTCATCTGCAAAAAGCGAAAGCTTGACTTCATCTTTGCCAATTTTGATGCCTTTGATTTCCTTTTGTTGTCTGATTGCTGATGCTAGAACTTCCAGCACTATGTTAAACAGCAGCGGTGAGAGTGGGCATCCTTGTCGTGTTCCTGATCTCAGGGAAAAAGCTCTCAGTTTTTCCCCGTTGAGGATGATGTTAGCTGTGGGCTTTTCATAAATGGCTTTTATGATCTTTAAGTATGTTCCTTCTATCCCGACTTTCTCAAGGGTTTTTATTAAGAAAGGGTGCTGGATTTTGTCGAAGGCCTTTTCTGCATCGATTGACAGGATCATATGGTTCTTCTCTTTTTTTTTGTTAATGTGATGTATCACGTTGATTGATTTGCGAATGTTGAACCAGCCCTGCATCCCAGGAATGAATCCCACTTGATCATGGTGAATAATTCTTTTTATATGCCGTTGAATTCGATTTGCTAGTATCTTATTGAGAATTTTTGCATCCATATTCATCAGGGATATTGGCCTGTAGTTCTCTTTTTTTACTGGGTCTCTGTCTGGTTTAGGAATCAAAGTAATACTGGCTTCATAGAATGAGTCTGGAAGTTTTCCTTCCCTTTCTATTTCTTGGAATAGCTTGAGAAGGATAGGTATTATCTCTGCTTTAAACGTCTGGTAGAACTCCCCTGGGAAGCCATCTGGTCCTGGACTCTTACTTGTTGGGAGATTTTTGATGACTGATTCAATTTCTTCGCTGGTTATGGGTCTGTTCAAGCTTTCTATTTCCTCCTGATTGAGTTTTGGAAGAGTGTGGTTGTTCAGGAATTTGTCCATTTCTTCCAGGTTGTCCAGTTTGTTGGCATATAATTTTTCATAGTATTCCCTGATAATTGTTTGTATCTCTGAGGGATTGGTTGTAATAATTCCATTTTCATTCATGATTTTATCTATTTGGGTCATCTCCCTTTTCTTTTTGAGAAGCCTGGCTAGAGGTTTGTCAATTTTGTTTATTTTTTCAAAAAACCAACTCTTGGTTTCGTTGATCTGCTCTACAGTTTTTTTAGTTTCTATATTGTTTATTTCTGCCCTGATCTTTATTATTTCTCTTCTTCTGCTGGGCTTAGGCTGCCTTTGCTGTTCTGCTTCTAGTTCCTTTAGGTGTGCTGTTAGATTTTGTATTTGGGATTTTTCTTGTTTCTTGAGATAGGCCTGGATTGCAATGTATTTTCCTCTCAGGACTGCCTTTGCTGCGTCCCAAAGCGTTTGGATTGTTGTATTTTCATTTTCATTTGTTTCCATATATTTTTTAATTTCTTCTCTAATTGCCTGGTTGACCCACTCATTCGTTAGTAGGGTGTTCTTTAACCTCCATGCTTTTGGAGGTTTTCCAGACTTTTTTCTGTGGTTGATTTCAAGCTTCATAGCATTGTGGTCTGAAAGTAAGCATGGTATAATTTCAATTCTTGTAAACTTATGAAGGGCTGTTTTGTGACCCAGTATATGATCTATCTTGGAGAATGTTCCATGTGCACTCGAGAAGAAAGTATATTCTGTTGCTTTGGGATGCAGAGTTCTAAATATATCTGTCAAGTCCATCTGATCCAATGTCTCATTCAGGGCCCTTGTTTCTTTATTGACCGTGTGTCTAGATGATCTATCCATTTCTGTAAGTGGTGTATTAAAGTCCCCTGCAATTACCACATTCTTATCAATAAGGTTGCTTATGTTTATGAGTAATTGTTTTATATATTTGGGGGCTCCGGTATTCGGTGCATAGACATTTATAATTGTTAGCTCTTCCTGATGGATAGACCCTGTAACTATTATATAATGTCCTTCTTCATCTCTTGTTACAGCCTTTAATTTAAAGTCTAGTTTGTCTGATATAAGTATGGCTACTCCAGCTTTCTTTTGGCTTCCAGTCGCATGATAAATAGTTCTCCATCCCCTCACTCTCAATCTAAAGGTGTCCTCAGGTCTAAAATGAGTCTCTTGTAGACAGCAAATAGATGGGTCTTGTTTTTTTATCCATTCTGATACCCTATGTCTTTTGGTTGGCGCATTTAATCCATTTACATTCAGTGTTATTATAGAAAGATACGGGTTTAGAGTCATTGTGATGTCTGTATGTTTTATGCTTGTAGTGATGTCTCTGGGACTTTGTCTCACAGGGTCCCCCTTAGGATCTCTTGTAGGGCTGGTTTAGTGGTGACAAATTCCTTCAGTTTTTGTTTGTTTGGGAAGACCTTTATCTCTCCTTCTATTCTAAATGACAGACTTGCTGGATAAAGGATTCTCGGCTGCATATTTTTTCTGTCTAGCACCCTGAAAATCTCGTGCCAATTCTTTCTGGCCTGCCAAGTTTCAAAAGAGAGATCAGTCACGAGTCTTATAGGTCTCCCCCTATATGTGAGGGCACGTTTACCCCTTGCTGCTTTCAGAATTTTCTCTTTATCCTTGTATTTTGCCAGTTTCACTATGATATGTCGTGCAGAAGATCGATTCAAGTTACGTCTGAAGGGAGTTCTCTGTGCCTCTTGGATTTCAATGCCTTTTTCCTTCCCCAGTTCAGGGAAGTTCTCAGCTATTATTTCTTCAAGTACCCCTTCAGCACCTTTCCCTCTCCTTTCCTCCTCTGGGATACCAATTATGCGTATATTATTTCTTTTTAGTGTATCACTTAATTCTCTAATTTTCCCCTCATACTCCTGGATTTTTTTATCTCTCTTTTTCTCAGCTTCCTCTTTTTCCATAACTTTATCTTCTAGTTCACCTATTCTCTCCTCTGCCTCTTCAAGCCGAGCTGTGGTGGTTTCCATTTTGTTATGCATTTCGTTTAAAGCGTTTTTCAGCTCCTCGTGACTGTTCCTTAGTCCCTTGATCTCTGTAGCAAGAGATTCTCTGCTGTCCTGTATACTGTTTTCAAGCCCAGCAATTAATTTTATGACTATTATTCTAAATTCACTTTCTGTTATATTATTTAAATCCTTTTTGATCAGCTCATTAGCTGTTGTTATTTCCTGGAGATTCTTCTGAGGGGAGTTCTTCCGCTTGGTCATTTTGGATAGTCCCTGGAGTGGTGCGGACCTGCAGGGCACTTCCCCTGTGCTGTGGTGTATAACTGGAGTTGGTGGGCGGGGCCGCAGTCAGACCTGATGTCTGTCCCCAGCCCACCGCTGGGGCCACGGTCAGACTGGTGTGTGCCTTCTCTTCCCCTCTCCTAGGGGCGGGATTCACTGTGGGGTGGTGTGGCTCGTCTGGGCTACTTGCACCGTGCCAGGCTTGTGATGCTGGGGATCTGGCGTATTAGCTGGGGTGGGTAGGCAAGGTGCTCGGGGGCAGGAGGGGCAGGCTTAGATCGCTTCTCCTTAGGTGATCCACTTCAGGAGGGGCCCTGTGGCAGCGGGAGGGAGTCAGATCCGCTGCCGGAGGTTTGGCTCCGCCGAAGCTCAGAGTTGGGTGTTTGCGCGGAGCGAGCAAGTTCCCCGGTAGGAACAGGTTCTCTTTGGGATTTCGGCTGGGGGATGGGCGGGGGAGATGGCGCTGGCGAGCGCCTTTGTTCCCCACCAAACTGAGCTCTGTTGTCAGGGGGCTCAGCAGCTCTCCCTCCCTTTGTCCTCCAGCCTTCCCGCTTTCCGAGCAGAGCTGTTAACTTATGACCTCCCAGACGCTAAGTCGCGCTTGTTGTGGGAACACAGTCCATCAGGCCCCTCCACTTTTGCAAGCCAGACTCGGTGGCTGTGCTTGGCCGGCGAGCCGCCCCTCCGCCCCGGCTCCCTCCCGCCAGTCCGTGGAGCGCGCACCGCCTCGCCGCCCTTCCTACCCTCTTCCGTGGGCCTCTCGTCTGCGTTTGGCTCCGGCGACTCCGTTCTGCTAATCCTCTGGCGGTTTTCTGGGTTATTTAGGCAGATGTAGATGGAATCTAAGTGATCAGCAGGACGTGCGGTGAGCCCAGCGTCCTCCTAAGCCGCCATCTTGCCGCCTGATTATCAATAGAAATTGAAAGTAAAAATGAAGTGTTTCCGCCAGTCAGAGTGGCCAAAATGAACAAATCAGGAGACTATAGATGCTGGAGAGGATGTGGAGAAACGGGAACACTCTTGCACTGTTGCTGGGAATGCAAATTGGTGCAGCCGCTCTGGAAAGCAGTGTGGAGGTTCCTCAGAAAATTAAAAATAGACCTACCCTATGACCCAGCAACAGCACTGCTAGGAATTTATCCAAGGGATACAGGTACTGATGCATAGGGGCACTTGTACCCCAGTGTTTATAGCAGCACTCTCAACAATAGCCAAATTATGGAAAGAGCCTAAATGTCCATCAACTGATGAATGGATAAAGAAATTGTGGTTTATATACACAATGGAGTACTACGTGGCAATGAGAAAGAATGAAATATGGCCCTTTGTAGCAACGTGGATGGAACTGGAGAGTGTGATGCTAAGTGAAATAAGCCATACAGAGGAAGACAGATACCATATGGTTTCACTCTTATGTGGATCCTGAGAAACTTAACAGAAACCCATGGGGGAGGGGAAGGAAAAAAAAAAGAGGTTAGAGTGCGAGAGAGCCAAAGCATAAGAGACTGTTAAAAACTGAGAACAGGGGCGCCTGGGTGGCGCAGTCGGTTAAGCGTCCGACTTCAGCCAGGTCACGATCTCGCGGTCCGTGAGTTCGAGCCCCGCGTCAGGCTCTGGGCTGATGGCTCAGAGCCTGGAGCCTGTTTCCGATTCTGTGTCTCCTTCTCTCTCTGCCCCTCCCCCGTTCATGCTCTGTCTCTCTCTGTCCCAAAAATAAATAAACGTTGAAAAAAAAAAAAATTTTAAAAAAATAAAAAAAAAAAACTGAGAACAAACTGAGGGTTGATGGGGGGTGGGAGGGAAGGGAGGGTGGGTGATGTGTATTGAGGGGGGCACCTTTTGGGATGAGCACTGGGTGTTGTATGGAAACCAATTTGACAATAAATTTCATATATTAAAAAAATAAAAATAAAAATAAAAATAAAAGTTAAAAAAAATGAAGTGTTTCTCTTTCTGCATTCAAGAAAAAGAGAAAAAAGAAAAAGAGAAAAAAAGCAAATTGAAAATTTAAAAAGGTGATACACAGAGGTAGACAAATTTACACAAAAGTAAAAAAATATAGTGATAAAAATTAAAGAAAAATATTTTTAATAAAAATTGAAAATAAAAATGATTTTTTTCTCTTTCTGTATTCAAGAAAAGGAAGAGTGTAAAAGAGAAAAAAAAGGAAAAAAAAGAAAGAAAATTGAATAGATGAAGCTGCTAACAGATTGAAATAGAAATGAAATTACTTGGTTTCCCCTAGAAGTCAGACTATGTAGTGCTTTATAGTCCATAAACCAAGTACACAGTGAGACTTGTGTTCTTGAAGAGTGAGGTTGGCCCAGTTGTGCGGGGCTCAGTGTAACAGCTCCATTCACTAGATGGCGCTGCTAGCCTACTCGGGTGGATTGTTGCAGTGCTCATAGGTGTGTATGCGCACGCGGTGAAAATGGTGTCACCCATCTACCCAGTCTCTAGTGTGGGAAAATGATGATCTCTCTGATCATCAGTCGTGCACATGTCCTCTGTCTTCAGCTTTTGTTCACTCCCCGCTTCTTCACTCTCCATGACCAAACCCCAGGCAGTACCTCTCTCCCAAGTTTTGTCTCAGATGTGGCTGTTTTCCCTGGCCCCTTCTGAAGGATTTCAGCTTTGACCTGTTCAGCCCCTCTGCCAGAGGGTTTCACCGAGCAGTGGCCAAATGAGCAATGGCCAAATGTCGGCTGCACCCAGGAACACTTGCTGGACCTTGCTGCTGCCAGTGCCCTGAGACTACTGCCAGGTGCCAGCCTGCCCCAGAAAAAGTTCGCGAGATAGTGTGGCAGGGGCGTTTCAGGGATTATGGAAAGTCACAACACACATCTGGCACCAGGCTTCACCCCCAATGACTTTGCCCCAGCACCAGTGAATGTGGCTGCCTTCCAGGGTCTGCTGGGACCAGGTACTTCAACAGTCTCTACCAAATGTCCTTCCAGCAGTGGAACCGCTTTTTTCCAAGAACCTCCTGGACCCCACTCTGTTTCTGGTGATTCGCCCTTCCCACCAGAGCCCCGCCAGGTATCGAGCTGTGGAGTTGCAGACTGTGCTCCCCTTGTTTACAGTCTTAATGGAATTTAAACCCTCTCCTTTCTCCCTTTTTAGTTTAGTCCCTGTGGCTGTTTCCAATTTTCCACTTTCTCTCCAGCTGCATTTGGGGAAGGGTGCTTTTCCCATATTCTCCGCCCTCCCCCCTCAGTCTCCGTCCTCTCTCTGCTAACAAAAGCACCTCCCTTCCTGCACCTTCTTGCTTCCCAAATTCACTTCTCCGTGCCGTGTACCTGCTGAATTCTGTGTTTCAGGTTGTGCAGATTGTTGTGTTAATCCTCCAGTCAGTTTACTAGGTGTGTTGGATGGTTTAGTGTTGGTCTGGCTATATTTCATGGACACGAGACACAGAATAAACTTCCATGCTGTTCTTCCATCTTCCTAGATGATTAATTCTTCTGAATTCTCTTTTTTTAAATTTATACTTTGTTTTACTTATATTTTGGTGGTAAAAACACAGGGAATGTGACACATTTCCAAGTAGACAGCACATTATTGTTAAATTGATGCAAAGGGTTGTGCCCCATGTTCCAGACTCTTCCATCAAATAGGACAAATTCTCCACACGCATTGAATAGCCACACCTCATTGTCTCCTCCCCAATTTCTTGGAAATCACCCATCTGTACTCTGCTACCAGGAAACCTTGAGTATTTTCCACTCCACATGTAAATGCAGTCAGTCAGTATTTGTTTTGCAGAGACTGACTTGTTTCACTTAGATGAATGTCTTCCATGACATTCCTGTTTCCCATAAATCACAGGATGTCCTCATCATCTAAAAGCTAAATAATGCCATATCCTATGAATATATCTCTTTTTCTTTGAAATTCCTGTGTTGATGGGCACTGGAGTAAAATATCCATATCCTGGCTATGGTGTACATATTGTGATGCACATGGGATCACAGGTATAAGTTCGACATAATGAGTTCCTTTCCACTGGATGTATACTCAGGCGCATGATTACTGGATTTGATGGGAGTTCTATTTGCCATTATTTGAATAAACTCAAGACAGTCTTCCGTGATATCTTCCATTTTGCCTTATGATTAACCACAGTCAATGTTTCAAATTTTCCCCATCCTTATCAACACCTGCATTTGGTGTTTGTTTTTTGGTTTTTGGTTTGGATCCTAGCCATGCTAACAGATGAAGCGATATCTCATTTTCCTTGCAGTTGCATTTCCCTCATGATTAGTTATGTCAGTATCTTTTCTTAAATCTGTTGGCAATTGATTTTGTTTTCCCTTGGAGCCATGAATATTCAAGTCTTTTGCCCATTCTCAAATTGGTTAGTTGCCCTTACTTCCCATTTTGCAAATAAACACTTTTTCTGATAGAAGGCTTGGCAATATGTTCTTGTATTTTGTAGGTTTCCTTCTCAATCTGTGGACTGTTCAAGAGACTACCCTTGCCTCATGTGTAGTATTGGTGAGTATGCCTTAAGTGTGAGAGATTACGTGGGGGCTCTCTATATTTGTCTATCATCTATCCCCTTGTTTAATGATCCCAGTACCATGGTGTTTGCTTTCTGTATCTTTCTGATGTGTTTTCCTCTCCGCAAGTATGGAGCCACCAGCTTGTTCTTCATTCACAAGAATTTGTTGACTATGTGGGCAAATTTGTGCTTCCATATGTTTTTAGGCTTTTCGATTTCTGGAAAGTGACATTGTGATTTTGATAGGTGTTTCATTGAACCTGTGATAACTATTCTAGGAAGTGGCTGTTGACTTTCCTCTTTTGGTGTCCCAAGGCCTCAAATGGTGCCTGGCAGGATCCCAGGAACTACTTACTTACACATCAAATATCAGATCTGGCCAGAAATTGATGTCAGAGGAGTAAGCAGGGGAACACATGTTATGTCTTCTTCATCTTTGGATTTCATGCTGTATGATTTAGTGTGGAATAGGTGTAAAACCAATTTTTCACAATCTTTAACTCAGTGGCCTACACTATCATAATAAAATAACATAAAACCTCTGATTTCTCCCTCATACTAGCAACATTTCAAGTGTCCCATAACAGTTGGAATTTCTGGATGTGACATTTAGAGAGGCAAAGTGTAATGCAGATGTAGAAATGATAGTATGAAAGTGATTTTGTTAGTTTCTTTGTCTCATGGGAAAGTTTGAAAGTGTGATCCATGTCTTCTTGAAGGGCTCTGCCTCCACTGAGCCCAGTGAACATTTGAGAATGGAACAGAAAGTTCAGGCAGTTGCTATATGACCCTCAGAAACCTCAACTTGAGTAGGACTGCTGGGCAAACCCCTCTTGCTAAGGACAAGATTTCTCATATTTGTCTTCTTACAGGTTTTTGTCTGGAGAGCATAGCGAACTCCAGCAGTGAAGAGGAAGACTCTGCAGGTAGGGAACAGCACTCAGTTAGGAGCAGTGGGAGAGGTCTTCAGGAACAGTGGGGGTGCACCTGCTGCTCCAGAGACCAAGGAAGCTGGCCAGGAAACCAGAGGGAAAGCTAAATAGGTGTAGAAGTCTGATGTGTTCTTCTCCTAGTTGATGGACATACTATAAATTAAATTGTGTCCATGGGCATTGAGGGAGCTGTGTTTGTAATAAACGTTTCTTACTTTGCTATTTTAAAACATCTTTCCCATCAAATCATCACTCCCCTCCCTTTGCCACAGCAAAATGTCAAAGCTTGGACTGTTTGGTTAGCACCTTTCAGGAAGTGTGCATGAGGGATTAGGGTCTTTCTTGTCATTGACCTACAATACACATGAGCTGAGAACGAAATACCCCTCTCCCAGATATGAAAACCAGTTCCAGCTTGAGCCAGGAGGTAGATGAGAGGTAAACCCTCTCTGAGGTAACCTACAGGAGTTATAGCAAATCTTTACGTTTCTGTCCTGTTTGCTCTACCAAAATTACCTCCCCCTGAGCTGGATAAATCCCAGAAGATTTCCTCTGTGGTCATTACATATGCTTCCATGTCCCTTAGCTCATTCCAGCCTTCCCACAACTGTGGAATTTGATGTATGAATGTGCTTCCCTGAGAAAGAGCCCTGAGAAGCTTCCCTGGAGACCCTCCATTTCCAGCATGTGTTCTAGAGGCCTGTGTGAAGGGCATGCTGGGCCTGCTTCCCATACTTGCTGTCACAGCCCTGTTGCCTGTCACATGGCACTAGCTAGGCATAGGACAGAGCTTCTGGGAAGCCAGACCATGGGGTCAATATCCCTCTCTGAACCCAATTTTTCTGCCTCACAGCACCAGTTCTATCTCCATATACCGTGGTCATGGCCTCTATGTGACCATTCCTTAGTCCAGCCCAGGGAACAAGCCCTCCATTGTTTCCCTTGAGGACTAGTGAGATCCCTAGGGGTTACTGTGTGTTTGTGTGGCTCTGCTGTGGGACACTTTCCAGTGTCTCACATAGAGATTCTGGAGAATTTGACTCACTACTGTCTTCTCATTTCCACTCATTCTCTGAAATGGTTAAGGAAAATGTTGAGGTTGTTTTTGGCTAAAGCGTGTCCCAAGGAAGGTCATCTCAGTGACAAAACAGACACTGGATATGTTCATATTGTCAGTGCTCTCCCTTTCGGTACCTGGCAACACAGACACATGACAGGTGCTTCCCCAAACAGGAGAGATCAAGCATTGATTGAGTAGTACCAGGAAATCATCTATCTTTCCTCATATTTGAGAACAGTATGACTGTAGAGGTTTGCAGAAGAATGGAAATGGAATATATCTGGAAAGGGAGGAGGAAGGGGGACATGGAATATGAGTGGCAAGGAGGGAACAAAGCAAAGTCCTGCACAGCCATGGGAACAGTGACCACCTGGAGGATGGGCGGGATGACACAGGCTTCATTCCTGGTCATGGAGAGAAACTGAGATGGTACAATTGAGTGTTAGATACGAGACCCACTCCTCCCCTGAAGTGGTCAAGGGCCTGAGGTCTGGAGGACTCAGAACTAAAGACCCATCACCCTTTAGCCAGGATCCATCATTCCAAGAGCAGAGGACCACAGGTTCTCACCTCCACTAACTCTCCACTGCCCTTTTCAACAGCCACCCAAACATCATTGATGCCCTGTCCAAAGGAAGGCAACTCCAAGGATGGCAAGGATTCAGAAGAAAGGAGCAACGTGGTGCCTGTAATTCATCTCCTCCTCCATGTCTTGCACAAACTCTCTTCTGCCATCCATAAGCAGCTCTTTGGAGCCCTCCCCATTCAATTCTTTTATAATTACCATGCTAATATACCTGGTCTCATACAGGCACTGATGCCTTGCATATGCAGCTTGTATGCAACCTCTCTGCAGAATCTCTCAGTCCCTTTCTTAGTGTCCCTCTGGACACTTAGTGTCACCCTGGTGCTGAAGCATGAAGTCTGGAGAAAATGGCCGAGGAGGGAGTGGGTCTGGGACTCAGCAGGGCTGAGCCCAAATTTTTGGAGCTGCCTCAGGAAGTGGGGATCTATCTGGGTGATGTCTCTGTGTGCTTCCTCCCTAGATGGACCTGGTCATGCTGGATTCTGCTCTTCCTTTCAGTTCCCAAGAAGCACCCCTTCGCCATATTTAGGATTAAAAGCAAGGGAAGCAGGTTTGCAGTCACCAGAGGAGCAAATGCATATGTGGTAAGGAAACCTGGGCACGTGTTCTCCATCTCTGCATAGCTTACATGTCAATTCAGGAAAACCATCCAAAACCTGGGATGCTGCCCAGGCTTGTGACCACAAAGAGGAGATAAGAATAATGCCATAATCCCTGTAGGCACCGAAGGATATCCTGAGCACATTCCCCAAGGAACCTTAATCTAGTCTATACAAGGCCCTGAAGTGCTGGGCTGTCATTCCACCAGCAGCTTCTGAACCTGGAAGGAGTGCTGTGGATGCCAGTAAGGGACCCTGGAGGGAGGAATCCAAGAGGCATATGCACTGTATTCTATGAGAAGAGAGCCCCAGGAGTTGATCATCATCTCACCCTGCAGGATGCAGCCCTGTCCTCCCAACCTGCTCAAGTCAACCAAGAGCTTCCCCAGAACATCACTAGTGGGCATGAGACATTGGGCAGTTTTTGATCACCCCCTTCAAACATCCAGGAGCTTAGGGAACATGACAGAGTTCCCGAGGTTCATGCAAGCAGGACAGCTCAACTCGCCTAGCTGTGCGTCTCTGGGAGCACTTAGTAGATGCAGTTTCAATGGGGAGGGGGCTTGTAGGATTCCTACCTGATTGGGAGATTCCAATGTCCATGGGTCCCCTGAATCTCCAATGATGCCATGAGTGATGCGGGGTCACCTCAGGTACCACTTCCCAGTATGAGTTTCAGGTTCTGTAGATGCTGCCTCATGTGTAGTCAAGTCAATCAGGGAAGTCCACACTGTCTGTTACCCACACACTCATGTCCTGCAGTCAGTGTGTAAAGTCACATCCATGTGAAGCAGGAGCACATATCACCACCATGTATACCTAGACACTCAAATGTGACAGGGTCCACAACAGAGCAGAGCATGTTGAGAGCTCTCAGAGTGTGAATAGGACAGGAAAGCAGTAGAAGAACCCAGCAGTCAAAAATGTAGGGCAATCAGGGATGGGGCCCTGGTGACACTGGATTGTAGCCTTCATTCAGCCCTGGGACAACCATGGAAGGGTCTCTTCCTTCATGCCAGCCATGAGTTCTACAGGGAAACTTCCACCCCAAGACTTCAAAAGGCATGTTCCAAAATAAGCCCTAGACCTGTTGTCAGATCTGCCCCAAACATCCTGCCACACGATCTCGTGCAGCTGCACCTGATGTTTTCCTGAAGCTGCAAAAGAAAAAAGCTGAACCATGTCCACGATGCTCCAGATGACGCAGAAGATGTAACAGAAAGTGAAGCAGGAGTGCCCTCGAACCCCAGCAACAGCTTCAGTGGTGGCCCAGAAGAAGAACCAGACGAAGATAATACCTAACTAATATTGGAAAAGAAACAATGCTGGAGCAACTCCTCCCCTGTACCTGACACTTTCAGGCCATACAAACAAAATATGTTTGGGGTTGCAATGAGCAAAGAAGACTGTGATTTCTGGGGACAAGGGGACCCGGCAAGATGGCCACCACACCCTGGGTGGGTTTCCAGGCATCACTGATGACTGAGACTATGAGGAGGAAGCAGCACTCCAGACCATCAATAGAGCACTGTGGGGTGAGTGTGTGCCCATCTTGAAGTGTGGGGCTGAGCAACTCCAGGGTTTCCCCCTGCCTGGTGTAGGGCTGCTCCTGCTCCTACTGTCCCTCCAGCCCCCAGCGGGAATGCACACAGGAGAGATGCAGGAAAATTCAAGTCTGCCAGGGTCAATGGCCACCCTGGAATCCACTTCAGGGGCAACCTGGCTGTATCCTTTGTGTCAAAGGACACCAGGCTCAACTGGACCCCTCTCCTCCCTGACATATCTGCTTCCAGACATCTCTTGACATTCACTGTCCTCAGTCTGTTGTACCCATATGGCCCTTGCTGACTTCCAAATATAAAGCCAAGCCAGCAAGTCTTGGGAAGCACCACACAGGTAGCTTTTGTTGATTCATCACCTATTACTTCTCCCTTGGGCACAGGCACCAGCACCCAGCAAGACTTGGGAAGCACCACACAGGTAGCTTTTGTTGATTCATCACCTATTACTTCTCCCTTGGGCACAGGCACCAGCACCCAGCAAGTCTTTGCTGCCACCCAGCTAGGTTTCCCTCTGGCACAGTCCCTGGACCGCTTCAAACCTAGCAGTGTTTATAATTCAAGTTAAACACTCAAGAAATGCTGTCTGTTCTTATTTTAACTATGATCGATGTTACTGCCAAAAATCATGCACTAAAAACAAGGGTACTTGCATTCAAACCTAAATCTTTCTAGATCCAAATGAAAAGACATAGAACCACAAACATGTTTCAAATAAAGTGGGCCATGTTCTTTCCTTCAATCTTCTTGTCTTCATTTGCTAAATACCAGGCATGTTCCTTGCCACTGCAAAACAGAATAAATAAGGTAATTCTGTTTAGGGGATTATAGGCTAGCAGAGTAAGGTAAGTTGTATTATTTGTCCCCATGTTATTCACCTTCTCTTCCCGGTCATGGCTCTCCCTGTGGACCACATTCACATTTCTTTCCAAATGGGCTTGGCTGTATGACTTGCTTTAGCCAATGGAATTTGAATGGCCTTGTTGCAAACTAAGAGGTTAAATGGCCAGAACTCAGACCCAAGTGTCAACACAAACTGGTTGTGAGGTCTTAGGTCAGAAATGCTCTTTGCAGAAATATCTGTGTGCAGACATTCTGCTTCCATTTTCCTTTCTACCAGAATGGCACCCACCTCAGCATCTGGTCTTGAGTTCTAGAGGAGTCAATGTGTGTGACAAATGTTGACTAGAATCGCCATGTTGTGCAGTATGCCAGCACCCTGTAGTTCATGCCACTGTCTAAGAGCCATGGAGACCTTACCCACCACCAGGGAATGCAGTGAGTGGTGTGGAACTTTGGTGACCACGATCCTGAAGTATGCATCACAATCACCAAAATGCTCTTCTTTTGCATTTAATTAAAACTGATAGACATACTGAAGCTCATGCTAGCTCCACTCCAGGAGGTGACCCACACACCAGCCCAGGTTTCCTTCTATGTCCTCCTGGGGTCAGCATGTGTGGTGACCTGTCTCCTTTGAAAATGTGGCCTAGAAGGCAAAATCTTCCAGGAAGCCCTGAATGTGGACAAAGTACTCTGAAGTTCAAAGATCTAAACTGCCCCTGACACTGCCTGTCTGGAGGACCTCTCCTGTCCTGCCTGTCTGGAGGCACTGCCTGTCTGGAGGACCTCCGCCTGTCTGGAGGACCTCTCCTTAGGCTGGAAGAGCTCAGCCTATGACTCCTCTGTTCCTCTGGCCTGGGTCTCCCTCCTTGCTCCCAGCTCCCTCCTCATGTACGGCATGTTCAAGGAGACATGGTGCTCTGGCAAGGTCTTTCAATCTCATCTTTCAGATACACCAAACTAAAATCAGATTTTTCATGCTATGGTTCCCCCACACACACACATACACACATGTGAGGGAATTATTTAGCTCAAACTCTTTCTTGAAGAGTTATTTATCACTGTCCCTGCCTATATTAAAAGCATTTGTGTAAACATGAGTTTTCCACCCAAATTTCTCAAAGCTTTATCTATGGCTTTCATTCGAAGGACAGGTTCCCAGATGAGGGTCTTTCCCTTGTCCTTAGTCATGGCAGCCTTTACTCACTCAAGAGAAAATTCCCAAAAAGAAAATGGCTCCCTAAGTGCTATGTTACCAGGACATCAGACTGAAGTTGGCCCCAAACCTGTATGCCATGGATCCACCAGCACCTGAGCACAGTGACCCAATATGTGTACTGCACTTGATGGCTGAAAGCACCAACTGGGTCTTGGAATCCAGCCATGAATCACTGACATGTGGGAGTAAACCCCCCACAGAGGGATCAAAGCAACCTCTACCTTCACAGGCATCCCTATACCTGACCCTCTGCTGGAGGGGGAATTTGTGCTTGGGTAATAGCCTCAAATTCCTCATGTCTAGGTAGAGATGCCCCACATTTCTCAGTTTGGGTTGTTCTTCCTGCTCTGTGTCCTGACCTTCCATGTGTCTTACAGAGTCACAAGATGTGTTAGGGTGGAAGGGTCCCTGGGGCCAGTTTGTCACTTTATGGTAATGGTGCACCACTTGGGGGCCAAGAACATATTCATAGCCAGGGCTCACAGGAGGCAGTGGGAGTTTCTGAGGTCCTGATCCTCACTGCCCAAACTTCTTGGCACACATTCTTGGAAGGCAGCATGGAGCAGTGTGCGTGAGGACTGGTAGCAGACTCTTTCAGCCAGATCCCAGGAACCAGGCAGTGGTGATGAGCTGCATAGACAGAGGAGGGCTCTGGGAACAGCAAAGGAAAGCCTGAGGCTGGACCCCCACTATAAATATAGGTCGGTCGAGGAGGGTGGGGGCAGGATAGGCAGCTGGCCTTGCTGTATGGAAAGCCAGCTGCCTATCTACAGGGGCAAAGAGGTGCAGGTGGCTCAACCTATGGAACGGAAGATTCCCTTTGCTGAGCAGGGTGTATGGTGTGAAAATTATGGAATTAGAGAAAGGAGTAGGGCTGGATCCATGGCTCTCTGAGGGCATGTTGGGGGCTCCACTGTGCTATGTAGTCAGGAGCCATTGGCATGGTAGGGGAATGGAACCCGGTCTCTGCACTGGGAGCCTTGGGTGCCTTGATTTGTTAATGTCCTTACCCCCCTAATGTAACCACAACACCTCTTGGCAAACACCAAGGCCCTCAGAATGGTCTCACTCCTGTGTCCAATCACCAGGAAGCTCTCATCATGGTCTCACTCCTGTGTCCAATCAACAAGCGGCTCTCAGTGTAGTCTTGCTCACATGCCCAATCACCAGGAGCCTCACATATTTGTCTTAGGTGTCCAATCACCAGGGAGCTGTCACTCTGCTCTCCTCCCCTCATCCCGGAGGGGCCATCTTGGATCCTGCAGTTGAGGGACAGCACAGAACAGCATCGTGACCTTCCTCTCTCAGCACAGAGCTTCACTCCCTGTCCCCTGTGGCCCAGACTTCCTGTGCAAGGTGAGAAACTGGTGGTGAGGTCACTGACCTAAGGTTCATAGGCAGTGGGGGATGTGGTGTAAATAGGGCTGGACCTGCCCTGCGTTGGTGTTTCCTGTGTCATAAGTCAGGCTATTAGTCCTCAGAAGAGGTCAACGCACCTGCAGTTGTGTCTCATTTTAGGAGGTGGGGGTGCAGGTGCACCAAAGTTGGGGTGTGCATATTTGCAACAGGTTGTTAAAGGACATTTCCATAGTAACAAAATTAAAAAAGTTAAAGATTTAGGGCAGATTATAGCCCCACTTCTGAGTTCTGAAGGCAACCCCAGCGGAAATTTCTAGATGTTGGTCTGGAAGCATCACATTGTCCCACATCAGCCTGCATGGCTTTGGGAAAAGGGCACTTTAGTCCTCAGTGATTCCAAGTCAGAAACTAGGAGAAAATTGCAAACATGGGTTTGGAGAGTTGCTGCCAGACACCAGAAGAGCCTGGAAGGATCCAGCCCTCGTACAGTTTACAGTGAACAGGTTTAGAATCTAACATCCACACAACTGTGTGATGAATCTTCATTGTTCTCTTAAATTAATCACCCCATGTATATGCTAATGGTCTCCAACATCACTTTGTCATGACTTGAGTTCAATTTTCTGTGATTCCCGTCCTGCATGTGGGGACTGAGGACCATGGTGCTGTTTCCACTCATCCACTGCCTGTTTCTGTCAATTGAGGGTTTTCTTTACAAAAACTGCAGGAAGCTCTGTGCACAGAAAACTCTATTTGCAACTACTCGGGTCGTGCTAAATGCTGAAATCATAAATACAAAAACTAAATTATTCCCCTTACTTCCAACTATGGTTCAAGTGAGACTAAATTGTTTGCAAAGCAAGTGTACTTTCATGATTCTCAGCCTGGTTCTTTACATAAGTGCAGCAAGGATAGGCCTCAATCATGTAGGCTGTTTTCAACCCACTTTGCTGGAACTTATATGCAATATCAGATTAATTTCTAATAGCTCCTCAAGGGCAGAGGCCAAGCCATATACTTGCCACCAGACATTGCCTGCAGTCCCCACTGATTGGGGTTAACTCTTTTTTTCTCGAGGTCTCCGAAATATCCTGAGGTACTGGCACTTTCCCAGAGTGGACCCTTCACTCACCTGAAGTGACTGATGGGAACCTTGCAAGCAAGGTATCTGGCTGCTGTTTCCTGGGGCTTCATTCCTTCAAGCTGTCTGGTCACAACTGAGAGGGAGAGAGAGAGTGTGTGAACAGGGGAGGGACAGAGAGACACAATCCCATGCAGGTTCTGTGCTGTCCCCACACAGGACTCAATCTCACAGACCCTGAAATCATGACCTGAGCCAAAATCAAGAGTCGTACACTTAACAGACTTGGCCACCTGAGCACCCCTCAGTTTACTGCGATTCATGAATATTATGTTGGTATTATTTTGGTATTTCCTCCGCAATGTCTAGTAAAGATTTACTAGCTATCCTTCTTTTTTTAAGTGGGGTGGCTAATGTGTCTTAGTGGTTGTTTGAGAATTGATAACTTGAGTCATTAATCTGTCACCCGTTGCCATCAAATACTATTTCCCCACATACATATGTTACTTCATTGTATGAACAATACACTCAGAACAATCAACTTCCATTTTCCCTTTCTGACCTTTGTGCCATTGTTGTCCTATATTTTTCTTGACGCTTCCTACAGACTCAACAGTGTATTGCTTTTATATTTCTTTAAACTGTCTAGTATTTGTAAAGGAAAATTTTAAGTTAGATAATGAAAGTCTGATATTTTTCCAATTACTATTTCTTCCCTTTTCATTCCTCCTAGATACCAGTGCCCATCTGGTACTGTTTTCTGTTGCCCTGAAGAAGTCCCATTGACATTTCTCATAGTGAAAGTCTATTCGCAGACATTCTCAGTGTTGATATTCCATAAATGGATTTAGTTTTCTTCCTTCATTTAAGGAAATTTTTCTAGGTGTGGAATTCAAGGTTGGCACTGGCAGACTTTAAAGATGCCATTCAACGTTATTGGTTTGCATTTTCTTCTAATAAAGAGTTGTCATCCCACTTACCATTTTCCCCATGTGTATCATGTTTTTTCTGACCATTTTCAGATTTTGTCTTTTGCAGTTATGTCCACAATTTCATTATTACAGGTCACTGTCTGATTTTGTGTTTGTTTTCTGCTTGGCACTCACAGAAACTCTTGCATGGGTGGTTTTATGGTTTTTATACATTTTGGACATTTAAGCCATTACTCTTGTGCCCCATCCTTTCTGGTGTTGTCCTATGAGTCACTGATGGTCTTTACATTGATTTCCCATCTCCTTGTTTCTCTGGGCTTCTTGCATAGTTCTTATTGCTGTACATTTAAGCACTCAGTTTTTTTTTTTTTTTGTCTTCACCATGCCATCATTCATGTTTTAATATTTATTTATTTTTGAAAGGGAAATAGAGCACAAGTTGGGGAGGAGAAGAAAGAGAAGGAAACACAGAATCTGAAGCAGGTTGCGGACTCTGAGCTGTCACCACAGAGCGCAACACGGGGCTCGAACTCACAAACCATGAGATCATGGCCTGGGCTGAAGTCAGACGCTCAACCTTGTGAGCCACCCAGGCACCCCTTATCCAATTCTTAAAGCCCATTTGGTGTAGTTTTTCATTTCACATATCCTATTTTCAGCTCTCGAAATTTTATTTGATTCTTCTTTAGGAATTCCCTTTCTCCCACATCACATGTACGTTTTTCATTAGTTCCTGATCATATTGCTAATTTCTCTTTTCACTTTGTCACCTCTTATTTGGGAGTCTTTTGCTGTGAACTGTTTATTATCCTAGTCTTGAGTCCCATTTCCCTGCTTACTTAGACATTGAGTAGTTTTTTATTGGAGGCTGGACATGAGACAGTGACAACATTGAACCTCTGGATTATGTTATCCCCTTCTTATGAGTGCTGAATGCCATTTTGGCAATTAGTTAATAATTTCTCACTCAGCTTAATCTTCTCTATGTTTAATATTTTCTTTATGGTAAGAAGTACAACACCTAATTTCTACCATTTTCTAACTTATTTCCAAGCTCAGATGGATGTGTTGAGTTTAGCATTTGCTATAGAACCATGTTGTTAGTCTTCCCACTGATGGGCCTTGTACATGTCATGACGAACAGGCTTCCTCCCTGAAGAAATCTCAGGTGGCAACAATTCTGATTCTGGACCACAGCTATGGCCTGGAAACTCTTGAGGCCACAGGGGTAGGGGCTAGGGGTAGGTTAGGACCTGAGAGGGGGCAGGGGATGAAGCAGTAGCAGTGAAGGGCTTTCCCTGAGGGCTGAGTGGAGGGTGATTTATAGTACACAGGTGAGCATTAGGAGCTGGCTTCAAGGAGCAGCAAACTCTGGGAGCCAGGTAGAGTTTTGGGCTGAAGATATCCTTCTATAGGCACAAGCCTCAGGGTGGAAATGTCATGGTGAACATCAGGATTTCTTGCTAAGTGATTCTGTGCCAGTAAAATTACCCAAGACCCAAATAACTACTCTCCTCACACCTGCTTGGTGTACTACCTTAGGGCCAGAGGCATGGCTAGGGTTATGGTTTGGTTCCCCATAGTGGCAGGTGGTGAAACACAAACAGGGCAGTGATCTCCCCTTTGGGAATGATTGAGGGCATATGTGAGAGTGCGGGTTATGCTTAGGATTTGGCTTCATGGGTTGGCGGAACATGTGGGACAGGCTTATGCTTTAACTCTGGATCCTTTCCTGAAGTTCCATCCTGGACATGAAGATGTCATGGTGCTTGGCTGCATCCCTCCCTTATGGATGTCATGCCACTAAAGGGTTTCAAGTCCATTCTTTCTTCAGAGCTAGGATGGGGAACCCCTAAGACCAGAACCAAGTTTAGGGTTAGGGTTAGATCCCTGGAGGAGACAAGGTCAGAACCAACATCAGGGCTGTGTTCCCCACAGAGGGTTGTGTTGAGCAGAAGGGACAAGGTGAGTGTCAGACTGAGGATTTTGGATAGGGCGCTGGCCAAGTGTGTGGATGAGGTGTACGATTTGGTTCCAACTTCCATTTTGTTCTGTATACCCATCATTGCCTTGGAAGTGGCATGGGGAACTTTTGGGCTTCTAACTGAATCATTGTATGCCTGGCATGGGACCTGAATCTGTTGTTTTCTGAGACCTACTAGGAGGGCCTCCTGAGGCCAAGAACCATGGGTAGGGTTAGGATCAAGTCACTGGAAGACATAGCATCTGAAACAACAGTCATGCAATGACCTGCCCAGAGGACTGAGTTGAGGGTGCGTGTTAGTGTTCTAGTCAGGCTTATCATTTGGCTCCAGGGTTTCACCAAGTGACTCAGAGAGGCCAAGGTCTGGGCTCATGATGTGTGTCTGCAGGCCCATATGGTCTTGTACTTGTGATGACAAAATCTGGCTTCCTCCCTGAAGAAGTCTCAGGTGGCCATGAACAGCGGTTCTGTTCCTGGCCCACAGTTGGCGTGTGATGCTCATAGAATCCAGATCCATGGCTAGCCATTCATTTAGGTAGTAGGAAGGGGCAGGGGATGAGCCAATAGCAGTGCAGGCTCCCCTCAGAGGCCTGAATGGTGGGTGCTTATTAGAGCATGAGTGAGGCTTAGGATCTGGCTTCAAGGGCAGACTGACTGTGTGGGCCAGGTGGAGGTTTGAGTTCAGGATCTCCTTCTGTCAGCACAAGCCTCATGTGGAAATGTCTTGGCTTACATGTGGCTTTCTCTCTCAGCGATTCTGCACCAGTCAAGTGCCCCAAGTCACTTCTCTGCTCACACCTGCTTGGTGGACAACATCAGAGCCAGAGGCATTGAAAGGACAGGGTTCAGGTCCCCAGGGTGGCATGGGATGAACCGCAAGCAGTGCAGTGATCTCCTCCATGGGAATGGTTGAGAGCACATGTCAGCGTGTTGATCAGACTTGGGTTTGGCTTCAGGGATTGGCTGAAAATGTGAGACAGACTTCAGCTGTAGCTGGGATCCCTTTCTGGAGTTCCATCCCAGACATGAAAATGTCATGGTGATCTGCCACATTCTTCCCTGATGAATGTCATGCCGGTCAAGGGTCTCAAACCCATTATTTCTCCAGAGCTAAGACAGGAGAACCCTAAGACCACAGCCAAGGTTACAGTTAGGTTTATGTCCCTGGAGGAGACAAAGTCAGAACCAACATCAGGCCGTGTTTCCCCCAGAGGGCTTTGTTGAGTGCAAGGGCCAGGGTGAGTGTCAGGTTTAGGGGTTCAGCTAGGGGGCTGGCCAAGTGTGTGGGTGAGGTATAGGATTGGGTTCAGAATACCCTCTGTAGTCCCATCATTACCTTGGAATTGGCATCGGCAACTTCTGGGCTTCTCACTGAATCATGTATGCCTGGAATGGGCCCCGATTCTGTTTTTGGCTTAGACCTAGTAGGTGGGCCTCTGGAGGGCAAGAACCATTGGTAAGGTTAGGGTCAAGGCACTGAAGGACACAGACTCTGAAACAACAGCCATGCATATTGATCCCTTTGCTATGTAGAAACATTTTGTTGTGATTTAATCCAAAATAATCCATTTTTTTCTTTTGATACTCTTGCCTCAGGAGACATATCTAGTAAGAAGTTGTTATAACAAATGTCAAAGAGGTTACTGCTTCTGTTCTCCTCGAAGATGTTGAGGGTTTCAGGTCTCAATTCATTTTAAATTTACTCTTTTCTATAATGTAACAAAGTGATCCAGTTTCCTTCTTGTACATGTTGCTTTCCAGTTTTCCAATACTAGTTGTTGAAGAGACTATCTTTTTCCCAATGTTTGTTTTTTCTTGATTTCTCCAAGAATAATTGACCATATAATTGTGGGTTTATTTTTTGGTTTTCTTTCTGTTTCACTGATCTGTGTGTCTGTTTTCATCATGGCACCGTATTGTATTATTTATGTCACATTTGTAATGTAACGTGAAGTCTGGAATTGTGATGCCTCCAGTTTTTCTTTTTCAAGATTCCATTTGGTATTCTTGGTCTACTGGGGCTCTATACACATTTTAATATTGTTTGCTTTAGTTCTGTGAAAAGTGTTAGTGGTATTTTGATAGGGATTGCATTAAATTTGTGGATTGCTTTGGGTAATAGAGACATTTTAATATTTGTTCTTCACATCCATGAATATTGAATGTCTTCCCCTGTCTTTATGTAATCTTAAACTTCTTTCATGAATATTTTAGAGTTTTCAGAGTATAAGTCTGTCACCCCTTTGGCCTGGTTTATTCTTAAGCATTTTATCATTTCTGGTGCAATTGCAAGTGGCATTGTTTTCTTAGATTTTCTTTCTTCTATTTCATTAGTAGTGTATTGAAAAGCAACAGGTTTCTGCACATTCATTTTATATCTTGAAATTTATTGAAGCCATTTATCAATTCTACTTTCTGGTAGACTTTTTAGGGTTTTCTCTATAGAGTATCATGTCATCTGAAAATAGTGAAAGTTTTACTTTTTGATTACCAATTTGGATGCCTTTTCTTTATTTTGGTTGCATAATTGCTATCTCTGTGACATCCAGTAAATCATAGGGCACTTGAGTGCCCAAAACACCAGACTTACCAGGAGCACACATGCTAAACCCCTCCAACCAAGGTTGACACTGGACATATGTCACATTCGTACAGTACAGTGACCAGGAGCCTTAGTACAATAAGCACTGTAACCCAGATCTTCACCAGGCAAAAGAATCCCCAAGACACTGGGCCAAGTAGCAGCCCTCCAATGCAACAGAGTAAAGGACACCAGGCCTCTTTGGAGCCCCGAGACCATGAAATTTCCAACCCAGCTGGGCACTATTAAATGAGGACCCTGGACACCAGGCTGAGGGAAAGTCCTCTGAACAAGAAACCTCTGAACCAGAAAAGCACAAGTCAGTAAAGTCCACAGAACACAAGGCTTGGGAGGAGCCTCCAAACCATAAGCCCTCCAACCCAGATGGACACTGGCAAAGGAGACCTCTGGACTTGATGAGTAGTTCTCTAACTAGGTGCTCTCTAGACCAGTAGAAAACAGTGCAATTGGGTCCTCAAAACGCAAGACCAACAGTAGCCTCCAGCCCACAAATCCTTGTACCCAGCTTGGCTCTTGGCAAAGGAGTCATCTGGACACTGTGCTGACAGGGATCCCTGAGCTCATGAGCCCTCCAAACAAGCAGAGCACAGCATCATTGAGTTCCCATCACACTGGGCCCACCAGAAGCCCTCAGGCCACAAGCCTACCAAAGGAATTGAACACTGGACACAAGAATCCCCTGGATACCAGTCTGACCAGGACCTCTCCTATCACAAGGCCTCCAGCTGAGCAGAGCACAAGACAATCAGGTCCCCAGAACACCAAGATTGCCAGCTGCCCATTAACACCCCCAACCAAGCTTGGCACTAGGCTTGAGTCCCTCAGACATTAGGTCTACATGAACCCTTACATGACAAGCCTACTAGCCAAGCTCAGCACTGGGTAAATATATTATTTGGACAATGGACTGATAAGGAGCCTTAAGAACAGAAGCCTTCCAACCCAACTCTGCACCAGGAAAAGGAGTCACATAGTGGGGAAGCCTTCTAATTAAGCAGAGAACAGGGCAACCAAGTCCACAGAACACGAGGCCCACTGAAAGCCCTGAGGCCATGACACCTCTAACCCAGTTAAACACAGGGAAAAGGAGTCCCCAGACATTGGGCTGAGTTTGCATTCTCTGAACCAAAACTCTTCAGTTGCGTGACACACAGAGCAACTCGGATGTCTGACTTACCATATGCACTCTGATGGGAGACCTCAGCCAGCAGACCTTGCAATTCAAACACAAGAACACCAGACCCACTTGGGGCCCTGGGACAATAAGTTCCCTGTCCCAATGCTGGGACATAGTCCCCACAGACACCAGACTGACCAAGTGGCCTCAGACTAAAACCCGTGCAACACAGCAGATTATAGAACAATCAGATCTCCAGAACACCAGGTCTAAAAGGAGCCCTCTGGTTGCAACTTCTCCAAACCAGCTTTGGACTGAGCACTCATGTGCCCAGCACACCAAGCCAACCCGGAACCCTTCCACATAGTAGAAAATAGAGCACTTGAGTCCCCCATTGACCTGGGATGGACTTCAGCCAGAGATCCTTGTGGCCTGTCACCTACACAACCTTCCTCTTTTGGGGGGTTCTCCTCCTCATAGGAAAACAACACAATGTAATAAAATAAGAGACAGACCAATGGTTTGAACACTTTGTATTAAAACTCATGGCCAGGGATGGGGGCCAACATAGCAGAGAAGTAGGGGGATCCATATGTCCCGTATCTCTCAAACAAAGAAGTGCTGAAGGCAAAGGACTTTGAACCCCAGAGTCTGGGGGAAAAGAGACTGAATCTACCAGGAAGAAAATGGGTCAACTGGAAAAAAGATAGGTGGGTGATTGCAAAATGGGCCATGTAGGCACACAGGGGAGGGACCCCCTTCTGCAGAGAAACAAAGGGAAGAGAAAGAGTGGTTAGAGAAGTGTAGGACCATATCTGGACAGGAGAAAGACCTCAGACTGTGACTGAGAGGGATCCTGTCTCTAACTGCTGGGCTTTCTTTGGACTGGGGCCAGCTCCCTATTCGTGTACCTAGGGAGGAGGGGAGCCAAGCCTGGATTAGGTCTCAGGTCAGGGGCTCAGTCCGCAGTTGGAGAAAGTGGTCCCATCCCTGGAAGGCTGCATGAGAGTACAAAGCCTACCCGTGCCTGTCACCCCCGGGCTTAGTGGCTGGGCTGAGGGTGCAGTCTGCAGCAGGAAAAAGCCACCCCCTCTCTGAAATGCTGTGGAAAAAGACTAAGCCTGCCTGCATCTACCTGCATCTGCCACCCCCAGGGCTCTTCAGTGAAGTATGTGGCGCAATATGCGGTAGGAGAAGGCGGTCCTCCCTGAAGTGTGGCAGCACAAAGTCAACTGGGACCACATATCGGCCACGCTGAGAGGTGCTTCCCCAGTGCCAGAGTGCACGGAGTGGGACTTTGAATCCTAGCCAAGTGAAGGGTCAAGGGAGTTGGAGGAGTGAGGACCACCCCATCTGTGCCTGCAGCACAGTGAGGATGACTCAAATGGAGTGCACAGTTTCTGGGTCTGTGTAGAAGAGATTGGGGAATTTCCATTTCCCCCCACCCCCAGCACCACCAAGGCGGGGCCTCAGGGATCAGTTCCAGGACCCATAGTGGAGGTGGGTCCACACTACACCAAACAACACCCCTTCCCACTGGGTAACTGGGTATCAACTGGAGCTGGACAGACCCTGCAGACAGCTCCTCTAGTCCGGTGATGCAGCATTGCCTGGATTAACTCTAGGTCAATTCTGGATATATAGGTATATTCTCACACACACCACTCATTTCTCCTCCTTATCTGTTCCCTCCTCTGGGCTGGTTACTCTGGATAGTGGTTTGTCTAAACAGATATATTTAATCCATTCTCTTGATACATGTTCTACACCTCCTTATTTACATTCCTTTCTCTCTCTCTGAAATAATCAAGCAGTATAGTTTCTCTGTCTGGGTAACTTTATCTTCGTTTAGTTTTCCCCACCTCCTTCTTTATTTTCCTTTCTGTCTCTCTGGATTAAGCCTTTTAGTCTCTCTGCCTAAGCAATGTTTATTTTTTCTTTGTCCCCACTCCTATCATTTCTCTCTTTGTATGTGCTCTTATATCAGCACTGCTTCCACCCTGTTCTTTACTTATAGTCAGTGTTTTTGGTTTTTTTGCTTTATTTTTTAGTTTTTGCCTATTTGTTTGTGTTATTTGTTTGCGTGTTTGCGTGTTTTTATCTCCTGTTTGTCTGTCTCTTTGTTATCCTTTACAGGGCTACTCCAAGGAACAAATGAAAACACACCTGATGGAGGATCCAATATATCACTAAAACTAGGGTAATAAAATAACCAAAGTCACAAAAACAGAGAGCAAGTTACAATCTCCAAAAAACACCTCCACAGGGGCCAGGCAATGGACAGTGTATGACCCCCTTTGACATAGCAGTGCTCACAGTAGTAGAGCACACAACAAGCTGTTTAAAATGCATAAGGGACAGAAAACTAGCCAAAATGATGCAATGGAAGAATTCTCAAACGAAATTCCAGGGAGTAATGATAGCTAACAAATTGATCAAAACTGACTTAAGCAATATAACTGAACATGAATTTAGATTAATAGTTATAAAATTAATTGCTGGGCTTGAAAAAAGCATAGAGGACAGCAGAGAATCTATTGCTACAGAGATCAAGGGACAAAAAACCAGTCATGATGAATTAAAAAATGCTATAAATGAGGTACAAAACAAAATTTAGGTAGCCACAAAGTGGGATGAAGAGGCAGAGGGGAGAATCGGTGAATTGGATGATGAAATTATGGAAAAAGAGGAGCTAGGAAAAATAGATAAGAAAATCCATGAGTATGAGGGGAGAATTAGAGAGCAAAGTGATGCAATCAAAGAGAACAATATCTGTTTCATAGGGAATTCAGAAGACGAGTGAGAGAAAGAGGTTGAAGTTGTAATTGAACAAATCATAGCTGAGAATTTCTCCTATCTGGGGAAGAAAACAGGTATTGAAATCCAAGAGGCACAGAGAACTCCCTTTAGACATAACTTGAATCGATCTTCTGCATGACATATGATAGTGAAACTGACAAAATACAAGGATAAAGAGAGAATTCTGAAAGCAGCTAGGGATATACAGGCCTTAAAATACAAAGGTAAACACATAAGGGTAGTAGCAGACCTATCTACTGAAACTTGGCAGGCCAGAAAAGAATGGCAGGAGATCTTCAATGTGATGAACAGGAAAAATGTGCAGCCAAGAAACCTTTATCCAGTCAGTCTGTCATTCAGAATAGAAGGAGAGATAAAGGTCTTCCCAAACAAACAAAAAACTGAAAGAATGCATCACTATTAAACCAGCCCTACAAGAAATTCTAAGGGGGATTCTATGAATGAAATGTTGTAAGGACCACACAGTACCAGAGACATCACTGTAAGCATGAAACCTACAGACATCACAATGACTCTAAACCCATATCTTTCAATAATAACACTGAATGTAAATGGACTAAATTCACCAACCAAAAGACATAGGGTATCAGAATGGATAAAAAAAACAAGACCCATCTATTTGCTGTCTACAAGAGACTCATTTTAGACCTGAGGACATCTTCAGGTTGAAAGTGAGGGGATGGAGAACTATCTATCATGCTACTGGAAGTCAAAAGAAAGCTGGAGTAGCCACACTTATATCAGACAAACTAGATTTTAAATTAAAGGCTGTAACAAGAGATGAAGAAGGACATTATAGAATAATTACAGGGTCTATCCATCAGGAAGAGCTAACAATTATAAATGTCTATGCGCCGAATACGGGAGCTCCCAAATATATAAAACAATCACAAACATAAGCAACCTTATTGATAAGAATGCAGTAAATGCAGGGGGACTTTAATACCCCACTTACAACAATGGATAGATCATCTAGACACAGGATCAATAAAGAAACAAGAGCCCTGAATGATACATTGGACCAGATGGTCTTGACAGATATATTTAGAACTCTGCATCCCAAAACAACAGAATATACTTTCTTCTCAAGTGCATATGGAACATTCTCCAAGATAGATCACATACTGGGTCACAAAACAGCCCTTAATAAGAGTAGAAGAATTGAGATCATACCATGCACACTTTCAGATCACAATGCTATGAAACTTGAAATCAACCACAGGAAAAAGTCTGGAAAACCTCCAAAAGCATGGAGGTTAAAGTACACCCTACTAAAGTATTAATAGGCCAACAAGACAATTAGAGGAGAAGTTAAAAAATATATGGAAACACATGAAAATGAAAATACAATAATCCAAAAGCTTTGGGATGCAGCGAAGGAAGTCCTAAGAGGAAAATACATTGCAATCTAGGCCTATCTCAAGAAAAAAGAAAATCCCGAATACAAAATTTAATGTCACACCTAAAGAAATTAGAAACAGAATATCAAAGACACCCCAAACCCAGCAGAAGAAGAGAAATAATAAAGATCAGAGCAGAAATAAACAACATTGAATCCAAAATCGTACAGCAGATTAATGAAACCAAGAGTTGTTTTTTTGAAAAAATAAACAAAATTGATAAACCTCTAGCCAAGACTTCCAAAAAGATAAGAGAGATGACTCAAATAGATAAAATCATGAATAAAATGGAATTATTACAACCAATCCTTCAGAAATATAAGCAATTTTCAGGTAATACTATGAAAAATTATATTCCAACAAACTGGACAACCTGGAAGAAATGGAGAGATTCCTAAACTCTCACACACTTCCAAAACTCAAACAGGAAGAAATAAAAAATTTGAACATACCCATAACTAATGAAGAAATTGAATCAGTCATCAAAAATCTCCTGAGAAATAAGAGTCCTGGACCAGACGGCTTCTACCAGACATTTAAAGCAGAGAGAATACCTATCCTTCTCAAGCTTTTCCAAAAAATTGAAACGGAAGGAAAACTTCCAGACTCATTCTATGAATCCAGCATTACTTTGATTCCCAAACCAGACAGAGACCCAGAAAAAAAAAGATAACTACAGGCCAATATCCCTGATGAATATGGATGTAAAATTCTCAGCAAGATACTAGGAAATCAAATTCCAACAGGATATAAAAAGAATTATTCACCATGATCAAGTGGGATTCATTCCTGTGCTGCAGGGCTGGTTCAATATTTGTAAATCAATCAATGTGATACATCACATTAATAAAAGAAAAGATAAGAGTCATATGATTCTGTCAATAGATGCAGAAAAAGCATTTGACAAAATTCAACACCCTTCTTAATAAAAACCCTCAAGAAAGTCTGCATAGAACATACTTAAACATCATAAAGGCGATTTATGAAAATCCCACAGCTAATATCATCGATAATGTGGAAAAACTGAGAGCTTTCCCCCGAGATCAGGAGCAAAACAGGGATGTCCACTCCCATTGCTGTTGTTCAATAGTGTTGGACGTCCTAGCAGCAGCAATCAGACAACAAAATGAAATAAAAGGCATAAAAATTGGCACAAAGATAAAGTCAAAATTTCACTATTCTCAGAAGACATGATACTCTACATGGAAAACCCGCCAGACTACACCAAAAGTCTTCTAGAACTGATACCTGAATTTGGCAAAGTTGCAGGGTACAAATTCAATGTACAGAAATCAGTTGCATTTTTATACACCAATAATAAAGCAGGAAAAAGAGAAATAAATAATCTGGCCCCATTCACAATTGCACGAAGAATCATAAAATACCTAGGAATAAACCTAACCAAAGCAGTAAAAGTTCTGTATGCTGAAAACTATGGAAAGCTTATGAAGGAAA
The DNA here is from genome assembly GCF_022837055.1 of Prionailurus viverrinus. Lineage (NCBI taxonomy): Eukaryota > Metazoa > Chordata > Mammalia > Carnivora > Felidae > Prionailurus > Prionailurus viverrinus. Next base: position 88,826,073 of record NC_062561.1, on the reverse strand, counting down.
TTGAAGAAGATACAGAGAAATGAAAAAAACATTCTATGCTCACGGATTGGAAGAATAAATATTGTTAAAATGTCAGTACTACCCAAAGCAATCTACACATTCAATGAAATACCAATCAAAATTGCACCAGCATTCTTCTCGAAGCTAGAACAAACAATCCTAAGATGTGTGTGGAACCACAAAAGACCCCGAATAGCCAAAGTAATTTTGAAGAAGAAAACCAAGGTGGGAGGCATCACTATCCCAGATTTTAGCCTGTACTACAAAGCTGTCATCATCAAGACAGTATGGTATTGGCACAAAAACAGACACATAGCACAATGGAATAGAATAGAGACCCCAGAATTGGACCCACAAATATATGGCCAACTAATCTTTGACAAAGCAGTAAAGAGTATCCAATGGAAAAATAAGACAGTCTCTTTAAGAAATGGTGCTGGGAGAAGTGGACAGCAACATGCAGAAGGATGAAACTAGACCACTTTCTTACACCAATTACAAAAATAAACTCAAAATGGATGAAGGACCTGAATGTGAGACAGGAAACCATCAAAACCCTAGAGAAAAAAAGCAGGAAAAAACCTCTTTGACCTCAGCCACAGCAATTTCTTGCTCTACACATCTCCAAAGGCCAGGGAATTGAAAGCAAAAATGAACTATTGAGACCTCATGAAGATAAAAAGCTTCTGCACTGCAAAGGAAACAATCAACAAAACTATAAGGCAACTGACTGAATGGGAAAAGATATTTGCAAATGACATATCAGATAAACAGCTAGTATCCAAAATCTTTAAAACTCACCAAACTCCACACCTGAAAAACAAATAATCTAATGAAGAAATGGGCAAAAGACATGAATAGACACTTCTCTAAAGAAGACATCCAGATGGCAAACAGACACATGAAAAGATGCTCAACATTACTCCTCATCAGGGAAATACAATTCAAAACCACACTGAGATACTCGCTCACACATGTCAGAGTGGGTAAAGTTAACAAATAAGGAGACTATGGATGCTGGAGAGGATGTGGAGAAATGTGAACCCTCTTGCACTGTTGGTGGGAATGAAAACTGGTGCAGCCGCTCTGGAAAACAGTGTGGAGGTTCCTCAAAAAAATTAAAAATAGGTCCAGCCTATGACTCAGCAATAGCACGGCTAGGAATTTATCCAAGATATATAGGAGTTCTGATGCATAGGGGCACTGGTATCCCAATGCCTAATTATGGAAACAGCCTAATTATGGAAAGAGTCTATATGTCTATATGTCCATCAACTGATGAATGGTAAAGATGTGGTTTATATATACAATTGAATACTACTTGGCAATGAGAACAAATGAAATCTGGCCAATTTGTAGCAACGTGGATGGAACTGGAGGGTAATATGCTAAGTGTAATAAGTCAGGCAGAGAAAGACAGTTACCATATGTTTTCACTCATATGTAGATCCTGAGAAACTTAACAGAAGACCAGGGGGGAGGAGAAGGGGGAAAAAAGTTACAGAGAGGGAGGGAGGCAAACCATAAGATACTTAAATACTGAGAAAAAACTGAGGGATGATAGGAGTTGGGGAATATGGGAAATTGGTTGATGGGCATCGAGGAGGGCACCTTTTGGATGAGCACTGGGTGTTGTATTGAAACCAATCTCATAATAAATTATAAATAAATAAATAAATAAATAAATAAATAAAATGTACTGTCAAAAAATAGAAAAAAACAAAATCATAATTTCTATTTTATTGGCTAAAAGCTATAGATTAAATAAAATTAAATGTTGTATTTCAAAAAAAAAAAACCCAAAAACTCATATCCAGACATCAGGCGGGGGGCAGGGGGTAGGGTTTGGAGAAATTTGCAGAGTAGACTCAGGCCCTGAGCACAGTAGACTAATGTTTCTTCACCCATGCACTCTAGAAAATATAAAAGGGGAGGTGGGAAAAGTGTGATCATCTCCAGGAGTGGAGGAGTGACATGACTTTAAAATTTATATGAGGGGGAGTTGCGGCAAGATGGCGGCTTAGGAGGACGCTGGGCTCACCGCACGTCCTGCTGATCACTTAGATTCCATCTACACCTGCCTAAATAACCCAGAAAACCGCCAGAGGATTAGCAGAACAGAGTCGCCAGAGCCAAACGCAGACGAGAGGCCCACGGAAGAGGGTAGGAAGGACAGCGAGGCGGTGCGCGCTCCACGGACTGGCGGGAGGGAGCCGGGGTGGAGGGGCGGCTCGCCGGCCAAGCAGAGCCCCCGAGTCTGGCTTGCAAAAGCGGAGGGGCCGGGCGGACTGTGTTCCGACAGCAAGCGCGACTTAGCGTCTGGGAGGTCATAAATTAACAGCTCTGCTCGGAAAGAGGGAAGGCTGGAGGACAAAGGGAGGGAGAGCTGCTGAGCCCCCTGACAACAGAGCTCAGTTTGGTGGGGAACAAAGGCGCTCGCCAGCGCCATTTCCCCCGCCCATCCCCCAGCCGAAATCCCAAAGGGAACCGGTTCCTGCCAGGGAACTTGCTCGCTCCTCGCAAACACCCAACTCTGCGCTTCTGCGGAGCCAAACCTCCGGCAGCGGATCTGACTCCCTCCCACTACCACAGGGCCCCTCCTGAAGTGGATCACCTAAGGAGAAGCGATCTAAGCCTGCCCCTCCTGCCCCCGAGCACCTTGCCTACCCACCCCAGCTAATACGCCAGATCCCCAGCATCACAAGCCTGGCACGGTGCAAGTAGCCCAGACGAGCCACACCACCTCACAGTGAATCCACCCCTAGGAGAGGGGAAGAGAAGGCACACACCAGTCTGACTGTGGCCCCAGCGGTGGGCTGGGGGCAGACATCAGGTCTGACTGAGGCCCCGCCCACCAACTCCAGTTATACACCACAGCACAGGAGAAGTGCCCTGCAGGTCCTCACCACGCCAGGGACTACCCAAAATGACCAAGCGGAAGAACTCCCCTCAGAAGAATCTCCAGGAAATAACAACAGCTAATGAGCTGATCAAAAAGGATTTAAATAATATAACAGAAAGTGAATTTAGAATAATGGTCATAAAATTAATCGCTGGGCTTGAAAACAGTATACAGGACAGCAGAGAATCTCTTGCTACAGAGATCAAGGGACTAAGGAACAGTCACGAGGAGCTGAAAAACGCTTTAAACGAAATGTATAACAAAATGGAAACCACCACAGCTCGGCTTGAAGAGGCAGAGGAGAGAATAGGTGAACTAGAAGATAAAGTTATGGAAAAAGAGGAAGCTGAGAAAAAGAGAGATAAAAAAATCCAGGAGTATGAGGGGAAAATTAGAGAATTAAGTGATACACTAAAAAGAAATAATATACGCATAATTGGTATCCCAGAGGAGGAAGAGAGAGGGAAAGGTGCTGAAGGGGTACTTGAAGAAATAATAGCTGAGAACTTCCCTGAACTGGGGAAGGAAAAAGGCATTGAAATCCAAGAGGCACAGAGAACTCCCTTCAGACATAACTTGAATCGATCTTCTGCACGACATATCATAGTGAAACTGGCAAAATACAAGGATAAAGAGCAAATTCTGAAAGCAGCAAGGGGTAAACGTGCCCTCACATATAAAGGGAGACCTATAAGACTCGTGACTGATCTCTCTTTTGAAACTTGGCAGGCCAGAAAGAATTGGCACGAGATTTTCAGTGTGCTAGACAGAAAAAATATGCAGCCAAGAATCCTTTATCCAGCAAGCCTGTCATTTAGAATAGAAGGAGAGATAAAGGTCTTCCCAAACAAACAAAAACTGAAGGAATTTGTCACCACTAAACCAGCCCTACAAGAGATCCTAAGGGGGACCCTGTGAGACAAAGTCCCAGAGACATCACTATAAGCATAAAACATACAGACATCACAATGACTCTAAACCCGTATCTTTCTATAATAACACTGAATGTAAATGGATTAAATGCGCCAACCAAAAGACATTGGGTATCAGAATGGATAAAAAAACAAGACCCATCTATTTGCTGTCTACAAGAGACTCATTTTAGACCTGAGGACACCTTCAGATTGAGAGTGAGGGGATGGAGAACTATTTATCATGCGACTGGAAGCCAAAAGAAAGCTGGAGTAGCCATACTTATATCAGACAAACTAGACTTTAAATTAAAGGCTGTAACAAGAGATGAAGAAGGACATTATATAATAGTTACAGGGTCTATCCATCAGGAAGAGCTAACAATTATAAATGTCTATGCACCGAATACCGGAGCCCCCAAATATATAAAACAATTACTCATAAACATAAGCAACCTTATTGATAAGAATGTGGTAATTGCAGGGGACTTTAATACACCACTTACAGAAATGGATAGATCATCTAGACACACGGTCAATAAAGAAACAAGGGCCCTGAATGAGACATTGGATCAGATGGACTTGACAGATATATTTAGAACTCTGCATCCCAAAGCAACAGAATATACTTTCTTCTCGAGTGCACATGGAACATTCTCCAAGATAGATCATATACTGGGTCACAAAACAGCCCTTCATAAGTTTACAAGAATTGAAATTATACCATGCATACTTTCAGACCACAATGCTATGAAGCTTGAAATCAACCACAGAAAAAAGTCTGGAAAACCTCCAAAAGCATGGAGGTTAAAGAACACCCTACTAACGAATGAGTGGGTCAACCAGGCAATTAGAGAAGAAATTAAAAAATATATGGAAACAAACGAATTTGAAAATACAACAATCCAAACGCTTTGGGACGCAGCAAAGGCAGTCCTGAGAGGAAAATACATTGCAGTCTAGGCCTATCTCAAGAAACAAGAAAAATCCCAAATACAAAATCTAACAGCACACCTAAAGGAACTAGAAGCAGAACAGCAAAGGCAGCCTAAGCCCAGCAGAAGAAGAGAAATAATAAAGATCAGAGCAGAAATAAACAATATAGAAACTAAAAAAACTGTAGAGCAGATCAACGAAACCAAGAGTTGGTTTTTTGAAAAAATAAACAAAATTGACAAACCTCTAGCCAGGCTTCTCAAAAAGAAAAGGGAGATGACCCAAATAGATAAAATCATGAATGAAAATGGAATTATTACAACCAATCCCTCAGAGATACAAACAATTATCAGGGAATACTATGAAAACTTATATGCCAACAAATTGGACAACCTGGAAGAAATGGACAAATTCCTGAACACCCACACTCTTCCAAAACTCAATCAGGAGGAAATAGAAAGCTTGAACAGACCCATAACCAGCAAAGAAATTGAATCGGTTATCAAAAATCTCCCAACAAATAAGAGTCCAGGACCAGATGGCTTCCCAGGGGAGTTCTACCAGACGTTTAAAGCAGAGATAATACCTATCCTTCTCAAGCTATTCCAAGAAATAGAAAGGGAAGGAAAACTCCCAGACTCATTCTATGAAGCCAGTATTACTTTGATTCCTAAACCAGACAGAGACCCAGTAAAAAAAGAGAACTACAGGCCAATATCCCTGATGAATATGGATGCAAAAATTCTCAATAAGATACTAGCAAATCGAATTCAACGGCATATAAAAAGAATTATTCACCATGATCAAGTGGGATTCATTCCTGGGATGCAGGGCTGGTTCAACATTCGCAAATCAATCAACGTGATACATCACATTAACAAAAAAAGAGAGAAGAGCCATATGATCCTGTCAATCGATGCAGAAAAGGCCTTCGACATAATCCAGCACCCTTTATTAATAAAAATCCTTGAGAAAGTCGGGATAGAAGGAACATACTTAAAGATCATAAAAGCCATTTATGAAAAGCCCACAGCTAACATCATCCTCAACGGGGAAAAACTGAAAGCTTTTTCCCTGAGATCAGGAACACGACAGGGATGCCCACTCTCACCGCTGCTGTTTAACATAGTGCTGGAAGTTCTAGCATCAGCAATCAGACAACAAAAGGAAATCAAAGGCATCAAAATTGGCAAAGATGAAGTCAAGCTTTCGCTTTTTGCAGATGACATGATATTATACATGGAAAATCCGATAGACTCCACCAAAAGTCTGCTAGAACTGATACAGGAATTCAGCAAAGTTGCAGGATACAAAATCAATGTACAGAAATCAGTTGCATTCTTATACACTAACAATGAAGCAACAGAAAGACAAATAAAGAAGCTGATCCCATTCACAATTGCACCAAGAAGCATAAAATACCTAGGAATAAATCTAACCAAAGATGTAAAGGATCTGTATGCTGAAAACTATAGAAAGCTTATGAAGGAAATGGAAGAAGATTTAAAGAAATGGAAAGACATTCCCTGCTCATGGATTGGAAAAATAAATATTGTCAAAATGTCAATACTACCCAAAGCTATCTACACATTCAATGCAATCCCAATCAAAATTGCACCAGCATTCTTCTCGAAACTAGAACAAGCAATCCTAAAATTCATATGGAACCACAAAAGGCCCCGAATAGCCAAAGGAATTTTGAAGAAGAAGACCGAAGCAGGAGGCATCACAATCCCAGACTTTAGCCTCTACTACAAAGCTGTCATCATCAAGACATCATGGTATTGGCACAAAAACAGACACATAGACCAATGGAATAGAATAGAAACCCCAGAACTAGACCCACAAACGTATGGCCAACTCATCTTTGACAAAGCAGGAAAGAACATCCAATGGAAAAAAGACAGCCTCTTTAACAAATGGTGCTGGGAGAACTGGACAGCAACATGCAGAAGGTTGAAACTAGACCACTTTCTCACACCATTCACAAAAATAAACTCAAAATGGATAAAGGACCTAAATGTGAGACAGGAAACCATCAAATCCCTAGAGGAGAAAGCAGGAAAAGACCTCTCTGACCTCAGCCGTAGCAATCTCTTACTCGACACATCCCCAAAGGCAAGGGAATTAAAAGCAAAAGTGAATTACTGGGACCTTATGAAGATAAAAAGCTTCTGCACAGCAAAGGAAACAACCAACAAAACTAAAAGGCAACCAACGGAATGGGAAAAGATATTCGCAAATGACATATCGGACAAAGGGCTAGTATCCAAAATCTATAAAGAGCTCACCAAACTCCACACCCAAAAAACAAATAACCCAGTGAAGAAATGGGCAGAAAACATGAATAGACACTTCTCTAAAGAAGACATCCGGATGGCCAACAGGCACATGAAAAGATGTTCAGCGTCGCTCCTTATCAGGGAAATACAAATCAAAACCACACTCAGGTATCACCTCACGCCAGTCAGAGTGGCCAAAATGAACAAATCAGGAGACTATAGATGCTGGAGAGGATGTGGAGAAATGGGAACCCTCTTGCACTGTTGGTGGGAATGCAAATTGGTGCAGCCGCTCTGGAAAGCAGTGTGGAGGTTCCTCAGAAAATTAAAAATAGACCTACCCTATGACCCAGCAATAGCACTGCTAGGAATTTATCCAAAGGATACAGGAGCACTGATGCATAGGGCCACTTGTACCCCAATGTTCATAGCAGCACTCTCAACAATAGCCAAATTATGGAAAGAGCCTAAATGTCCATCAACTGATGAATGGATAAAGAAATTGTGGTTTATATACACAATGGAATTCTACGTAGCAATGAGAAAAAATGAAATATGGCCTTTTGTAGCAACGTGGATGGAACTGGAGAGTGTGATGCTAAGTGAAATAAGCCATACAGAGAAAGACAGATACCATATGGTTTCACTCTTATGTGGATCCTGAGAAACTTAACAGGAACCCATGGGGGAGGGGAAGGAAAAAAAAAAAAAAAAGAGGTTAGAATGGGAGAGAGCCAAAGCATAAGAGACTGTTAAAAACTGAGAACAAACTGAGGGTTGATGGGGGGTGGGAGGGAGGAGAGGGTGGGTGATGGGTATTGAGGAGGGCACCTTTTGGGATGAGCACTGGGTGTTGTATGGAAACCAATTTGTCAATAAATTTCAGGAAAAAAAAATAAAAATAAATAAATAAATAAATAAAATTTATATGAGGATTAAATAAATAATGTTAAATTATCATTTCAGAATAATTAATTTAAGAAAAACAATCCCTGGGTGATACTGATGTGCATTTTGGCTTGCAGTTACTAATGTGTCTTATGAGTAATCACATTGTCCTGATCATGTGCAGGGGTCTCCATGGATCTGAAAAAGTGTCAGTGAACTACAGAGAGCTGACACTGGGCACAACCTGCCTGTCTCCATCAACATTTCCCAATACATTGACTTCTAGAATCCACATCCAACTGCTTAGTTTAACACCATTCTAACAGAAAGGAAAGGATAAGCAGTATGTCTGTATACAAGTATTTCAGCATAAAACATTTCTAGCCTGAGACCTCCCAGACAGATGGTTGCTAAACTTGAGGTTGGATCCTGATGTGAAGTCTCCAAACTCCGGCCACTACAGCAGGTATTTCCTGACTATAGGTTCCTGTCTGATGGAACCCTTCTAAGATCAAATATGACAAGACATTCAGGGAAGCAGGTGGAGATAGGAGACATGGAACCATACCCTCCCTCTGGTGAGATCCTGTAGGGTTATGGAAGCAGGGAGAAACTTGAGGGAGTCACGTGAATGTTGACTCCGTTCTGAACCACAAAAGAACTGCAGGGATTGGGGAAGACATATGGATTCCTACTGGCGGCTCCAGGTGGAGGGGTGGCTGGACACAGCAAGGTAGAGAAGGGGAAGGAGGGAACAGGTGCTTCTGGGAAACTGGAGGCTGTCTATGGATATGGAAGAGTGTGGCCACTTCTAAAAGGCAGAGCTGATAATCTGTCATTAATGGGATAGAAGGAAATAGGAAAGTCAGATTTGAGGTACAGCTTCTTCCTGGAGATGGTCCCTTTTACATTTAGGGACTGTGTGGGAGATCAAGTGCCTTATGTGTTCCAATGGACTGGAGCCTGCCTGTGGCTACAGCTGAGATGGGGGAGAGCATAGTGCCAATTGTACCTGGGTGAAGCTCAAGGCAGTGTGCTCCTTGGAAAAAACTGAGAATATCCAAGAATAACCTGGTTCTTTGGAAAAAGGTAAACTTTAGGGGGACTTGGGAGGAAAGAGACTGGCATTTCTAAGACGGATGGTGCCTGATATGGTAAGAGGACTGCTGCTTTCAGGAGCCAGTGGGGAGGTTGGAAGTGTGTTCTGTGTGTTGAGAACATTTGAGAAGTTTAGTTTACACTGAAAGAAATAGAAAAGGATGGACTTATAAATAAATAAATAAATATAAAAAATAAAATAAAAAAAGAAAAGGATGGACTTTACTGGGACAGTTGGTATTGACATTGGGCTTTGTCAAAATTAAAAGCAAGGTGACCCCTCCTTCAAGTGTCCTCAGCCTGGGTACCATCCCCCAGGACCTGCCGATAGAGATCAGGTCAGGAGTGGGGGTGAGCCCTGAGCAGGTGTGCTGACTTGAGTGAGATGGGACACACTCCTTTCTACCCACCCTCCCCAAATGCCTGCTTGGGAATGACCTTTGCCTTCATCACCAACACCACCGTGGAGTCACAAAAGGAGAATAGCCTGTTGGTCAGCTCACCTGGATGCCTAAAGACCAGTCTCTTCCTCTCTCTGCATGAACCTGAAGCAGGTGTGTGGTCCTCTGACATCTACGTTGGCACCAGCTAGGGGATGTGGACCTCTCACCATTGACTACAGGACTAGGGGTCTACAGGAGTTCCCCCTTAAGGCATACACCCAGGACCATTCCCAGCCCAGGTCCAACCATCTCTGGTCTCCAAACCCCAAGTTCTTTCTTCCTAGTGGTTAACTCTTGCTATGTTTAAACAAATCCAGCCTCTACATGTGCACTGGAGAACCCACGTGACACAGAGTGGCTGGAATAAGTTAAATTTTCAGATCATCCCAATTAAGATGAAAATATCCTTGTACCTCCCACTGTGTGTACCATTCATTTCAATCCAAGTCTGTCTCTACCAGAACACATCCCCCTACAGACCATCAGTCTGATCCAAAGATTAGGGAGTCCATTCATTCTAAGCTAAGTAAAACATATCTTTGGGATTTTTTTTTGGCCAAAATTAACCCTGAACCTTTCCTGCAAAGAGTGGGATTCCTGAAATGGAAGTGATGTCTTCAACCACTTCTCAAAGTCAGACAGTTCAATTCCACCTGGGAAAGGTGAACATGAGTTCAGCTTCTTCATGCTGCCCTCCTCAGTGTGGCAGCAGTGGGAGGACTGCACAGCAGGGTGGAGGGATGGAGGGGCTGATCCAGACGCAGTTGAAGTGATGCCCAGTTAGACACACCAGAAACAGGGTTGTGAGGGTGTCCCAGGACAGTGAACCTGAAGGAGGAGCATGGTTGCACCACAACTTGTAGAAGACTCATAGACCCCTGCTTTCTGCTGTGAAAATGAAGAACACAATGTGGGGTATTGCTATACAAATCCATATTGATGGTAACCCCAACTCCTCTTCATCAAATGGCCTCATTCTCCTACCTGGTCATGCCCCAAACCAAAGCATCCTGGTGGACGATCTTCCTGTACACACCTCCCTGGCTTTGCTCCTGTCTACCTGGGCAGCTTTTCTCCATGAGGGAGCCTAAGTGAAAGCTGAGCAAATTCCGTGTATCCTACCTGTCCTTGCTCAGACTTTCCTGTGGATTCCAGGACCCAGGTTCCTCATTCTACCCTACATAATAGACCCCACCAGAACTGCAGTCACCCCCTATCACTAGTTATCTCTGCTGAAGTGTTCCTCCCCATCTCCATGTGCCAGCACTCACTGGGGTTCCCTCAGGAACCCTCAGAGAAGGTATCCCTCCACAAACTAGCCCATCACACAGCACCCTCTGTCCTACCCCTGAGCTAACACGCTGGCCCCAGGAGTCATTGCAAGTGGCTCACTTCACTGTGTTCTTTCTCCCAGAACATTACCTCCAGGAGAACAGGAACTGAACCCCACAATCTGGTCAGTGTTCAGTAGGTATTTTTCACTAATTAATGCCTTGCTCTTTAGAAAGAGTCATGTTGAAATATACAGTCTAACTCAATCTAGTTCTATGAGATATAGAGTTTTATCTGGACAGTAGCTGTTCATCCCAGGTCCACACTGACACCCAAATCTTTATTAAGTGTCTGTGCCTAAAACCATTGTCCTGATGAACAGGATAAGGTACTGCCCTGAACCCGGAGTGTGCCTGATTTGTTATTGGGAAAAGCATGCATTAAATCCAAATGGACATGAGACCTGGGCAGATAGAGCTTCAGGACAGGACCATGGTATGGGGTTGGGGAGTAATTCACAACTGTGAGAGACCCAGGACCACACATGTTGGGCACATTTCAGACTCTGAGTGTTTCACACAGACATCAAATATGCACTGCTCATGGCCACGTCTCAATCCATACTCCTCAGCGCAGCAGGTGGGATGAGGTGACCACTGGTGCCCTCGTGTCCCTCTTTGGGCTCAGTGTTCAACCTCCAGCTCATGCATCCTGGGCCTCTGCAGCCTGCTGCATGGACTACTCTGCATAGTTAGCTCACTAAGGACACTTAGTGGTTCAGGAGCTAAAGTGCCTGCCATGTAGGTCACCCCGAGGGCTCCCTGAGCCTCTGGCTAGCTGGCCTTGGAGGACGCAAGAGTAACTTCTTCCCAGAACTCTCCAGAATCGGATGGTGACCATACAGGGTACAGCCTCTGGCTTGTTTTGCAGGTGGACTTGCAGATCAATGGGGAAGCAGTTTTTCCAGCCAGGACAGCTGTGAGGACACTGCAGACACAGGATGAGGCTGGAGATGTCTCTGTATCCATACAGGACAGGACAGTCCATGAACTGGCATCTCCCCACCTCCCAGGCTTTCCGCTTCCTTCAGCACAAGCCACTGGGCATAACAAGAGCTTGGACAAAGGTGGGTGGAATGGCAGGTTAACTGGCTTCTCACCTTGGGTAATGAACAGGTAGCTATTTTAACTACTCTAGTGCCCTTTATCTTGTAAGTTAAATTTCCCCTGTCATCATCTCTGCTCCCATGTTTCTTCAACCACATAATCATTTAGGGAAAGCCTTGAATGCCTTGTGACTTTTCAGCCTTAGTGGGGCTGAAGCCAGGTGTCTGTGCCAGCTGTGGGTGAAGATCTTCCTGTGAAGAGCACTGCTCATGTAGTGAGTAATGGACTGCAGCCTCTGGCCTCTGTTGAATCCTCTACTGGGAGAAAGGGATCTCAGCTGTACTGAGAGCCAATATCAGAGTCTCACCCAGAGCCAGGTTGGCCCCTCAGCCCCCAGCACTCCTCCACCTACATATCTACTAACAGACCCAGACTGGACCCTGTGGGACTTCCAGCACTGTCAGCATCAGCACCAGAACCTGGAGTCCCCACCCTGTGCAGTCAGGGAGGGGCCACAGGAAATTTCAGGATATAGGATTTGGATATGGGGTATGGTGATAGGTCTCAATCTGTCCCCCAGCATGGAGCCCCCACCCTCAGGATGAAAGGGGTCTGGCCACTACCAGGGCTCAAGGGAACCCATGGATACCCCTGGGCACTAATAGATCTGGGCTTTCAGAGTCCAAAACCCACCACGACCAAGCATGCATGAGGAGGAGAAGCATGCAAGAGCACCATGAATTTGGGATCCTTAGCTTGAGGCCTTGTCTCTTCCTCACAGTCAGTTGTGTGCTGCTGACACGAGGCACCCGATCTCCTTGGACAGAGGTCCTCAGAATGAACTGCTAAATGAAAACCCAGTCCCTTTCTCCTGACACCTTGAAGAACAAAAATTTCACCTGGGGTCATCGTTCAGGTGCAGTGGGCAGGAGGAGCAGGTGGCCTGCTGATGAGTCAGAATTAGATGGATTCCTTGTTCCTGGTTTCCTTCCTCACTCTGTTGTCTTTGTAAAATAGTAATTTTGTGCACCAGGCTTCCATTTACATTTCCAAAAGGAACAAGTCATTAATGTAAATGATCTTGGCAGCAGCAGTGAAACCTCCTGATTTGTTGAATTGTCACTTTATGACCAGGAAAAAACCTTCTGAGAAAGAGTCCAGGAGATCTGATTACCCGATGCTCTGGTTCCCAAGAACTCCCTGGGTCTCGTCTAGGGGACACACAACATTGAGATCACATGGAATTTGTGTTCTTTAGGATGCAGGGACAACTGTGATGCTGGCACAGATGGTGGCCTTCGACCCACAGTTGATTGTTGACACTCAAAGTCTAACAGTGAAGAGGAAAGACTGCCCTGCCCACCTCCCTACTTGTCTCTGCCTGGACACACAGCAGACCAAGACCACCAGTTCCCCAGGCATGTCTGGGATGTTGCATCAGCAGACTCAGCCCTGAGGACATATAGATTCACCTTCTGCTAAGGTGTCACAGCAGGGAGAATGGCAGGCTGTGGGTGGTCCTGGCCTCACCAAGGAGGGGCAGGTGAGCGGTGGGAAATTAGCTCCAGGGGACCTCCAGGTCTGCAGGTGCCAGTGTTCACCTGACACCTCACTTCCTCTTGCACAGCAGTCTCCACATCAGTGTCCACCTACACCTTGAGGAATAGTGTCAGGTGATGTGAGTCCCCAGAGTCCCCTGCAGGTAAGCAAAGGAGCCTGGTGTGACTTAGCCTCACTCAATGCTGTGGCCTGTTCACCCACTAGATCCTTGCCAGCATGTCTCAGCCCTTGTATCCCATCAGCAGCACATGAAAGCATGTTCCCCACCTCCAGAGTGCGTCATTCCCTGTGATAGGATGGAACATGGGCACCTGCATTTTCATCCAGCTGTTTCCCAGGACCTCCACGTTGACCCAGAGCCATCTCACCCCTCAGCAGTGGCCACAACCTCACTCACCTCCAGGCCCACTGTGTCCACTTCACTCTGACATCACACCAGAATTTATAGGAACAATTTTTATATAGTTTCCTCAAATCTTTTTGGTAACCTGAAATCTTCAATTAGAGAGAATTTAAGGCTTAAGTTAAATTATCTACTGCATATCTGGATCATTTCCAATAGCATGAAATAATGAAACTTTCAATATTGAAGACAGGTTTACCTACTTTTGGCTTCATCAATACAGAGAAACTAAAGATAAATTTGGGTCTCTTAGTAAACATGTCTTGTGCTTTAATGAAAGATTGTACTGAAGAAGCACACGTTTCTAGGATTCAGGAAATATATTCAAAAAATTTCCCTTCGAACAGATGGTGGTGCAGCCCATAGTTCATAATTGCTTACCACTTAGTTCTGTTAGGAATTAAGGGTTAAAAATTCTATATCCGGTTGAAGCTACTAGAATGAATAAAGAAGGCATCTCTCCTTGCAGAAAAGTAGAATGAATGCTTTAGTTAAAGAAAAGCAAAGGAAATCATTGTATGTTGAAGAAAAGAAAAAAAGCAATTGTTTCCTAAAGTGAGGGTGATTATTTAAAGAGGGAAAACTTAGGAAAAATCTGAATTTAAAAACATTGTAGAAGTGTTGTGGAAAAGGAATCTTTCAGAACAAATTTTAGTGTGTGGTCAAGCTGGTTAAGATCAAAATGAATTTATTCTTTCTCCTATAAAAACGGAGATATTCAACTTAATTAGGCTATTTAATCATGTTAAATTATACAGGAAGTATCGTAAAACAGGTGACTCTAATCCTTCCTAGATTTTATTTATGTGGATAAGTGCTATTAATAACAACATCCCAGAAACTGTATGCAATTCTTAGAGATATAATACATCCTCATGTATTGTTAACACCTGTAATTCTAGTTACTGTCTTAAAAATATTTGCAGTAACCAAATTTCTTCAATTGACCTGTAATTAACTCTAATCAAACCTTTAACCACACCAATGTTAAGTCGTTTACAATTCACAATTATTCTTTGACTCAGAACCTTTCATAAAAGTGTTCCTGCAAAAATGCTTCATTCTCAAGGAGTTGCATGAAAAAGATTCTAGAGAACAGATTTCTGTTAATTTTTTTTATATATGAAATTTATTGTCAAATTGGTTTCCATACAACACCCAGTGCTCATCCCAAAAGGTGCCCTCCTCAATACCCATCACCCACCCTCTTTGGTCTTTGGGAAGACCTTTATCTCTCCTTCTATTCTAAATGACAGACGCTGGATAAAGGATTCTCGGCTGCATATTTTTTCTGTTTAGCACACTGAAGATATCGTGCCAATTCTTTCTGGCCTGCCAAGTTTCAAAAGAGAGATCAGTCACGAGTCTTATAGGTCTCCCTTTACATGTGAGGGCACGTTTATCCCTTGCTGCTTTCAGAATTTTCTCTTTATCCTTGTATTTTGCCAGTGTCACTATGATATGTCATGCAGAAGATCGATTCAAGTTACGGGTGAAGGGAGTTCTCTGTGCCTCTTGGATTTCAGTGTCTTTTTCCTTCCCCAGTTCAGGGAAGTTCAGCTATAATTTCTTCAAATACCCCTTCAGCACCTTTCCCTCTCTCTTCCTCCTCTGGGATACCAATTATGCATATATTATTTCTTTTTAGTGTATCACTTAGTTCTCTAATTTTCCCCTCATACTCCTGGATTTTTTTATCTCTCTTTCTCTCAGCTTCCTCTTTTTCCATAACTTTATCTTCTAGTTCACCTATTCTCTCCTCTGCCTCTTCAAGCCGAGCTGCCGTCATTTCCATTTTGTTTTGCATTTCATTTAAAGCGCTTTTCAGCTCCTTGTGACTGTTCCTTAGTCCCTTGATCTCTGTAGCAAGAGATTCTCTGCTGTCCTGTATATTGTTTTCAAGCCCAGCGATTAATTTTATGACTATTATTCTAAATTCACTTTCTGTTATATTATTTAAATCCTTTTTGATCAGTTCATTAGCTGTTGTTATTTCCTGGAGATTCTTCTGAGGGGAATTCTTCCGTTTGGTCATTTTGGATAGTCCCTGGTGTCGTGAGGACCTGCAGGGCACTTCTCCTGTGCTGTGGTGTATAACTGGAGTTGGTGGTTGGGGCCGCAGTCCGACCTGATGTCTGCCCCCAGCCCACCGCTGGGGCCACAGTCAGACTGGTGTGTGCCTTCTCTTCCCCTCTCCTAGGGGCAGGATTCACTGTGGGTTTGGCGTGGCCCGTCTGGGCTGCTTGCACACTGCCAGGCTTGTGATGCTGGGGATCTGGCGTATTAGCTGGGGTGGGTAGGCAAGGTGCACAGGGGCAGGAGGGGTAGGCTTAGCTTTCTTCTCCTTAGGTGATCCACTTCAGGAGGGGCCCTGTGGCAGCGGGAGGGAGTCAGATCCGCTGCCGGAGGTTTGGCTCCGCAGAAGCGCAAAGTTGGGTGTTTGCGCAGAGCAAGCAAGATCCCTGGCAGGAACTGGTTCCCTTTGGGATTTTGGCTGGGGGATGGGCGTGGGAGATGGCGCTGGCGAGCGCCTTTGTTCCCCACCAAACTGAGCTCTGTCGTCCGGCAGCTCTCCCTCCCTTTGTCCTCTAGGCTTCCCGCTTTCTGAGCAGAGCTGTTAACTTATGACCTCCCAGATGCTAAGTCGCGCTTGCTGTGGGAACACACTCCATCCTTCCGGCCCCTCCACTTTTGCAAGCCAGACTCGGGGGCTCTGCTTGGCCTGTGAGTCACCCCTCCACCCGGGCTCCCTCCTGCCAGTCCGTGGAGCATGCACTGCCTCGCTGCCCTTCCTACCCTCTTCCGTGGGCCTCTCGTCTGCGCTTGGCTCCGGAGACTCCATTCTGCTAATCCTCTGGTGGCTTTCTGGGTTATTTAGGCAGGTGTAGGTGGAATCTAAGTGATCAGCAGGATGCGCGGTGAGCCCAGCGTCCTCCTACGCCGCCATCTTCCCTCCTCTCCCGGTTTCTGTTAATTTTAATGTCAAAACTTAACTGGGTAAAACGTTCCAGATCTAATTTAAAAATTTTAAGTGCAAAATTTAATTTCATGAATGAATAAACTAAGGTTGATTAGAATTCTTATGACTTCTTGGTAATATTGCTGGCTCCTTGATATTTTGTTTCCAGATACAAGGACATCTTTCCCTGTGAGCCTCACGTCACTTTCCCCCCTCCAGTTTCTCACCTGGGACAGGAAGTCGACCACAAGGAGCAAGGCCCTGCCCTGAGAGAGGATGTGCATCTGCTGGTCCCTCCACAGAGGGATCCAAGATGCCCCACGGAGGATGAGGGCAGGAGAGTGGGGGTGAGAGCTGCCTGGTGATTGGACATGCAAGCCTGAATAAGCTGGGAGCCACCTTGTGATTGGTCAATGAACAGAGGGACCGTGATGACAGTCACCTGTTGATTGGACACATGAGCTAGTCTTTGCTGAGAGCCACCTGAACACATGAGAGGGACCATGCTGAGAGACACGTGGGGATTGGACACATAAGAGGGACCATGCTGAGAGCCCTCTGGTTATTGGTCACATGAGCGAGACCATGCTGAGGGCAGCTTGGTGATGGGACACAGGAGGGAGACTGCAGTGAGAGCTGCTTTCTGATTGGCCACTTGTGTGAGGCAATGATGTAAGCTGCCTGGTGGTTGGGCACAGAAGAAAGCCCACAGTGAGAGTCGTCTGCTGATTATCCACAAACTGAGGTGAGTGGATAGCTATCTGGTGATTGACCCTGTAGGCCATCTGGCACTGAAAGCCACCTGGTGATTGGACGGAGATAAGCGTGAGACTGTACTGAGAGGAGCCTGGTGTTTGCATACAGGGTGCTGTGGTTATGTTAGGAGGGTCAGGACTTTATAAAATCCAGGCACCCATAGGATTCCACTCCCCTCCCCTTCCCCCTGCCAATGGCTCCTGACCGCAAATGCAGCAAGGGGCAGTCCCCAACCTGCCCTCAGAGAGCCATGGACACCAGCCCACCTTCCTTCTTTAATTCCACAGTTTCCACACCAGACTCCCTGTTCAGCAAAGGGAAACTTCCAGTGCACACAGAAGGACCCCTGTACCTCCGTGCCCCTGCAGACCTCCACACAACAAGGTCAACTGCCTACCCCTATGTCACCCTCTAAGACCCACCAACATGCATAGTTAGAATCCAGCCCCAGGCTTTATCTTGCTATTCCCAGAGACCTCCTCAGCTTGTGCAATTCAGCGTCACTGCCTGGTCCAGGGAGCTGGCTGTAGGAGTCCCCAACCATCCCACCCAATGCTGCCTTCCAAGAATGTGAGCCCAGAAGTTGTAAGCAGTGAGGACAGGGGCCTTAGAAACCTCCCACTGCCTCTTGCCAACCCTGGCCATGACCAGGTTCTTGTCCCCCAAGTGGTCCCACCATTGCCATAAAGGGACAAACTGGTCCCAGGGCCCCTTCTACCCTAAGACATTCAGTGACTCTGTAAGAAACATGAAAAGTCAGGACACAGAGAAGGAAGAACAACCAAAACCCAGAAAAGTGGGGCATCTGTACACAGACATGAGGAATTTGAAGCTACTTCCCAGATAAAAATTCCCCTTCCAGCAGAGTCAGGTGTGCGGTGTGTTATGCCCAGAATTCGTGACCCCCAAAGACCACCAGGGAGCTGAGTCTGATGCAAAAGCAAAGAGCCTTTATTCAAGCTAGCTTGAGCTCAATCCCCTACCTGCACCGATGCAGCAGTGAGATGCCAGAGAGAGAGTGAGTTTCAAAAGCACAAAGGTTTTATAGGGATCCAGGGACAGTTGGTGGGGTGATGGTCGTGGCCTTAGCCGATTGGCTGGGGAAGGGTCAGAGTCCCATTGCGCAGGTTGCCGGGCATGGTTTGAACAGGAAGTTTGAATGGGTGAGCGGGAAGTTATTCAAGGGGAGGAGGCATGGTCTGAGGTTTGAGCGGGAATTTCTTTCTGCGGTTTTCCCGGAAAGGGGGCCAGGTTGGGGACATAGTCACTCAAGATGGAGGACACAGAACAAAATGGAGTCAGCCGGCCTAGATCCGCTCTTTCAGGGTGGTAAGGAAGGTAGAGGTTGTTCCCTCTCACATGTCAGTGATTCATGGCTGGATGCCAAGACCTGGTTGCTTGCAGCCATTCAGAGTACAGTGCCAACACTGGGTCACTGTGCCCAGGTTCTGATGGATCTATGACCTACAGGTCTGAGGCCAACTTCAGCCTGATGTCCTGGTAACACACCACTTGGGGAGCCTTTATCATTTGGGGAGTTCTCTCCTGAGGGAAAAAAGGCTTCCATGACTAAGGACCAGAGAAAGGCCTGCAGCTCAGAAGCTGTCCTTAGGAATGAAAGTCATAGAAACAGCTTTGAGAGAATTGATTGAAAGCCCAAATTTATACAAATGGCTTTTAACACAGGCAGGGAGACAGGGACAGTAATAAATAACTCTCCAAAAAAGTCTCAGCTGAAGAATTCCCTCACAGTGTGTGTGAAAGCACATCAAAGTATGAAAAATCTGCTTTTTAAATTCACATACCTGAAGGACAAGACTGAAAGACAATGCCAGAGGGCTCCCTGGACATGGCCCAACAGGAGGAGGAGGGGGCTGATACAAAAGGAGGAGTCCCAGCCCCTGAGAGCAGAGAAGTCATAGGCTGAGCTCCTCCAGTCCAAGGAGAGGTCTTCCACATTGGAGGTGGAGATGTCAGGGGCAGGTTAGGTCTTTGAGCTTCAAAGATTCTTTTTCCAAATTCAGTGCTTCCTTGGAATTTTTGCCTTCCGTGCCACATTTTCAAAGGAGAGAGGTCACCACACATTACTATCCCAGGAAGACATAGAAGGGAAGCTGGGCTGTTGTGTGTGTCAGATCCTAGAGTGGGAGTGTCATGACATTCAAGGTGTCTACCAGCTTTAAATAAATAGTTGTGTTGGAATGCAAAAGAAGAGTTTCCTGGTGTTTGTGATGCACAGCTCATGATCATAGTTACCACTGCACCACACTACTAACTGCATTCTCCAAAGGGTGAGCAGGGGTCTCCATGGCTCTTAGAAAGTACAACCTGCCCATCTTAGTCAACATTTTTCACATACATTGGCTCCTCTAGAACTCAAGGCCAGCTGCTGAGGTGAGTTCCATTCTGATAGAAAAATGGAAGCAGTGTCTACACACAGCTATTTATGAATAGACCATTTCTGACCTACGACCTCACAACCACTTTGTGGCAAAGCTTGGCTCCAAACTCTGGATCCTTAAAGTTTCTGTTTGTAACAATGCCATTCACATCCCATTGACAAAAGCAAGTCATATAGCCAAACCCATTTGAAAAGAAAAGTAAATGTGGTCCACGGGGAGGGCCATGTCCAGGAAAGAAAGGTGAAAACTTGGGGGCAAATAAGAGAATTTACCTTACTCTTCTGGCCTATAATCCCCTAAAGGGAATTATCTTATTTATTCTGTTTTTCCAGTGCCCAGAACCATGTCTGGCATTAATAAATAAAGTCAAGAATATTTTTCTTTTTTTTAATTTAAATTTTACTTAGCCAAAATGCATTGCAATATTGGTTTCAGGAATATAATTTAGTGATTCAACACTTACATACAATACCAAGTCCTCATCACAAGTGCTGTCCTTAGTGCCCATCACCCATCTAGCTTATCTCCCACCCATCTCCATCCATCAACCCTCAGTTGGTTCTCTATAATGAAGAGTCTCTAGTGATTTGTTTCCCTCTCTCCTCTTCCCCCCCTTCCCATATGATCATCTGTTTTGTTTCCTAAATTCCACCTATGAGTGTAATCATATGGTATTTGTTTTTCTCTGATTGACGTGTCTCACTTAACATAATGCCTTCTAGCTCCATAATGCATTCATTGTAAGAATCTTGAAGGAAAGAATGTGAGCAGCTTTCGTTTAGATATGGTTATGATTCTATTTCTTCCCATTTTGAATCCAGAAGGATTTAGATTTCATGAAAGCATGTATATAGCCCACAATTTGTGGCAATAACATCCATATTAGTAAAAATAAAAATAGACAGAACTTCTTGAGTGCTTACCATGTGCTAAAAACACTGCTAAGGATTTTAGGTTTGTTATGTCATTTTAATCTTCAAGCAAATTTATGAGGTAAGCATTGCTTTCTCCATGTTGTAGATGACACGACTGAGAATCAGAGAGGTTCAATAATTCATTCAGTGTCACATAGCTAGAAGGCAGTGGAGCTATGATGTGAACCCAGGCTCAGTAGACTCTATAGCCTCCTACTATGCATCATGCTATATCACCTCTATATGTTAAGTGAAGCCCAAACAATGTCATTTTCCTCATCTATAAAACAGGGATAAACAAGAAATGGCCACTTTGTAAAATTGTTAGAAGGTTAACAGAAAAGTTCTATATCAATTCCTTGATCCAGTGAAGCTTACACTGTGGACACTTAACAAATATGCCCTTTTGTTCATGTCCATTTCACATCTGACTCCTGCTCCCAGATTTGATGGAAATTCTCTTCAGGGTGTGATGCTCATAACCCATATTATAGCTTTGTTAAACCTTTAGTACTCAACTTCTAAAACATACATAGGTCCTCTATTGACATTTTCTCCAAAAATCAAACTATTAGCAGTGGGGTTCTAAAACCCTTGGGAAGGTCCAACTCTTAGTATTTCTCTTGGATGCTAAATTATTCATGAACCTTGATGGATTCTGAAGTTAGCTTCCTCAAAAGAAGGAGGATTGATAGAGGAGGCTGAAGTCAGTCACTTTCACATCTCAGGTGATTAGATTGACAGAAAGCAAGCAATTGGCACGGGTAAAGTTGCCAAAGTGACCTGTGAGGTGCGAAGGCCAGGAAGAGGGTGGGTCTTCTCAAACTCTACTCAGAAATTTCAGACATCAAGGGTGGGAGGAGCATTTTGTGTCTGCAAAAACAAGGGTCATTTGTTTTGGAAATCACTGTGTTGGACAAGAGGAAGAAGAAACATATAATAAATACCTACTGTGTGCCAGTCACCTTAGATATGTAATCCTATTGGATCCTCAAAAAACAAAAAAAAAAAGTCTGTTTCACAGACAGGAAACTGGGACTCTGAAAAGTGAAATAACTTGAGCAAGTTTATGAAGTGAGTCGGGGTTCCAAGATAGGGACCTAACTCACCTAACTAAAGGTGAGGAGGTAAACTCACCTCCATGGACACAACACATTTACATCTATTTATAGAGAATTTCCTCCTGAAGAGGAGGTGAGGGCCCTCCATATATATTCTGTACAAGGAAAGGTAGACAGCACAGACAGAGGCAAGAGAGACAGAGACAGGGGACCCCATTTCCAGCCTACAAACCATGGTGTGGAGTGATAGTTCTATGGGACTGTAACAGATTTGTCTGCCCTGGGACACAGATAAGGAGCTGCATTTGAAAAGAGAAACCAGAAGGCAAAAGATCCATTGCTAGAACTCCCACAAATGGGGGGAGAACTGCTGGATTTCTTTCTTTGTGGAGGGGCTGACAAGCGCCTGGTTCATATGCCTCTCCACCTTAATAAACATGAATACCAGCACCCCATGCACCCTGCCTCCACCCTCACACTGTTCCAGACACCGCTGAGCCCACATTCCCTGGGTATCACCCCCATTTCCCTCACAGTCCCACTCCCACCTCCTCCCCCTGCACCCTCACAACTCTGCATTCCCCACTTGCACTGCCCCATTGGATCCCAAGTCTCCCCTTCCCATCACCCCTACTCTTCCCCCACTCCTTCCTTCCCACCCTCCCAATTCCCTTATCTACACCTCCACACACCCATATTCCCTCTCCAGCATAGCTCCACTCCTCTCTGCACACCCTCATGTTCCATTGGTCACACCTCACCCATGGCCTGGTTGGGTTCCCCCATGCACCCATGTGCCCACAGTCCCTCTCTGGCATCCCTCACTTCTCCTTATACCCCCACATCCCCTTCACCTTATCCTTGCACCCCCACTCCCCCGCCCCAGCATTCCCACTTCTTTCCCCATGCACACTCCCATGTCTCCAGCTCCACCTGCACAGGAGTGCCCACTGAGCATCCCCCCTGCACCCTGGTCTCCCCACCCCTGAGGCAGGAGGAGCACCACCAAAGATGAACTGATCATCCCTGACCTCCACCTCCTCATTCTGCAGCCCCAGGACCAGGAATCAGGCACGCTGGAGAAATTCTAGTTGGAAAAAGAGTCGCAAGACTCAGAAAGTGGGTTTCCAGGCACTTCATGAGGTCACACAAGTGTCACCACATCAGTCCAACCAGTTCAAAGTTTGTGGTCTCTCATACTACATAAGTTAGAAAGGCCATCTTTGCCTTAGAAGCCAATGGTTTTCCAGCAGTGCAAATGTGGGAGAATTCAGAACAAAGTCTTGTAGGAATGCTAACAACTAGATTTCATAAATCCACTACATAGATACTATCTGTCATTCATGGTACACACTTATGAATTAGAGGAACATGAAATGGAAACATGGAGGGAGTTTATTTACAAGAAACATTGACCTTCAGTGAATACAGCTCCAGATGCAAGCCTCTTTCATGCTGTATATTTGTTGATTAAAAATGAAAATCCACACATTGCAAGTTGTTGATCCTCTAAGTGGGAATGCTCTTCCTATGCTTACCCACAAATGGATTCTCAAATTCCTCAGGTTTGCATGTCTGATATACCAAAGCCTGCCTTTGTGAAGCAGGACCCAGATGCTCTTGCACTTGGGACACACCACAACATCACCTTCATCCACCCGGACACTCCCTTCACTAGAGACTTGAACATCTGTGTAGAAAACCAAGTATCAGGCTTGTCTATATTGCATGAGTAAGGGAAAGGTGTAGATATTTGCTCCAAATCTGATGTAATTAACCTTGCTGCTAAAAAAAAAAACCAAAAAACAAAAAAAAAAAAAAAACTTACACTAACCTAGATATAACAGTGTCCCAGGCCATTTAGCACTTCTCACAGTACTTCATTTTTATTGGTAGTTACAGTAATCTGGAGAAATATCCTGGACAGCATATAGTGGGCTGAGGTGCATGGGATGCTGGTTGTGAATGAGGCAGATAGCATCATGGGTATCATGTCCCTATCAAATATTCTACAGATTCTGATACACCTGCAGGTGACAAAAAAAGGATACAGAAAATGAATGGCCACTGAAATGCAGAAGCCCTTGTATGAAAGCTTGAACAAAGATTTTGGGTCTCATTAAAAATGTGTATCAGGAAAAAAAATGTATATCACGGATTGGTGATGGGTATTTTTTCCAGTTATGCTGAATTGTGCATAAGAAATGTATTTTATGTGCTTGAAGATTCAGGCTTGCATTAAAAGAGTATTTTCAGACCTTCTTCAGAACAATTTATGATGTTGTATGTTATCAAAATACACTGTGTCCTGGAATTTTTGTTATTTTTCATCTCTAAGAATTCACTGGTCTGTAATAGGTAATGTGACATAAGGGGAGCACATGGCCTATTGAGAACTACTACCTATGTCAGAACATGCAGTATGTCATCACTGTGACCCATTGCAGCAGGAGCCACATGGTGGTGAGGTGTGAAATTCTTTGAAACTTTTCCAAATCAGTTTATTTTATTTTATTTTATTTTATTTTATTTTATTTTATTTATTCATTTCATTTCAGTTTAGTTTTTAAATGTTTATTTATTTTTGAGAGATAGAGAAAGTGTGCACAGTGTGCATAGGGAAGGAGAAGAGAGATAGGGAGACAGGATTTGAAGCAAGCTTCAGACTCAGGGCCAGCAGAGAGCCCTACATGGGTCTCAAACTCAAGAACCATAAGATTATGACCTGAGCCGAAGTCAGACGCTTAACCCACAACCCCTGACCTACCCAGGAACTCCACAAATTAGTTTCTTAGAATTATAAAAGCAGCAAGGGAAAAAAGTCCTTAATCAACAAGGGAAGACAGATCAGGTTCACAACAGACCTATCCACAGAAACTTGGCAAGCCAGAAAACAGTGGCAGATATATACATTGTGCTGAATTGGAAAAATATGGAACCAAGAATTCTTTTTTTAAAGATGGATTAAACTTTTATTTACTTTTTAAAATATAATTTATTGTCAATTTGGCTAACATACAGTATGTAATGTTTTTGGGGTAGATTTCCATGGTTCATAACTTGCATACCACACCCAGTCCTCATCCAAACAAGTGCCCTCCTCAATGCCCATCACCCATTTTCTCCTGTCCCCCACCCTGCCATCAACCCTCGGAGTGTTCTCTGTATTTGTGACTAGTTTTGTAACTACTTTTTTTCCCTCTGTTCTCTGTTTGAAACTTTTTTCCCCTTCACTTCCCCCATGGTCTTCTGTTAAGATTCTCAAGATCCACATTTGAGTACAAACATCTGTTATCTGTCTTTCTCTGACTTTTTTCACTCAGCATAATACCTTCCAGTTACATCCAAACTGCTGCAAATGGCACGATTTTGCTTATAGCAGCACTTTCAACAATAGCCAAATTATGGAAAAAGCCTAAATATCCACCAACTAATGAATGGATACAGAAGATGTGGTTTATATATACAATAGAATACTACTTGGCAATGAGAAAGTATGAAGGCAACCAAGAATTCTTTATCCAGCAAGCCTGCATTCAAAATGGAAGGAGAGTGGGGCACCTGGGTGGCTAAATTGGTTAAGTATCTGACTTTAGTTCAGGTCATGATCTCCTGGTTTGTGAGTTAGAGTCCGATTTAGGGTCTGCACTGACAGCTCATAGCCTGGAGCCTGTTTCAGATTCTGTGTCTCCCTCTCTCTCTGCCCCTCCCCTGCTTGCTCTCTCTCTCTCTCTCTCTCAAAAATAAAGATTAACAACAACAATTTTTAATAAATAAATAGAAGGAGAGATAAAATTTTCCCAAACAAAAACTAAAGGAGTTTGTGACCACTGAATCAGGCCTGCAAGAAATTTTAAGGCAGACTCTTTGAATGGCGAAAAGACAAAACAAAACAAAACAAACAAACCAAAAAAGGCCAAAAGCAACACAAACTAGAAGACCAGAGACATCACCCGAAACACCATCTACACAGGAAACAAAATGCACTGAATTAATATATTTCAGGACTCACTCTAAATGTAAATGGATTAAATGCTCCAATCAAAGACATAGGGTATCAAAATGGATAAGACAACAAAACCCATCTCTATGCAGCCTACAAGAAACTCATTTTAGATCTAAATCCAGCTTCAGATTCAAAGTAAGGGGATGGAGAACCATCTAGCATGCTAATGGTGGTCAAAAGAAAGCTGCAGTAGCCATACATAGACAAACTAGATTTTAAAATAAATACTGTAAAAAGAGATGAAGAAGGGCATTACATCATAATTAAGGGGTCTATCCACCAAGAAAATCTAATAATTA
The DNA here is from genome assembly GCF_022837055.1 of Prionailurus viverrinus. Lineage (NCBI taxonomy): Eukaryota > Metazoa > Chordata > Mammalia > Carnivora > Felidae > Prionailurus > Prionailurus viverrinus. Next base: position 88,799,875 of record NC_062561.1, on the reverse strand, counting down.
TAAACATTTTTGCACCAAATATGGAAGTACACAAATATATAAATCAATTAATCACAAACATACACAAACTCATTCATAACAATACCATAAGAGTAGAGGACTTCAACACCCCACTCACTACAATGGGCATATCCTCTAGGCAGAAAATCAACAAGGAAACAATGGCTTTGAATGACACACTGGACTGAATGGACTTAACATATCTATTCAGAACATTTCATCCTAAAGCAGCTGAATACACATTCTTCTTGAGAGTACATGGAACATTATCCAGAATAGATCACATACCAGGTCACAAATTAGCTCTCACCAAGTACGAAAAGATCAAGATCATACATTACATATTTTCAGAACATAATGCTATGAAAATCAAAATGAACCACAAGAAAAAAATTATAAAGATGATGAATATTTGGATATTACCTCCTACTAGAGAATGATTTGGTTAAAGAAGAAATTAAAGAGGAAATTAAAAGGTACATGGATACCAATGAAAAGGAAAACCCAATAGCTCAAAACCTCTTAAATGCAGGCAAGGTGATCATAAGAGGGAATTATAGCAATCCAGGTCTTCCTAAAGGTGAAAGAAAGGTCTCAAATATATAACCTAAACTTACACCTAAAGGAGCTGGGAAAAGAACAGCAAATAAAGCCCACAAACAGCAGGAGAAGGGAAATAATAATGACTATAAGGAAAAAACAAACAATGATAATAATGAAATTAAAAAAAAAAACAGTAGAACAGATCAACCAGGATCTGGTTCTTTGAAAGAATTAACAAATTTGATAGCTGCTTAGCCAATTGATCGCAAAGAAAAACAGACTGACCCACAGAAATAAAATCAAGACTGAAAGAGGAGAGGGGAGGAGCCAAGATGGTGGAACAGCATGGAAGTTTTTTGTGTGTCTCATGTCCATGAAATACAGCCAGACCAACACTAAACCATCTTACACACCTAGAAAACTGATTGGAGGATTAACAACAATCTGAACACCCTGAACCACAGAATTAAGGAGGTACATGGCATGGAGAGCTGAACTTGGGAGAGAAAGGCCGCAAAAGGTAGGGAACTGCTTTTGCAGGCAGAGAGGACAGAGACTGGGGAGGGGGGAAGAATACGGGAAAAGTACCCTTCTCCAAAAGCAGCTGCAGAGAAAGTAGAAAATTGGAAACAACCGCAGGACTAAACTAAAAAGGGAGAAAGGAGAAAGGAGAGAGGGTTTAAATTCTATTAAGACTGTAAACAAGGGGAGTGCAAAGGCTGCAACTCGATACCTGGTGGTGCTCTGGTAGGAAGGGCCAATCCCCAGGAACAGAGTGGGGTCTGGAAGGTTCTCGGGCCACACGGGGAAAAGCGGTTCCACTGCTGGAAGGACATTTGGTAGAGACTGTTGAAGCTTCCTGGTCCCAGCAGACCCTGGAAGGCAGCCACATTCGCTGGCGCTGGGGCAAGGTCATTGAGGGGGAAGCCTGATGCCAGATGTGTGTTGTGATTTTCCATAATCCCTGAAACGTTGCTGCTACATTGTCTCGCAAACTTTTGTGGGGGCAGGCTGGCACCTGGCTGTAGTCTTGGGGCACTGGCAACAGCAGGATCAATCAGGCATTCCTGGTTGCAACTGACATTTGGCCATTGCTCATTCAGCCATTGCTCAGTGAGACCCTCCCACAGAGAGGCAGAGCAGGTCAAAGCCACAGCCCTTCAGAAGTAAGGACCAGGAAAACAGCCACATCTGAGACAAAACTTGGGAGAGAGGGACTGTCTGGAGTCTGGTCACAGAGAGTGAAAAAATGGGGAGTGGACAAGAGCTGAAGACAGAGAACAGGTGCACAATGGCTGATCTGGGAGAACAGACTGGGTAGCTGGGTGGCGCCATTTACACCGCTACCACACAAGCGCATACGAACCTGCAGCATGGCAACAATCCACCCCAGTAGGCTAGCAGCGCCATCTAGTGGAGAGTGGAGCTGTTACGCGGAACTCCTCCCAACTGGGCCAACTTAGCTCTTCAACGTTTATTTATTTTTGGGACAGAGAGAGACAGAGCATGAACGGGGGAGGGGCAGAGAGAGAGGGAGACACAGAATCGGAAACAGGCTCCAGGCTCTGAGCCATCAGCCCAGAGCCCGACGCGGGGCTCGAACTCCCGGACCGCGAGATCGTGACCTGGCTGAAGTCGGACGCTCAACCGACTGCGCCACCCAGGCGCCCCCCAACTTAGCTCTTCAAGAACAAAAGCCTCACCTCCAGCTTAATTTATGGACTATAAAGAGCTACATAGACTGACCTCTAGGGGAAAACAAAGCAATTTCAGTCCTACTTCAATCTGTTAGCAGGTTCATCTATTCAATTTTTTTCTCTTTTTTTCCTTTTTCCTTTTTCTCTTTTTTATTTCTTTTCTTTTTCTTGAATGCAGAAAGAGAAAAACATAATTTTTACTTTAATTTATTTTAAAAATATTTTTATTTAATTTTTATTACTATATTTTTTGCTTTTATGTACATTTTTTCAAATTCTATCTTATTCCCATCATTTTATTTTACTATATTACAGTGTATTCACTTTTTCAAATTTTCAAACGATTTTTTCCTTTTTTTATCTTTTTTCTTTTCATTTTTCTTAAACACAGAAAACAAAACACTCATATTTTACTTTTTATTAAAAAATATTTTTCTTTAACTTTTTTCCTACTATATTCTTTACTTTTGTGTATATTTTCTCAAATTCTATTTTACCCCCATCATCTCATTTGGTCTACTTCAGTGTATTCATTTTTTCAAATTCTCAAACGATTTCCTTTTTTTTCTTCCCCCTCCTTTTTTTTTCTCTAATCTGTCAAACCAATTTCAACACCCAGACCAAAACAAAACCTAGGATTGAGCATAATCTATTAGATATTTGTGTGTGTGTTTAATTTTTAATTTTAATATTTTTGTAATTTGAATTTTTTAATTTGAATTTTTCTACCTCATTAATTCCTTTTCTCCCTTCAAAATGACAAAATGAAGGAATTCACCCCAAAAGAAAAAGCAGGAAGAAACAACATCCAGGGATTTAACCAACACAGATACAAGCAAGATATCTGAACCAGAATTTAGAATCACGAGAATAAGAATACTAGCTGGAGTAGAAAATAGATTAGAATCCATTTCTGCAGAGATAAAAGAAGTAAAAAATATCCAGAATGAAATTTAAAATGCTGTAACTGAGCTGCAATCATGGATGGATGCAGTGGTGGCAAGGTAGACAAGGCAGAACAGAGAATCAACAATATAGAAGACAAATTTATAAAGAATAACAAAGCAGAAAAAAGAGGGAGATTCAGGCAAAAGAGCACAATTTAAGAATTAGAGAAATCAGTGACTCATTAAAAGGAACATCAGAATCATAAGGGTCCCAGAGGAGGAAGAGAGAGAAATGGAGGTAGAAGGGTTATTGGAGCCAATCATAGTGGAAAACTTTCCTAACCTGGGGAAAGACACAGACATCAAAACCCAGGAAGCACGGAGGACCCCCATTAGATTCAACAAAAACCGACCATCAGCAAGGCATATAGTAGTCAAATTCACAAAATACTCAGTCAAGGAGAGAATTATGAAAGCAGCAAGGGAAAAAAAGTCCCTAACACTAGGGAAGACAGATCAGATTTGCAGCAGACCTATCTACAGAAACGTGGCAGGCCAGAAAGAAGTTCCAGGATATATTCAGTGTGCTGACTCAGAAAAACATGCAGCCAAAAATTCTTTATCAAGTAAGGCTGTCATTCAAAATAGAAGGAGAGAGAGTGGCGGCAAGATGGAGGCTTAGGAGGACGCTGGGCTCACCGCACGTCCTGCTGATCACTTAGATTCCATCTACACCTGCCTAAATAATCCAGAAAACCGCCAGAGGATTAGCAGAACAGAGTCGCCGGAGCCAAACGCAGACGAGAGGCCCACGGAAGAGGGTAGGAAGGGCGGCGAGGTGGTGCGCGCTCCACGGACTGGCGGGAGGGAGCCGGGGCGGAGGGGCGGCTCGCCGGCCAAGCAGAGCCCCCGAGTCTCGCTGGCAAAAGCGGAGGGGCCGGGCAGACTGTGTTCTGACAGCAAGCGCGACTTAGCGTCTGGGAGGTCATAAATTAACAGCTCTGCTCGGAAAGCGGGAAGGCTGGAGGACAAAGGGAGGGAGAGCTGCTGAGCCCCCTGACAACAGAGCTCAGTTTGGTGGGGAACAAGGGCGCTCGCCAGCGCCATTTCCCCCGCCCATCCCCCAGCCGAAATCCCAAAGGGAACCGGTTCCTGCCAGGGAACTTGCTCGCTCCTCGCAAACACCCAACTCTGCGCTTCTGCGGAGCCAAACCTCCGGCAGCAGATCTGACTCCCTCCCGCTGCCACAGGGCCCCTCCTGAAGTGGATCACCTAAGGAGAAGCGATCTAAGCCTGCCCCTCCTGCCCCCGAGCACCTTGCCTACCCACCCCAGCTAATACGCCAGATCCCCAGCATCACAAGCCTGGCAGAGTGCAAGTAGCCCAGACGAGCCACACCACCTCACAGTGAATCCCACCCCTAGGAGAGGGGAAGAGAAGGCACACACCAGTCTGACTGTGGCCCCAGCGGTGGGCTGGGGGCAGACATCAGGTCTGACTGCGGCCCCGCCCACCAACTCCAGTTATACACCACAGCACAGGGGAAGTGCCCTGCAGGTCCTCACCACGCCAGGGACTACCCAAAATGACCAAGCGGAAGAACTCCCCTCAGAAGAATCTCCAGGAAATAACAACAGCTAATGAGCTGATCAAAAAGGATTTAAATAATATAACAGAAAGTGAATTTAGAATAATAGTCATAAAATTAATCGCTGGGCTTGAAAACAGTATACAGGACAGCAGAGAATCTCTTGCTACAGAGATCAAGGGACTAAGGAACAGTCACGAGGAGCTGAAAAACGCTTTAAACGAAATGTATAACAAAATGGAAACCACCACCGCTCGGCTTGAAGAGGCAGAGGAGAGAATAGGTGAACTAGAAGATAAAGTTATGGAAAAAGAGGAAGCTGAGAAAAAGAGAGATAAAAAAATCCAGGAGTATGAGGGGAAAATTAGAGAATTAAGTGATACACTAAAAAGAAATAATATATGCATAATTGGTATCCCAGAGGAGGAAGAGAGAGGGAAAGGTGCTGAAGGGGTACTTGAAGAAATAATAGCTGAGAACTTCCCTGAACTGGGGAAGGAAAAAGGCATTGAAATCCAAGAGGCACAGAGAACTCCCTTCAGACGTAACTTGAATTGATCTTCTGCATGACATATCATAGTGAAACTGGCAAAATACAAGATAAAGAGCAAATTCTGAAAGCAGCAAGGGGTAAACGTGCCCTCACATATAAAGGGAGACCTATAAGACTCGTGACTGATCTCTCTTTTGAAACTTGGCAGGCCAGAAAGAATTGGCACGAGATTTTCAGTGTGCTAGACAGAAAAAATACGCAGCCAAGAATCCTTTATCCAGCAAGCCTGTCATTTAGAATAGAAGGAGAGATAAAGGTCTTCCCAAACAAACAAAAACTGAAGGAATTTGTCACCACTAAACCAGCCCTACAAGAGATCCTAAGGGGGACCCTGTGAGACAAAGTCCCAGAGACATCACTATAAGCATAAAACATACAGACATCACAATGACTCTAAACCCGTATCTTTCTATAATAACACTGAATGTAAATGGATTAAATGCGCCAACCAAAAGACATAGGGTATCAGAATGGATAAAAAAAACAAGACCCATCTATTTGCTGTCTACAAGAGACTCATTTTAGACCTGAGGACACCTTCAGATTGAGAGTGAGGGGATGGAGAACTATTTACCATGCAACTGGAAGCCAAAAGAAAGCTGGAGTAGCCATACTTATATCAGACAAACTAGACTTTAAATTAAAGGCTGTAACAAGAGATGAAGAAGGACATTATATAATAGTTACAGGGTCTATCCATCAGGAAGAGCTAACAATTATAAATGTCTATGTGCCGAATACCGGAGCCCCCAAATATATAAAACAATTACTCATAAACATAAGCAACCTTATTGATAAGAATGTGGTAATTGCAGGGGACTTTAATACCCCACTTACAGAAATGGATAGATCATCTAGACACACAGTCAATAAAGAAACAAGGGCCCTGAATGAGACATTGGATCAGATGGACTTGACAGATATATTTAGAACTCTGCATCCCAAAGCAACAGAATATACTTTCTTCTCGAGTGCACAGGGAACATTCTCCAAGATAGATCATATACTGGGTCACAAAACAGCCCTTCATAAGTTTACAAAAATTGAAATTATACCATGCACACTTTCAGACCACAATGCTATGAAGCTTGAAATCAACCACAGGAAAGTCTGGAAAACCTCCAAAAGCATGGAGGTTAAAGAAAACCCTACTAACAAATGAGTGGGTCAACCAGGCAATTAGAGAAGAAATTAAAAAATATATGGAAACAAATGAAAATGAAAATACAACAATCCAAACGCTTTGGGACGCAGCAAGTCCTGAGAGGAAAACACATTGCAATCCAGGTCTATCTGAAGAAACAAGAAAAATCCCAAATACAAAATCTAACAGCACACCTAAAGGAACTAGAAGCAGAACAGCAAAGGCAGCCTAAGCCCAGCAGAAGAAGAGAAATAATAAAGATCAGAGCAGCAATAAACAATATAGAATCTAAAAAAAAGTGTAGAGCAGATCAACGAAACCAAGAGTTGGTTTTTTGAAAAAATAAACAAAATTGATAAACCTCTAGCCAGGCTTCTCAAAAAGAAAAGGGAGATGACCCAAATAGATAAAATCATGAATGAAAATGGAATTATTACAACCAATCCCTCAGAAATACAAGCAATTATCAGGGAATACTATGACAAATTATATGCCAACAAATTGGACAACCTGGAAGAAATGGACAAATTCCTAAACACCCACACTCTTCCAAAACTCAATCAGGAGGAAATAGAAAGCTTGAACAGACCCATAACCAGCGAAGAAATTGAATCGGTTATCAAAAATCTCCCAACAAATAAGAGTCCAGGACCAGATGGCTTCCCAGGGGAGTTCTACCAGACGTTTAAAGCAGAGATAATACCTATCCTTCTCAAGCTATTCCAAGAAATAGAAAGGGAAGGAAAACTTCCAGACTCATTCTATGAAGCCAGTATTACTTTGATTCCTAAACCAGACAGAGACCCAGTAAAAAAAGAGAACTACAGGCCAATATCCCTGATGAATATGGATGCAAAAATTCTCAATAAGATACTAGCAAATCGAATTCAACGGCATATAAAAAGAATTATTCACCATGATCAAGTGGGATTCATTCCTGGGATGCAGGGCTGGTTCAACATTCGCAAATCAATCAACGTGATACATCACATTAACAAAAAAAGAGAGAAGAACCATATGATCCTGTCAATCGATGCAGAAAAGGTCTTTGACAAAATCCAGCACCCTTTCTTAATAAAAACCCTTGAGAAAGTCGGGATAGAAGGAACATACTTAAAGATCATAAAAGCCATTTATGAAAAGCCCACAGCTAACATCATCCTCAACGGGGAAAAACTGAGAGCTTTTTCCCTGAGATCAGGAACACGACAAGGATGCCCACTCTCACCGCTGCTGTTTAACATAGTGCTGGAAGTTCTAGCATCAGCAATCAGACAACAAAAGGAAATCAAAGGCATCAAAATTGGCAAAGATGAAGTCAAGCTTTCGCTTTTTGCAGATGACATGATATTATACATGGAAAATCCGATAGACTCCACCAAAAGTCTGCTAGAACTGATACAGGAATTCAGCAAAGTTGCAGGATACAAAATCAATGTACAGAAATCAGTTGCATTCTTATACACTAACAATGAAGCAACAGAAAGACAAATAAAGAAACTGATCCCATTCACAATTGCACCAAGAAGCATAAAATACCTAGGAATAAATCTAACCAAAGATGTAAAGGATCTGTATGCTGAAAACTATAGAAAGCTTATGAAGGAAATGGAAGAAGATTTAAAGAAATGGAAAGACATTCCCTGCTCATGGATTGGAAAAATAAATATTGTCAAAATGTCAATGCTACCCAAAGCTATCTACACATTCAATGCAATCCCAATCAAAATTGCACCAGCATTCTTCTCGAAACTAGAACAAGCAATCCTAAAATTCATATGGAACCACAAAAGGCCCCGAATAGCCAAAGGAATTTTGAAGAAGACCAAAACAGGAGACATCACAATCCCAGACTTTAGCCTCTACTACAAAGCTGTCATCATCAAGACAGCATGGTATTGGCACAAAAAGAGACACATAGACCAATGGAATAGAATAGAAACCCCAGAACTAGACCCACAAACGTATGGCCAACTCATCTTTGACAAAGCAGGAAAGAACATCCAATGGAAAAAAGACAGCCTCTTTAACAAATGGTGCTGGGAGAACTGGACAGCAACATGCAGAAGGTTGAAACTAGACCACTTTCTCACACCATTCACAAAAATAAACTCAAAATGGATAAAGGACCTAAATGTGAGACAGGAAACCATCAAAACCTTAGAGGAGAAAGCAGGAAAAGACCTCTCTGACCTCAGCCGTAGCAATCTCTTACTCGACACATCCCCAAAGGCAAGGGAATTAAAAGCAAAAGTGAATTACTGGGACCTTATGAAGATAAAAAGCTTCTGCACAGCAAAGGAAACAACCAACAAAACTAAAAGGCAACCAACGGAATGGGAAAAGATATTCGCAAATGACATATCGGACAAAGGGCTAGTATCCAAAATCTATAAAGAGCTCACCAAACTCCACACCCAAAAAACAAATAACCCAGTGAAGAAATGGGCAGAAAACATGAATAGACACTTCTCTAAAGAAGACATCCGGATGGCCAACAGGCACATGAAAAGATGTTCAGCGTCGCTCCTTATCAGGGAAATACAAATCAAAACCACACTCAGGTATCACCTCACGCCAGTCAGAGTGGCCAAAATGAACAAATCAGGAGACTATAGATGCTGGAGAGGATGTGGAGAAACGGGAACACTCTTGCACTGTTGGTGGGAATGCAAAGTGGTGCAGCCGCTCTGGAAAGCAGTGTGGAGGTTCCTCAGAAAATTAAAAATAGACCTACCCTATGACCCAGCAATAGCACTGCTAGGAATTTATCCAAAGGATACAGGAGCACTGATGCATAGGGCCACTTGTACCCCAATGTTCATAGCAGCACTCTCAACAATAGCCAAATTATGGAAAGAGCCTAAATGTCCATCAACTGATGAATGGATAAAGAAATTGTGGTTTATATACACAATGGAATACTACGTGGCAATGAGAAAAAATGAAATATGGCCTTTTGTAGCAACGTGGATGGAACTGGAGAGTGTGATGCTAAGTGAAATAAGCCATACAGAGAAAGACAGGTACCATATGGTTTCACTCTTATGTGGATCCTGAGAAACTTAACAGGAACCCATGGGGGAGTGGAAGGAAAAAAAAAAGAGGTTAGAATGGGAGAGAGCCAAAGCATAAGAGACTGTTAAAAACTGAGAACAAACTGAGGGTTGATGGGGGGTGGGAGGGAGGAGAGGGTGGGTGATGGGTATTGAGGAGGGCACCTTTTGGGATGAGCACTGGGTGTTGTATGGAAACCAATTTGTCAATAAATTTCAGAAAAAAAAAAATAGAAGGAGAGATAAATTTTTCCCAGGCAAACAAAAATTAAAGGAGTTTGTGACCACTAAACCAGCCCTGCAAGAAACTTTAAGGGGGACTCTCTGAAGGGAGAAGAGATGAAAAAAAATGTATATATACCAAAAGCAACAAAAGATTATAAAGGACCAGAGAACACCACCAGAAACTCCAACTCTACAAGCATCATAATGGCAAGAAATTCATATCTTTCAGTACTCACTCTAAACATCAATAGACTCAATGCTCCAATCAAAAGACAAAGGGTAACAGAATGGATAAGAAAACAAGATCCATCTATATGCTGTTTACAAGAGACCCACTTGAGACCTAAAGACACCTTCAGATTGAAAATGAGGGGATGGGGAACCCTCTATCATGCTAATGGTCAACAAAAGAAAGCCAGAGTTGCCATACTTATATCAGACAATCTAGACTTTAAAATAAAGACTGTATCAAGAGATGCAGAAGGGCATTATATCAGAATCAAGGGGTCTATCCACTGAGAGGACCTATCAATTTTAAACATTTATGTGCCAAATGTGGCCACATCCAAATATATAAATCAATTAATCAGAAACATAAAGAAACTCATCGATAGTAATACCTTAAAAGTAGGAGACTTCAACACCCCACTCACAGCAATGGACAGATCATCTAATCAAAAAATCAACAAGGAGACAATGGCTTTGAATAACACACTGGACCAGATGGACTTAACAGATATATTCAGAACATTTCATCCTAAAGCAGAATATACATTCTTCTCCAGTGCACATGGAACGTTCTCAGAATAGACCATATACTGGGACACAAATCATCCCTAAGTAAGCACAAAAAGATCGAGATCATACCATGCATATTTTTAGACCACAACACTATGAAACTCGAAATCAACCACACACAAAAAAAAAACTTTGGAAAGGTAACAAACACTTGGAGACTGAAGAACATCCTACTAAAGAATTAATGGCCTAACCAAGCAGTTAAAGAGGAAATTAAAAAGTATATGGAAGTCAATGAAAATGATAACACCACAACCCAACACCTCTGGGATGCAGCAAAGGCGGCCATAAGAGGAAAGTATATAGCAATCCAGGCCTTCCTAAAGAAGGAAGAAAGATCTCAGATACACAACCTAACCTTACGCCTTAAGAAGCTGGAAAAAGAACAGCAAATAAGACCCAAAACCAGCAGAAGACAGGAAATAATAAAGATTAGAGCAGAAATTAGTGCTATAGAAACCAAAGAAACAGTAGAACAGATCAATGAAACCAGAAGCTGGTTCTTTGAAAGAATTAACAAAATTGATAAACCACTAGCCAGTTTGATCAAGAAGAAAAAGTAAGTAAAATAAGTAAAATCAAGAATTAAAGAGGAGAGATGACAACCAACACAACAGAAATAAAAACAATAATAAGAGAATATTATGAGCAATTATATGCCAATAAAATGGGTAATCTGGAAGAAACGGACAAATTCCTAGAAACATATACACTACCAAAACTGAAACAAGAAGAAATAGAAAATTTGAACACACCCATAAACAGTAAAGAAATTGAATTAGTAATCAAAAATCTGCCAAAATGCAAGAGACCAGGGCTGGATGGCTTCCCAGGGGAATTCTACCAAACATTTAAGGAAGAGTTAACACCTCTTCTCTTGAAACTGTTCCAAAAAATAGAAATGGAAGGAAAACTTTCAAATTCTTTCTATGAAGCGAGCATTACCTTGATTCCAAAACCAGACAGAGACTCCAGAAGGACACCTATAGACCAATTTCCCTGATGAACACGGATGCAAAAATCCTCAACAAGATATTAGCCAACCGGATGCAACAATACATTTAAAAAAATATTCACCACGACCAAGAGGGATTTATATCTGGGATGCAGGTCTGGTTCAATATCCACAAAACAATTAATGGGATTCATCACATCAATAAAAGAAAGGACAAGAACCATATGATCCTCTCAATAGATAGCATTTGACAAAATACAGCATCCTTCCTTGATAAAAATCCACAAGAAAGAAGGGATCGAAGGAGCATACCTCGAGATCATAAAAGCCATATATGAACGACCCAATGCTAATATCATCCTCAATGGGGAAAAACTGAGAGCTTCCCTGCTAAGGTCAAGAACAAGACAGGGATGTTCACTCTCACCACTGTTATTCAACATAGTATTGGAAGTCTTAGCCTCTGCAATTGGACAACACAAAAAATTAAAGGCATCCAAATCCGTTAGGAGGAGATCAAACTTTTACTCGTCGCAGATGATATGATACTCTATATCAAAAACCCAAAAGATTCCACCAAAAACTGCAGGAATTGATTCATGAACTCAGCAAAGTTGCAGGATATAAAATCAATGCACAGAAATTGATTGCATTCCTATACAGCAACAGCGAAGCAACAGAAAGAGAAATCAAGGAATCGATCCCATTTACAGTTGTACAAAAAAACCATAAAATACCTAGGAATAAATCTAGAAAGAGGTGAAATATCTATACACCAAAAACTATAGAAGGCTTATGAAAAAAATTGAAGAAGACACAAAAGATGGAAAAAGATTCCATGCTCCTGGATAGGAGGGAGAAATATTGTTAAAATGTCACTACTACCCAAAGCAATCTACATATTCAATGCAATCCCTATCAAAATAACACCAGCATTCTTCACAGAACGAGAACAAATAATCCTAAAATTTGTATGGAACCATAAAAGACCCCGAATAGCCAAAGAAATTTTGAAAAAGAAAACCAAAGCAGGAGGCATCACAATGCCAGACCTCAAGCTATACTACAAAGTTGTAATTATCAAGACAGTATGGTACTGGCACAAGAACAGGCACTCAGATCAATGGAACAGAATAGAGAGCCCAGAAATTGACCCACAAATGTATAGCCAACTAATCTTTGACAAAGCAGGGAAGAATATCCAATGGAATAAAGACAGTCTCTTCAGCAACTGGTGCTGGGAAAACTGGACAGCGACATGCAGAAGAATGAACCTGTACCACTTTCTTACACCATGCACAAAAATAAACTCAAAATGGATGAAAGACCTCAATGTAAGACAGGAAGCCATTAAAATCCTTGAGGAGAAAGCAGGCAAAAACCTCTTTGATCTTGGCCACAGCAACTTCTTACTCAACACGTCTCCAGAGGCAAGGGAAACAAAAGCAAAAATGAACTACTGGGACGTCATCAAAATAAAAAGCTTCTGCACACTTAAGGAAACAATCAGCAAACCTAAAAGGCAACCGACAGAATGGGAGAAGATATTTGCAACTGACATATCAGATAAAGGATTCGTTTCCAAAATCTACAAAGAAATTATCAAATTCCACACCCAAAAAACAAATAATCCAGTGGGGAAATGGGCAAAAGACATGAATAGACACTTCTCTAAGGAAGACATCCAGATGGCCAACCAACACATGAAAATATGCTCAACATCACTCATCATCAGGGAAATACAAATCAAAACCACCATGAGATACCACCTTACACCTGTCAGAATGGGTAACATTAATAACTCAGGATGCGGAGAAAGAGGATCTCTTTTGCGTTGTTGGTGGGAATACAAGCTGGTGCAGCCACTCTGGAAACCAATATGGAGGTTCCTCACAAAACTAAAGATAGAACTATTCTACAACCCAGCAATTGCACCACTAGGCATTTATCCACGGGATATAGGTGTGCTGTTTCGAAGGGACACGTGCACCCCCATGTTTATAGTAGCACTATCAACAATAGCCAAAGTACGGAAAGAGCCCAAATGTCCATCGATGGATGAATGGATAAAGAACATGTGGTATATACAATGGAGTATTACTTGGCAATCAAAAAGAATGAAATTTGCCATTGGCAACGACGTGGATGGAACTGGAGGGTACTACACTAAGTGAAATTAGTCAGTCAGAGAAAGACAAACATCATATGACTTCACTCATATGAGGACTTTAAGAGACAAAACAGATGAACATAAGGGAAGGGAAACAAAAATAATATAAAAACAGGGAGGGGGACAAAACAGAAAAGACTCATAAATATGGAGAACAAACTGAGGGTGGCTGGATGGGTTGGGGGACGGGGGATGGTGTAAATGGGTAAGGGGCAGTAAGAAATCTACTCTTGAAATCATTGTCGCACTATATGCCAACTAATTTGGATGTAAATTTTAAAAAAGAAAAATAATAAAAAAAAGACAAGGGTGATTTACTCTTTATTGTTAGTGACAAAGATGGGGTGTAACATAAAAGTACCTCCTTTGGTTTTTGGCAAACACTCATCAAGCACTTGCTATCTGCTACCCACTGTGTTAGCAATATAGATACATGAGGGGTTGGGGGAAAACATGTCGTCTCTGACTTAATGGACCTTGGTTTACTGGTAAGTGCAACAAAGGATACCAGGGACTGGTTCATGGAGGAAGAGATGCATGAGTTGGGGCAGGGTAACTGGAGGACAAAGAGAAAATTCTCATTGCCCAGAGGAGGAGGGATTTTGTCTGGAACAGAGAGAGAAACACACAGAGCCAGGGAGAGCATAGGACAACATGTAGCCATTAAAGGGCTTTTTATGTATTAGGGTCCTGGTGGTCAGATTTGGTCAAGACATCTACAGGGCCACTCTTTCATCAATCACCCATGACTGAGAACCCCCTCACCTCAAAGATGGATGCTGCTCAAAATCTTTCCCACCCCTTTTCTTTATGGTTTAGCACACCCCAAACATGTCCCACCCTCCTCCTAGACAGAAAAGATTCCTTTGTGCTTTAAAACAGTTATCTCAAACTTTTGAATGTGCACTCCACCAGGAAAACTTTTTGGCCATGCAGCCTGATTCACCCATCCATTTGCAAACTATGTTCATTCTCAACTGTTTCTATACATAGAATAAAACTCACATGACCAGGAATTAAGATGTGGGGAAGAAGGCTACAGTTAGAAGTTACTTTATCTGCACACAGGAATGACTCTCCTGCTATGAGCCTGTCTCCCATTTGTGAGACATGGGCATCACTAGGAGACAACCGGCACCTGTACCTCTTACTACAATTCACTATCTGCTCACAAAATAACTCCTATCAAACTCACACAAGCAACTCCAATTACAAAGAGATAGTACACAAAACAGCATGGTACTGGCATAAAAATAAGCACATGGGTCATTTGAAAGGAATGGAGAGAACAAGAATGAAAGCACATACATATGGTTAATGAAATTACAAAGAAGCAGCCAAGGACATACAATGGGTAAAGAAAGCTCTCTTCAATATATGGTGCTGGGGGAGTCAACAGCCACAAGCAAAAAAAATTAACCTGGACCCTTATCTTCAACCACACCCAAAAGTCACTTCAAAATGTGGTAAGGAGTGAAACATAAGACCTGAAATCATAAAACTGCTAGAAAGAAACATGGGTGGGAAGCATTTTGGGATCTGTCTTTGAGATGAATTTTTTTGATGGTGGATTTGACACCAAAAGTAAAGGAAATAAATGTAAAAATAAATAAGTAAGACTAAGTCAAACTAAACAATTTTCACATCTAAGGAAACAATCAATAAAAATGAATAGACAACATATTGAAAGGAAGAAAAAATTCAAATAGTAGTCTGAAGAAAAGACCAATATCATATACATATAATATACACCTCAGACAACTCAGTAGCAACACAGTGGAGCAATGCAAAGTGCTGAAATCACTAAACAGCAGGGAAATGACAATCAACACCACAAAAAGCTATCACCTCGCCCCTGTCACAGAGTTGGCAAGACTGTGGAGGAAAGGGATTTGTGTACACTGTTGGTGGAAATGTAACTTGGTGCCGACCCCTCTGGATAATAACACGGAGGTTCCTCAAAAAAATTAAAAATAGAACTACCATACAATCCAGCAATTCACTTCTGGGTATTTATCTGAAGGAAACAAAAACACAAATCCTAAATGATATACCAACACTCATATTCACTGCACCATTATTTACACTAGCCAACAGCTAGAAACAGCCTATGAGACCATAGATGGATGAATGGGTACAGGAAACATCACACACACACACACACACACACACACACACACACAGTACTATTTATCCATGAAAAGAATGAAATGTGGCCATTTGTGTCAACATGGATTGACCTTGATGTCATTGTGCTAAAGGACAGAAATAAACCAGAGGCAAATACACATGATCACCTATATGTGGAATCTTATAAAGAATAAAAAGCTCATAGACACAAAGAGTAGGTTAATAGTTCCCTGAAGAGGGGTCAGGAGGTGGAAAAAATGGCGGAAGGTGGTCAAAAAGTAGAAACTTCCAGGTACGAGATACATGATTCCTGGGCATGCAATGTGCAGCAGGGTAACTATAGCTAATGATCTTGTCTATTTGAAAGTTGCTAAAAGTTTATTTCTACTACAAGAAAAATTGTAAACATGCATTATGATGAATACTAACATGTATTCTGTTGATATTTTCACACTATATACAAATAGTAAATAATTATGCTGTTGTATACCTAAAACAAATGTTATACATCATTTATATCTCAATTAAAACCAAACAAAACCATTATGCAATGTGTAAGAAGATACACTGGGAGAATGTGAATATTTAGTGACATTCAGGATAATAATAGTGGTGATCTTTACGGGGCACATTCTTAGGTTAAAACACTGTGCCCCAGGTTGAACTCACATTATCTCATTTAAACCACAGCAACACTAACAAGATCTGCCCACTATGTCATTTTGTAGAGAATGAAACTCCGGCTTACCCAAATTAAGCAATTTTCCCAAGACAGCAAATGGTAGAGCATGGATTCAAACCAAGGTCTTCTGAGTAGTAAAGCTAATTCAGAGCACAAGTCATGAATGTTCCCTAGAAAGAATTCGCCTGAAGCAGGTAACTGCAGGCCCAGGTAGCAGGTCTCTGCAGGGAGGTGAAAGGGAGGGAGTCCAGGAAGTAGAACCACAGGAACTATGCAGCACCCCTGCTGTGGGCATGGTCCCAGGCCCAGGATTGTGGGGGCACTGTGGGTCTCTTTCAAACTCTGCCCTCACTCCCAACCACCACCGCTCACCTGAGGACCCCAGGCTCAGGAGGATTCTGATTGGCTGGTCCTCTATGACATCATTTGTGCACAGGACATCCTGCATGGGGTGCTAACATGAAGGTATTTGTGACGCAGTCCTCCTTTCTTCGTCCTTGTGCACATGAGCACACACTAGCACACACACATTAGTGCACACTAGTATACACAAGCGTGTACATCAGTACACACTTAGCACACACACTAGATCACACAAGGATGTCTAGCGCATTTTATTGCTCACTAGAACACACCAGCACACAAGCTAGTACTCATACCTGCATAAATCCAAGTATACAGCTATATCACACACTAGTATAAAATTAGCATATATCTGTACACACAGTAGTACGTCCAGTACATACTACTACTCATTAATACACAATAGCATACAATCTATACTCAATTGAGGACAAATACTAGAACACAGCTAGTACACATGCTAGCACAGTGTTTCAAACCTATTACAGAGTGCAGTACACATTTTGGGTCACTGTGTCCAAATGCTGGTGGGTCCATGACCTGCAGGTCTGGGGCCAACTTTAGTCAGAATCCTAGTAACATAACATTTGGGGAGCCTTTATATCTTGGGGAATTCTCTCCTGAGTGAGCAAAGGTTGCCATGACTAAGAACAAGAGAAAAACCTGATGCTCAAAAACTGTCCTGGGGAAGGAAAGCCATAGATACAGCTTTCAGAGTATTGGGTACAAAGCTCAAATTTATACAAATGGCTTTTAACAACAGTAGGGGTAGTGATAAATAACTCTCTGAGAAAGAGTTTGAGTTGAAGAATTCCCTCACAATATATGTGAAAGTACATCAAAGTATGAAAAATCTGTGTTTAAATTTGGTGTAGCTGAAGGACGAGGCTGAAAGAACTTGCCAGAGCATCAGGTCCCTGGACATGATCTAACATGAGGAGGGAATTGGGAGCAAGTGAGGAGACCCAGGCCTTAAGAAAGACGAGTCATAGGCTGAGCTCCCCCAGCCCAAAGATGGGTCCTGCCAACCTCCTGGGCAGTGGGCCAATCAGGGGCAGGCTTAGATTCCTGGAGTTCAGGACCTCTCTGTCCAAATTCAGGGCTTCCTTGGGATTTTTGCCTTCCAGGCCACATTTTCAAAAGGAAGAGGTCACCACACATAGTCACTCTAGGAGGACATAAAAGGGAAGCTGGACTGGTATGTGGGTCACCTCTTGGAGTGGGAGTGGCATAGCCTTCAGGATGTCTACCAGTTTTAAATAAATAGTTGTGTTTGAATGCAAAAGAAGAGTTTCCTGGTGTTTGTGATGCACAGCTCAGAATCACAGTCACCACGGCCCCACACTAGTCACTGCCTTCTCGAGATGGTGGGCGGGGTCTCCATGTCTCTGAGACAGTGGCAGAGAACTAGAGGGAGGTAACACTCAGCAAAACCTGGGCATCCTAATCAACGTTTTTCACACACATTGACTCCTCTAGGACTCAAGACCAGTTGTTGAGGTGGGTGTCATTCTGATAGAAAGGAAAACAGAAGCAGAGTGTATGCACACAGGTATTTCTGCATAGACCATTCTGACACAAAACCTCACAACCAGTTTGTGGCAAAACTTGACTCCAAAATCTGGATGTTTAAGGTCTCTTTTGGCAACAAGGCCATTCACATACCATAGGCCAAAGCAAGGCATACTGTCAAGCCCATTCTGAAAGAAAAGTAAATGTGGTCCACATGGAGGACGATGGCCAGGAAGGAAAGGTGAACAAATGGGGACAAATAATACAATGTATTTTACTCTGCTAGCATGTGATCCCCTAAACAGAATTATCTTATTTTTTTTGCAGTGCCCAGAACCATGGCTGGCATTTAGTAAATGAAGCCAAGAATCTTGAAGAAAAGAACATGACCATATTTATTTTAAACATAGTTATGGTTCTATATCTTTTTATTTTGGATCCTGATAAGGTCCCAATTGTTTATTTCTGCTTCTATTTCCCTTGCCTCCCGAGCCATGTCTACTTAGAAGTTGATGTGGCCGAGGTCAAAGAGGTTGCTGCCTCTTTACTCCTGAAGGAGTTTTATGGTTTCCTGCCTCACATTTAGGTCTTTCATCCATTTTGAATTTATTGTTGTGTATGGTGTAAGAAAGTGGTCCAGGTTCACTCTTCTGCATGTCACTCTCCAGTTTTCCCAGTACCATTTGCTAAAGAAACTGTCTTCTTTATTCTTTGCTGCTTTGTGAAAATTAGGTTGGCCAGAGATTTGTGGGTCCATTTTTGCATTCTCTATTTTGTTCCATGTTTCTTTTTTTGTGTAAGTACCATACTGTCTTGATGATTACAGGTTTGCAATGCAGCTGGAAATCCCAAATTGTGATGCCTCCAGCTTTGGTTTTTTTTTTTTTTTTCATCATAACTGTGGCTATTCATTCAGAGTCTTTTCTGATTCAATACCAATTTTGTGATGGTTTGTTCTAACTCTGTGAAAACTACTGGTGTTATTTGAATAGGGATTGCACTGAATGTGTAGATTGCTTTGGGTTGTAGATACTATTTAATGTTTGTTCCTCCAATCCATAAACATGGAATGGCTTCCCATTTCTTTGTGTAATCAATTTCTTTCACAAGTGTTTTATAGTTCTCAGGCAATAGATCTTTTACCTCTTTGGGTAGGTTTATTCTTAGACATCTTATTGAACTTGGTGCAGTTGAAAATGGAATCAATTACTTGATTTCTCTCTCCTGCTTCATTATTGTTGTATAGAATTGCAGCAGATTCCCGTATATTGATTTTGTATCCTGTGCCTTTATTGCATTTATATATCCATTCTAGCAATTTTTAAGTGGGGTCTTTCAGTTGTACTTCATAGAGTGTCACGCCATCTGCAAATAGTGAAATGTTGACTTCTTCGCTGATTTTGATGCCTCTTATTTCTTTTCGGTGTCTGATGACTGTGGCTAGGATTTCCATTACTATGTTAAATACCAGTGGTGACAGTTGAGATCCCTGTCTTATTTCTGAATAGAGGAAATGCTCTCAATTTTTCCCCCCATTGAGGATTATATTACCTGTAGGTCTTTTATATATGGCCTTTGTGCTGTGGAGGTACATTCTCCTTATCTACACTTTATGGTGTATTTTTATCAAGAAATGACACTGTACTTTGCCAAACATTTTTTCTGCATATTTTGAGAGGATCATATGGTTCTTATCCTTTCCTTTATTAATATGTCATACCACGGTGATTTTTTTGTGTGTGAATATTGAACTACCTTTGCAGTAGAGGAATAAAACCCACTTGATTGTGGTGAGTGATTTCTTTAAATACACTGTTGGATTAGATTTGCAAGTATTTTCTTGTGAACTCTTGCATCCATGTTCATTAGGGATATTGGCATGCAATTCTCTTTTTTAGTGGACTCTTTGTCTGGTTTTGGAATCAAGGTAGATGATTTACAATGATGGGCTTGTAAAATTAATTTGAATATTTTGTTTCCATTTCTATTTTTTGGGACACTTTGAGAAGAATGGGTATTGATGTTTCTTTAAATGTTTTGTAGAATTCCCTGGAAAGCCATCTGGTCCAGGATTTTTGTTTGCTGGGATATGTCCAGGATTTTTGTTTGCTGGGATACTTTTGATTACTGATTCAGTTTCTTTGCTGGTTATCAGTCAATTCTGTTTTTCTATTTATTCTTGTCCAGTGTTGGTAACTTGTAAGTTTTTAGGAACTTATCCATTACTTCCATATTTCCCAATTTTGGCATTAATTTTTCATAATATTCTTGTATAATTTTTGTATTTCTTGATGTTGATTGTGATCTCTGCTCACTCATTCATGATTTTACTTATTTGGTTTCTTTCTCTTTTCTTTTTAGAAGCCTTGAAGGGTGTTTATCAATTTTATTAATTCTTTCAAAGAACCAGCTCTGGTTTCATTGATCTGCTCTACAATGTCTTTCTCTTTGTTTGTTTCTATGTCACTTATTTCTAATTTTTTTTAACGTTTATTTATTTTTGAGAGGCAGAGCACAAGTGGGGGAGGGGCAGAGAGACGGAATCACAGAATCTGAAGCAGGCCCCAGACTCTGAACTGTCAGCACAGATACTAACATGGGGCCTTAACTCAGCATCTGTGAGATCGTGACCTGAGACGAAGTCGGATTGCTTAACCGATGAGGCCATCCAGGAGCCACTATGTCAATGATTTCTGCTCTAGTTTTCATTATTTCCCTTATGCTTGTTTTAGGCTGAGTTTGTGGCTCTTTTTCTCACTCGTTAGGTGTAACTTTTTTTTTTAATTTTTTTTCCAACGTTTTTATTTATGGGACAGAGAGAGACAGAGCATGAACTGGGGAGGGGCAGAGAGAGAGGGAGACACAGAATCGGAAACAGGCTCTAGGCTCCGAGCCATCAGCCCAGAGCCCGACGCGGGGCTCGAACTCACAGACCACGAGATCGCGACCTGGCTGAAGTCGGACGCTTAACCGACTGCGCCACCCAGGCGCCCCTCGTTAGGTGTAACTTTAAGTTGTGTACTCAAGATTTTCCTTGCTTCTTGAGGTAGGCCTGTATTACCAAATACTCACTTTTATGACTGCTTTTGCACCATCCCAAATATTTTGGACTGTTGTGCTTTCATCATTATTTGTTTCCATGTATTTTTTAAAATTTCTGTTGTAATTTCCTGGTTGACCCAGTCATTCTTTCATAGAATGTTGTTTAACCTTCATGTAATTGTGGTCTTTCCAAATTTTTACTTGTGTTTGACTTCAAACTTCATATGTCGTGCTTGGAAAATATGCATGGTATGATCTCAATATTTAGTACTTGTTAACATGTTTTGTGACCTAGTATGTTATCTATTCGGGAAAATGCCCCATGTGCCCTCAAAAAGAATGTTTGAGGATGGAATGTTCTGAATATACCTGTTAAATCCATTTTGTCCAGGGTCTCCTTCAAAGGCATTGCTACCTTGTTAACTTTCTGCTTAGATTATCTGTCCATTGTCATACTTGGGGTGTTAAAATCTCTTCCTATTTTTGTAGTATTGTCATTGAGTTATCTTATGATTGTTATTAATTGTTTTATGCATTTTAGTTCTTTCAAATTGGGGGCATAGATGTTTACAATTTTTGGATTTTCTTTTTAATTAGACTTCTTTTGTATGTTATAGTGTTGTATTTCATCTCTTCTTACAGTCTCGGTTTATAATCTTGTTTCTCTGATAGCAGTATTGCTACTCTGGCTTTCTCTTCACATCTATTTGCATGATAAATGCTCTCCAGCCCCTCACTTTCAATCTTCAGGTGTCTTTAGGTATAAAATGAATGTCTTGTAGGCAACATATCCTTTGTTGTTGTTTCTTATTCATTCTAACACCCTATGTCTTTTGATTGAAGCGTGTATTGTATTTACAATCACAGTGATTGCTGATAGATCTGAATTCAGTGCCATTTTATCACCTATTTTGTCATTGTTTCTGCAGAGTTTCTCTGTTTCTTTCTAGTCTTTGTCGTATTTGGTATTCCTTACTCAAAGTGTCCCCTTTAATGTTTATTTCAGTGTTGGTTTACTGGTCACCAGCTACTTTAACTTTTTTGTCTAGGAAAATCATTATCTCTCCTTCTATTCTGATTGACAGCGTTGGTGGATAGAGTATTCTTGGCTGCATATTTTTCCCATTCAGCATGTTGAATATATCATGCCACTCCAGTTGGCCCAGTTTCTGTGGGGAGGTCTTCTGCTATTATTTGTCTTCCCTCATAAGTTAGGGACTTCTTTTCTATTGCTGCTTTTAGGATGTTTTCATTATCTCTATATTTTACCATTTCTACTATGATATGTCTTGGTGTTTACCTGCTTTTGTTGATTTTGTTGGGACTTCTCTGTGCCTCTTGAATTTGGATGTCTCAGATTAGGAATGTCTTCAGCTATAATTTCTTTTTGGTATAATTGTAAATGTTTGTTTTTTTGTTTGTTCTCTTTCTGCTACATCATTACGAGTGTATGGAAATACAACACATTCCTGTATATTAATTGTTTATTCTTTAACTTTACTGAATTATTTTTCAGTTCTAATATTTTTCAATTCAATTTTAAATTCTTTTCTTTCAGCTACATCATTATGAGTGTAAAAAATGCAACATATTCCTGCATATTAGTGGCATATCTACATTTTTTATGCATACATTTTCAGTTCTAATAATTTTTAGATGGATTCATTAAGGTTTTTATATATAGTGTCATGTCATCTGAAAATTGCAATTTTTCATTACTCCTTACAAATTTGGATGACATTTCTATCTGATTCTTTTCTTATTACTGTGGTTACCACTTTTGGTACTAGTTTACACAGAAGTGGTGAAACTGGATATTTGTGCTTCCTTCCTGATCTTGGTGTAAAGGTTTTCACTTTTTCAACATTGAGTATGATATTACCACTCTGATTTCCTCATATGGCCTTTTTCATGTTGAGGTATGTTCTTTCTAAATTCATTTTGTTGTGCCTTATTATAATGAATAGGTATTGTATTTTGTCAAATGCTTTTTCTACATCTATAGAGATGAATATATGGTTTTTACCCTTCATGATTTTAATGTCATTTATCACATTGAAGTTGGAAACACCAATGCATCACTAAAATAAGTTAAAGTGGATAACAGCTAATGATTTTTAAAATTTAATATTGAATATGTTTTGGTAAAACCTGTTGAGGAATACTTGCATATAATGGTTTTCATATCTGTGTAATACTGGCCTTTTGAAATCAATTTGAAAGTTTTCATTTATGCTCTATTTTTGTTTAGTATATTGAGAATAGTTATTAACTTTTTTTTTAAGTGTTTGATAGAATTCCCCTGTGAAGCCATCTGAACCTGGACTTTGCTTTGCTTGGGTGATTTTTGATTACTGATTCAATTTTATTACTGGTAAACAGTCTGTTCCAATTTTCTATTTTCCAATTTATCTATTCCTTCTAGTTTGTCTAGTTATTAGCATATAATTTGTCTCTATATTATTTTATATTTCTTTGCACTTAAGTGATTCTGTTTTTATTTTAGCTTCTTGACTTATTTTATTTCTTTTTTTAATGTTTAATTTAGTTTTGAAAGAGACAGTGACCAGGGTAGAAGAAGGGGGGGAACAGAGGATCCAAAGTGGGCTCTGCACTGACAGCAGCAACCAATGTGAGGCTCAGACTCACAAACCATAAAGACCATTACCTGAGGCAAAGTCTGATGTTCAACCAACTGAGCCACCTGATTTTATTTTTTCGAGTCTTCTTTTTTCAGTCTGGCTGAAGTTTTTGTTTTGTTTTTTTCAGTTGTGCTTATTTTTTCAAAGAACAACCTCTTGATTTCATTGATATTGTCTTTTTTTTTCTTTTAGTTTATATTATTAGTGTATGGAAACCAATTTGACAATAAATTTCATATTAAAAAAAATAAAAAATGCATCCATTTAACCAAAAAAAAAATAGTAGATTTTTGTTGAATTTCACAACCAGGAAATGCCGGGTCTTTCATTTGTGGCCTGGTACACCCTCAAGTGGCAGATGGAGAGACTTCCCCTTCATTCTCATTGTGCAATAAATGTTAGATTTTAATGGCTTTATATTTTATATTTGAACAGTCATTTATATTCAAAGAAAAAATAAGGGTAAGGTATAGAGATTTTCAATATACTTTCTGCTTCCACACATGCAGCTTCCACCAGAACCCACATACTCTACCAGAGTGGTACATTATTTCCAATAGATAAACCTACACTGATACATTATAATCAACAAAAGTCCAGAGGTTACATTATTGTTCATTCTTAGTGTTGTGTGTGTGTGTGTGTGTGTGTGTGTGTGTGTGTTTGGAAAAAAAGTATATTGAGTTGTATGGATCTTTATAGAATTACAGATTCTAAAAGTCCTCTGTATTCAAAATATTCCCCTCTCTCCTTTTCCAACCACTGATCCTATTGTTTTCTCTGCAGTTTTGCTTTTCCCAGAGGTCTTGTAGTTGGAATCACACAGATGCAGCCTTGTTATTGGATTATTTAAAAAACTATGCCAATATCAGATGTTTTTTGATAGTGAAAATGGGCCACAAAAACAGCAATGTTGATAAGGATTAAGATTAAACTTAGTTATAAGAAGTTGTTCTTGATGGGTATTACAAAAACAAACACGTGGTAAGATTCTAGAGTTGTTTCCTTATTGCTGACTGTGTGAAATAAGATGAGAAGAAACAACTGAAGGGACTTGGAGTTGGGAGTGACAGAATAGTCCACCACAAGAGCCTACAAGTTTGTGTCAAACAAGATACTTTGGCGAGGAGAGTGTATACCTCAACCCTAAATGCTGCTTGAATGGAGATTCACTTTTAACATTTACTAAGTACAACTGACCAAACAGGTGGAGGAGGCTGTTAGAAAGCAGGCTACAAATTTCTCACCATGCAGCTGCCCTGGCAGAGTGCTGAAATCCCTATAAGAGGATTACTTCGGGACACTGCGGTGGCTCAGTCAGTTAAGTGTCCAACTCTTTACTTCAGCTCAGGTCTTGATTTCACAGTTTGTGAGACCAAGCCCTGCATCAGGCACTCTGCTGCATACTTGGGATTCTCTCTCTCCCTCTCTCTATGCCCCTCCTTTCTCTAACTCTTAAAAATAAATAAATAAAAGTTACAGAAATAATTAATTCACCCAAATTAAATGGAGGAGACACTACTCATTCCCACAAATGTGCTGTATCACCTAGCTAGGAACTTGAGACCAATTTAGAATATATGTGAAGACTGCCAAAACCTTTCAACCATCAGTTACATTGGACAATCTGCTACTGTGTTCTGGTTATTTGA
The DNA here is from genome assembly GCF_022837055.1 of Prionailurus viverrinus. Taxonomy (NCBI): domain Eukaryota; kingdom Metazoa; phylum Chordata; class Mammalia; order Carnivora; family Felidae; genus Prionailurus; species Prionailurus viverrinus. The sequence goes on along the minus strand of NC_062561.1, from coordinate 88,774,236 downwards.
AATTAACATTATTGAATGATTTTGGGTCTTTCCGATGCTGAAACCATACAACTCCTAGAAAGGTTATCTAGGAAAATGATCTTACATGTAGAAATTTGGAACCCAGATGTTTCCATTATTATCCAGGAAGTAGGAGATTTCACTTTTCCTTATAGTGTCTGCCCCTCCTACAAATCCCAAAGCTAAGGCTGTACTGCTTCTACAGGTGAAATGACACTTATGGACATGGGGGAGATGAGCTGAGAACATCCCTTCCCTATAACTTCTTCTTGTCCCATCTCTCACAAACAGTCTCACTCTAAAGTCTCATTTTAGTAAGTGACTATTTCTCAGCTTCATTAACAGTAAGTGTTCAAGACTCAGAAGGGAGGTGAGATGAGGCATGCTTTTTGGTTGAAATATTAGAATATTCATAGTTTCAGTCTTACAACTTATTGAATTATAACTACCATCAGTTGTTATTTCCAGGTTAAAGGTGAATTTAATTAATGTTATTAGAGTATACAATTATATACTTATAGAATGACATTTGTGTGCATATCATGTTCCATTTCAAATTTGAATGCATTTTACTTTTTCTCACTTTGCTTGCTTATTCCTTTCTCCAGGATTTCAGAGAATTAAATAGCTTAAAAGAATGATATCTTTGTCATCATTTATCATGTTTCCCTCTGCACCCTGTACTCTTTCAATTGCCAGAAAGCAGCAGATGCTTTCCAGTTACTTAATGGTATCTGATGATTAGCATACTAATTATTTTGACATTAGTACCTTTTACAAAAACATGTTCTTTTCCAAAAATTGTTCTTTTTTTAATTTTTCAAATTTTCAGCTCTGTTTCTCATGGTGTCACTATCACTACTGAACCAACCAACTTACCTGCACCTTTTCACTTACAATTCTCATAAGGACTTTAAGCTATAAATAACTAGACATAGGTTTTGTGGTTCATTTTTAAGAGTATGGTAAAACTAAGGAGAAATATGATGCTATTGACTGAAACAATAATACAAAAGAAGATGGGATGTGATTTTTTTCATATAGATTATACAGTGTGTGTGTGTGTGTGTGTGTGTGTGTGTGCATGCGCGCACGTGCATGTGGCAGTCTAGAAAGCACTGTATAAATATTATATAATTTATTGGATAATAGAACTTCGAATGAAAGATTTTCTATAATGGTAATGAAATACATTTTATAAAACTTTATTTTCTCCTATATAACATAATCTACTGAGAAATATCACTTGGGTTGTTGCAAATGATTTCTTCCTTTCATTTCCCCTTATTATTTCAGACATTTGATGTCAGTCCAAAGAACTTATGATGGGTGTTTGTGCCAGGTTTATTTAAGGGTGATATTTACTCACCATTATCTATGATTATGTACATAATTTTGGCTTAAAATATTCAAAATACCCTCAAGTAAGAGCATACACATTAGAGTGAACTTCATCTGCCTTATCCATCTTCCAGGACTGTTTAGTGTTTGCACCCTCAACCCCAGGAAGAACTAATTATCTCTCTTCAGACTGAGTACTGAGATGTGCATTTAGATTTAGAGATTTTCAATATTTGTGCTAAGACCAAGTTCCTTTTTATGTACTCACCAATCAAATATACATATTTTTTAAATATTTCATTTCTACAGATAGAATCCATGTCTTCCAAATCCCATTATTTTTCCTTGGTAGGGTTTTAAGATTTATTGAATATAATCACAGGATGCAGGAACTGAAATTCAGAAAAGTGGCAGTGACTTTTTTGGACCACTATATATTACTTGCATACATGCATTTAATGTGTGTATGCAATAGTTGGTATATACATCTACTAAAATAATTATTCATCATTTTTCTGATAATTAAATTTAACTGAATGTCTTACACTTGATTGTCCAACTCAAACCTATGGCAAACATGGTAATTTCTTGTCTAGGCTCAACACCAAAACCATCGAGAGTGTCACGGTGGGGGGATGGCAGAGAACATTATGTATCTACTCAGCAGAAATACACCTTTTCAGTATGTGATAGCCATTTACAGAAAGCAGGCATGACTTAGAGGTGGTCAGCCATATATTCCATAAGCTGGTAAAATATTAAAAGTTATATATATATAATTTTATTGAATATAATTTATTATCTCTTTTGGGGGGATACATGTCTTATATCTTTAAAATTCATATACATTAAGTAAGTAATTATACATACATACTAGTGGCCAACAGCCAAATATTCCTTTACTGACACTGGACTATGATCCCTACAATTTGGATATCATTGTGCCTTTAAGGCAATATAGCCTAATAGATCAGGCCTAGTCTCTAGGGCCTAATATGACAGCATAACCCAAGTGTTCTGTGGTATAGATATATATTTGTGGCAACTATTAGTTTTTTGTTTCTGACTTTGAAGATAAATTTGTCACATAATAAACATTTGGAAACAGCCATTTAATCGAATGTGCAATTACTGCTTTATAAAATCCCATATATCATGTGATTATAGAACATTTTTTTTTACCTCAGCAATGACATTCTGAGTTTCACCCAAGAACACTCACTCTCAAAATATCTTCATTGAGAACAAAGGTGAGTACTCCTTTCAATAGAAGAATAAATAGAATAAGTAGTACAGCTAAATATTTTAATCCCTGTATCACATTATTTGGGTAAAATAATTATGCCTACATACAGGGCAAATACCATAATAAATAATTGCAAAATTATTCAGTGACATTTTACAAAGTATTCTGATGCTGGAAATATCAGCATATTTTTTAATTGGGACATTTTTACATATGTTCATTTATTTATTTTCAGAGAGAGTGAGTGTGTGACAGTTGGTGAGGGGAGAGAGAGGGAGAGAGAGAATCCCAAGCACGCTCTGAGCTGTCAGTGCAGAGGCTTACACAGGAATCACTCACAATCCTGAGATCATGACCAGAGCTGAAATCAATCAAGAGTCAGACCGTTAACTGACTGAGCCACCCAGGCACCCCTATTGGAGGATTTTTAATGGTGTGGGAGGATATCCTCATATTAAATGAAATCCTCTGAAAATATCTCCATACAAACATTTTAAAACAACTTTGTGGACATCATAAACTGGATAATCATGTGTTTGTCTTCTTGTACACTTGAAAATTGAGAAATGGTCTTCAGCAATTCCCTACTGATATAAAAAGAGATTACAAAATGAATCACTGTGATGAAAATAAAGGGGAATGTGGCAGGTTCAACCTGAATAAAATTTTTAATAAGATTTGGAATAAAGTAGTTATTCTTATCCTCTGGTATGTCTATATGCAAATCCCCATATCCCTGATATGAATAAATTAGGTTGTATGTCAATGAGAATTAAGATTACTGGTAAAAAGATGATTAATAATAATCTGATTTTAAGGTGAGATTATGCTGAATTATCAAAATATACCAAAAGTAATCATGATTATCTCTAAATGTGGAAGGAGGAAGAAGAAAAAGTGTCACAGAATGTGATGGAAGACTCGCCTGGGCATAATTTTTTCCCAATTATTTGTTTGGTAATTCTTTCCCCATTAGCATAAAATTTATAACAGTTCACTATATGAACACCTATGCATACTTTATATGGCTATTAGTATTCTTGGTGCTGAATATGAGACAGGGCAATGGAGGAAAGGTAAGAACAACTTTCTAAAAAAGAAATGAATGTACTGTAGGAGTATGGGGAATGGGTACATCATCCTGGCATGAATATGGATATGAGTTCTTTCTCTTTGTCCCCCACCCCGCCTCCCTCTCTTTTCTTCTCTCTCTCCCAAGTTAGATGATGCATATATTATAAAATATAGATAGATAGATGATGGATAGATAGATAGATAGAATGATAGATATAGGAAGATGACAGATAGGTAGGTATGTATATAATATACACATAGTAAAATTGGTGTACAAATAATGTTGAGACTGTATTTCTAAGATTTTATACAACATAGGTTTACTGATTAAACGAGTAAAATAAAAATTGTGGTGATGATTTTGACAAGAAAATGAATCACATTGATGATGTAAAGTGTAATTTTTTTCAGATACACAAAAGGATCTATTTTTTTGGCCACTGTGATGATGACATATTCCATTTATATTACTATTAAGATAGGCCAAATTTTACACGTTAGTATTGTAATTTTTGCCAACACCTTCCTGCTTCTCTTCCACATCTTCATGCTCCTTCTGGATTACAGGCCTAAGCCTTCTGAAATGACCATCTATCCCTTGGCTCTTGTCCACATAATAAAACTCTTCCCTGCACTGTTTTTAATGTCTACAGACATATTTGAAGTACTGAACATTCTAAGTGATTTCAAATTCAGGGCTTTATTCTGCATGATCAGGGAGACACGGGGTCTCTCCTTGAACACCACCTGCCGCCTCGGCATGTTCAAGGCCATCATCATCAGCCCTAGCACCTCCTGGTTGGCCAGCTTTAAACATACGTGCAAAAAGTACATCTTCCATTCTTTTATCATCTTATGGTTTCTCAGTTTGTCTCTCATTAGTAACTGCATCTTGTATACTGCTGCTCCTTCTAAAGTGACCCAGAACAGTCTACTGCGTGTCAGTAAATACTTCTCACTTTCTCACCTAAACTCCATCATCAGGGAACCGGTTTTCACTTTATCAATATCCAGGGATGGTTGTTTGTTGGAGGCATGCTGCTCTCAAGTGCATACATTATGATTCTCTTGGGCAGTCATCAGAGGCAGTGCCAGCACCTCTCCTCAAGAGTCTCCCCCTAGAGAAGGGCCACCCAAACCATCCTGCTGTTGGCGAGTTACTTTGTGGTCATGTGCTAGGTGGGCGTCATTATCTCCTTCTCCTCCACTCTGTTATGGGCACATGACACGTTCATTCTGGATGTCCAGAAGCTTGTGCCAATGTCTATGCCACTGTCAGTGCATTGGTGCTAACAAGTTCTAATAAAATAATAAAAAACGTGTTTCAAAAGTGTGGGAAAATTACAATCAAGTTATAAGTACACATTCTGAAAATCGTTATCTATAACTGATTATTTTGATTTTATTCAAATTATGGAGTGTTTATATATAATATTTAAATGTAATTTTAATTTATATGTAATTGAAAGTTTTACTGTATCTAAATATTTTTCAAACCTCTGTTACCAAGTACCCTCGAGTTTCTTAGTATAGTATCAAGGAGGATTTGATATTCCCATGTATTGACAATTCCTTTATCTTTCGTTTTATTTCTCAAACACCCTTAAGGAAAATTTTTCTGTATACAAGAGAAATACACTCTAAAGCATGACTATTGTACTTTAGTACAATGCTAGTAATTACCTATTGGTAATGCAACATTTGAAAATTCTATTTACTCTTTTTAGTTCAAGATATTTAGCTGTGCATTTAATTTTAATTAAGCAAGACTTTTCTAACACTATATTTATGTGTGTTCTGTCATCTATTAAGGCTGCAGAGTGTACTCTCACCTCTAGGTTTTCTAATTTATTTTTCTCTGCTTTAAAACGCTGTGCTTTTTAATGTTTTTGTTGTAATTTCTTTTGTTTACACAATTTGATTAAGATTTCTGGTGAGTATCTTTATCTGCTTTTGTTGCAATGCATTTCTTTTTTATAACATCATGCCTAGTTTTTAAATTAGAAATTTATAATCATTTCTTTAATTTTGCTTTATTATTTTGTATAGACTAGTGAAACAATTAAATGATTCTTATTTCTTCCCATTCTGATCTTCATATTTCATCGTGACAATTCTATTCTCCATAAATGTTCTCTATTTATGTCTTTAGCTTCAATATTTTTGTTCAATATCTAGTATATTATTTCTCTCTTCAACTCAGACTAATATAATTAACTAATATATTGTGTACTAAATTGAATTATTTAATTTTATTTTTTTGTATTTTTTAATATGAATTTTATTGTCAAATTGATTTCCATACAACACCCAGTGCTCATCCCAACAAGTGCCCTCCTCAATGCCCATAACTCACTTTCCCCTCCCTCCCACCCCCCATCAACCTTCAGTTTATTCTCAGTTTTTATAAGTCACTTATGGTTTGGCTCCCTCCCTCTCTAACTTTTTTTTCCTTCCCTTCCCCCATGGTCTTCTGTTAAGTTTCTCAGGATCCACATAAGAGTGAAAACATATGGTATCTGTCTTTCTCTGTATGGCTTATTTCACTTAGCATGACACTCTCCAGTTCCATCCACGTTGCTACAAAAAGCCATATTTCATTCTTTCTCATTGCATTACATTGTGTATATAAACCACAATTTATCCATTCATCAGTTGATGGATATTTAGTCTCTTTCCATAATTTGGCCATTGTTGAAAGTGCTGCTATAAACATTGGGGTACAATGTCCCTATGTATCAGCACGCCTGTATCCCTTGGGTAAATTCCTAGCGGTGCTATTGCTGGGTCATAGGATAGGGCCATTTTTAATTTTTTTGAGGAACCTCCACACTGTTTTCCAGAGCGGCTTCACCAGTTTGCATTCCTACCAGCAGTGCAAGAAGGCTCCCATTTCTCCACATCCTCTCCAGCATCTATAGTCTCCTGATTTGTTCATTTAGCCACTCTGACTGGTGTGAGGGGGTATCTCAGTGTGGTTTTGGTTTGTATTTCCCTGATGAAGAATGACATTGAGCATCTTTTTATGTGCCTGTTGGCCATCTGGATGTCTTCTTTAGAGAAGTGTCTATTCATGTTTTCTGCCCATTTCTTCACTGAATTACTTGTTTTTTGGGTGTGGAGTTAGGTGAGTTCTTTATAGATTTTGGATACTAGCCCTTTGTCCGATATGTCATTTGCAAATATCTTTTCCCTTTCCATCAGTTGCCTTTTAGTTTTGTTGATTGTTTCCTTTGCAATGCAGAAGCTTTTTATCTTCATGGGGTCCCAATAGTTCATTTTGCTTTTAATTCCCTTGCCTTTGGGGATGTGTCAAGTAAGAAATTGCTGTGACTGAGGTCACAGAGGTTTTTTTCCTGCTTTCTCCTCTAGGGTTTTGATGGTTTCCTGTCTCATATTCAGGTCCTGTATCCATTTTGAGTTTATTTTTGTGCACGGTGTAAGAAAGTGGTCCAGGTTCATTCTTCTGCATGTTGCTGTCCAGTTCTCCTAGCACCATTTCTTAAATACACTGTCTTTGTTGCATTGGATATTCTTTCCTGCTTTGTCAAATATTAGTTGGCCATCCTTTTGTGGGTCCAATTCTGGAGTCTCTATTCTATTCCATTGGTCTATGTGTCTGCTTTTGTGCCAATACCATGCTGTCTTGATGATGACAGCTTTGTAGTAGAGGCTAAAGTCTGGGATTGTGATGCTTCCCACTTTGGTCTTCTTCTTCAATGTTACTTTGGCTATTCGGGGTCTTGTGGTTCATACAAATTTTAGGATTCTTTGTTCTAGCTTCAAGAAGAATGCTGGAGCAATTTTGATTGGGATTGCATTGAATGTGTAGAATGCTTTGGGTAGTATTGACATTTTAACAATATTTATTCTTCCAATCCATGAGCATGGAAGGTTTTTCCATTTCTTTATATCTTCTTCAATTTCCTTCATAAGCTTTCTATAGTTTTCAGCACAAGATCTTTTACATCTTTGGTTAGGGTTTATTCCTAGGCATTTTATGATTCTTGGTGCATTTGTGAATGGGATCAGTTTCTTGATTTGTCTTTCTCTTGCTTCATTATTAGTGTGTATGAATGAAACTGATTTCTGTACATTGATTTTGTATCCTGCAATTTTGCTGAATTCATGTATTAGTTCCAGTAGACTTTGGTGGAGTCTATCGGGTTTTCCATGTATAATACCATGTCATCTGAAAAAGTCAAAGCTTGACTTCATCATTGCCAATTTTGATGCCTTTGATTTCCTTTTGTTGTCTGATTGCTGATGCTAGAACTTCCAACAGTATGCTAAACAACAATGGTGAGAGTGGACATCCCTGTCATGTTCCTGATCTCAGGGGGAAAGCTCTCAATTTTCCCTATTGAGTATGATATTAGCGGTGGGCTTTTCATAAATGGCTTTGATGATGATTAAGTATGTTCCTTCTATCCTGACTTTCTTGAGGGTTTTTATTAAGAAAAGAGGCTGAATTTTTTCAAATGCTTTTTCTGCATCGTTTGACAGGATCATATAGTTCTTTTCTTTTCTTTTGTTAATGTGATGTATCACATTGATTGAGTTGCCAATGTTGAACAAGTCTGCAGCCCAGGAATGAATCCACTTGATCATGGTGAATAATCCTTTTTATATGATGTTGAATTCGATTTGCTAGTATCTTATTGAGAATTTTTGCATCCATATCCATCAGGGATATTGGCCTGTAGTTCTCTTTTTTGGCTGGGTCTCTGTGTGGTTTAGGATTCAAAGTAATGCTGGCTTCATAGAATGAATCTGGAAGTTTTCCTTCTCTTTCTATTTTTTGGAACAGCTTGAGAAGGATAGGTATTATCTCTTCTTTAAATGTCTGGTAGAATTCCCCAGGGAAGCCATCTGGTCCTGGACTCTTATTTGTTGGGGGATTTTTAAAAATATTTTTAATGTTTATTTATTTTTGAGAGAGAGAGAGATAGAGCATGAGCAGAGGAGGGACAGAGAGAGAGGCAGAATCAGAAGCAGGATCCAGGCTCTGAGCTGTCAGCACAGAGCCTCACGTGGGGCCTCAACTCACAATCTGCAAGATCATGACCTGAGCCGGAGTTGGACACTTAACCGACTGAGCCACCCAGGTGTCACAATTGGGCGATTTTTGATGAACTGATTAAATTTCTTCGCTGGTTATGGGTCCGTTCAAGTTTTCTATTTCCTCCTGATTGAGTTTTGGAAGTGTGTGGGTGTTTAGGAATTTGTCCATTTCTTCCAGGTTGTCCAGTTTGTTGGCATATAGTTTTTCATAGTGTTCCCTGATAATTGCTTGTATTTCTGAGGGATTGGTTGTAATAATTCCATTTTCATTCATGATTTTATCTATTTGGGTCATTTCCCTTTTCTTTTTGAGAAGCCTGGCTAGAGGTTTATCAATTTTGTTTATTTTTTCAAAAAAACAACTCTTTGTTTCATTGATCTGCTCTACAGATTTTTTAGATTCTATATTGTTTATTTATGCTCTGATCTTTATTATTTCTCTTCTTCTGCTGGGTTTAGGGTATCTTTGCTGTTCTTCTTCTATTTCCTTTAGGTGTGTTGTTAGATTTTGTATTTGGGATTTTTCTTGTTTCTTGCAATGTATTCCCTCTCAGCAGTGACTTCGCTGCATCCCAAAGCATTTGGATTGTTGTATTTTCATTTTCATTTGTTTCCATATATGTTTTTAAATTTCTTCTCTAATTGCCTGGTTGACCTATTCATTCTTTAGTAGGGTGTACTTTAACCTCCATGCTTTTGGAGGTTTTCCAGACTTTTTCCTGTGGTTGATTTCAAGCTTCATAGCATTGTGGTCTGAAAGTGTGCATGGTATGATCTCAATTCTTTAATACTTATGAAGGGCTGTTTTGTTACCCAGTATGTGATCTATCTTGGAGAATGTTCCATGTGCACTCGAGAAGAAAGTATATTCTGTTGCTTTGCGATGCAGAGTTCTAAATATATCTGTCAAGTCCATCTGATCCAATGCATCATTCAGAGCCCTTGTTTCTTTATTGATCCTGTGTCTAGATGACCTATCCATTGTTGTAAGTGGAGCATTAAAGTCCCCTGAAGTTACATCATTCTTATTAATAAGATTGCTTATGTTTGTGATTAATTATTTTATATATTTGAGGGCTCCCATATTTGGCGCATAGACATTTATAATTGTTAGCTCTTCCTGATGGATAGACCCTGTAACTATTATATAATGTCCTTCTTCATCTCTTGTTAAAGCCTTTAATTTAAAGTCTAGTTTGTCTGATATAAGTATGGCTACTCCAGCTTTATTTTGACTTCCAGTAGCATGATAGATAGTTCTCCATCCCCTCACTTTCAACCTGAAGGTGTCCTCAGGTCTAAAATGAGTCTCTTGTAGACAGAAATAGATGGGTCTTATTTTTTATCCATTCTGATACCCTATGTCTTTTGGTTGGAGCATTTAGTCCATTTATATTCAATGTTATTATTTAAAGATATAGGTTTAGAGTCATTGTGATGTCTGTAGGTTTCATGCTTGTAGTGATGTCTGTGGTACTTTGTGGTCCTTGCAACATTTCCCTCACAGAATCCCCCTTAGGATCTTTTGTAGGGCTGGTTTAGTGTTGATGAATTCCTTCAGGTTTTCTTTGTTTGGGAAAACCTTTATCTCTCCTATTCTGAATGACAGACTTGCTGGATGAAGGATTCTCAGCATTCCTTTCAGACCTGCCAAGTTTCAGTAGATAGGTCTGCCACTACTCTTATGGGTCTACCTTTGTAAATTAGGGCCTGTTTATCCTTAGCTGCTTTCAGATTTTTCTGTTTATCCTTGTATTTTGCCTGTTTCACTATGATATGTCGTGCAGAAGATCCATTCAAGTTATGTCCGAAGGGAGTTCTCTGTGCCTCTTGGATTCCAATGCCTTTTTCCTTCCCAGATCAGGGAAGTTCTCAGCTATGATTTGTTCAAGTACACCTTCAGCCCCTTTCTCTTGCTTCTTCTTCTTCTGTAATTCCTATGATGCGGATATTGCTCCATTTGATTGCATCATTTAGTTCTCTAATTCTCCCCTCATACTCCTGGATTTTTTTAGTCTGTCTTTTTCTCAGCTTCCTCTTTTTCCATAATTTTATCTTCTAATTCACCTATTCTCCCCTCTGCTTCTTCAATCCGTGCTATGGCTGCCTCCATTTTATTTTGCATCTCACTTATAGCATTTTTTTAGCCCTTACGACTATTTCTTAGTCCCTTGATCTGTAGCAATAGATTCTCTGCTCTCCTCTATGCTTTTTTCAAGCCCAGCAATCAATTTTATGATGATTATTCTAAATTCTTGTTCCATTGTATTGCTTAAATTGGTTTTGATCAATTCGTTAGTTGTTGCTACTTCCTGGAGTTTCTTTTGGGGAGAATTCTTCCGTTTTGTCATTATGGATAGTCCCTGTGGTGGCTCCAAACTGCAGGGCACTTCCCATATGCTGTCTGGGGTAACTTGTGTTGGTGGGCGGGGCAGCAGTCAGATCCGATGTCTGCCCCCAGCCCACCGTTGGGGCCACAGTCAGACTGTTGTGTACCTTATCTTCCCCTCTCCCAGGGACAGGACTCACTGTGGAGTGGTGTGGCCCCTGTCTGGGCTACTTGCACACCGCCAGGCTTGTGGTGCTGCTTCAATGGGATCTGGCGTATTAGCTGGGGTGGATCCACAAGGTGCACAGGGGCGGGAGGGGCAGGCATAGCTCGCTTTGCCACCGATGGTCCCCTGCAGGAGGGGCCCTGCAGCACCAGGAGGGAGGCAGACCTGTTGGAGGGATGGATCCACAGAGCACCACGTTGGGTGTTTGCATGGTGCAAGCAAGTTCGTTGACAGGAACTGGTTCCCTTTGGGATTTCGGCTGGGGGATGGGAGAGGCAGATGGTGCTGACCAGTGCCTTTGTTCCCCGCCTAGCTGAGCTCTGTTTTCCAGGGCTCAACAACTCTCCCTCCTGGTGTCCTGTCTCCCTCCTGCTCTCTGAGCAGAGTTGTTGACTTATAACATTCCAGTTGTTAAGTCCCGCTGGCTGTCAGAACTCAGAGTCCAGCCCCTCTGCTTTTGCAAGCCAGACTTTGGGGGCTCTGCCTTGCCGGGCTGGTTGCCCCTCCACTGCCCTGGCTCCCTCCCACCAGTCTGTATAGTGCACACTGCCTCTCTGCCCTTACTACCCTCTTCCATGGGCCTCTTGTCTATGCTTGGCTCTGGAGAGTCCATTCTGCTAGTCTTCTGGTGGTTTTCTGGGTTATTTAGGCAGATGTGGATGGAATCTAATCAATCAGCTGGATGTGGTGAGCCCAGTGTCCTCCTATGCCACCATCTTCCAAGCACCCCCCCCCTTAATTTTATTTTATTCCCACAGTGAAGTTTATGCTCATAAAACAATACTAATGAATAATAAAGCCACCCAATCTTACGAGGCCATTTCTCTTGTGGGATACTTGAATGGGCCATATTTTCTAATTTTAAATTTCTCCTTATATGTAAGCAAAAGAAATCATGACATGGGTGTCTGGGTACCTAAGTTGGTTAAGCATCTGACTTTGGCTCAGGTCATGATCTGGTGGTTTGAGTTTGAGCTCCACATCAAGCTCTGTGCTGACAGCTCAGATCCTGGAGCCTGCTTCAGATTCTGTGTTTCCCTCTCTTTCTGCCCCTTCCGTGCTTATGCTTTGTCTCTCTCTGTATGAAAAATAAACATTAAAAAAAATTTTTTTAAGAAATCATGGCATGCCTCTTTTGAAATCTCTTTACCACTTATTTGTTTAAAGTTATTGAAATAATGAATGAATAATGGAATATTCTTCCTGCAACATCATCCTGGATCTCACACAAGTCAAACTCGTTTAATATTTGATGAATGTTGAAGGGTAACTAACTCTGTCACCTACACAGTTCATGAAATAAGGTTATTCCAGCACCTCGATTTTCAGAACAAGAAAAAATGCCAAAATTCTCTAGTAATAATCCTTCTGATTGTGATTTCCTAAGAGTGAATATTGTTTGCCAGTCACACTCAATTTCCTTCCATAATCATCATTTGTATTTCTATCCTTATTCTCCATTTTGGAAATTAAGATACTGAAATCTAGCATAGGTTCCTTTTTAAATGTCTTATTAAACACCAGGGACCAACTTCTAACTGTTACATAAAATGATCTTAAATAGTTCTTTCAATGCTCATAGCTATATTCAATTTTAAGGGGATACTAGCTTTCTGTGAGAGATCCACCACCTCTTATTTGTTAATTTTAAAGTAAGAAAATGAAAGACAGATTTCTTTTCTTTTTCACATTTTTATTTGATTTCTAGTTAGTTAACATAAAATTTAGCATTGGTTTCAGGAGTAAAATCCAGTGATTCATCACTTACATATAAACCCAGTGCACATCCCAACAAGTGGGATACACATTACCCATCCCTTACCTACCTCCCCTCCAACAACTCTCAGTTTGTTTTCTATATTTAAGAGTCTCTTTTATTTTTATTGATTGTGTCCTTTGCTGTGCAGAAATTTTTATCTTGATGAGGTCCCAACAGTTCATTTTTGCTTTTATTTCCCTTGCCTTTGGAGATGAGTCAAGAAGTCGCTGCAGCTGAGGTCAAAGAGGTTGTTGCCTATTTTCTCTTCCAGGATTTTGATGATTTACAGTCTCACATTTAGAACTTTCATTCATTTTGAATTTGAATTATTGAGTTAAAATTGAGTCATTTTGAATTATAAGAAAATGGTCCAAGTTCATTCTTCTGCATGTTGCTCTCCAGTTTGCCCAGCACCATTTGCTAAAGAGACTGTCACCCCCCGCCTTTCCACTCTCTTTCACCCTAAGTTTGTCCTCTGTATTTAAAAGTCTCTTATTGCTTGCCTCCATATATAGATTTTTTTCTTTCCCTTCCCCGATGGTTTTCTGCTAAGTTTCTCAACTTCCACATATGAGTGAAAACATATGATGTCTGTCTTTCTCTGAGTGACTAATTTCACTTAGCATAATATCCTCAAGTTCCATTCATGCTATTGTAAATAGTAAGATTTCATTCTTTTTCATTGCCAAGTACAATTTCACTGTATCTATATACCACATCTTCTTTATCTACCCATCAGTTGATGGATTTGGCTCTTTCCATAATTTGGCTATTGTTGGCAGTTATGCTATCAACATTGGGATACATGTGTCCCTATGAATCAACACTCTTGTATCCTCTGGATAAATTCCAAGTAGTGCTATGGATGGATTGTAGGGTTATTCAATCTATACGTTTTTGAGGAACTTCCACACTGTTTTCCAGAGTGTCTGCACCAGTCTGCATTCCCACCAACAATACAAAAAGGTTCCACTTTCTCTATATTTTGTTTCCTGAGTTGTTAATTTTAGCCACTCTGACCAGTGTGATGATGTATCTTGGTGTAGTTTTGATATGTATTTCCCTAATGATGATGAGTGATTTTGAGCATCTTTTCATGTGTCTATTAGCCAGTTGGATATCTTCTTTGGGAAAATGTTTATTCATGACTTATGCCCATTTCTTCATCAAATTATTTGTTTTTCAAGTGCTGAGTTTGTTAAGTTCTTTATATATTTTGGATTCGAACCCTTTTTTTGATATGTCATTTGCAAATATCTTCTCCTATTCCACTGAGTGGCGGGGGTGGGGGGGAGCGGAGGGCAGGGAAAATAGATGATGGCCATTGAGGAGGGCACTTGTTGGGATGAGCACTAGGTGTTTTATGTAAGTGATGAGTCATGGGAATCTACTTCTGATGCGAAGAGCACACCATATGCACTGAATGTGTGTGTGCGCATGCACACACACACATATGTATATATATATATATGTATAGTTCATTTCCCTCTCCTTTTTTCCTTTCCCATATTCATCTGTTTTGTTCTTAAATTCCATGTATGAGCATAATCATATGATATTTGTCTTTCTCTGACTTATGTCACTTAGCATAAAACTCTCTAGTTCCATCCGCATCATTGCAAATGGCAAGATTTCATTCTTTTTGATGGCTGAGTAATAACTATTATATATATATACCACTTCTCTTTTATACACTCATCAGCCCATGGATATTTGGGCTCTTTTCATAATTTAACTATTGTTGATAATGCTGCTATAAACATCAGGGTGCATGTGTCCCTTTGAATCTGTATTTTCGTATCCTTTGGGTAAAGCCAGATCTTTTGAAAGCCAGATGATCAGTTGTAAGTATTTTGTAGTAAAATCGCAAAACATGCTACTTTAACTCCCTGATTCCCAGGAGGAAACAATTTTAAAATCATCACCACAACCTGATGACAGCCTTGTCAGAAAAAATAAAATAAAAAATAAAAACAAACAAAAACAAACAAACAAGACCTTTTACTTAGTGATGCCCAAAATCTACAATTAAAGAGTCATTCTCTAGGTCACTGTTTTCAAGCTTTGGCTAATTTTGATTTACTCAACTGCACCTGAGTTCTAGTGAATCATAATCTTCAGGAGAAGGCTTGGGAATGTGTATTTTTCACATGGATTCCAGATGTTTCTGGCAGTTTACTATGTTTGGAAATTTCTATTTATATTTCTCATTAAGGGGCACATCACTAGCAAATTCAAGAAACGTAGCTCTTTGATGTGTTGTTTGCATCTGAACCTATATTATCTTATTGTAGCAAGATTCTGAAGCAAGAGCTGTAACACTACTGAGGAAGAAAGAAGAGGGAGTAAACAGCAAAGGCTAACTTCCACAATGGTTCCCAACAGTGGACGTTGGACCCACTCTTGATATCAACAGGAGACCTAAATATTTTTAAATGCAGGGATGATGTGCTTCTATTAAGTGAAGTCTTATGAAAAAGATTTGCACATTTGGATGGAAATTCACATATGACATAAAGTAGAGAAATGTGTGTTTTTCCTCTTGAAAATTGAGAGCTTGTTCTTCAGTAATTCCCTCCTAAGGTTATAGAAGAGATTTCTGCAATGGAAAATAAAAGAGAGTGAGCCAACTTTAAAAAAAAAATAGGGGAATGGTGGTGGTGCCTGGGTAGCTTAGGTGCTTAAGTGCCTGACTTTTGATTTTAGTTCAGGTCATGATCTCACATTTCCTGACTTTGAGCCCTGCCTTGGGCTCTGCTTTGACAGCTTGGAGGCTGTTTGGGATTCTCTCTCTCTCTCTGCCTCTTCCCTTCTCTCTCTCTCTCTCTCTCTCTCTCAAAAATAAATTAACTTAAAAAAAGATATTGATACAGGTTCATGTTGAATAAACATGTTAACAGAATTTATGTCAAAAATAACTGTACACTCCTCGAGGATGTCCACATCCAATTTCTAGTACTGTAATGTGAACACACAAGGTTATGCAACAGTGAGAATTAAGGCTATAGATAGAAGGAAATTTGATAATCATATGTCTTTAAGGTGAGGACATTATGTTGAATTTACAGCACTCAGAAAGATCCTGTCAGGTGGAAAAATAGAAAGTGTTAGAATATCTGATCTGGAAAGTATTTTCTCCCAATTGTTTATTTTGATAAATTTCCCCATTAATATAAAATTATTTCAGTTGAACTATACAAATGCTTATGAGTCCTCTGTATGTACATCACCATTCTCAGTGCTGAATATTAAACAGTGTAATGCGGAACAGTAAAGCAATTCTTTCTAAAGAGGAAATTTATGCACCATAGTGTATGAATACTGAGCACATTATCCTGCCATGACTGTGAAAATGTTGTTTGTATCTTTCTATCTCTCTTTCTCTGTCTCTCTGTCTCTGTCTCTCTCTCTCTACATATATATATATGTATATGTGTATATATATATACATATATATATATATATCCAACCATATCCAACTATATCCAAATAACTATATCTCCAAAATTTGTAGAAACCCCAGGACTAGACCCACAAACGTATGGCCAACTCATCTTTGCCAAAGCAGGAAAGAACATCCAATGGAAAAAAGACAGTCTCTTTAACAAATGGTGCTGGGAGAACTGGGCAGCAACATGCAGAAGGTTGAAACTAGACCACTTTCTCACACCATTCACAAAAATAAACTCAAAATGGATAAAGGACCTAAATGTGAGACAGGAAACCATCAAAACCTTAGAGGAGAAAGCAGGAAAAGACCTCTCTGACCTCAGCCGTAGCAATCTCTTACTCAATACATCCCCAAAGTCAAGGGAATTAAAAGCAAAAATGAATTACTGGGACCTTATGAAGATAAAAAGCTTCTGCACAGCAAAGGAAACAACCAACAAAACTAAAAAGCAACCAACGGAATGGGAAAAGATATTTGCAAATGACATATCGGACAAAGGGCTAGTATCCAAAATCTATAAAGAGCTCACCAAACTCCACACCCGAGAAACAAATAACCCAGTGAAGAAATGGGCAGAAAACATGAATAGACACTTCTCTAAAGAAGACATCTGGATGGCCAACAGGCACATGAAAAGATGTTCAACGTCGCTCCTTATCAGGGAAATACAAACCAAAACCACACTCATATATCACCTCACGCCAGTCAGAGTGGCCAAAATGAACAAATCAGGAGACTATAGATGCTGGAGAGGATGTGGAGAAATGGGAACCCTCTTGCATTGTTGGTGGGAATGCAAATTGGTGCAGCCACTCTGGACAACAGTGTGGAGGTTCCTCAGAAAATTAAAAATAGACCTACCCTATGACCCAGCAATAGCACTGCTAGGAATTTACCCAAGGGATACAGGAGAATTGATGCATAAGGGCATTTGTACCCCAATGTTTATAGCAGCACTCTCAACAATAGCCAAATTATGGAAAGAGCCTAAATGTCCATCAACTGATGAATGGATAAAGAAATTGTGGTTTATATACACAATGGAGTACTACATGGCAATGAGAAAGAACGAAATATGGCCCTTTGTAGCAATGTGGATGGAACTGGAGAGTGTGATGCTAAGTGAAATAAGCCATACAGAGAAAGACAGATACCATATGGTTTCACTCTTATGTGGATCCTGAGAAACTTCACAGGAACCCATGGGGGAGGGGAAGGAAAAAAAAAAAAAAGAGGTTAGAATGGGAGAGAGCCAAAGCATAAGAGACTTAAAAACTGAGAACAAACTGAGGGTTGATGGGGGGTGGGAGGGAGGAGAGGGTGGGTGATGGGTATTGAGGAGGGCACCTTTTGGGATGAGCACTGGGTGTTGTATGGAAACCAATTTGTCAATAAATTTCATAAAAAAAAAAAAAAAAAAAACTGAGAACAAACTGAGGGTTGATGGGGGGTGGGAGGGAGGGGGGGTGGGTGATGGGTATTGAGGAGGGCACCTTTTGGGATGAGCACTGGGTGTTGTATGGAAACCAATTTGACAGTAAATTTCATATATTGAAAAAAAATATCAAATAATCAATGTAATGCACCATATTCAGAGTATAGAAGAAAAAATTATCATTTCAATACATACATGTTATTATTTCTCCTCTATCATTGTTAGATAGATACTCACATCAGTATCTATCGTTGTTATTTCTCCTCTATCCTTTGTGATTTTGTTAATTTGAATCGTATCTATCTCTATTTCTCTTTTTATGACTCTGGCTAGAGTTTATAAATTTCGTTAATCTTCCTAGAAACAATCTTTTTGTTTCATTGATCTTTAGTTTCCATATCATTTAGTTTCCATATCATTGATTTCTGTTCTAATCTTTATTATTTCCTTTCTTCTGCTGGTTTGGGGTTTTGTTTTTTCTTTTTCTAGCTCCTTTACGTGTAAGGTTAGGTTATTTACTTGAGGATTTTCTTGCTTCTTGAATTAGCCTATATTGCCATAAACTTCCCTCTTAGAACTGCTGTTGCTGCATCCCAAAGGGTTTGGACCATTTGTTTTTATTTTCACTTTACATACAATTTTTTATTTCTTTGATTTCTTGGCTGACCCATCCATTATTTCATAGAATGTTATTTAACTTCCATGTATATGTGGTCTTTCCAGAATTATTATCGTGGTTGATTTCTAGTTTTACAGTGTTGTGGAAAGGAAATATGTATCATATGACGTTGATCTTTGTGAATTTGTTGAGATTTGTTTTGTGACCTATTATGCGATCTATTCTGGAGAGTGTTCCATGTGCACTTGAAAAGAATGTGTATTCTGCTGTTTTAGGATGGAATGTTCTGTATATATCTGTTAAACCCATCTGGTCCAATGTGTCCTTCAAAGCCACTGTCTCTTTGTTGGTTTTCTATTCAGATTATCTGTTCCTCCAAATAAGTGGGGTATTAAAGTGCCTTACTATAATTTTATTACTACGGATTAGTTACTTTATGTTTCTTATTGACTGTTTTATGTATTATTTGCTCCCATGTGAAGAACATAAATATTTACAGTTGTCACATCTTCTTGGTGAATTGTCCCCTTTATTATTATATAGCGCCCTCCTTTGTCTCTTGTTACAGTCCTTGATTTAAAGTGTATTTTTTCTGGGGCATCTGGGTGGCTCAGTTGGTTGAGCATCCAACTTTGGCTCAGGTGAGTTTGAGCCCGTGTTGGTCTCTGTGCTGACAGCTCAGAGCCTGGAGTCTGCTTTAGATTCTGTGTCTCGCTCCCTCTCTGCCCCTCCCCCACTCATGCTCTGTTTCTCTCTGTCTCTCGAAAATAAATAAACATCAAAAGGAGAAATTTCTATTAAAAATAAAGTGTATTTTTTCTTATATTAATATTGCTACCCTGGCTTTCCTTTAGAGATCCATTTGCTTGATAAATGTTTCTCCATCCCATCACTTTCAGTCTGAAGGTGTCTAGGTCTGAAGTGAGTTACTTATGGAGACCATATAGGTTTTTACTTATGTTTTATTCACTCTATCACCTATGTCTTTTGATTGGACTATTTTGTCCACTTACATTCAAAGTAATTATTCATAGATATGTAGTCATTGCTATTTTGTTACTTGTTGTGTGGTTGTTTTATAGTTTTTCTCTAACTCTTGGATTTTGGTCTTTTTGTTTGTTTCTGTCTCTTTCATGGTTTTCTTTTTATTTTTTTTTTCAGTAATATATTTGTATACCTTTTCTTTTTCTTAGCGTATCTGCTACAGGTTTTCATTTGTGGTTAACATTTTCTTTGTTTATAACATATATTATAGCACTATCAAGTTGATGTCTGCTTACGTTTGAGCCAGTTCATACTCCTCTCCTTACCATGATTTACATATATGGCGTCATATTTTACATCCTTTATTTTGTGAATGCCAGGCTTCTTTTTACAGAAATACTTATTTTTACTGATTTTTTGTTTCCTATTTTTCAAATTCTTATTCATGGTCTTTTCTTTTCACCCCAAGTCCCCTTCAACAAGTCTTGCAGGACTGGTTAATGGTCATGAAGTCCTTTAGTTTTTGTTTATCTGAGAAACTCTTTATCTCTCCTATGCTGAATGATATCCTTGACAAGTAGAACATTCTAAGTGACAGAGTTTTCTGTTTCAGCATTTTGAATATGTCATGCCAGTCCTTCCTTCCCTGCAAAGTTTCTGCTGAAAAATCTTTTGATATCCCATGGATTTCCCTTGGATATTACTTTAGTCTTTCCTCTTGCTGCTACTTTTTTTCTTTATCACTACTGTTTTCTATTTTGATTACTCTGTGTGTTGGTGTGGACTTCCTTGGGTTAAATATGTTGGGGGTATCTCTGTGTCTCATAGATATGGATATCTGTTTCTTTCCCCAAATTATGAATGATTTCCATTATTGTTTCTTCAAATATATTTTCTGCCCCCACTTTATTTCTTTTCTCTTTCTGGGATTTCTATAAGGTGAATGTTATTAGTCTTGATGGATTTGTTGAATTAAAGTCTATTCTAATTTTGTGAAATTTTCTTCTCTCATCTGCTTCCATTATTCTGTTTTCTAGATCATAAATTCATTTCTCTGCTTCCTCTAGTATGCTACTTATTATACCAATTTCATTTTTATTTATCATGTTCTTTATCTCCAATTGGTTCTCTTTTGTCTCTTCCTTTAGTGTCTCACTGACGTCATACACTCTTTTCTCAAGTCCTGTCAGTATCTTTATGATCATTATTTTAATTTCTCTATCAGGAACATTACTTACATTTGTTGCAGTTAGGTCTCCTGCTGATTAGTCCTGTTCTTTTATTTAGGACATATTCCTCTGTCTCATTTTGTTTAACTCTCTGTGTTTGTTTCTGTCTGTTAAGAAAGTCAGCTACATCTCTTGCTCTGGAAGGTAATGTTCTCATTGAGAAAAGTTCCTATAGTCCCTGCAGTACAGTGCCCCCTGTGCATTGTGACCTGGCACTTAAGGATTGTCTCTTGTGTGTGTACTCTGTGCCCTGTTGTGGGTTACTTTTTTCCTTAAGTCCAGTTGTCTGCAGTGGCTCTCCTTGCCTGTGGTGGGTGTTTTATTCCCAGCCTTAGGTGAAGTACATTTTAACAATTGACGTGCTGGTCTGCTTGTTAAATGAGGTCTGAAACCACTGCTTCTGGCACCTGAAAGACCTAAGTGTTTCTGGGAAGTGGGTATGGGGTATATGCAATTTTGCCAAGATGCACCTCAACTTGCATAGCAGCCACCTCTATGCCAGCACAGTCACAGCCCCCAGAAGTACCAAGGCCTTGCAAATCATGTGAGTAGGGATATGAGTTGGTGACATTTGCTTATTTTTTCTGGGGGAGGTTCACTGTAGGGCAGGAAATGAGGCAAGTGTCTGCTCCCTACCACATAATTGCCTTTCCTACCCTCTTTGATATCACTTCCTCTCTATCTTTAGTTGTTAAGTTTGTTCTGCCAGTCTTTGGGTCCTTTTCTGGGTTATTTACACTGATGTGAGTATCTAGTTGTATCAATGGAATGAGACAAACTTAGGGTTCTCCTACTTTGCCATTTTCCTAGCTTTTCTCCATAATTTTTCTTTTTTGTTTCTGTACACTCAAGCTATTGTCTGGAGCCACATACTGAATGCAATATAAGATTACTCACATTCAGCCATTTTTGCACATATTGGAAAATGTGTATTTCTCTATTCATAGACTCAATAATTAAACAATATGAATTTTATCCAATTATATACAAAATGATTATATATAAACATAATTATACACTATGTAGAATTTTATAAAATTAAAAATACAATTACCACATGATCAAGTAATTCCAATACTGGGTACTTACCCAAAGAATATTACATCAATAATTCAAAAAGATATATGCACATCTCTCAACACACAAAAAACAAATAATTCAGTAAAGAAATGGGAAGAAGACATGAATAGACACTTTTTTCAATGAAGACATCCAGATAGCTAATAGACACATGAAATTATGTTCAACACAACTCACCATCAGGGTAACATAAGTCAGAACCACAATGAGATACCTCCTCACACCTGTCAGAATGGCTAAAATGAACAATTCAGGAAACAACACATGTTGGCAAGGATGTGGTGAAAGGGGAATCCTTTTGCACTGTTGGTAAGAAGGCAAACTGGTGCAACCACTCTGGAAAACAGTATGGAGGTTCCTCAAAAAATTAAAATAAGGTTATCTTATGACCCAGCAATTGTACTACTAGCTAGGCATTTATCCAAAGGATAAAAAGTGTCAATTTGAAAAGGTACATGCAACCCATGTTTATAGCAGTGTTGTCAACAATAGCCAAATTATGGAAAGAGCCAAAAGTCCATCGACTGACAAATGATTAAAGAGGATGTGGTGTGTGTGTGTGTGTGTGTGTGTGTGTATAATGGAATATTAGTGATAAAAATTAAATCTTGCCATTTGAAATGATGTGGATGGAATTATAGTGTATTATGCTAAGCGAAATAAGAGAAAGAGAAATATATTATCATACTCATATGTGGAATTTAAGAACCAAAATAGATGAACATAGGGGAGGTATGGAAAAGTAAGATAAAAACAGAGAGAGAGAGAGGCAAATCATAAGAGATTCTTAAATACAGAGAAGAAGCAGGGTTGCTGAAGGGGAGGTGGGTGGGGAGGACAGACTAAATTGGTGATGGTCATTAAGGAGGGCAGCTTTTTGGGATGAGTACTGGGTATTTTATGTATGTGATGAATCACTGGTTTCCACTCCTGAAAAAAATAATACTACACTGTATGTTAACTAACTTGAATTAAAATAAATTTTTAAAAAAAGTATACTGTCTGTAATTATCAACTTTTAATATTCATCATATCTTTTCTAAAGTTAATGACTACCTTCATTAATGGGAGTTTGCAATATCCATCATGATTTCAAATACAATGTTAAATCAATTAATTTTAATAATTTGTTTTTATATGGAATAAAAAATGTTCATTAGAGTAAATTTGTTTAGCTTTGAGATAATAGTAATTTTCAAATTTGAAAGTGATAGTATCCCTTATTATCAAAACTATACTCTTAATCTCCTATCTCTTCATTCTCTGATAGCTTCCGTTTGTAACTTTTATACAAAAATGTTTATTTACATATGTGACAAGTATATTTCAATTTAGATGTTGAAATTTAAATTTTACAAATTCTACTGTATGAATTCATTAAGAAGAGCGACTTTTTTAAAGATCATTTTTTATGTAAATTCCCATTAGTTAACATGCAGTGTAATATTTGTTTTAGGTGTAGAATTTATTGAATCAGCACTCACATACAACACCCAGTATTCATCACAAGTGCGCTCCTTAATCCCTATCACCTATTTAACTCAACCCCTCACCCACCTCCCTTTTACTAACATTCAGTTTGTCTCTACAGTTAAGAGTCTGTTTTTTTTTTCCACTTGCCTCTCATTCTTCCCTCTATGTTCAGTTGCTCTGTCTCTTAAATACCACATCTGAGGGAAATCATATCGTGTTTGTCTTTTTCTGACTTGCTTCATTTAGCATAATATTCTCTAGCTCCATGCACGTTGTTGCAAGTGGTAGATTTCATTCTTTTTATGACTGAGCAATATTCCATTGCATGTATATACCACATCTCTTTTATCTGTTCATCAGTCAATGGATGCATGGGGTCTTTCCATAACTTGGCTATTGTTGACAATGATGCTATGAATATCAGCATTCATGTTCCCCTTCCAATAGGTATTTTGTATCCTTTGGGTAAATACCTAGTAGTGCCAGTTTGTAGGTTAGTTCTATTTTTAACTTTTTGAAGAACTTCCATACTGTTTTCCAGAGTGGCTGTACCAGTTTGAACCAAATTAACAATTTAAGTGGTTTCCCCTTTACATACATTGATTCCTGCATTGTTAACTAGTTCTCAACACAGTGGCAGTGACGTTTAATGTCCAGATTTATTTAATTAAGAATGTGAGAGAAATTAAATCAAGAGAGAATAAATATACAATGAGAAGAAAGGTTTTTTCCATTTATGATATGTGAGGTCATCAATCCCTCAAAATTCCTATCATCAGTGAGCCTTTATATTTTGGAACAGTAGTACGTTTTTGCCTTAAAAACTCACATTAAAATTCTACATTCCATCCTTTAGGGAGAAAAATGTTAGGATAAAGCTCAACTGATCCTAGTCAACATATATAAAGAAGAGGGAACATATTCTTCAAAATTTTAATTTCCAAGAATTCTTCCAAATTCAATGTTTACACATTTGGTGTGACTCCCATTTTTTTTTACTCTGATGCCTTGAGACAAGATTATAAAAGATCTGTCATACTTGTGGAAGAATATTGATATAATTTCCTGGTATCTTGTTTATGATAGAAAACTCACTACCAACAGGATTTTGGGATTTTCTCAAAACATAAAGAATGGATATATAAGATAAACTCCTCTAGTTTTTCCTGACTACCACATATGTAGTGATATTTTCTTCCAAATGGTATTGCTCAGAATTAAGTGTGTTGAAATTATACATACACTTCAAGAACCATAAAATTCCTGAGTAAACCTGAACAGAGATGTAAAATGTCTGTATGTTGAAAAATATAGAAAACTCGTGAAAGAAATTGAAGAAGACATGAAGAAATGGAAAAACATTCCATTCTCATGAATTGGAAGAATAAATATTGTTAAAATGTCAATACTACACAAAGCAATCTACACATTCAATGCAATCCCAATCAAAACTGCACTGTAATTCTCAAAGCTAGGACAAACAATCCCAAAATTTATATGGAACCACAAAAGATCCCGTATAGCCAAAGTAATGTTGAAAAAGAAAACCAAAGCGGGAAGCATCACAATCTGTACTTTAGCCTCTATTACCAAAGCTGTAATCATCAAGACAGTATCTTATTGGCACAAAAACAGACACCTAGACCAAAGGAATAGAATAGAGAACCCAGAATTGGACCCAATATCCAATGGAAAAAAAGAAGTCCCTTTAGAAAATGGTTCTGGGAGACCTGGATAGCAAGATGCAGAAGAATGAAACTGGACCTCTTTCTTACACCATAATCAAAAATAAACTCAAAATGGATGAAAGACCTAAACATGAGACAGAAAACCATAAAATCCAAAATGAGAACACAGGCAACAACTCTATTTGTCTTCGGAACTTCTTACTTGACATGTCTTAGGAGGCAAGAGAAACAAAAACAAAAATGAACTGTTGGGACCTAATCAAGATAAAAGCTTCTGCACTCCAAAGGAAACAATCATCAAAACTAAAAGGCAACCAACTGAATGGGAGAAGCTATTTGCAAATGACATATCAGATAAAGGGTTAGTATCCAAAATCTATAAAAAAATTACCAAACTCAACACCTAAAAAATAAGTAATACAGTGAGGAAATGGGCAGAATACATAAATAGACACTTTTCCAAAGAAGACTTACCAGCAATCAGAATCCAACCTTACATTAAATGAATAATTCACCACGATCAAGTGGGATTTATTCCTGGGCTTCAAAGGTGGTTCAAATATTCACAAATCAATACAAGATACACCAAAATAGTAAAAGAAAGTATAAAACCCATATGATCATTTCAATAGATGCAGAAAAAGGATTTGACAAAGTACATCATCTCTTCATGATTTAAAAAGCCTCCACAAAGTAGGGATACAGGAAACATACCTTGACATACACAGCCCATGTATATAAAACCCATACCTAATAATATTTTCAAAGGGGAAGAACTTAGAAATTTCCTTTATGGTCAGGTACCAGAGAGGGATGTCCTCTCATTCTCATCACTGTTATTTAACATAGTACTGGAAGTCTTAGCCACAGCAGACAACACAAAAAAATAAAAGGCTTCCAAATCAACAAGGAAGAAGTGAAACTTTCACTATTTTCAGCTGATATGATCCATAATGTAGAAAACATGAAAGACTCCTCCCCCAAAATTGCTACAACTGGTATATAAATTCAGTAAATTTGTGTGATACAAAATCAATGTACAGATCTATTGTATGTCTGTACATCAATAATGAAGCACCAGAAAGAGAAATCAAGGAATCAATCCCATTGTTAAATATGCAAAACCATAAGATACCTAGGAATAAAACTAACCACATTGATAAAATATCTGTATTCAGAAAATTATACAATACATATGAGAGAGATTTAAGATGACAAAAACAAATGGAAAAACATACCATGCTCATGGACTGCAAGACCAAATAGTGTTAAAATGTCTAAATGTTACAAAGTTAAAATGCACCTCCCCCACTCAACTTCTCTCTCACTCTCTCAAAAATAAACATTTAAAAATTTTTAAATTAGAGAAGAGAACACAGGAAGTAATCTTTTTGACATCAGCCATAGCAACTTTTACTAGACATGACGCCTGAGGTATGGGAAATAAAAGCAAAAATAAACTACTGGGACTTCATCAAAAGAAAAACTTATGCACAGTGAAGGAAACAAAGAAATTAAAAGGCAACCTATGAAACAGGAGAAATATTTGCAAATAACATATTTAGTAAATGGTTATTATCCTAAACATATAAAGAACTTATTAAACTCAACACCCCAGAAAACAAATAATCCAGTTAAAAACTGGGCAGAAAAGGGGCGCCTGGGTGGCTCAGTTGATTGAGCGTCCAACTTCGGCTCAGGTTATGGTCCCGTAGTTCATGAGTTCAAGCCCCACGGCTGCCTCTGTGCTGACAGCTCAGAACCTGGAGCCTGCTTCGGATTCTGTGTCCCCGTCTCTCTCCACCCCACCCCTGCTTGTGCTCTGTCTCTCTCTGTCTTTCAAAAATGAATAAACATTTAAAAAAAATTTTAATGGGCAGAAGACATGAATAGACATTCTTCTAAAGAAGTCATCCAAATGGCTAAAAGACACATGAAAACATTCTGAACTCACTCATCATCAGGGAAATACAAATCAAAACAACAATAAGATGGTACCTTACAACAATCACAATAGCTAAAATTAACAACACTGGAAACAACAGGTATTGACAAGCATGTGGAAAAAGTGCAACCCGCTTACAGTGTTGGGAGGAATGCAAATGGGCACAAGCACTCAAGAACAAAGTATGAAGCTTCCTCAAAAAGTCAAAAAAGGAGTTACCCTTTAATCCAGTGATTGCTATACTAGACATTTATCCAAAGGATACAACAATACTGATTTGATGGGAAAAATTTACCAGATGTTTAAAGCACCATTATCAACAATAGGCCAATTGTGGAACGAGCCCAAATATCCTTTAACTGATGAATGGATAAAGAAGATGCTGTTTTATGCACAATGGAATATAACTCAGGCATCAAAAAGAATAAAACTTGTTATCTGCAATGATGTGGATGAAGCTAGAGAGCATATGCTGAGAGAAGTAAGTCAGTCAGAGAAAGTAAAATACCAAATGATTTCACTCATATGTGTTATTTAAGAAACAAAACAAAGGATCACAGGGAGAAAATAAAGGAGAGACAAACTAAAAAACAGTCTCGTTAACTATAGAGAACAAACTAATACTTACCCCAAGGGAGGTGGGGAAAGAGATTGGCTATATGTAAGTATTGAATCACTATGTTGTACCCTTGAGTATAATTTACCCTGTATGTTAAATAAATGAAACTTAAATAAAAACTTAAAATGTAGTTGGTATAGAAAAGGAACAATATTTAAAATTTATGCCAACACAATGGTACAAGAGCGGCTAGAAGGTGCTAATAATTGTAAAGCCTTAGTTGCAATGATGATTAATAACAAAATAATCACAGACTACTAACTACACATACTGGCTTCCTGCTCTAGGCTTTGGGAGGAACAAGACCAATAACATAAAGGAAACTGGGATGTGGCTAACAGATATTTATAGGAAACCTGTTAGTCCCTAGGCACCATGATAGGCTTGAAGAGGTAAGTGGGAGGGACAGAGTGAGAGAAAGACAGTAAAGGAATAAAATATGGCCCTTGCTCCAAGGAGCTGTCATCTTATGAAGGAGGCAGATGCATGTTTATAATCACAGCAACAGTCAGCAGACAAAGGTGATAACAAAAATGATAACATTGCCATTAATGGTGTGTTTGCTCAGTGTCATGCCAGGCATGTACCTGAGTATTTTGCAGTGTTAACTCCCTTAATCCTAAGAACAGGTGCTATGAGATATGTACTATTGCAGAGAATTTACATCAATAAACTCTGCCCAAGGGAGTTGAGGGAAGATTTATGGGCAATGAAGGATACATAGGAGTCTATCACTGTCAAGAGTGAGAAAGGACATCCCAGGCAGCAGGACTAGCATGAACAATGGCAGATGGAGGGTAGGATGTGTGTGAGGACTGAAGGAAGGATCCATGTTGGGGGACACAGCATCACAGACAGTAGGAAACATAGTCCTGGGGTAAGGGTGGTGTGAGTTAGGTTGGGACCTAATTGTGGAGAATTTGTTAATTAAAGATGTTAGGGAAGAGAAATGGGGCCTTGAACAGCTTTGGGATTTATAACACTATTTCTGGACTTTTGTGGACCAGGGAGAATTTGGAAGCAGGAGACATAGGACAAGGGTCTTAAAAGACACTAGAAACATTGTAGGAGAACACAAGGCATTCGGAATGTCATCTCAGTTTTACACGAGGAATACATGGGAAAGAGACATTAAAGACTATGGAATTACTTACATTGAGTCTTGCTAAGGCATATATATGAATATTCAAATGAGTCCTGTGCACTATTCATGTAGAATCTACAAACAGGTTGAGAGAAGAGTCTACACAAGCCTCCCTGAGGGTTATGTAGAGAGAGGGGAGGGGTTGAGAGACTTCAGTGGTAGGACTCACAGGACCTGACAAGTGACTGGATATGAAGGTGGCAAGGCCACAGACTCAGGTAAGGATGGGTGAGAAGGAGAGGAGAAAAGACCTTGTATGATGTTGTAAGGATTAAAAGTGAGGCTCCTCTAGGAGGTGGTGGTGCTCCGCCAGGGATGAGGAACAAATTTCATGGGCTCCTGAGAAGGTGCTTGACTCAAGAATAATCTGCAAAGTGTGCATGAGGGCAAAGGGAGCAAGGAAATCTATTCATATTTTATGTGCAATCAGGCTCAAGAAAGAACCCTGTTTCCATCCCTCCCACTCATTCTACCCAGTAACATGTCCATCAGTTTTATAAATCTCTGACCATTGTCTCTGGGAGATCTGGGCAGGTAGGCCTGTGTAGAAAACTCCGACGTTCAGCTGGTCTAAACCCCTTTCTCCCTTGCCTGCCTCCACCATGGAGGCCTAACATCTAAATCCTTGTATTACCAGAAAAGCCATGTGACTCAGATATGAGCTTCCAGGGTGTGGTTGGAGCAGAGCTGGAGTTCTCAAGGGCCAGGTTCCCTTTTGAGGGTCAGTTTAAGTGGGTTGACTGGATCTGGATCACTTCACCACGTTGTGGGTTCTTCTGAGTGGGCCTTCTTAACTCTGGTTGATGGACCCATGCGGCGATACCTGAAACTTTAAGGGCTGTAGGAGTTGTTAGAATAACAGTATGTGGCCCAGTCCACCGTGGTCTAAGGTTCCCTCTTCCTATCTTTGACCCACACAGAGTCTCCTGGCTGAAAGGGGTGAATGGGGGTCCCTAAGGAAATTGGGGCCCTCTCTATGGTGTATCTCTGTAACTTATTTAGGACTGCCCCCAAGGTCTGGAGCTGTTCTCTTATTCCCTTGTCTCCAATCTAGTGTAGGTCTCCTGGGAGTTTTCCTAAACATGGGGGAAGGGGGTTGCCCATATAATAACTAAAAAGGGGAGAAACCCAGTGCCCCAGGCATGCATTGGGCATGAAGGAGGGCCAGCAGTAGTAAATCTGGCCATGGGAGATTAGTCTTTTGGTGGAACTTAGCCAGGGTTTCCTTGAGGGTGCGATTCATCCGCTCTACTTTCCCTGAGCTCTGGGGTCGGTAAGCAGTGTGCAGTTTCCAGGTAGTGTTGAGGGACGTTGTCAGGGTTTGTATAACATCTGCCACAAATGCAGTTCCATTATCACTGTGTATGGTTACGGGTACACTAAAACAAGGCACAATCTCCCATAGAAGGGCTTTAGCCACCTCGCAACTTCATTCCGTTCTGGTTGGGAATGCTTCACCCCATCCCCAATGTGCGCAGATTATTACAAAAAGGTACCTGAACCCTTTATTTGGTTGTATGTCAGTAAAGTCCACCTCTAAGTCTTCAAAAGGGGTGGCCCCCCCATCCTTTGCGTGCCAGGCAGGGGCCATGGGGCAGACCAAGCATTGTTTTTGGCACACGTTACACATTGCTCACTGACAGCTTGGCATAATGCCAGCAGCTGGCTGATATAGTAGTCCTTTTTGAGGAGGGCCTCCAGTGCAGTTTTTCCTAGGTGAGTGAGTTGGTGATATTCCTTCACTAGGTGTTTTCCCATAGATGTTGGGACAAAGATGTGCCTATTAGGCATGACCCCCCATTCCTCTTTGCTTACTGTGTCCCCTTCTGTTGAGGCCCAACTTCTTTCTTCATTGGGGCAGGGAGGCTTCCCTCTGGGGTGCAAGAGTCATAGGTAGGAGCTTCACCTGGGTCACCACAGGTGGCCGCTCTGGCTGTTTTGTCAGCCAGGTGATTTCCTTGAGTTATGGAGTTGTCTTTTTTCTGATGTCCCTTAAAGTGTAGGATAGATACTTTGTCTGGCAGCCATACGGCCTCAAGAAGCTTTAGCATTTCTTCCTTGTTTTTGATAGTTTTCCCTGCAGCAGTAAGGAGGCCTCTTTCTTTATAGATGGCCCCGTGTACATGCACAGTAGCGAAGGCATACCAGGAATCCGTGTAGATGTTGACTTGTTTACCTTTGCTAAGGATGCGGGCTCTGTTTAAGGCGTGCAGTTCAGCCCGTAGTGCCAACCATCCTTCCGGCAAGGCCTTGGCTTCCAGAATTTTGGTGGTTACCGCATATCCTGCTCTTTGGCTGCCCTCTTGTAAATAGTTGCTCCCACTGCTGAACGGGGTGATCTCTGGGATTGTTATAGGCTGGTCTTGGAAGCCCGGGCGGCTGGTGTAGACGTCATCCACTACTTTGGAACTGTCATGGTCAGGTTCTCCCTCCTCCTTGGAAAGGAAGGTGGCCGGGTTTATTGTTCTTACTGTTTCAAGAGTGACCCTTGTGTTTTCGTAGAGAAGGCCTTGGTATTGTGTCAGCTGAGAATTGGAGAGGAAATGATATCCTGGGGTGCTTATGAGGGACATGACCGCTTGTGAGACCTTAACATAAAATGTTTGTACCAGTATGAGTTTGCCTCCTTGATGAGCAGGACTGTGGCTGCCAGTGCTCTGAGGCATGGTGGCCATCCTGCAGCCACAGGATCAAGTTTTTTTGACAGGTAGGCCACTGTCCATTGCCAAGACCTCATGCTCTGAGTGAGCACTCCAAGGGCTATTTTGTCCTTTTCATGTACAAAGAGGTTAGAGGGCCTTTCTATGTCAGGCAAACCCAGGACTGGGGCTCGTCCCAGAGCTGACTTTATTTCTGTGAAAGCGGCCCTTGCCTCCTCAGTCCATGTAAGGGGCTTCTGGTCTTGCCCTCCCAACAGGTCATAGAGTGGTCTCACTATGGTTGAGAATCCAGGAATCCAAATGCGACAGAACCTTGTGACCCCTAAAAATTCATGAAAGCCTCATTTTGTTTGGGGTTGTGGCAGTGTGGTGATAACTTTCTTCTTTTCCGGTCCTAGTTCTCTTTTTCCTTTTGTGAGGAGGAAGCCTAAATATCGGACCTGCTGCTGACAAACCTGTGCCTTCTTCCAAGAGGCCCGGTACCCTGAATAGGACAGGAGCTGCAGGAGGACCTTGGTACCTTTCATACAGTCTTCTTGGGTGTCGCTGGCAAGGAAGAGGTCATTTACATATTGGAGGAGGACACACCCTGTGGTTTCCCTCGGAAAGTCGGCGAGGTCTGCAGCTAGTGCTTCCCCAAAAAAAGTGGGCAAGTTCTTGAAACCTTGGGGAAGTCGTGTCCAGGTCAGCTTCATCTGGCACCCTGTAACGGGCTCAGTCCATTCAAAGGCACACAATGGTTGACTTTGAGGAGCCAGGTGGAGGCAGAAGAAAGCGTCCTTTAGGTCAAGGCATGTAAACCATCTGGCTGACCCCGGAATTTGCCTGAGGAGAGTATACAGGTTCAGAACCACTGGGTGTAAGGAAACAGTCACTTTGTTAATGTCCTTCAAATCCTGTACTGGTAGGTATTCTCCTCCTGGCTTCTTGACTGGCAAGAGCAGGGTATTCCAAGCCAATTGGCACTCAATTAGAATACCTGCTTCTCAGCTTGGTCAGGTGCTCTTGTATACCCATTGTAGCCTCGAGTGGAAGGGGGTACTGCATTTGTCTCTGAGGTTGGGCTCCAGGGATCAGGTCAACAATGGTGGGGCCCCAACTCCAAGCTAGTCCAAGTGGGTTATCTTCAGCCCATACAGAGGGGAATGTAAGCCTGAATTCTGAGGGGCTACAGGGTAGGGCTTGGGCACAGAATAGTCTCCATTCTTCTTCCCTTGGCAGGGTAATCGCCAAGACCAAGGTTTATTTCTGCCTTGGGTATAGTTGGAGGCTAGTGTGTCCAGTGGGATCAAAAGTTGTCTGGGCCCCAAGTTTAGAGATCAGATCCCAGCCCAGGAGAGGAATCGGGCAGTCAGGTAAGTAGAGGAACTCATGCTGGACCTTGTTCTCTTTTGAGAACGTTGTCGAGCTTGACAGAAGGGCTGCTGCATCACCTGTGTCCCAGTAGCCCCAAGTATGGTTTCAGTCTTTTGGCTGAAGGGCGCCACTGGGGAAGTAACAATGGAGTATTCAGCCCCAGTGTCAACTATGAAAGTTATTGTTCGCCCCCCCCCACCTTCATTTTGACCATTGGCTTGTGGAGGCCAAGAGAGAAAGAGCCCGGTCCCCCTCAGTCCTATTCTACCCCAGCCAGACCAACGAGGTTCTCGCCTCAAGGTTCCTCCTGAACCCTCCTGGCTGGGTTTTGAGGGCCCCTTCCAATTCGGGCATTCATTCTTCCAGTGTCCTTTCTCTTTGCAGTATGCACATTGGTCCCTTGCTAAGGGGGCTCTGGGCTTCCCCCCATTTGGTGGTTAGGGTCTTTTCATTTTCGCAGCATCTGTTTCTTTTAGTACCGCTTTGAGAGGGATGGCTTTCTTTTTTAGTCTTCTTTCCGCTTCTCTTTCGGCTGCAAATTCTCGGTTCATGATAACTTTGTTGGCGACCTCTATCAGCTGAGTGATATTCACCCCAGCAAAGCCCTCCAACTTCTGGAGTTTTCTTCTGATATCTGGGGCAGCCTGTGCCACAAAAGAGGTATTTACCATCTGTTGACTTTCTGGTGCCTCGGGGTCAAACGGGGTATATACACAGTATGCTTCACATAATCTTTCATAGTAGTCTCTGAGAGACTCCCCAAGGTGCTGCATGACTGATGATATTTTAGTCATGTTCACGGGCTTTCTGGCTCCAGCTAGGACTCCCCAGAAGAGGGATTCCTGCTATCATTGGATGTGGGCCTGTCCTTCTTCTGTTTTGAAATCCCATGTTGGGCATTCTTCAGGTGTGGCAGCTTGAGCACAGACAGCAGGGTCATTAACCCCCGGGGGTGTGTGATCTTCTAGGTACTGTCGTTTTTCTCTCATTCTTCTTCTTCTTTCTTCTGTATTAAACAGAGTAGGGAGTAACTGTTGACAATCTACCCAAGTCGGTTGGTGTGTCTGGAAGAGGGACTCCATCAAGTTGACCATTGCTTCTGGCTTTTCAGAGTATGATGAAGTGTTGTGTCTCCAATTGAGGAGGTCGGTTGTAGAGAAAGGTTGATAATGCATCATGGAACGGCTGGGCTGGACTGTTCCATCCTCATTCTGTCTTTCAGGCTCTCTCATCTCCCTTACAGGCATTTGGAGAGCGTTAGGTCTGGGTCTGGGGCACAGCCTGTCTGCTGGCCCTTGTGGGGGAGGGTTTTTCAGTCTGAGAGGGACGGGAAGATGGGCGGGGGTGGCAGCAGTGGTGGCAGACAGATGGGGGAGGAGTTCCAAGCTCAGGAGAGCGGGGAGGGAGCTTGGCAAGTCATAAGGAGGTAGAAAGACAATATCTTCCTCCATGTCTCCTTTAAATATTAGAGGAGCAGTGAGTCGCTTCTTTGGCTCCCTGGGTGAGCCTCCAGATAAAGTGGCTAAAACCTTTGCCTGTCTCTGTTTGCTAATGATGAATTGCACCCAAGGCGGGGGATTTCAGGCAATTTCAATCCAAGAGTCAATGTATGGAAATTGGTCAGGGTGGCCTGGGTTCCCAGTGACTATTAGCTAGACCCACTGCACTATTTGAGCATCTAATGTCCCTTCTGGGGGCCATCATACATTGAATATGGGCCATTCTAGTTCACAAAAGGTCCTTAACTTCCTGGGTGTCATTTTCACCCCATAATCGCCTGAAAATCCCTTTTTAAAATTTTTGAGCATGACCTCTAAAATCGTAGGCTTACTCTGTTTTGATCCCATTATTAATTTCTTTCTCATGTTCGGTGTTGCAAAGGGAGGGCATCCCCTCAGATGAGAGGACCAATGAGATATTCGTCTGCTCATGTTCCTGAGGGAAACTTTAGGTGAGGTTTGGCCATAGCGGACTCAGCTTTGTGACCTGTGATTGGAATCTGATCCAATGCTGCCCTAGACCTTATACGCTCACCACAACACAGGAAAGCCCATTCAGACTCCGTAGACTTTTGGGGGCCTTAAAGGTGCCCGTCTGTTGATCCACAAACACGAACTCGACTGGCAAGCCTGGCTGAGCTTCACATTCACATTCACACACACCCACACACACACACCAGAGTCTATTACATTCCCTCCTGCAAAATTCTCTACCTGTGAGAACTGTTAAGGCCTCTGGGGATTGATCAGGTCCCCCTTCCACCCTTTTGGGTGGGCCTGACTTCTTTGGGGCCCTGGCCTTACTGGTTCCAACACTGGGTCCAGGTCTTCACCTACCAGGTTTCTTTGAGTCCAGTGGGAACAAAGGAGCGGGCCGGCCTGAGGCAACTGAGAAGGTGACTCCCAAAATTCAGGCAGGGCGTGCCTTCTCCCTTGTGATCCCTCGCTCCTCCGTCACCACGTCACCACCTCGCTGTTCTCCCAAACTGGTGGCAACACTAGACCAGCGCGGTTGGGTTTCCCGGTCATGGAACCAAGTATGTTACGGAACTAGGCTGGAATGCTGGCAGAAAAACCAGGCAGCACTCAGAGATCTTGGTGTATTGGAGATTTATTTAACACAGGTGGGCTCAGAGGAGACTGTTTCTCCAAAGGTCTGAGCCCGGAATGCAAGTGGGGAGGGTAATTTATAGCCTACATCCTCCATATCTGTGGGGGGTTTCATAGGCACAGCAAACAAAGGAAGAAGAAACCAGAGGAAAGGTCTCTGAGATAGAGACCAGAGTCTGTTTTAGCCCTGTCATCCATCTTTGGCATACTTTATTTACTTCTCCAAGAATCTCATGATTGGTGAGATCGGCCCTACATGGGCTCTGTGTAGACAGTGCCTATCTCTCAAAATAAATAAACATTTAAAAAAATAAAACACAGACAAAAAGACCAATCCAGAAAAGAGAAAAATTAATAACATGGACTTTATAAAATAAAACTTCTACCCTTGATAAACCTTGTTCACAAAACCAAAGACAAGCCACAAACTGGGAGAAGATATTTGCAAACCACATATCTGAATTTAGAATGTACCCTGATCCTAAACCCTAGCTCTCTCAGGGTCTTCTACCTCTAGGTTGGAACCCACAAATTCCAGTTAATCAGTCTAGTGCTGTCCCTAATGAGTCCTCTGGACAACCAGGTTCTCCTTGCATCTTCCACTTTTCCAGCCTAAACACATTAACCATTATCTCCAATGACTCAAGGCCCACCCTACTCCTATCCTCATTTCCTAAACCCTCGTGCCCTAAACCATTACCACCTGATCTCTCTAATCTCTCAACTAATAAGCATTCATTCCCCAAACCTTCTAAACCCACAGCCAATACTGTCACCCCCTTACCACTTAAACAATTACCCTCTCAGACCTTCACTCACTCACCCTTAAACCATCGCTTCCAAATTCTGAACCCACTAGCTCCCCCCCACACCACCCACTAAACCTCCTAAACCCTCCCCCCACAAACATCCACCAGCTTACCCCCTCATCCACTCACCCACAAGAAATATTTCATCTCAAACCCAATAACACTCTTCTTCCCACCTCCTCACACAAAACACCTAAATCATAAGGGCATGTGACCAAAAAGCCATATGCCATCAACCCAAAACCATACACCATTAAATAATAGAATCCTAAAACCATAATCTATAAACCATACACCATGATCCACACATCATGAACCAGAACCGTAATCATAACTAAAGCCAACATAAATATTCATAGCAATACTATTCACAATTGGAAAATGGTACAAAATATGCAAACATGCCACAAAGGGTAAAAGAATATACAACATGGGGTAGATCCATAAACAGAAATGTTCTTCCAATATATCAACAAATGAAATAAATTTGAGCAGCTACTGAGGAAAACTGAGTGGGAGTTCCTCAAAATCTTAAGGGTAATAATCTAATCACAGAAAAGAATATTATAAGATTCTACTTGTTTGGGGTATCCATAATAATCAAATTCACCTACAAAAAGTAACATATGGTTGACAGGCAGAGGAGAAAGGGGAATGGGGAGTTAATGTTTAATATACACAGGCTTTCACTTGGTCAAAATTTAAACATTCTCAAGGTGGAAGGTGGTGATTTGTGCACAATGGTAATATATTTAGTGGCATACAACTGTACACTTAAAATCTTTTAGGGTTGCCTGAGTAGCTCAGTCAGTTAAGGGTCCAACTTCAGCTTGGGTCATGATCTCACAGTTTGTAGATTCGAGCCCTGCGTTGGGCTCTGTGCCGACAGCTCAAAGCTGGAGCATGCTTCAGATTCTTTCTCTCTCTCTCTCTCTCTCCTTCTCCCTCTCAAAAATATATAAACATTTTTTTAAAACTTTTTAAAAATCTTTTAAATGGTCACTATTATATTTTGTAAATTGAACCACAATTAAAATCATGACTAAAGTACTAAAACATATCACAACATGAACAAAGATTGAAAATACTAAATTACAGAAGCCACACAGAAAAGGCTGCCCAGATTGGAGCCCTCTGTGATCTTTAAATCAATCATGGTTGTGAAGTGAGTGAAAGTCTCAAGAACAGAAAAGTGGGTCACAACAGGAGGAGTCATTGTCACAGAGTTCAGGCAGGTGATTACAGTTGAAGTGGCCTCTGGATTAGATTATCATGAGGAAACCATAATGATTTCCCTGTTTGGGAGTTCTATAACAATTCCTGGGGAAGGTGTCCTGTTTTGAGTAAAAAACAAAGAAGTATGTCATAAGAAGTGGCAACTGTGTAAAATGACAGCTGGTGAAGCTGAGTGCAGAGATAAAGAGTATTTCTACTGCTATTGCAAGCTTTCTATATGTTGGAAATTTATGGAAACTACATGACTTCTCAGAACAACTATATTAGTAACATACCAGAAAAGTGCAGAACATATCAAACCTTATGATGGAGGCCAAACCCTACCTGGACACAGTTCACAAGATGCAACATATTACTAAAGGACACTGTGGTAGAATTATATTAGTGGCCACTCTGCTGTGGATGTTGTGGATGACCAAGGATATGGTAGAAACATGCCATTTTGAGTTCCCATCTTTCACCACTCACTCCACACAAATACAAAAAAAAGTTAAAACAAATAAACAAACTCAGTGAAATTGTAGGATACAAATTCAAGATACAAAAATCATTACATTTGACAAGCTCATAATGAACCATCAAAAGAAGTTATGAAAACAATTAGAAAAAGATTTTACCACAGACATGAAAAACTTGTATCATGGAAATAAGACATTGATGAAGAAATGGAAAGATATTATGTGTTCCTGGATTATAAAAATGAATATTATGGAATTGTCATTTTACCCAAAGTGATGTACAGATGCAATGTAATCCCTCCTGATCAACATTCTAGTACCATTTTGCACAGAACTAGAAAAATCCTAAAACGTGTATGAAACCACAGAGGACCATGAATAGCCAAAGTGCCTGTATAAGAAGAACAAACTGGGAGGCATCACATTCCCTGATTTGAAACTATATTACAAAGCTACAGTAACCAACAGTATAATATGGGCCAAGAGATAGAAAGACCAATGGAACAGAATGGAGAGCCCAGAAGCAAATCCACACATATATGGACAATTAATTCGCAACAAAGGAGCCAATAATACACAATGGTGAAAAGACAGTCTCTTCAATTAATGGTGCTGGGAAAACTGGACAGCCCCAAGCATAACACCAGACCCCTATCTTACACACCACACAACAACTAACTAAAAACCCACAACAGCTAAGAGGAAGGAGGAGCACCAGTACGGAGGGCAGGGATGCCCTGAAGTTAATGAGGCCTGGTGTCCTGATGGGATTAATTCCCAGTGGGGACATTGGTGGGACCTGCAGTGGTTCTGATTTCCTCCTAAGCTCCACTTATTAAATATCAGCAAAGACAACTCTGGGCTCAGCTGTCTCCTGGTGATGTTTCCAACTCTGAAACAATGGTTTTACAAAGGAACAAGACAATGTGCCTCAGAACCTTCCTCAATGAGGGAAGGAAGAGGGAAATTGAAAGGGATGAACCCTTAAGAAGATTTTCCTGCAAGGGATCCTGTGGGGAGAGGCAAGGACCATACAGTGGGGAAGTGATGGACAACAGCACACCAAATGCCTCCCTCACACATGAGAAAGGCCCTGTTCTGAGGGCACGAGGACCAAGCACCCACTTCCATGCTGGGGGGCTCCTTCTCTCAGTCCCAACTGAGGGTGATGTCCTGAAGAGAGGTGTTCCAAGTTTGCACATGCATCTCATGGTTTAGGGTCAGAATCCTGATTGGGAACCCTTTGCCCAAGTATGTGATCCAGGTGATATTTTGGTCATCAGACACATCAGAGGATACCTACAAGGGGGCCCTCCCATGAAGACTTCTGAGAGGTGGGGCAGAGAGGGATAAAATGCACTGGGAGGGAAGGTGCATGCCTTACCCACGAACACCATCTCTGGGCCCCTCCAAGTAACAGAGTCTTGGGGGATTCCAGCCATTGAATCCAATCTCTTCCCCTACTCACTCTGACCCCCCAACCCCAGCAACTGTCTCTTCAGCCTTCACACTGGGATCAGACAAGTTACTTAACACATCAGGAATTCAAGTAATTCTTATTCACCACTGATGGGCACGGCTTTTGCCCAGGCACTGGTCCTCCAGATACGTCGTGCCAAGCAGGCATCAAGGGAGATACCAGAGCGGCATGGGTAGGCGGGAGTGGCGTAGTGGGCTGGACTAGTTCTAATATTCTATTTTTAACATCTTCTAAGTGCCTACCTTGGCACCCCAGCCAGTCACTGGGGTTACAGAGACAGAAAAGCCCCACTCTGTGCAGGAAGGGCATTGCAGGGGGCCCACTGACCCCAAGCCCACCACTGACCACACAGCCCTGAGCATTGCCATGACCTCTGAACACATCTACAGCCAGCCCATCCCCAGAGCACCCAGGCCTGGGGTCTTAACCATGTGGCATCTTTCCTCAAAAACATGGGCCTAGAATGCCCCCACCACCCACTATAGCCCCCAAGTTTCTAAACATCCCACATATTCTGTTGGATATCTGCAGGCTGCACAAGGATAAGCCAAGAAAGTGACATACTTATGGAGTCAATGATGAGGAGACTGTCTTACTCAACCCTATGAGTCCTTCCCTCTGGACCCTTGGACCCCTGGACCTCAGGGCTGGTGAGCAGGGCTGGGCTGAGAGGCTCTCTTTGCATTGTTGCTGATCTTTCCTTCCTCAGATGTGGCTTGGAACCTTGGAAATAAATGCTGAGATTGACTTTTTCAAGCATTTTCCTGAAACAGTGGTTGAGGCCAATGATGTTTTGATGCTGCCATGGATAGGTGCACAGTGGGGAACAGTCAGAGCTGGGGACAACTTGCTGCCCTCCACGTCCCTGGGCTGATGTCCCTCACTGACCTGGTAATGGAATTTCTCAGTATCTGCTGGTGGCAGGAGGAGGTGGGATCAGGATGTCCAGGGGTTGTTCCAAAACTATGGACATCTCTCTATGCCAGCCCCGTGTACCTGGTGGCTCTGCTTTGCATACTGGATCCCCTCATAAATTACATCTGGGATCAGATTCTGTTAGTTCCTGGCTCCAACCTCCATGTCAGCTGTCCATCCACTTGTGCTGAGGCTGAGTACAATATCATGGACAGGAGGCCAACCCTGGGCCTGATCCCCACTTGGCAACAGCAGGAGACCTGACACAAGCCATGGGAGGGGAGCTTACAGGAGGGTCTCATTTACAAGACAAATCTTTGAGTTGCTGCTGCTCCATGAGTCAGGGCTCGTTTTCTGGAAAAACCTTCTTGGTCAACTGAAATTTTCAGAAGTAGCTCATGGATTTGATGTCAATTAATGTATTATGAAAGGACCTTATTTGATCTTCTTAACTTTGATGCAATTGAATTAACAAACATGGATCCTATTTAAAAAATTCACCAGGTTGCCAATGAATAGACACCTTGAAGTCAGAAAGTACTGCATCAGGAATCCAGGTCCCCAGTGTCATCCTTTTGCAAACTGTAATGTTTGCAAACTTGTGAAGACATAGGATGTACTTTGTAAGGACCACTGATACCCTTGATCCTCAGAAGGTGAAAAGGATACAAGCTTGAGTTATGGCTGACGACCACATGGTAGACATGCCTGGGTGATCCCAGGTCCCACTGGGGCTTTGGCACACGTCTGCAAGACCAGGCCATGGCTCATTGAACCATAAAGCAATGATGTTCCCAAGGAAGCAGCCCTGACATGCCTGCCCCATCTACTGGCTTTTTCATTTCTTGGATCTGCTGCTCACAGTTTCCACATCTCTTGCTCATGTCACTGCTGCTAGCATGCCTCTCCTGCAAGAGCAACCACCTCCTATCTTTCATGGTCTATGTTCCAGGCATCCTGCAGCTTCACTTTTTAGAACACACAGAGAAGAGAGCAAGCAGTCAGGAGGTGGTGCCTGAGAGCTGCACCTGCATGCAAAGTCATGCCATCACGTGGACCTCATGTGACTACTTAGGGCCTCCTGGATGTCTGGGTTGTCCACGCACATGTCACATGGTCACATGCACATATGTGAGCAATTGACTGTGTCTAGCTCTTGTTACCCAAAATGTTTGATCTTACAGAGGCTACAGCCCTACAATCCAGGTGATATTTAATCTCCTGAGGTTGATGACCCTGAGGAACAGTTGTTTCTGGGCCAGTCCAGACCTTGTGTCTGACTCACAGAAGGAGAACACAGGGTTTATTTGCTGGGGCCAGTTGCCTCCATAATTGCACAGTCCCTCGAAGTCAGGCAGGAATTCTCCTTCCACCTCTGGAGCACTGGGAGGAGCTGCAGCTGAAGGAGGTGGTGAAGACACCACTTCATCCCCTCCAGGTGCATTCCTGGGCAACCTACTCCAGAGGTCATGGACCACACAGGCTCATCGACCACATCAGTATGCTGGATATGTTACGGAACCAGGCTGGAACGCTGGCGGAAAAACCAAGCGGCACTTGGAGATCTTGGTGGATTGGAGATTTATTTAACACTGATGGGCTTAGAGGAGACTGTTTCTCCAAATATCTGAGCACTTTATGCAAGAGGGAAGGGTAATTTATAGCCTTCAGCTTCCATATCTGTGGAGGTTTTTGCATGCACAGCAAACAAAGGAAGAAGAACCCGGAGGAGGGGTCTCAGCTAGAGACCAGAGTCTGTTTTAGCCCTGTCGGCCATCTTTGGTGTACTTTATTCACTTCTCCAACATAATCACAAAGTTCTTTGAATAAATTTGAATGGCACAGTGAGAAGCAGAGGGGATGAGACAGAGGAGCACATTACCTGAATCCAGGGGTGCAAACATTAACATGCCCAGTCTCACTCTGTCACATTAGCCTTTCCTGATTGTGGGGTCCAGAGCTCAAGTCAAAGCAGGAGTCCCACACCTGGAAGGGCCCAGAGCAAATGACACACAGTGGCTCCATCAGACAGGCATGGGGATAAGCATGCCTTACGCAGCATACCTGCACAGCCCTCAGTGTTCAGATGATCACCTGGCCTACACTGTACCTGAAATATATACCAGTGCAGCAGCTTGACCGCCAACAGAGAAGCTACGAGGAAGGTTGTGGCTTTAAAGACATGACTGCAGGGAACAGAGGACAGGGTCATCTGGGACTTCCAAAGGCAGTGTCTATGGAAGGTGGAGACCCCTTCAGGAGACAGCTGGCAATGAGGTTGGAGATGTAATACCTCTATGGTCTGAATGGTCATGTGCCCCCCAAGCTCGTGTTAGAACCCCAGCACCCAAGATGATGGTGTTAGGAGGTAGGGCCTGTGGGAGGTGGTTAGTTCAGGAGGATGGATCCTCCATGGATGGGAGTGGGGCCTTTACAAAAGACCCCACAAAGCTCGCTCACCCCTCCACCAAGTGAAGACATGGCAAACAGGTGCTGTCTGTGAACCAGGAAACATGCTCTCACAAACACCTGATCTGTGGGCATCTTGATCTTGGGCTCACCACTCACTGAGAGCAGAGGGGGTGCACAAATAAATGCCTCCTGTCCCCATGGGGAGAAGATTGAGGGGTTCATGCAGCCCCTTGGGCAAGGTTTTGCATTGCCTGGAATCATGGTGAGGCCCCAGCCTAAGCCAGACCCTGCTCTCTACTGTCCTGGGATGTGTCACCCTGAGCCAGAACTCCCCCTACACCAACATCCCACAGAACATGCCAATGATGAGGCAGGGGAGGGGGGTGTCTCCAGGGCCCAGGCCAAATGGCATGGTGGTGCTGCTCCCCTCCCCAACCTGGTCTTAGCATAATTCTCAAACTTCCTGGATGTGGACAGCATGCAGGACTCAAGTATCAAGGGCAGCACAGCATGCGTGGAAGGGCAGGTGCCACTGCCTGAGGACTCTGAGCTTAGCAAGGTGATCCCACAGTGCAGTCCTGAGGGATTCTCCAGAGGCCTGGACACCCTTGAGAAACAGAGGAACAACAGACAGTGTGTGCCCTGTGCAGAAGTGGAAGGGGTTCTCCGTGGTGATGTTTCTTCCCAGTGGGCACAACGCTGAGTGAATGTTCATTCTCCCACTGTGAAGGCACAGGGAGAAGACTGAGGCTCTCAGAACTAGCTTCCCTCTCTCATGCTGCATGCCGTCGTCCCATGCTCTGCAAGAGCCCTGCCCCCTGC
This sequence comes from Prionailurus viverrinus, assembly GCF_022837055.1. Lineage (NCBI taxonomy): Eukaryota > Metazoa > Chordata > Mammalia > Carnivora > Felidae > Prionailurus > Prionailurus viverrinus. Next base: position 88,730,773 of record NC_062561.1, on the reverse strand, counting down.
ACCACAGCAGAGGGGAGGGAGGCCGGGAGGCTTCTCTGGACAGGCCCCACCAGCCCCTTCTGGACACAGTGCCACACTGCCCTGCCTCTGGTCCTGTGCATCCATGAGAGGCTCCTGGCGGTCTCCTCTGGGGGTCTCTAGCTTCACTGTGCACATGGCGTCCAGCACAGGCACATGGCTAGGTGGGGTTCCAGAGAAACAGCATTCCGCTTCAGGGAGGACAGATAATTATCTCATGTTGGCAGAACAGTCAATGTTCTGGGTCTGAAGTTTACAAACAAAATCCCTGTCTTTGAGAAGGAAGATTAGCAATGGAATACCTTTCACATCGCTATCTGTGTAAATGATTTGTCCTGAAGTCAATCTCTCTGTGTGCCAAACAGCGTTCTGGGTGAGACTGTAAGGTGCTTCTGGGTGAGGTTCACACCAGAACCTGCCCTTGTCAGTGAGGGTGGGCCTTGTCCAGTGCACTGAGGCCTGAATACAGCAGAAAGGGGAGTAACCCCCTCTCTGCCTGGCTGCTGAGCGGAACCTGGTCTTCTCTGCCCCCAGACCAGAATGTGCACCTGCTGTGCTTGTGCTCTCAGACCTCCCGGCTCGGGCTCTGACCCCAACCACCAGCTCCCAGGTCTGCAACGGGTCTGGGTGTAGGTCAGGGGGTTCCCAGCCTCCATAACTATGTGAGCCAATTCCTTATAGTACACACACAGGTATACACACACACATACATACCACATACACACATGCACACCACACACATGCAGGTACACACACATACAGAATCATACCACACACACACAAACACACACACACCACGCACACACATACATACATGCATACCACACATATCACCAGCTCCCAGGTTCTCAGCAGGCCAGCCGCAGGTCAGGGGGCTCCCAGCCTCCATAACTTTGTGAGCCAATCCCTTGTAATAATGTTATAGCTTCCCTGGAAAACCCACACTAAGACACTCATGTTCATTATAAAAGACAAGAACCAAAATTACATTTGCATCGCTTTCCCAATTTTCACAATTTTATGTATATAAATACCTACATACACACACATGACACAGTTTGGGAAGAAACACAGCAAAATACCCTGAGGGTTAAAACTGAGTGGTGGGACTCTGAAGAAATACTGCTTCTCTATCCTTCATTCTAATTTCTATGTGTTGTACAAGCATAGTTTACTTTTTTCAGAAAATAATAAACATCCATTTTTTCTAAACGCATACTGTCCACTGTTGAAGGCATTTATTTACAACCATCACAAACATGGAAACCACCCAGTGCCCATCCACTAGTAAATGAATAAACAGGAGTAGGACTGTGCATACACGAAACCACATGGACAGGAGCAAATTGCTGGTGCGTGTCCCCCCACATCACAGTGAGGTTTAGATGTCCTGCAGACTCACTGGTTCGGTGGGTTTGGAGGCTTTTCTGCTAAATATTGTTTCTCATTTAATTTTATTCCTTCCAAAAATGATCTGTTATGTACCAATGTTGATAGGTTCTTAAACAATGCAAGGGTTAGGGCACCGACCCCCCATACAGTCAAAAATCGATAAGTAACTTCTGACTTCCCCAAAACCTAACCACTAATAGCTACTGTTGAGCAGAAGCCTCACCAATCACATCAACAGTTGATTAGTATGCATTATGCATGTTGTAAGTATCATATGCTGAATTCTTACAATAACGTAAGCCAGAGAAAAGAAAATGCCGTTGAGGAAATCCTAAGAGAAAGTATATTTACAGGACTGTACGGTATGATTTTAAAACCACTTACACTCACATCCACACTCGGCTCCTGCTGCTGGGTCCTGGACAGTGCGTGTGCTATTGGCTGCTCCAGGTCCATCGTGCTGGGGCTGAACCCCGAGATGCTCCTGGCATTTCCCAAATGTATATGGTGACAGAAGATTCCACAATTCTGGTGGAGAAACATATCAGCCCGCTGACAGGTGCAGCTGAGTCTCAGACACATCTGCACACAGGGTTCTGATCCAGATTAGCTGGAAGTCCCAAGTGCGGGCTGATCCCCATTTTGGGGAGCTCCCAGAGAAGCTGTCCTTGCAGCTGGCCCTGCCTGCATCCACCTGGCCTCATCTTACCCTCTGGAGAGGGTCTGCGAGGCCATCAATGCCTCAGCAGGATTCTGGTGGGGAGAGACTGGGCACGAACTCCTTGGATCACTTTTGTTTCAAAGAAAAAGTGTGGGATTCAGGAAACAAATGATGGGCTACTGTTGGCTTCGTTGCTCACGTTGTTCACCTTCCCCACCTAGCCACACTCTCATGGGAGACACTGCCCTCTTCCTACTCACTGGCTCCTCACTTCTTTACCCACCAGAAGAACCCAATTCTGCGTTTATGTAGCAGGCAGAGAGCCCTTGACTCAGAGAAAAGGAGGTTCCTACATCCCTTTGGTCTAAACTAGTCACAGCAATAATGTCCCTTTCCTTTGCCACCGATTATTCCAGGGGGTGACTGGCACCTTGCAAGGCAAAAAGAAAAAAAAATCAGTGAGGTGCCTGGGTGACTCAGTGAGTTAAGCATCTGAGTTCAGCTCAGGTCATGATTTCATGGCTCGTGGGTTCCAGCCCCACATCAGGCTCTGTGTTGACAGCTCAGAGCCTGGAGCCTACTTCACATTCTGTGTCTCCCTCTCTCTCTGCCCATCCCCTGCTCTCTCTATCTCTCTCCCTCTCTCTCTGATAAATAAACATTAAAAAAAAATTTCAATCTGCTGGAGACTCCATCAGCTTCCCCCCCCCCGCCCCGCCCTTCCTTCAAGTGTGGGATGTAGGTGTCAAGCCTGGAGCTCTGGTAGCTATTTTGTAACTAAGAGGCAGCCAACATGAGGGTTAAAAGTCTTCATGTTGGGAATGGAAACAGAAGATCAGGACATGCCTGGCTCAGGGGACATCATTCAGCTCTGGCCCCAGCTCTGACTATTTCTTTGGTAACCCCACCAAATGCCATTACTGTAATAGCCCCTCTGAGATGGGTTTTCTCATATTTGCAGCCCAAACTTCTTGTTCAGAAATAGCTTTACCAAATTTCAGCCCGAGTAGATGTTATTTTACCCAAACATATTCATTTTTTTACAACCAGACTGAATTGCTGTGTTTTTCATCCTTTGTCCTGTAAACAGTGTTGGTCAGCAGACAGGGCAAGTGCAGTGTTGCTGGAGGGTGTCACCTTCAGATGAAAGAGAGGTAGGAAACTGCCTGTGCCCTGAAGATTGTGGAGGCCACCTGTAGGCGGGGTGGGGGGGAGGAACTGGCCAGGCAGCTGTCTCCTGGAGTGGGTATGGGGCTTTGGGACAGTCAGCCTCTTCCTGGGTCCCCCACAGCTCCTCAGGTGGGCTCTGTGGCCCATAGTACTCCTGAGGCTCCCATCAAGCAGGCCATACAGCTGTGCCTGCTTCCCTTGGGACATCTGTGTGGGTAGTATCCATGCAACAAGCTGGATTCTGAGGGCACCTAGCAGGGAGACCACATGCAGAGAAAGAGACAGAGACAGACTGAAAGAGAGATACACAGACAGGGCCTGACCTGTGTGCAGCAGGTCATTCAGAGGCCATTTTCCAGCCTCTTGCAGCCCACATCTTGGCCACCATGCCAAGGGGCCCTAGGCTGGATCGCTGTGGAGTAGGGTGGCTGCCCCTGCTGACTAGGGACATTGTGTTGTATCTCAGGGGGCTGCTGAGGCTGCTACAGAGAATCATTTCAGACTGTTGGAGGTCCAGGGGCCCTGGTAGAGCAAAGAGAGCAGACCCATCACCAGGCCCTCCACCATCAGCCTGCCCTCCCAGCATCTAGAAGCTTCTCTGGGGAGGGCAGGGCTAGTGAGAGAGCCAGAGGGATGTATGCTGCCAAGGGCAGCTGAGCTCGAACCACCCAGTGGACTTTGCCAGGGTCACCCACCATGGCATGCAAACCACAGAAATGCCCTTTTATGGAAGCAACAGGCATGTATTGTTTTGCATGACTGTGTGCGTGGCAAGTAGGTCCCCACTGATTTCTTCTGGGCCCCGGCAGGCCTGAGTGGGGTGCCAGGGCCTCCACACATGTCAGGAAGTCCCCAGGCTCTCCTCATAAGGGGTCTCTAATTCCAAGCTTTCCCACACACAGGGGTCCAGGCAGGTTCCCTGGGGCCACCTCCCATCTGAGGAGGCCAGTGTAGAGACCAGCACAGTCTCACAGTGTAGAGACCACCTGCTGAGGCAGAATCTGAGGTACACCTGGTCCATATCTGGTCCACTGCAGGCGGATGTCCAGGATGGATGGGATGGGGGTGCCCGCTCCCTCCTGTCACCCCAGCTCAACAGACAGAGGCTCACAGGTGGCTTCAGTCCTAGCAGGTGAGGGCCCTGCCCTTTCTGTTGACCCACCTGTATCCATCTACCTGGAGTCCCTGGAGGGTAGGCAATGTCACCATTGGTTTGGGACATTTTAGGTATCAAAGTGAGCACTGGAGACAGATTCTCGTGGGCCTGATGTTTGGACTTTGCACCTGTATCCCCAAAATCTCCACACAGGCTGGTTGTTTTATTTTACTTTAAACATTTTAGTAAGAACGGCATCTATTTAGGGTGTTCAGCACAGTGATGTGAGGCACGCATACCAGTGACATGATGGCTGGAGCCAAGTTCTGGACCTGCCTTCTCCCCACTCGGTTACCCTCTGTGTGTGATCACAGCACCTGAGGTCATGCACACTCAGTACAGGGCTGTCAGCTGGTCACTGTGCCGGGCACCAGGTCTCCAACTTCCTCCTGCATCATTGCCACCATGTGCCCTGGGATCAACATGCCCCCACCCCACGCCATTCTGTGCTCAGCTTCTGCCTGTTCTTCAGATTCCACATGTAAGTGAGACTGCGTAGCGTTTTCTTGTGTGTCTGGTTTATTTCACTCAGCATAACATCCTCCAGATCTGCCCATTCTTTTTTACAGCTGAGCAATATTCCTTTGTATATGCATCACTCATTGGATGGACACTTGGCCTGTTTCCATGACTGGCCATTGTGAACAATGCTGCCACGAATATAGATGTGCAGAGATCTCTTCCAGACAGTGATTTCCTTTCCTTTGTGTAAATCCCCAAGAGTGGAATTCCTGAATCATCAGGTGGTTCTATTTTTAACTTTTTGAGGAACCTCCATTCTGTTCTCCACAGTGGTAGCACCAGTTTGCATTCCCACCAGGAGGGTTCCTTTTTCTCCGCATCCTCACCAATACTTGTTATTTTAAAATAATGAAGGTTTAAACAGTGCCTTCATTGCCAGCAAAGAGCCAGGATGCGCCCAGGGAGCTGGGAAGTCTTTTGGCCTTGGAAGTAATAGCAAGAATGTCCTGAAATTCATTGATTATGGTGAGCCTCTCCTGGACATCCACTTTCCCTAGGGCTGAACGGCTGGCTTGTAGGAATACTTGGCAGGAAGTTAGGGACAGGGAACAGAAAGGCAGAGGGAAAGAGATGAGAGACACAAGACACAGGGAAGATGCTGGAGAGCAGGTGCTGTGTGGAGCAGGAAGGCCAAGCTGCAAACGGGTCCCTGCTGCCCAGGCTGCTTAGAGCAGGCAGGTCAGAGAGGTGCTGTCACCATCTGTCAAGTGGAAACAGTGACTTCCCAGCCACTGTGAACCTTTATGGGCAGTGGGGTTGGTGTGTCTTGGGACATGTTGGTGTGTCTTGGGAGCAACTGATATAGTCCCTGAAACTGCAGACACTGTGATTGTTAGTAATGATTCATGACACAACAGCCTTTTAGTGTCCATGGGCATTTCCTCTGACCATACTTACAGTAGCATCAAGTGTGATGGTTCCAAGCATGTCAAGGGATGAGGCCTCTTCCAAGTTACACTGGCTTTTCCATTTCTCTTCTTGTTTCACGGACACCAGGAGAAGGGAGGATGGAAGCGAAGCAGGGACACCACCCCAGGGCAGCGCCCACCTGGGGCCCCATAGTCGCCCACACATGGGTAGAAGAATCATCTTGTCACACAGGCAGACTTTTCCTCCAGGAAGGACATTGTGGGACCACAAGGCAGAAGTTCCACTCATGGGTTTTCCCCTGAGATAAACCACCAGCAATGTAGGATCTGAATCAAGAAAGATCCCAAGGGAAACTCTCCCCTTCGTGTTCCCCCAGAACTTTCCAGTTGCTATGGCGACAGGCAACCTAGTGGTGATACCTCAGATACCTGATAAGATGCTCAAGGTTGGTCCTACTTCAGCAGGTGTGTGTACTTGGTGCCTGGATGGTGGGGGAAGGAAGGATTCACAGCCCTGGTGCCAGCTTGACCTCTGATGGTGGCACCCCAGCAGCAGACTGGGGTTTCAACAACACATAGCTGGCCAGCCAGGAACAGCAGCTTTGTTTCAACGAAAAAATCCCACAGCCGATGAGGGGAGGAAATTGGGGAACAGAGGACAGACCTTGCCCAGCGATTCCTAACTGCTGTCCCCACCTCATGTGCTTCTGCCTTTGGAACATTTATGGAATTGCTTACTGCACAGCTCTCTGAGTGAATCTCCCTTCTCCAATGGCTGCTGAAACTCAGCCTCCATGATCTGACTTACTTTCATTAAATGATTTCATTGAAATCATGCACTTTGCAACTACATGGAAGGAGCTAGAGAGTAATATTCTGAGTCCAAACTTCATTCTAAACCAAACCCTAAGCCTGGTACCAAACCCCTAGCCTCAGAGCCATAAACCTAACCATGACCCTAACCATAACCTTAGCCCTAAACTTCTCTCTCTAGAGAGGTTACTGAACTACAGGATAATGGGCACATACTTTCACACTGGCCCTAACCCAAACCAGAGCCCGAACCTGAGCCCGAACGCTAACCCGAAACCATTCCTGATCCTGAACCAGAACCCATATTGTAATCCTAACTCAAAACCTAACATTAACCCAAAACCAAACTCAAATCCAATCCCAAATTCAAACCCAATCCTCAAGGTGAACCTGAACCGTAATTTTAAAGCCACTCCTTAACACATATCTGAACCTTAAATTCCAAATCTTAATCCAAACACCAACCTGAACCTGGCCCAATATGAACCTCAGTCCAAACACTAAAGCTAACCTGAACGTGAACCCATACTCCAACCCAACCCCAAAACTGATCCTGAACCTGTGCCCAACCCGAATCTGATCCCTAACCAGAATCCAAACCTGAACCCTAACCTGATCCTTAACCGGCACCAGAACCCCCAACTTTAACACAAACCCATATGTGAACCCGAACCCTAACCTGAACCCTAACACTAACCCTAAACCTTAACCCATTACCAAACTCAAACCCAAACCCTAACCTTGAACCCAAACACTGACCCTAACCTGAGCTCTAACTCTATACCAGACACAACCTGAACCCGACCGTTAAACCCAAACCTACCTCCAGACCTGAATCTTGAACCCCAAACCAAACCTGAGCCCTTAAACCTGAACTGGAATCTAACCGGAGCTGAACCTGAACCCTATGCCCTCATCCATAGCCCCACCTACTCGCTATGGGGATGACTGCTCCATGTGATCTGTCTTGGTCAGTAATATTGCAACAGCCCTAGGTCTGTGTTGTCCTGCAGAGCACACCGTGTGGTCGACAGACAGGCTGGGGTGCTTTCTGCCACTATGGCACAAGTTATTAATGTGCTCGGTCGACATGCTGCCTCAACGTACTGCACACGTGTGTATGTGTTTCCACATTTGGTCAATTTCCAAATAATGTGTGCATTCTCCTTTCGGATTGTGATGGTGTCACTTTTCATTTGTGTCCAATTGTTATTTATAGGCAAATATCACCAATAATGAATCAGAGCCCTAGATGGATTATAAATGTCCTGATGTTAGAACATTCCTAAGAGAATATTCATCCAGAGTCAAGTGTGATTCACTGAATGCATAAATATTTCCATGTTGGAATTGAGAGGAGACTCATCTCTATGTCAACCAGAAGAAAATACAGTGGAATGGCAGTATGGTAAGCTATGTGGCTTGAAGTTAGAAAGGATTAAAATGTTGCAGAGAGGGGCGCCTGGGTGGCTCAGTGGGTTAAGCGTCTGACTTTGGCTCTGGTTTTGGCAGTGCGTGGGATGGAGCCCTGTATTGGGCTCTGTGCTGACAGTGCAGAGCCTGCTTGGGATTCTCTTTCTCTCCCTCTCTCTCTCTCTGCCCCCTGCCACCTTTGCTCTCACTCTCTCAAAAATAAATACATAAGCTTAAAAAAATAAAAAATAAAATGTTGCAAAGAAAGTTAACATGAATCAGCAGTGATATTATTTCTTTATTAATGCAGATGTCTAAAATGAAATAATTGACATATCAGTGCTATGGTATGAATGTTTGAGCTTCCCCAAAGTTCACATATTCAATCCAAACTCCCAATGTGATGGTGCTAGAATGAGGGACCTCTAGGTGATTAGATCATTGGGGTGGCATTCTGGTGACTGGGATTACAGTGGACCCTTGAACAAGGGTCCTTAAAATGCATGGGTCCACTCATATGTGAATTTTTAAAAATAAATCCAGAAAAGTACTGTAAATGTATTTTCTCTTCCTTATGATATTCTTAATAAAGTCTTATCTTTGCTAGGTTACTTTATTGTAAGGCTACTGTATATGAAACACATATAAAAATATATGTTAGTAAACTGTTTACATTATCAGTAATGCTTCTGCTCAACAGTAGGCTGTTAGTAGAGAAGTTTGTGGAATCTAAAGTTATACATGAATGTTTCACTGCATGGGGGGGTTGGTAGTCCTAACCCCCACATTGTTCCTCTTATAAAAGAGCCCCTAGCCCCTTCTCTCCATGTGAGGACACAACAAGAAGTTTGTCACCAGAGAGTGAGCCCTCGCCCTATCATCCTGCCACCCTGGTCTCAGACTTTCAGCATCCAAAAGTATGATAAATAAATGTCTACTGTTCTTTTTAAGTTTTTTTGTTTATTTTGAGATAGAGAGAGAGAGAGAGGGCAGGTAGAGGGAGAGAGAGAGAATCCCAAGCAGGCTCCATGCTGTCAGCACAGAATCTGACTCAGGGGCTCAATCCCATGAACCCTGAGATCATGACCTGCACCACAGTCCAAAGTCAGATGCTTAACTGACTGAGCCACTCGGGCACCCCCAAATGTCTACTGTTTGTAAGCCCCTGTCTGTGGTGTTCTGTTATAGAGGCCCAGATAGACTAAGACAATCAGCAATGATGCATAAAACAAATTGAAATTTGAAATGAAAACAAGCTACAGTACCAGGGCAAAAAATTAAAGTTCATAATATAAATCTAACCAAGTATATATATAATATGCATTCAGAGAAAACTGAGACATGGGTTGGGAGATAAATTGAAATATAAATAAATGCAGAAATATTACTTGTTCAGGAGCAATACACTCAAAATTGTTGCCATGGTGATTCCTTCTACCTTGATCTACAGATTCCATGGCCCTCATCAAATTACCATCACAGATACTGACAAATGGTCCACACTGAGACTAGATGATGCAAGACTGAGGAACACAGTTGAAGAACCCACACATGTGGGTTCTTGTCATAAAGCTACAGCAGTGAGGAGAGTGTGATATTGGTGAAGGAATAAAGAAAACAGCAAAGCACAACATAGAGCCATGTGAATGTAGTCATTGATTTGTCAAAGGGACAAAGGTAAATCAATGCTGAGGAAAGTCTGTCCCACAAACGGTGATAGAACAATTGGAAGATGGGGGAAATATGAATGCACATGTAAGCATTCACTCAAAATAAACATAAGTAAACAAAATAGACATAAATTTTCAAATGCAAAACTATAAAGATTACACAGGCAAAATCTACATGACCTTGGGATGGTTGATTCATTTTTTAAATAAAACACCAAAAGCCAGTCCATTAAAAAATTTTGCTGGCGTTTACCTTATTAAAATTTAAAATGCCTCTCTGTGAATGTTTTGTTAAGAGAACAAAAAGATAAGCCAGATTGGGAGAAAATATTTGGAAAACACATCTGAAAGAGAACTTCTATGGAAAATGTACAAAGAAAAAAATACATACAAAGAAACCCCAAAAGAAATCGAGACAAACAATCCAAATAAAACTGGTAAATATGTGCAAACACAGTGAACCAGATGAGATATACCAATGACAAGCATACAAAATAATGGTCAACAATTTGTCAGTAAGGAAAAGCAAATGAAAACAGCAACATAGCACTGTATGCCTACCACAATAGCTAGGATCTTAAAGGGAAAAAATAGCAACAGGAAGTTTCATTCACTGTAGGTAAGATGCACAATGGCACAGCCACTTTGGAAGACAGTTGGGCAGCTTTTCCCAAAGGTAAATGATTGCATTCTTGGGTATTTGGACAACCGCTTTGAAATTCATGTCACGCAAAACCCTGTGTGCAATTATCCACATCATCTCTTCGTGATGGCCAAATACTTGTAAAAATCAGGGTATCCTTCAAAAGGTGTATCAATAGCCGCGTGAGGGACATGTAAGCATCCATGAATGGAATACTGTTCAACAATATGAAAGAATGGTCTCAAGCCACGCAAAGAAATGGATGGATCTTAATGGATATGACGACACACACACAAAAAACTGACCCAAGTAGACTACATGCTGTGCGCTCCAGTTTCTATGACGTGAGGGGAAAGGAAACATTACAGAGGGTAAAGAGACAGGGGAGATTAAGAGAATAGGGTGATGGAAGGCACTGAGGGGCCTGGTTGGAGTGGACTCCCATGAAGCCCGTCAGGGAAATGCAAATCAAGACCACAGAGAGGTGCACTTCACATCCATTAGAACGGCTATTACAGAAACAGTGGACATGAACACGAGTTGGTGCAGACATGGAGAAATTGGCATCCTAGCACGTTATGAATGAGAATGTAAAATGTCTCAGCCACTGTGGAAAAGGGTCTGGCAGTTCTTCAAAAAAGCAGAACGTACATTTAAGATGTGATCTTGCAATTCCATTCGGAACCTGAACTCTAAACAATAAACCCAAATTCAAACCTGACCTCAAACCCAATCAGAAACCCCAGCCTTACGCCGACCCAGAAGCTAACTCCCTGATGGCCGGTGTTGTTGGCACTGGACCCCTGTCTCAGACACTCGACCTGCTCCCCTCACTCAGCCCCTCCCATGGGGCATGTTTTGGGAATAAGATCTCCCAGGGACATGAGAGACTCTGTCTACCACTACCCATGTAGGGTCTGTTCCTCTGCACACCCTCCAAGTCCCACCTCCCACAGGGACGTCCAGGTAGGGAGCATGGATGGGGACCCAGAGGAGAAGCAGGCACTGGAGGTGGCAAGGGGAAAGAAGACTTGAAGAGGTTGAAGACAGCTCTGCCATGGGCCAGGACTGCCATGCATCCAGTCCCCTAGCAGCATGCCCAGGCCCAGAGAAAGAGGAGGGTACAGGTGCTGGGCTGATGGTTTGTGGGGCCCTCCTGGGTTGGGGCCACCGGTGAAACACTCTGGAGAGTACAGGGCTTGGGGTCCTGTGTCCACCATGGCAGACACCTGGAACTAGGATGAGCAGCCTTCCCTGGTGAGAGGACTACAGGAGAGAAGGCCTCAGTTTCTTCCCTTACAAGTCGGGTGTGTGAAGTGTGTGACCCAAAGGGTTCCACATGATCAGAGAAGCGTGGGTTGGACTTGGTCCTCTAGGGATGGCCCACTGTGTTTGGGAACCCTGGTGGTCCTTTTAGTAGGGTCGCGTGGGGACTCGGGGGCCAGGAGCTGGTGTGGTTCGGCACGTGCCAAGCACTGGATTCTGACTCCAGCATGATTTAGAGAGGTGACCATCCTCACTAGAGCCTTGGGTCTTAGTTTGGCAGTGGGGATGTGGCCGCCTATTGAGGCGACCTTGTGAGGGAACAGGGGAGCCTGCCGCCGGCTCCTCCGCCCACTGGACACTGGGGAGCCCCCACCTGCTCACAGGCACAGGCGGGTTTGGCGCCAGGTGTCCCGCCTGGGATGCAGTTCCAGCGCCGTCCACCAGGGGGAGGGCCGCTCCCACCGCCAGAGCGGGCCAGACGATAATTCCGGGTCCCAAATGCTAGCTGCTCACGGGTGCGAGGGACTCCGCCTCCCCTCACCTCCTCCTTCACCTACTGACTCCAAGCACTCGGCCCCGATGCCACAGTTCTGGGTGGCCCCTGCCCTCCAGGAGCTCACGGTCTGGAGGGTAGAGAGGCAAAAGCAAACGCATGTGCAAGGAGAAAAGCCAGTACAGGGCGGAGGGGAGAGGAGGAAAGAAGAGGGAGTGAAAGAGATGAGATGAGGAGAGAGAAGAAGGGGAGGGGAGGATGGGGAGGAGGACCAGAAAGGAGGAGGAGGAGGTGGAGGAGGGGGGAAGGAGAAGAGAAGAGGGAGGAAGAAGAAGGGGGAGGGGAGGAGGGAAGGGAGGAGGAGAGAGAGGAGAGGAGGGAGGGAGGAGAAGGGGAGGGGGAGGAATGTAGAGGAGGAGGAAGGAGGAAGACAGAGGGAGAAGAGAGGTGGGAGGAAGGTGGAGAGAGGGGAGGTGGTAGGGGGAGGAGGAGGGAGAAGAGAGGAGGGAGGAAGGAGAAGAAGGGGAGGGGGAGGAGAGAGCAGAGAGGAAGGAGGAAGGAGAAGGGGAGGGAAGAGAGTGGAGGAGAAGGAGCAAGGCAGTCATGGGAGGCAGGCAGAGCCTGGCAGAGGGCATCAGCTACCTATCAATCTATCCATCATCTATGGCCTTCGGTCACCCTGCCCAAAGCTTCCTGGCTCACAGCCTGCAGTGCCTCACAGGCTTAGCAGGAGCCTTGGCCTCAGGGTCTCCCAGGAGGCTGGGCTGTGCTCTCCACTGAGGCTCAACTGGGGATGCCCCTCTACCAAGCCCCTCACTCCTGAGTCCTTGACAGAGGGTGCCAGGGCCCTCCTTCAGTTCGTTGCCACGTGGGGTTCTCCACAAGGCAGCACATAAAAAGGCAGCTTGTTCTCCCATAGCCAGGGGTCAGGGGAAGTCATTTAGATAGAGGGACAGAGACACAGAGAGGGAGAGAGGCACAGAGAGAGGCAGATGCAGATAGAGAAAAACACAGGAGGGAATACAGGAGACAATGAACAAGACAGAGCCTTGGGCTTCTCGCAGTGGCATCCGGCAGGTGACAGCCTCGCACTTTGCATCCTTCACAGTTAGACAGGAGTGACCAGGCCTCCCTGCTCAGGGCAGGGGCGGGGGGCACATTACAAAAGGATGTGGGCTCCAGGAAGTGGGGGTTGCCAGGATGCCACCACATGGCCAAGACAAGGCACTCTGGTCTGATCCTAAACATGGCAACAGGCCATTGAACTTGTGATGCCAGAATGGAAAGCTATCTGCCTTTCTGCTATTTCAGGCCCCTCATGGTGCAGACTGGGGCATGAGGGCAGGAGGAGGAGGTCAGGGCACTGGCACCCAGGCCCCAGGCTACATCTCAGTGTCTGAGCTACATGGGACAGACACCACTTCTCTGCCTGGAAGGGCCATCTCACATGTACCTGATCACATCCCTGGGAAGTAAATGCTGGATAATTCCCACTGTGCAGTGGAGATGCCTGACAGGCAGTGATTCATCCAGGGTTACAGAACAGTCAGGTCTGTGTCCTCTGTGTCCTCAGAGCTGGGGTCCTGGCTGCACCCAGGCCATCTTGGGGGCCGTGTTGGTGTAACTGTGTATGGACATGGGTTGGGGCAGCAGGGTGAGCAGTCAGAAGCCCAGAGGGGCCTTTTGGGGGGTGATCCTATCTGAGGAGGGGCCCAGGGAAGGGGACCCTAGGAAGAGACCTCAGTTCCTTGGTGATAGGTCCCCAAGATACCTTGGGCACCCACATTCTAGAGACAGCCCTTACCAGCTCACTTGGACAGAGATACTGCCCCGAGCAAAGTGTCCTCCTGATGTGTACTGACTTCCTGAGGCTCTGGGCTCAGAAAACCCAAATGACAGCCTTTTCTGTTGCTATAGACATTGGCTCAGCCCTCACCCCAGTGCCTGTGGCCATTTGGCAAGAGGGACCCAAGAATAACACAGGAGAGCCCAAGCCACCACTGTGACTTCAGTTACCCTAACCCCCTGGCCACATCACTTCTTGCCTCCATGGTGTCCCATTGTTGGTGACAAGGAGAAAATTAGGGTGGAGCAGAGAAAGCAGGAGGTTGTCAGGATGAGGCCCTGTTTGTCTGGGGAGAGAGAGATGAGGGGTCATATGACCTGACATTAGGAGTGCAGGTCCAAGATGGCCAGCTGATGGCCAGCTGTACCTACTGAGGGCTCACCCAGGCTCCACCCTCACGACTGTGCTCACCACAATCGGGCCCTGGGAGCTGGGATGGCAGATGTTGGGGCCTGGTCCATGCTCTTGCCTAACTTTCCAGTGAGGAGCGTTTGAGATTCTCCTCTCACAGGTCAGCCTTCCTGTTGCCACTGCCAGAAGCTGGCAGTGTCCGAGGAGGTCCTCGGGGACCCTAATCCCTAAATGGAACAAGGGGAAAGGAGTAGGCTTCCGGAGAGGGAAGACCCTTCCAGCTGAGCTGATGGCCTTGGCCGAGGGAAGCTCCACTCCCTGGCAGATACTGGGGGTTAGCCCTCATCCAACTGGTAGATAGCAACCCTCTAGGCCCTACCTTGGCTGCTCCCTAAAGGTGAATTTCTAGGCAGAAGAGGGACAGTAGACATCTGTTTCAGTTCCCTGCTTCAGGGGGACTGTCCCCTCCTTGATGGAGGGGCTACACCTCCAAGTGTGGGCCTTTGGGGTTTGAAGCGTATGGGTACTGTTATGGGAGTGTCTTCCTGGGTGTCCTCTGACTCTGCTGTCTGCCTGCCTTCCCCCAGCACCTTCTCTCCACTCCTGGGTGCCTGGATGGACCAGTCCCCAGAGGATGTATGTCAGTTTCCATACCTTTCTCCCCAAAATGCTAGTGGACCAGCACAACTTAACGTGCCTGGTCTGGACCTGCTGCTCTGCCCAGATGTTCCTCACCCAGTGGAAGCCAACTGAGGCAGAGCCAGAGGGTCAGAAGAATTAGGGTGGCTGCTGTGATGATGAAAGAGGGGGCTGGGCCACAAACACAGGAGCAGAGAGTGGCCTCAGCCCACTCCTTTGGTGAACTCTAGTCTGGGAACCCTTCCTGGGACATGGCTCTTGGGTTGGCTTGGGTTTCTCTTAAAGGCAATCGGGTGTTTTCTGTTTTTGGAAAGTCACATGGAAAGGTAATCATGTTGGTTGAACATTCCTCTGCCTGCAGTTCATGTCAGCCAGATCCAGAGCTAATGACAGCTGTGTTGCCAGCTTTAGCAACTTCTCTGTGAGCATCAGTCTACCATCTCCAGAGTTGAAGTCAACTCCAGAGATAGCTTGAGCACGAGTTCTGGCACAAGGTCCATTTCCAACTCCACCACAGCTCCAGAGCTAGCCCCAGCATCTGCAAAATTATTACAGTGAGAGCCATTTCTAGCACCAGCTCCAGTGGTAAAGTCAGCTCTGTTGCCAGCTCTGGAAGGAAGGAAGGAATGAAGGAAGGAAGGAAAGAAGGAAGGGAGGGAGGGAGGGAGGGAGGAGGAGGAGGAGGAGGAGGAGGAAGGGAGGGGAGGGGAGGGAAGGAGGGAAAGGAAGGGAAGGAAGGAAGGAGGGAGGGAAGGAAGGAAGGGAGAAAGAAAAAGAAAAGATTCAAAGCCAGGTTCAGAACCAACTCTAGCACCATCTCTGGCACCAGATAGAGAGATGGGGTCAACTACAGCACGAGCTCTTACATCAGCTCCCAAGTTTGAGCCAGCTCTGGCACTGGCTCCAGTGCTAGTTCCAGAGTGAGGGTATTCACCATCCTCTGAGCTACAGTCAGCTCCATCATCAGGTCTGGCACCAACCCCAGAGATAGAGACTATGTCACCCACTCCTATGCCACTTCCAGCAATAGCTCTAGCATGAGCTCTGGATCCAAAACTAATCTCAGAGTTAGAAACAGCACCAAGTTCTGAGCAAGAGCTAGCTCTACCACCAAGTCTAGAACTAGTTACAGAGCCAGAGCCCACACCAGTGCCAGATTCTGCACCAGCATAAGGGCGAGAGCCAGCTCTGGCATGAGCTATGGCATCAGAGCCGGTGCCAGGTTTAGAGGTAGAGCAGCTATAGCACCAGCTCCACAGCTAGAACCAGTACAGCAACAGCTCTAGCTCCATCAGAGTTAGAAAGAGCTCAAGTACCATCACTACCACCAGCTCCAGAGCTAGAGGCAGCTCAAACATCCACTTCCAGGCCAGCTGAAGTACAGGCTCTAGCTCCATCTCTGAGAGCAGATCCACACCTGCACCGGCTCCAGAGCAAGAGTCAGCTCACCTCCAGTGCCAACTCCATAACCAGAGCCTGGCTTGCTCTCTTCCTTCCTATTTTTTCTTTTGTCGCTTTTTCTTTTTATACTTTACAATTAAGTGTTTTGTTATAACATTTATATAAAATAAAAATTTTATTTTAAATTGTACAATTCACCAGCATTAAGTACATTTGCAATGCTCTGAAACCACCACCACTGTCTAGTTTCAGAACATTTCATCACCTCAAACAGGAACCCTATCCCCCCTCATGAAGTGGTCCCTCTTCATTACCCCTGGACCCTGGAAACCAATCATATTTTTTCTGTTTCTATAGTTTTACCTATTTTGCACATTTAAGTGGAAC
Source organism: Prionailurus viverrinus (assembly GCF_022837055.1). Taxonomy (NCBI): domain Eukaryota; kingdom Metazoa; phylum Chordata; class Mammalia; order Carnivora; family Felidae; genus Prionailurus; species Prionailurus viverrinus. Next base: position 88,714,063 of record NC_062561.1, on the reverse strand, counting down.
CAATCTGTGGTTTTGTGTGTGGCTTCTGTCACCAAGCATAGTATTTTTGAAGTCCCATCCATGCTGTGTCATGTCCCAGTATATGATCCGTATTGTGGCCAAATATTTCAGTGTACATGTAAAGAAATGGCCTTTATTCATCCCATATCCATATCCACAAATTTACTTATCTGTTGCTGATGAACATTTGGGTTGTTTCCACTTTTTGGCTATTGCAAATAACGTTACTATGAATGTTCGTGTACAGACATGTGTTTGAGTGTCTGTCTTCAACTGTGTGGGAAGAATTGCTGAGTCAAATGGCAAGTCTGTGTCCAACTTCTTCAGAAACTGCCAGTGTTTTGCACAAAGGCTGCACCATTGTACATCTCCCACCCCGACTCCAGGGATGTATGAGGCCTCCAACCTCACCAACACTTGTTGTTCCTTGTTTTTTAAATTATAGTCACCTTTGCAGGTGTGAAATGGTATCACTGCAATGTCTGTGTTTTATCAATAAAAGACTCTTATCATATTTATTATTTGCAAGTATTTTCTACCATCATGTGGGTTGTTTCCTTACCTCTTGTGTCCTTTGACACACAAAGTTTTTTTTATTTTTGACAGAGAGAGTGCGAGCGTGAGGTAGGGAGGGGCAAAGAGAGAGGGAGACATAGAATCTGAAGCAGGCTCCAGACTCTGAGCAGTCACCACAGAGCTTGATGTGGGGCTCAAACTCACAAACCATGAGATCGTGACCTGGGCTGAAGTTGGACGCTTAACCGACTGAGCCACCCAGGCACCACTGACACACACAAGTTTTAAGTTTTGATGCTGTCCAATTTGTTTTATATTTTATTGCCTGTGCTTTTGGTGTCATATTCAAGAAACCAGTGTAAATCAAATGACATGAAGGTTGGCCCGTGTTTTTTTGTCTAACAGTTTTAGAATTTTAGCTCTTAAATTTAGGTGTTGGATCTATTCTGAGTTAATCTTTATATATGGTGTGAGGTAAGGCTTCAGCTTTACTCTTTTGCATATGGATATTCACTTTCCCCAACACTACTGTTTGAAGTTTGTTTTCCTCCATTGATGGTCTTGGTGCCTTTGTTGAAAAATCCACTGACCACACATGTATGGGTTTAATTCTTGGGTCTCAATTCTATTCCATTTACCTTGTATCTTGCAGCCTGACTGAATTTATTAGCTCTAACAGGTGTGTGTGTGTGTGTGTGTTCTTTAGGATTTTCTACATACAAGATCTTGTCATCTGTTAATGGACAGTCTTACCTCCTATTTTCCAATTTGGATGTTTTAGGTTTTTTTGCCTAATTGCTCCATCCAGACCTTCGGTGAAATGTTGAGTAGGGGTGGTGGGAGTGGGTGTCTCTGTTCCCGACCTTAGGGAGAAAGCTGTCAGTAAGCTGTGCATGATTTTTCATACATGCCCTTATCACGTTGAGGACATTTCCCATTATTTCTCCTTTACTGAGTTCTCCTATTGTGAAAGCATGTTGGATTTTGTCAAATACTCCTTGTGCAGCAGTGGAGATGATTGTGTAAATTTTTTCCCCTCCATTCTAATATAATAGATTTTCATATATGGAACAACCTTTCAATCCCTGGGGTAAATCCGTTGGCCATAATGTATAATCTTTTAATTTACTGCTAGATTCTGTTTTCTATGATTTATTGGGGCATTTTTGCACCTGTATCATAGAGGATATTGATCTATAGTTTTCCTGTGGGGTCTTTAGCTTTGTTTGGTATTAGGGTAATTTAGCCTTGTAGAAACCAGAAATGTTCCCTCCTCTTGGATTTGTCAGATGGGAAGAACTGGTACTAATTCTTCTTTAAATGTTTGGTAGGATTCACCAGTAGAATGTTTTGTAGTTCCTGTGCTTCTAGGAATTTTTACATTTCATCAAGATTATCCCATTTGTTGCTGTTCAATTGTTCACAGTCTCTTTTAATAAACCCTTTTATTTCTGTAGGGTTGGCAGTGTTTTTCAAACTCTGTTTCTAATCCCCGTCTAGATTTCTCTTAGTCAACCTAGGTAAGGCTTGACAATTTTTGCATTTTTTCCCCAGAAAAAAAGTTTTGCTGATTTTCTCTACTGCTCTGTTCTTAATTACATTAATCTCTCCTCTAACATTTATTCTTTCAGTTTAGTTTTCTTTGTTTCTAGTTCATGAAGGGCATCTTCTAACTGACCACCTTCTCTAGGTTGTGGCTGACCCGGGCAGCCAGCACCACTTCCGTCCCAACATGTCAGCCCAGGCCACCACCACACTCTGGTCTCATCACTGAATCTCTCCCATGGCTGGGCATGATGCCTGACAGTTGATAGGTCGACCTGGCCTTCTGTGGACCACCTGCTGCCTTCAGTACCTTCTGCTTTCCAGGAACCTGAGGACCAGCTGACCCTAAGGAGCACTGCCAATGAGCACAGTATAGGTCACTGCCAGCTGTGCCCACAGGCACCATGAAGCACTCACTCGTGGTGAGTGAAGCACCTACTGGGTCTGATGACAGCAGTTATCTCTTCTTGTCTACATCTCCCCAGGACCCTGCCAAGAGGCCTGGCTCTGCTTGCCAGTGCTCCAGCCTTTGTCGGATAGATGGACTCTCAGATTCCACCATCAAGGCCGACGGAGAGTGAGAGTCCTGCCAAGCCCCATCTCCACCCCATCCTCCCCCAGGAGGAAAGGCCCCTTCACATACTTTGCTCTTCACCAGGTGAGGAAAGGCAGATGAGTGCCACTGAAGGGCTCTGAGACCACAGGAGATGGGGTCAGTGGGAGGGGACCATTTCAGAGGAGGTGAGAGTGTAACTGAATTTTTGCACAACAGGTAAAAAAACAACAAAAAAGGGCTTACTGATTTGGACAATATTGAACATAAATGTAGAAGCTACAGGTGAATACCATATTAAAACCCTTTTTCTATGACAGCTGGGAGTTGTGATTTCGTCCTTTCATTTCCTGCGTTTATTTTTTTTTTTTTATGAAATTTATTGACAAATTGGTTTCCATACAACACCCAGTGCTCATCCCAAAAGGTGCCCTCCTCAATACCCATCACCCACCCTCTCCTCCCTCCCACCCCCCATCAACCCTCAGTTTGTTCTCAGTTTTTAAGTCTCTTATGCTTTGGCTCTCTCCCATTCTAACCTCTTTTTTTTTTTTTTTCCTTCCCCTCCCCCATGGGTTCCTGTGAAGTTTCTCAGGATCCACATAAGAGTGAAACCATATGGTATCTGTCTTTCTCTGTATGGCTTATTTCACTCAGCATCACACTCTCCAGTTCCATCCACGTTGCTACAAAAGGCCATATTTCATTTTTTCTCATTGCCACGTAATATTCCATTGTGTATATAAACCACAATTTCTTTATCCATTCATCAGTTGATGGACATTTAGGCTCTTTCCATAATTTGGCTATTGTTGAGAGTGCTGCTATGAACATTGGGGTACACGTGGCCCTATGCATCAGCGCTCCTGTATCCCTTGGATAAATTCCTAGCAGTGCTATTGCTGGGTCATAGGGTAGGTCTATTTTTAATTTTCTGAGGAACCTCCACACTGCTTTCCAGAGCGGCTGCACCAATTTGCATTCCCACCAACAGTGCAAAAGGGTTCCCGTTTCTCCACATCCTCTCCAGCATCTATAGTCTCCGGATTTGTTCATTTTGGCCACTCTGACTGGCGTGAGGTGATACCTGAGTGTGGTTTTGATTTGTATTTCCCTGATAAGGAGCGACGCTGAACATCTTTTCATGTGCCTGTTGGCCATCCGGATGTCTTCTTTAGAGAAGTGTCTATTCATGTTTTCTGCCCATTTCTTCACTGGGTTATTTGTTTTTCGGGTGTGGAGTTTGGTGAGCTCTTTATAGATTTTGGATACTAGCCCTTTGTCCGATATGTCATTTGCGAATATCTTTTCCCATTCCGTTGGTTGCCTTTTAGTTTTGTTGGTTGTTTCCTTGGCTGTGCAGAAGCTTTTTATCTTCATAAGGTCCCAGTAATTCACTTTTGCTTTTAATTCCCTTGCCTTTGGGGATGTGTCCAGTAAGAGATTGCTACGGCTGAGGTCAGAGAGGTCTTTTCCTGCTTTCTCCTCTAAGGTTTTGATGGTTTCCTGTCTCACATTTAGGTCCTTTATCCATTTTGAGTTTATTTTTGTGAATGGTGTGAGAAAGTGGTCTAGTTTCAACCTTCTGCATGTTGCTGTCCAGTTCTCCCAGCACCATTTGTTAAAGAGGCTGTCTTTTTTCCATTGGATGTTCTTTCCTGCTTTGTCAAAGATGAGTTGGCCATACGTTTGTGGGTCTAGTTCTGGGGTTTCTATTCTATTCCATTGGTCTATGTGTCTGTTTTGGTGCCAATACCATGCTGTCTTGATGATGACAGCTTTGTAGTAGAGGCTAAAGTCTGGGATTGTGATGCCTCCTGCTTTGGTCTTCTTCTTCAAAATTCCTTTGGCTATTCGGGGCCTTTTGTGGTTCCATATGAATTTTAGGATTGCTTGTTCTAGTTTCGAGAAGAATGCTGGTGCAATTTTGATTGGGATTGCATTGAATGTGTAGATAGCTTTGGGTAGTATTGACATTTTGACAATATTTATTTTTCCAATCCATGAGCAGGGAATGTCTTTCCATTTCTTTAAATCTTCTTCAATTTCCTTCATAAGCTTTCTATAATTTTCAGCATACAGATCCTTTACATCTTTGGTTAGATTTATTCCTAGGTATTTTATGCTTCTTGGTGCAATTGTGAATGGGATCAGTTTCTTTATTTGTATTTCTGTTGCTTCATTGTTAGTGTATAAGAATGCAACTGATTTCTGTACATTGATTTTGTATCCTGCAACTTTGCTGAATTCCTGTATCAGTTCTAGCAGACTTTTGGTGGAGTCTATCGGATCTTCCATGTATAATATCATGTCATCTGCAAAAAGCGAAAGCTTGACTTCATCTTTGCCAATTTTGATGCCTTTGATTTCCTTTTGTTGTCTGATTGCTGATGCTAGAACTTCCAGCACTATGTTAAACAGCAGCGGTGAGAGTGGGCATCCTTGTCGTGTTCCTGATCTCAGGGAAAAAGCTCTCAGTTTTTCCCCGTTGAGGATGATGTTAGCTGTGGGCTTTTCATAAATGGCTTTTATGATCTTTAAGTATGTTCCTTCTATCCCGACTTTCTCAAGGGTTTTTATTAAGAAAGGGTGCTGGATTTTGTCGAAGGCCTTTTCTGCATCGATTGACAGGATCATATGGTTCTTCTCTCTTTTTTTGTTAATGTGATGTATCACGTTGATTGATTTGCGAATGTTGAACCAGCCCTGCATCCCAGGAATGAATCCCACTTGATCATGGTGAATAATTCTTTTTATATGCCGTTGAATTCGATTTGCTAGTACCTTATTGAGAATTTTTGCATCCATATTCATCAGGGATATTGGCCTGTAGTTCTCTTTTTTTACTGGGTCTCTGTCTGGTTTAGGAATCAAAGTAATACTGGCTTCATAGAATGAGTCTGGAAGTTTTCCTTCCCTTTCTATTTCTTGGAATAGCTTGAGAAGGATAGGTATTATCTCTGCTTTAAACGTCTGGTAGAACTCCCCTGGGAAGCCATCTGGTCCTGGACTCTTATTTGTTGGGAGATTTTTGATAACCGATTCAATTTCTTCGCTGGTTATGGGTCTGTTCAAGCTTTCTATTTCCTCCTGATTGAGTTTTGGAAGAGTGTGGGTGTTCAGGAATTTGTCCATTTCTTCCAGGTTGTCCAGTTTGTTGGCATATAATTTTTCATAGTATTCCCTGATAATTGTTTGTATCTCTGAGGGATTGGTTGTAATAATTCCATTTTCATTCATGATTTTATCTATTTGGGTCATCTCCCTTTTCTTTTTGAGAAGCCTGGCTAGAGGTTTGTCAATTTTGTTTATTTTTTCAAAAAACCAACTCTTGGTTTCGTTGATCTGCTCTACAGTTTTTTTAGTTTCTATATTGTTTATTTCTGCCCTGATCTTTATTATTTCTCTTCTTCTGCTGGGCTTAGGCTGCCTTTGCTGTTCTGCTTCTAGTTCCTTTAGGTGTGCTGTTAGATTTTGTATTTGGGATTTTTCTTGTTTCTTGAGATAGGCCTGGATTGCAATGTATTTTCCTCTCAGGACTGCCTTTGCTGCGTCCCAAAGCGTTTGGATTGTTGTATTTTCATTTTCATTTGTTTCCATATATTTTTTAATTTCTTCTCTAATTGCCTGGTTGACCCACTCATTCGTTAGTAGGGTGTTCTTTAACCTCCATGCTTTTGGAGGCTTTCCAGACTTTTTTCTGTGGTTGATTTCAAGCTTCATAGCATTGTGGTCTGAAAGTAAGCATGGTATAATTTCAATTCTTGTAAACTTATGAAGGGCTGTTTTGTGACCCAGTATATGATCTATCTTGGAGAATGTTCCATGTGCACTCGAGAAGAAAGTATATTCTGTTGCTTTGGGATGCAGAGTTCTAAATATATCTGTCAAGTCCATCTGATCCAATGTCTCATTCAGGGCCCTTGTTTCTTTATTGACCGTGTGTCTAGATGATCTATCCATTTCTGTAAGTGGTGTATTAAAGTCCCCTGCAATTACCACATTCTTATCAATAAGGTTGCTTATGTTTATGAGTAATTGTTTTATATATTTGGGGGCTCCGGTATTCGGTGCATAGACATTTATAATTGTTAGCTCTTCCTGATGGATAGACCCTGTAACTATTATATAATGTCCTTCTTCATCTCTTGTTACAGCCTTTAATTTAAAGTCTAGTTTGTCTGATATAAGTATGGCTACTCCAGCTTTCTTTTGGCTTCCAGTCGCATGATAAATAGTTCTCCATCCCCTCACTCTCAATCTAAAGGTGTCCTCAGGTCTAAAATGAGTCTCTTGTAGACAGCAAATAGATGGGTCTTGTTTTTTTATCCATTCTGATACCCTATGTCTTTTGGTTGGCGCATTTAATCCATTTACATTCAGTGTTATTATAGAAAGATACGGGTTTAGAGTCATTGTGATGTCTGTATGTTTTATGCTTGTAGTGATGTCTCTGGGACTTTGTCTCACAGGGTCCCCCTTAGGATCTCTTGTAGGGCTGGTTTAGTGGTGACAAATTCCTTCAGTTTTTGTTTGTTTGGGAAGACCTTTATCTCTCCTTCTATTCTAAATGACAGACTTGCTGGATAAAGGATTCTCGGCTGCATATTTTTTCTGTCTAGCACCCTGAAAATCTCGTGCCAATTCTTTCTGGCCTGCCAAGTTTCAAAAGAGAGATCAGTCACGAGTCTTATAGGTCTCCCTTTATATGTGAGGGCACGTTTACCCCTCGCTGCTTTCAGAATTTTCTCTTTATCCTTGTATTTTGCCAGTTTCACTATGATATGTCGTGCAGAAGATCGATTCAAGTTACGTCTGAAGGGAGTTCTCTGTGCCTCTTGGATTTCAATGCCTTTTTCCTTCCCCAGTTCAGGGAAGTTCTCAGCTATGATTTCTTCAAGTACCCCTTCAGCACCTTTCCCTCTCTCTTCCTCCTCTGGGATACCAATTATGCGTATATTATTTCTTTTTAGTGTATCACTTAATTCTCTAATTTTCCCCTCATACTCCTGGATTTTTTTATCTCTCTTTTTCTCAGCTTCCTCTTTTTCCATAACTTTATCTTCTAGTTCACCTATTCTCTCCTCTGCCTCTTCAAGCCGAGCTGTGGTGGTTTCCATTTTGTTATGCATTTCGTTTAAAGCGTTTTTCAGCTCCTCGTGACTGTTCCTTAGTCCCTTGATCTCTGTAGCAAGAGATTCTCTGCTGTCCTGTATACTGTTTTCAAGCCCAGCGATTAATTTTATGACTATTATTCTAAATTCACTTTCTGTTATATTATTTAAATCCTTTTTGATCAGCTCATTAGCTGTTGTTATTTCCTGGAGATTCTTCTGAGGGGGGTTCTTCCGCTTGGTCATTTTGGATAGTCCCTGGAGTGGTGCGGACCTGCAGGGCACTTCCCCTGTGCTGTAGTGTATAACTGGAGTTGGTGGGCGGGGCCGCAGTCAGACCTGATGTCTGTCCCCAGCCCACCGCTGGGGCCACGGTCAGACTGGTGTGTGCCTTCTCTTCCCCTCTCCTAGGGGCGGGATTCACTGTGGGGTGGTGTGGCTCGTCTGGGCTACTTGCACCGTGCCAGGCTTGTGATGCTGGGGATCTGGCGTATTAGCTGGGGTGGGTAGGCAAGGTGCTCGGGGGCAGGAGGGGCAGGCTTAGCTCGCTTCTCCTTAGGTGATCCACTTCAGGAGGGGCCCTGTGGCAGCGGGAGGGAGTCAGATCCGCTGCCGGAGGTTTGGCTCCGCCGAAGCGCAGAGTTGGGTGTTTGCGCGGAGCGAGCAAGTTCCCCGGCAGGAACAGGTTCTCTTTGGGATTTCGGCTGGGGGATGGGCGGGGGAGATGGCGCTGGCGAGCGCCTTTGTTCCCCACCAAACTGAGCTCTGTTGTCAGGGGGCTCAGCAGCTCTCCCTCCCTTTGTCCTCCAGCCTTCCCGCTTTCCGAGCAGAGCTGTTAACTTATGACCTCCCAGACGCTAAGTCGCGCTTGTTGTGGGAACACAGTCCGTCAGGCCCCTCCGCTTTTGCAAGCCAGACTCAGGGGCTCTGCTTGGCCGGCGAGCCGCCCCTCCGCCCCGGCTCCCTCCCGCCAGTCCGTGGAGCGCGCACCGCCTCGCCGCCCTTCCTACCCTCTTCCGTGGGCCTCTCGTCTGCGTTTGGCTCCGGCGACTCCGTTCTGCTAATCCTCTGGCGGTTTTCTGGGTTATTTAGGCAGATGTAGATGGAATCTAAGTGATCAGCAGGACGTGCGGTGAGCCCAGCGTCCTCCTAAGCCGCCATCTTGCCGCCGACTAGTCCATTTCCTGCGTTTAAATGGAACAGACTCACTCCTCATTTGATAAGAAGTCTTGCAGGGGTATCAGTTTATTTTAGGTGTGGGATGTGAGAAGGGCCAGCCACAACTCTCCAGCCACTGCGAGACAGGCCCAGACACTCTTCCCTCGGAGGACATGGTCACATCAGTATTGTGACCCTGGACAGGAGCAGAGGCAGCCCCTCAGAATTCCTGGCATTTAGCGGTCAGAGGTACGTTCTCAGGTATGGGAACAACCACTCAAATTTGGGAATCTTTATACAGCCCTTGCCAGGACTGTTGCCTCTCCCAGGACAGTAGCTGTATTATTACAATTTGGAGGAAGAGGGAAACTTCTGCTTCTCTTGCTGAGATTTCTTCTGACAAGGATTGAGAAATTAACAGTTTTCAAGGTCATACTCTGGAACTCCATCAGCCCATAGTGGGAAAAATCGTAAAAACAAAACAAAAGCCAGAAGCAAGGGAGAACACAATATGGAAAGGATGAGGCCAGAGAAAGGTTATTAGTAAATGTACTGAGAGCAGGCAGGACTTAGCCTCTGCAAGCCTCCCCAAGAACCTCCCATGGTCCACTCTTTACCTACACTTAACACCTCCTGGGAGGTGGTCTCTGACCTCAGAATTCCTTTTCCTGCTGGCTTCTTGTCCAGGGGAAAGGTTTGTGATGCAGAATTTAGAGCTACAGCTGGGCCTCATCCCATAAGCATCCCCACAATGCCTTGCACAATAGCTTACTCCAGAAATGCCCTAGACGGGGACACTATGGTCACTCTGGTCAAGGCCTGTGCCTTGGTTATGTGACAGGAGTGCCAACATTTCCCATGAGGAGGCTGAAAGATGTAGCCTGACAGGTGAGGGGTGTCACCAGAAATGACCATCCATGGGCACCACAGTTGCTCCCTTACCAATACCAGAATGCCGCCAATCCGTGGGAAACACACACTGCCCTGAGCTTACTGGAGTACCCTCCCATATCCTTCCCCAAGACCAGAGGCTGAAGGGCTACACCAGACATGCCAGAAAGCCTCCAAGGCCCTACATAACTTCCTGTGTGTCCCGTCACAGACTTCCAGTAGCATCCCAACAGACAGCCTACAGAAGCAAGAGCTAGGTGAATTAGGGGGCAATTCTGAGTTATCCCCTCCTCCCCAGTGGCTGCAAGTGTCACCTACACACACAGCAGGGCTCACGTCTGCCAGGCCCAAGGAGTGTGCAGATCGTCCAACATAAGCCATCCGGGTGGCTCAGTTGGTTAAGCATCTGATTGTTTTTGGCTCAGGTCATAATCTCAAGGTTCATTAGACTGAACCCCATGTTGGGCTCTATGCTGACAGTGTGGAGGCTGCTTGGGATTCTCTCTCCCTCTCTTTCACACTCTCAAAATAAATAAACTTTAAAAAAAGAACAACATGGAGCAAGAAGCTGCTCACATGTGGCATCTCTTGGTTTGGATGGTCCAGAATTGTCACATGTGGCACTTCTTTGTTTGGAAGATCCAGAATTACCACGCAAGGGACGCCAGATGAATGATCACACATGCAGTGGTCATGGGTTTGCAGAGCAAGTATCTGATGGCACACCGTGGCTATGGAGGGAGCTGTAAAGAGAATGACGGTAAGTGATGACCTGGCCTGGGACAGTCCAGGGGTCCCGAATGGGAAGTGTGCAACAAGACAGGGTCTGATAGCACCAAGTGGGTGTGCTAGGATCAAATGTTTGACAGCACAGGAGGAGCAAGTGGTAAGCACTGCAGAAGGATGTGCTGGGGTGAAAGCTGGAGAAGAAAACACACAAGCATAGACTGTGGATTGTGCACAAGTGTGTAAAAAGGTGACCGAAATGGCAAATAATGGCTGTGCAAAGAGCAAAGAAATGGCAGAGTGGGTATTCCCGTGGTGGAAGCTGATGGTATGGAACAAGGGTGCAAGGGGCAACTGTTCAATGACCCAGTGAATGCACACTGGTTTAGTCAGCGTGCCAAAACGTGGCTGGAAAACACTTAGGGAAGCATGCAAACATGACTGTCCAACGGCAGAGTACAGGGGGGCCCGGTGCAAAGGAGTACACAGAGGGTGGCCGTACGACTGCCCACAGCAGCTGGGCAAGGTGCTCAATGTCAGGGTGGGTGGTCAGAGGCAAGGGAACACTGGGGAGTGATTGGTGGTCAGGTCCACATCCTCTTGGCCAGGCCACAGCGCCCACCCATTTGGTCCAACGCCAGGCTGGATATCACTGTTAAGGCATCTCTCAGATATGATTAACTTTTAATTCTGCACACCTCAACAAAGCAGATGACGCTCTACAGTGTGGGTGGGCCTCACCCAATCAGCTCAAGGCCTTACGAGCAAGGACTGAGGTTTCCCAAAGAAGCAATTCTGCTTCCAGGCTGCCACACACACCCTCCTGAGCTTCCAGGATTTGGACCAAAGGGTACAGTGTCAACACATCTCACTCACCATCTCTCGCTCTAGGTAGATCCTGTGGGTTCCATTTCTCTGGAGAACCCTACCACCCTGTTAAGTGGCACACAGGTGTGAAAACTGAATGGCACAGGTGAGCATGCAGTTCAAATAGACCACAGGGTGCAACGATGAACTTTTTTTGCCTGGCAGAGGTGCCGTGCAAGGTTTGGAGGCTCGACGGGGCAGACGTGCTCTGAACCACATACTGCTTGTTTGGTGGCTTAGGATGACAAACATGAGTGAAGGGTGGAAGAGGGTCATAGGGGCCCTGGAGACCATGGGAAGTACTTATCCATAGTTACCTAAGTAGGAGAGTCCCAAACCTGCAAAATGCTAATACAGAAAATTTCCACTGATTTCACATTAACTTTACCAGTGCCATCTCTGCCTATACACCTCCTGGCTGGTGGGGCATAGATATTTTTGATGGTACACACATACATGTAGAGTTGCTCCAGAATAAAAGTGGGACTCATAATACAAGAAAGGTAGAAAAAAACATCTTTAGGTTCATGGTCTATTGTTTTATGTGCAGAGAGAGTGTGCTTATACTAAGGGGCACTGCTAAGTACCCTCAGAGAGCTGCCAAAATGGCCGGTAGAAACATCTAGTTTTGCTGGTCCTCAGCTCCATTCAATTCTTTACACACCTTTCAGCATCTGGTAGGTACAAGATTCTACAAAGTTATTGTGGGGGTTCAAGATGGTTAACACAAGCTCCTGACTCTTAGGAGCTTATAATCACCTAGAGGAGATCAGTAATAAATATAGATACATGCAATGTGGAGTTAGCAAAGTGCCAGGGAAATACTGAAGGGACACTTCTGATTGGGAAGGAGAGAGGTTCACTCAGGAGGTGGCATCTGATGGAAGTTACAAAAGAGGTAGAGTCTGAGCAGATGAAAACATGTAGCCCTCGCTGGGCTCCAGGTCTATCCCTGATGGGAAAAGGCAGGGCTGTCTCAAGCAGGAGAGAAATAAAACCCAGCAGACCCACAGACCCTGAGTGGTGCCCGAGTGCTGCACCACAGTGATTCCTGGGGGCATGCGTGAGGCCAAGGACAGGGCACAGGCCCGCAGAGGGAAGGCAGGTTCTGTGTAAACAGTGGCTCTAGTGTGGGACAGAGACAGAAGCCCTGGCCTGGGGGCTGCCCTGGGCCCCAGTCCCCGCCAACAAGAAGGGGCTTGCTCCAGGGGAAGATGCACATTCACACAGTGGTCCTGCTGCAGAGGGTACCCTGCCAGATACACCGGCTGCCTCACGCTGCCATGGACGGGAGGCCTGTGGGCTTGCAGGCTGGTCTTTGCTAAAAGGCCGGGGGCACCGAGAATCCCAGCCACCTTCTGCCCCCACCTGAGTCCCCAGCACACTCCAGCCTTATTGCTGCAGATCTCACTTATCAACACCTCCCACCCAGCACCTCACTGGATCCAGAATACTCAGCCCTGGCCGAACCTCAGGACCAGGAGCCTGGACCCTCTGCACAGGCATCAGGGCCCCAGGGAGGCCAGCGGACAGCCAGGACGCTATCACGCCCTTAAGAGCAGGAGCCATGCCTGGGACACTGGAGGCCACAAGGCTCAGTGGGAGGTGATGTGTCCCAGGCTACACAGAAGCGTGGAGCTTTATTTCCGGAAGGCGCACCAGAGGAGACCACCTACCCTCCATGCTGGTGCCCCACAATCCTGTCACGTCATGGGGTACCTGATCCACGCAGCATGCATTAAAGAGTCGTGGTGGTGACCACGACCTCCTCTAGCTGCCTCAGAAGCTCCTCAGGCTGCGGCGAGAACATGCTAGTGTCCACTTTCTGGAAGTCTGGGTGGGCGACCACAGACGCCAGCACCTCGGCAATCCGGCCGATGTCGAAAGCAGCCTGCTGGGGGCCCAGCACGGTGCCCTCGCCACCCTCACCCTCCACTTCATCAGGGCCCATCCCCTTCGCCAGCAGGAGAAGCCTCCTCTCAGCGATGATCTTGAGGAAGCGGTAAAATTCTTCAAAATTGATCCCAGAGCAAGCCCTCATGATGACCTGGCCAGAGAGGAGCAGCCAGTGAGCCACAGCTTGCTGGCGGCTCCAGGCAAGTATCTTCTGACTGTGGGCAGGGCCCAGACCACAAAGGATCCAGAGACTTGGCCCAGTTCTCGAGGATGGGACAGAAATGACTGGGGGTCAGCCAGCGATGGGATGGGTCTGAGTCCTGCAAGCTGGAAACCCCAGTGACCTGCCCCTGGCCGAGGGACCTTCACACAGGCAGACCTAGAGGCTACCACGCCCCCAAGACCACAGCTCTAGCCCCCTCTGAGAATGTAGGCTGCCCTGGGGGCTGCCCCACACCCTCCCCACACTGCAGCCATGGTTCTGCAGAGCCCCTCCCCAGTCCCCACTGTAGCCCTGTGGAGCCCCCTCCCCAGTCCCCACTGCAGCCCTGCGGAGCCCCTCCCAGTACTTCCCATACCCCCGTCCTGTCCAGGCTGGCCTACCTGGCAATGATGGTGCCAGTCAGGCATGGTGTCCCTCCACTCACTGACCTCCTGCTGCACGGCACAGAGCTCTTGCTGCAGGAAGTGCCACATGTTGGCCAGGTTACAGCCATTGACCCAGTTGTGGTTGATGGAGATGGTGTCCTCCTGGGAGGGGTGAGGCAGAGGTGTCCCCATGAGCCCAGGGCAGGTACCGCCCCTCCCCCGGCCTGGAGGTCCTTCCAGCCCTCCCCAGCCCTGAAAGGGCTGCTCTTGTGTCCCAGAGGTGCCAGCAGGGAGAGCAGGCTGGTGGAACCTGGCCTGCACGCAGGCTCTCCTAGACAGGGTGGGGTCAGCAGAGGTGGGCCTAAACCCTCTCTGTGGAGAGGCATCTGAGAACATGCCAGGGGTGAGGACTGGTGGGCTGGCCAAGGGGCAGTCACAGGGGGAGACGGACTCTCTGGGGCAGGAACCACACCAGGAGGACCCCAGGACGTGTCTCCCTGGCCCGTCTGGGCCATGCTGCAGGCATGTGGGATGCGGTGTGCCCACCCTACCAGGTTGTGGACTTGGTGGTGCCAGCCACTGGGCACAAACACCATCTCGCCCGCCTCCTGCGTGACCTCCAGCGGGGGGCTGCAGTGCTCACGAGTGGGGTACAGACGGCGGTCAAGGAGTGCAGGGGAGGTCACATCGTAGGGCAGGCCACCATGGCAATCCCGCAGGGCTTCTTCCTGCCCTGGAGGAAAGAAGAACCACTTTTTCCTCCCACAAATGTTGACAGACCAGCTGAAGGAGCGGAAGATGTCGGCGTGAAACGGTGACCTGTGCAAAACATCCCCTTAGTGCCTCTTGGCTGGGTGCCATCTGGTTCTTTCCAGTGGGACGGCCACAGGCAGAGCCCCGGGGGGGAGAAGTGGGTTAAACTGGCCAGAAACAGGGGCTCTCATGGAGTGGATGGGCTTCAGGACCGCATGCAGGGAAGCAGAGGGGACGAGGTGCCAGCAGGAGGGAGGAAGCGGACAGACTGTACCAGGTGCCAGTGGGCCCCATGTAGACGAAGCGGTAGTCGTCCACATCCAGAGAGTCCCAGTACTCGTTCAGCCAGTCGGATGAGAAGTACACAGGCAAGGTGAAGACGTCCTCCGCTGATGAGTCCCTGGAGGGGGTGGCAGGGGGCTGTGGCAGGAGTGGCTAACAAGATGCCAGATCCTAAGCATTCTGGAATGATGAGTAACCCCGAGCTGCCTTCCAGAGCCAGTGCCAACTGACCACCCAGCGCCAGTCCAGCCACCAGATGACCACAGCCCCCATGGCCCAACCACAGTCACAGCAGGTAAAACGGCTTTGGGGGCGCATCGACCACACAGGCAGGGACCTGACTGCTCCAGAACTTTCCAGCACCACTTCTAGGATTTCACCCTCTGGCTGGGCTACGGCTCCAGATGCCTCATCTGCATCACCCTGTCTTTCCAGAGTCTGGGGACCTCTGTGCTTTCACCCCACCAGTGACCTCCAGTCTGAGTGGATGCGAGACCACAGGCCCATATATGCTGAGATCCTTGTCTCCTACCTCTCAACACTCCAAATCCCTCTGGTCCAAAAACCTGATCCCACAACCAAGCTGATGGGGCCCCAGGCACAAGAGCACACCAAAGCAGCCCAAGGGAGTGGGTAGCCCCCCCAACATGCTGGAACAAGCTTCTGGAGCCACTCACACATCTCTCATGGTCACAGGCCACGAAGGGGGGAACCCCAGGAGCCCCAAACCACCTGTAGTTACCCAGAACACCGGCCACTCCCTCTGCGGCCATGCCTTTATGTGCCATCAGACTCCTGCTTATCCTTCAAAACCCTGCTCCAATGTCATGTCTCTGATGGCCACCTCTGCCTGCCTGACCCAAGTGTTGCTTGGTTCTTTCTTCTATGGTTTCCAGGGTTTCCATATGTGACACTCAGCCAAAATCAGCCACCATATAATCACTGAACAAGTTTCTCGAACAAGTTCTCGTGCAATACCTAGAACGCACACCAGAAAACTCACTTATTGTTTACTGGAAGCCTGAATCCACAGTGCGGGAGCATCTGGGTCTACAAGTCCATACGTGCTGCTGGAACAGGAGTCCCTGAGGGCCAGGACCTGTGTCTGGTCTGTGAGGAACAAGCAGCACTGGGGCAGAAAGCACCCAGGGCATGCTGCTGCCAAGTGCACTTTTGGATTAGTCTCAGGAACCTCAAGGGAGCGAATCTAGTCTCAGTTTACCTTTCTGAACCTTACTTTCCACACCAGCAAAACGAGAATTCAGTCATTCACTCATCCATCCGACACTAACTTAACACCCACTCTGTGCCCTGTGCTGCTCGCTGGGGTCTGAGTACAATAGTCGATGCTTGTGAAAAACACACCCCTGAGCAGGGGAAAGGGACCAAAAAAAACCCAGGACGACCTCAGAGAGTGGGAACACAGCAGATGGGACGAGGCTGCCCATGCATGTCAGAGCTCCCAGGGAAAGAAACGAGTGCTAGGTGGGGAGACCACAACAGGCCTCCTTACAGACAGAGAGTTGCTGGTCAGTGATGGAGACTTGCTGGAGACTGGAAACTCCCAGTCCAAGGTGGACAGGCACTGGCCTAACTTGGAAAAGCAGGGCTGGAAAGGGAAGGCCAGTCCTAGTGGCACCTGAGAGGAAAGGCAAAGGCTGAGTACTACCTGCCAGCTAGGGAGGGTGGAGTCCTCAAAGAGGGTTCTGGGCAAACGTGAAGCAGAAGAGGTGGCCGCGGGAGCCCACATTCCTCACAGTCACCCACCCTGTGATTGAAGAGGACGCCTCCAACCGCGGAAGAGAGCCAGGTCTGTGCGTGCCGAAACACCCTGGCTGGGGGCGGGGCGCCTGGCTGGCTCAATCCACTGAGCGTCGGGAGTCTTGATTTGTGCTCAGGTGGTGGGTGATTCCAGAACCGCGAGATCCAGCCCCGGTGTTGTGGTCTGCGCTGAGCGTGCAACCTGCTTGGGATCCTTTCTCTCCCTACCCCTCTTCCCCCCCTGAAACAAAACCCCTAATTGAGGAGAATATAAGCTGCCCCCCGGGTGCAACCAGGGCTCGTTTAGGTACAGGTAAAACAGCGCCCCTGCGCGCGCAGTGCCCCCTTACCTGCACAGGTGCCAGTCTTTGAGATAGAGGCAGCCCCGAGGAGAGAAATAGCCCCCCTGGATGTACTCTTGCCAGTAGCTGATGTAGTCTCTGAGCGGCATGTGTTCTTTGGGGTTCGAATTGTACTCCTGGACCCCGCAGTTGGCAACAGGCACGACGACGTCTCCTGAAACAACAGGGTCCGGCACTGACTCCTCCGAGGCTCTCCGAAGACGACCACCCTCGGTACGCGCTCCCACCGCCGGCTGCCGGCCCCCGATCCTCACCGTACTTCCGAAGCAGGTGCTCGAAGTTGGGCTTCCCGCTGGACGTCACCCAGTGCCTGCGGCTGCCCCAGCCGGCGGTGAAGGAGCTGGAGAAGACGCACGGCATGTTGGGAAGCAGGTAGCCCTTGAAGAAGTCGGCGTAGGAAAACGAGTCCGGATTCTCGATGAAGTCCACGCAGCCTGGGGGCGGGCAGGCGCCGCCTGGGGGCCGCCCCTGAAGGCCTCGGAAATGATTTTCGGCGTAGACGCGCGTCTCTCTGTCCATTCCGGCACAGGCTGGGCGTCCGCGCGGGGCGGGCGGCGCAAAGGCCGCAGCTGCCCGGTGAGGGGCGTACGCCCGGAATCTCGCCTCCCGTAGTCCGGCCCGAAGACTGGGAGTGATCGGAAGTACTTGCTGAAACTACTTCCGGAGCAGACGTTAGGGGCACCGGCTGCTCACGGCCTCCGTGCCGGCCGGGGCGAAAACCGCGACGCACAGGCTCTCAGAGCCCACGGTCGGCCCGGCGCCGCGGAGCGGAATTAAAAGCATGCGGGTAGAGTTCCTGCCCGAGTACGAAACAGGGAGCGCCGGGCACTGGACGCATGCGCGTAGCAGCCTGCGGGCCTCATTCTGCGCAGGCGCGGGGGCGTCCCTTAGCACCTCTGAAGCATCTGGTCCCTCCCGCGTCTGAGATTGTCAAGCCGCGCCAGACCCGAGTCTGGCGGTCTGAGCGCCTCCCGGGTGACACAGGTAAGCGGCGCCCGCACTGTGCGGCTGGGCCTCTGCCGGAGCCCGCCCACACCTCCCGCGGCACAGTCCCGCCTTCCACTGCTGTCGCGGTGAGAACCCCCCTCTTCCCAGCGCTCCACTGACCAGGGGAGATGGTGGGGAGTGCACTGGGCTGACGAAGGGGCATGGGGGTCAGAGGTGGGGCCCTGGGGAACGCTGGGGGCCCAGGGAGTGATGGGGACCAGGAGGGGACGCTGGCACCTGGGGAGGATGCTGGGGTTCCGAGGGTGATAGGGACCTGGAGGGGATGCTGGGAACCTGGAGGGGATGTTGGGGGACCTGGAAGGGATTCTGGGGGACCTGGAAGGGATGCTGGGGGCCCAGAGGGTGAGGACCTGGAGGGGATGCTGGGAGCCCAGGGGGTTGATGGGCCCTGGATGGGATGCTGGGTACCTGGAAGGGATGCTGGGGGACCGGGAGGGGATGCTGGGTACCTAGAAGGGATACAGCAGCCCAGGGAGTGATGGAGACCAGGAGGGGACGTTGGGGGCCCCGGGGGGATAATAGGGACCTGAAGGGGATGCTGGGAACCTGGAGGGGGTGATGGGGACCTGGACAGGATTCTGGGGGCCCAGGGTGTAATGACCTGGAGGAGATGCAGGGCCTAGGGAGTGATGGGGACCTGTAGGGGATGCTGGGGGCCCAGGGGGTAATGGCCTGGAGGGGATGCTGGGGGCTCAGGGGGTGATGGGGACCTGTAGGGGATGCTGGGGCTTAGGGGGTGATGGGAACCGGGATAGGTTGTTGGGGGCCCAGGAGATAATGGCTTGGAGGGGATGTGGGGCCCAGGGGGTGATGGCCTGGAGGGGATGTGGGGACCAGGGGATGATGGCCTGGAGGAGATGCTGGGGGCTCAGGGGGTGATGGGGACCTGGATAGGTTGCTGGGGGCCCAGGAGGTAATGGCCTGGAAGAGATGTAGGGCCCAGGGGGTGATGGGGACCTGGGTGTGATGCTGGGGCCCAGGGGATGATGGGGACCTGGGTGGGATGCTGGGGGCCTGGAGGGGATGCTGGGGCCCAGGGGATGATGGGGACCTGGGTGGGATGCTGGGGGCCTGGAGGGGATGCTGGGGCTCAGGGGGTGATGGGGACCTGGATAGAATGCTGGGGCCCAGGAGGCTAATGGCCTGGAGGGGATGTGA
Source organism: Prionailurus viverrinus (assembly GCF_022837055.1). Taxonomy (NCBI): domain Eukaryota; kingdom Metazoa; phylum Chordata; class Mammalia; order Carnivora; family Felidae; genus Prionailurus; species Prionailurus viverrinus. The sequence goes on along the minus strand of NC_062561.1, from coordinate 88,694,885 downwards.
GGCCCAGGGGGTGATGGGGACCTGGGTGAGATGCTGGGGGCCCAGAGGGTGAGGACCTGGATGGGATGCTGGAGGCCCAAGGGGTGATGGAGGCCTGGATGGGATGCTGGGGGCCCAGGGGGTGATGGGGGCCTGGACAGGATGCTGGGGCCCAGGGGGTGATGGGGACCTGGACGGGATGCTGGAGGCCCAAGGGGTGATGGAGGCCTGGATGGGATGCTGGGGGCCCAGGGGGTGATGGGGACCTGGATGGGATGCTGGGGGCCCAGAGAGTGAGGACCTAGACGGGATGCTGGAGGCCCAAGGGGTGATGGAGGCCTGGATGGGATGCTGGGGGCCCAGGGGGTAATGGAGGCCTGGATGGGATACTGGGAGCCCAGGGGTTGATCGGGCCCAGGTGGTGATGGAGGCCTGGATGGGATACTGGGAGCCTAGGGGTTGATCAGGCCCAGGGGATGATGGAGGCCTAGATGGGATGCTGGGGGCCCAGGGGGTGATGGAGGCCTGGATGGGATGCTAGGAGCCCAGGGGGTGATGGGGGCCCAGGGGGTGATGGAGGCCTGGACGGGATGCTGGGGGTCCAGGGGGTGATGGAATCCTGGATGGGATGCTGGGGGCCCAGGGGGTAATGGCCTGGAGGGGATGCTGGGAGCCCAGAGGGTGATGGGGGCCTGGACAGGATGCTGGGGGCCAGGAGGGAATCCTGGGACCCATTGGGATGGTGAGGGCCGGAGGGCATGATGGGGGAATAAGGTGCCTGAAATGGAAGTGTGGGGGATCAAGAGTGAGGATTTGAGGCTGCACACACCAGTAGGTCTGAGATGGAGGATCCTCTGAGTGGGGACGTTGGAAGGGGTGACAAGTCAGGGCCTTAGCATATTGGAGAAAGAAATGTTCTGTGAACACAAACCTACCCACATCAACATGGAAAGAAAGATTGTAGGTTTGTTACTATGTGAAGTTGGCAGATTACATGTACATAGAGAGTCTGCAAGAGAGTATAGAGTTGGGCAGAACGCGTGTCACACACGGTAAAAGCAGAAGAAAGGACAATTAGAGCTCTCATCTCCTTGAGGGAAAAACAGATGCACCTCCTTGGTCTTTTGAACCTGGTGAGAAGTTTCTGATTCTGTTCTGCAGGTGTGTGTTTACAGCTCTGAGTTGGCAGCTGGTGACTGCCTTGTAAAATCTGGACGCTGGGTTTGTCTCATTCCTGCAGGAAGGAGACTCTCTGTGTAAGGAGGAGGGACAGGTGTCTCTCTTTTATTAAATGAGGAAGATGCCACCCTGCTTACCTTTACAGGTGGGATACGGAGCTTCTGGGGATGTTGGGACTCTGAGCTTTGGAGGAGGGCTTGAGGGGGATTCTTTCCAAGTGGCATGAAGCTTACCCAGAAGGAGAACAGGGAGGACCAGAAGTGGGGAAAGGAAGAGGAGGGGGAGCAGGAGGAGAATGAGCTGGGGTGAGTCTGAGTTCCGGGTAGAAGTGGGATCCACGGTGGGAGCTGAGAACACCGAGGAGGTGGGGCAGGTGGTAGACAGTGTTTGTGGTGAGTAGAGCAGTGTGAAGAGCCGTGTGCTTCTGTGTGTGTGGTGCTGGCTTCCCATTCGGCTTCATTGTGCCCTGAGGTCAGCATGTGGCCATCAGCAAGGACACCTGGGGCCATTCATGTGGGGGAAAAGAATCACCCATGGGGTGCCTGGGCAGCTCAGTTGGTTGAGCATCTGAGTATTGCTTTCAGCTCACGTCATGACCTCAGGGTTTGTAGGCTTGAGCCTGGTGTTGGGCTCTGTGCTGACAGTGTGGAGCCTGCTTGGAATTCTCTCCCTCTCTCTCTGCCCCCCTGCCCTGCTTGTGTGCATTCTCTCTCTCAAAATAAGAAAAAATAATCACTTATGATCCTATCCAGATAAGACTTAAAAAACTTTTTGATATAGAGCTATCCTTGCAGGTATGCATTTGTTCTTTAATTCTTTCTTCCTCTCCTTGTATGCACACGCGCGCGCGCACACACACACACACACACACAGTCTGTTTCATACGTATGAAAAGTTACATGTGTAAGCTTATGCTGTCATTACCCTTTTGCAAAAATTTGACTGTGTACTGTCAAAATCTTGCCGTCTGTTGGCTCCATGGTCCTTAATTACTGGATTTCACTTGTGGCTGCAGACCTTGGGAGGCAGTTGGGGATAGTGTGGGAAATAGAGTGTTTGTGATTGTTTGAAGATTTAGGAAATACGGCTTTAAGTTTGCAGCTGAAGCTCTGAGGTTGCAACTAAGTTCCTAAGAAAGAGGAGGCTTTGGCCTAACAGGTCCACACGCTCCCCAGGTCTGATTGCACAACTGAGCCTCTAAGTCAGGGTAGGAGTTTTGTGCTATTACCTGTAGTCCATGTGGTAGCCCTCTGGTGTGGTCAGTGTTGCCACCGCTGCACCAATGGGGCTGTGGCAGCAGCGTGAGAGCAGGGCTAGGGCCAGAACATGGGCTGTGCCCCTCAAAGGCCCCCAGATGGCAGGCCTGGCATCACTGGGGAACTGTGGGAAGAGCACATTCCTGGGCCTGGGGCAGGGCACTGGTCCCAGCCTGAATGCAGCCCAGTGATGTACTGTGCACAGCCAGAGAGGAAGGCTGCAGGGGGAGTTTAAAAGTTAGCACTTGGTGGGAAATGTCGTGGGAATGAGGACAAATCCTCATTCTCTGCCTGCAGCGTTAGAGCGATGGTACATGCCCTGTGAATAGACCACGTTGTTGCAGCGGGACACCCCCAAACAGCACATGTGAACCTCTGGGTTGAAAGCACGAGTCTCTAAGGAGCAGGAGGTAAAGGTAATGGAAAAGGCGGCTGCCGGCGCCCAGAGACACTGCTCCCACTGTTCTGACTCCAGACCTGCTTGTGCCCAAGAGTCCTTGGAACTTGTGTAAAATGTCGCTGGTCCTGTTACTTTGGAAACTAACTAAAAATAGGGTGTTTACTTGATACTGAGTGTCAATCCAGGGCACAGGTCTGATGTAAGCCCTGGGAGTTATCCATGCACAATAGCGCGTCTCATAAAGTGCCGAGCGTCGCACGCTGCACCCATGTGCCCACTCATCTCTCCCCACGAGCATCCCCAGTTCTGCTGCTTTCCCAGGTCAGCACAGGTCCCCGTGGGTTCCAGACTCAATAAGGACTCCAGGAGCTTAGCACAGATCAGAGACCCAGGTCAGGACCTGGAAGGAAGAAAGTCATCCATGGTGGATGCGGTCAATGTTGCCACATGAGGTGATTTGTAGTTCGCTCAGCAGGCATTTACCAAGGGCCGAGGTGTGCCAGCATTGTGCCCAAAGCACCCTCCTTGTGATGTTTGCCTTCTGTGGTGGGTAGACTGAGCCTGTCAGTATGTAGGATCATTCACAAGCTCCTCAGAACTGTGGGCAGTGCTCTGGTCGGAGCTGTGGGCAGTGCTCTGATTGGAGCTATGGGCAGTGCTATGGTCAGTGCTGTGGTCAGGGTGGGCCCACTATGGCCCACTGGCCAAGCTTGGCAGCCACCTATTTTGTCCACGAGGACAGCCATGCCCCTCTGTTGCTGTGGTGTCTTGGCTGCTTCCATCGGCAGAGCGGGGTGCTTGTGACAGTGACCAGTGCCCACGGAGTCCAGGGTATTTACTGTCTGGCCTTTGGTCAGAAGGCAAGGAGGCTGGTGTTGCTGCATAGGGTTGGGATCAAGGGCAGGAGAGGGAGGCCTGGCCTCTCAAGGGCACTGCTTCACACAGACTAGTGAGGGCCAGTGTGGGAGTGCTGTTCTCACTTGGGTCCTCCACATCTTCCCTGTCCACTCTGTCTGCCGGGGAAGAACCATGGGAACATGAGGAAGGAGGGGTGCCGGCTGCGGGTTTCTCCTTTTGCTGCGTCCTTGGAATCATCCTCAGAATCATCCACCCTGAGTGCTGCTCCCAGTAGGCAGTGAGGTTTCTCCTCCTTTGGACTGTTCTTTCCTCTTCCCTTGCTCTTCCCTGAGTGAATTCTAGCATATCTGAGAGGTGGAGTTGTCCTGGGGTCTTCAGTTATTTTACTGGCAGATGAACAGGCCCAGCAGGAGCCATGAAGTTGGTAGAGCGAGCTCCTGACGATGCAGTACCGGCCTCAGTCACTGTTTACAGAAGGCGTGTGTGGGCTCAGGCGGTGCTCGTGGAGTGACTCCTGGGCCAGCAGCTGTGGTCAGGGATTTACAGTGGGGCTCATGCGGTGCTCGTGGGGTGTCTCCTGGGCCGGCAGCCGTGGTCAGGGATTTCCAGCGGGGCTCACACGGTGTCTATGTATGGACAGGGACTCCCTGTGGTTTGCACACTGTGGGGACTAGGGGCCGATTTGGGGGGGCTCCTGGCTGCTGGAGGACTAGGGTCAGGCTGGCCCCAGGTGCTGACCAGTACAGTGACAGGCTCCATGGCAGGGCTGAGGTGCCTGGCCTCCAACCTTAGTCTTGGTCTCAAAATCCAAAAATCATCTTAGTCGTCCCTGGTTCTGAGAGTAGAGGCTTGCCTGCCATCCATGTTCCGGATGATAGCAGGGGCCTCGTGGAGGAAGGGCACTAGCAGGTCACCTGCAGAGGACATCACAGGTGTGTGCACCTGACTTTCCTGTCCTGCCAGAGCTCCAGGCCACCACCAGCGCTCTGTAGTCTGTTTTGTGTTTGGGTCAGTGTCAGGGGAGTGCCCTCTTGGTGGGGACAGAAGTCTGGTGAAGAGATGCTTGTTTTCCAGTTCCCACTGTCCGGCTGTGTCTGCTGCAGATGGTGACCTTGCGCACCATCCCAGCATGGCTGCAGGGCTGCTGGGAATGCTCACAGGTCATGCCCCTCAGGAGCATGACTCAGTTGTCTGTGCAGAAGGTTGGGACCGTGGATACCTGGGTCCCTCGCACTATGAGGTTGGTGTTTGTCAGGTGCACCTGTAGTGCTGAGGCTCCCCTGGTCTGGCACTCACCATGTGGCCAAGGAGATGGGCCTCCCAGGGGGCTGTGAGCAGGCCTCCAAGGGGACAGTGTCCCGTAATCCTGGCCAGGAGGCAGCAGATGGTGTCTCAATCAGGAGGGACAACCCTGCACCACTATGAGAAGAAGCGCCTGGGACAAAAGCTGGCATGAGATGCAGAGAATTACATCCTGGAAGTGCCTGCCCCTGGTTTCTGTACCATCTCAGCTTCGATGGACTTTCCTGAGTCCCCTATCCGACACACTGGTTAACTAGGCCAGGACCACATCTGCCATCTGTGTCTGACGGTGTTCAATGAAGGCTGCTACCCACAGAACTGTGAGCAGCAGGGTGAGCTGGACAGACACATTCAGCCCCAGAGTGTTCCCTAAGTTGGGTTAGGAGCACAATGCTGTCCTTGCCCCAAGAGCTGGCCGTCACAGGAACCGGTGGCTGTCCTGCTGTGCCATCCTCCGATAAGACTTCCTTCCCATATGTCACCACACCTTCACCTGTGAGCTGTGGAGTTTAGTCTGCATTAGCTCAGTTTATATTTGGTGGAGCATTGCCAACTCTCCGCTCACTGTGTTTCTCTGTAAGTGGGCAGCTCCATGCAGTACACATGGCTTTGTTGTCTTGTCCAGCCGTTCTGCTCTAGTCCGGGTCTTTAAGATACAACTCAGTGAAGATGTTCACAGGGGTCCAGTGGACTGAGCTCCACAGGCCCAGGCCGAAGCCAGTGTTGTTTCCTCAGGGCCTGTGGCCCGTGGCCGGGATGCAGGGACTCCCTGTGTGTTGTTAAGAGATGAAATTAGTTATTTGTTCTCCCTATTTCACAGGGAAGGCCATGTTGTGACTGCGAGGGGTGAAGACAGAGGGTAGCAGTAGAAGCCCATGGTATGGGGGACCCTTGCCCAGAAGTGAGCTGGACGAGGCATTCCCAAGCCCAACTCTGGCCAAGTCAGCATCACGTGCTTGTGGCCTGAGCTTGCATAAGGTCCTCTTCCTGTCCCGGCTTCGGTGCCTTATCTGTTCAGTGAGGGGTGGACTGCGTGTCCTTCAGGGGTTGTTCACATCTGCTGTTTGTGACTTTCCGCCCTTCGTTAGCAAATGCAAACTGTAGGTGTGAACAGTGCGCCCCTGCTGCTTGTAACTGTATGAAACTGTACGTGTACATTTGTATGCATAGCCTGTCGATTACGTGGAGCTTTGTGAAGTTAGCGGGCCTTACAAGAAGGGAAAAGTTTTTCTGTGGGATTTTTTCTTTTATGGTATTAAGTCAGTTTCTGCACATTTCCAGTGGAGAATGTTAGTACAGGAACTTGTCAGGAATGTGGGGGGGAGGTGGGGGTCATCACAGCCAAAACAGTGTATGCATGAGGGATCCTGGGGTCGCCGTTTCCAGGGGTTTCTGCCCTTCAGTCAGGTCCAGCCATGGACCCTGCTTCTGGTGGGGCGGGCCTGCATCTTGCTCACTCCGGGTAAAGGGAGACGGCTGTGCTCAGAGCCTGGCCGCCCCCTCTCCACCCCTGCCGGTGGTGTCTCTGGTTCAGGTGTGATGATGTGCTGTAGCCTGCCCCACCCACTGATTTATCCCTCTCCTGCATAGGCAGAGTGGCCGAGGCCGTGGAGCAGACCCACCGGGAGCCAGATGAGCAGAGAGGTCTGCGTGCACACCTGGCCGTGCTCCTACTACTTAGAGCTGGACAAGCGATGGGTCCCTGGAAAGCTTTCCTTAACCTCCTGCTCCCTGAAGTTTGTGGCTGATGAGGCCCAGGAGATGCTGGTGAGTTTCCCGCTGTCTGGCATCACTGCGATCAAGAAGGAGGCTTCTCACTTCGTCTTCAGCTCCATCACTGTCCTGGAGAAGGACAACCGCAAGCACTGGTTCAGCTCCCTGCAGCCCAGTCGCAATGCCGCATTCAGTGTCATCGAGCATTTCTGGAGAGAGCTGCTGCTCTCCCAGCCGGAAGCACCGCTTCCTGCGACCAAGGGGAAGGAGCTGACTGGCCTCATGGCCTGTTCCCAGAAGCGCCTGGAGGACACGGCCAGAGTCCTCCACCATCAGGGCGAGCAGCTGGACAGCATCACCAGGGGCCTGGACAAGATGGAATCCGACCTGGACGTGGCTGACAGGTAGACAGAGCCACGGAGCCCTGCCCTGTGTGTCTTCCCCGCCATTCCCTGTGTCGTACATATGGGTCACCCCGCCAGGTGGGCTACAGTGGCACATTTGTGGAGGGGAGGCTCTGTGTTTCCAGTGTCTCAGGAAGACCACCTCATTCAGGCGCCTGTGAGGGAATAGGCCATGCGGCCGGGTGACTCGTGGAGGTCACATGCGGTCCACCGGCACATCTGTTGTGCACAGCCACGTAGCAGCAAGCCTGGGGCCGCACTGAGGCGCTCCAGCTGCTCCCAAGCCTTCCATCGCAGGACCCCCCTCTGTTTCACATCAAGGACCCCACGTGGGTCATATGTGCAAATATTAATCTGTTTTTTATGAACTAAGATTCAAAAAATCACTTGTTTGTTCAAAAAGTGCAGTAATAAACCCACGACCTGGTAACATAAACAGCTCTGTGAATGAAAAATAGTTTTTGTAGGGGCGCCTGGGTGGCGCAGTCGGTTAAGCGGCCGACTTCAGCCAGGTCACGATCTCGCGGTCTGTGAGTTCGAGCCCCGCGTCGGGCTCTGGGCTGATGGCTCAGAGCCTGGAGCCTGTTTCCGATTCTGTGTCTCCCTCTCTCTCTGCCCTTCCCCCGTTCATGCTCTGTCTCTCTCTGTCCCAAAAATAAATAAAAAAAAAAAAAAAAAAAAAAAAAATAGTTTTTGTAAAGCAGACATGCTTAGTGAGAGGGTAGCCTTGTTTGGGGTTTTGCTCCTCTCTTTCCCGCACAGTCCTGCCGCCCGCCTGCTTCTGCAGTCGCCTGCAGGTCATACTGTGTCCTGGGGCCTCTGGGTGCCCCTCACACGTCCGTGAGCACAGAGCTGAGTGCTGCCAGGTGCTGCTGTGAACACACTGGCTCCAGAAGGTCTCAGAGACGATGCTCTACACCGTGCTGACTCTAAGATGAGTGCAGGACGAAGGAGATTTTAGCGTCTGCTGGGAACAGCCTCTCCCTTGTGTCCCTGATGGCTGTCGGGGAACTCATGACCAGATGGCCTAGTGCTGGGCCCTGAGTCCAGGCCTGCGTGGCTGCTGCTGGTGGGGACCCTTGACTTGAGTGACCCCACTCTGCAGGCACCACCTGTTGCTGTCCTGGGACACTCCTGACTGCCTGCATGGTGTGGGAGGCGTGTGCTCGAGCTGCAGGGAACAGAGCCCCAAATCTTACCTTCAGAGGAGTGCTTGTGGGGGCACCTAGGGGGCTCAGTGTGTTAAGCGACCAGCTCTTGGTTTTGGCTCAGGTCATGATCTCGTGGTTTGTGAGTTCTAGCCCCATGTCGGGCTCTGTGCTGACAGCACAGAGCCTGCTTAGGATCCCTCCCTCTCTCTCTGCCCATCCCCAGCTCATGCTCTGTCTCTATTTCTCAAAATAAGTAAACTGGAAAAAAAACAAACAAGTTGCAAGTAGATGTGTACAGCAGAATACCGTTTATCAGTAGTGGAGGACAAAGTACAGAGAGCACACGAGCAGGGCGGGGGGAGGGCACACTGGGCCCCTGGGAAGGGCAAAGCAACCGCCTGGCGCTCTTGGCCACAGTCCTTGACGCACATCCATCGGTGCTTTTGTGGGGAGTCCCCAGGGAGCTCTCTGGTTGGTCCATGAGGTCTGGTTCCCCCTCAGTTCTAAAGTGTGTTCCTTTCAGATTCCTGTTGTCTGGTTGTCTGGCCTCTGATATCATTCTGTGTCTTATCTTTTTGTTTTACTTTCTGTTTCTTGAAGTGTGTCTTCCTCCTACCCTTCCATCTCTGTGATGTTTTTAATTTCTCCTAGTTATTTATTAATCTCCAAACGTTCCTTCTGAATAGCAGCCTGTTGCTTCATGGGCACGCTGACCTCTGTGTCTTGGGGTTTTCTGGAGAGCCATGTCGGAAAGGACTTGGGTGTGTGTCCCAGCTCAGGAGAGGAGTTTGCTCCCCTCCCCTGCTCCCAGCTCACCTCCCGCCCTTCAGCTGAACCACATGCGAGCTGGCCAGGCTCCCTGTCGCCAGCTCCCTCCTGACACACGGCTTGGACCTTCTGCTTGTGGGGTGAGGTAAAGCCCAGCTTCACAAACACGCCTGTTGTCGAGGTCCCTGGTACCCTCTGTCTCCACGTGTAGGTTCTTCACCACAGACTGGTTCGTGTCCCAGCTTTGCCACCACTGCCTTTTCCCTTACTTTCCTGGATTCACAAAGTCTGTCTGGTTTCTAGGTTCCAAAATGTTGTTGCTGCTGTGTCTTCTCGTTGTCCTTGGGGAAAATATGTGTATTCGATTTGTCATCTCTGATAGTGTGATTTATAATAAATATGGACTCGGCCCTTGTAACTGTTCCTGGCTCAGAGCTCCTAAAGCCCTTGGGTTTCCCAACTGAAGACGGCAATGAAGGTGTCACGGTGTTCATAACAAGTCCGAGTTCATGTTGTTGCGGTGACTTTGAAAAGCCCCTAGGGATGGCAGCTGGTGGCCTGCAGACCCCACCGTGGGACCAGAGAGTTGGAGGCTTCAGTCCTGCCCCTGACCTCTGGGGAGGGGAGACGGAATCAATTACCAATGGGCAATGGATTAATCGATTATGTCTATACAATGAAGCCCCAGTGAAAACTCAGAGGGACGGTCTTGGGGTTGGGGAGGGCTTCCAGGCTGGGGAGCACATGGAGACGTGGGTAGAGTGACGTGCCTAGAGAGGCATGGAAGCTTCCCGCCCCTTCCCCAGTGCCTCACCCTGGGCATCTCTTCCATCAGGCTATCCCTGAGTCATATCCTTTTGTAATAAACCACTAACCTAGCAAGTGAAACATTTCCCTGAGTTCTCTGAGCCCCTCCAGCACATTCATCAGACCTGAGGAGGGGCCATGGGAACTTGTGATCTGTCACCTGTGGGTCAGAGCACAGGTGATGTCTGGACTTGGGGTTGGTGCCTGAAGTGGCGGTGGTCTTGTGGGGCTGAGCCTGTGAGGTCTGATGCTGACTCCATGTGGACAGGGCCAGAGTGGAGTCCATGTGGACGGGACCAGAGCTGAATGAATGGCTTGGTGTGGGGATAAAACCACACACACCTTGTAATTGTCAGAATCTGATCATCCTCTGACAATTTTTCAAACAGACATATCCTTGAGCATCCTTTTTTAGTGCACCAACCTACAATTACTTACAATTCTGTAAGTATCTGGTGCGGAGGAAGGAGGAAGAGATGCAGGGGCCAGTGCGGAGAAAGGGATGCAAGGAGCTGTGGCAGGGGGCCGGTACATAGTCCGTTTGCTCCAGCCCTCATGAGGATGCCTGAGTTTTCTGCTCACAGCTGCTTGCTCCATCCTGGAGCAGGTGCTGTCTGTGCAAAGTTCAGGTTTTCCTGCCATCTTTGGACATTGTCCCATTTACAGTCATAGGGTAAAACAGACATAGTGCAAGTGCTTACTTCTCCATCTGTGTGGTCTTCTCCTCTGATTTGCCATTTTGTTGCCAGTTTCTGCCTTTTTCTGTGTCTGGGTGGATATTTCAACAGGAAATTGGGAAGAGCTATCTAAAGTGTGCTTTCTTCTCTTCTGTGTCAACCCATGAGCTCCTGTTATTTGCTTTTGATTCCTGCTAGGAAATGAGGGTAACGATGGGCTAACTCAAAATATCTGAGCTATTGCTCTGTTTTACATGTTGTGTTCCTCTTCCTGAAGACTCAGTGGATGAACCAGAGAAGGACTGTCACAGAAACAGACCCTTCCACTCCCAACCACTGTGCTGCTTCCATGGGGCACCAGGCATCCTGAGTCCCCAGAAGGACTGCCTCTGCGCCCATCCTTCACATCTCCCTGTGTCCCACTGTCTCTCCAGCAGCCCATCGCCGGGGCTGGCGGACTGCTGGCCCCCAACACACAATCAAGAGTTGGCACCTTCAGACATTGGTGTGAGCACCCCTGTGGGCCTGACTGCTTGCGTTCTTATTTTTGTGCTTTGTGATTCATTGTCCCCTCAGAGGTCTTTCCCGTGGGTGGGCCAGGCCGGGTACACTGTGGAGTCCTTGATTCTGCTGGAGGTGCCCTGTCACGGTGCTTGGTCTCTGTCCCACCACGGTCCCAGGTGGAAATAGCTGTGGTGCCTCCCGGGGTCCTCAGGGATGGTGGTGCCTCTTTGTCCTGGCCTGTGCCCGCCTCTGCCCACCCTTCTTCTCTGTCTCCTTCTCTGCTTCTCTCTATATTTGTGTGTGTGTGTGTGTGTGTGTGTGTGTGTGTGTGTGTGTGTGTCCGTCCTACAGGTTCTGTCTCTCTGGAGAACCTGACAGATAGGGAATCTGGTACTAAGACTGAAGGGTGATTTCTGAATGTGTTCTACAGTTTGGGGGATTAATAATCTGATTAGATTTAAATCTAATAACTCTCATTTCCACGCACTAATGCATGGCATGTAGCATTAGAGATACACAAAATATCTCTGCAGGACACTCCTAGTCAAATACTTTAAGAGGCAAGGATCCGAGTGACCACATATTTGATGCTAATAGCATTTTTGTCAAACTGAGATTTGCTGGCTGCTCCCAGCTCCACTGGACAAAGTGCAGAAAGGAAAAAATGAGCTCAGGGTGCCACAGAGTGGCCTGAATGCCATGTCTCTGCCCTGAAAGATGCCCTGAGTGCCTGTGGTTGCAGGGCCGGGGTTTCTTACCTTATTATTATATAAATCCTAGTTAGGTAACTGAAGTGTAATAATGGTTTCCGGAGTAGAATTCAGTGATTCATCGCTCACATGCAATACTCAGTGCTCATCCCAACAAATGCCCTCCTTAATGCCCATCTGCCCCACCTCCCCTCCAGCAACCCTCAGTTTGTTCTCTACTGTTAGGAGTCTCTGTGGTCTGTTTCCCTCTCTTCTCTTCCCTCCTTCCCATATGTTCATGTTTTATTTATTAATTCACATATGAGTGAAATCATATGGTATTTGTCTTTCTCTGATGGACTCATTTCGCTTAGCATAGTACATTCTAGCTCTACCCATGTCATTGCAAATGGCAAGATTTCACTCTTTTTTTAAAAAAATTTTTTTTTTTACATTTATTTACTTTTGAGAAACAGAGTGAGACAAAGCGTGAGCAGGGGAGGGGCAGAGAGAGAAGGAGACACAGAATCTGAAGCAGGCTCCAGGCTCTGAGCAAGAGGTCAGCACAGAGCCTGATGCAGGGTTTGAACCCACGGACTGTGAGATCGTGACCTGAGCCGAAGTTAGACAATCAACTGAGCCACCCAGGCGCCCCAAGATTTCATTCTTTTTGGTGGCTGAGTAATATTCCACTACATATACACATATGAATACATGTATATAGAGCTTTTTTATCCATTCATCAGCTGATGGATATTTGTGCTATTTCCACCACAGTTTGGCTGTTGTTGATAATGCTGCTATAAACATTGGGGTGCATGTACCCCTTCGAATCAGCACTTTTGTTTCCTTTGGATAAATATCTACTAGTGCAATTGTTGCATCACAGGGTTGTTCTATTTTTAGTTTTTTGAGGAACCTCCACACTGTTTTCCAGAGTGGCTGCACCAGTTTGCATTCCTACCAACAGTGCAAGAGGGTTCTCCTTTCTCCACATCCTCATCAACATCTGTTGTTTCCTGAGTTGTTGGTTTTGGCCATTCTGACAGGTATGAGGTGGTATCTCATCCTGGTTTTGATTTATATTTCCTTGATGATGAGTGAGTGATGTTGGGCCTTTTTTCATGTATCTGTTGGCCATCTGGATGTCTTCTTTGGAAAGTGTCTGGTCATGTCTTCTGCCCATTTCTTAACTGGATTATTTGTTTTTTGGATGTTGTGTTTGATAAGTTCTTTTTATATTTTGGATACTAACCCTTTATCTAATATTTCATTTGCAAACACCTTCTCCCATTCCATCAGTTGCCTTTTAGTTTTGCTGATTGTTTCCTTCACGTCCAGAAGTGTTTTATCTTGATGAGGTCCCAATAGTTCATTTTTGCTTTTGTTTCCCTTGCCTCTGGAGACATGTCTATTAAGAAGTTGCCATGGCCGAAGTTGCCATGGCCGAGGTCAAAGAGGTTGCTGCCTATGTTCTCCTCTAGGATTTTGATGATATTCTGTCTCACATTTGGGTCTTTCATCTATATGTTGAATTTATTTTTGTGTATGGTGTAAGTACATGGTCCAGTTTCATTCTTCTGAGTGTTGCTGTACAATTTTCCTGGCACCATTTGCTGAAGAGACTGCCTTTTTCCATTGAATATTCTTCCCTGCTTTGTCGAAGATGACAAAGATGTCGAAGATCATATAGTTGTGACTTCATTTCTAGGTTTTCTATTCTGTTCCATTGATCTATGTGTCTATTTTGTGCCAGTACCACACTGCCTTGATGATTACAGCTTTGTAATATAGCTTGAAGTCCAGAATCTTGATGCCTCCAGTTTTGTTTTTCTTGTTCAGATTGCTTTGGCTACTCGGGGTCTCTTGTGGATCCATACAAATTTTAGGATTGTTTGTTGTAGCTCTGTGAAGAATGCTGGTGTTATTTTGATTGGGATTGAATTGAACGCGTAGATTGCTTTGTGTAGTATGGACATTTTAACAATATTTGTTCTTCCAATCCATGAGCATGGAATGTCTTTCCATTTCTTTGTATCTCTTCAATTTCTTTCACGAGTTTTCTATAGTTTTCAACATACGGATCTTTTACCTCTTTAGTTAGGTTTATTACTACTTATCTTATTGTTTTCGTGCAGGTGTAAATGGGATTGACTCTTGGTTTTCTTTTTCTGCTTCTTCATTATTGGTGTGTAGAAATGCAACCAATTTCTGTATGTTGATTTTATATCCTGTGACTTTGCTGAATTAATATAGTAGTTCTAGAAATTTTTTGGTGGAGTCTTTTGGGTTTTCTACATAGAATATCATGTCATCTGCAAATAGTGAAAGTTTGACTTCATCCTTACAGATTTGGATGCACTTTATTCTTTTTGTTGTCTTATTGTTGAGGCTAAGACTTCCAGCACTATGTTAAGTACTAATGGTCAAAGTGGACATTCCTGTCTTGTTCCTGATCATAGGGGAAAAGCTCTCAGTTTTCCCCATTGAGGATGATATTTATTAGCAGTGGTCTTTTGACCACTTTATGAGATTGAGGTGTGTTCCCTCTATCCCTACTTTGTTGAGGGTTTTTGTCAAGAATGGATGCTGTATTCTGTCAGATTCTTTTTCTGCATCTATTGAGAGGATCATATGGTTCTTATCCTTTCTTGTATTGATGTGTGTCACATTGATTGACTTGCAAATATTGAACCAGCAGGTCTGGGATTTCTAAAGACCAGATCCGAGTGTCGTCTGCGAGCACATTAATCACAGCACAAATTGAAACCCCAGCTTTGTGTGCTGTCTTCTGTTAAGCCTAGGATACTGATGAAGAAGAAACTGGATCCTGAAAAGTGGAAAGTGGACATATGGGAAAGTCCTGATGAAACTGAGGGCATTGAACCCCTCCATTCGAGTGAGTCTTTGTCGGCAGACACGTCCCTTCCACCGTCATCCTGCTTTGTCGGAAGAGTCTGTAACGGCCCCCCTGAGGTAACTGCCTTGCAGATCTCCTGAAGAGACCCACCCTACCACCCTCCTTTGCTCCTAGATGAATTGTAGGCTCGGGTCACAGCAGATCCCAAAAGGTGAGGCACAAAGCGTGACCCTGAGGAGGATGTGACCCTGTGGAAGAGTTGCGTGAAGGTTCCAGTGTCCACAGACAGAAGGAAGTCCACAGGACATGCATGGGAATGGGTATCAAGGGTGGGGGACAGTGGTGGAAAGGACATCATTTACAGCAGAGGGCCTACAAAACAAGGGACTGGATTCAGTACTGTTGCTCCCCAGGTTGGAGAGGGCTCCACCGGTCCACTGGTGGGTGAGGCATTATGGAAGGTGACCTATGCTGGGTGAGGTTTGGAATGGTCGTATGGACTTACCATGTGAGACCCGCTCCCTACCCAGCCTGGCCCAGAGGGACACACTTGGCCCAGGACCATGAGAACCCTGTTTCTGAGGAGGCCCCATATCCTTGAGGAGCTGTGTAGCCACTCTTCTGCGTAGGCCAGAAAGGATGGTGGGCACTGCTGCCCCTGAGCTGGGACCCTCCCTGTGGCAGGGGTGATAGACTCCAGAGTGTCGGGCCAGGACCCTCCCTGTGGCAGGGGTGGTGGACTCCGGGGTGCTGGTCTGGGACCCTCCCCATGGCGGGGGTGATGGACTCCAGGGTTCCAGGGCCAGTTGGTGGCCTGCAGTCACTGAAGATACGTGGGATGGTCACCACAAGGGACAGCAGAGCAGAAGCAGCAGTCAGAGTGGTGTGAGTCCTAGAGACCTGTGGTGTTGGCTGGTTGGTCACGTGCCCCCAGGGAAGTAACAGATGGGCAGGCAGGGCCTTTGGTCCTTACCAGGGCTGTGTACACAGAAGGGCCCTGGGTCAAGTGAGCGAGCCTCTAACTTAAATTAGAAAGCAGTCATGGCCCCTGAGTCATCTTCCAGACTTGAACCAGTTTCCAGATCCGAAACCCTTTGAAGGATGGGGACACGGCCCCCTTGAGGAGAAACCCTGGGATGCCACTATCTGTTGAGACTATCATTTCTTGTGCCAGCCTTCCCCCCAGGGCCCTGTGGTGTCTAACCAGGGCGACTGAGCACTGGAGGCAGGAAGTCATCAGACTTTTAGGGACTAGGGGACACTGGATCTGGTGGTGATGCTAGCAGACCCAAAACGGCCCTATGGCCCACCAGTCAGAGGAGGGGCTTATTGGGCTCAGGGGATCCGTGGAGTCTCAGATCAGGTCCGCCTCACACAGTCACACAGTAGGCCTCTGAACCCAGCCCATGGCTATTTTTCCCAGCCCTGGAGCATATAATCGGAATACACGCTCTCACTAGCTAGAGAACCCCACACCAGTTCCCTGACCTGCGTAGTGAGAGCTATTCTGGGGAAGCCACTGGAGCTACCTAGAAGAGTGAATCATTCTTGCAGGGATTGCAGAGGTGCGTGTCCCCATCAAGGACCTGCAGGGTGCACGGGCAGTGAGCCCTGCACCATCTCCGCACAGCGCACTCACTGGGCTGTGCAGGGAAAAGTTGGAGAAGAACAGTGGATTGTCCCAACCGTGACCAGGTCGTTCTCTTATGGCACTCGCTGTACCAGACACTTGAGCAAGTTAGCACATCATGTGAGACCCGGGGCGCAGCGCTTACTCTGGCAGACACTCTCTGTCCATGCTGTTAGGAGGGGCCACCAGAGCAGTTTGCTCCCCAGCAAACTGCAACGCTGTCCCGCCTCATGGCAACACCAGCTCTCCAGTCCCATGCCCATTCCCGTCACAGGGACCTGGACTGTGTTTCCCTCCACAGGGTAGCACCCTGGTCTGTTACCTGGGTGATACCGTGCCGACTGCATCGAGGGTGTAAAATTAGCAACTACTCAGGACACACTGCGAAGGCATGTCAGAGGGTGGGAAAGTAAATCTCATAGAGAATCAGGGGTTTTCCACCTCAGTGAAATTTCTAGGGATCCAGTGGTGTGGGGCTCACCAAAGTGTCTTCTACTGTGAAGGACAGGTTTTTGCTTCTGGCTCTTTCTACAACCAAAAAGAAGACACTGCCTGGTGGTGAGCATTTTGGAAGCAACGTCCTCATTTGTGGTGCTACTCTGGCCCTTTTACCAAGTGACATGAAAAACTGTTGGTCTTGAGTGGAACCCAAAGCAAGAAAGCTCTGCAGCAAGTCCAGGCTGCCATGTGGGCCACATGACTGAGCAGATCCAGTGGCACTTAAAGTGTCCGTGGTAGACTGGGGTGCTCTCCAGAGCCTGTGGGAGACCTCTGTAGGGAGTCACAGTGCATGCTGTTAGGATTTTGGAGCAAAGCCCTGCCATCCTGTGCAGATAACTTCTTTCTTTTTGAAACAGCTCTTGGCCTGCTACTGGGCCTTTGTAGAGACTGAACGCTGGACCGTGGACCACCATGTTATCACACAATCTGAGCTGTTCTTCATGAAATGGGTGTTATTTGACCCAGCAAGCCATGACATGGGGCATGCGTGGTGACCCTCCCCCAGCCCCCACATCCAACGATGGTGTGATGCAGGAGATCAGGGGCAAGCAGGCCCTGACAGCACGGGTTAGGCTGTATGAGGAATTAGCTCCCGTGCTACGGTGCCTGCTCCTACACCCCTGCCTTCTGCCCCCAGCCTGCACCTACGGCACAACCCATACCTGCTATCAATTGACTGAGAACGAAAGCAGCAGGGCCTGGTTTACACTTACAGATGGTTCTATACCATGTGCAGGCATCACCCAGAAATGGACAGAGTTGAAGGGAGATCCTTCCAGTGGCAGAACTTCAAGCCATGCGCCTGGAGGTTCACCATGTTGGGAAGGCAGTCTTGTGCAGTCTTCTGACCCACTGTCAGCCCTGTTAGAATGGATCTGAGGGCTGGAGCACACAGCCTATGCCAGGCTTATCACCTAGTAGGGAAATAGCTTTCCCTGTTACAAGCTCAACTGGTACTCATTTGTTCTACTGAAGCACTCTGCCAGCTGTCAGAGTTCATATATCAGAGTCCACGGAGAGGGGGCAGTCCTTGAACTACAGCATTCAAAGGATGTGCATAAGCCTGTTGTCCTGCATCGGCTGCCAGGGGACCAGCGGCCACTACCAGAGCTGGTTCTGTTCTGCTCTTCTCTGCACTAGAAAAGCTGAGTATGGCATTGCTCTGTCCAGTGCTGGACTGTGTTGTGCTCCATGGTAACTCCGATACCAGGATGCTGTGGGCAAAAGTGTTTGAGTCCTCCCCTGAGATTGGTGACCAGTGTGTGGCACTCTGCTCAACAGGGTTCTTGGAAGGAGGAATGGCCAGATGCTCAGTTGCATGCTGATTGGCTGCAGCCAGTGGTTTGGCTGATGTTCAGGACTGGAAGAAACAGAACTGGAAACTTCATGACCAGGAGATCCAGGGCAGAAGTGTTGGATAGACTTCTCTGGTTGGGAAAAAAGGCAAAGATGTGTCTCACCTGAATGCTCACTGAAGGGTGTCTTCAGCAGAGGAGGATTGTAATAATCCAGTGGATAGGATGACCTGTGCCCTAGATACCCGTCGGTCTGTTTCCCTAGCACCTCCTGAAGTTGCCCACTGAGCCCATGAACAAAGTGGCCATGGTGACAGGGATGGAAGCTATGATTGGGTCCAGCAGCACAGACTTCAGCTCACCAAGGCCAGCCTGACCACAGCCACCAAGACCAAGTCTCCAATATGCCTCTAGTCTCCAGGGTGTTCAGCCTGCTACTTGGTGGCTGGCTGATTATGTTGGACCATCTCTTACTGTGAATCCTTTGAACGTGGCTCCTCATTTCCAAATTCTGTTTTTCTATTTGGGTTTCAACAGTTTGCCTATAATGTATCTTGATGTGGCTCTTTTTAAGTTTATCCCCCTTGGAGTTTGTTGAGCTTCTTGAATGTGTACATTCATGTCTTTCATCAGATTTGGGAAGTTTTCAACCAATGTTTCCTCAAATTCATTTTCTGTCCCTTTCTCTCTCTTGTCCATCTGGGATTCCCATAATACGTTTGTGGATATGTTTGATGGTGTCCTTTGGGCTCTGATCATTTTTCTTCCTTTATTTTCCTTCCTTTATGCTCCTCAGACTGGGTAATTTCAAAGGTATTACTTTCAAATTCACCCATTCTCTGTTCTCCCCTGTCAAATCTGCTGTTGAATCCCTCCGGCAAGTTTTTCATTTCAGTGATTGCACTGTTCAGCTCTAGAATTTGTTTCTTTCTCATAATTTCTTTTTACTAATATTCTTGTTTTGTTCAGACATTTTTTTCTTATTTCTTTCAGTTATTTGTCCATAGTTTCCTTTAGCTCATTGAACATATTTAAGATTTTGGTGTAACATCTTTGATAAAATATTAGGACTTCCTCAGAGATGAGTATGGGCCTTATGAATCAGCCATACTTTCTTCTTTCTTTGTATGTTTTATCATTTTTTCTTGAGAAGTGCACATTCTGTTGTGGTAAATCTGTTATGGACTAAATGTTTGTGTCCCTGAAATTCACCTGAAGTCCCTGAGGTCACCACCACCCCCAGCCCCCACCCCAGTGTGATAGTGTTAGGAGGCAGGGCCTTTGGGAGGTGATTAGGTTTAGATGAGGTCATGAGAGTAGAGCCCCCATGATGGGATAAGAGGAAGAGGCTAAATCTCTCTCTCTCTCTGTCTCTCTCTTTCTTCTTCCTCCTCCTCCTCCTCCTCCTCCTCTTCTTCTTCTTCTTCTTCTTCTTCTTCTCCCTCCCCCCCTTCCTCTCTCTCTCTGTCTCTCCCCCTCTCCCTCTCCCTCTCTCTCCTTTCTCTCTGCTATACGAGGACACAACAAAAAGGTAGCTGTCTCCAAGCCAGGGAGAGAGCTCTTCCCCCAAACCAAATCTGTTGGCACCCTAATCTTGAACTTCCTAGCCTCCATAACTGAGAAATAAATGTCTGTTGTTCAAGCCATGCAGTTTGTGGTATTTGTTACAGTAGCCCGAACTGACTGATACACTCTGGAAACCTAATTCTACTCCTTGGGGATTAGTGGTCTTTGCTTGTTGAGGGTTATGACTGGAATTGGAATCTTTTCCCAACTATTTTTGCAAAGTGTGTCTCTCTTGTTATATGTGGTCATTGAAGTTTCTCTTTCATTGCGTCTCTGTTCAGCTAGTGAACCGACAAAGATGTTCTTAGGAATTGGGTCTTGTCTCTTTGAATTCCCTCTGGCTGGGAAGCCACTTGGGCTTATCGTGGCTGAAACCTCTATGCCAGCCTCTCTGCAGTCAAAAGAAGCATAGAACTTCTAGAAAACAAAATGTTAAAATTCTGTGTTATACACTTCCTACTTTTTGGTATTCCGTGTCTCTCCTTAAATGAAATGAAGACAAGTTGGTAACCCAGTTTTGATTTCAGGAGTTTGGTAGAAGCTACTTGCTGAGGTAATTGGTCTGGTTGTGTTTTCATTGGCATCTGTGAGTAACTGGTATTGCCTCTGTTCAGAGGTTGGAAAATGGCACTCTGGAATGACAGTTTGGCTCTTCACAGTTGAGCCAAGTGTAGCTCAGCACTTTGAGGACATTTCCCATTGTGTTCCTAGTGTACATGATTGCTAAGTTGGGTAGGATTGTGCCTACTATTTTTTCCTCTCTATCCTAGATATTCTGATTGTTTTATTCTGATGTGTCTCTGATATGTAGATTTTTTAGAACAGGCTTTTAAATTACATACCATAAAATTTACTCACTGTATGTAAACAATTCAATGATTTTTAGTAAACTTACAGAGTTGTACAGACAAGACTGTAGTCCAAATTTTAGGACATTTCTATCCCTCCCAAAAGTCACCTCAAGCCCTTTGGCAGTCACTCTGTTCTTGCCCTGCCCAAGTCACCACTGATCTAGTCTTTCTGTGTAGACTTGTCTTTTTAGAGAGTTAACATATGTCTGGCTTCTTGCACTGTGTCATGTTTTTGAGATTCATCTCCATTGTAGGATAGATCAGTACTTTGTTACTTTATATTTCTGTTCTTCTTTTCTCTTTCCTTTTCTTTCTTTCCTTCCTTCCTTCCTTCCTTCCTTCCTTCCTTCCTTCTTTCTGGCTCCATGCCTACTTTAAATGGGCTTGGACTCACAACCCTGAGATCAAGAGTCTACTGACTAAGCCGGCCAGGCGTCTCATTAGTTTGTATTTCTGACCAATACTCTGTCATATGATCTATCACATCTTGTTTGTCCATTGACCAATTTTGATGGACATTTTGTTGTTTCTGTTTTGTGTCCATTATGAATAGTGCTGCTATAGACACTTGTGTACAAGTGTTTGCATGAACATTTGTTTTCATTTCCCTTGGGTAGGAAATTGCTGGGTCTCTCTTTAACATTTTGAGAACTTGACCAATTGTTTTCCAAAGTGGCTGTGCCATGTTTCACCTCCCCACCAATAATGTTATGGGGGCTCCAGTTTCTCCACAACATCACTAACACTTGTTATTGTCTGCTTTATTATTATAACTATCATAGTGGGTGTGAAGTGGCGTCTCATTACACAATCATTTTCCTAATGATAATAAGCATCTTTTCATATGCTTTTTCCCCATAGGTCTATTTTATTTTTAAATTCTTTGACCATTTTTTATGTGGTTGTCTTGTTATTATGGACTTTGTAGGAGTTTTATATATTCTGGGTAGAAATCCCTTTATCAGATACATGATTTGAAAATATTTTCTCCCTTTCTGTGGATTGTCTTTCTTGAAGGTGGTTTTTGAATTACAGAGGATTTTATTTTTTTTTTCTCCAATGAATCAAGCACAATTTATTTTAGAACTAAAAGGACAGACTGAGCAAAAGAAAGTTTTATCCTAAACTTTCCCAATAGACATTTTCTCCCCAGACTGCATGTTATCAATTTTAAGTCCCATCAGTGGTCTTCATACTGTTCATAGAGGATGTACAGATTGTGTCATTTCCTTAAAGAGTCAAGTTTGAAAATAGTATTTCTACTTTTTGTGCTTTAGAATTATTTGTAAGTAATCTCTGTGCCCAACCTGGGGTTTGAACTCACAACCCCAAGATCAAGAGTTGCATGCTCTACCTACTGAGCCAGCCAGATGCCCCACTTTTTGTGCTTTAGAACAACTCCCAAAACATACTATTATGCTCCCAGCTCATAACTGTTCAATTCATTCTTTCTTCTTGAAATAACTTAGAGCAAGAGAATCATTTACTTTGTACATTTTCAAAAGCAGAACTTGTCCATTTTCTCTCCAGTGTTCATGGAGGGAAAAACTAGTCCAACTCAACAGATGAGCAAAAAGTCTTTTTCCTATTTTGGCTTCTCTGGTTTAAGTGACCAGAGAAAATCATTAGCTGTTTTTATTTTGGTTTCAACATAATAGCATCTATAGCCTTTTCTTCCTCCGAAGCCAACACTGGTCTTTCACATTCAAAACATGAACATTTCAGAGCTTTGCAGTTTTCCTCCTTCAGATACTGCCCAGCCAACTCAAGGGGAGCACACCTCAGAAGACAGAAGACCCTCCCAGGTCCTCATTCGCCTTCTCCGCTGCTTCCTCCCCTCACACTCAGGGCACCATGATACACAGGCCTGATTGCTTGTGCCTTGCACACAGATGGGGCCCAGACCTGGCTGGACACAAGGTCAAAGGATTTTAAGTTTGATGAAGACCAATGTACCTGTTTTTTTTTGTTTGTTTGTTTTTTGTTTTTTTTTTGTTTTTGTCACTTGCCTTTGGTGTCATATCCAGTTCATTGCCTAATCCAGAGTCACAGAGGTTTATTCTTTTGCTTTGTTCCAAGAGTCATAGTTTCAGCTCTTCTGTTTAGGTCCCTGAACCACTTGGGGTTCATTTTTGTGAATGATGTGAGAAATGAATCAAATTTCTTTTTTCTTTTCTTTTCTTTTCTTTTCTTTTCTTTTTTATTTTATTTATTTATTTATTTATTTATTTATTTATTTATTTATTTAGTATGACGCTATTCAGTGATCTCAGCAATATTTGTTGAAAGATGGATGTTTCCCTACTGAATTGTCTTGTCATCCTTGTCAAAAACCAGTTGACCATAAGGATAAAGGTTTGTTTCTGGACTCTTGAGTTCCATCTCATTAATCCACGCTGTAACCTTTCGCCAGTACCACACCATCATCATTGTCATGACCGTGTAGTAAGTTTGCACTCAGCAAGAGTCCACCAACTTGTTTCTTTTTCAGGATTGTTTTTGTCTATTCTGGGTCTTTTGTGTTTCCATGTGAATATTGGGATAAACTAAGGGCTTAACAGTGCCCTAACTGGGAGAATTAGGGAGGTCTTGTTACCACCCCCCCTAGAGGTGCACCCCCCTGCACCTGTAAGGTTTCTGTTGTTACCGCTGGCTCTTCATGTGGCCTCCTGTACCGTAATCCCATGCTTGGGGAAGGACCCTAGTGCAGCAGGTAAGGGTGGAAGTCCACGCCCCCCCCCCTTTTAAATTGAAGTATAGTTGGTACACAAGGTTACATTAATTTTCAGTGGATAGCATATCGGATAAGTTGATACTTGATGCTGTGCTCACTACCAGTGTAGCTACTGTCTGTCACCATCCAACACTATTATAGTATCGTTGATCATACTCCTTGTGCTGTATCTTAATTTACCCCTATGCTTTATTCGTTCCTTAACTGGAAGCCTCTATCCCCCACTCCCCTTCACCCATTCTGCTCCTCACCCAACCCCCCTACCCTCTGGCAACCATCAGTTCTATGTATTTATGGGTCCCTTTCTGCCTTTTCTTTTTCTGTTTATTTGTTGAGTTTTTTAGATTCTGCATATAAGTGAAATCATGTAGTGTTTGTCTTTCTCTGTCTTATTTTATTTAGCATAATACTCTCGAGGTCCATCCATGTTATTGCAAATGGCAAGATTTCATTCTTTTTTGTGGCTGAGTGATATTCCTCTGTGTGTGTGTGTGTGTGTGTGTGTGTGTGTGTGTGTGTGTATCACGTTTTCATTATCCATTCCTCTATGGGTAGACCCTTGGGTTACTTTCATAGTTTGGCCATTGTAAATAATGCCTCAGTAAGCATAGGGGTGCATGTATCCTTAACACTTGTGTTTTCATTTGCTTTGGGTAAATACCCAGTAGTGAAATTATTGGGTCATATGGTAATTCTATTTTTAATTTTTGACACACCTCCATACTGTTTTCTAGAGTGGCTGCACCAGTTTGCACTCCCAGCCAACAGTACAAAAGGGTTCCCCTTTCTCTGCATCCTCACCAACATCTGTTGTTTCCTGAGTTGTTAATTTTAGCCATTCTGACAGGTGTGAGGTGGTATCTCATTGTAGTTTTGATTTGTATTTCCCTTATGATGAGTGATGTTGAACATCTTCTTATGCTTATGTGTCTGTTAGCCATCTGGATGTCTTCTTTGGAGAAGTGCCTAATCAGATCCTCTGCCCAGTTTTTAATTGAGTTGTTTGTTAGTTTGTTTTGGTGATGAGTTGTGTAAGTTCTTTATGTATTTTAGATATTAACTGCTTATCAGATGTATTATTTGCAAATATCTTTTTTCCATTCAGCAGGTTATCTGTTTGTATTATCAGTGATTTCCTTTGGTGTGCAGAAGCTTTTTATTTTATGAAAATAAAAAATGAAACAGTTTGTTTTTCACTTTTGTTTCCGTTGCTTAAAGAGACATATCCACAAATATGTTACTAAAGCCGATGTCTAGGTGATTACTGTGTGTGTTTTCTTTTAGGAGTTTTATGCATTCATGTCTCACATCTAATCCATTAATCCATTTTGAGCTTATTTTTGTGTAAAGTGTAAGAAAGGGTCCTATTTTATTCTTTTGCATGAGGCTGTCCAATTTTCCCAACACCATTTGTTGAAGATACTGTCTTTTCCCCATTGCATATTCTTGTGTCCTTCATCATAGATTAATTGACCTATAAGTGTGGGTATATTTCTGGCTCTCTGTTCTGTTCCTCTGATTTGTGTGTCTGTTTTAGTGCCAATACCATACTGTTGTGATCACTGTCACTTTGTAGTATATCCTGAAATCTGGGATTGTTATAACTCCAGCTTGGGTCTTATTTCTCTAGATCACTTTGGCTATTTGAGGTCTTTTGTTGTTCCATACAAATTTTAGTATTATTTGTTCTAATTCTGTGAAAAATGCTCTTGGTGTTTTGATAGAGATTGTATTAAATTTGTAAATTGCTTTGGGTAGTATGGATGTTTTAACAATATTAATTCTTCCAGTCCGTGAGCATGGTATATATTTCCATTTCTTTGTGTCATCTTTAATTTCTTTCATCAATGTCTTAATAGTTTTCAGAGTACAAGTCTTCCACCTCCTTGGTTAAATTTATTCCTAAGGTATTTTATTATTTTTGGTACATCTGTAAGTGAGATTCTTTTTTTCTCAGTTTCTCTTTCTGCTACTTCGTTATGGCTATTCATACTCTTGAACTACTTCTTGCTTCAGTTTTGGAAGGTTGTGGTTTTTGAGTGTTTTGTCTGTTTCATAAAAGTCCAATTTATTGGTGTGAAATTGGGTATGGTATCCCCTAGGAGCCTTTCCAGGGCTAAAGGCTCTATGGTGATGCCTCCATCACTCCTGATGTTGGTGATATGCATTTTCTTTGTTTTATTTTGGATCATTTTTTGTAAGGGTTTTCTTTTTTTTTTTTTTAATTATTTCAAAGAACCAACTTTTGGCTTTTTTAATATTTTCTTTTTTTCTGTTTTCGATTTCATTGATTTCTGCTTTTCCTTTATTCTACTTACTTTGGGTTCAATTTATAACTTTTTGAGACAGAAGCTTAAATCGCTGATTTTAAATCTTTCTAAGAAGTTTTCCAACATCCACTGAAAGCTATAAATTTTCCTCATGACTGCTCCACTTGCACCCTGCCATTTTTTGCATATTGGTTTGTTTCACTCACTTCAGATTTTTTTTGATTCCCTTTACTTAGAATCGTATTTAATTTCCAGATATTTGAGGATTTTCTATTAGCCTTTTGTTATTAATTTCAAATGTCATTTGTTTGAGGACAGAGGATATGCTCTGTATGATTTCAATACTTGAAATTTATTGAGATGTGTTACATTTTTTTAATGTTCTGAATACACTTTAAAGAGTGTATTCAGCAGATGGATGTTGGTTCCATAAATATCAATCAAGTTGAGTTGTTTAAATAGTGTTTATATTCTCACTAATTGTTTTTGTCTTATTGCTATATTATGGAGAGAAATTTGTTAAAACCTACAACTGTGGTTGTCTATTTCTTTTAGTTTGTTTTTGCTTAATGAATTTTGAAATTTTGTCAGATATACTTGTTTAGTATTCAGTCTTTTTGTTGGATTGGTGGATTGTTGATGGATTATTATGCATTGTCTGTCTTTATCCTTGGTAACATCCTTGTCTTAAGGTTTACTACTGGCACGATGCATCTTTTTACCAATACCTTTGCTTTTGACATGTCTGTGCCCTTATATTTCACAGTCTCTTGTAAACAAGATATAGCTGTGTCTTGTTTTCGTTTTTGAATCCAGGCTGACAATCTGCCTTTAAATTAGAGGATTTGGTCTATTTACATTTAATATAATTACTAATATGGCTATATTTAAGTCTACCACCTTGATTATTTTCTATTTTTTCCATTTGATCTTTGTTCCTTTGCTTTTCCTTTCCTGCTTCTATTTTTTTTTTTCATCACAAGATCTCGTGGTGTTATTAGTGGTTATTTTACAGCTGTACCATCTGATATGGTAGGCACTAGCCACATGTAATTAAGTTTAAAACTCAGTCCTGCATTAGGAGCCACACTGTAGATGCCCAGTAACCACATGTGCCTATTACCATATTGGACAGACAGATTACTGCAGAAATTTCCATCCGATGGCTCTCTACAGATTCAGATCAGGATTTATTTGGAGTCAGAATCACCCAAGGTCAAACCTGAAAAAAGAGCAACATTTTTCAGAAGACATGTGTGTCTTTTCCTTTTTATTTTTATTTTAAAAAATTGTTTTTAAGTTTATTTATTTATTTGTAGAGAGAGACAGAGAGTGCCAGCAGGGGTGAATCAGAGAGAGGGAGAGAGAGAATCCCAAGCAGGCTCTGCACCGTCAGCACTGAGCTTGACTGGGGCTCAAACTCACAAACTGCAAGATCATGATCTGAACCAAAATCAGGAGTCAGACACTTAGCTGACTGAGCCACCCAGGCACCCCAGAAGACATGCGTTTCTATTGTGGGCTTATTACTGATAGCTTTGTGTCTGTAGACAGAAGAGATATGCTCTTGGCCTCGGTTTTCCTTTCTAAAACACGGGGTAGTTATTCCTGCTCTTCTGCTTCATGGAGTGCTTGGGTAAAATGTAGCCCTGTAAAATGGCTAAGTGCTGTATGAAGGCTAAAGCACTCTTCAAGAAAACGCACTGAAACCCCGTTGACTGTTCTGTGTTTTGTTTGGTCTTTTAGGTTGCTGACAGAGCTGGAGTCCCCTTCCTGGTGGCCCTTTAGCTCCAAGCTTTGGAAGATGCCATCAGAAACAAAGCTTAAGGGAGACGCTTCAATGGCTAGTCCCAAAGCTCTTGGGAAGGAAGGGGTAGTGGTCAGAATTCCTGCTGTTGTCTCCCAGAGAACAGCATCCCATGTCAAACCAGGGAGTCTCACCGTCCTAGTGTCTGGACTGGAAATCCATGATTCGAGTTCTGCGCTCATGCACAGGTTCGAAAGAGAAGACGTGGATGACATTAAGGTTCACACGCCCTATGAGATCAGCATCCGCCAGCGGTTCATTGGGAAGCCTGACATAGCCTATCACTTGATATCTGCCAGGATGCCAGAGGCCATCCCCGTTTTGGAGGTGCAGTTCAGCAAAAAGATGGAGGTGTTAGGAGATGCCCTGACACCCAGCAGCACCAAAACCTCCTCCCCAGCAGAGAAGGGCTGCTCCATGTGGCACACAGGTGAGTGACCGCTGGTACAGGCCCTGCACAAGTCTCCAGAATCATGGTCAAACGCAGCATGCCTGTGGCACGTCCGTCATTTGAGGCATTGCTTGGAGTAGCTGCTGGTTTCCAGGCACCAGCAACTGTGCATTTGTTAGCAGGTGAGAACAACTTCGAGCCCCTTTCCTTAGTTCCTACCACCTCGAAGTGGGCAAGTCCCAGACTCAGGTGTACCACACACTCAAATGGGAGCCAGGCAGGTTTCTCCGGAGTCTGCTTTCTATCCAGAACAGAGGAGGGCTCCAGGGTAGGTGTTTTCACCTCTTTCCTTTGTGGGACTTAATTGACACTAACATGCCGGCTCTGCACCCCCGACCTGGGCCCATTCCAGGAATGTGTCTGGGAATCAGAATCCTGGACAACCGTGCAGATACATTTTGTGGGTTTGTAGGCCTTGGTGAGGGCCCATGGAGTCCTCCCATGTGTCTCCATGGAGAGCGTGGGGCTGGACGTATGCCTTTGGACAGCCTGGGACCACCTGACTCCTCAGGCTCGCCTTCCTGATGGGTGTCAGGTAACATCTTGGTCACGTCTTTAGTCTTTTTTTTTCTTTTTAAAAATTTTTTTTACATTTATTTATTTTCTTTCTCTTTTTTTTTTCAATATGAAATTTATTGTCAAATTGGTTTCTATACAACACCCAGTGCTCATCCCAACAGGTGCCCTCCTCAATGCCCATCACCCACTTTCCCCACCCTCCCACTCCCATCAACTCTCAGTTTATTCTCAGTTTTTAAGAGTCTCTTATGGTTTGGCTCCCTCCCTCTCTAACTTTTTTTTTTCTTTCCCCTTCCCCATGGTCTTCTGTTAAGTTTCTCAGGATCCACATAAGAGTGAAAACATATGGTATCAGTCTTTTTCTCTATGACTTATTTCACTTAGCATAACACTCTCCAGTTCCATTCACATTGCTACAAAAGGCCATATTTCATTCTTTCTCATTGCCAAGTAGTATTCCATTGTGTATATACCACAATTTCTTTATGCATTCATCAGTTGATGGGCATTTAGGCTCTTTCCATAATTTGGCTGTTGAAAATGCTGCTATAAACATTGGGGTACCAGTGCCCCTCTGCCTCAGCACTCCTGTATGCCTTGGGTAAATTCCTAGCAGTGCTATTGCTGGATCATTGGGTAGATCTATTTTTAATTTTTTTTTCAACATATGAAGTTTATTGTCAAATTGGTTTCCATACAACACCCAGTGCCCATCCCAGAAGGTGCCCTCCTCAATACTCATCACCCACCCTCCCCTCCCTCCCACCCCCCATCAACCCTCAGTTTGTTCTCAGTTTTTAAGAGTCTCTTATGCTTTGGCTCTCTTCCACTCTAACCTCTTTTTTTTCTTCCCCTCCCCCATGGGTTTCTGTTAAGTTTCTCAGGATCCACATAAGAGTGAAACCATATGGTATCTGTCTTTCTCTGTATGGCTTATTTCACTTAGCATAACACTCTCCAGTTCCATCCGTGTTGCTACAAAGGGCCATATTTCATTCTTTCTCATTGCCACGTAGTACTCTATTATGTATATAAACCACAATTTCTTTATCCATTATTCATCAGTATTTTTAATTTTTTGAGGAACCTCCATACTGTTTTCCAGAGTGGCTGCACCAGTTTGCGTTCCCACCAACAGTGCAAGAGGGTTCCCATTTCTCCACATCCCCTCCAGCATCTATAGTCTCCTGATTTGTTCATTTTAGCCACTCTGACTGGCGTGAGGTGGTATCTCAGTGTGGTTTTGATTTGTATTTCCCTGATGAGAAGTGACATTGAGCATTTTTTCATGTGTCTGTTGGTCATCTTGATGTCTTTTTTGGAAAAGTGTCTACTCATGTCTTCTGCCCATTTCTTCACTGGATTATTTGTTTTACAGGTGTGGAGTTTGGTGAGATCTTTATAGATTTTGGATACTAGCCCTTTGTCTGATATGTGATTTGCAACTATCTTTTCCCATTCCGTAGGTTGCCTTTTAATTTTGTTGATTGTTTCCTTTGCAGTGCAGAAGCTATCTATCTGGATGTGGTCCCAATAGTTCATTTTTGCTTTTAATTCCGTTGCCTTTGGAGATGTGTCAAGTAAGAAATTGCTGCGGCTGAAGTCAGAGAGGTTTTTTCCTGCTTTCTCCTCTAGGGTTTTGATGGTTTCCTGTCTCACATTCAGGTCCTGTATCCCTTTCGAGTTTATTTTTGTGAATGGTGTAAGAAAGTGGTCTAGTTTCATCCTTCTGCACGTTGCTGTCCAGTTCTCCTAGCACCATTTCTTAAAGAGACTGTCTTTTTTCCATTGGATATTCTTTCCTGCTTTGCCAAAGATTAGTTGGCCATCCTTTTGTGGGTCCAATTCTGGAGTCTGTATTCTATTCCATTGGTTATGTGTCTGTTTTTGTACCAACACCATGCTGTATTGATGATGACAGCTTTGTAGTAGAGGCTGAAGTCTGGGATTGTGATGCCTCCTGCTTTGGTCTTCTTCTTCAGTATTACTTTAGCTATTAGGGATCTTTTGTGGTCCCATACAAATTTTAGGATTGCTTGTTCTAGCTTCTAGAAGAATGCTGGTGCAATTTTGATTGGGATTGCATTGAATGTGTAGATTGCTTTGGTAGTGTTGCCATTTTAACAATATTTATTCTTCAGATCCATGAGCATGGAAGGTTTTTCCATTTCTTTGTATCTTCTTTAATTTCCTTCATAAGCTTTCTATAGTTTTCAGCATACAGATCTTTTAACATCTTTGGTTAGGGCTTATTCCTAGGTATTTTGTGATTCTTGGTGCAATTGTGAATGGGATTAGTTTCTTTATTTGTCTTTCTGTTGCTTCATTATTAGTGGATAAGAATGCAACTGATTTCTGTACATTACTTTTGTATCCTGCGACTTTGCTGAATTCATGTTATCAGTTCTAGCAGCCTTTTGGTGGAGTCTGTTGGGTTTTCCGTATACAATATCATGTCATCTGCAAAAAGTGAAAGCTTAACTTCATCTTTGCCAATTTTGATGCCTTTGATTTCATTTTGTTGTCTGATTGCTGATGCTAGAACTTCCAACACTATGTTAAACAATAGCGGTGACAGTGGACATCCCTGTCGTGTTCCTGATCTCAGGGGGAAAGCTCTCAGTTTTTCCCATTGAGGATGATATTAGCTGTGGGCTTTACATAAATGGCTTTTATGATGTTTAAATATGTTCCTTCTACCCTGACTTTCTCGAGGGTTTTTATTAAGAAAGGATGCTGAATTTTGTCAAATGCTTTTTCTGCATCAATTGACAGGATCATATGGTTCTTTTCTTTTATTAATGTGATGTATCACATTGATTGATTTGCAAATGTTGAACCAGCCCTGCAGCCCATTAATCACAAACATAATCAACCTTATTGAGAATGTGGTAATTGCAGGGGATTTTAATACCCCACTTACAGCAATGGATAAATCATCTAGACACAGGATCAATAAAGAAACAAGGGCCCTGATTGATACATTGGATCAGATGAACTTCACAGATATATTTAGAACTCTGTATCCCAAAGCAACAGAATATACTTTCTTCTCAAGTGCACATTGAACATTCTGCAAGATAGATCACATACTGGGTCACAAAACAGCCCTTCATAAGTATAAAAGAATTGAGATCACACCATGCACACTTTCAGACCACAATGCTATGAAACTTGGAATCAACCACAGGAAAAAGTCTGGAAAACCTCCAAAAGCATGGAGGTTAAAAACGCCCTACTAAAGAATGAATGGGTCAACCAGGCAATTAGAGAAGAAATTTAAAAATATATGGAAACAAATGAAAATGAACATACAACAATCCAAACGCTTTGGGAAACAGTGAAGGCAGTCTTGAAAGGAAAATACATTGCAATGCAGGCCTATCTCAAGAAAGAAGAAAAATCCCAAATACAAAATCTAACAGCACACCTAAAGGAAATAGAAGCAGAGCAGCAAATACACCCCAAACCCAGAAGAAGAAGAGAAATAATAAAGATCAGAGCAGAAATAAACAACATAGAATCTAAAAAAAACTGTAGAGCAGATCAATGAAACCAAGAGTTGGTTTTTTTGAAAAAATTAACAAAATTGATAAACCTCTAGCCAGGCTTCTCAAAAAGAAAAGGGAGAGGACCCAAACAGATAAAATCATGGGGGAGCCTGGGTGGCTCAGTCGGTTAAGCGGCTGACTTTGGCTCAGGTCATGATCTCACAGTCCGTGAGTTCGAGCCCTGTGTCGGGACCTGTGCTGACAGCTCAGAGCCTGGAGCCTGTTTCAGATTTTGTGTCTCCCTCTCTCTCTCCCCTCCCCTCTTCATGCTGTGTCTCTCTCTGTCTCAAAAATAAATAAACTTTAAAAAAAATTGGATAAAATCATGAATGAAAATGGAATTATTACAACCAATCCCTCAGAAATACAAGCAATTATCGGGGAATACTATGAAAATTATATGCCAACATACTGGACAACCTGGAAGAAATAGA
This sequence comes from Prionailurus viverrinus, assembly GCF_022837055.1. NCBI lineage: Eukaryota > Metazoa > Chordata > Mammalia > Carnivora > Felidae > Prionailurus > Prionailurus viverrinus. Next base: position 88,662,729 of record NC_062561.1, on the reverse strand, counting down.
CAAATTCCTAAGCACCCACACACTTCCAAAACTCAAACAGGAAGAAATAGAAAACTTGAACAGACCCATAACCAGCGAAGAAATTGAATCAGTTATCAAAAATCTTCCAACAAATAAGAATCCGGGACCAGATGGTTTCCCTGGGGAATTCTACCAGACTTTTAAAGCAGAGATAATACCTATCCTTCTCAAGCTGTTCAAAAAAATAGAAAAGGAAGGCAAACTTCCAGACTCATTCTATGAAGCCAGCATTACTTTGATTTCCAAACCAGAGACCCAGTAGAAAAAGAACTACAGGGCAATATCCCTGATGAATATGGATGCAAAAATTCTCAACAAGATACTAGCAAATTGAATTCAACAGCATATAAAAAGAATTATTCACCATGATCGAGTGGGATACATTTATTTATTTTTGAGAGACAGAGCGTGAGCAGGGGCGGGGCAGAGAGAGGGAGACACAGAATCAGAAGCAGGCTCCAGACTCTGAGCTGTCAGCACAGAGCCGGACGCAGGGCTTGAACTCACAAATCGTGAGATCATGACCCTAGCTAAAGTTGGATGCTTAACCGACTAAGCCACCCAGGCGCCCCATGTCTTTAGTCTGTATTTTTGTCTCTGTGAATGATTGTGAGAAGGCGTGTCTCACACCTTTTATTTGTTTTGTGGCCTCACAGGTTTGTCTCTGTGGACTGCCTATCCCGTTTGTTTTTCTACCGTGCTGTTTCTTCATTTGATCTGTAGTAGCACCTTATTTGTTGTAGATATGTATCCCTTGTTGACTTCAGGGGCTACCAGTACCTCTCCCAGATGGTCATTTTCCACCACAGAAATGTTTAATGTTGCTGTGGTCACATCCACCATGTTTCCCCTTCAGTTTGTTTTTGAGTCCAGCTTAAGAAATCCCAGAGTCATAAAGTATCGTATTTTATAATACTGGTGTTATATGTGATCTTACTTCTATAATATAGCAATTTTTCTGACAGGCCAGTAGTCCTTCCTTATTAACTTTGATTGCCAGGTGTCTGTTAAAGTAAGAGACATGTTTTTACTGTCCTGGTTTCTTTTTTCTCTGAAGTGATTGATTTCAGTGCTAATGTATAATCAATTTCCCTAACACATGAATATTGTGATGTTATTCTAAATGGAAGTTTCAAGAAGAAATGTGCTTAAAAATAGACCTGGTCCCATAAATACCAAGACATTGGGAATGTTAACGTAAAAACTTAATTTAAAAAACGTATTTTTTTGGTGCACCTAGGTGGCTTGGTTGGTTGAGCATCCAACTTCAGCTCAAGTCGTGATCTTGTGGCTCATGGGTTCGAGTCCCATGTCAGGCTTGCTTCTGACAGAGCCCGGAACCTATTTCAGATTCTGGGTCTCCCTCTCTCTCTGCTCCTCCCTTGCTCGCATGTGTGCTCTCTCTCTCTCTCAAATAACAATAAAACATTTTTAAAAAATGTATTTTCTTGGTGCTCCCAGATTTTTCTTTGGCCCCTCTCTCAAGGCCAGACTTAGAAGCCCATGACAAGGCCAAGGAGGGTGAGCAGTATGAGCCAGCATAAGACCCTGACCCAAGGGGCCTGGGCAGTGAGGGGAGACCAAGGACATGGTGCTGGGCACCCACAGCCCTTGTTCTCGTGGGGCTCCACCACATTCGTGGTTCGTGGGCTTTCTGTTAGAGCTGGCGTCTTCAGAGACAGGACATGGCTCAGGGGCCAGAACCCTGCGGCCAGGGTTTGGATCAGGAAGGGCACCAGCCAGGGCTGCTGACCACGGGCCAGACGTCTTCCTCCTCAGGGAAGCCACAGTCACCTACCGTCAGCCATGTCCGCACACACCTCCCGAGCAAGGTCCAGATTCGGGTTGGATTGAGTGATGGGGCCTGTGTTCGTGGAGTGAGTGGAGCCATATCAGGATGACACATGAGTTTTCACCTTAGGGCTAACATCAGCCTGTGCAGATTAAGACATGGAGTCCTCCCTTGGGGAGGCCACCCTGCCTGCCTGTGAGCTTCTGCAGGTGGTGAGGAGGGAGCTGGGGAAGGAGCTACAGGCCCCAGTTGTGAGCAGAGTGGTGTCTGACTTGCTGTGTGTCTCTGCTGTTGGCTGCAGCACCTGAGGTGGAGACCATGGCTGGACATCTCCAGCTGCTGTTGTGATAGAGCCTGTGGCCAGAAGGTGGCAGTGTAGTCACGGGACCCAGAGGAACTTCCCGGAGATCTCTGCAATCCTGTGCAGTGTAGGCGGCCCAGCCAGCGGCCCGGCCGGCCCAAGGTGTCTCCAGGGGCTTCGGGAGCCCGGACAACACAGGTGGGCAGCGTCCACCTTGGGGGAAAGCAGTGGAAAAACTGCTGTGTTTGCCTAGCTTCCAGCTTGGGGACAAGCTGTGAGGAGGGTACAGAGTCCCCGTGTCTCAGACACCGATTCCCCTGACGAAGCGATGCTCACACACTGTCGCTCTCCCAAGTCCGCGTTTTGTCCACATTCCCTCACGCCTGCTGTCCCCAACCGCGTGTGGTGTCCCATGGGATGTGTCTGTGTGGAGGTTGGCACGTTGTCTTATGTTGTCTCATGATCTTGGGCTGACAGGTTTCAGGAGGACTTAAGAGCAAGGCCCATGCATAGTGTTTTACAGAGTTTTGGGTACTTACTTTCATCTTTGCCAACTGGTCACCTTCTCTGACTGCCTATTTAAGAGGCCCTGGTCACCTGCTCACTCACCAAATGGAGATCTTACCCAACGCCTGCCCTCAGTGCCCCCTTGGCTGTCCTGCTTCCACACTGGGACATGTGCTCCGGACCAGACCTTAATGACCGCATCTCCAGCACCCAGGACGGGCCCGGGTGTCTAACAGTACATACATCTGTGTGACAGTAATGTCCCTGTGGAGGATCGCTCATTTAAGACTCTGGCTCCAGGTGGTAGAGTCCTGATCCCAGGGCGCAGGGACCACAGTGATCACAGACAGACCCTCACCCGTGTGGTCTCTAGGCCACGGGAACCATGCTACCACATATACCCTCCCTGTGTGGTTACTAGGACACAGGTACTCCCTGACCCCAGTGGACCCCCTGGAAGCTGTGTGGCTCTGACCCACTTGATCCCCTCCAAGGACCCATGGGTCCGAGCTGTGTGCTCTATAGTTTTTCACGTTTGCAGAGTACGGTGTTGTGGTTGTAGTTAGTGGAGACTGCTGTTTCCCTCGTTTCCACTCTCTGTCCTGTGCTTCCTGCGTAAGCAGGGGTGGGAGCATCCTCTGATGTTCTCTGGGCCCATCCCTCAGCCATCGTTGAGGTGTTGGGGTCCCAGGGACAAGGAGAATGACCTCTGGAGGCTCTGCTCTGCTCCCAGGTGCAGCTGCTGGGCCTGCTCTGGGCACACAGTGAGGCCAGGTGTGCGTCCACAGCTGCCCCTCCCAGCCCAGTCGTCGTTCCTAGAAAGTGAAATCATCCGTACATTCCCTTGTACCTTGAACGATTTGTGCTGATTCTGTTTAACTGAGATAATTAATGACTTCAGAGACAGAAACTATTTTGTACTGAAATTGATTTTTCTTCGGAGATATTTCAGAGCATTGAAGTCACTGAGTCAGTGACTCAGGTCTCAGTACAGAGCACGGGGGTGCTAAGCTCTGTGTGGATCTGCTGACCCCATAGCTCTTCATGAAAAATAGCCCTGACTTAGTATATTCCAGGAAGAAAAATTCTCTGTTTCGGCTTTCTGGTTAAGTAAAAACCCCTTTTGTTACACATTCAGAAGAGGTCAGCAAGCCCTCTAGAATATAGCTGCAGGTGTGTGAGCAGCGGTGGAGGCACACAGTGTTGGGCCCCGTGGGCTGCAGTCTTGGACACGCCGGCTGGAGAGGCCCAGCTGGAGAGTGCAGGGGCGGCACGGGACTGCCGGTGTGCAGGTGGAGTGATGCTGGGACAGGTGATGAGGAAAGGTGGTTGCTGCTGGTGTGACCAAGGTGGGGGACACGTCGGTGTGATGTGGGACGGGAGCCCCGGGGGACCGGGGAGTGGACACCGAGGAAGAAATTTGCCATAGAACTGCACTCACTGTGTTCTCACTGATAACTCTGTGACATCACGTGTGTCAGCTGGCTTTCTTTTAGTTCAATAACAGCTGTAGACCAGGTTTTCTGTTTTGGCCTCCATTCTTCCAGCCGGGCTCTGATGCTGCTTTTCTGTGGCCCACTTCAGAAAAGTGCTTTTCGTTATGTAACATTGTAGGTGGTGACATCTTTGATCACGTTAAGGCCAAACAGCACTGAATTGCGGCCTATGGAAAGTTCCTTGCTAATTAAAAGCCCTGAGGAAGTTGGAGGAGGATGGGGCTTTGGAGATTTTAGAACACAGGTTGCGAAAGCAATTTCACTGGTTGCAGTCAGCATTTATTTTATTAAAAATGTTTATTTCTTTTGAGAGAGACAGAGAGAGAGAGAGAGAGAGAGAGAGAGAGAGAATCCCAGGTAGGCTCTACACTGTCAGCGCAGAGCCTGACATGGGGCTCAAACTCACAAACCACAAGGTCATGACCTGAACTGAAATCAAGAGTTGGATGTTCAACTGACTGAGCCACCCAGGTGCCCCGGCTTTTTTTTTTTTTTTTTTTTTTTTTTTTTTTAAAGAATGGAGTAGAAAACCTGATGTGTGTGCATGGTTTTTTCTGGGAGGACATTTGGACCCCCTGGATGAGGGTGTGGTGTTCTCCATGGACCCACTACTCATGGGACACACACACGGTATGCACACACCTGCACAGGGCTTCCTCCAGCAGAGGCCAGCCAAGACCCAGGGTCTTGCCTCCACGCAGCCCCCGCTCTGCCCATGCATTCCTGAGTGCTCTCTGTGTGGCCTGGGCCCCTTTCCTCTGCAGGACCCTGAGAAACCTGTGTCTTGTCCTCACCCAGCCTGCACTTGTCCTGGACGAGGCCGTGCTTCCTTTGCTCCTCAGGGAGGATGACTGTGTAAGAGTTATGTGGAGAAACTCAAGTAGCAGAGGAGTCTGTGTATGTGTGGAGCTCGCCCCAGACCAGCATCCTTCTTCCTTTCCTGACTGTGCGTTCATCCGGCTGCTATGATGACTGCTCACCACCTCTGGGGTGGCCCTTCTGCGCCTCCTGTCCCACAGAAGCCAGAGATGCTGGCATCCAAACAGCTGACTCTCGTCCTGTGCACTTTCTGCTCTGCAGCTCCCAAAAATAAACGTGGCTATGCCACGTACCTGGATGCTTTGCATGATGGAGAAGGGCAGACTACAGACCCTGACTGATGCCCCAGGGCTGCAGATGGCGGTTGGTTGCACCCCACAGGAGGGCCTGTCTGCCCTTCCGCTCCTCAGGAGTTCACCGGGCGCAGGTGTTAGGGGACGGGAGACACCCCTGAGCAGTGCCGGGCCACATGTAGCGCTCTGACTCACCCCCAGCTCGGCGCGGCTGCACACTCAGCTTTGCTTGGCCCAAGCTGCTGGCCATTTCCTGTGCTCTGGAGAACCACAGCGTTGTGTGGGGTAAGACTCGGTGCTGCAGTTTCCAGCAGGGGATTTCCTGGGCGTTTCACCAGGGGTCAGCACATGGTACATCTGATACTCCAAACGTATGGTCTTTTCCCCCAGAGAAGGATAACGACCACTCGTGGGCCTTTCTTCAGATGTTAGCCACAGAACCAGACCTTGACTCTCCAGTCAGAGCAAGGCTAAGGGAGCAGCGTGGACCTGGGGTGGGAGTGAGGCTCAGGCAGCCCCCACCCAGCCCAGCGTAGCAGAGCTCAGGGACAGGGCCCTGCCACACCCACCTCCCCAGCAGGCACAGAGGCTGTGGACCAGTGCGTGTGTGAGAGAGCCCTGATGGCCCTCGAGCCCTCAACATCAGTCCGTGTAAAGTTCTGAATGTTCTTGGGTCATTCGCACCTCCAGGAAGATGTCACGGCTGTTTGACTTTCCTTTCCAGCGTCTGGGCTGATGGACCGGGCCGTGCACCACGAGCCCTGCCCAGGCAGCCAGGACGGCCAGCCACTCCAGCTGCAGACGACCCAGCCGTTCATTTCCGAGGGGGACGCCCAGGAACTGAGACAGGTAATGTGCGCTCCCGGTGCCGTGGCGCCTGCAGACATCTCCCTGCTGGTGTACATGGGCCACCGTGCATCTTGCTCTCTGCAGATGCAGAGAGCAGAGAAAGAGTGGTGCTTGTTCTGGGTCCTTGCACTTGGTGACGTGCAGACACGCCAGTGGGCCTGTACACACACGGTCTGCCTGTGGCCGCTCCTGCCTGTTGTACATGTGCAGATATGTGCATACATGTGTACTGTGTTTGTGTGCACTGTGTGTGTGTGCTCTGCGTGTGTCTGTATATGTGCATGTGCTTTGCGTGTGTCTGTGTGTGCCTGTACTGCGTGTGTGGTGTGTATGCATGTGTCTGTGTATGTCCGTGTGTGGGCTGTGTGTGCATATGCTGTGTGTGTGTCTGTCCATGTGTGTACTCTGTGTGAATGTGCTGTGTGTCTGTAGGTCCATGTGTGTCTGTGTGTGCATGTGCTGTGTGTGTATGTGTATGTCCACATGTGTGTGCATGTGTCTATGTCCATGTGTGGGCTGTATGTGTGCATGTGCTGTGCATACGTCTGTGTGCGTGTGCTGTGTGTATCTATGTATGTCCACGTGTGTGTGCATGTGCTATCCATGCATCTGTGTATATGGTGTGTGTGCATGTGTCTGTGTATAGGCTGTGTGTACATGTGCTGTGCATATGTCTGTGTATGTGTGTGTGCATGTGCTGTGTGTGTGTGTGCACGTGCTGTGCATGTGTCTGTATGTCCGTGTGTGTGCTCTGTGTGAGAGTGCTGTGTATGTGTCTATGTCCATGTGTGTCTGTGTGTGCATGTGCTTTGTGTGTGTATGTGTATGTCTACATGTGTGTGTGCTACGCATGTGTATGTGTATGTCTGTGTGTGTTCTGTGTGTGCATGTGCTGTGCATGTGTCTGTGTGTATGCTGTGTGGGTGTCTGTGTATGTCTGCGTGTGTTCTGTGTGTGCATGTGCTGTGCATGCGTCTGTGTGTGTGGTTATGTGTGCATGTGTCTGTATGTGTGTGGGCTGTGTGTGTGCATGTACTCTGCGTGTGTCTGTGTATGTCTCTGTGCATGTGCTGTGCGTGTGGTGTGTGTGCATGTGCCGTGCCTATGTGTATATCTGTATGTGTGCTGTGTGTGCATGTGCTGTGCATGTGTATGTGTATGTCTGCATGTGTGTGCATGTACTCTGCGTCTGTCTGTGTGTTCGTGTGCTGTGTGTCTGTGTATGTCCGTGTGTGTTCTGTATGTGCATGTACTGTGCATGCATCTCTGTGTGTGCTATGTGTACATGTGCTGTGTGTGTCCATGTGTTTGCTGTGTGTGTGTATGTCTGTGTGTCCATGTATGTGTGCATGTACTCTGCATGTGTGTATGTCTGTGTGCATGTGCTGTGTGTGTGGTGTGTGTGCATGTGCTGTGTATGTCTGCATATGTGTGCATGTGCTGTGCCGTGTGTATATGTCCGTGTGTGTGCTGTGTGTGCATGTGCTGTGTGTGTGTGTGCACGTGCTGTGCATGTGTCTGTATGTCCGTGTGTGTGCTCTGTGTGAGAGTGCTGTGTATGTGTCTATGTCCATGTGTGTCTGTGTGTGCATGTGCTTTGTGTGTGTATGTGTATGTCTACATGTGTGTGTGCTACGCATGTGTATGTGTATGTCTGTGTGTGTTCTGTGTGTGCATGTGCTGTGCATGTGTCTGTGTGTATGCTGTGTGGGTGTCTGTGTATGTCTGCGTGTGTTCTGTGTGTGCATGTGCTGTGCATGCGTCTGTGTGTGTGGTTATGTGTGCATGTGTCTGTATGTGTGTGGGCTGTGTGTGTGCATGTACTCTGCGTGTGTCTGTGTATGTCTCTGTGCATGTGCTGTGCGTGTGGTGTGTGTGCATGTGCCGTGCCTATGTGTATATCTGTATGTGTGCTGTGTGTGCATGTGCTGTGCATGTGTATGTGTATGTCTGCATGTGTGTGCATGTACTCTGCGTCTGTCTGTGTGTTCGTGTGCTGTGTGTCTGTGTATGTCCGTGTGTGTTCTGTATGTGCATGTACTGTGCATGCATCTCTGTGTGTGCTATGTGTACATGTGCTGTGTGTGTCCATGTGTTTGCTGTGTGTGTGTATGTCTGTGTGTCCATGTATGTGTGCATGTACTCTGCATGTGTGTATGTCTGTGTGCATGTGCTGTGTGTGTGGTGTGTGTGCATGTGCTGTGTATGTCTGCATATGTGTGCATGTGCTGTGCCGTGTGTATATGTCCGTGTGTGTGCTGTGTGTGCATGTGCTGTGTGTGTGTATGTCTGTGTATGTGTGCATGTACTCTGTGTATCTGTGTATGTCTGGGTGCATGTGCTTTGCGTGTGGTGTGTGTACATTTGCTGTATGTGTCTGTGTATGTCTGCATGTGTGTGCATGTGCTGTGCACGTGTATATGTCTGTGTGTGTGTTGTATGTTCATGTGCTGTGTATGTGTACATCTGCTGTGCATGTATCTGTGTGTGTGCTGTGTGTGCATGTGCTGTGTGCATGTCTGTATGTCCGTGTGTGTGTGTATGTGTGTGTGCAGGTGCCCCACAGGGGTGTGTACAACTGAGCACACTCACCCACATTTCTCTCAAGGGCTTGACACTGGATTCTTGCCTCTTTTTGTCCAGAAGTAGAACTTTAAACAATATTAGATGGAAATATTTTAATTTGTCTTCCTATGTTATTGCTGGACAGTAGTGATTTAACTTTTTCCTTTTTAAGTAATTTTGAAGCAAATGCCTAGACATCGTGCATGTGCACGTCGTAGACGTGTCAGTGCACGTCTGTAGAACGTAAGAACTGGTAGAAACCCCCACACCCTGCCACGCTCACCTGGGTTCACCAGACATCAGTCCTCGCGTTCAGGGAGGTGTGTGTGTGTTTGTGCCACTCAGGACCCGCACGCGGCCCCACGCAAGACACTCAGCAAAGCGCCTGCGTGTGTACAGCTTCTCTCTGCCCTTCCCGTTCGCTTCATGGTATATTTGTAGAGAAAACTTGGATTCCCTGGTTCATAGCTAGACACTTTGTCAGACTCAGGCTCTGCTTTGGAGAGGCTATTCCGTCAGTGGCACCTCACTCTTCCTCCAGGGCACACAGGAAGACCGTTCGTCTTTTAAACCTGTTTTTAAAGAAGTCCTATTGATGCATCTGCAGAGGCACGGTCTCCTTTAAGCTGGGCCATTTCCTCCTTGGAAAAAAGGCATTCATCTTTGCTGTGGGATATTTTAAATATGCATGAGCTGTCACTCTTTCCCCTGGTCTAACTTAGTCACTTTCAGTAATGACACATAGGAACGCTGCTTTCTAGCTGCAACCACAAATTCTGCAGGTTACTGACTACTCCTTGTGACCTGCGTATTGACTGCAGAACACAGCTTCAGGCCTTGAGAAACCCTTATCCTATAACAGACAAGTCCCCGTTCTCCTGAGAGAGGATGAGAGCACACAGGCCTCAGGCTGGGGGGATCGGGGACCCTCTCCCACCCTCCTATGAAGGCATCCCACTGTGTTGTGTTGAGGCCGAGGCAGGAGCGTGACTTTTTGATAGGAAGTGTAGGGATTTCATCTGTTGGTTCTGGTGGCGTCCATGTGGTTTGAAAGGCCCCTTCCAATTTCAAGCCAGCAGTCTGTTCCCTAGGTGGTGGAGGTCAGGATGTGAGTAGGATGGGCTCCCGTGCCCTCCTTCCCCATGAGACACTGCGTCCCTGGGGTTAGTCCTGACCGTTGTCCACAGGTGACCAAGCCGTGAGTCAGGACGCCAGTTGCAGGGCGGGGAAGCAATGACCCCTGGGTAGTGGGGCTGGGGAGCACTGCAGGAGAGCAGGGCTCTGCACCAGCCAGCTGCCTCCCCCCCTGCAGGGAGGGCCCAGCTCCACAGGACCTCGTCCTCTAGAGGTGAAACACATGTTTCATATTTAGACAAGAATTCTTAGCTGTAGTTGAAGCTCAAGCAAAAGTAGGAATGAGGTAAATTTCTGGGGAAAACAGAAATGCAAGACCCACCCCCCCAACCCCCCCTCCCGTTCAGCTGTGGTTTCTGTGGCAGATGCCGTTACAGTTGTTACGTGGAAAGCAGTTCGGATGCTGACAGAGACGACCGGCTGTGGTTTCCCCGGGGCCAGTGTGCTCAGCGCAGCGGGCCAGCTCTCACCGCGGCGGCCACTGTCCACGGGGACTGGAAGAGGCACCGGATTCCCTGGACGGGTTTGGCAGAGCGCCGTGAACCATGTCTCGCGTCTGATGCTCTGGCCTTTCCTGCCTTGGGACTGCGGCCTGTTTGTCAGGACAGCAGTGTCCGCTGCCTGCTGGATGCAGTTCTCCCCTCGCTGGGAGTTTTCTCCATCATGTCTTAACCCCCACTGCCCTGTCTGCTCCTGATCTAGCTTTCCCTGCTGACCGTGGTACAGGGACCGCAGCCTGACGTGTAGCCACAAACGTGGCAAAGGAGGGTTCACCAGATGCTCCTGCCCTTCCTATAACAGGGGGTGCAGGGTGAGGACCTGGGCTGTGAGCTCACGGTCCCCATTCTGGGGGTGGGGGTGAGGACCCGGGCTGTGAGGTCACAGTCCCTGTACTGGGAGTGTGGGGTGATGAGGACCCAGGCTGTGAGCACACGGTCCCCTTTCTGGGGGTACAGGGTGAGGACCCGGGCTGTGAGCTCATGGTCCCCATTCTAGAGGTGCAGGGTGAGGACCCAGGCTGTGAGGTCACAGTCCCCATTCTGAGGGTGTGGGGTGAGGACCCAGGCTGTAAGGTCTCGGTCCCCATTCTGGGGGTGTGGGGTGAGGACCCGGGCTGTGAGGTCACGGTCCTCATACTGGGGGTGAGGGGTGAGAACCCGGGCTGTGAGGTCACGGTCCCCATACTGGGCGTGAGGGGTGAGGACCCGGGCTGTGAGGTCACAGTCCCCATACTGGGGATGCGGGGTGAGGACCCAGACTGTGAGGTCACAGCCCCTGTTCTAGGGGTGTGGGGTGAGGACCCGGGCTGTGAGGTCACGGTTCCCGTTCTCGAGGTACAGGGTGAGGACCCGGGCTGTGAGGTCACGGTGTCCGTACTGGGGGTGCGGGGTGAGGACCTGGGCTGTGAGCTCACAGTCCCCATTCTGAGGGTGTGGGGTGAAGACCCGCACTATGAGGTCATGGTCCCCGTACTGGGAGTGTGGGGTTATGAGAACCCGGGCTGTGAGGTCACAGTCCCCATACTGGGGGTGAGGGGTTAGGACCTGGGCTGTGAGCTCATGGTCCCCTTTCTGGGGGTGCAGGGTGAGAACCCAGGCTGTGAGGTCTCGGTCCCCTTTCTGGGGGTGCAGGGTGAGGACTCGGGATGTGAGATCCCGGTGAGATCATGGAGGGGCATTGGCGCAGGCAGGCACCTTGCTGGACTGGGCTCTGCTCGGGGACGGGAACTGCTGGTGTCCTTGCTGGCCAAGAGGCTGGATTCAGTGCCCTGAGCTGTTTGGAGTGACTGCTGATGTTTGAGCAGTGGGTGCTGAACTCATTTCAGGTTTCTACCCTTCCCCCTGCCCGTTCTCTTACTGTCCTGTATCTTCCCCTGAACCCTTCCAAATCATTTTCATCACTTATGGGAAAAGCAGTGCTGCTTTGTGGGGTACGGCGGGTTACGATGCCACTCGTATTTATGGTTTTGATGCCATTCCAGATACTACTGGTGAGTTAGGCCCCTCTTTTCAGTATCTGTTACTTTGTAAGTTATTAAAAATGCCCTGACATCATGTCCTGTGTCACTTGTGTGAAACCATAAGAAGAGCCTTGGAAACCTCTGACATCCTTGACCGTTGACATCTCAGTGAGAAGACAGGCGTCCTGGCATGGGCCTTGCACTAGGAACTAGGGTCCTGGCTCTGGCCCGCCTGCTGCGGCTTCATGCCCTCCCTCCTAGCTGCCCCCTGAAATCGCTGGCTGTGGTGATCGGCCCCAGGGCATCGCCAGGACGCAGCTGGGCTTTGAGGAGGGACAGCTCCCTTGCAGTCTGGGTGGTTGGGAACGCGTTGTGCCCCTTCCACTGCCCCGGAGACGTGGATGGGGAGGCAGTGCAGCAGACAGATTCTAGAATGTGCCAGCCCCAACTAGAGCAGCTGCTGGGCTGTGTGGAGGGAGGAGTGCTAGAGACAGGAGCTCAGGGAGGGAGGAGCATGGTTGTGGGGGTGGGGGGAAAGGGGAGTAGCATGGGAGAGAGGAGCTTGAGGAAGGAGCTCAGGGGCAGGAGCAGAGGTGAGGGGGCGGAGCACAGGACAGGGGACGGCAGGAGTGGGTAGGGTCAGGAGCAGGTATTGGGAAATAGGAGCAGGGGCTATAGAGCCTGGGTTGAGGGCAGGAGCAAGAGTGAGGGGGGCAGGAGCTGGCGGGGAGCAGGGTGGAGTGTGGAGTGGGGTGGGGTGGGGAGGACAGGAGGTGCGGGGGCAGGGTGGAGCGTGGGGTGGGGTTGGGAGGGCAGGAGCAATTACGAGGGAGGGTAGGAGCTGGGGGGGCAGGGTGGAGCGGGGGCTGGGGTGGGGTGGGCAGGGCAGGAGCAGGGGGAGCCAGGCAGGAGTGTATGCTTTCCTCTTGCCTCAGCTCCAAGGGAACCCCACACCTTAAAGTGCAGACATTTCAGGATGGCGCGCCTCAGCACTTTACCCTGTGTGTGCTGTTGTAGTGAACACTCATCATGTAAGTGTGCGGTTGTGTCCAAGTCCCGTACAGTGTCAGCTCCCGGCCGTGGCCCTCCTGTGCTGCTCCTTGAGGTCACCTGCTCTGGGAACCTCCTTCAGGTGCAGTCACCTGTGTGTCCATCCACGCTAGGCTTTCCTCGCTGCGCACTGAGCTTTCCGGCTGATGGTCTTGAAGCACCTGCACTTTCCTTTCTGCAGCCAAGTACACGGTGTGTGGATGGCCCACGTGTGTGCATTCACTGTGTCTGTATGTCTGGGCCCCACTGCCACTCCCAGGTAGCAGGGTCACTCCTCCTGTAGTATTTTCCACACACTCCTTCCCACGCTGGTGTGGGGAGCTGTGAGTCCTCCTGCCTCAGTCTCCTTCTCCAGGGTTGCTTTGGCCCTGAAGGGCTCATTGCAATTCCAGACAGATTGGAGATTCCTCCTCCTTCTGGGGAGGAAGAAAGGCTTCTGGAAATTTGACACGGATTGTGGTGAATGTGTAGGTCACTTTGGGACGTACCGCCATCTTGCAGCCCAGGAACACGGACACCCTTCCCTAGTTAGGTCTTGAACATGTCTCCGTGTGGGATGCAGGTCTTAGGCCTTTACCTCTATTTTCTTGCATTCTGGGGTGAGTCCTACTTGGATCCCATGGTGACCTGATGGTAAGCTGGTGCCCGGGGCCCCCCTAGTCCTGGGCGGCGTTCCGTGTGCCTGCCCTGCCTGGACCCTGAGTTGGACAGGCCGGTCGGCCCACTTTCAGGGCTGAGGGATCCCTGAACGCAGCTGCCCATGTCTCACTGTCGGGATAGGATCCTGGTGAGTCCACTTCTCCACCCACTGCACAGGGAGGCGGTCTTGAGGAGGGGCCTCCCTAGAAGAGAACCCTGTGCTGCTGTCCACAGACAGCCCTCAGGGCCTCGAGGAATGCAGCAGAATGGACGAGGTGGGACATGGGGGTGGTCTATGAGGGTTGAATGTGACAGATCGTAGCCTAGAATGTTCTTTACAGCCTCCAGAGCTTTGGCTGTGCTGGAGGCCAGTGTTTCCCTCTTTACCTTCTCTATAGCATATTAATGGCCCCAACTGGAAGAACTATTTGGACTTGCAGACAGCTTGATTTATCCCAGCTCTGTTCTTAAATGGTTACTAATTTCTCACTGCAAGAAAATTCACAGTTTTTCAGTGAGTCAGCTTAATAACAAGATCAGGGCAGACAGTCTCACTAATACTAAACTCACTTTAGGTACTCAATATTGATGTAGTGGTACTCTGAATCCTGGGGTTTTATCATGAGGCAGAACAAGGCATTTTCTTCTTCAGACGGTGAGTTAGCACATTGCAGATGTGCACACGTTAAGGTCCATCCTTCTGTGCTCTGTGTCCCTCCCCTGCCACAGTGACGTGGTCGGAGCCGGAGGCTGGACAACCAGGGCCCTGGAGGCTCACAGCGGATCTGGGCCTCTGCCTCCTCCCTCTGATTCTCACACCTTGACAGCTTGTGGTAAGGGGCTTACATTGAAACACACGTGTTTGTAAGTGGACCTTCCTTGCTGGATGAGCTGTTTTTCCATCATTTATTATAAACAGAATGAGAGTGTCATCTGCGCCACTATCTCGCGGTCCGTGGTGTCGGGAGGTACAAGCCATCCTGGCATATGGCCAGTACAGAGAGAGCACAGTAACTTCCCTGCCCTGGGGACCACGTGGCGCCACCCGCTGCTGGCCCGAGCCATCCAGGCATCTCTCCTGGTTGTTGAAGCTGCCGAGTGGGCCCAGTGCCCTGCCGGAGGGGACCGAGCTTTCCCGGCAGTGCCTGTTCGTGTCTGTCTGTGCCTCGCCTGTGCTGTGTGCACTGTGTGTTTCTCTGTAGTTTACAAAAGTTGCTTCCTCCCAAAACTCAGTGCGCTTTTACTCAGGTCATTTCTGTGTAGGTTCACATGTGTCCAGGAAGATGGCTTGTCACTGGGGCAGGGACCTGAGGACGAGCCGTGGAGCCGGGTTGAGACAGTGCCCAGGGATGGCTCCTCTGAGCGGCCTGCTGATCCTTCAGAGACTGGCAGCATGAGACATTGCTGACGAGACAGCTTGTCATCCTGGGCCACAGCAGTAACAACTGTTCAGGTTTGGCCAGACTTGCTACTCCCCATTCTTTCCACCCTGTGTTCTGTGGAATGCACATGGTGCCGCTTAGTGTCTCCAGCCCCTTTCTTAAAGGGAAAGAACACCACACCAGCATGCGAGGCTCATTCTTAGCCTGACAGTGTCCTCAGTAATTTTATTGGCAGACATGGTGGCTGTAAAGGGCACTCGTATTTCTGCAGTATCAGTTCATTTCAAGCACAGTTTTGGCGGGCCGGCCAGGGTATCCTCACGGGCTGCACAGAAGGCGTCTCAGAGAGACATTTTCAGAGTCCAGCAAGTCAACAGGAACGTGCCGTGTTTGGACTGTACACTCAACAGAATGCTCCGCGTTTGCGGGCGAGTCAGCCGGTCCTGGATCCTGGCAAGAGGCATGCGCTGGGCCACGAAGGGGTGCGGCTCTGTTGGGAGAGCTGTCACATGGTGGGGTGGTCTTGTGCTCCCTGGCACGATGGCCATGGGCCACATGTGGCCGCCGAGCACTGGAAGTGTGGCTTATCCAGCTTGAGGTGTGCTGGGAGTACACCATTCAGCAATTGATGAAAGCATGTGTCTCGTTAGCATTGTTCGCGTTGACCTCACGCTGAAGTGAGAATATCTTGGTTTGATGGGGTAAAATAGGGTGCATTGTTGACAGTCATAATACTTACCGTTTTTACTGTTGAAAATGTGCACGTTAGAAAATTTCAAGTCCCAGCTGTGGCTCTCCATAGGCAAGACATCTGCCATAGCTGCTCAGGGCTACGAGAGCAGGCCTGCGTCCTAACCCCCTCGCATGGCTGTGTGAGTGCTATGACCTGGGTCATCACACCATGATCCCTGTGGGCTCATCACATCAGGGCTGCACTGACTGGCCCTGAGCTTAGGGTCTTGGGCAAGCTCCTGGGCCTGGTTTGAGACACAGCTAGTTTAAAGGCTCTTAGAGACCAGTTGGGGTGCATGGCAGGGGACCCACAGTCCTTACCCAGATCTGGGCTGACCGGGATGAGGTCGTGGGTGTGTGCTTCAGCCCCCAGAGTCACACGTCTGTGCGAGCGTGTGGGCACGGGGTGGAAGGAGGCCAGATGCTCAAGCGCCATAGCGTTACTAGCAGTGCTTGTCTGACAGCACCAGCTGGTTTTGGGTTCAGGACAACATACTTCCTTTTCTAGTTCTGTGTCCTGTGTGCTTGCCCAGTGAGATCTGGCCAGTAGCTGCCTTACTAAAAGCCCATGCCATCAGCACAGGTGCACCTGTGCCTGCTCACAGTGCAGATCCTGCTGGTCCTGGAAGATGCTTGGTGGGGTTGACAGGGACATAGATGGCCCAGCACAGGGGGTCCCCTCGTGGGTGTGGAATAGGGTGCACATGGGTAGTACAGGCCGGCCCGCCGGGGACATGGTGTGTGCATACCTCCTGGAGCGCCGCGTTGGTGCACTCAAGGTGGAGGCCTGCTGGGAGGGGTGGTTGGTGGGAGAGGGACCTGCCTCACACGGTGCTGAGCGGTGACTGTTTATTGTGCTGTTTGGGCCTCAGCCATGTGAGGTCATAGGAACGCGATGGAAAAGACCTCCTGTATTAGGTCATCCAGCCCGTCCCTCAGAGCCGACTGACCCCACAGTATACTTTCCAGAGCTCCGTCCAGTTTTTCCAGTGACTCAGCGGCTCCCAGAGGGCGCGCAAGGCTGGTGTCTGAGCCTGCTACCTCGGGTCAGGATTTGTTGTTCCGTGCCTGGACGGGGCTCCCGGGGGTGATGCTGGGCTCGCAGAGAGGTGAGGGGCCCAGCCTGCCTCTGTCACAGCAACCTCTGTGCTCCTCACCGCTGGCCCCTCCACGAAGCAGGCTGTCGCGGTGCTCCTGCAGCTGAGCCTCCAGGACTTGGCGGGCGCGCCTCACATGGCGCTTTATAGTTTTGACAGCTTGCTCCCATTTGTGAGCTCATTCCAGCCTCACCGCTCCTGAGGAAGGAGCTGATCTGCTCATCCTCCCGGCCACCTCCCTGCCTCCATTCTCTTCCTCGTGTGGCAGCCAGCAGTGCAGGGTGGCTTCTTGCGATGCCTCCCGAGACGTCACCTGGGGACTGGTGTGCTGTCCCTGAGGTGTGGCCAGTCCTAGGCTGTGGTGTCACCTGGTGGTGCCAGTGGGGGTGATATCAGTGCGCGGTATGGCGCCCTGTGGGGTCCCCGCTGTGTCCCCTGGGCTAGTCACTGCTGACATTCGTCCCTGCATGACCAAGGACTTAGAAGTCATCTGCGGGCCATGGACCCGCTGGGAGAGGGCAGACAGGCACCCCGTGCTCCTCGACGATTCACATTCTGCAGGCCCTTTGTCCTGACCCGACTTTCCCTGAAACTGGCATTAACATTTATTGCAGGTAGTTGGTCATTAAGATTTCTCTTAAAATCATTCCTTTTTGTTGTCAGCTTGAGGATATTAAAGTTTTAAAGCCAGGCTCAGCACGCACGTAGTTAAAGTACCTTTCACAATGCAAGTAGTCTCAGTAGAATTGCAGTAAAACGCCTGCTCTTACAGCGTGTGAGACTTTGGACGTGTGACTGAGCCACAGAAATGGGGTGAGGGGCCACCATCCAGCCTGTCAGCGTCCCTCCTCCCCTCTCAGCCCGCAGGATTGTGCTCCACGATCTCACCTCCCTTGGGTGCTTTGTATGTGAAATGTTTCAAACACAAAGGAGAAAGTGGTTTGGCTTTTCTTTGTAAATCCTGTGTTTCCAGCTAGTCTGGGTTCGGTCCTTGGGTGCAGACAGGTACTGAAGACAGTGACTGTACAGACCCCAGGCTGCATTGTCAACTCCAGCCTGCTGCCCGCCCTGGGGGTCAATGCTGCTGAGTGGCCCAGCTGAGACCCAGACCCAGGACTGGAGGGCAAAGTGTTCATCACCCCTACTGACTCACAACATTTCCTAAACACTATAAACGTGACAGGAAGATACACTGTTTTTGAGAGTTTGAAGAAAGGCATCCCCCCCTGCCACATGTGCCTCTCTTGCAGATCCTGAGGAAACTCAAGGGTCTTGCCCTGGACACCGAGGCAGAGCTGGAGAGGCAGGACGAGGCCCTGGATGACATCACCGCCGCCGTGGACCGGACCACCCTAACCATCGACAAGCACAATCGGAGGGCAAAGAAACTGACTTAGAGGGACAAGAAAGCATGACAGTCACTTCCCTGAGTGCTTTGTTCTCAACACCTGCACGCTTCCTTGACCAGAAAGCCCGGGAAGTTGGGTCCAGGGCTAGGCAGTACCTGGAGGCCTTGCCCTGGGAGGTGCAGGCCTGCCTGGGCTGTAGGGGCCTGGCTCCCTGTGTACTGTGATGCTGACCATGGCCCCCAGGGGGGAGGAGAAGCTCCAGGAGGCCTGCACCCCCATGGTGGCCCCAGCTCCTCTTGCTCCCACCTGTCCTGGGCCCTGATTCCCTGCTCCCTACCCTTACTCCCCTCACTCCTCCCCCCCACTCCCCCCCTTCTCCTCCCTTTTCTCCCCCCTGCTCCCCCCCCCACCCCACTCCCTGCCCTCCCTCCCCATTCCTCCTCCCTGCAGGGCTCCCCCCTACCCACTCCCCCCTCCTTGCAGGCCACTCCCCTTTCATACTTGAGCCCCTTGGAGCCTGGACAGCAGCTGGAAGCTGACCCCAGTGCTCAAGGCTGCTTTGCATGGCCAGCAGCACAGCTAGCGGAGTCTTCATTGTTTCTCTGTCTTTGCTTGGTGCAAAAGGGCAATTTAAGTCTCTGGTAAAGAAGTCTGCTGATTTTTGACTCTGCCCCCCTAACTCTGTGTGCTATGTGAGCAGAGCCCCTTCTGCAGGACCACATTCAGGCCCGAGACCCCCCCTTCTCTGGGCCACTGTGCGTGGGCCCCAGTGCCCTCAGTCTGTCCTTCTCTAGGTACAGGCCAGTTCCTTCCTGGTTGTGCTGTGATTTTCTACCCGAAGTCTAGTACATCTGAAGGTCATCCTATAAACACCTGAAATGTTCTTCCCCTGCCCAGTTTTTAGCCAAGTGTGAAAATAATACATATTGCACCTATTTTAAAAAGTGTCGATTTTTTCTTTAGATGCCCCATTTCTGCCCAGAAATAGAAGAGATACCGTAGTTTTAGAATGTATTTTGAAGATACATGTTGATGCTGCTTTCTGCTTGGGATCCCAGTGGGAGGGCCCCTCAGGAAAGGATGGGGGCAGAGTGCGGAAGTGGGTGAGCCCTTCTCTCACAGGCCGGGCCACCTGCAGACTGCTTTGGAATAGGCTCTCCTGTGGCTGTCCTCTGGCTGTGCAGGTATAGTGCTAATTTTCTGGGGCTGCTAATGAAGTACAAGTGGGGGGGCTAGGACAGCAGGCTTTGTTCTCTCCCAGGTCTGGAGGCCAGGAGACTGAGGTCAAGGTGTCAAAGGGCCATGCTTCCTCTGAAGGCTCCAGGAGGATCTCTCCTGCCTCTCCTGACTGCCAGAGCCTCAGGAGTTCTGGGCTCATGGCCGTGTCTCCCCAGTCTCTGCCTCCATCACCAAATGGCTGACTAAAATTCCCCCTCCCTTGTCTCATAAGGACACCTGTCACTGACTCAGGGCCCGCCCTGATCCAGGGCTAGCTTTTGCATAATGTGGCCATTTCTGCTAATGTCGCATTCCAGTTCAGTGTGGATGTGAATTTGGGGTCACCTAGGAGTGCGCAAATTTCTGGAAGCTGGCTTGTTCAAGAAGACACAGGAAGTAGAACGTCTAGAAAATAACCTTCATGGGTATCTTCTGGTTCTTGTTACTTTTGGTGAGATATAGTCCTCATCTCTGTCTACTTTATTTGGCCTGTCCCTACCAACCTCCAGAATGACAAGTGGGCCTGTGCTTTCAGGGCCCCCAGTCTGATGCTGGCGTGTGAGCGAGTGCCCCAGCACTTTTCTGGCACCGTGAGATTGGAGCTCTCAGCCCCAGAAGCTCCTTCTTCTCAGGCTCAGTGCTGGGGAGGACAGGGAGGGCACAGCAGATGTGTACGTGTGTCAACAGGACAGTTATTGAGAGCTTCTGCTGTGCCCAAATGCAGTGGCGGGATCGTGTCCTGTGGAGCTTGGAGTGAGGCAGGAGGACGCAGTTTGTGCCCTGGGCCCTGGGCACGTGCAGGTAGGCAGGCTGCCCTAACTCCAGAAGCTGCAGTTCCTGCAACAGCCCATGAGGAGCGAGGTTCCTAGAGGTGGAGCATGTGGTTCTCTGTGACAGCTGAACTCCAGACTCACACCAGGGACTCAGAGTGCACACACGTGTGCATACACACATGGACTTGCATGTGCACACACACACACATGCTGACCCCAGGCTCCTCAAAACTCCGTGGGTATCTGTGCATCTCACATCAGCAGTCAGAGGAAGAGCCACAGGCCAGGTGACTTCTGCCATCAAGAGCCCTGAAGTCGGAAGGAAAGCAAACCTGTCCCACCCTTGGCCTGCTAGGGCGGTCCTGCCAGCATCCGCTCATGCTGGAGATAGCCACTGCCCTTCATCTCCTGGCGGCTGGGCTGCACAGACTTCTGCAACTGACAGTACTCAAAGCAGGGCCAGGACTCCCGGTGAGTTCTCCAGAACTAGCCTCTCCTTTTCCAGCACCTGGGGATGCTTGAGACCCCAAGCACCAGCAAGGTATGTGGCACTGAAGACACTGGAGTGTTAGGGCATTATCTCTGGGCCATTGTCTCCCGTGAATACATAAATTGATGGAGACAACAGTTCTCTGCAGAATTAGACTGTTAAAAAAAAAAAGGTACATCAGGATCATTTTATGCTACTTATTAACCTTGACTCTAAGTTAACTCTAAGTTAACTTTTTCATCTTACACACTTCCACTAGCAAAACTCCATTGCCAAATCAGGCTGGAACCAAGGACAGACACCTACCTGTTTAACCACTGGACTCCAAGGCACAGGCCAACCCTAACTATGAAGGGCAACCTAAAAGGCCAGCCCTTTTCAAAAATCCCTATGAAACCAGGCACTAATTGCAACACCAGTTACTCCTAATCCCAGGTGCTCTAACTCCACCCCCACTGCTCCCACCCCAGGTGCCCTGACTCTTCTCCCCACCTCTCCCCTCCCCTGGTGCCCTGACTCCACCCCCACAGCTCCCCTCCCCAGGTGCCCTGACTCTACTCCCCACCTCTCCCCTCCCCTGGTGCCCTAACTCCACCCCCACAGCTCCCCTCCCCAGGTGCCCTGACTCTACTCCCCACCTCTCCCCTCCCCTGGTGCCCTAACTCCACCCCCACCGCTCCCCTCCCCAGGTGCCCTGATTCTACTTCCCACCTCTCCGGTCCCCTGGTGCCCTAACTCCACCCCCACCGCTCCCCTCCCCAGGTGCCCTGACTCTACTCCCCACCTCTCCCCTCCCCTGGTGCCCTAACTCCACCCCCACCGCTCCCCTCCCCAGGTGCCCTGATTCTACTTCCCACCTCTCCCCTCCCCTGGTGCCCTAACTCCACCCCCACCGCTCCCCTCCCCAGGTGCTCTGACTCTACTCCCCACCTCTCCCCTCCCCTGGTGTCCTAACTCCACCCCCACACTCCCCTCCCCAGGTGCCCTAACTCCACCCCTACCGCTCCCCTCCCCAGGTGCTCTAACTCCACCCCCACTGCTCCCACCCCAGATGCCCTGACTCTACTCCCCACCTCTCCCCTCCCCTGGTGCCCTGACTCCACCCCCACAGCTCCCCTTCCCAGGTGCCCTGACTCTACTCCCCACCTCTCCCCTCCCCAGGTGCCCCAACTCCACCCCCATCGCTCCCCTCCCCAGGTGCTCTGACTCCACCCCCACTGCTCCCATCCCCTGGTGCCCTAACTCCAGCCCCCACTGCTCCCTAGTCTGGGTGGACTGGCCATGCCCCACTTTTTGGACTCAGGACATAACTGGGACTGGACACTGAGTTGCTTCTGGAAGCTGGACCAGGGGAAGCAGGTGAATAGTCAGGTGGTGATCTCTCTGGCCATCTTCAGGCAGCTCGGGTGTTGGTGTGATGGTTGGAGCCCAGTTCTTTGCATCAGGTGAGGAGATGCTCTGGAGGGTGTCATGAGGACCCCACTGACGCTTAGCAGTGGCAGCGGGCTGTTAGCAATGGGGCCTGTGGTGTCCACCCTGTTTTCTGCTTTCCTGATGTGGGCCTTGACCCCTGACACTGACGTTCAGTCCATTTGTGGGGTTGAGGTCACCCATGTGCTTTATTTCTGCACCAAAATATTAGTGTTTGCCCTTTAACTGACGATTGGGGCTGGACTATGTTGGTTTGTTGTCACCCTGGGAGGTGTTTGCACTTCCTAAAACACAAAATGCTCTGAGTCCAGTTTTACTCCATATAAAGGTGGGCAAAACGCAAGACCCTTGCAGCTATGGCACCAACTTCACGCTGACATGAAACTGCTTTCACATCTCATCAAAAACAATTGACTCTGAAACAAAACAACCCTGAGTTAATTGGTCTATTTCAGGCACAGGTGGGTTTTGTATAAAAGGCCCAGAAGTAACTACTTCATCTTGAGCCATGTGACACATATCACAATGTCCAGGCTGTGCTACTTACAAGAGAGCATCCAGGACTTGTGAGCAAATGGGCTTGATGTGTTCAGACAAAACTGTGACATTACAGTGTCATTTATTTCACGTGTCAGGATTTGTTATTCTTGCTTTGATTTCATTCTTTCAACTCTCTGAATTTTAAACACGCCCTGGGCATGCAGGCTGCAGGTGCGTCACCCGCCAAGGTGTGTGGGTCCCTCAGGAAGTAACTCGCTGGCCTCCTCAGCCCTGGACTTCAGTGTGGCCGCAGCTGGGGGACCCCCCCCCCCACCTCCATTCCCCGGCCGTGCCCAGCGGTCCACAGCTTCAGAGGCTGCACGGATGGGAGTCCGTGGTCCTGGTCCTTTAGAAGGCGGAGCTTGGAATGGGAGGAGTAAAGTGAGGAGCAACTGATGTGGATTCCACAAGTGATTTTCTCTGCAGGCCCCAAATGAGCACACACAGAGATTTTAGCCGAGGAAAAGATGAACATCCTGGAGACATTTTCAAACACACAGACACATGCACACACAAGGAATGTGACTGTATGCAGTCAGTTAGGGTGGGGGCTTTGGTTTGGTTTGGACTTTGATGAAATGCCTTCTCAGAGGCAGGGCGTCAGCCCTGGCATGAGACCACCAGCCTCACCTGTGAGGAGCCCCCTCCCTCCTTATTGCTGCCAGTTTAATTATTAGCCATAGGTTTGAGTAAAACTTGAAAGACACACAAATTGTAGTCAGTTTTCACATTTGCAACTGATTTCCACATCCACATAATATTTCAAACTTCTGGCACCCATCTGGAAACTTGGAACAGCAGTGGGCCTGTTGAGGAGGTAATTTTCCCTGATTCATTTTGAAAGTGAAAAGCCGCAGGGCGGGAGGCAAGGGTAGTCCTGCTTCCCAAAACGGCTGGTCAGTCTCGCTCCTAGGCTTCCTCAGCACAAGCAGGCCGGAGCAGTGGGAAGGTATCGCTTTGCAGCCCCAGGAGCTCCTGCCAGCCCAAGAGAGCCACGCACAGCCAGGCTGTGCTGCCAGGTAAGGACCCCCGGGCTGCAGAGGTGGAGAGCTATGAGCAGGACCAGAGACTGTGCCCCATGGACCAGACTCCCACAGGCATGGACAAGCATGTCCTCAGTGTGGCTGGTGTGCCATCATGGGCAGCTGCTCTCCCAGTGGGCAGCTTGGGCACTGGCACCACCCTGTCTCTCTGGCACATTTTCCCCCACCAGGTGCCCCAGGGTCCTTCAGACTCTGCTCAACATCTCCTGTCCCCACCTCTGCCATTTCCTCTCACCCTCAGGATGGGGGACTGGTGACTCACTTTCCCCAGCTGACCCTTCTGCTTGGAGCATCTTTCCCGGAATGAGCAAAGGGCTTGTGTCTATCAGCTGGTTGCTGGGTGCAGAAACCCAGCTGGACATGGAGAAGGCTGTGCCCACCCACAGTGGCCTTTTCTTCCCATGCCTGGCCGTGTAGCAGGTGCCCGGAGGGCTGACCCTTGTTGGGAGACTCGGGGGCAGATGTTCTGGGAGGTGTAGGGGCAGCAATGGCACTAATCCCACACTGTGTAAGGTGAGCGTGTGAAATTAAAGAGAAGCCCCACTAACGTGGACTCCGACACTAGCCAGGGATGCCAGAAAGGGGAGCCTGCCCCTTGGGGACCCCAACCAAAGCATCCACAACTGGAAAGAATCACCAGCTACAGGCCCCCCAAAGGAAGAGGTGTGGGTTGCATCTCCTACAAGAAGGCCACCTCTGTAACCCAGCCAATGAGAAACCGTTAGAATGTCCTAAACTGCAACTCTCTGTTATCCCTGAATAAACCCATTTTTGCTGATAAAATATCTATTTATTTTTGAGGTGAACAAGGACAGTCAGGCAATGCACAGCCTCCTGCCGTCCCTTGGCTGTTGCTGTGGGACCTCAGGCCACAATGTCCAGTGAACTGAAGCTCTGGTTCTGAATGTGGCCAAGGCGCTAAGATCACAGCTGGGGAAGATGATGCAGACGGGTCAGAGGACAAGCCCAGGAGCCACCCCCAAGTGCTGAGGAAGCACTTCTATGATTCGGACACTCAGGTCTGCCCCGCATGCGGTCTTGCCCCGAGGGCTCACAGAGGCACCCCAGAACAGCGCTGAGGCCTCTGGAGCATGAGATCCCTCCCAGCTGACCAGTGGGACCAAAGACTCTGGGAGGACAGTGTGGAGAGAAGAGAAGGGGTCTCAGCCCTCAGGGCAGGATCCAGACCAGCAGGCTGCTCAGCGTGCAGATCCAAACCCACCATCTATGCCCCATCTCAGAAAATTAGCTTCCTTCTGTAGTCGGTGGCTTCCTGCTAAACCCACAGACCACCTTTCTTCCCAGTTGGCTTGACCACACAGGACCTGGCCCTGACAGAGGGTGTCACAGAGAGGGGCTGGAGCATTAGCTGGGGAAGAAGAGCAAGATGCCCTGGGTAGCAACAGTGATCCCTCGAGACTAACCCAAATCAGGAGGTGCCTGAACCTGCAGCCTCACTGGCTTTCTGGGCTTGCAGGGGTGTTCAGGTCCTGAGGAAGAAGATCATGGCATCTTGTCCAAGCTCACTCTGAGCTCTGGGTCTGGGGAAGTAGGTACCCTGCCGTCCTGTATTCAAACCCTGACCCCAGGAGGCCCCACAGTCCAAGCCCTGCTGCCGGTAACACTGTCAGGCCTCCCTTCTTACACTGCCTAGTGGGGCGGGGGGGGGGGCAGACCTCACAGCCTGGACAGGATCCAGGATCCCCCCCCTCACCCACCCCTCACTGTGCACAGACCTCATAGCCTGGGGAGGGTCTCCCAAAACCCACCCCTCACTGTGCACAGACCTCACAGCCTGGGGCAGGGCCTCCCCCTCACCCACCCACCCCTCACTGCACACAGACCTCACAGCCTGGGGAGGGTCTCCCCCTCACCCACCCACCCTTCACTGTGCACAGACCTCACAGCCTGGGAAGGATCTCCTCCTCACCCACGCCTCACTGTGCACAGACCTCACAGCCTGGGGTGGGGTCTCCCCAAAACCCACCCCTCACTGTGCACAGACCTCACAGCCTGAGCAGGATCTCCCCCTCACCCACCCCTCACTGTGCACAGACCTCACAGCCTGGGGCAGGGTCTCCCCAACGCCCACGCCTCACTGTGCGGCAAACCTCACAGACTGAGGAGAGTCCCCACCCACCCACCCCTCACTGTGCACAGACCTCACAGCCTGGGGTGGGGTCTCCTCCTGTCATGTGGCCTGACTGCAAACTGAACAAAAAGCAAATAGAGGTGTGTGATTTTCCTGGGGCTTCCGTAAGGAACTACTACAAATAAGTCGGGGGAAACCATAGAGCTTATGCTCACGTAGGTGTGGAGGCCTGAATCTGAAGCCAAGGTGTGGTCAGGGTACTGCTCCCCCCAAAGGTCCCAGAGGAGACTGCTTCTGGCCTGTGCACCTCATGGTGGCCTGAAGCTGCATGTGCCCATCCCCCCAACATTGTGGCATTGCTGCCTCATCCACTGTGTGTCTATCAACACTTGTCAGTGGATTTAGTGCCCAGCAAATGACCCCACGTGATCTCAACATCCTTAACTGCATCTGCAGAGACATTTTTTTCTAAGTAAGGTCACATTTGCAGGTTCCTGGAATCAGGACTGGGACATATCTTTTTGAGAGCAATAAGTCAGACCATTATAGGCTGCCCTCGGTTCCTCCTGAACTCACACTTGGCCCACCTACAAAATATATTCACTCCATCCCAACATCCTCAAAAGTCTCATCTTTTTACCCATCATCTTTGTTCAGTGTCATCTAAATATCATTGGCTCGTTATGTGAATCTCCTCAATCTGGTGGGGGAGAGACTCAGTATGGTCCCCCCTGGGGCAAAATTCCTCTCCATCATCTCCAAACTACTTGGTGGGACAGGCATAGGGCAAGAGTAGCAGACTGTCCCTAGCCCAAGAGAAAAACACAGAAGTTAGAAAGGTTTCCAGAGTTCCTGTTCTGATCTCATACTCATGGAGCTGGGAAGTTGCTACCCCATCCTCACATCCAGACAAAAGCTGAACAAGCTGAAAACACAACTCTCCTTTAGTCCCTCAGAGAAATGAGGTCACAGGGCAAACCACTGCCCCCAAATCTGGAGACAGGTGAGCCCAGAGAATCACAACCTACTAAACCAGAAACCCCCTTGGGAACCAGTGCCCAGGCGTGAAAAACTACACTGTATGGGACAGGTTGCTGGAGGCTCAGCATGGACAAGTCTGAGAGTGAGGACTCCAGCAGGCTATCACAGCGAAGACTGGAGGAGACGTCCGCTCATGCTCCTGACAGGGAGGGGAAAGTAGTCACCACAAAACACCAGAGCACTGGCCCATCTTCCGGAGAAATGAGTCTACCAGAGCCTGACCTGCTCACCACATCACTAAAGTCCTGTTTACAGTGGTTTCTTTCACCTGGTACATCATGTCTGTCACCATCAAGAAAAAAACACAAGGCACACTGAAAGATAAGAAACACAATTTGAGGACACAGAGCAGCATCAGAACCAGACAAGGCAGTTGTGTTGGAATTATCAGAGCAGGAATTTAAAATAGCTGTGATTAATATGCTAAGGACTCTACTGGATAAAGTAGAGAGCACGCAAGAACAGGTAGGTAATGTATACTGAGGGATAGAAATGCTAAGAAAGAATAAAAAAGAAATGCTAGAGGTCAAAAACACTATAGTGGAAATGAGGAATGCTTTTGGCAGGCTTATCCATAGAGGGGACACAGCCGAAGAATCTGTGAGCCTGGGGATGTGTCAATAAAAATTTCCAAGATGAAAGCGAAGATAAACAAGGCTGCAAAACAGAGAACCCAGATTATCCAAGGACTGTGGGACAACAAAAGGCAAAGTGTACATATGGAAGGGAAAGACCAGACAGAGAACCAAGAGGAAGAGGGACAGAAGAAACATTTGAAGCAACACTGAGTGAGAATTTCCCTCCAAATTCATGCTAGGCACCAAACCACAGATTCAGGAAGTTCAGAGTATACCAAACAGGATTAATGCAAAAACAAAATAACAACAAAAAAACCTAAACCTAGGCATATCACAATCAAACTTTAGAAAATCAAAGATAAAGAAAAAATCTTGAAAAAAGCCAAAGGGAGAAAATCACCTTACCTGTAGAGAAGCAGATCCCATGAACATTAAAATGATACTAAAGAAATATTATGAACAACTGTGGCCACAAATGTAATAAGCTAGATGAAATGGACCAATTCCTTGAAGGAAAAATCTGCCAAATGCCCATTAAAAAAGATAAACAATTTGAATAGACCCATTTCTATTAGAGAAAATGAATCAGTGATTTCATAGCTTCCCCAAACAGAAAGCTCCAGGCCCCAATGGGTTCACTGGTGAATTCTACTAAATATATAAGGAGAAATTTACCTTATTATCTACAGTCTCTTTGCAGAGGATAGAAGCAGAGAGAATACTTCCTAACTCATTCTATGAGGCAGCATTACCCTAACACAAATCTGGCAAAAACATTACAAGGAAACTACAGACAAATATCTCTCATGACCATCGATGCAAAAATCCTTGACAAAATGTTAGCAAACCAAATCCAATAATGCATAAAATAATTATACACCATGACCAAGTGGTATGCAAGGCTGGTTCACCATTCAAAAATCAATTAATAGAATTCATCACATCAACATTCTACAGAAAAACCACATGATCATATCAATAGATGTAGAGAAAGCATTTGACAAAATCGAACACCAATTCATGATTTAAAAAAAAAAAAACACTTCCAGTAAACTAGGTACAGAGGGAAACTTCATCAACTTCATACAGAACAGCTACCAAAAAATCTATGATCTATGGCTAACATCATAGTTAATGGTGAGAAACTAGAAATTTTCCTGCTCAGGTCATGAACGAGGCAAGGTGTTCCCTCTCGCCATTCCTTTTCAACGTCGCACTGGAAGTCCTAGCTAATGCAATAAGATAAGAAAAGTATACTGATTGGAAAGGAGGGAAAACTGTCTTTGTCTGCATGTAAAATTCAATACTGTCAAGATGTCAGTATTTCCAAACTTGATTTATAGATTCAGTGCAATCCCAATTAAAATCCCAGATGTCAACAAACTGATTCTGAAGTGTCTTTTCAGAGGTGAAAGACTCAGAAAAGGCAACTCAGTATTGAATGAGAACAGAGGACTGACACTACCTGACTTCATGACTCACTACAAAGCGACTGCAATCAAGACAGTGTGCTGTTGGTGGAAGAATAGACAAGTGGGTCACTGGAACAGAACAGAGCGCCCAGACATAGACCCAGAAACATGCAGCCAAAAGATTCTGAACGAAAAAGCAAAGGCAATACAATGGAGCAGAGATAATCTTTTCAAGAAGTGGTGCTGGGCATCTACATGCCAAGAAAAAAAAAATCTAGGCAGAGTCCTTATATCCTACACAAAAATTAACTCAAAAATGGATCATGGGCCCAAATATAAAACATGCAACCATGAAACTCCTAGAGGATAACATGGGGGAAAACCCAAAAGGCTTTGGGTGTGGTGAGGCCTTTAAAACCCAACAATGAAGGCACAGTCCATGAAAGAGAATGGATAAGCTGGAGTTCATTACCATTAAAACTTTCTGTTCTGTGGAAAACACTGTCAAGAGAGTGAGAAAACAAGCCACCGCCTGGGAGAAAATGTAAAAGGCACACCTGATAAAGGACTATTATCCAAAGGACTGAATGGATATGTGAACAGTGGTCCATCCAGACAACCCTACAGCACTCAGTGCTAAAGAGAAACGCACCACCCAGCCGTTAAAGGACATGGGGAACCTTAACCACGTATCACTAAGTGAAAGGAGCCAATCCAGGGGACTAGGGGGGGCCAGGGATGACTCAGGGTGCAGGAGGGCTGGGCTGTCAAGGCGGTGACGTCACACACTGTGTGAGATACGGCTGCAGTGGTGGATACACTTGTCACACAGAATGCGCAGCAGCAAGACTGAACCCTACTGGAAACGGTGCACTTTGGGTGACAATGATGTGTCAGCATGGGTTCCTTTCTGAATAAAGGCACATCTCTGGTGTGGGGTCAGGGCATGTCTGGGAAATCTCTGTACCTTCCACTCAATTTTGCTATGAACCTACAACTGCTCTAAAAAAGAAACTCTACTTAGAAAGGCAGTGAGTCGGGGGTGGGGGTTGGAAAAGAGTCCCAAGAAATATCAGAATCCAGCAGGGTGAGCTCCAGTGGGTTTCAAGGCATGAGAGCAATCCTCTGTGAATCAAGGCTGTGCTCTGTGCTCTTGGAGTCATTCAGCCTTTTCCTGAAGGGCAGCACGGGTCCACAGCCTGTTTTCCTCCTGTGCAACTCTGGAAATGCAACAGCCCATTTCCCTTGGTCCCTTCCAGTCTAAGCACGAAGTATTTCTACTGATACTACGTTCTCTGAGACCCGGTGGGCCACACCATCAGAACGTGGTCCTGGCTGGACTGCCTCTGCTCCTGGCCTGTGCGGAGAGGCCTGGACACCTGTGAGCCACATGGAGGGTCTCTCAGGGACATGCGTTCCCACCCCCGAGTGGGTGCCACCTGGACCGGCTGAGGACGTCCCAAAGCTTCAGGAGCTGCTGTCTTCCCCCATCTCTCTCCACCTCACTACAAACCAGATGCACCTTTCTCCCCTGGCCCAGGAATCTCCCAGGGTCACGGCTCTCAAGTTCTGCCCTGCGTCCAACAGGAGGACACAGTTCAGCCAGACACAGTTCACTCTGCTGCTGTGACAAGTGCCCCTCCCCCCATCTCAGAGTGCCCACTGGCGCTCTGACAGCACATTTCCACCAACAGTCTGTTCACGGCAGCCTGGGATTTTCTCTTATGTGTCTCAAGAATCTCAAGCCGCTGCCCAATTCCCAAGCCACTTCCACGTTTTTAGGTGTTATGACAGTGGTGCCCCACGTCCTGGTAAGAGGATCTGTGTCAGTTTCCTGTGGCTGCCATAGCAAAGTGCTTAAACTGGGTGGGTGGACACAAGAGGAATGTGCTGTCTCCTGGGTCTGGAGGCCAGAAGTCTGCAAGCAGGCTGTTGGCCGAGCTGCGTCATCTGGGCTCCTTCGAGCAGAATCAAGCTCCTTGCAGCAGTGGCACTGAGGCCACCCTTTCCTCTCTGGTTGTCAGCTGGGCCGCTCTGAGCTCCTAGAGGTCACCTGCATTCCTCGCCCCATGACCCCCTCCATCGTCATGCCAGCATCTTTTCATGCTGGGAATCTCAGACTCCCCTTCTGTGACCAGCAGTTGAAAAGTCTGCTTATAAAGGACCTCATGTGATGAGGGCAGGCCCACCTGGACAGTGCCCTGATCTGGGACCTTGATTCCATCTGCAGAATCTCGTCACAGCATCGTCTCATTATTATTGGACCGAGTTACTGGGAACAGCTGTGTGTGCACCAGAGCTGGGATACTGGGGGAATCTTGGGATCTGCCCTTCTGTTTCCAGGAGAGCTGTGGTCCAGCTCTCACTCCTCATGTACCCACAGGGAGTGGACACCTCCACCTTCAGTGACCCTTCTCACTGTTGGGGAAAGTCACTTCCCGCCTCTGCATCTACAATGTGCAGACCCTACAGAACCCATGTCTCAACCAGCAGAGCCCCTGGCCCAGGTCACCACTGCCTCTCTGCTCCTTGTCCTGTTCCAGGACCCTTAGAGCTACAACCCTGAAGAAGCCCCCTACTTTCCCCCACATGGCCGAAGAGACAGCAAGAGCACAATGGAGCCCACTGTGGGGGCAGCGGCCTGGCGGGTGAGGAGTCCCTGTGCCTCCATCAGCTCAGCAGGAACTCCCTCCTGTCACTCCGGGCAGGCTGACCACAGGCTGACAGGCAGACCAGGACCTGCAGCAGGCCAGGGAGGTGCAGCTGGGGGCTCACGGCGATGGGCCAGTGGACACCGGTCCCATCCATGGAAACCTGCCGATGTGTTCCACGT
Organism: Prionailurus viverrinus; assembly: GCF_022837055.1. Taxonomy (NCBI): domain Eukaryota; kingdom Metazoa; phylum Chordata; class Mammalia; order Carnivora; family Felidae; genus Prionailurus; species Prionailurus viverrinus. The sequence continues at coordinate 88,631,292 of NC_062561.1, read as the reverse complement.
GTCTGGCATGTTTTCAATGGGGTGGTTTCTGTTGTGGTGCATGGTGTTTATAGCAATGAAGCCTGGACAGATGGGAAGTCATGGTGGGCCCAGGAGTGAGTGGGGTCCAAGAGGGGACATCACTGTTTGTGGGCACAGCAGTGCAGTGGGGGGTGAGGGTGGGAAGAGACAGAGGCCTGAGGGGCCAGGCCTCTCTGGAGCTTACTCTGCTCCACAGGGTCCCTCAGCCCTGCAGATGCATGGGCGAGAGAGGCAGGCACCCGCTACTGCAGGCCGCAGTGTCTGATGGAGACCAAGTCCTGAGCACCCCAGCCTCTGGGCTTGCCCACTGCCTGGGTTCTCTGTGGGCAAGAACAGGCGGGAGATAGGGGCGCCTGGGTGGCTCAGTCGGTTGAGTATCTGACTTCAGCTCAGGTCATGATCTAGCAGTTCGTGAGTTCAAGCCCTGCGTCGGCTCTGTGCTGACAGCTCTGAGCCTGGAACCTGCTTCAGATTCTGTGTCTCCCTCTCTCTCTCTGCCCCTCCCCTGCTCATGCTCTGTCTCTCTCTGTCTCTCAAAAATGAATAAATGTTTTTAAAAATTTTTTTAAAAGAGCAGGCGGGAGACAGCGAGGCAGGACAGGTGGCTATGGCACATCAGTGTCCGGGGCGAGGCCCAGGCAGGCCCACAGGGGACACTGGAAGTCCCGATTAGTGCGTGAGTACATCAGGAAAACCCACTGCAGCTGGATTCCTCTGCCACCCTACAGGGAACTGCCCAGGTTAAAGTGGGCGGCACACAGTTGGTGCCAAACCCTGCTTAGGGCTGTGGCTGCATGAGGCCTGGTTCCTGAGGGCTGTGCCTCTGGAGAAGCTGCTTTTTACTGCCCTAAATCTTTTTTTTTTTTTTTAATGTTTGCTTGTTTGTTTGTTTGTCTGTTTGTTTTTGAGAGAGAGGGAAACAGAGAGTGAGCAGGGGTGGGGAAGGGGCAGAGAGAGGGAGACACAGAATCCGAAGCAGGTTCCAGGCTCTGAGCTGTCAGCACAGAGCCAGACGCAGGGTTCAAACCCACGAACTCTGAGATCACGACCTGAGCCCGAGTCTGACACTTAACTGACTGAGCCCCCCAGGTGCACCTTTACTGTCCTAACCCTTGAAGCCCCAGTTCGCGTGCACCTCCAAGCCCAGGAGTGTCTCCTGGGGTGGGGGCAGGAGGCAGAAAGTCAGAAGGCTTGAGGGGGATCTGGGGGGAGGAGGGGTGGGCGTGCCTGCGTCCCCCTCCTGTAGAGAAGAGGACTGTGAGGAGACAAGCACAGTCCCCAGTCTCCGTGGAAGGGCTCCACCCTGGGCGCTCACCCCCGACCAGCCTCCTGTTTTAGAAAGGCGGCTGGCGCTCGCGAGGCTGACGCTGCATGCCAGGCACCATCGAAGTCACACACTCTCACCAAAAGCAGACGTCTATCTCCAGATGCCATCCCAGAGAGCGTGCGGCCTGAATAAACAAATCACTCTGGATTCAGAGGAGAGCGTGCCTGTCAGCACCGGCTTTCCGTGATTTTCAAAGGAGAAGTTTCCAAAACAAAAATCTTTGCTTAGCTTTGGAAATGATACCTCCTTCAAAGCTTGATTCTTTCCTTATGTTCTGAGTCCGATAAAAGTGAGAGGCAGAATGAGGCCCATGCTGACATAGCCCTGCTTGCTGTCTGCATGGGGCTGAAAGGGTCAGGATAAGTTCTGTGCTGGAGGAAGTGATTCGCTCGTTCATTTGTGGAGCACAGACCTCTGTGAGTGGCACACCTGGACCCTGCCCTCCAGAGCCCTGGGAAGGTGCAGGACTGAGCCAATAGCAGAAGGGGCATTGTGGCGAGGCCCAAGAAGTGGGCAGACAGCAGGGATTTGGACCTGGGTGGACAGAGGGCATCCAGGAGGACAGACAGGGGATAGAGTGGGAGAGTCTCCTGGCAGCTGGAACACTGCACGTGTGGAAGGTGGGAAATGGGTGGGTGCTGAACTGTCTTCAGGAGGGAGATCTTCCCTACACCTTCCAGGCTGCAAGCCTCAGCAGGAAGACAGGGTCAAGTCCCAAGGGGTGATCTGGACACAGAAACGGAGGTGACAGAGGTGCGCCAACACTGTGGAGCCCTCCACACAAGCACATCTGCACACAGGCTGTGCCCAGGTGGTCACCAGCTCACCGCTGCAGGCTTCCGTCTCCTCACAGAGGGTCCCACCTTCTAACCAGACCTATGGCCTCCTCTGTCCCTAACCTCTGCTCCTTGGGCCGTGGTCACCAGTGTTTGCACAGGAGACATACCAGGAGCCCTGCCCAGGACTGGCCTCTTTCCCTCCTGACTCCAGAGCTGGATTTGGTCAGGGGACACATGCTTGGTACTGTGTGGGTGCAGTGGGACAGCAGCATGGGTGGGAAGGGGAGGGCGAACCTGACTCAGGGACTGTGGGAGAGGGTACTGCCCTGTAGCTCACCAGGCTCTCTCAGTGCATTGCTGGCCGTGTTCCTGGTCCTGGGTGGAGACACCTCACAGGGCACGTGGTGTGTGTGCATCGCATGTGTGTGTGTGTGTGTGTGTGTGTGTGTGTGTGTTTGTATATGTGTGTGTGCATGAATTTGGGCACATGAATAAGAGTATGGGTGTGTATGCATGGGTTTGGGTCTGTGAGAGTATGTGTTTTCATGTGTACGTGTGTGGGTTTGGGTGTGTATGTGTGTGTGCACAGTTGTATATGAGAGCTTGGGTGTGTATGTATACATGTGCATGGATTTATGACTCCATGTGTAGATTTGGGTGTCTGTAGGTTTTGATGTGTGTGACTTTGGGCGTGTGGGGGTATGTGAGTGTGAGTTTGTGCATGTGTGTGTGAAGGTTTGGGGTGTGGGGCATGTGTGTGGGTATGCACGGGTGTGGGAGGGGTTGAGGGCGTGGGGTATATATGTGGATGAGTGTGTACACAGGTATGTGAAGGTTTAGGGTGTGGGGGTGTATGTGAGTGTGTGCATGGGTGTGTGAAGGCTTGGAGGTGTGCATCAGAGTATATATGTGTGTGGGCGTGTCTGGGTGGTGTGCCCCAGCAGGCTCGGGGGTGTGCATCAGAGTATATACGTGTGTGGGTGTGTCTGGGTGGTGTGCCCCAGCAGGCTCGGGGGTGTGCATCAGAGTATATACGTGTATGGGCGTGTCTGGGTGGTGTGCCCTACCCATGGAGTACACTGGTGTCAGTTCGGGAGATAGAAGTTGGCAGGACTTCAGTTTTGTCACCCCCCATGCTTCCCTGGAGCCAGGCCTGGCATGTGGTGTAGATGCTCATTGGCTCTGGTTCCTCCTGTGGGTGAGCAGCTGGTCTGGCCCCTGGTGGCACCCTGGCCGTCCTCTGAGCAGGATTATGCCTGAATCTGCGGGTGGCATTGCACCCTCCAGACCACTCACCAGTGTGAGCCACAGGCCAGGTGGCCAGTGCCGGTGGCAGGCCAGCAATCTGTGCCCCACCCAATGCCCAACTCTTGGACCCAAGGACATCTAGTGGAAGCAGGGTCCCAATGCATCAGCCAAAGTGCCTTCCCAGTGGCTGGATCCTTCACCCGGATTGTCAAACAAGGGTGCACGTGTCCTTGGTAGCAAGACCCGCACTAGCTTCCTGTGTTCTCCCTCCACAGTACAGGGACTTTGTACTCACTAGGCCACTCCCAGGTTCAGCCCAGGGCCCGCACGTGACCGTCACCCAGGTAAGCTCTGGAAAGGTGGAGAGGGCTGGGGACACCAGGCCAGACATGTGACATGTCCCTCTGACTTGTTTAGGTACCCACGGCCCCAAGGAACCCCCCAGAGAATCTCTTCTGGAAGACAGGAGCTGCAGCCCCTCACTCTCTGTGGCCGGCAGGAGTCCATCATGGCCAGCATTGCCTCCCAGGATTTCTCTGTGAACCCACGAGGGCAGCATGTCACTCCGGTGGCCAGGCCTGGACATCCTGCTGAGGATGGGAGAAAGATGGAGAATGTGGCAGCCACAGCAGTCCTCCCGATGGGGCCCTCTCCTCAGCCCTGCTCTGGGGGGGGGGGTGCAGGACCCGCATGGCCTCCGGTCTCAGCCCCATCCTCCCCGAGTGCTGCTGGTTCCTCCCCAAAGCAGGAAACACGGTGCTCTGTCACAGCCACAGGCAGGCTCAGGACCAGCTTCCCTCTGAGGACAGGGGGGCTGATGTCTGCACAGAGCTGAAGGAGAGAAGGGCTACAGAAGTTTTAGAAAGAGGAGAGACCCCTGGTTCAATCCCCATCCCCTGACAGAAGGGAGGGAAGCTGAGGCCAGAAGGAGAGTCACCTGCTGAGGCCACCCAGGACTTCAGGCTGAGAGCCAAAACATGGAGTGACACGGAGAGGCAGGCCCTGTGCACAGAGCCATCTGCCCAGGGGGTGGGCACTTCTCCCCAACTCCACTCCTGTTTCCAGGTCTTCACTGAAAGGGGCCAAGCAAGTTGCCAGACATTGAAGGAAATCTGAATAAAAAAGCAGAAAAATTAACAAATACAGAATCTGCAAATAATGAGGATCCCGGGTAATAAATGAATGTGCCAACCAGCTAATTAACAGTGTATCTGTCTTAAAATAAAAGCATGTGTACCAAACACTGAAAACTGGAATAAAGGTCAGGGAACCTAAATGGTGTTTTGGAGGCAAAGCAGGCCAGGAACCGGGGCAAAAGAACCTTGGGAGGCTGAGGTGTGACTCCAGACAGGCATGGAAATGTGCACCTGTCCCATCTCTGGACGGACGTGAGTAAGCTGAAGAGTTGGTGGGAGAAACAGACTTTTACACATGGGGCTGTTTGGGTCCCTCTTTGAGGTGGGGACAGGGCAGGTGGCACTGCGGGCTGCTGTCCTGGCACCGGCCTGGTACTTCTGTGACCCACACGTGTTGGAGCCCAGTGTCTGGGTAGATTAGAGATGGCTCGGGGGTGCCTGCCTGTGCTGGATTCTCCCAGCTGGCTTGTAGCATCTGTAATTAACAATGAGAGCAGCTGTGCAGAGTTTTGCAACACAAGCTTCCTGTCCTCTGGAGCTTCTGGATGAGTTTAAAATGTGTCTTGATATCGCAAGGGGAGTTTAAGAGCCAAAATACTTAATTCGCTGTGACCAATGAGGAACATTGTAGCGGGGACTTGCTGGTGAATCAGCCTCTTTCTCCACATCTGGGTAAAGGTTACAGTTTAAACACAATAGTAAGTGTCTCATTACACAGACTGACTTGAAACCCAGAAACTTGTTCATTTTTATTGTATTGATGTGTGGACAATTCAATTGCAGTGATTTCTTCAAGGGATAACTGAAGAGCCACTTTAGCAGTTCCTGTGCAGACACGTTCTGCCCGGGGGCCCTGAGGGTGGGGTGACATTCCCAAGACTACGACAGTCGACATTCCTTGTGAGAAGGAGGAAGGAGGAATTCATGTTGGAAAGTAGTTTTCTTCTCTAGTTGCTTTTTCACCTACATCAGGAAAGGGAGGTTGTTTTCAGGCAAAACTGTGGCTTGCAGACATGGCAAGTGTGAATCTAGATATCCACATGCCAGGAGCCATGTATGCCCTGGGCTACCAATGCCTGCCATGGGTTGCAGGCCACTGTTCTGTCTTACTATGATGTTAGGTGCATTTGTAACGTGCTATGTGTCTGTGTATTCAGCATTTTGCCACACAGACCCCTGCCCATGGAGCTGGGCCGGAGAAAGTGTCGTGTCCCAATGTCCTCTGGTGGCCACTCCATGCAAGCATGGCCTTCCGTCACATGGGCTCCTGGGACACGGGCCAACCCATTAAAAACAATGTGAGAGAGTTGCCTGGGACTTCTCCATCTCCCACCGACCCAGATGTACTTATGAAGTTATTTATTCGTGTGTGTGTGCGTGCACACAGAGGCCTGTGGATTCCACGGAAAGGTGCGGACACCTGGAAACACACAGACATGACGCGGCCTGCAGACGGTGCAGAAGCACACATACGCACAGAAACATGTTGACAGGCATGAACACACAGCACTCAGTGCACCTTGTCCCAAGTTTTTAAAACAGCCTGTAAAGAATGAGTGAGATATCTCTGAAAATTAACTACAAGACAGAAAATCGGAGAAAAGGAGAGCAACATCAGACAGCAGGAAGAAAGGCTGAGAGAAAACCAATGACAATAATATAAACAACAGCAGTGCTCCTAAGTCGCTCACTATGTGCCTGGACCGAAGGATGTGTGGTCACCTCTCATTTCCGAGGTGGGCAGGTGCCAGGCTCCCATCTGGCATCTTTTCACAGCATCACCATGTGAAGGACAGAAGCCACCAGTAGGACCCCCCTCTGAGCCACATTTATGAGTGGCACAGGGCAAGCCATGTCCCACAGTGGTGCTCTGGGTGACAGAACGGGCTTCCCTCCTGAGGCCTCTATGGCTCACACAGCCTGTGCCTGGTGTCTCTCATGCCCCAGGTGGATGCTGTGACTTTGGCATTTACAAGGGCCATCGCTGGGCCAGTGGGGGCTGTTGTTTGGGGGGCCAAATATGGCTGGGAGATCAAAGAGCGTATGTTGAGAAGGGTGGGGGGCTCATGTTTGGACACCCCCTTGTGTCTCCATCTCATCCCTTTGCTGGGATGGAAGAAGGGTTGGCAGCCCAGACACGGTCACAGCTGTGTGGACATGTGATTGCAGGCATTTCCTGGCCTCTCCGGGTGCTTTCCAGCTTGGCCATCTGTTCAGTGAGGGGAAGCTCTTGTGAGTGGGTGTGTTGTTCTGGTCAGGCCGGCCCCTGCACTCACACTGCAGGAGGGCAACCACAGCTGGGGCCTCAGACCAGGGCAAGTACAAGTGCCTGACCCACAGATGCCACCAGCAGCCAGGAGAAGCTGAAGAGGAAGAGAGGCACTGACTGGGGTGAGAACCCCACCCGGTGACCAGGATGGTCCTGGGACAGGTTCCTGTCATCATGCGATCCGGATCCTCCCAGAGTCTTTACGGAACTCACATCATCTGTTTGTCTACATCCTGTCTTCCCCACCCAACAAATGGAATGCAAACCCATATGCTCCAGGACTTTATGCAAAAGTATTTAATGAGTGAAGCTGGACAGTCTGCCTCAGGTTCACGTAGGTCCACGCTGGCTGCCTGGGGAGGTGGGGTACCTGGGGAGGTGGAGCACCTGGGGAGGGAGGTAAAGCACCTGGGGAGGGAGGTGGAGCACCCAGGGAGGGAGGTGGGGCACCCGGAGAGGGAGGTGGAGCACCCGGGGAGGGAGGTGGAGCACCCAGGGAGGGAGGTGGAGCATCCAGGGAGGGAGGTGGGACACCCGGGGAGAGAGGTTGGGCATCCGGGGAGGGAGGTGGAGCAACCTCAGGAGGTGGATCACCTGGGGAGGCAGGTGCAGCACCTGGGGAAGGAGGTGGAGCATCAGGGGAGGGAAGTGGAGCACCTGGGAATGGAGGTGGAGCACCTGAGGTGGCAGGTGGAGGATCTGGGGAGGGAGGTGAAGCACCTGGGGAGGGAGGTGAAGCACCTGGGGAGGGAGATGGAGCATCAGGGGAGGGAGGTGGAGCACCTGGGACGGGAGGTGGAGCACCTAGGTTGGCAGGTGGAGGATCTGAGGAGGGAGGTGGAGCACTTTGGGAGGGAGGTGGAGCACCTAGGGAGGCAGGTGGAGCACCTGGGGAGGGAGTTGGAGCAGCCTCAGGAGGTCAAGCATCTGGGGAGGTGGTCTCCTTAAGCCCTTCTCGGGGGTAATCCCGTTTTAGCATCCAGAGTGTGGGCTTCCTGAGGACAGGTTCCTAGTGCTCTTCTCCCAGCCCAGCCCAGTACAGCTCAGGAAGGAGGAAACAGACCGCCCAGAAGCGTGTGGATATCTGTGTGTACAGGTGTGTGTCTCTGTGTGTGCATGGATGTGTGTGTGTAGACTTACATGTGCATGCCTGTCTACCTATGTGTGCATGGGCATATGTACCTCTCTGTACATGCATCTACATGCATCTCTCTGTGTGCATGGACCCACATATGCAGTGCTTTCGGATCCACGTGTACAAGCCTGTGTCTGCATCTGAATGTGTTTCCCAGCCCACTTGCAAAGCTCCTTGGATGTCAGAGGTACATCATCTCCCAGCAGGACTTGACAGGTCAGACCCTGCCCCACAGTGAGGGGACCTACAACTTTTCCCAGGACGTGCCAGGATGCTTGAGACCCTCAAAGGTATATAATGGCCTCTGAATACAGAAAGTAAGTGGAAAGTACTGATTTAAAAGCAAACAGAGACAACTCCTTTTGCAGAAGATTTTCCCAGCAAACACCTGTGCCCCGAGGGCTCCCCACAAAGGGTCTGCCTGGTCCAGGAGGGCTCCCGTGTGTGTCTCCAGATAAGGGATGGTCCTCTGGGCACCCTCCATTCAAGAGCCTCATCTGCGCCAGCAGGTCAGCAGGGGGTGTGGGGGTGCAGAGGGAGGGGGTCCCCCCAGACCAAAGTAACACCCCCAACTCTGAGGGCTCCTGCCTTACCTGGGCTGTGAGGTACAGACACAGATTCCTGGGCCCCAGAGCAGTCTGCGACCAGAACCCCAGCCACCCCAGGGCTCCACATTTTAGGCTGCTGACCCTGAAACCTGTGCACATGTGAGTCCTTCTCCAGAAGAGCACGTGGCTACTGAGACCCAACCCTCCCATTCCGAAAACAGAGTTCTCCTTGCTTCACGTGACCCACAGCCAGGGAGTGGCTTCCTGTCACAGCTCTGTGCCTAGGACTCTCCTATGGGTCTGGAGGGCACAGTGAGGGACAGGGGTGTGGGGGAGGAGTCAAGGAAGATAAAAGAGAATACCGCATTGTGTACGGGCCTGGAACTGGAGGCCTCATGTGCTGAGGCTTGAGGGGTGGCCAGAGGCACTGAGATGGCATCATTGAGCTTACATGGGCCTGGAGTGGGGGTGGGGCACACCTGGGTGGGGGATGGGGCACCCCTGGGGTGGGAGGTGGGGCACACCTAGGCTGATGGATGGGGCACCTCTGGGGTGGGGGTGGGCACACCCAGGCTGATGGATGGGGCACACCTGGGGTGGGGGGTAGGGCATACCTAGGGTGGGGATAGGGCACACCTGGGGTTGGGGTGGGGCACACCTGGGGTGGGGGTGGGTCACACCTAGGCTGATGGATGGAGCACCTCTGGGGTGGGGGTGGGGCACACCCAGGATGATGATGGGGCACACCTGGGGTGGGGGATGGGGCTGGGCAGGCCAGGGGTGGCCTAGGACACTGACCTGCACACAGGTCCTGCCAAGTCCTGGGCCCCACCATCAGGCAGCAGCCTGGCATGCATCAGGGGAAGCCAACAGCCCAGGGTGACTCCAATGGCCGTCTGCCTTGGCCCTGTCTGTCTCTTCTCCAGCTCCTAGACTGACTTTGGGGTCAGCATGAAGTCCAACTGGGGTATTTTTCTTGTATGGCTTGTGATTTTGGTGTCATATCCAAGAATCCATGACAAATTCCAGGTCATAAAGATTTGCCCCTGCGTTTTACTCTAAGAGCTTCATGGTTTTGTGTCTGATTCGTTCTGGTGTGTTTAGGGAGTTAAATTGAGGAAGGGGTCTATGCAGTCATCCCTGCATTATTTGTTGGTGAGACTGTACCCTCCCCGCAAAGGTCCACCTGCCTGGGTGTGTCCCTGGGCTCCAGCTCCACCCGGCTGGTCCTGCCCATGCATTTCAACCACCCCTGGCAGCTTGGCCTCACCTCCACTCCTATTCCCCGCCAAGGGTCCCTGCTTCTCATTTACCATCCCTGCTCAGGCCTCAGTCCCCCATGTGCAGGATGTGTGTGTCCTGGGTGGTGTCCCCACTAACACAGAGTGCTGGACCCTCCTCCTCCTGACCTCCACCCAGCTCCTTGCAGCCAGTCCTTTCCTGAGAGGCTGGACCTGGGCTCCTGCTCCACACCCTCATCCGTGGGCCACCCAATCAGGAGTATCTGGGGCCATGAGGCAGTCCTAACTCCAGAGATGCAGCACTTGATGGTGAACTTGTGTGCACACAAGTGTGAAGGCCCAGCTTTGACACCCACTCCCCTGGGCTCAGATCCCGTCTCAAATGCTTCTGTGGTGTGACCTGGGCTGGTTGCCCTCACAGGGATGAGCCCTACCTTTCCTGCTTCTTGACCCCAGGCCCAGGCCCCCAGAGCCCCCAAAGACTGGAGCGAGAGTGCGTAGGTGACAATTAAGCTTGGCTGGCATTTGTTGGGTGGGGTGATGCGTGCGGGACAGTCTTGCTCTCTCTATGGGGACAGGAATTCACCTGAGGGCTGGACATTGCACAGAGGAAGCCTGTGTGACTGGACTCAGGGCCGACCATCAGCAGACCAAGAGGGGGATGGGTGTGGAGGCAGCTGTGGCTCAAAGTCCAGAGAGAGAAAGTGATGGCCCTGTGCGTGCAGCTGTGTGTGTGAGCATCTTGTGTGCATATGTCTGCATGTGCACAACTGTTGGTGTGAGATTGCATATTTGCACATGTATGTGTGTGCATGTGTGTTCCCCAGAACCTGCCTGCATGTCCAGCATGGACCACACTCTGGGTGATTGACAAAGGGCAACGGCTCCAGCAACGCCCTGGAGCTGGGTGTCCTACAGGCAGTGAGGCTTCCCAGGGCTTGCAGACCCTGCTGCTGGGTGGAGGGCTGTGGTCCTGGCAGTGGTGGGGACAAGCCCAGAGTACAGAGGGAATGGACAGAGGGGTGGGCACCTGGGGAGAGATGAGTGTTTGGACAGAATCCCAGGATGGTGGGGGTCAAGAGGTAAGCCTGCCAGGTTCCAGGTATTCTGGAATCACAGAACTCCAGGGCTGGGCTAGACCTGGGCAGGACAGTCCCGCTCAACAGGTCCTGGCTGCTCCCAGAGGCCGGACTGGGGTGGCGGGCGGGGGGGTGCCAAAGCCCAAGCAGCCTCCGGGATCCCTGTTGGTCTTGGCTGGCACTGGGTGGCTCTTCCAGCCCCGTCTGGCTGGCACTGGTCCCAGGCCCACCAGTGCCTGCCTCTGGTGTCTTGGGAGAGCCAAAGGACCCAGAAAAGGAGGGTCTCCAGCACCTGTTCTGGCCACCAGCTTCCTCACCAGCCAGGCATTGCCACCCCAACAGGCCCCCGCCAGGGCCAGAAGCCCCTGAGTGTACATCCCCTCCCCAGCCCTTTGCCCAGCAGACCCCACCAAGAGGATCCAGAGTCAGGAGCCAGGCTGGGTCCACTGGGGCAGACAGCACGTCTGGCTGGGTGCACGGGCTTCATTTCCTGTCCTAGAGAGTGAAGACACATGGCTGCTTCACCCACGCAGAGCACCCACATGCAGCTCACTCACACATGCACACATGCAGCTCACACACACATGCGCACAGGCAGCTCACACACATGCAGCTCACACACACATGCACACATGCAGCTCACACACATACACGCACGTGCAGCTCACACACATGCACACACGTGCAGCTCACACACACATGTGCAAGGCAGCTCACACACACATGCAGCTCACACACATGTACACACATGCGGCTCACACACATGCATACCTGCAGCTCACACACATGCGCACACACAGCACACACATGTGCACACACATGCAGCTCACACACATGCACACGCATGCAGCTCACACACACAGCACACACACATGCGCACATGCAGCTCACACACACGCACACATGCAGCACACAGATGCACACATGTAGCTCACACACATGCGTACATGCAGCTCACACATGCGTAATGCAGTTTCCACACACATGCACACACACATGCAGCTCACACACATGCACACATGCAGCACACAGATGCACACATGCAGCTCACACACATGCGTACATGCAGCTCACACGTGCGCAATGCAGTTCACACACACATGCACACACACATGCAGCTCACACACACATCTCACACACATGCACACATGCACACACACGCAGTTCACGCACACACACAGCCCACAAACATGCACATGCGCACACAAGCCCCCCAGGACCGCCTGCCTGCTCAGTCCTCTGTCCCTATAACCTTTGTCTGTGTGATACCAAGTAACCCTCCTGGTCAAGAGACTGGACAGACACAGGCCAGGCGGCCAGGTTGGGGGAGGAGACAGGCTGGGGCAGGTGGACATGTGGAGTCCCAGCACTCACAGCTGGCCCCATGCTCACAAGCAGGGTGGGCTGCTGGGGGTCCTGGGGCAGCTTCTGCCCTTCCTTCTCACTGGGCGGGTCCTTGATGGGTGAGGATTGGGGACCTTGCGGCATCCTCAGAAATCCCCTCCTGCTTGCCATGCCGGGATCCAGGACAGGATGGTGGCGACCTTGTCCCATCCCCAGAACCACCCTCTTGTCATGCATGGATCAGGGACAGGCTGGTGGGGACCTTGTCCCATCCCCAGAACCACCCCCCCCCCGCCCCCATCATGCGGGGATCAGGGATGGGCTGGTGGGGACCTGGTGCCATTCTTGGAACTCTCCCCCTCCGCACACCAGGGCTGGTGTTCGGCCCTGCAAAGGCGTGCAGCTGCTGGCCCCTGTCAGGGCCCCAGCAGCCTGGGAGCTAGGCCGCACAAGGGGGGCTCTGCAAATGGTTCCCCCAACAGAACGAGCCTCCTCCCAGGTCCTCTTCCCAGGAGCCCCTGTCTGCCTTCTGGAGCCGCTTGAGGGTGAGGTCCCATAGGGGCTGAGGAAGCAGGAGGAGTTGCTCTGGGGCTCCCAGGGCTGGAATGTGGGATGAGCCATGGTCAGATCAGATTTCCTCATTTGCCTGAGGAGCTCCCTAAGTTGGGGGAGCCAGCCCTGCTCTAATGGGAACCAGCTGTGGGAGGGGGAGGCCGTGTCTGGAAGAACAGGCCACGTACTCCGTGCTCCCAGGGAAGATCTGATGATCCCCGTCTTTTACAGCTGGGGAAACTGAGGCCCAGAGAAGGCCCATGTCCAGGACCCCTCCAGACTGCAGCTGGGCACCCTCAGCGTCCAGCCGGCTGTTCCCTGTGCTCAGACCAGGCAGACCCTCCAGCAGGCTGGGCCAGCCCCTATGGGGCCCCTCTGCTTCCCAGGGCACACGCTCTGCTCCCCACGCTGGGCTCACAGGGACACAGGCTCTGTGGCTGGGGGGTGATTCTCAGGCCATCAGCAGAGGGCTGCTCTGGGAGAAACAGCAGTTGTGGTGTGGGCAGAGAACCAGGGCACACCGTGGTCCGCCCCAGCCCCCCAGCTCCTGCTATTGACGGCTAGCTGTGTATCGGTCAGCGTTTGCTGCATGACAGACCACCCTCGACTCATGGGTGAACCACAAGGAGGTCTCATCCATCTGCCTGCAGGGCCTAGGTCTGGGGTGGGGACCTTGGTGCCAGGTCAGCCTGGAGCTGCAGTTGAAGGTGGGGTTAGGGCTTTGACTGTGGCTGAGCCTTCCTGGAGAGGGCTGGGAACTGGTGGCTCAGGGGGTACAAATCACAGGGAGGCTGCCCGGGGCTGGAGGGATGGCGTGGGCCTGGGAGAGGGCTTTGAACAGGAGGCAGGGGATGGGCATGGGTCAGACCCAGCTCAGGCATGAGGCACAGTGATGACCATACCTGGGCTGACCCTACACTCAGGACCCCACGGCCTACTGCTGACACCCTAGGATCCTGTCAGGGCCAGGACCCCTATTCCTGCTCTGCTGATGTGGCCTGGCCCTGGCAAAACTCGGGTAGGGGGCACCAGAGCAAGGCCCAAGATGTGGGTGGACTGGGTCTCCAGGGCAGGGACACAGAATGGGGTGTGGTCGGGAGGGGATGTGGGGGTGAGAAGCAGGTGGGCGGGGACAGTCCAGGGGGCACAGAAGGGGATGTGGGAGTGAGGAGCAGGTGGGCAGGGACAGTTAAGCCACAGGAATAGGAGTTGTTTCTGCAGAGAGGGGCATTATCTTGAAACGAGGATGTTGATGATTGTATTGAGGTTACTGAGGTCATCAGCATCCGTGAAGAGGATGCTGAGCACACCTGTGCATGCTCAGCGGGCCTCAGCCATTTCCACTGGTGTCTGCACATAACTGCAGAGCGCTGGGCAAGAGGTGGGACCAGGCCTGAGGAGGAGCAGGGACAGTCTTACCTACCAGGCAGTGTTGCTGGAATGGCAGAGTGGCAGTGTTGCTGGAATGGCCAGTGGCAGGCCCCCCCACAGTCAGGCACCATGGCTGGGGTTGGGGTCAGGGCTGACCGTGGGCACCCTGGCTGGGGTGGGGGCTGGATTAGGAGGACATTCCTTGGATGCTGTGCCCTCCTTACTTGGGGAGTCCACTGCCTTCAGGGCTCCAGGGAGGAAAGCAAGACCCTGCCCAGCAGAGCCCCCAGCCTAGGTGGCAGGACAGCGTGGCTGTGTGGCCCCCAGGGGACAGTGGTGGCGGACTGCTCCCCAAGGAGCTGGAAGGTGCCTTGGGTGAGGTGGAGCACAGTGGGCAGGATTACAGGCATGTGGGACAGCTTCTCGGTCCCTCTGCCAGCCCCCCGAAGCAGAGGTCCCTTTGCAATCACACCGTGCTGTGGAGTGTGTTCTGCAGCGCCCAGGTCCCACCCCTCAGGTGTGATGGAGGTGACTTTGCCAGCAGGGAGCCTGGCCAGCCCCCACCAGCAGACACTTGGCACACAGGAATCTGCCTCCTGATTACCCAGTTCAAAGGGCTTGTGTGTCCCCAGCTGCTTCTGGCTCCTGGTCCTGGCCCGGAAACGGGGTGCCACACAAGCCCTCCACCCGGGGACTCTTGTCCAGCTCCTGCTGTCATGGGGCCTCAGCACCAGACCTGATGTAGGGGCCAGGATGCTCAGAGTGGAGCTGGCTCAGCTGGATGCCAGGACATGCAAGTCTGTGCAGACAAGGCTTCTGGCTGACCGGGGCTCTGGGTCTCCTGCATGTCAGCTGGACCTCCTGCTGCCTGGAGGAAATCAGACCTGTCCTGGATGCCCCGTCCCCCAGGTCTCACCCAGATGTCCCTGTCCCCCAGGTCTGTCCTGTATGTTCCTGTCTCCAGGTCTGTCCTAGATCTTCATGTTCCTCAGGTCTGTCCTGGATGTCCCTGTCCCCAGGTCTGTCCTATATGTCAGGTCCCTAGGTCTGTCCTAGATGTCCCTGTTCCCCAGGTCTCACCCAGATGTCCCTATCCCCAGGTCTCTCCTACATGTCAGGTCCCCCACATCTGTCCTGGATGTCCCTGTCCCCAGGTCTGTCTTAGATCTTTCCATGTCCCTCAGGACTGTCCTAGATATCCCTATCCCCCAGGTCTGTCTTGGATGTCCCTGTCCTTCACATGTGTCCTAGGTGTCCCTATCCCCAGGTCTGTCCTACCTGTCATGTCTCCAGGTCTGTCCTGGATGTCCCTGTCCCGTAGGTCCATCCTGGATGTCCCTGGGCCCCAGTTCTGTCCTAGATGTCCCTGTCCCCAGGTATCTCCTAGATTTCCTTGTCCCCTAGGTCTGTCCTGGATGTCCCTGTGCTCCAGGTCTGTCCCACATGTCCCTGTCCCCCAAGTTGGTCCTAGATGTCCTTGTCCCTAGGTCTCAATTAGTCACTGTCCAATGACTAATGAATGGATAAAGAAGATGTGGGGGTGCCTGGGTGGCTCAATCAGTTAAGCGTCTGAGTCTTGGTTTCAGCTCAGGTCATGATCTTATGGTTCATGGGATCAAGCCCCATGTTGGGCTCTGTGCTGACAGCAAGGAGCATGTTTGGGATTCTCTTTCTCCCTCTCTTCCTGCCCCTCCCCTGCTTATAATCTCTTTCTCAAAATAAATAAATAAACTTGAAAAAAAGATTTGGTATAATACTACTTGGCGATGGAAAAGAATAAAATCTTGCCATTTGTAATGATGTGAATGGAGCCAGAATGTATTATGCTAAACGAAATAAGTCGATTAGACAAAGACAAATACCACATGATTTCACTCATATGTGGAACTTAAGAAACAAAACAGATGAACATAGGGGAAGGGAAGGAGAGAGAAGAGAGGGAAACAAACCACAAGAGACTCTTAACTATAGAGAACAAACTGATGGTTGATGGAGTGAGGTGGGTGGGAGATGGGCTAGATGGGTGATGGGCATTAAGGAGGACGCTGTGATAGGCACTGGGTATTGTATGTAAGTGATGGATCACTGAGTTCTACCCCTGAAACCAATATTGCACTTAAGTTAAATAACTACAATTTAGATTTAAAAATAAGTTTAAAAAAGTGTCCACGTCTTTTGTTTAATGTATTCCTAAGTATCTTATTCTTTTTGATATTATTGAAATGGACCTGTTTTGTTAATTTCATTTTCAAATTGTTCATAGCTAGTGTACAGAAATTGATTCATTTCTGCATATTGATGTTGTATCCTGCAACTATTATAAATTCTAACCATTTTTAGTGGAGTTCCTATGCACAAGATCATGTCATCTGCAGATAGAGATAATTTGACTTCTTACTTTCCAATCTGGATGCCTTCTTTTCATTTCTTATCTAATTTCTCTGGCTGGAGCCTCCAGAACAATGTTGACTAGAATGGAAGTGGTGAGGTCAGACATCCTTGTCTTGTTCCTCATCTTATGGAAAACACACCCAGTCTTTCACCATTAAGTATGATGTTAGCTGTGGGGGTTTTGTAGATGCTCTTTATCAAGTCCATAAAGTCCCTGATACTCCAAGTCTGTTGATCATTTTATCATGAAATGGTATTGATTTTTGTCAGGTGGGTTTTTTTTGCATCTATTGAGATGAGCATGTGGATTTTGTCCTTAGTCTATTAATAGAGTTTATCACATTGTTTTTGCATGTTAATCCAACCTTACATCCCTAGCACAAATACCACTTGGTCATGGTGTATAATGCTTTTAATTTGTTACTGGATTCAGTTGGATAGTATTTTATTGAGGACTTTTGTTTCTGCATCATAATAGATAGTGGTTTGCAGTTTTCTGTTCTTGTGGTGTCTTTGTTGGGTCTGGGAAATACTAGCCTTCAGGACTGAACTGAGAAGGGCTCCCTTCCCTTCTATTTCTCCCTTCCCTTGCTTATTTCTCTTTGGATGAGCTTGTGAATGAGTATTACTTCTTCTTTAAGTGTTTGGTAGAATTTACCCTTGAAAGCCTCTGGTCTGGGGTTTTTCTTTCTGGCACATCTTAAAAGTACTAACTCAGTCTCTTGGAATAGGTCTATTCAGACATTTTATTTCTACTGAGGTCAGTTTAGATAGCTCGTGCCTTTCTAAGAACCTGCCCATTTCATATAAATTTCTCAGTAGTTGGCAAACAGTTGTTAAAAATATTCCTTCACTAACTTTTTTTTTGGTAATTATCACTAACTTTATTAATGTGAGCCTTTCTTTTTTTCATTGTCTAGCTAAAGGTTTATCAGTTCTGTTGATCTTGTCAAAGAACTTCGGTTTTCTCTATTTTATTTTGTATGCCATTGATCCACTCTCATCTCTATTACCCCCTTCCTTTTGTTTGCTTTGGGTTTAGTTTTTGCTTCTTTCTGTTACTTAAGGTGGAAGGTTAGGTATTCATTTGAGAACTCTCTTGTTTTTCATGCAGTAATTTAAAGCTATACATACTTTTAAGACCTGCTTGAGCTAGATCTCTTATGTTTTTTTAATGTTTATTTTTGAGAGAGAGAGAGAGAGACAGAGCACAACCAGGGGAGGGGAGAGAGAAAGGGAGACACAGATTCTGAAGCAGGCTCCAATCTCTGAGCTGTCAGCACAGAGCCCAATGAGGGGCTTGAAATCACAGACTATGTGATCATGACCTGAGCTGATGTCGGACGCCTAACCAACTGAGCCCCCAGTTGCCCCATACATGTCTTATGTTTTTATATGTGATGGGGGGGGATCTCTCTCCCCTCTCTCGCCTCTCTCACTCACTCTTGTGCTTTCATTTTAATCTATTTCCAAGTATTTTCTAACTTATCCTGTGATACTGTCTTTGACCCACTGGTTACTGAGGAGTATGTTGTTTAATTTACTCATATTTGTGAATTTCCCAGATTTTATTCTATTATTCTTTTCAGATTTCATTCCATTTTGGTGAGAGGACATAATTTGTATGTCCCTTAAATTTCAGTCCCTTAAATTTATTTGAGGTTTATTTTTTGATCTAGCAAATGGTCTATTCTGGAGACTATTCCATGAGTTCTGGAGAATGTGTGTGCTGTTGCCTGGTTAGGTGTTCTACGGTTCTTGAGGTCTGGTGTTGTTCCAGGCTTGCTCATCATTGGTGATCTTCAGCTTAGCTTTTTATCCACTACTGAAAGTGAGTTGTTAACATATTCAGCTTGTTATTGTTTAATGTCTGTTTCTCCATTCAATCCTGTCAGTTCTGGCAGCATGAATTTGGGGACTCTGTTGTTAGATGTTTCTGTCTTTATAATTATTGCATCTTCATGATACACGACACAATTCATGATGAATTGATCCTTTTACACTTTTTAAATGTCTTTTTTTTTTACCTCTAGTAATGTATTTTGTTTTAAAGTCCTTGTGATGCCCTGAGCATACAATCTAGCTATATCATTCTAGAATTCTGACCTACAGATCTGTGAGATGATAAATGTGTGTTTTTAGGTAAAATGATAGGTTTCTGATCATTTGTTATGCACCAATAGGGAACGAATATGGATTTTGGTATTAAGTGTGAGCTGTTGCCTTACCATATACTTAAGTGTGCAGTGGCTTTGGAATCAGGCAGAGAGGGTGGTGGCTGGAAGGACTCTAGGGACATGATAGGAAAAGCCTAGACAGGGTTTATGGGGGTGACAGTGGGAATATGGATGCTGGGGATGCTATAAGTGCAGTGCTATTGGGATCTGGGGGAGGAGTCTCCTCGTGTAGTGGAATAAGGCTTGGCAAAGTTTGTTTCAAGGGGACGCTGGGTTTCTTCTTGCCCTTATGGGGAACATGAAAGAGGAAACATAAGCAGAGGAAAGATCTGTTGAACAAAAAGACACTAGGGAGTGATGATTTTGGAAATTCCCCTCCATGCTGCTGTTTCCTCAGCAGTAGCCACTGTACAACCGTACAATAGCATTTAGTTACCTCAGTGTGCACATCTTCCTATGTGATTTCTTTTTTTTTTTAATTTTTTTCAACGTTTTTATTTATTTTTGGGACAGAGAGAGACAGAGCATGAACGGGGGAGGGGCAGAGAGAGAGGGAGACACAGAATCGGAAACAGGCTCCAGGCTCTGAGCCCTCAGCCCAGAGCCTGACGCGGGGCTCGAACTCCCGGGCCGCGAGATCATGACCTGGCTGAAGTCGGACGCTTAACCGACTGCGCCACCCAGGCACCCCTACCTATGTGATTTCTTTACCCACCCATGGTTTCTGTGCTATTATCATCAGAAATATTATGTTTATTTGTATACACATACCCAAATACGTGTGTGTGTGTGTGTGTGTGTGTGTGTATGATTGTATACATTTGTATACTTGTAATATATATATATATATATATATATATATATATATACACATAGCCTTATGCAACAGCTTTTTAAACAAGTTAAGGGGATGAAAGAGAGGGTATATACATTATGCAGTCTCTTACAATGATCTGCATAAGTACCAGTCCCAGAGAATTTCATTTGTTCATGTGCATCCTAATTACCATCCATTGTCCTTGCTTTCAACCCAAAGAATTTTCCTAAATAAAACTTAGGAAGCAGATTTGCTAGCACCAGATTCTCTCAGCTCTTATTTATATGGTAATGTTTTTATTATGCCTTCATTTTTTTTAAAGATAATTTTGCTGGATATAAAATTCTTGGTTGGTATTTCCTTCCCCCACCCCCACCGCTTTGAGTATGTTATTCACTGCTTTCTGGCTATCATTGTTGGCTATTGTGAATACTGTTTAAAATATATTGTTTTTGACTGAAGCAGTCTTTAATTCTTTTTTTTTAAGATTTTATTTCATTTTGTAAAATATTTATTTATTTTGACAGAGAGAGAGAGAGAGAGAGAGAGAGAGAGAGATCACAGTGGGGGGGTGGGGCAGAGAGAGAAGGAGAGAGAGAGAATCCCAAGCAGGCCTCACCAGTCAGTGCACAGAGCCCGACTTGGGGCTGAAACTTATGAAACAGATAATGACCTGAACTGAAGTTGCACGCTTAACCAACTGAACCACCCAGGCACCCCACTTAAAACATTTAAAAAACCTCATTGCAGTCTCTTCTTGAACTCATGCTTTATGAGGAGAAGTCTGATGACATTGCTCCTCTATAGGCAAGGATTTTTCCTCTGATGTCTTTCAAGATTTCCTCTGTCTAATTTTTTGCTGCACTGAACATGATATGTCTCTCCATATATCTTATTTGATGATGTTCTCTAAGGTTCCTGGATCTGTGGTTTGGTGTCTACCATTAGTCATTAGTCATTACTCCTTATGGCTTCAAATATTTCTTCTATTCCTTTCTCTTTTTCCTCTCCTTCTGATATTCCCACTATGTGTATGTGACACCTCTTGTGATTGTCCCACCATTCTGGGGCATTGTGTTATTTTTTCACTTTTTTTCTCTTTGTCTGTCAGGGTTTGGACATATCTTCAGGATTCATGACTGTCCCCTTGGCCATGTCCACTTTGCTGATGAGTCCAGCAAAGGGGGTCTTCATTTCTGTGACAGTGTTTTGATTTCTAACATCTCCCTTTAACCCCACCCCCCTTAGCACTTCTATCTCTCTGCTCACATGGCCCATCTGCTCCTCATGCTGTCTACTGTATCCATCAGAGCCCTTAGCATATGAGTCATAGTTTATGTTACCTGTCCAGTAATTCCAACATCTTTGCCACACCTGGGTCTGGTTCTGGTGCTGCTCTGTGTCTTCAAACTGTGTTTGGTCCTTAAGTATGCCTTGTAACTGTTGTCAAAGCTGACATGATGTATGAGGGCCTTTAGTGTGAGGCTTTGTTTACCTGTCTGCGTTCACTGCTGTAGTGGTGGGTCCAAGGACAGACTTTGTGGGCTGATCCTAATTATTTTACTGTGGTAAAATACACATATACCATCCTAACCATTTTAAAGTGTACAGTTCAACGGCATTCCTTATATTCCCATTATTGTGTAACCATTACCACCAAGAACCCTTGTCATCTTGCAAAATTAAGACTATATTCATTAAATAATACCTACTTTGCCCTTGGCAACCACTACTGTACTTTCTGTGCCTATTTTGACTACTCTAGGGACCTCATGTAAGTGGAATCCTACAGTGTTTGTCTTTTTGTGACTGGCTTATTTCACATAGCACAATGTCCTCAAGATTCATCCAGGTTGTGCCTTGTGTCAGAATTTCCTTCCTTTTTTTTTTTTTTTTGAAATTTAAAGAAAAAATTTACTGAAGATCTGAAAAACAATTCCTAAAAGATTGGCTTTTCCAGAAAACTGTAGCTACACAACGCATTGCATCTATCATGTTAACATGTGCATTAGACACAACTACAAAACCATGAAACAAGCCACCATTCTTCAACAATCAGAGCAAAGGGACGATGCCTAAGGAACAGCATGGACGGCCTGTAGGATGGCCTCTTTACTTTGAGCACCATAAAAATAGGAGCACAGACGGATGAGCGTGTTCAGGTATATACACTGAATCGAACCTTTGGCACTAGGAATCAGAGCAGTTTGTCATACAGCATTAACACATATTATAAAAGTGCGGAGTGTCAAAGGGATAGAACCACCAGCATTCAAAAGGAGCTTGGTCGACTAGGCAATAAAACACTCTACAGTATGTCTCTCGTCGTCCATCACTGAATACACTGGTAGCAACTTTGAAATGAAAAAAAAGAAAAGAAAAAAGGAGCTATAACCCCTTTTATTTTCTCTGTTTAAGATCAAACAGAAAACAAACATCAATTCTGTTATACACTAACATTTGCAAAGTACATCATTTGTACAAGAGGAGGACTAAACAAAAATGTGTTTACAGAAATCCAAACAGCGTCAGTGCCTGGCCTCACACAGCTTTCTGATGGTACTCAGGCGGGGCGACTTCATAATCGCTGGCACTAAACAAGGTTGCAGAATTCTTTGCCAGGTATTTTAGGAAGTCATGAAGATAATTCAGCAACAATGCAAGACTCTTCTCATCCAGAGGAGTATAGGCCAACATGGCTCCAATTCGTACAATCTCAGTAGATGCGGCGCCCCGTACACCTGGGACATGGGCGCGTCCGGGTGGTCTGCGAGAATCTCCACGTACTGTGGCTTCTCAAATTTGTAGAGCAGCTGAGTCCCCAGCATCACATTGAAGTACTCCTTTATGCCGGCCACCACCTCATTCACAGCGTACTCATTATCTGTGTTTCCTCGAGATTTCTTGTAATTTGCATAATCCTCTAGAATGGAATCCACGTTCTTCTTGGCAGGAAGATAAAACAGCTGTTTTTGCCGGGTAATTAAGTCCCAATCATCAACAAGCCACGGTTTTAATTCTTCAGGAATCTTTACTTTCACTTCAACTCTGTTCATGAATGTTTCCTCATTCTCAACGGTAGGATCCACTCGGGCCCTTTTCTTGCGAGGAGGCTGAGGTGTCTCGCTGGTACTGCCACCATCTCCATTTCCAGGTGTTTTCTGTTTGTTCTTTTTGGTTTTCACTTCAACACTTTTCTGCTGCAGGCCAGCAGTCTTCTTCCCTGGGGCAGCGCCTCTCATCTTCCCCTCTGCATACTGCTCCTGATTGTCTTTTTGAAGTTCTCACTGTTTCTGCAGATTGGTGTCCACGTACTTGAGTACTCTGCTTTCTGGAACCCATTCGTCCCAATTTTTATTCCAACCACTGAAATATATAAAGTATTTCACTTGTTTGTCCTTTATGGCAACCTTTACACACTTTGCTTCATAGAGAAGAGGCCCATGAAAGCACAGCACTCGCTCACCCTCCTGGAATTTGGGCTTCGGGTCCTGTTTCGGCGCCATTTATATCTTTCCTTCCTTTTTAAAGCAAACTAATATTCCATTCTATTTTAAGGAAGAACAATATTCCATTGTATGTATAGAACATGCTTTGGTAGTCCATGCATCCACTGATGGACACATGGCTTGTTTCCATGTTTTATCTACTGTGAATAATGCTGCTATGAATATGGGTGCACAAATATCTCTTCAAAATCCTGCTTTCAATTCTTTGGGGTATGTGCCAGTGGAATTGCTGGGCCATGTGGTAATCCTATGTGTAATTTTTTTTTTGAGAATGGCTGTACTGTCTTCCACAATGGGTGCACCATTTTACACCCCAACTGACAGTGCATGAGGGTTCCAATCTCCACATCCTTGCCAATTATTGTTAGTTTCTGGGTTTTTTTTTAATGTTTATTTATTTTTGAGAGGGAGGGAGAGAGTGTAAGCCAGGGAGAGGCAGATAGAGAGGGAGACACAGAATCTGAAGCAGGCTCCAGGCTCTGAGCTGTCAGCACAGAGCCTGACGTGGGGCTCAAACCCATAAACCATGAGATCATGACCTGAGCTGAAATCAGAAGCTCAACTTACTGAGCCACCCAGGCGCCCATGTTTTGTTTTTTTAATTCTCCTCATTGTAGTTGTGTTTTCTCACTTCTTTGCATGCCCAGTGAACTATGAGTGGATGCCAGACATTGAGTTTTACCCTGTTGGTGCAGGATGTTTTTGTATTTCTACACATCTTGCTGAGCTCTGACCCGGGATGCATTGAAGTTACTTGAATAGATAGGCCTTTTAGGTCTTGCTTTTGGGATTGTTAGGTGGGTCTGTGCAGGGCTCAGTCTGGGGCTAATTATTCCACACTTCTGCAGTGAGAACTTGATGAGCACTCTATCCAGTGCTCCATGAATTATGACTTCTTCATGGCTGGCTGGTGGGACCACTATTCCCAGTCCTGTATAAGCAATGGGTACTGTTCCCTCTCATTCTTCTGGGAGATCCTTTGCTCAGCTTCGGACAGCTTTTACATGTGTTTGTGCTGATCTGTGCTCAGCAGAACACCAAGAGGGGGGCTTCTTCAATCCCCCAGGGTTCACCTCTGTGCAGCCCTCACACCTCTGGTTCTCTGTGTGGACAGGCTGAGCCACCTTGGTGTCCCATGACTCAGGCAAGTGCTTTTCCAGGCCCCATCCAGGATCCTTCCTCCTGTGCTGTGTCCCAGAAGCTGAGACAATGCTAAAGCTACTTCCATTTATTTCCTGCCTCTCAGGGATTACAATTATGTACTAGTTGATATACAAGTACTGAAAACAGGTTTCCTATATCTATCCTTTTAGTACTTCATGGTGGTTTCAGATGAAAGGTAAATTTGGTCTCTGTTACTCTATATTGGCCAAAAGCAGAAATGTTTCTCATTATTTTATTCAAACCCAAATGAAAACAAAACAGCACTTTTTCTTTTAAAAAATATACACATCAATAGCATGAAAGCATATTCATGCTTCTTTTTTGAATTTCCCTTTTACCTTCCCATTCTGGGTAATTTCTTCTGACTCATTCTGGTCCACAGAGTCTCTCTTCACCTGAGTCAAGGTAATTATAAATGTCATTCAATGAGTTCTGAACTTGATTTTTGTATTTTTCATTTCTGGAAGTCCTGTTTGGTTCCTTTTCAAATCTCCTGTGTCAAATTTATAGTTTCCAGTTGTTTCAGAAGTTTACAGGCCTGGTTTTATCTCCTTGAACATAGTAAGCACATTTGTTTTACAGTTTCTGGCTTATAACTCAAGTATCTGGGTTTCTTCATGTCTGTTTTTCCACCAGTTCTGTCATGGCAAATTATCTCATGTTTCTGGTCATCTTTGTTTGTGTGCTGAACAGATATTTAAATGTCATTTTTCAGAATAATCCCAGGCCCAGGGTGATGTGACCACTATCCTAAGAGGATTTCTGCTTGCTTCTCCAGGGGCAATCTGGAGCTCCCTTACACCAAGCTTGGGTTTGAGATTTTCTGAGCTTCCGTGAGATTCAAGGCTGGACTGCAGTCCATGGGAGAGCTGGCTCACTGTCCACTCCCTCCTAGGGGGCATCCCATCTTGTCTGCAGTCCAGGGCAGGTGTGGTTTACCATGGTCCACACCCCTGGCGAACCATGGCCTCCTACTGTTGTTTCCCTAACCCCAAAGACTGCCAAAAGTAATACAGCCACAAAGCTGCCATTTCTGAAAAAGCAGGAGCAGCCTTGACTGCTTGACTCACCTCTCCACCTCCTTGCTCCCCCGGGTTTGGTGATTCATTACCACGATTTAGATGATTTAGATGTTTCCTGCCTCTGTGAAGATGACGCCTATGTGTTGTCTTCATGGGAAAGCCCCTATTAAACTGTTTGCCATTATTGGAAACTTGTCCATATATTAAACTAAACATTTTAAAGTGTTCTCTTTGTTTATTTTTGTATAGTGTGAGGTCACGTTCTTAGTTAATTTCTCCCATGTAGTAGCTACTTTACCAAGAACATTTGCCAAATATCTCCTCCTCTCCCATTGGCCTCCAACACCACCTGAGTTATGTGTCAAACTTCCACACATGGAAGGATCTAATCTTGCACTTGATTCCACTATCAGTTGTCCAATTCCAACCAGCTTCTGTGCCTGCATAGGCACCAGTGTGTTTTAACTACTAGGGTGTCATAATAAGATTTGGTATTTAAAAGGAAAATTTATCTATCACCCTTCCACATGAATTATAACTTTTAAAACCAGTCTTTTCTGTACATTTAAAAACTATCTCAGATGTGTGTGTTTGGGGGGGGGCTTAAAACAACACATATTCTTTCATAGTTCTGAAGGTCAAGGGTCTGAACTGAGTCTGATGGGGCTACAATCAACAATTGCATCTGCAGGGCTGGTTCCTTGTGGACAAGAACCAATTCCTTGCTGACTCCAACTTCTAGATGCTGCCAGATACCCCGGCTTGTGACAACATCACTCAATCTCTACTTCTGTGGTTACTTTGCTTTCTCTTAACATGAACCCTCCTGCCTATCTTGTATAAGGACCCATGGGTTTTCACACTGGGACAATCTGGATAATATAGGAAAATCTTCCCATCTCAAATGCTTACCTTAATCACACCTGCAAAGTCCCTTTTACCAGGAGGGGTACATTTTCACAGGACATGGGGATTAGGATGTGGACAGCTTTGGGGAACCATTACTCTGTCTGCCATACCACTCAAGTAATTGCTATATCATATTTTTACCGGATTCTCATTGGCCTATAGATTGATTTAGAGACAGGTACATTTACGACATTAAGCCTTTATATCCATGAACATTGGATACTTCACCATTCATTTGTCTCTAACATCTCAATAAACTTTTATAATTTTTCTGATCCTTAGGTAATCCTAAATACTTAAACATTTTGTTGTATAGTAAATGTCATGTATCTTTAAGTGTGTATCTCAGATTTTGTTGCTTATGTATACACATATGATTGTTTATATTTTATCTTCATTCTAAGAAACTTGCTGAATTCTACTACTAGAATAATTTGTAAATTCTTCTAAATTATTCACATAGACAGACAGGTCATTTTTATTACATACTCATTTCCACTCTTCCACTCTTTTGTATTTGATTTTCTCAGTTTCATAATTGTAGGGATGTAATAAGGCAATATTAATGAATATATAGTTTATATATAATTTACATTAATATAATAAAAATACAAGCTCATTTCAATAGAGCATGAAGGAATTTAATAATGACCATTAAAAATACATGATTAAGGGGCACCTAGGTGGCTCAGTCCAACCTTGGCTTAGGTCACAATCTTGTAGTTCATGGATTTGAGCCCTACATCGGGTCTGTGCTGACAGCTCAGAGCATGGAGCCTGCTTCAGATTCTGTGTCTCCCTCTCTGCCCCTCCCCCACTCATGTTCTGTCTGTGTCTCTCTCTCAAAAATAAAGAAACATTTAAAAAATAACAAAAAATACAGGGCTAAAAACCTTACCAAGGTTAAAAGAAGACAAAAAATCCCTGACTTGAAGAATATATGCTAAAAAAAAAAAAAAACCTGACAACAAAGCTACAGAAAACATCACCATAAATGAAGACAACCTAGGGACCTTCACTATACAATCAGGACTAGGATAGGTGCTATCACCATTCTCAATGACACTGGGAAGAGCCTAGGAGCATCACTGTACAATCAGAACTAGAAAAGGTGGCTTCATCGTTCTTATTAACACTGTTCTATTAATATGTGTTTCTAGCTCTCTGGGTGAGCACTGTTTCCTGTCTATCTCAACCTTGACCAGTTCCATGCATGCTGGTCCCTCATATGCAGAAGTGAGAAGTTCAGCTTCTTGGGTGTCTCCATGAATAGGGTGTACATGATGAAGCCCTGGTCTAGACTACATGCTCCCAAAGCATGCTTTACATCTTGTCCATAATGCATTTTCCTGGCTCATTGTTCAAACCCCATAGTTTCCTTGGGTCTTGATGAAAGAAGAGAGATATTCTTGTAGCCAATAGCCCTAAGCCCTTCTTCCACGAGGCTTAAAGTCAGAGTTTCTATAGGAGACTGAAGTGCATGTGTCGTGGTGCTCACTAAAGCACATTTTATAGTCCTCCCCTGGAAGAGTGAAAGATGACATGCATGTGCCAAGATGGCAGAACAAAGCCTTCTTGTGAACCAGTGCCACCCTGAGTGTGGGTGTTGTGGCAGAAATGAGAGGTGGAAGTCAATGGCTCTGAAATCCTTGAGTTTCTAAGGGGCTGCTTTCTCCAACAGGAAATTGCAGGTATGGAACATTCCGCACTCTGCCCTGGATGATGAGGACACACCTGCAGAGACTCACCTGGAGCAGAGAAGGGAAGGCAGAAAAGGCAGCCCCACCCCCCAGCTACTGAGACCATCCCATGGCCACAAGTTTGTTAGAGAAGAAAGGTGTAAAGAAGAGGGAATGTGGCCATGGGCACCCCTGGCCTGCTAGGCTGTGGGCAAGTGGGATCCTATGTGTCCTCTCTTATCAGTTGTCCTTTGTCATTTGGAGCTCCCTGCCTCTGCAGGGCAGTGTTGGTGACCTCTGCAGCAGAGGGGCCTCTGGACTGTGAGCATTCTGTGTACCCTGGGGCAGAGGGCCTGAGAACGGCAAGCAAAGCTTCTTGCCACACCTGCAGGGTTGGCCAGACCCAGACCGTGGTTGGTCTAGCGTAGCCACCCCACACACACGTGGGGGGCGAGTTGTGTCTGCAGGAGACAGGCAAGCCCAACTCTTTCCCAGCTCAGAGCAAACTCCTTATTTCTTTCCAGAGTGCTGTACTTACAGAAAATTGCTAGAAGTTGGAATGATGATCTGGCCTGATTTGCTCCAGGATAAATGAAAACGTGCTGTGTCAGAATGTTTCACTTGTGTTGCCAGCCACACAGAATGGGTCAGTATGCCTCTCGGGAGCCCTTGCCCACCCACTTCTTGCAGCCAACCCAACAGGAATTCAGGCCTCGGCTCTGTGGGCACATCCCACAGCTGGCGACCATGCTCTTCCTTTCACCATGAGGTGAAAGGCTCATCCCCTTCCTCAAGACCTCCCTCCCAGGCCACTTCCGCATCCTTCCCTGAAAGGGTGGCTTCAAGTTGGGTGGCTTTCTCTTCCAAATTCTCTTTTCCTTCTGCCAACTGCATGGAAAGTGCAGGGTGAGGGGCTCCAGCCTGGGGGTCTGGGAAGGAATGGAGGCAGAGTACAGGGTGTCATACCCTCTGCAGGATGGGTGCTGATCTGGAGAGCCTTGAAGGGCAGCAGTCCTGAAATACAATGCAAGGGATGCAATATTTCCAGGGATCAGATGCCAGAGAACAGTCTTTACTGAATGGTGATTACCTCCGAGATATTGACAGGTTCCTTAAAAGCTTATGAAAATGAAAAACCCCAGACGAGGATTTCTGAATGTGGCCTTGTGCCACCAGGACTCTGTCGTTCCTTTGCACAAGTGAATGGAGTCCATACTAATAGCCCCGGGAGACATGTGAGACTGGAGACATGCAGCTTAAAACGAGAACAGGAAACCGAGAACAAACCTTTTAACATGAGGCCACAGATGTCTCAGAATGGCAGCACTGATGTCCTTCCTAGCTTAAAAGGGGACAACAAAAGGGGTGCCTGGGTGGCTCAGTTGGTTGAGTGACAAACTCTTGGTTTCAGTTCAGGTCATGATCGTGGTTTCAAGCCCTGCATACAGCTCTGCACTGAGCATGAAACCTGCTTGGGATTCTCTCTCTCTCCCTCTCTGTGCCCCTCCCCTACTCATGTGTGCACGCTCTCTCTCTCTCTCTCTCTCTCTCTCAGATAAATAAACATTAAAAATAAGAGTTTATGGCTGCATAACATTCATGATGAATAGCTATGCACAAGCGCCCCTTACAAATCATCATACTTCTTCCCAGATGCATCCCCCATGAAGCAATTAAGCCACTGTCCAGCCCAGTGGTGAAACCATTAGACAGTAGAGTATAACCTGAGGAAGTGAGAAGGCAAAGTTCAAGACCGCCTCTTGTTGATAATTTAAACATATAGGGGCGCCTGGGTGGCTCAGTCGGTTGAGCGTCAGACTTCAGCTCGGGTCATGATCTCTCACAGTCTGTGAGTTCGAGCCCCGCGTTGGGCCCTGTGCTGACAGCTCAGAGCCTGGAGCCTGTTTCAGATTCTGTGTCTCCCTCTCTCTTTCTGACCCTCCCCTGTTCATGCTCTGTCCCTCTCTGTCTCAAAAATAAATAAAAGTTAAAAAAAAAACATATAATGGCCAAGGCACCTGGGTGACTCAGTTAAACGTCCAACTTCGGCTCAGGTCATGATCTCATGGTTCATGGTTCAAGCCTCACATCAGGCTCTATGCTGATAGCTCATGCTCTGTCTCTCTCTCTCTCAAAAATAAATAAACATTAAAAATAAAAAAAAACATATATGTCAACCCTAAAGAACCAGTGTGGTTTAGCTACACTGACCAAGACAAGCAAACTTAAGAAAGTGGAGCCGTCACTAGCAACCTTAACAAGATAAAAAGGAGTAGGAGAGAAACCAAGAACAAATGCACCAAAAGGAAACTGAGCTGCATGTCCACATTGGAGGGAAGGGGTTCATCTGGAATACAGGACGTTTCTCGGGCTGTGTCTAGCATTACCGTGCCCAGTGATTAAATCAGTGGAAAATGACACAGTTCAGGCAGAACCAATGGCACAGGTGCTTCAGGAAGGCAGACTTGGGTCATTGCACCAGGTCACAGGCCACAACCACCTGAGGTGCTTGCCAAGGGCAAAAGGGGATACAGAATAAGGAGTGGAGGAGAGTACTTACAGAGACCAGCAAGGACCACGCGCTCATTTGCAGAAACTCGGACTGTAATTGCAATGAGTATTTTTTCCTCATTTTGTTAAGAATGTGTGTGTGTGTGTGTGTGCGTGCATGCGTGTGTGTGTGTGTGAGGATGCCTGGGTGGCACAGTGGGTTGAGAATCTGACTCTGGATTTTAGCTCAGATCATGATCTCACAGTTTGTGGGATCAAACCCCATGTCGGGCTCTGCACTGAGCACGGAGCCTGCTTAGGACTCTCTCTTCCCCTCTCTCTCTGCCATTTCCCCACTCACATGTGCTCACTCTCTTGAAATAAATAAATAAATAAATAAATAAATATTTTACAAAAGAATAGAAGATTCTGTAAGAGAAGAGTGAGCATCACCTGTGCACTTTGCATACTCTCCTGGGAAAGGGTTAGTGCATTTTCACTTATATTCGAGATGGTTCTATCATGATAGATGGAAATAAGACTTCATATTGTCATTATTTGGAGATTAACTATGGATTAAGGAGATATGTACGGGCACTGAATTGACAAGGAATGAACTGTCATGGGCAATTTTGTGGGTCAACTGGGCTAGGCTATGGTGTCCAATTGTTTGCTCAGATGTTCTCCAGATATTGCTGTAAAGGTGTTTTGTACATGTGATTAATATTTATAATCATAGACTTTAAGTAAAGGAGATTACCTTTGTTATGTGAGTGGCATCATCCAATCAGTTGATGGCCTTCACAGCAAAGCCCTGAGGTATCCTGGATCTCTGCCTTAAGGCTGCCACATTTCCAGCCTGCTCCATTTCCAGCCTGCTCACCTGCCCTGCAGATTTCAGACTCAAGACCTTAACTTCAACACTTGCTCAAGACTCCAGGCTACTACGTGCCTTATAGATTTCAAACTTGCCAGACCCCACTCCTGGTTCCAAAATCTGTATTTGTTTCCTGGGGCTGCCATAACAAAATAGCACACACTTGACTTAAAACAACGTAAATTCATTCTCTCTCAGTTATGGAGGCCAGAATTCCAAAATTGAGGTGTCAGCAAGGCTGTTTGTGTAAGGGTTCTGAGAGAGTACATCTCCACATCCAGGTTTCTCATGCTGCTGGCAACTTTGGCATTCCTCCACTTGTTGATGCATCCCTCCCTCCATCTCTGCCTCCACCTTCACACTGCATTCTCCATCACAAGGCCATATTCTCCCTGTATGCTCCTCTCTCTTCTTCTCATAAAGCAACAGTTATTTTGGATCAAGGATACCCTGGTTTGACCTCATTTTAACTTTAATTACATTTGCAACGACCCTATTTCCAAATAAAGTCACATTCTGAGGTACCGACAATAGGACCTCAACATATCTGTTACGGGGCGGGCGGGGTGGGGGGAGGATAATTCAAACTGTAACAGATGGTACTACTCTCCAGATTTACTAAAGTAAAACTTCAAGCAGGGTTTCCTTAGAAATTTATAAGTTGACCTTAAAATTCATGTGAAGGACTCAGAATAGACAAAAAAATTTTGGAGAAGAAAAGAGCTGGAGGACTTAATTTTGTGATCGCAAATTTACGACAAAGCTACAATAATTCAAAGAGTGTGGAATTTGTGTAAGAACAGAAATACACCTCAATAGAACAGAATGAAGAGTCCAGAAATAAACCCTTCATTTATGGTCAGTTGTTTTATGACAAGGGTTCCAAGACAATCGATGGGAAAAATATTAGTCTTTTCAATAAATGATCCTAACACAACTGTGCATCCACATGCAAAAGAGTGAATCTGGACCCCTGCCTCACACCATATTCAAATTTAACTCCAAATGGATTGAAGGCCTAAATATAGGAGCTGGAATTATAAAACACTTAGAAGAAAATACAGGATTAACTCTTCATGACCTTGGTGGTTAAGCAATGATTTCTTAGATATGACTCTAAAAGTACCAATGTCAAAAGAAAATAGATAAATTGGACTTCTTTAAAGTTAAAAACTTTTGTGAGCCATAGAGTGAATTCAAGAAAATCAAAAGGTAACCTAATTTCTTTCTACTGTGAGAAAGTATTTGGTAATCATACATCTGATGATACTTGTATCACGAATATATAAAGAGCTCTTTCAATTTAATACCTAAAAAGGAATCGATGTGAAACTATCACGAATGGAAGAAAATTCAGTCAAGTAGCATACAAAGAAACAACAGCCTTCATAAATAAAACAAAACCTAGTTAGAAGCCACCAGTATCAGGAATGAAAGAGGGTCATTACTACAGGCATTGAAATAATAACAAGGGAATTTTTCTAACAACTTTATGGCTCTAAGTTCTACCACTCAAGTGAAATGGACAATTTCTTTGAAAGATACAACATACCAAAACTCCCTCAAGAATAAACCAATAACCTAAACAATCCTATAAGTATTGCAGAGCTTAAATTCATAGTTAAAATCCCCCAGAAAAGAAATGTTGAGGCCAATCAGTTTTACTGGCAAAACGTGGATGGATCTCAAATGCATTATACCAAGTAAGGAAAGCCAGACTTTAAAGAATGCATCTACGACATTCTGGAAAAGGCAAACTGTGTGGATGGAAGTCTAGATTAGCTGTTTCAAGGGACTATGGGCAGAAGGACTCTAAAGGGGAAGGCAATGGGACTCTTCTATAGCTTGATTGTGATGGTAACATGACTGCAAGCATTTTTCAAAACTTGCATGATTTGATTCATTTTACTGTGTGTAAATTATACTTTAATAAGAATGGTTTTTGACCAAGTGGATGACAGATATATATAAGTAGTGACTGATGTAACAGAACTGAGTAGGCCACGGAGAAAGCATAAAACATCCTGATCTACAATACAGAATCCTCAGGAAGAAGCGGTGTGTCTAGCTCTGACTGTGGGAGGGGTTGATACACCCAGGAGTGTCCAGGGAAAACTGAGAAGAAGTTACAACCCTAAATCTTCCCCCTACTCCACACCTTCAGGCTATGTGCCTCACTGACTATCGCAGACAATCTAGAGTTCTATTTTCTGCGGAGTAACAAGCAAAATCCACAGTTTAGGGCCCTGGGTGCCAGCGTTAGGTTACGAGCATTAGGACATAAGTATACACAATGCAGATTATTAAAACACAACTACCTTCTACCTGAGTTCCCAGAGTCTGCAGTAAGACCCCTGCCTCAGGAAGGAGCCTGAGATCATGTGTACAAGCTGACAAGCTTAGAGGGATGTCCTGAAGTTACTGACATCACAGGCTACCCATGACTCACCCAGCACCGTCCACACCCGAGTTTCCAATCACTTTTCATTCCAGTAGTCTTAATTTCAAATGGAAAACAAAGGAAGAGCAGACATCGAAGGAAAGCCTCCAACATGGAAAATAAACATCAATTCAAGCAAGTGAAAATAGCAGTTTGGTGGAAATTAACTCAGCTGGGAGAAGTTCCTTCAGGTTTAGACAAAAATGATGAGCACATTCCATGTTGTTCCTCCCACTACTCACAACCACACAAGTCACACACAGGAGATTTTGAAAGGATAAGTAGACTAGCTAGGGCCACAGGACTTGAAGAGCAGCTCAGTGGGGAGTTCCCTGCAGTGTTTCTTTCCTCCCATGTGTCCAACTTGGATGTAGAGGAGCCTGCGACCTGGAAATGCCCACACACATGCATGCATACACACTTTTTCTCACACACATACGCTTACACACATTCACACACACTGACTCACACACACACTCTGAAACACACACACTCTGACACACACACACACACTGACTCACACACATACACACTCAAACATACACTCACATACACTCACACATACCTACACTCACTCTGACACACACTCTCCCACACATGCACACACGCCCTCACACACATATACACTCATACACACTCTCACATACATACATATATGCCAACACACATGCTCACAGTCACACACATACACTCACACATACTCACACTCTCACAGACTCACACACATACACTCTCACATGCTTACACATTCATGTTCATACACTCACACATGCTCACAGTCACACAATACACTCTCACATGCTCACACACACCCATACTCTCACATGCTTACATACTCTCACACGCTTACACTCTCACACACTCACACATATGCTCACAGGCACACACATACACTCTCACATGCTCACAGCCACACCTTCACATGCTTACACACTCTCACACACTCACACATGTTCACAGTCACACAATACACTCTCACACGCTCTCACAGTCACACATGCTCACAGTCACACACATATGCTCACACGCTCACACATACCCACACCCTGACATGCTTACACACTCTCACATGCTCACACACTCTCACATGCTCACAGAATCTCACATATGTTCACACAAATACTCTCACACATTAGTCCTAACTAAACCCACAGACCAGGGTGGCCCAACATGATGGAACGCTCTAACCATCCTTCCTATTCTCAAGGCAGACATTGGGAAAGCTCCACACTCTGCCCCCCAAAAGGCGCCTCAGAAGCAGAATTCATCAGCAGAAGGCCAACTTCCAACCCCTTCCCCCACAGTAAGGTGGTCCCTGCAGAACCTGCAGGCTGAGATATCTCAGCCTCAGCATTATTGACCTTGGGTCTGGACAGTTCTTGGTTCTGGGATGGTGGCAGCAGGTGCACTGTAGGCTACTTAGCAGCATCCCTGAACAACCCACTAGATGCCCCCCAATTCTGATCATCGACAATGGCTCCTGACACTACCTAATGTCCCCTGGGAACATCACTCCTGGTTGAGAACCAATGCCATGTGTCCACAACCCCTGCAGGACGGGCCCTCTTCTCTCCCCCCACCCAGAGTAGGAGGCACCACTCTTTCCCATCCCAAGCCTGCAGTTAAGGGACACAGGTGGAGTCCTGTCCCTTGGGAAACATGAAGGTGGACAGACAGGCCAGAACACATGAGCCGGAATGTACAATCGGAGTGACCCCAAGAGTGGGCTGTCTGGGAGCGAGGCCACCAGAGACTGGCTCCCTGATGGGGAATGAGGAGCCTGCAGCCTGCAGGTACTCCAGGAGGATGGGGCCTGCCCAGGTGGCTGAGACACCACGTGTCTGCCCAAAACAGGTAGTCAGGGTTCCCACCAATCAATGTTCCTGGTGTCTTGTGCCCTGCTCCATGGAGCTGCACGCCCTCATGTGTTCTGTGTTGTCACGTGCCCCCTGCCATGGCACTGTGGTGCCCTCATGTGTTCCCGGTGTTACATGCCCCACGCTGAGGCGCTGCGGTGCCCTCACGTGTTCTGTGCTGTCACGTGCTCTGCGCCGAGGAGCTGCGGTGCCCTCACGTGTTCTGTGCTGTCACGTGCTCTGCGCCGAGGAGCTGCGGTGCCCTCACGTGTTCTGTGCTGTCACGTGCTCTGCGCCGAGGAGCTGCGGTGCCCTCACATCTTCCTGGCGTCGCATGCCCCAGCAGGGTTGCAAGTCGGACGAGGTCCTGCCCTTGAACCCCTGGGACCCTCCCACCTCATGGCTTCCCGGCCATCTGTCCCTCATGCTGTGCTTGGAGCCTCGGTGCCTGCAGCCCCCGGCCTCATCCTGCTCCTGCTCCTCCTGCCCCCCACCCAAGTTGCAGCCATAGCCCACAGACACCCCAGGATCGAGGGTGTCTCCTTGAACCGAGACGTGGGTAGGACCCTTCCCAGCCCAAGTTGAAGGGGTCCTAGGGGCGATTTCGGGGCTTCTTTTTCCGTGCGGTGGAGGACCACCCCTCTCTGCCCCTCTCCGCCCCTCCCAGCCCCTCCCTGCTCCTATCCTCCTTTCACGCCCTTCCCGCACCTCTCCGCCCCTCAGCACCTTCCCTTACCTGCCTTCCCTTTCCTACCCTCACTCTCATCCCCTCCCTTGCCCTGGCCTCCCTTCCTTGGCCCTCCCCCCAACTTCCCCTCCCATTCCCTCTCATGCCTCACCCCTCCCTGTCTTTCCCTTTCCCTGCCCTCTTCCTGACCTCCCCAAACTTTCCTTTCCCTTCTCACCCAGAGGCAGGACCTCTCTGCCACTCTGTGTTTCTCCCCAACCCAATCCACCTGCCACCGCTGATAACTTGCAGACTCTGTCCCTTTCTCCTCAGCCTGTGGCCATCGTTACATACAGGGGAAGATTGTGGGGGGCGTGGATGTCCCAGAGAGGAAGTGGCCATGGCAGGTCAGCGTGCACTATGCAGGCTTCCACGTCTGTGGAGGGTCCATCATCGATGAGTACTGGATCCTGTCGGCAGCCCACTGCTTCCAGAAGTGAGTGGGCAGCACCAGATGCCATTCCCTAGGAGGTCCAGGGCCTCTGGGGTTGACCACGTGGGCTACCTACAGCTGGGACTTCCCAGAAGTGGGGGAGAGAGTGGCGCCCAGCACACAGTTCCAGCCAGGGCAGCCTCTCCTCTCACAGGGCTTAGGGCTCCTTGGGGGCCATTGGCTCTTTGGGACAGGTGTGGAGCCTCGCCATAGGATGAGAGGTGAGAGGAAACATCACAGGAGAGGTGAGGAAAGACGTACCTTCATGGGCGACTCACTGCACACCTAAGTTCACCCTCCTGGGCTGACAGTGAGCAGCATGTCATGATGAGTCCCTGAATCCTCCATGGGCCCAGCTTAGGACTTCTTTGGGGGCAGTTTTCCTAGACAACCAGGATTCCAGTGTGCTGCAGGAGTTTGCTTTTCCATATCCTGGCTGAGAACCTGGAGACCCAGGCCACCATGCTCCAGGCTTCCCTAGGCCTGTGAACTCCTAGGAGACTTCCCTTCCCAGGTACAAGTTGCACAAGCCACTGTGCCTCTGTCCTCTGTCCCCACAGGGAGAAGAACACTGAAGCATTTGATATGTACGTGGGCCTTGTGGACCTCAGGGTTGCAGGCAATCACACCCAGTGGTTCGAGGTGAACAAGGTGATCATTCACCCTACGTATGAAGTGTACCACCCTATTGGAGGGGACATTGCCCTGGTGCAGCTGAAATCTCGCATTGTGTTTTCTGACTCTGTGCTCCCAGTCTGCGTTGCACCCCCAGATGTGAACCTTCAGAATGTCATTTGCTGGGCTACAGGATGGGGAGTCATCTCCCAACAAGGTAAGAGAACTAAAGGGTCAGTCTCTTAATTGGAGCTTGTGTAGGATGACAGCTCTGTGTCACTACAGAGAAGAATGAATTCTGTCAGTTATGGGAGTGCAGGTGTCTGGAGACTGGAAATCCCACCCATCAATCACTATTTCTTTGTCAGTGTGCGGTTTTGTTATCCCTGGCTGTCTTTGTTGTCTACAGAGAAGGAGTTACATCGATTCTGAGTACAGAATGTATATTTAGGATGTTGAAAATACAAATACAGATTTCAAAAGAGAGTTTTCCTTAAGATTCTAAATTCAACTTATAAACAATCTTTTTAAACTTATTTTAAAAATGGGGGCACCCGGGTGGCTTAGTCAGTTAAGCATCCAACTTTGGCCCAGGTCATCTCACAGTTTGTGAGTTCAAGCCCCGCATCAAGCTCTCTGCTGTCAGGAGAAAGCCTGGAGCTTTCTTCAGATCCTCTGTACCTCTCTTTCTGCCCCTCCCTCACTCATACCATCTTTGTCTCAAAAATAAAAATAAACATCAAAAAATTAAAAATCTATTAGTTATTTTAGTTTTCTCCATAATGGCCTCATATTTTCTTTCTAGGTTTATACCTGAGTACTTTAGAATTTTTATGGTTACTGAATATTTTATTTTCTTTTTTTAACATTTATTTATAATTTTTGAAAGAGAGAGAGAAAGAGAGACAAAGCATGAGTGGGCAAGGGGTAGAGAGAGGGGGAGACACAGAATCTGAAGCAGGCTCCAGGCTCCGAGCTGTCAGCACAGAGCCCAACATGGGGCTTGAACTCACAAACTGCAATATCATGACCTGAGCTGAACTTGAACACTTAACTGACTGAGCCACCCAGGCGCCCCTGAAAACTTTTTTTTAATTGTATTTGCTGATTAGTGACAGCTATTGATTTTTGCACATTAATTTTTCCAGCCACCTTATAGAACTCACTTTTAATACCTTGTCAATTTAGTATTTGGAAAAGAAACATCCTGGTTTTTTTTTCCAAATAATGACTGTTTCATCATTTCTTTTCCCATATTTTCATCTTTTATTTTTTTTATTTTTTGGTCTTATTGCAATGATGCTAGGTCTCCTTCTCTTATTTTCTATTTTAATGAAAATCCTTCTAATAACTTGCTATAAATTTGTGGTCTGGTCTGGAGACTTTAGATTAATCTTATACCAGGTTAAGAAAGATTAATGTCTGCTTTACTTAATTAAAAAAATTTACTGAATTTAGGCTGCTAGAAATTCAAATTAGAAAGTTATAACTTTATCACGTTCAATGTAATTCCCATGGTAACAAAGAAAATATCTGTAGAATATACACAAAAGGAAATGAAGAAGGAATTTAAACATTTCACTACAGAAAAAAAAGTGTTTAAGCACAAAAGAAGACTGTAATTCAAGAAATGATGGACAAAAAGATACAGGGCATAGAGAAAACAAATAGCACCATGACAGAAGTAAGTCTCTCCTTATCAGTAATTACTTTAAATGTAAATGAATTAAATTCTCCAATCAAAAGACAGAGATTAGAAGAATGGATAAAAATACATGATCCAATTCTGTGCTGTTTGTGAAACTCACCTGAGATCCAAGGGCACAAACAAGTTGAAAATGAAAGGACAGAAAAATATATTCATGCAAGCAGTGACCAAAAGAGAACAGGGTGGCTACACTATTACCAGATAAAATAGACTCTTAAAAAAAAGTTACAAGAGACAAAGAAGGACATTATAGATGAATAAAAGGTTTACACATCAGGAAGATATAAAAATTATAAGCATTTACACACCTAAAGACAAACCATCAAAATATATGAAGCAAAAACTGACAGAACTGAAAGGAGCACTAGACAGCTCTACTGTAATAGTTGGATATTTCAATATGCCTCTCTCAACAATAGACTGAACAACCAGACAGAAGATAAGGAAGGAAAGAGAGGACTCGAACATCACAATGAACCAACTAGATGTAGCAGACACACATAGACACCCACCCCACAACAGCCACACACAAATGCACTTGTGAAATTTTTCAGGATAGACCATACATTAGGCCACAAACAAAGTCCCAGTATATCTTAAAGGTAAATATCCTACAAAATATCTTCTCTGACCCAGACAGGGTGAAGTAGAAATCAGTAATATAAAGAAAATGGAAAAATTCACAAAACCATGAAAAGTAAACAGCACATTGTTAAATAACAAATGGATCAAAGAAAAAAATCACAAGGAAAATTACAAAATACTTAGAGACAAATAAAAAAAGAACTAAAATGCAACATACTATGGGGTGCAGCAACAACGTATGGGGTGCAGCAAAAGCAGTACTACGGGGAAAAATTATAGCTATGCCATTTATTCTTTTATAAAAGAAGTACTTAACATTTATAAAGAAGAAAGACCTCTGATAAATAACTTCACTTTACAACTTAAGAAACAAAAGAAGAACAAACTAAACCAAAGCTAGCAGAAAGCAGACAATAACTAGAAAGCAGAGAAAATTAAATAGAGATG
The DNA here is from genome assembly GCF_022837055.1 of Prionailurus viverrinus. Taxonomy (NCBI): domain Eukaryota; kingdom Metazoa; phylum Chordata; class Mammalia; order Carnivora; family Felidae; genus Prionailurus; species Prionailurus viverrinus. The sequence continues at coordinate 88,591,396 of NC_062561.1, read as the reverse complement.
AGAAAAAAAAATAGTCAATAAGACCAATGTTAGTTATGTGAAAAGACCAACAAAATGAACAAAGCTTTAGCTAGCCTGACTACAGAAATGAAACTGAGAACACCACTACTGACATCACATAAATAAAAGGATTTTAAGAGAATACTAGACATAACTCCACGCCAACAAGTCTGATAACATACATGAAAGGGAAAAATTCCTAGAAATGCCAAAATTACCAAAACTGACTCCAGAGAAACTTAAAACTCCAAGTGAGGTGTAACAAGTAAGCAAGTTGGTATTCACAAACCTCTCAACAATAAAAGTCTAGGACGAGGTGGCCTCCCTGATGAACACTACCAAAGATTTAAAGAAAAGTTAATGGCAATTCTTCTCAAATGATATTTGAAAAACATAGGAGAGAAGGGAACACTCACATCATTCTATGGAGCCAACATTACACTGATGCCAAAGCAAGACACAAAAGTATGAGACACTATTCTTCGTGAATGTAGATGTAAAAATCCTCAACAAGACACCAACAAACTTAATTCAACAGCACATTAAATCCCAAATACAAAATCTAACAGCACACCTAAAGGAAATAGCAGCAGAATGGCAAAGACACCCCAAACCCAGCAGAAGAAGAGAAATAATAAAGATCAGAGCAGAAATAAACAATACAGAATCTAAAAACACAGTAGAGCAGATCAATGAAACCAAGATTTGGTTTTTTTAAAACATAAACAAAATTGATAAACCTCTAGTCAGGCTTCTCAAAAAGAAAAGGGAGATGACCCAAATAGATAAAATCACAAATGAAAATAGCATTATTACAACCAATACCTCAGAAATACAAGCAATTATCAGGGAATACTATGAAAAATTATATGCCATTTATTCTTTTATAAAAGAAGTACTTAACATTTATATGCCAACTGGACAACCTGGAAGAAATAGACAAATTCCTAAACACCCACACACTTCCAAAACTCAATCAGGAGGAAATAGAAAATTTGAACAGACCCATAACTAGTGAAGAAATTGAATCAGTTATCAAAAATCTACCAACAAATAAGAGTCCAGGACCAGATGGCTTCTGTGGGGAATTGCACCAGACATTTAAAGCAGAGATAATACCTATCTTTCTCAAGCTGTACCAAAAAATAGAAAGGAAAGGAAAACTTCCAGACTCATTCTATGAAGCCAGCATTACTTTGATTCCCAAACCAGAGATCCAGCAAAAAAAGAGAACTACAGGCCAATATCCCTGATGAATATGGATGCAAAAATTCTCAATAAGGAATTAGCAAATCGAATTCAACAGCATATAAAAAGAATTATTCACCATGATCAAGTGGGATTCTTTCCTGGGATGCAGAGCTGGTTCAACATTTGCAAATCAATCAATGTGATACATCACATTAATAAAAGAAAAGAAAAGAAACATAAGATCCTGTCAATCGATGCAGAAAAAGCAGTTGACAAAATACAGCATCCTTTCTTAATAAAAACCCTCGAGAAAGTCAGGAGAAAAGGAACATACTTAAACATCATAAAAGCCATTTATGAAAAACCTACAGCTAATATCATCCTCAATGGGGAAAAACGGAGAGCTTTTTCCCTGAGATCAGGAACACGACAAGGATGCCCACTCTCACCGCTGTTGTTTAACGTAGTGTTGGAAGTGCTAGCATCAGCAATCAGACAACAAAAGGAAATCAAAAGCATCAAAATTGGCAAAGATGAAGTCAAGCTTTCACTTTTTGCAGATGACCTGATATTATACAGGAAAACCCGATAGACTCCACCAAAAGTCTGCTAGAACTGATACATGAATTCAGCAAAGTCCAGGATACGAAATTAATGTACAGAGATCAGTTACATTTTTATACACCAATAATGAAGCAACAGAAAGAGAAATAAAGAAACTGATGCCATTCACAATTACACCAAGAATCATAAAATACCTAGGAATAAACCTGATCAAAGATGTAAAAGATCTGTATGCTGAAAACTATAGAAAGCTTATGAAGGAAATTGAAGAAGATACAAAGAAATGGAAAAACCTTGTATGATCATGGATTGGAAGAATAAATATTGTTAAAATGTCAACACTACCAAAGCAATCTATATATTCAATGCAATCCCAATCAAAATTGCACCAGCATTCTTCTCGAAGCTAGAACAGGCAATCCTAAAATTTGTATGGAACCCAAATAGCCAAAGTAATACTGAAGAAGAAGACCAAAGTGGGAGGCATCACAATCCCAGACATTAGCCTCTACTACAAAGCTGTCATCATCAAGACAGCATGATATTGGCACAAAAACAGACACATAGGCCAATGGAAGAAAATAGAGACCCCAGAATTGGATCCACAAATGTATGGCCAACTAATCTTTGACAAAGCAGGAAAGAATATCCAATGGAAAAAAGACAGTGTCTTTAAGAAATGGCGCTGGGAGAACTGGACAGCAACATGCAGAAGAATGAAACTAGACCACTTTCTTACACCATTCACAAAAATAAACTCAAAATGGATACAGGACCTGAATGTGAGGCAGGAAACCATCAAAGCCCTAGAGGAGAAAGCAGGAGAAAAATCTCTCTGACCTAGGCAGCAGCAATTTCTTATTTGACACATCGCCAAAAGCAAGGGAATTAAACGCAAAAATGAACTATTGGGACCACATCCAGATAAATAGCTTCTGCACTCCAAAGGAAACAATCAACAAAACTAAAAGGCAACTGACGGAATGGGAAAAGATTTGCAAATGACATATCAGACAAAGGGCTAGTATCCAAAATCTATAAAGAACTCACCAAACTCTACACCCAGAAAACAAATAATCCAGTGAAGAAATGGGCAGAAGACATGAATAGATACTTCTCTAAAGAAGACATCTAGATGGCCAACAGGTACATGAAAAGATGCTCAATGTCACTTCTCATCAGGGAAATACAAATCAAAACCACACTGAGATACCACTTCTCGCCAGTCAGAGTGGCTAAAGTGAACAAATCACGAAACTACAGATGCTGGAGGGGATGTGGAGAAACTGTTGCACTGTTAGTGGGAATGCAAACTGGTGCAGCCACTCTGGAAAACAGTATGGAGTTTCCTCAAAATATTAAAAATAGATCTACCTGATGAGCCAGCAATAGCACTGCTAGGAATTTACCCAAGGGATACAGGAGTGCTGATGCATAGGGGCACTTGTACCCCAATGTTTATAGCAGCACTGTCAACAATAGCCAAATTATGGAAAGGCCTAAATGTCCATCAACTGACGAATGGATACAGAAGGTGTGGTTTATATATACAATGGAATACTACTTGGCAATGAGAAAGAATAAAACCTGGCCTTTTGCAGCAACATGGATGGAACTGGAGGGTATTATGCTAAGTGAAATAAGTCATACAGAGAAAGACCGATACCATGTTTTCACTCTTATGTGGATCCTGAGAAACTTAACAGAAAACCACGGGGGAGGGGAAGGAGAAAAAAAAGTTACATATAGGGTAGGAGGCAAACCATAAGAGACTCTTAAATACTGAGAATAAACTGAGGGTTGATGGGAGGGTGGGGGAGAGGGGAAAGTGGGTGATGGGCATTGAGGAGGGCACCTGTTGGGATGAGCACTGGGTGTTTTATGGAAACCAATTTGACAATAAATTATATAATACATACATACATACAAACATACATACATACATACCATTATGTCATCAAAATAAAAAAAACAGCATATTAAAAGGATTATACACTTTGAGGCATCTGGGTGGCTTGGTCGGTTAAGTGTCTGACTCTTGGTTTCAACTCAGGTCATGATCTCATGGTTCGTGAGCTTGTGCCTGGCATCAGGTTCTGGGCTGACAGCACGGAGCCTGCTTGGGATTTCTCTTGCCCTCTCTCTCTCCTACTCACCCACTTGAGTTCTCTCTCTCCCTCAAAAAGTAAATAAATAAACATTAAAAAAGGATTATACACTTCAACAAAGTGTTATTTGTCCCAGGAATACAAAGGAGGCTCAGCATGCAAAAATTAACCAATAGAACACACCACATTAAAGGAATGAAGGGGGAACCCATATGTTCAGCTCAAGTGATGCAGAAAAGCCTCTGACTGGATCCAATGTCCTTTCATGAAGAAAAAAAAGCCAGTCAAAAAGTAGGAAGAGGGGAGTACTTCCTTGGCACGACTAAGGACATTTATGAACAACCTGCAGCCAGTATCTTACCCAGCAGAGAAAGGTGGACAACTGACGCCTAAAATCATGAGCAGGATAAGAAGGCCACTCTCACCGCTGACATTTTGTATTGTACCAGAAGCTTCAGACAGTTAAATTAGGCAAGAAAAAGAAAGAAAAGTCACCCAAATTCCAAGTAATCCTAAAAACCAACACATAAAACCAACCACTACAAACAAGAAACAATTTCAGCAAAGTTGCAGGATAAAGATCAACACACACAAAAGTTAACTGAGTTTCTATATGCCTTCCATGAACAATCACAAAATGACATTAAGAAAATAATACTACATCATCTGAAAAAAAAGCTACCTTTAGTAAACTCAGCCAAGGAGGTGAAGACCTGTAAACCAAGTGCTACAAAACATTGCCGAGGGGGTTTTGAAAGACCTAAATAAATGGAAAGGCAGCTTGTGTTCACGGGTTAGAAGACAAAATTGTCACAATGTCAGCACCACCCAAAGTGGCCTGCATGTCCAGTGCCTTTTCTGAAGAAATGGAAAAGTTGATTCTTAAGTTCATATGGAATTGGAAGGGTCCCTATGTAGCCAAAACACACTCTTGGAGGAGAAGATCAAAGCTGGACAGACTCACAGTTCTCACTTTCAAAATACTGTAAAGTTATAGATATCAAGACAATGTGATTCTAGCACAAGGACAGATTCATAGACCACCCCCTGTGTACACGTGTGCCTTTGTACATGTGTGTGTGCATGTGTGTGTACAGGTGTGTGCACGTGCATGTATGCATATGGGGTGAGGGGTGCACGTGCATGGGTGTGAGTTCATGTGTGAGTGTGTGCATGCATGTGTATCTGTTACATTTTTGTTGAATGCCAGACATTGTAGAACATTTAGAACTGAAGCCTGTGAGCCCCAGAATAGACCCTTCTCTGCTGAGTCATTAGTGGGGTGGCGAGGGCAGGGCAGTCTGGTGAGAATTTGAGCTGGGTTGCAGGTTCTGCTGTTGCTCTGGCTGCCTTCAGTGCACCAGAGGCTCAGGTCCCTCCGTGGTGGCTGCTGGATGTGGGGCCTGGGGTGTCTCTCTGTTCCTGTTCCTCCTTTCACCTCAGCACCTCTGCACACCCGTGGCACGTTGTCGCCTACCCTCTGGAGGGCAACTGGTGCTGGGGAGGAGGATCCCTGAGTTGCCCTGGTCCAGCCTTGGTCTCTGGCAGTGCTGTGGGCCCATTGGAAATGGGCTTCTGTGCACAGTTGCTGGCACACCTGGGGCAGCTGCACTCGACTCTGTGTCCTGGGACAAGAGTATCTTTTGGTCCTCCCGACCAATGGAAGGTTCATGGTCCACAGGTGAAAAAGGAAGCAAGCTGTGCTCTTGCAGTCCTCCTGTGGCAGCTGGCCATCCCCTGGCCTCCTGCGTGGAGGGGCTCTCTCTCTGGACTCCTGCCCTGTCTCCTGTATTGTCCCATGGCTCTCGGTGGAGACTTAGAGGAAAGACCTACTAGTGAGTGCAAACCTCTCCTGTGGCTTCCGAGCATTCTGAGCTGGTGTGCTGGCCACACCTACACAAGCCATTGAAATTATTGCTGACCGCTTTCCATGCACATCTTCCTTCCACCTCTTCCCTTGTGCTCTGCCAGGCTCATCAGTTTGGTCCTCCGTCCACCAGCTGCATGGGGCTGTGGCGGCCGTGAGAGTGTGATGGATAGCTTACACCACACGTCCTCTGTCTCCACCACTGTCTGGGTGGTCAGCAAGACTCTCCACTCTGGGATGGCTGGAACTTGGTATCCCAGGCCCCTGTGAGCTCTGGGGGCTGTGGAGTCCACCCCACCATCCTCTGCCCATCCTCCCCATGGGATTGTCTGTACCCTCTGCATGCACGGCTCAGGACCCAGCAGCAAGCTGAGGGAGCCAAGACTCTGTGCCCTCTGGGCCTCCTTCTCTCTGCAACACCCTCTCTGTGGTGTCCACCTTGGGGTTCCAGCTGCCCGGGTACCTGGGGACATTCCCCACCCGAGGGGCATGGGTCCCTTGAGGTCTTGCCTCATCTGCTATGTGTTCCCTGGACAGCCACAATGTAGGAAAGCAGTTGTGTCCTGTGCAGACACATTGCTGCTTGCTTATGGCAGGAGAGAAGTGCACTCCTTGTTGCCCTGCGTGGTCACAGTGGAGGCCCTGAGAGGTTTACAGCCAGCGTATTTCCCGATGCACTTTATTGGGCTGCCTCTTCCAGCACTGCAAACCCTGGTTTGTGGGTGCTCTGTTGCTCTGCGTGCCCGTTTGCACCACCTGCCTTGTCCGTGGCTCCTCTCCTGACATTGCCCTGCCTGCGCAGCCAGCGTCAACCGCAAACGCTGCTGACTCCTGCTTTGGGTCACCTTCTCTAGCTCCAAAAGTGGTTCCCCAGGTGCCCCCAGAGGGTGCTGTGCCTTCCCCAAATGGGCACCCCTTTGACACCAGGGTCGCACGGGTCTGCAGCCTGTGCAAACAGCTTTTCTTCAGTCAGAGCGATGCCCAGAGCCATGGGAACCTCTCACACATGGGCCAGGAGAGCACAGGTTTCTGGGACCAATGACTGTGCCCATCAGGGTAGACTGAGGCATGCAGGGGTGACACCGGCAAAACCCAGAGGTTCTTTATTTTGCACACAGTGCCCTCCACTCAGCCACCTGGGGACTGGGCTGACAGAGGCTTGTTTGGTCCCTAGCTGCAGCAGTGGGAGGGAACAGGCTAGAACGTGGTGTGGCCCTTCCCACTGCTTTAGAAAGACTCACGTGACACATATATTTCATACCCACTTAGCAAACCAGGCACCCCAGTGCAGAGAGGGAGCCATGAGGAGGTCGGGAGCAGGAGGAGCCTCAGGGTGAGCCAGCTGGTCCCCAGGATCACAGGTGCCTTGGGGACCCCTCACTGGGCCTGCACTCCTTTCTGACAGGCCACACCTCAGACAAGCTGCAGGAGGCACAGATGCCCCTGATCTCACTGCCCCTGTGCCAGCTGCTCTACGGACACCTGTCATATATTATGATGGACATGCTGTGTGCCGGGGACATCAAGAACATGAAGACTGTGTGCGAGGTGCTTCCCTCTGAGGGGCAGGGGCCAAGCCTGGGGCTCTCAGATGTTCACCTGCTTTGAGCCAGGGGGCACTTCGGGAGTGGGAGGTGGTCCCGGATGGCCTGTCTCCTGTAGGGCTCAGGAGCACATCACCATGTGGCCTTCAGCTGGGCGGGAGTCTTGGGTGGCTTATGCGACTCCAGTTAGCACTCAGCACCCTGTGGACCCCAGCACTGCCAGAACAGCCCAGGCTCCACGTCTGCCCGGGGCCTTGCCCACTGTCTGTCACCCCATGGCACCGTCCCCACCCCCACCCCCACTGGCAGGACAGTGCCTGGAGCACAGCCCGCCTGCAGCAGAACTTGGCACCGGCAAAGTGGGGCTGAGTGTGTGGGATGCAGGAGGCTGCAGACCCTGAACTCCCCATTCACAGGAACCCCCTCTCTTTTCCAGGGTGACTCTGGCGGCCCACTCGTCTGTGAATTCAACCACACCTGGTTGCAGGTTGGAGTGGTGAGCTGGGGCCGTGGCTGCACATACCCTATGTATCCTGCAGTTTATGCGCGGGTCTCCTATTTCTCAAAGTGGATCCATTATCATATAGAGCACACACCCCTGCCTCTTCAGCCACTCCCCACCCTCTCCTCCATGCTATGTGCCACCTTCAGTGTCCCTGTGACCATGCTGGCTGTCCTGTTAATGTTGTGAGGGCCACCGGCCAGGCCCAGATGTGGGGCCACATCTCACCACAAAAGGGCCCAGTGCTCTGGGCTGAGATGTGGTAAGATATTAAATGTTTACCAAGTGAGCATCCCAGAGGTGCTATGTCGTCTGTCCACTCAGAGCACAGGCCCCCTCACGAAGACAGAGTGTGTATATCGCCTGGCACTCAGTGGCCTTATCAGGGTGACAGGCAGCAAGGGGAGAAGCACAGGCCAGCCGGCCATCAGTGTCAGGACATTGAATCCAGGTGCAGCCAAAGCCAGCAGAGTTTTAAATGCTCAGACCTGTCAGTGTCAAAGAGTTTTTAAGTACCCAAATTTCCAATATGAAAATTGAAAGATGTGAGCTGAGAGTAGGCATTCGGAAGAACTAAAAAGATGAACACAGAAATCAGGGGGCCAAATGCCAAGAAAACACCAAAACTAACATTCTAAACATCTGGTTTTGGAAAAAAAATCAAAAAGTAAGAAGTCACTAACTTCATGAAGATATAAGCTGGGGCCCCTGGGTGGCTCAGTCAGTTAAGTGCCAGACTTTGGCTCAGGTCATGATCTCGCGGTTTGTGGGTTTGAGCCCCACGTTGGGCTCTGCTGACAGCTCAGAGCCTGGAGCCTGCTTTGGATCCTGTGTCTCCCTTGCTCTCTGCCCCTCCCCTGCTCACACTCTGTCTCTCTCTCTCTCTTTTGCTCTCTCTCTCAAAAATAAATAAACATTTAAAAAAATATATAAGCTGGGGCGCCTGGGTGGCGCAGTCGGTTAAGCGTCCGACTTCAGCCAGGTCACGATCTCGCGGTCCGTAAGTTCGAGCCCCGCGTCAGGCTCTGGGCTGATGGCTCAGAGCCTGGAGCCTGTTTCCGATTCTGTGTCTCCCTCTCTCTCTGCCCCTCCCCCGTTCATGCTCCCTCTCTGTCCCAAAAAAAAATAAATAAATGTTGAAAAAAAAAACTATAAAAAAATTATAAAAAAAAGATATAAGCTGAGAGCAAAAATACACAAAACAAGAAATGACAAGGGGGAAATATTAAAGAAAAAAATCTCTGAAATCATAAAAGGTATTGTATAATTCTATGTAAATAATTTTAAAATGAAACATTTCACTTTTTAGAAAGAAAGTAATTTGGGGCGCCTGGGTGGCGCAGTCGGTTGAGCGTCCGACTTCAGCCAGGTCACGATCTTGCGGTCCGTGAGTTCGAGCCCCGCGTCGGGCTCTGGGCTGATGGCTCAGAGCCTGGAGCCTGTTTCCGATTCTGTGTCTCCCTCTCTCTCTGCCCTTCCCCCGTTCATGCTCTGTCTCTCTCTGTCCCAAAAATAAATAAACGTTGAAAAAAAAAAAGAAAGAAAGAAAGAAAGTAATTTACCAAAGGTAACCACAGTAGAGATGGAAGGTGAAAATAGGCCAAAGTCTGGAGAAGAAGTGGAGACATTTCAGAAGGAATGTAAAAGCCCTTGGTTGAGGGTTCCTTGGGAACCTGTCAAACCTTCTGCTGAGGGCTATCCCTGTGCTGCTACGCAGCCCACACGCAGACTGGGGAGAGGCTTCCAGACTCACCCTGGTGGTGCACGTGCGTGAACACACCTGACCACACGTAAGCAGGGGACTGCCACAGTCCAGCTTACAGTTCAGAAGTCCTGGTGAAGGACTAGCCGCCAGAATCCAACTTTAAGATAGCGCGTTGTAATCAAGTAGGATTTACTCCAGGAATGCAAGGACCCCATAGGTGTAATTCACATAATTACTTCCTTAATGAGACTAATATTAATGAAGAGGCTTTTAACAAATTCAAAACCCATTTTCCAAAAATAAAAGGAAAGAAAGTAAAGATAGCTATTGCTAGTAAGGTACACGCTGCCTTGGCCTAAAAGCCGTCCTTTCCTTGGTGGGGAAACAGTGCATTCCTGCTAAGGCTGGGTCACAGGAACATCGCTCCTGTGTCTCCTGACCCTTCACACCACTGGAACAGCAGCCGCCACAGCTGTGCAAGAGAACCATCCGGGCAAGCAGGAAAGAGACATTAAAACTATGTCAGAAAACTTAGAGCACATCCAGAGCACACAAGAGGACAATGTGCAACTCCCAGAGACGGTAAGAATACTCGGTAAAGCCACCAGACAAAACATGACAAAAGCAGAACAGGTTCTGGCCAGGAGACATAGCAGAAGGGAAGACACCTGTTACAGTAGCGGCGAAAGAGAGAAGATACCTACAGCCTTAACAAGAAATGTGAACGTCCATATGAGGAAATGTTTAAAATGCTCCTGTGGGGGGTGGGGAGGGAGAAAGAACAAGAAAAAGTAGATTTGAACAAATGTTAACACAATCTTTCTCAGGCAAAGCAACCCTAGTGTGTGCATGCACGTGTGCATGAGTGTGTGTGCATGTGTGTGTGCATGCAGGCATGTGTGTGTGCGCACATGTGTGTGTATTTCTGGAGCTAAATAGTTGATTTTGAGGTTTATATCAAAACAGAAGAAAGAACACTGAGGAATAAAGCTACATATGAAGGCCAGTGACATGGGGGGAATTACCCCAGCAGACACTGAAATGTTGCATCATTATAACAGGCCATGGATACGGGATAGTGTGTGTCTGTGCATAAGACAATCAAAACGGGGCCCAAGTACATGTGGGAAATCAGTGTATGACTAATGTGTTAATTTAAGTCGCTGGAGGTATTAAGTTTTCAAAACTGCAATTTGGCATGGCCAAATAGTTTGCCCCAGAAACAGCGTACATCCACCCAAGTACACTTTATCCCAGGAATTTAAGAATGATTGAACATAACCACATTCGTCCCATGTAGCATGCGGGAACTATTCACTGAGTGCTGCAGTGTGCCGAGTGCTGTCAGGCCCCACAGTGACAAGAGGGACCTGAGTGGTTCATCCGCTGTCATTGGCCCTGTATTCTGGCAAAAGCTGAGAGAGCTGCAGTCGGGGCCAGAGCATCTTTGTGGCCTTTAGCGCCTGCATCACTTGAATGTTTTATCTGTCCTCTGTTACCCTCCTTTGCCATCCAGGGCCCCTGGAGACCCAGCTAAAGAGACCTTTTTACATGGAGTAGGCTCCCCGCTAAGAGATGAGTAATCGCTAGCCATCTGGGCAACTTGCTTGGAGGCACCAGCCAGAAGCAGGTCTACAAGCGAGGGTTTAGGTCAGGATGTGTGCTCTGTGCTACCAGGAATACACCTGCTAATGCAGTGTGTGCACAGAGAGAGCACCACACATAACCTGTCCCCATTTGGATGGAATCGCTGGAAGCACTGCTGAATGCCGTACCAATTGAGCAGAAGACTGCAAGTCCCGACCAGAATGCCAGCCGGCCTTTGGCCCTTAGCCACTCTCTGCACAGGCCTTGGCGAGGCTGCTGCAGGAGTGAGCGTGCCAGGGACACAGCACCCACACCTCACTGAGTGAGCCCCAGAGCATCACTCATGAGAATCAGGCAGCAACTTAAATGCCTTGGTTTCAGGGTAATCTGTGCACTTTCCTGGTATTCTCAATCAGACTAAAATTCCAATAATGACAGGCAGGGAGTAACCTAGTCAAAACAGCAATGAGGACAAAAAAAAAAAAAAAAAAAAAAAAGAGCCAAAAATGCAAACTGGAAAAAATGCAAAAAGACTTGAAAGAGACAAAACCTCTCAAGACATCACCATGGAAACTAGAATCTCTGATGTTGAAATCACGAGGAAAATAGGATAACCAGTAGAGAGAGTGTGGAAGGGACAACAGAAGAGCCGAGTGGCTGGCGAGACACTCCAGCCGGGGGTGGAAGAGAAAAGGTGGGGGTGACCACGGGCTAGCGGGCCCACAGGGTGGCCATAGCAGGGCCCCGTACAGGGAAGGCACTTGTGATCCAGGTGGCATTCCGGTCACATCCGCAGGGAATCTACAGAGAACATACATTGAGAAGCTTCTCCAACCAATGTTTAAAAGAATTTTGGGAAGGAAAAAAAAAAGTTAGAGAGGGAGGGAGCCAAACCATAAGAGACTCTTAAAAACTGAGAATAAACTGAGGGTTGATGGGGGTGGGAGGGAGGGGAGGGTGGGTGATGGGTATTGAGAAGGGCACCTGTTGGGATGAGCACTGGGTATTGTATGGAAACCAATTTGACCATAAATTTCACGTTAAAAAAAAAGAATTCTGGAGCCAAACTTTTATGATGTCTTGGTTATGTTCTCCAAGACTAATATTTTCACTTACTGTTTTGTCTTTAAACTGTTTTTTTTAATTGTGGTAAATACACATTACATAACATTTACCATTTTTGCCATTTTTTAAATTTAAATTTTTAAAAATGTTTTTATTTATTTTTGAGTCAGAGAGAGACAGAACATGAGAAGGGGAGGGGCAGAGAGAGAGGGAGACACGGAATCGGAAGCAGGCTCCAGGCTCTGAGCTGTCAGCACAGAGCCTGATGTGGGACTCAAACTCACAGACTGTGAGATCATGACCTGAGCCAAAGTCAGACGCCCAACTGACTGAGCCACCCAGGTGCCCCTACCATTTTAGCCATTTTTAAGCATACAATGACTTCAGTGGCATTAAGTGAATTTACATTGTTGGACATCCATCACCACTATACATGTCCAGGATGTTTCCTTCTTCCATTAAGCAATAACTCCTATACAGTGTGCCACCCCCAGCCCCTGACAACTACCATCCCAAGTCCTGTCACCATGAACTATCCTATTCTACTCTCCCCATGTAAGTCCGACGACACACTGTCCTTTTGCATCAGGCTTATGTCACTCAGCATATTTCCAGGGTTCATCTATGTAATGTGTACCAGAACTTAATTCCTTTTCCAGAGCAAATAATATTCCAGTATATGTATATGCTACATTTCCTGTATCCATTCATCTGCAGGTGGACATTTGGTTTGCTTCCACGTCTTGTCTACTGAGGAAAATACCACTGTGCACATTTGTATACAAATATTTGTTTGAGTCCTGCTTTCAGTTCTTTTGTATATATGCCCACAAGTACAATTATTGGGTCATATGGTAATTCTATATTTAGTTTTGGGGCGAACTACCCAAACTATTTTCCCTGGGCAGCTGGACCATTTCACGTCCTCAACAACAGTGCACGAGGAGTCCAATTTCTCCACATCCTTGCCAGCACCTGTACTTTTCCGATTTTATTTTATTTTATTTTATTTTATTGAGAGAGAGAGCATGAGTCAGGGACCAGGTGGAAAGAGAGGGAGAATCCCAAGCAGTCTCCACATTCAGTGTGGAGCTCGAAGCACGGTTCAATCCCATGACTGTGGGATCATGACCTGAGCCAAAATCAAGAGTGGGACATCAACCAACTGAGCCACCTGGGCACCCCCTGATTATTTTATAATAGCCACTCTAAAGTGTGTAGAGTGGTATCTCGTGTTTTGCATTTCTGATGATGAGTGATGTTGACATATTTTCGTGTGTTTATGGCCATTTCTTTGGAAAAATATCTGTTCAAGCCTATTGCCCATTTTTGATTTGGTCATTTGGTTTTTGGTGTAGAGTTGTAGGAGCTCATTATACCTTCTGGATAGTAATCCATTATAAGACATGTAATTTTCAAATATTTTCTCCCATTCTGTAGACTGTCCTTTTAATTTTTCTTTTTCTGGTGGAGAAACAAACTCACACACAACATAAAACTTAACATTTTAACCATTTTTAGTGTATATTTCAGTGGCATTAAGTACATTCACACTGTTGTGCAGCCATTCGTACCATCCATCTCCAGAACTATTTTCATCTTGCAAAACTGAAACTCTGTGCCAATTAAACAATAACTCCCCATTGCCTCTTCCCCATCTAGAAATGCGCATTCTACTGTTCCACTTCTATGAGTGTGACTGTTCTAGGCTCATTTAAGTGGAATCCTACTGTCTTTGTCCTTTTGTGGCCAGCTTCTTTTCACAGTGTTCTCAAGGTTCATCCATGTTGTAGCATATGTCAAAATTTCCTTACTTTTTTGGGTGGAATAATATTCCATTGAATGTATTTACCACATCTCCCCATTCATCCATCCGCCAATGGACATTCATGTTGCTTCCACCTCTTGGATATTGTGAATATTGCTGCTATGAACATGCATGTGCCAATATCTCTTCAAGACTCTACCTTCAATTTTGGGGGGTATATACGCTGAAGTGGAGTTGCTGGGTCATAGGGTAGTTTTACAAATTTTGGGGGAACTTCCATACTGTTTTCCACCATAGCCGCACCATTTTACATTCATACCAACAGTGTATGAGGGTTCCAATTTGTCCACATCCTTATCAACATTGTTGTTTTCTATTTTTTTGATAGTAGACATTCTAATGGGTGTGTGGTAACACTTCATTATTTTTAATTTGCATTCCTCTAATGACTAATTATGTTGAGCATTTTTTCATGTGCTTGTTGGCCATTTGTATATCATCTTTGGAGAAATGTCTATTCAAGTCTTTAGCTGATATTTAAAATAAGGTTATTTGTGTCTTTGTTGTTGAATTATAGGAATTCTTTATATATTTTAGATATTAATTGCTTACCAGATATATAATTTGCCAATATTTTTTCCCATTCTATACGTTTCCAACTATGTTGGTTATGTCCTTTGATGCACAGTTTTTAAGTTTCATGTAGTTCCTTCTTGTCTGTTTTTGCTTTTGTTTCATGTGCTTTTGGTGTCATATCCAAGAAAGCATTACCAAAACCAATATCATGGAAGCTTTTCTCCATATGAATTTTGGGATGAATTTTTAATTTCTGCAACCAATACCATTGGAATTTTGATAGGGATGGTGTTGAGTCCGTAGATTGCTTTGGGTCATATTTACAACTTAACCACATTATGCACCCAGTGCATGAGCATGGGATGCCTTTCCATTTATTGGTACTTCTTTAATTTCTTCCAGCAGTGTTGTGTGCTTTTCAGTGTACAAGTTTTCCACCTCTAGGGTAAGTTAATTTGAAGTATTTTATTCTTTTTTTTTCTTTTTTTCTTTTTTTAATTTTTTTTCAACGTTTTATTTATTTTTGGGACAGAGAGAGACAGAGCATGAACGGGGGAGGGGCAGAGAGAGAGGGAGACACAGAATCGGAAACAGGCTCCAGGCTCTGAGCCATCAGCCCAGAGCCTGACGCGGGGCTCGAACTCACAGACCGCGAGATCGTGACCTGGCTGAAGTCGGACGCTTAACCGACTGCGCCACCCAGGTGCCCCTGAAGTATTTTATTCTTGATAGTATTGTATATGGAATTGTTTTTGTTAACTTCCTTTTTATTCATTGTTAGTGTATATAAACGTGAATGATTTCTATTGGTTTTGTCTCTTGCAACTTTCCTGATTCATGTATTCTAATAAGTGTTTTTTGTGGAATCTTTAAAATTCTCTACACAGAAATTCATGTTTATGAGCAGAGATAATTTTATTTCTTCTTTTCCACTTTAGATACCTTTTCTTTTCTAGCTAACTTCCCTGGCCAGGACTTCCAGCATAAGCTTAGAATAGAAGTGGCAAAAGTGGGTATCCTTGTTTTGTTCCTGATCTTAGATGAACTGCTTTCAGTCTTTCACCATTGAGTATGTTTGCTTGGGTTTATCATATGGCCCTTTTTTGGCAGTTCCCTTCTTTTTTTTTTAAGTTTGTTTATTTTGAGAGAGATGAAGAGAGCACAAGTAGGGGAGGGGCAGAGACAAAAGGAGAGAGAGAATCCCAAGCAGGCTCTGCATTGCCAGCAATTGGCATGGAACACGACACAGGGTTCAATTTCACAAACTGAGATCATGACCTGAGCCAAAATCCAGAGTTGTACACTTAACCAACTGAGCCACCCAGCCACCCAATGAAGCTCCCTTCTATTCCTAACTTGTTGAATGTTTTTACCTTAAAAGGGTGTTGGATTTTGTCAAAAGCTTTTCTGCACCGAGATAATCATGTGGCTTTCATCCACATTCTGTTAATGTCATTATTACATTGATTGATTTTTAAAAACATTTTTAATGATTATTTATTTTTGAGAGAGAAGGGGTAGGAGGGGCAGAGAGAGACAGAGACACAGAATCTGAGCTGTCAGCACAAAGCCCAGTGCAAGGCTCCAACTCACGAGTGGTGAGATCATGACCTAAGCTGAAGTTGGACACCCAACCGACTGAGCCACCCACGCACCCCACATTGATTGGTTTTTGAATGTTGAGCTATCTTTGCATTCCAGGAATAAATCTCACTTGGTCATGTTGTATAATCCTTTTCATGTGCTATTGAATTAATTTTGCTATTTTTTTTGATGATTTTTGCATCAGTATTTATGAGGGATACTGTTGTTTTGTGGGGAAAAACCCATTGTCTGAATTTGGAATCAGGGTGATGCTGACCTCAAGAATGAGTTTGGGCGTGTTCCCTCTTCAAATTTTAGGAAGAGTTTAAGAAGGATTAGTGTTGGTTCTTTGAGAAGTATAGACATTTTAACTATATATATTCTTTCATGAGCAAGAAATGTTTTCCCATTTCTTTGTGTCATCTTCCATTTCTTTCATCAGTGTTATAGTTCTCAGAGCACAGATATTTTTACCTCTTTCATAAGGTTTATTCCTAAATATCTTAATGTTTTGGTATAATTGTAAATAGGATTGATTCCTTAATTTCTCTTTCTGCTGCTTCATTATTGGTGTATAGAAATGCAACAGACTGCTGTACATTGATTTTGTATCCTGTGACTTTACTCAACTTGTTTATCAGTTCTAGCAGTTTTTTGGTGGAGTGTTTCAGGTTTTCTTTACATAGTATTATGTCATCTGCAATACTGAAAGTTTGACTTCTTCCTTGCTGACTTGGATGTCTTTTATTTCTTTTTGTTGTCTGCTGAGGCTAGGACTTCGAGTACTATGTTAAATAACAGTGATGAGAGTGGATATCCTTGGCTTGTTCCTGACTGTAGAGGAAAGGCTCTCGGTTTTTTCTCATTGAGGGTGATGTTAGCTAGATGGCCTTTATTATGTTAGGTATATTTCCTCTAAACGTACTTTGTTGAGGTTTTTTTTTTTTTTTTATCATGAATGGATGTTGTACTTTGTCAAAGGCTCTTTCTTCATCTATTGAAAGGATCCTGTGGTTTTTATCCTTGCTTTTATCAATGCGGTTTATCACACTGAGTGATTTGCTAATGTTGAACCATGTTTCCAACCCAGGAATAAATCCCACTTGATCACAGCGAATGATTTTTTAATGTATGGTTGGATTCAATCTTCTAGCATTTTATGGAGAATTTTTGCCTCTGTGTTCATCAGGGATATTGGCCTGTAATTCTTTTTTAATGGAGTCTTTATCTGGTTTTGTGTCAGGGTAATGCTGGCTTCATAAAATGAATTTGGAAGTTTCTTTCATTTTCTACTTTTTGGAATCGTTTAAGAAGACAATTGTATTAATTCTTCTTTAAATCCCTGTTATAATTCACCTGGGAAACCATCTGGCCCTGGACTTTTATTTATTGGGAGATTTTTTTGTTACTGATTCAATTTATTTTCTGGTTATTGGTCTCCTCAAGTTTTGTATCTTCCCATTTCAGTTTTGGTTATTTATATGTTTCTAGGAATTTATCCATTCCTTACAGGTTGCCCAACTTGTTGGCATATAGTTTTTCATAATATTTTCTGTTTATAGTTCTGTGTTGTTTGTTATTTCTCCTGTCTCCTTTATGATTTTATTTATTTGGGTCCTTTCTCTTTTCTTTTTGTTGAGTCTGCTAGAGGTTTATCAATTTTATTAATTTTTTGAAAGAACCAGCTGCTGGTTTCATTGATCTGTTCTAGTATTGTTTTCCTGTTGTTTTAGTTTCCATATCATGTGTCTGCTCTAATGTTTATTATTTCCTTCCTTCTGCTGGTTTTAGGCTTCATTTGTGATTCTTTTTCAAGTTCGACTAGGTATAAGGTTAGGTTTCATATTTGAGATTTTTCTTGCTTTTTGAGGTAGACCTGTATTGCTATATACGCCCCTCTTAAGATCACCCTTGCTGCATCCCAAAGGTTTTGGAACACTGTGTTTTCATATTCATTTGTTTCTGTGTACTTTTTATTTCTTCTTTTATTTCCTGGTCGACACATTCATTATTTAGCAGCACATTGTTTAACCTTGTGTTTTTGGTCTTTCGAGATTTTTTTTCTTTCTGCTTGACTTCAATTTTGAGAGTGTTGTGGTCAGAAAAGATGCAGGGCATGATTTCAATCTTTTTGAGGGCTGATTTGAGACCTACTATGTGATCCATTCTGGAGAATGTCCCATGTGCACTTGGAAAGAATGTGTATTCTGCTGCTTTAGGATGAATGGAATGTTCTCAATATATTAATTCCATCTGGTCCAGTATGTCATTCAAATCCATTGTTTCCTTGTTGATTTTCTGCTTAGATGATCTGTCCATTGTTGTAAGTGGGGTGTTAAAGTCCTCTACTACTATTGTATTATTATCAATGAGTTCTTTTATGTTTGGTATTATTTTATATACTTGGGTATTACAAATCAGTGGCATAAATATTTACAATTGTCAGATCTTGTTGGATTCTCCCCTTTATTATTATATAATACCCTTCTTTGTCTCTTGTTACACTCTTCGTTTTAAAGTCTATTTTGTATGATATAATTATTGTTACCCTGGCTGTCTTTTGACATCCCTTTGCATGATAAATGTTTCTTCACTCCCTCTCTTTCAACATGCAGGTAGTTTTAGGTCTAAAATGAGTCTCTTGTACCCACTTTAGACCTAAAGACATCTTCAGGTTGAAAATAAGGGGATGGAGAACCATCTATCATGCCAGTGGTCAACAAAAGAAAGCCAGAGTTGCCATACTTCTATCATACAATCTAGATTTTAAAATAAAGACTGTATCAAGAGATACAGAAGGGCATTGTGTCATAATCAAGGGGTCTATCCACCAAGAATACCTAACAATTGTAAACATTTATGTGCCAAATGTGAGAGCTCCCAAATATATAAATCAGTTAATCACAAACATAAAGAAACTCATTGATAGTAATACCATAATAGTAGGAGACTTCAACACCCCACTCACAGCAATGGACAGATCATTTAATCAAAAAATTAAGAAGGAAACAATGACTTTGAATGACACACTGGACCAGATGGACTTAACATATATTCAGAACATTTCATCCTAAAGCAGCAGAATATACATTCTTCTCCAGTGCACAGCAAACATTCTCTAGAATAGACTATATACTGCGACACAAATCAGCCCTCAGCAAGTACAAAAAGATCAAGATCATGCTGTGCATATTTTCAGCCCACAACGCTATGAAACTCGAAATCAACCACAAGAAAAAATTTGGAAGAGTAACAAATACTTGGAGACTGAAGAACATCCTACTAAAGAATGAATGAGCTAACCAAGCAGTTAAAGAGGAAATTAAAAAGTATATGGAAGTCAATGAAAATGATAACACCACAACCCAAAACCTCTGGGATGCAGCAAAGGCAGTCTTAAGAGGAAAGTATATAGCAATCCAGGCCTTCCTACAGAAGGAAGAAAGATCTCAGATATACAACCTAACTTTATGCCTTAAAAAGCTGGAAAAAGAACAGCAAATAAAACCCAAAGCCAGAAGAAGACAGGAAATAATAAAGATTAGAACAGAAATTAATGCTATCAAAACAAAACAAATAACAACAACAAAAACAGAACAGATCAATGAAATCAGAAGCTGGTTCCTTGAAAGAATTAACAAACTTGATAAACCAGTAGCCAGTTTGACCAAAAAGAAAAAGGAAAGGACCCAAATAAATAAAATCAAGAATGAAAGAGGAGAGATCACAACCAAAACAGCAGGAAAAAAAAGCAATAATAAGAGAATATTATGAGCAAATATATGCCAATAAAATGGGCAATCTGGAAGAAATGGACAAATTCCTAGAAACATATACACTACCAAAACTGAAACAGGAAGAAATAGAAAATTTGAACAGACCCATAACCAGTACAGAAATTGAATTAGTAATCAAAAATCTCCCAAAAAAACAAGAGTCCAGAGCCAAATGGCTTTCCAGGGGAATTCTACCAAACATTTAAGGAAGAGTTAACACCTATTCTCTTGAAGCTGTTCCAAAAAATAGAAATGGAAGGAAAATTTCCAAACTCATTCTATAAGGCCAACATTATCTTGATTCCAAACCCAGACAGAGACCCCACTAAAAAGAACTATAGACCAATTTCCCTGATGGACACAGATGCAAAAATTCCCAACAAGATATTAGCTAACTGGATCCAACAATACATTAAAAAAAATTATTCACCATGACCAAGTGGGATTTATACCTGGGATGCAGGGCTGTATCCACAAAACAGTAACGTGATAAAAGAAAGGACAAGAACCATATATCCCCTCAATGGATGCAGAGAAAGCATTTGACAAAATACAGCATCCTTTCTTGATAAAAGCCCTCAAGAAAGTAGGAATACAAGTATCATACCTTGAGATCATAAAAGCCATACATGAACGAATCACTGCTAAAACCATCCTCAATGGGGAAAAACTGACAGCTTTCACCCTAAGGTCAGGACCAAGACAGGGATGTCCACTCTCGCCACTGTTATTCTGCATAGTATTGGAAGTCTTAGCCTCTGCAATCAGACAACACAAAGAAATAAAAGGCATCGAAATCAGCCAGGAGGAGGTCAAACTTCCACTCTTCACAGATGATATGATACTCTATATGGAAAATCCAAAAGATTCCACCAAAAAACTGCTAGAATTGATTAAACAATTCAGCAAAGTTGCAGGATATAAAGCCAATGCACAGAAATTTGTTGCCTTCCCATACACCAACAATGAAGTGACAGAAAGAGAAATCAAGGAATTGATCCCATTTACAGTTGCACAAAAAATCATAAAATACCTAGGAATAAATCTAACCAAAGAAGGGAAAAGTCTGTACACGGAAAACTATAGAAAGCTTATGAAAGAAATTGACAAAACACAAAAAAATGGGAAAAGGTTCTATGCTTCTGGATAGGAAGAACAAATATTGTTAAAATGTCGATACTACCCAAGCAATCTACATATTCAATGCAATCCCTATCAAAGTAACGCCAGCATTCTTCACAGAGCTAGAATAATCCTAAAATTTGTATGGAACCAGAAAAGACCCCGAATAGCCAAAGCAATCTTGAAAAAGAAAACCAAAGCAGGAGGCATTACAATCGTATATACTACAGCTATACTACAAAGCTGTAATCATGAAGACAGTATGGTACTGACACAAGAACAGACACTCAGATCAATGGAACAGAAGAGAACCCAGAAATGGACCTACAAACATATGGCCAACTAATCTTTGACAAAGCAGGAAAAAATATCCAATGGAATAAAGGCAGTCTCTTCAGCAAGTGGTGCTGGGAAAACTGGACAGCAACATGCAGAAGAATGAACCTGGACCACTTTCTTACACCATACACAAAAATAAACTCAAAATGAATGAAAGACCTAAATGTAAGATAGGAAGCCATCAAAATCCTCAAGGAGAAAGCAGGCAAAAACCCCTATGATCTTGGCTGCAACTTCTTACTCAACATGTCTCCAGAGGCAAGGGAAACAAAAGCAAAAATTAACTACTGGGACCTCATTAAAATAAAAAGCTTCTGCACAGCAAAGGAAACAATCATCAAAACTAAAAGGCAACTGACAGAATAAGAGAAGACATTTGCAAATGACATATCAGATAAAGGGTTAGTATCCAAAATCTATAAAGAAGTTATCAAACTCAACACCCAAAAAACAAATAATCCAGTGAAGACATGAATAGACACTTCTCCAAGGAAGACGTCCAGATGACCAACAGACACATGAAAAAATGCTCAACATCACTCATCATCAGGGAAATACAAATCAAAACCACCATGAGATACCACCTTACACCTGTCAGAATGGCTAACATTAACAACTCAGACAACAACAGATGTTGGCAAGGATGCGGAGAAAGAGGATCTCTTTTGCATTGTTGGTGGGAATGCAAGCTGGTGCAACCACTCTGGAAAACAGTATGGAGGTTCCTCAAAAAACTAAAAATAGAACTACACTATGACCCAGCAATTGCACTACTAGGCATTTATCCACGGGATACAGGTGTGCTGTTTTGAAGGGACACATGCACCCCCATGTTTATAGCAGCACTATCAACAATAGCCAAAGTATGGAAAGAGCCCAAATGTCCATTGATGAATGAATGGATAAAGAAGAAGTGGTATATATATATATACAATGGAGTATTACTCGGCAATCAAAAAGAATGAAATCTTGCCATTTCCAACTACGTGGATGGAACTGGAGGGTATTATGCTAAGTGAAATTAATCAGAAAAAGACAAAAATCATATGACTTCACTCATATGAGGACTTTAAGAGACAAAACAGATGAACATAAGGGAAGGGAAACAAAAATAATAGAAAAACATGGAGGAGGACAAAACAGAAGAGACTCATAAATATGGGGAACAAACTGAGGGTTACTGGAGGGATTGTGGGGGGGGGGATGGGCTAAATTGGTAAGGAGAACTAAGGAATCTACTCCTGAAGTAATTGTCGCACTATATGATAACTAATTTGGATGTAAATTTAAAAAAATTAAATTAAAAAAGAAAAGAAAAAGAAAACCTAAGACATTTTAAAAAATGAAATGAAATGAAATGAAATGAAATAAAATGACTCTCTTGTAGGCGGCATATTGATGGGTCTTGTTTTTTTAATCCATTCTGACACACTATGTCTTTTGATTGGATCATTTAGTCCACTTACATATCAAGTACTTATTGATAGCTATGTATTTTTTGCTACTTTATTACTTGCTTTGTGGTTGTTTCTGATGATTTTTTTTCTGATCCTTTCTTCTCTTTCTCGTTCATGGTTTTCTGGTTTTCTTTAGTAATATATTTGGATTTCTTTCTCTTTAGTCATTGCATATTTATTAGTTGTTTTTGACTTTTGGTTATCATTAGGTTTATAAATAACATCTTCTACATATACCAGTCTACATTAAGTTGATAATCATTTAAGTTTGAACCTATTCTTTTCTCCTCTCTTCCCCATGTTTTAAGTATATGTTATTATATTTTTTATACATTTTTGTGAGTCTCTTGACTGATTTGTACAGAAATAGTCATTTTTCTTGCTTTTGTGCTTCTTGCATTTATATTGTCACTTTAGGTCTCTCCTGCCCACTCAAAGAGCCCCCTTTAATTTTTCTTGAAGAGCTGGTTTAATGGTCACAAACTCCTTTAGTTTTTGTTTTTCTGGGAAACTCTTCATCTCTCCTTCTCTTCTGAATGATACCCTTGGTGGATAAATTCTCAGCTACATATGTTTCCAATCAGCTCGTTGAATATATCATGCTACTCCCTTCTGACTTGACAAGTTTCTGTTGAGAAATTCCCTGATAGCCTTATAGGGTTTCCCTTGTATGTAACTGTCTTCCTCAGTCTTGTTACTTTTAATTTTTTTCTTTATCACTATATTTTGTTAATTTAATTACAATATGTCTTGGTGTGGGTCTGCTTTTTTTGATTTTGTTAGGTGTTCTCTGTTCCTCCTGGATCTGGATATCTGTTTCCTTCCTCAGATTATGGAAGTTTTCAGCAATTATTTCTTCAAATAAATTTTTTGCCCCATTACTCTCTCTTCCAGGATAATACAAATGTTATTATGTTTGATGGAGTCACTGAGTTCCCTAAATCCATTCTATTTTTTCATGATTCTTTTTTCTCTCTCTTTTTTTAAGCTTCATTGCTTTCCATTACCCTGTCTTCTATGTCATTAATTTGTTCCTCTGTTTCTTCCATCCTCCTGAGGTCAGCTGGCCTTCAGTGTGAGATTTGGAGATATCTCACTGCTGACCATGTCAGAGTCTAACACAGGATGCATCATAGATGGCCTCCTTCCCCATGCCCTGCTACAAGGATGGGAATCTTCTCTGATATTCACCCTGAAATCCTGATGAACTCCCAGAAGTAAACGTGGGCCCTTTAGAGCTTCATCTCCCACATTAACCTTGCCCTGTGACTGGCAGTGTGTCAGCTTGTGGGGCTGGCCCCAATATGTC
This sequence comes from Prionailurus viverrinus, assembly GCF_022837055.1. NCBI lineage: Eukaryota > Metazoa > Chordata > Mammalia > Carnivora > Felidae > Prionailurus > Prionailurus viverrinus. The sequence continues at coordinate 88,567,332 of NC_062561.1, read as the reverse complement.
TCCCAGTGCAGGGATCTGGGTCTCTTGATTCACCTCAGACTTGGGGTTGGGGGTAGCAGTATTCTCTGTGACCTCAGATCTCTGAAGATCTAGGAAGAGCTGTTAATTTTCAGTTTGTTCAGCTCTTTCTTGATGTAAAGATGTAGTAATGACATCCAACTCTTTACATGTTGAACCAGAACTCAGAGTCACTATAATTCATTTTAAAGAGTCACACCCTTCATCTATTATCTGCCTGCCTGTGCAATGCACTTACATAGAAAAGACAATGTTTAATGTATTTCTGGAGAAGTTTTGAGATAATGAGATGGTTCCCTTTCACTATACAATAAGAGCCAATTTGTATTAAAATGTTATTTTAAGTCATGGATTTAAACATATTTTAAGCTTTTCAATCCACTGAAATTATGATCATTAAAGTTCATAATCTCACATATTGGTGTCATGGGAGCTACAGTAGGTGGTCCTGGTATCCTGAACACACAGTAATTCTTTGTTAGTTTCCTTTTATATAGCAGAGCAAGATTTTAGGCTCACTATACACTTCCTGCCCATGACCTAGAATCAGGCTTTATCCCAAAGGCCTAGTTTCCCAACTAAAAAGCATTATTTCAATACCACAACCTGAGGGCCAGGGGTACTCACTGGCCATAGCCAGGATGAAATTCTAGCTTGGACCAGGGTACAAGGTTTACATTCCCTCCTTTTTATTTTAATCTCTATAATTCATGAAAGCTGAGAACACTATGTCTTAAGGACAAGAAAGGTGATTACCCAAAATCATTTAAGAGCATGGTCATGAAGACAAACAACATTATGAAAATAAAGTAACTCATCATTTCACTCCCAATATGTTTACTGCCAACATACCAAATGTTTTATATGCTCTATAAGCTTCACCACATATTAAAATATTTGTACCTGCATTCATATTGTTAAGGCATAAAACCTCCATGTTCTATCTTCTTATTTCTCACTCACATAGAGCCCAGAACCTTGAAATTCTGTCTTATTTCTCCTGGTTGATTTGACAAGTAATTTGATGATCACAACTTGTCCTCCTTTATATTTTTTTTTTTCCAAATCTGTGTCATGTTTAAATGTCTCATATATATATTTGTATGGAGAACATTGTTTTGGGGCTGAGTCCTTTTTTTTCTTGTCTATCTCTATCATCTGTGCTCCTACTTTTTCTCATGGCCTAAGCAGTTGATGTCATAAAGTTTGGTAATGAGCTGACTCTTTTCCCCTTATGCATTAGTGACTTCCTGGTATGTTGGCCTGGCTAAGTAGATATTGATTCATGGTGTGTTATTTTTACATAAAAATTCAAACATTTCTTAATTTAGGAAAATTCTTTATTAATAATTGCTTGTTTTGATTCCTTGTCTTCCTGTCTTCTTGGGGATTTCTGTTGTTTTTAATTTTTCACTGACTTATTTATTTACCACTTTTTATATTTGTCATAATGCCTGGATCCTTTAATCCCTTTCTTACTGTATGTACTTCTAACTGCAAGTTTGTCCCCTTTGGTGAACATCTCCCCAGTCTCCCACTGCCACCTCTGCCTCTAGTAGCACTGTTCTGCTCCCTGTGTTTGTGGGTTCAGGGTATTTAGATTCTACATGCAAGTGAGATTGCACAGTAGTCACCTTGTGACATCTCACCCCATGTAATGTCCTTCAGGTCTATGTTGCTGCAAGTGGCAGGATTCCTTTTCTTATGGTTGCAATATTTCCCTGTATGTGTAGATCACATCTTCTTCATCCATTCATCCATCAATATTCTGTCATGTTCATCCCCATTCATGGTCCCCCATGTCCTTCTTACCACCTAGTGCTCACATCTGGGACCCTCACACACAGTGCCTATCATCAGGTGATGGATGAGCTAAGTGACTGCCTTGGAGTATGAGCTGCCAAGGAGCAGGAGGGCTTCTCGCTCTGAAAAGGTTCTGGGTTTGCCCTGAATGACTGTTACAAGCAGACATCCATATGTAGAGTTCCATCAGACTACACCTTACAAGCATGCACTTTACAAATGTAGATGAACACTGATGATAACAATGGTATTAATAGCATTTGATGGTGTTTATGAAGAGATGGAGTTAAAGTACTACATAACAAAGTATATAATTGAGGTGGAAGAGGTATAGCCACAGTGTTTGAGGTCTGAAATCCCAGATGAGTAAAATTTCTAATTAACTTTATTCTTTCAGGGACACCTGGGTGTCTCAGTTGAGCATTTGACTCTTGATTTCGCTCAGGTCATGATCCCAGAATTTTGGGATTGACCCCTGTGTCAGGCTCCATGCTGAGCATGGCACCTGCTTGAGATTCTCTCTCTCTCTCCCCTTCTCATCCACTCATGTGCACTCTTTTTCTCTCTCTAAATTTTTTTAATACAATAAAATAAACTTTTTTTTATTTAGTTAAGATTATAAAATACAATTTCAAGAACGATAATGAAAAGAATAGAAACAGAATGTATGATTTTAATTAATATAGGTGGAGGTGGCAGAGTTAAAAAAAAAAGCCAATCCAAAAGAAGGCTGGAAAGGGGAGAAAATGAACAAGATAAAGTGAAAGAAGAATGGACCACAGGAAATAAGATGATAGCCTTATAGACAGACACATCAGCAGCTGCATTAAATTTAAAGGCACCAGATATTCCCATTAACTTCAGGCTGGTCAGGCAGGTAAAAATACATAGATCCAAAAGACCAAAAAAAACCATGGTTGTTACAAGAGACATACCTAAAACAGGAAATGGTAATTAATTAGAAATTAATTAAATAGATTTTATTTTTCGAGGAGGTTGCGGCAAGATGGCGGCTTAGGAGGACGCTGGGCTCACCGCACGTCCTGCTGATCACTTAGATTCCATCTACACCTGCCTAAATAACCCAGAAAACCGCCAGAGGATTAGCAGAACAGAGTCGCCGGAGCCAAACGCAGACGAGAGGCCCACGGAAGAGGGTAGGAAGGGCGGCGAGGCGGTGCGCGCTCCACGGACTGGCGGGAGGGAGCCGGGGCGGAGGGGCGGCTCGCCGGCCAAGCAGAGCCCCCGAGTCGGGCTTGCAAAAGCGGAGGGGCCGGGCGGACTGTGTTCCGACAGCAAGCGCGACTTAGCGTCTGGGAGGTCAGAAATTAACAGCTCTGCTCGGAAAGCGGGAAGGCTGGAGGACAAAGGGAGGGAGAGCTGCTGAGCCCCCTGACAACAGAGCTCAGTTTGGTGAGGAACAAAGGCGCTCGCCAGCGCCATTTCCCCCGCCCATCCCCCAGCCGAAATCCCAAAGGGAACCGGTTCCTGCCAGGGAACTTGCTCGCTCCGCGCAAACACCCAACTCTGCCCTTCTGCGGAGCCAAACCTCCGGCAGCGGATCTGACTCCCTCCCGCTGCCACAGGGCCCCTCCTGAAGCGGATCACCTAAGGAGAAGCGATCTAAGCCTGCCCCTCCTGCCCCCGAGCACCTTGCCTACCCACCCCAGCTAATACGCCAGATCCCCAGCATCACAAGCCTGGCAGGGTGCAAGTAGCCCAGAGGAGCCACACCACCCCACAGTGAATCCCGCCCCTAGGAGAGGGGAAGAGAAGGCACACACCACTCTGACTGTGGCCCCAGCGGTGGGCTGGGGGCAGACATCAGGTCTGACTGCGGCCCCGCCCACCAACTCCAGGTATACACCACAGCACAGGGGAAGTGCCCTGCAGGTCCTCACCACGCCAGGGACTATCCAAAATGACCAAGCGGAAGAACTCCCCTCAGAAGAATCTCCAGGAAATAACAACAGCTAATGAGCTGATCAAAAAGGATTTAAATAATATAACAGAAAGTGAATTTAGAATAATAGTCATAAAATTAATCGCTGGGCTTGAAAACAGTATACAGGACAGCAGAGAATCTCTTGCTACAGAGATCAAGGGACTAAGGAACAGTCACGAGGAGCTGAAAAACGCTTTAAACGAAATGCATAACAAAATGGAAACCACCACAGCTCGGCTTGAAGAGGCAGAGGAGAGAATAGGTGAACTAGAAGATAAAGTTATGGAAAAAGAGGAAGCTGAGAAAAAGAGAGATAAAAAAATCCAGGAGTATGAGGGGAAAATTAGAGAATTAAGTGATACACTAAAAAGAAATAATATACGCATAATTGGTATCCCAGAGGAGGAAGAGAGAGGGAAAGGTGCTGAAGGGGTACTTGAAGAAATCATAGCTGAGAACTTCCCTGAACTGGGGAAGGAAAAAGGCATTGAAATCCAAGAGGCACACAGAACTCCCTTCAGACGTAACTTGAATCGATCTTCTGCACGACATATTATAGTGAAACTGGCAAAATACAAGGATAAAGAGAAAATTCTGAAAGCAGCAAGGGGTAAACGTGCCCTCACATATAAAGGGAGACCTATAAGACTCGTGACTGATCTCTCTTTTGAAACTTGGCAGGCCAGAAAGAATTGGCAAGAGATTTTCAGGGTGCTAGACAGAAAAAATATGCAGCCAAGAATCCTTTATCCAGCAAGTCTGTCATTTAGAATAGAAGGAGAGATAAAGGTCTTCCCAAACAAACAAAAACTGAAGGAATTTGTCACCACTAAACCAGCCCTACAAGAGATCCTAAGGGGGACCCTGTGAGACAAAGTCCCAGAGACATCACTATAAGCATAAAACATACAGACATCACAATGACTCTAAACCCGTATCTTTCTATAATAACACTGAATGTAAATGGATTAAATGCGCCAACCAAAAGACATAGGGTATCAGAATGGATAAAAAAACAAGACCCATCTATTTGCTGTCTACAAGAGACTCATTTTAGACCTGAGGACACCTTTAGATTGAGAGTGAGGGGATGGAGAACTATTTATCATGCGACTGGAAGCCAAAAGAAAGCTGGAGTAGCCATACTTATATCAGACAAACTAGACTTTAAATTAAAGGCTGTAACAAGAGATGAAGAAGGACATTATATAATAGTTACAGGGTCTATCCATCAGGAAGAGCTAACAATTATCAATGTCTATGCACCGAATACCGGAGCCCCCAAATATATAAAACAATTACTCATAAACATAAGCAACCTTATTGATAAGAATGTGGTAATTGCAGGGGACTTTAACACACCACTTACAGAAATGGATAGATCAACTAGACACACGGTCAATAAAGAAACAAGGGCCCTGAATGAGACATTGGATGAGATGGACTTGACAGATATATTTAGAACTCTGCATCCCAAAGCAACAGAATATACTTTCTTCTCGAGTGCACATGGAACATTCTCCAAGATAGATCATATACTGGGTCACAAAACAGCCCTTCATAAGTTTACAAGAATTGAAATTATACCATGCTTACTTTCAGACCACAATGCCATGAAGCTTGAAATCAACCACAGGAAAAAGTCTGGAAAACCTCCAAAAGCATGGAGGTTAAAGAACACCTTACTAACGAATGAGTGGGTCAACCAGGCAATTAGAGAAGAAATTAAAAAATATATGGAAACAAACGAAAATGAAAATACAACAATCCAAACGCTTTGGGACGCAGCAAAGGCAGTCCTGAGAGGAAAATACATTGCAATCCAGGCCTATCTCAAGAAACAAGAAAAATCCCAAATACAAAATCTAACAGCACACCTAAAGGAACTAGAAGCAGAACAGCAAAGGCAGCCTAAGCCCAGCAGAAGAAGAGAAATAATAAAGATCAGAGCAGAAATAAACAATATAGAAACTAAAAAAACTGTAGAGCAGATCAACGAAACCAAGAGTTGGTTTTTTGAAAAAATAAACAAAATTGACAAACCTCTAGCCAGGCTTCTCAAAAAGAAAAGGGAGATGACCCAAATAGATAAAATCATGAATGAAAATGGAACTATTACAACCAATCCCTCAGAGATACAAACAATTATCAGGGAATACTATGAAAACTTATATGCCAACAAATTGGACAACCTGGAAGAAATGGACGAATTCCTGAACACCCACACGCTTCCAAAACTCAATCAGGAGGAAATAGAAAGCTTGAACAGACCCATAACCAGCGAAGAAATTGAATCGGTTATCAAAAATCTCCCAACAAATAAGAGTCCAGGACCAGATGGCTTCCCAGGGGAGTTCTACCAGACGTTTAAAGCAGAGATAATACCTATCCTTCTCAAGCTATTCCAAGAAATAGAAAGGGAAGGAAAACTTCCAGACTCATTCTATGAAGCCAGTATTACTTTGATTCCTAAACCAGACAGAGACCCAGTAAAAAAAGAGAACTACAGGCCAATATCCCTGATGAATATGGATGCAAAAATTCTCAATAAGATACTAGCAAATCGAATTCAACGGCATATAAAAAGAATTATTCACCATGATCAAGTGGGATTCATTCCTGGGATGCAGGGCTGGTTCAACATTCGCAAATCAATCAACGTGATACATCACATTAACAAAAAAAGAGAGAAGAACCATATGATCCTGTCAATCGATGCAGAAAAGGCCTTCGACAAAATCCAGCACCCTTTCTTAATAAAAACCCTTGAGAAAGTCGGGATAGAAGGAACATACTTAAAGATCATAAAAGCCATTTATGAAAAGCCCACAGCTAACATCATCCTCAACGGGGAAAAACTGAAAGCTTTCTCCCTGAGATCAGGAACACGACAAGGATGCCCACTCTCACCGCTGCTGTTTAACATAGTGCTGGAAGTTCTAGCATCAGCAATCAGACAACAAAAGGAAATCAAAGGCATCAAAATTGGCAAAGATGAAGTCAAGCTTTCGCTTTTTGCAGATGACATGATATTATACATGGAAAATCCGATAGACTCCACCAAAAGTCTGCTAGAACTGATACAGGAATTCAGCAAAGTTGCAGGCTACAAAATCAATGTACAGAAATCAGTTGCATTCTTATACACTAACAATGAAGCAACAGAAAGACAAATAAAGAAACTGATCCCATTCACAATTGCACCAAGAAGCATAAAATACCTAGGAATAAATCTAACCAAAGATGTAAAGGATCTGTATGCTGAAAACTATAGAAAGCTTCTGAAGGAAATTGAAGAAGATTTAAAGAAATGGAAAGACATTCCCTGCTCATGGATTGGAAAAATAAATATTGTCAAAATGTCAATACTACCCAAAGCTATCTACACATTCAATGCAATCCCAATCAAAATTGCACCAGCATTCTTCTCGAAACTAGAACAAGCAATCCTAAAATTCATATGGAACCACAAAAGGCCCCGAATAGCCAAAGGAATTTTGAAGAAGAAGACCAAAGCAGGAGGCATCACAATCCCAGACTTTAGCCTCTACTACAAAGCTGTCATCATCAAGACAGCATGGTATTGGCACCAAAACAGACACATAGACCAATGGAATAGAATAGAAACCCCAGAACTAGACCCACAAACGTATGGCCAACTCATTTTTGACAAAGCAGGAAAGAACATCCAATGGAAAAAAGACAGCCTCTTTAACAAATGGTGCTGGGAGAACTGGACAGCAACATGCAGAAGGTTGAAACTAGACCACTTTCTCACACCATTCACAAAAATAAACTCAAAATGGATAAAGGACCTAAATGTGAGACAGGAAACCATCAAAACCTTAGAGGAGAAAGCAGGAAAAGACCTCTCTGACCTCAGCCGTAGCAATCTCTTACTCGACACATCCCCAAAGGCAAGGGAATTAAAAGCAAAAGTGAATTACTGGGACCTTATGAAGATAAAAAGCTTCTGCACAGCAAAGGAAACAACCAACAAAACTAAAAGGCAACCAACGGAATGGGAAAAGATATTTGCAAATGACATATCGGACAAAGGGCTACTATCCAAAATCTATAAAGAGCTCACCAAACTCCACACCCGAAAAACAAATAACCCAGTGAAGAAATGGGCAGAAAACATGAATAGACACTTCTCTAAAGAAGACATCCGGATGGCCAACAGACACATGAAAAGATGTTCAGCGTCGCTCCTTATCAGGGAAATACAAATCAAAACCACACTCAGGTATCACCTCACGCCAGTCAGAGTGGCCAAAATGAACAAATCAGGAGACTATAGATGCTGGAGAGGATGTGGAGAAACGGGAACCCTCTTGCACTGTTGGTGGGAATGCAAATTGGTGCAGCCGCTCTGGAAAGCAGTGTGGAGGTTCCTCAGAAAATTAAAAATAGACCTACCCTATGACCCAGCAATAGCACTGCTAGGAATTTATCCAAGGGATACAGGAGCACTGATGCATAGGGCCACTTGTACCCCAATGTTCATAGCAGCACTCTCAACAATAGCCAAATTATGGAAAGAGCCTAAATGTCCATCAACTGATGAATGGATAAAGAAATTGTGGTTTATATACACAATGGAATATTACATGGCAATGAGAAAAAATGAAATATGGCCTTTTGTAGCAACGTGGATGGAAGTGGAGAGTGTGATGCTAAGTGAAATAAGCCATACAGAGAAAGACAGATACCATATGGTCTCACTCTTATGTGGATCCTGAGAAACTTAACAGGAACCCATGGGGGAGGGGAAGGAAAAAAAAAAAAAAGAGAGGTTAGAAAGGGAGAGAGCCAAAGCATAAGAGACTGTTAAAAACTGAGAACAAACTGAGGGTTGATGGGGGGTGGGAGGGAGGAGAGGGTGGGTGATGGGTATTGAGGAGGGCACCTTTTGGGATGAGCACTGGGTGTTGTATGGAAACCAATTTGTCAATAAATTTCAGAAAAAAAAAAAAAAAAAAAAAAAAAAAAAAGAAATTAATTAAATAGAAGCTACATGTGTGATAGAAAGTATAAATAGCATCTAAAGTTGATACTTTGAAGTCTGTTTCCTTTTCCAAGTCTTCATATGCTAGTTATTATGTTTTGTCTAAGTTTACATTGTTACCTGCAGGGAGGTTGGTCTCATGGGAACTGCTTAGCCATTTAGTGAAGGAGAAAACACATAAATTTATTAACAGAGAAAAATCATATGATTATCCCAGTCAGCACAGGAAAGACTTTTCCTAAGCTCCGATTTGACACCCATTCATGATGCAAGAGCACCCAAGGCAATCTGGCACACACGGGGAAATGTCCTTCCTTGGCAGAGGCCCCAGGCCAACCAAGAACAGGACCCATGCAGCCCTGCAGACCAAGCCTGGAATAGTGCTGGCACTGCTGGTGGTCACAGCACTTTGCACACCCGGATGAGGCTGGCATGGCTGAAGGGCAGCCATGGAGCAGCCATCACAGCAGATGGAGGACAGTGGAAAGCCAATGGGTTCAATGAACTCTCAGAAAGTCCTCAAAAATCAAGCATTTCTTTCTGCAGCAGCAACTAAAAATATCACAAATAAAGATAAATAAAGCTATAAACATATAACACTTATGTGGAGGACTTTCCAGCTCTAACAGAATCACAGAAGGTGAAATGAGAGATAGAGACCTCACATGCTCTTGGATGAGAAACACAATATTAATAAATGTCCACTTCATACCAAATAAATCCATACATTCAAAAATCCAAAATTGTAGGGGCACCTGGGTGGCTCCATCAGTTGAGCATCCGACTTCAGCTTGGGTCATGATCTCACAGTTCATGGGTTTGAGCTGTGTGGAGCCTGCTCTGGACTCTGTGTCTCCTTCTCTCTCTGCTCCTCTCCCCCTCATGCTCTGTTTCTCAAAAATAAATAAACATTAAATAATTTTTTAAATCCAAAATTGGAGACCAGGGGTGTGTGTGGCTGAGCTCCTCAGACCACAAGCTCCTGGGATAGCAGGGGAATGAGGTTGGAGGGCCCTCTGCTTACACATGGCAGACAGAGTGTGGATTGAAACCATCCCTTCCTGATCCACGTACAGAGACATAATAGAAAAGTAATAACTGACTAGCTCAGAAATGGAAAAGTATCCCAAGATGAATGAACAGATGGGCATCATCAATGATAAGCTGGGTGGCTGACCAAGACAGGGGGGCAAGATGCCCATGTGGGGCAGAGAGAAGCAGGCTGGACTGACAGAGTGAAGTTATCTTCTCTGTCAGCAAGGGTACTTCCTGCTCGAAAGCAGGGCGTGATTTACATAAAGAGGATGTGTCACTCTCCAAGCAAGATGGGGCCAGAGCCAAGCACTTCCCACACTGGGACCATGGCATGGCTCAGCATTCAGCACACAAAAGTCTGAAAAATATGTGTACACAAGCAAAAGTCAGCTAGGAAATAGGATGAAAGAAAGTAAATCTAATGGATAGAAGAACTCAGATCCAAAGAAATGGAAAAACTATAGCAGTCCTTAATTTAATAAGTATATTTAATAGGTACTATTATACAAATATATTTGGGGTGCCTGGGTGGCTCAGTCACTTGAACGTCTAACTCTTGATTTCAGCTGAGGTCATGATCCCAGGGCCATAGGATTGAGCTCTGCATTGGCCTCCATGCTAAGTGTGAATCCTGCCTAAGAATCTCTCTATATATATATCTCTCTTTAAGGAGTAGAGGTTGAAATAGCACTCAAGGTACAAGGATAGGATTTGCTAAAAGAAACACAGATGGCTGAAAATAATAATTTTTGAAATTAAAGAGATATAGTTACTGGAAGTAAAAAAAAAAACTGTGTCAATTAGGAGTTCAAGGCCATCAAAACTGTCCTGCATAATGAAGGAGGGATGAAGACATTCCCAGATCAGCCAAGATGAGAGAGTATGCTGTGGGTAGTGGCTTACAAGAAATGCTAAAGGGGCCTTTCTGACCTGAGTGGAAAGACACCAGATGGCAGCTTCCATTGTGTGAGAATTACTGGTTACTGAGTAACCACACAGGTAAATGTGAAGGCCAGTATTACTGTTTTGGGTTTGTAGTTCTTATTTCCCTATGTGATTTAAAAGACATAAGGATACTAACTGGGCTTGAGGAAAGAATGGAAGACATCAGTGAGACCCTTACCACAGAGATAAAATAATTTAAAAAAAAAGAATTAAGCAGAGATGAAGTGTGCAATAAATACCACTGGAAACAGGCTTGATGCAGTGAACAGCAAGCTGGAAGAAACAGAGGAATGAATTGGTGACCTAGAAAACACACTAATGGAAATCAATGAAGCTGGACAAAAGAGAGAAAGAAGAATTATGGAACACAAGAATAGACTTAGGAACTAAGTGATTCCATTAAATATAATAACATTCATATTACAAGAGACCCAGAAGAAGAGGAGGGAGAAAAGGGGACAGAAAATTTATTTGAAGAAATAATAGTTAAGTGAGCTAGAGGAAGATGGTGGCATAGGAGGACACTGGGCTCACCGCGTCCTGCTGATCACTTAGATTCCACCCACACCTGCCTAAATAACCCAGAATACCACCAGAAGACTAGCAGAACGGATTCTCTGGAGCCAGGCATAGATGAGAGGCCCATGGAAGAGGGTAGGAAGGGCGGAGAGGCAGTGCGCGTTACACAGACTGGAGGGAGGGAGCGGGGGTGGAGGGGCAGCCTGCTGGCAAAGCAGAGGCCCTGAGTCTGGCTTGCAGAAGCGGAGGGGCCAGATGGAGTGTGTTCTGACAGCAAGCGGGACTTAACATCTGGAAGGTTATAAGTTAACAGCTCTGCTCCAAGAGCGGGAGGGCTGGAGGACAACGGGAGGGAGAGTTGTTGAGCCCTTGATGACAGAGCTCAGCTTGGTGGGGAACAAAGGCACTCGCCAGTGCCATCTCCTTACCCACCCCCCAGCCAAAATCCCAAAGGGAACCAGTTCCTGTCAGGGAACTTGCTTGCACCGCACAAACACCCAATGCTGTGCTTCTGTGGATCCATCCCTCCAGCGGTGGGTCTGACTTCCTCCCGGTGCCTCAGGGCCCCTTCCAAAGTGGATCACTGAAGGAAAAGCGAGCTGAGCCTGCCCCTCCCGCCCCTGTGCACCTTGCCGATCCACCCCAGCTAATACGCCAGATCCCCAGCGCCACAAGCCTGGCAGAGTGCAAGTAGCCCACATGGGCCATGCCACCCCATGGTGAATCCCGCCCCTAGGAGAGGGGAAGAGAAGGTACACACCAGTCTGACTGTGGCCCCAGCGGTGGGCTGGGGGCAGACATCAGGTCTGACTGTGGCCCCGCCCACCAATGCAAGTTATTCAAGACAGCACAGGAGAAGTGCCCCGAAGTTCTGCACCACTCCAGGGACTATCCAAAATGATGAAACGGAAAAATTCCCCCCAAAAGAATCTCCAGGAAATAGTGACAGCTAACAAACTGATCAAAAAGGATTTACAATATAACAGAAAGTGAATTTAGAATAATAGTCATAAAATTAATCGCTGGGCTTGAAAACAGTATAGAGGACATCAGAGAAACTATTGCTACAGAGATCAAGGGACAAAGGAACAGCCAGAAGGACCTAAAAAATGCTATAAATGAGCTGCAAAATAAATGTAGACGACCACAGCTCAGATTAAAGAGGCAGAGGAGAGACTAGGTGAACTAGAAGATAAAATTTTGGAAAAAGAGGAAGCTGAGAAAAAGAGAGATAAAAAAAATCCAGGAGTATGGGGAGAAAATTAAGGGCTAAGTGATGCACTAAAGAGAAATAATCTACGCATAATTGGTATTCCAGAGGGGGAAGAGAGAGGGAAAGGTGCTGAAGGTGTACTTGAAGAAATCATAGCTGAGAACTTCCCTGATCTGGGGAAGGAAAAAGGCATTGAAATCCAAGATGAACAGAGAACTCCCTTCAGACGTAACTTGAATCGTTCTTCTGCATGACATATCATAGTGAAACTGGCAAAATACAAGGATAAAGAGAAAATTCTGAAAGCAGCTAGGGATAAACGTGCTCTAACATATAAAGGGAGACTGATAAGACTCGTGACCGATCTCTCTACTGAAACTTGGCAGGCCAGAAAGGAATGGCAGGAAATCGTCCATGTGATGAAAAGAAAAAAATATGCAGCCGAGAATCCTTTATCCAGCAAATCCGTCATTTAGAATAAAAGGAGAGATAAAGGTCTTCCCAAACAAACAAAAACTGAAGGAATTCATCACTACTAAACCAGCCCTACAAGAGATCCTAAGGGGGATCCTGTGAGACAAAGTACCAGAGACATTGCTACAAGCATGAAACCTACAGACATCACAATGACTCTAAACCCACATCTTTCTATAATAACACTGAATGTAAATGGATTAAATGTGTCAACCAAAAGACATAGGGTATCAGAATGGATAAAAAAAACAAGACTGATCTATTTGCTGTCTACAAGAGACTCATTTTAGACCTGAGGACACCTTCAGATTGAAAGTGAGGGGATGGAGAACTATTTATCATGCTACTGGAAGTCAAAAGAAAGCTGGAGTAGTCATACTTATAGCAGACAAACTAGACTTTAAACTAAAGGTTGTAACAAGAGATGAAGAAGGGCATTATATAATAATTACAGGGTCTATCCATCAGGAAGAGCTAACAGTTATAAATGTCTATGCACCGAATACGGAAGCCCCCAAATATATGAAACAATTACTCACAAACATAAGCAACCTTGTTGATAAGAATGTGGTAATTGCAGGGGACTTTAACACCCCACTTACAACAATGAATAGATCATCTAGACACATGGTCAATAAAGAAACAAGGGCCCTGAATGATACAATGGATCAGATGGACTTGACAGATATATTTAGAACTCTGCATCCCAAAGCAACAGAATATACTTTCTTCTCGAGTGCACATGGAACATTCTCCAAGACAGATCACATACTGGGTCACAAAACAGCCCTTCATAAGAGTAGAAGAATTGAGATCATACCATGCATACTCCCAGACCACCATGCTATGAAGCTTGAAATCAACCACAAGAAAAAGTCTGGAAAACCTCCAAAAGCATGGAGGTTAAAGAACACCCCACTAAAAATGAATGGGTCAACCAGGCAATTAGAGAAGAAATTTAAAAATATATGAAAACAAACGAAAATAAAAATACAACAATCCAAATGCTTTGGGATGCAGTGAAGGTAGTCCTGAGAGGAAAATACATTGCAATCCAGGCCTATCTCAAGAAACAAGAAAAATGCCAAATATAAAATTTAACAGCACACCTAAAGGAAATAGAAGCAGAACAGCAAAGACACCCTAAACCCAGCAGAAGAAGAGAAATAATAAAGAGCAGAGCAGAAATAAACAATACAGAATCTAAAAAAACTGTAGAGCAGATCAATGAAAGCAAGAGTTGGTTTTTTGAAAAAATAAACAAAATTGACAAACCTCTAGCCAGGCTTCTCAAAAAGAAAAGGGAGATGACCCAAATAGATAAAATCATGAATGAAAATGGAATTATTACAACCAATCCCTCAGAGATACAAACAATTATCAGGGAATACTATGAAAAACTATATGCCAAAAACTGGACAACCTGGAAGAAATGGACAAATTCCTAAACACCCACCCTCTTCCAAAACTCAATCAGGAGGAAATAGAAAGCTTGAACAGACCCATAACCAGCAAAGAAATTGAATCAGTCATCAAAAATCTCCCAACAAATAAGAGTCCAGGACCACATGGCTTCCCAGGGGAGTTCTACCAGACGTTTAAAGCAGAGATAATACCTATCCTTCTCAAGCAATCCCAAAAAATAGAAAGGGAAGGAAAACTTCCAGACTCATTCTATGAAGCCAGTATTACTTTGATTCCTAAACCAGACAGAGACCCAGTAAAAAAAGAGAATTACAGGCCAATATCTCTGATGAATATGGATGCAAAAATTCTCAATAAGATACTAGCAAATTGAATTCAACAGCATATAAAAAGAATTATTCACCATGATCAAGTGGGATTCATTCCTGGGATGCAGGGCTGGTTCAACATTCGCAAATCAATCAATGTGATACATCACATTAATAAAAGAAAAGATAGGAATCATATGATCCTGTCCATCGATGCAGAAAAAGCATTTGACCAAACTCAGCATCCTTTTTTAATAAAAACCCTCAAGAAGTCGGGATAGAAGGAACATACTTAAAGATCATAAAAGCCATTTATGAAAAGCCCACAGCTAACATCATCCTCAATGGGGAAGAAGTGAGGTCTTTCTCCCTGAGATCAGGAACATGACAGGGATGTCCACTCTCACTGCTGTTGTTTAACATAGTGTTGGAAGTGCTAGCATCAGCAATCAGACAACAAAATGAAATCAAAGGCATCAAAATTGGCAAAGATGAAGTTAACCTTTCACTTTTTGCAGATGACATATTATACATGGAAAATCCGATAGTCTCCACCAAAAGTCTGATAGAACTGATACATGAATCCAGAAAAGTTGCAGGATACAAAATCAATGTACAGAAGTCAGTTGCATTCTTATACACTAATAATGAAGCAACAGAAAGACAAATAAAGAAACTGATCCCATTCACAATTGCACCAAGAAGCATAAAATACCTAGGAATAAATCTAACCAAAGATGTAAAAGATCTGTATGCTGAAAACTATAGAAAGTTTATGGAGGAAATTGAAGAAGATACAACGAAATGGAAATACATTCCGTGCTCATGGATTGGAAGAATAAATATTGTCAAAATGTCAATACTACACACTCAATGCAATCCCAATCAAAATTGCACCAGCATTCTTCTCAAAGCTAGAACCAGCAATTCAAAAATTCGTATGGAACCACAAAAGGCCCTGAATAGCCAAAGCAATTTTGAAGAAGACCAAAGCAGTAGGTATCACAATCCCAGACTTTAGCCTCTACTACAAAGCTGTCATCATCAAGACAGCATGGTATTGGCACAAAAACAGACACATGGACCAATGGAATAGAATAGAAATCCCAGAACTAGACCCACAAAAGTATGGCCAACTAATCTTTAACAAAGCAGGAAAGAATATCCAATGGGAAAAAGACAGTCTCTTTAACAAATGGTGCTGGGAGAACTGGACAGCAACATGCGGAAGATTGAAACTAGACCACTTTCTCACACCATTCACAAAAATAAACTCAAAATGGATACAGGACCTGAATGTGAGACAGGAAACCATCAAAACCCTAGAGGAGAAAGCAGGAAAAGACCTTTCTGACCTCAGCCGTAGCAATTTCTTACTTGACACATCCCCCAAAGGCAAGGGAATTAAAAGCAAAAATGAACTATTGGGACCTCATGAAGATAAAAAGCTTCTGCACAGCAAAGGAAACAACCAACAAAACTAAAAGGCAACCAACAGAATGGGAAAAGATATTTGCAAATGACATATCGGACAAAGGGCTAGTATCCAAAATCTATAAAGAGCTCACCAAACTCCACACCCGAAAAACAAATAATCCAGTGAAGAAATGGGCAGAAAACATGAATAGACACTTCTCTAAAGAAGACATCCAGATGGCCAACAGGCACATGAAAAGATGCTCAACATCGCTCCTCATCAGGGAAATACAAATCAAAACCACACTCAGATATCACCTCACACCAGTCAGAGTGGCCAAAATGAACAAATCAGGAGACTATAGATGCTGGCGAGGATGTGGAGAAACGGGAACCCTCTTGCACTGTTGCTGGGAATGCAAACTGGTCCAGCCGCTCTGGAAAACAGTGTGGAGGTTCCTCAAAAAATTAAAAATAGACCTACCCTATGACCCAGCAGTAGCACTGCTAGGAATTTACCCAAGGGATACAGGAGTACTGATGCCTAGGGGCACTTGTACCCCAATATTTATAGCAGCACTCTCAACAATAGCCAAATTATGGAAAGAGCCTAAATGTCCATCAACTGATGAATGGATAAAGAAATTGTGGTTTATATACATAATAGAGTACTACGTGGCAATGAGAAAGAATGAACTATGGCCCTTTGTAGCAACGTGGATGGAACTGGAGAGTGTTATGGTAAGTGAAATAAGCCATACAGAGAAAGACAGATACCATATGTGTTTACTCTTATGTGGATCCTGAGAAACTTAACAGGAACCCATGGGGGAGGGGAAGGAAAAAAAAAAGAGGTTAGAGTGGGAGAGAGCCAAAGCATAAGAGACTCATAAAAACTGAGAACAAACTGAGGGTTGATAGAGGATGGGAGGGAGGGGAGTATGGGTGATGGGTATTGAGGAGGGCACCTTTTGGGATGAGCACTGGGTGTTGTATGGAAACCAATTTGACAATAAATTTCATATATTAAAAAATAAAATAAAATAAAATAAAATAAAATAAAATAAAATAAAATAAGAAATAATAGTTGAAAACTTCCTTAATCTGGGGGAGGACACAGACATCCAGATCCAGGAAGCAGAGAGAACTCCATCAAAATCAACAAGAGCATGCTAACACCAAGACATACTGTAATCGAGTTGGTGAAATATAGTGATAAAGAAAAAAATGTCAAAAGCAGCAAGACAAAAGAAGTCATTAACTTACAAGAGAAGACCCATAAGCCTAGCTGGAGATTTCTGAACAGAGGCTTGGCGAAACAGAAGGCAGTATCATGACATATTCAACATGCTGAACGGGGGAAAATCTGCAGCCAAGAATATTCTATCTAGCAAGGCTCTCATTGAGAATAGAATGAGAGACAAAGAGTTTCCCAGACAAACAAAAACTAAAGAAGTTTGTTACCACTAAACGAACCCTGCAAAAAATATTAAAGGGGACTCTTTGAGTGGAAAGAAAAGTCCAAAAGAAACAAAGCAACAACAAAAAATCTCCAGAAACAGTGACAAAAATAATAAAAAGGCATTATTACATATATATCAATAATTATTTGGAATGTAAATGGGCTAAATCCTCCAATCAAAAGACCTAAGGTTACAGAATGGATTGAAAAACAAGACCCATCTATATGCTGCCTACAAGAGACTCATTTTGGACCTAAAGACACCTGCAGATTGAAGGTAAGGGAATGGAGAAATACTTATCATGCAAATGGACATCAAAAGAAAGCCAGAGTAGCAATACTTATATTGGACAAACTAGACTTTGTTTTAAAGAAGTCGTGGAGCACCTGGGTGGCTCAGTTTAGTTAAGAATTTGACACTTGATTTCAGCTCAGGTCATGGTCTCGCTGTTTGTGAGTTTGAGCCTCATTTGGGCTCAGTTCTGACAGCATGGAACCTGCTTGGGATTCTCTCTCTCCCTTTCTTTTTTCCCCTCTCCCCCTCACTCTCAAAATAATTAAGTAATCTTAAAAAAAAAGATGTCATATTAAGAACTGAGTGTTGTATGTAAGTAATGAATCACTAAATTCTACTTCTGAAAACAATATCACACTATATGTTAACTAACTGGCATTTAAATAAAAATTTAAAAAAGAAAGGCTTTCCTTGTTCTTACAACTACAAAAACAACACCAATGGGAACAGAAGAAGAAGAGGAAGAAGAAGAGAAGAAGGACACTATATCACAAAGGGGATGATCCAATAAGAAGATGTAACAATTATAAATATTTATACTCCCAACTTGAAAGCACCCAAGTATGTAAATCAATTAATAACGAACATAAAGGAACTCATTGATAATAGTACAGTAATAGTAGGAGACTTTAACTCCCCACTTACAACAATGGACAGATCATCTAAGCAGAAAATCAATAAGGAAACAATGGCTTTGAATGACACACTGGACCAGATGGATTTAACAGATATATTCAAAAGATTCCATCCTAAAGTAGCAAAATACACATAATTTTCATGTGCACATAGGAAATTCTCCAGAAAAGATCACATACTGGATCATAAATCAGCCCTCAACAAATACAAAAAGATTGAGATCCTAACATGCACCTTTTCTGACCACAACACTATGAAACTTGAACACAACCAGAAAGAAAAATTCTGGAAAGGCCACAAATACATGGAGTCTGAACAACATGCTACTAAATAATGAATGGGTCATCCAGGAAATCAAACAAGAAATTGAAAAAAGTAAAAAAATAAAACAGGGAAATAAATGAAAATGAAAACACGATGGCCCAAAACCCTTTAGTCAACAAAGGCAGTCCTATGAGGGAAGTATTTCACAATACAGGCCTGCCTTGAGGAACAAAAATCTCAAATACAAAATCTAACCTTACACATAAAGGAGATAGAAAAAGAACAACATAGCCTAAGCCATCAGAAGAGGGTAAATAATAAAGAGCAGAAATACATGATACACAGACTAAAAAAAAAAAAAAAAAAAGAATATATTGATCTATGAATCCAGAAGCTGGTTCTTTCAAAAAAATTAATAAAATCAATAAAATTCTAGCCAGACTCATCAAAAAGGAAAGAGAAAGGACTCAAATAAATAAAATCATAAATGATACAGAGAAATAACAACCAAAAACACAGAAATACAAACAATTATAAGAGAATATTATGAAAAACTATACGCCTACAAATTGGACAACCTGGAAGAAATGGATAAATTCCTAGAAACATATAAATCACCAGAATTGAAACAGAAAGAACTATAAAATTTGAGCAGACTGATAACCAGCAAAGAAATTGAATAAGTAATCAAAAAAATCTCAGGAAACAAAAGTCCAGTAACAAAGGGCCTCAGAGGTGAATTCTACCAAACATTTAAGGAAGAATTAATACCTATTCTTCTCAAACTGTGAAAGAAAATATAGAAAATAGAAAAATGAAAGAAAACTTCCAAATTCATTCTAGGAAGCCAGCATTACACTGATACCAAAATTAGATAAAGACTCCACTAAAAAGGAGAACTATAGGCCAATAGCCCTGATGAATACGGATGCAAAAATTGTCCATAAAATACTAGCAAACCAAATCCAACAGTACATTAAAAATCATTTACCATTATCAAGTGGTGCAAGGGTGGTTCAATACTCACAAACCAATCAATGTGATACACCACTAATGAAAGAAAGAATTAAAACCATATGATCCTTTCAGTAGATGCAAAAAAAAAAAAAAGCATTTGACAAAGTACAACATCCATTCATTATTAAAAAAAACAAAAACAAAAACAACTCGGGGCACCTGGGTGGCTCAGTCAGTTAAGTGTCTGACTTCAGCTCAGGTCATGATCTCACAGTCCCTGAGTTCTAGCCCCACGTCGGGCTCTGTGCTGACAGCTCAGAGCCTGGAGCCTGCTTTGGATTCTGTGCCTCCCTCTCTCTCTGCCCCTCCCCTTCTCAAGTTCTGTCTCTCTCTCCCTCTCTCAAAAATAAATAAGCATTGAAAACAAACAAAAAACTCAACAAAGTAGGTTTAGAGGGAGTATACCTCAACATAACATAGTCCGTCTATGAAAAACATACAGCTAATATTATTCTAAATGGGAAAAAACTGAGGGCTTTCCTTTTACAGTCAGGGACAATACAGGGATGTCCACTCTCACCACTGTTACTTAATATAGTACTGGAAGTCCTAGCCTCAGCAATTAGACAACAAAAAGAAGTAAACAGTATCCAAATCATCAAGGAAGAAGTAAAAGTTTCACTATTTGCACATGACATGATACTATATATAGAAAACCAGAAAGACTCCACCAAAAAACAGGTAGAACTTATACACAAAACCAATAAAGTAGTCAGATACAAAATCAACATACAGCAATCTGTTGCATTTCTATACACCAATAATTAAGCAGCAGAAAGAAAAATTAAGAAACCAATCCCATTTACAATACTACTAAATCCATAAGATATCTAGGAAGAAACCTAACTGAAAAGGTGACCTGTACTCTGAAAACTATGGAACGCTTATAAAAGAAATTGAAAATGACACAAAGAAATGGAAAAACATTCCATGCTCATGGATTAGAAGAAAATGTATTGTTAAGATATCTATACGACTCAAAGCAATCTACACATTTAATGCAATCCCTATCAATACCAATGGCATTTTTTTTTACAGTGCTAGAACAAACAATCCAAAATTTGCATGGAACTGCAAAAGATTCTGAATAGTCAAAGCAGCCTTGAAAAAGAAAAGCAAAGCTGGAGGCATCACAATTCCAGACTTCAAGTTATAATACAAATCTGTAACAATAAAAAATATATAATACTGGCACAAAAGTGACACATAGGTTAATGGAACAGAATAGAAAAGCCAGAAATGAACCCACAATTATATGGTCAATTAATCTTCAACGAAGCAGGAAAGAATATCCAATGGGAAGCAGATTATCTCTTCAACAAAAGATGTTGGGGGAAATGGTCAGCAACACGCAAATGAATAAACTGTACCACTTTCTTACATCATACACAAAAATAAATTCAATGGATTAACGACCTATATGTGAGATCTGGAATAAAATAATCTTAGAACAGAACTCAGGCAGTAGTCCTTGGCATCAGCAATAGCAGCTTCTTTCTAGATACATCTCCTAAGGTGAAGGAAACAAAAGCAAAAATAAGCTACTGGGACTACATCAAAATAAGCTTAGGCACATGGAATGAAACAATAAATAAAACTGAAAGACAACCTACAGAATGGGAAAAAATATTTGCAAATGACATATCTGGGCTAGTGTCCAAAATATATAAAGGATGTATAAAACTCAACACTCAAAGGACAAATAATCCAATTTAAAAATAAGCAGACGACATGAATAGACATTTTCCCAAAGAAGACCTAGAGATGGCTAACAGACACATGAAAAGATGCTCATCATCACTGATCATCAGGAAAATGCAAATCAAAACCATGATGAGATACCACCTCACACCTGTCAGAATGGCTAAAATGAACAACACAAGAAATAACAGGTGTTGGCAAGGATGAGGAGAAAGGAGAATCCTCATACACTGTTGGAAAGCAAACTGGTGCAACCACCCTGGAAAACACTATGGAGGTTACTGAAAATTTTAAAAATAGAACTATCCTATGATCTAGCAATTGCACTACTAGGTATTTACCCAAAGAGCATAAAAATAATAATTAGAAGGGATACATGTACCCTGATGTTTATAACAGCATTATCTACATTGGCAAATTATGTAAACACCCCAAATGTCCATCAACCAATGAATGGATAAAGAATAAGTAGTATACACACACACACACACACACACACACACACACACACACACACAATGGAATACTACTCAGCCACAAAAAATAATGAAATCTTGCCATTTGCAATGACATGGGTGGAGCTAGACTGTTATTATGCTAAGTGAAGTAAGTCAGTCAGAGAAAGACAAATACAATATGATTTCCACTCATTTGGAATTTAAGGAACAAAACAAAGTAGCACAGGGAAAATAAAAAGAGAGAGAGAGAGAAACCAAGAAACAGACCCTTTAACTATAGAAAACAAACTGATGGTTACCAGAGGGGAGGTGGGTGGAGGGTAGGTAAAATAAGTGATAAGGATTAAGGAGTTCACTTGTTGTGATGAGCACTGGGTGTTATATGGAATTGTTAAATCACTAAATTCTACACCTGAAACTAATGTAAATTTTATATAATGTTAACGAAGCATAATTTAAGTAAAAAGTTAAAAAATGGAAGAATGGAAAAAGATATTTATTCTACGTTAAACAAATATTAACTGAGAAAAAGTTGAGATGGCTATAGAGACAAATTAGTCTTTCAGTAAAAAATGTTATAAGAGACAATGAAGGACATTATATATTAAAAGAAGGCTCAATCCGTTAAAAAATATAAAAATATATGGGGCACCTGGGTGGCTCAGTCAGTTAAGTGTCCAACTTCAGCTCAGGTCATGATCTCGCAGTTTGTGAGTTCAATCCCGCATCAGGCTCTGTGCTGACAGCTTGGACCTAGAGCCTGCTTCAGATTCTTTGTCTCCCTTTTTCTCTCTGCCCCACTCATGATCTCTCTCTCTCTCTCTCTCTCTCTCTCAAAAATAAATAAACATTTTTTAAAAATTTAAAAATTTATAAAAATATAACAATTACAAACATACATGCACCTAGCAAGAAATCCTGAAAATATATAAAGAAAAAATCAACAGAATAGAAAAGAGAAATAGACAGTCCTACAAGAACAGTTGAAAACTTCAATACCCCACCTCCATGGATGTGTAGAACAACAGACAGAAAACCAACAGAAGGATGGAGGACTTGAATAGCACTATAGACCAGCTGGGCCTAAAAGGCAGGTGCACAGGACTCTACCCCAAAACAGCAAAATGCATAGTTTTGTAAAATGCACATGGAACATTCTCCAGGATAGAGCATACATTAGACTACAAAACAAGCCTTGATAAATTAAAAAACACTGAAATCATACATTGTATCTTCTCCAACCACAATAGAATGACACTAGAAATCAATAACAGAAGGAAAACTAAAAAATTCACAAATATGTGGAAATTAAACAATACTTTTTTTGAGTAGAGGTGACACACAAGGTTAGATTGGTTTCAGGCATACAGCATAATGATCCAACAATTCTATGCCTTGTGCTATGCTCACAAGTGTAACTGCTGTCACCATAAACACTATTACAATACAATTGACTATATTCCTTATGCTGTTCCTTTTATCCCTGTGACTTTGTCATTCCGTAACTGGAAGCCTCTGTTCCCATTTCATCCTTTCACCCATCTTCCTCTCCCCCTCCACCCTCTGGCAACCACCATTTCTCTGTATTTATGGTTCTGTTCCTTCTTTTTGTTTGTTCGTTTATTTATTCATTGTTTTTGTCTTTCAGTTTCCATATATAACTGAAATCACATGGTATTTGTCTTTCTTTATCTGAGTTATTTCACTTAGCATAACACCCTCTATGTCCATCCATTAACAAGACGTTTTTAAACAATCAATGGGTCAAAGAAGAAATCACAAAGAAAATTAGAAAGTATTTTATGATGAATAAAAACTTGGGCATGCAGCAGAAGCAGTACTCAGAGGAAGATTTATGGCTGTAAACATCTATATAAAGAAGAAACATCTCAAATAAATAACCAGCTTTATACTGTAAAGAATTAGACAAAGAACAACAAACTGAACTCAAGATAGCAGAAGTAAGGAACTAAAAACGATTAAAGCAGAAATAAGAATAGAAAAAAGAAAGTCAATGAAATGAAAAGTTGGTTCTTTGAAAAGGTCGACAAAATTGACAAAACTTTGGCTAGACCTGACCAAGAAAAAAGGAGAAAAGACTCAAACTGACAAAAATCAGTAAGTGGTGACATTCCTACTGACCTTACAGAAATGAGAAATATCATTCATTCATCGCAATGAACAATTGTATGCCAACAAATTAGCCCAGGTAAATATGCCAATTCCTAGAAACACACAGACTACCCAAACAGCCTCAAGAAGAAATAGGAAATCTGAATGGACCTACAACAAGCAAAGAGATTGAGTCAACAAGCAAAACCCTCCAACAAAGAGAAGCTCAGGACTAGGTGGTTTCACTGGTGGATTCTAACAAACACTTAAAGAAGAATCAACACCAATCATTCTCAAACTCTTCCAAAATTTAGAAGAGGTGGGAACACTTCTTAACTCATTCTAGGAGGCCAGTATTATCCTGACACCAAAGCCACCAAAGTGATGTGGTGACAAAGACACCACAAGAAAACAAAGAACAAACAATATCTCTCATGAATGTAGATGGGAAAATTCTCAATGAAATACTAGTAAAGATGAATTCAACAGAATGTTAAAGGTATGATACACCATGACCAAATGGGATTTATTCCAGGAATCCAAGTTCAGTTCAACATACAAAAATTAATCAATGTAAAGTATGTATTAATAGAAAAAACACATAACCATCTCAATTAATGAATTGTTTTCCTATTTTTCTACTGTTGTCTTTTTCTTATTGATTTGTAATTATTTGTATATTCTGGATAAAGATATATAAAGTTAAAAAAAGCATTTCAGAATATTGAATATCTATCATCTATCTATCTATGTATCTATGTATCTATCTATCTATCCATCTATCTAACAATGTTCAATAAACTAAGAACAGAAGGGGCATTCTGAACATGATAAAGGGCCCATGTGAAAATCCACAGCCAACAGCCCACTCAGCAATTAAATATTGATAAGTTTCCCCAAAGTTCAGGACAAGACAAGGATGCTTCCTTTCCCACTGTTATTCAATATTATATTGGAAGCCCTTGCCAGAGCAATTAGATAAGAAAAAGAAATAAAAGGCATCCAAATTGGAAAAGAAGAGTTAAAACTATCTCTGTTCTCAGATGACATGGTTTTATTTATAGAAAAAAACCAAGGTGACTCAAGTCGGTTAAGGATCCAACTCTTAATTTTGGCTCAGGTTTCTCACAGTTTGTGAGAGCCCCACATGAGCTCTGTGCTGACATCAAGGAGCCTGACTGGGATTCTCTCTCCGCCTCTCTCCCTCTCTCTCAAAATAAATAAATAAACTTAAAAACAGAAAATTTAAATAACCAACCAAAAATATTAGAGCTAATTTAAAAATTCATAAGATTTATAGGATGCAAAATCAATTCACAAAAATCAGTTGTATTTGTATACACTAGCAATGGACAATCTGAAAAGGAAATAAAAAAAAAAACAATTCAATTTACAATAGCATCAAAAAGAATAACACACTTACCAAGGAGGTACAAGACTTGTACACTGGAAACTCAAAACATTGCTAAGAAAAATTAAAGACCTAAATAAATAGAAAGACATCCAGTGTTCATGGATTGTAAGACTTAATTTGTTAGGTTGGCAATATTATCCAAAGATTTAGTGCAATGCCTGTCAAAATCCCAGTGGCCTTTTTGCAGAGGTGGGCATGCCAGAATATGTGAGTTATGTGAGATCACAGACTAGTAACTGCCACATTCCACAGGAGGAACTTAGAAACACTGCACATGTCAGGGGCATATGTTGTGCCCCAGAGAACTGAGATGCCCTCTGTAGGTAGAGCTAAATGTGGGAGACACAGCTCCCAAACTGGGCTCCCTGGTCACCATGGAGAAGATGGACCGTGGAACAGTGGGGTCACAATTATCAGCAGCAGGGTGAACATAATTACCATAAAGGGAAGCAGAGCCAGAATGGCAGCCAAGGGATCTAACCCTCAGGGGTCTGTGGGGATGAACCCAGTGAAAACATGGTGTTTCTGGGGCAGGATAGAGAAACAGTTAATATACAAAATTGGAATGAGCAAAAGGCAGAGAGGCAGCCATCCCCATGCAAAGTGTAATTTCTCCCCTTGCTTTTGTGTGTGAGCCAGTTTTCAAAACCAGAACCTAAGCATCTCCTGGCAATAGTGTATGGTGGGGATGATCTATGCCATTTACACAGTAATCATATCTGGGGAGAGGTGGTCCCCAGATCTTTCAAAGGCTGTAGAACACAGGGTCCAAGTCCACTCTGACAGCTGTGGACTCAAAGTGCCACATGGTTCTCCTAGTAGACAAAGCACATATGGGGTCTGAGAACAGGCAAGGTATTGGTCCAGGCCTGTTCCAGTGTCTCCACATACAGTCAGTCTCCAAGTCCCCCAAAGCCAGACAAACTGGGTCCCTTAAAAAGATACTTGTACTCTGAGGAGTGTGTGGTAAGAGATTCAGAGACCTGCCCCATTGGTGTGAGATTTAGGATCCAGGGGCACCAGATACCTGTGGAGAGCAGACAGACAATGTGTGGAGCATCTGACCACCTCCAGTGGAGGAGGTTTGCAGGCCGAGCCTCTTATTCACCATGTGTGCAGACCCTGGAATGCACCTGACCCTGGCAGGAAGCAAGCTGTGACCAGAGCTGCCTGCAGTGGGCTGAGCCCAGGAGTAATAAGGTTATGTGGCCTTGCCACTCACCACCATGGTTCATTGGGATTGGGTCCACAGAAGTCCAAAGGGAACAATAGGCTGAAAAACAAGTGCGACCCCATACTGTCGTTTTGTGAACATCTTTCCTCATCCCCCCACCACCAGCTGAGGGCCCCATGACCAGCTGACAGAACAAGACAAAGCCAGATGTTTGGTTCAGAGAGCCGACTTCTACTGCATCCAGGCGTAGCCTTGAAAATAGTGGTGAGGGGCCTCCCAATGGGCAGAGCTCCTGGCAGGGCACCTGTGGCCCAGGATAAGGGTATGAAAGGTGCATGAGGGACCATCCAGCTAAAGATGAGCACCAAATGGTAAGGCTAGTTGGGCAGGGGCCTGGAGGGAGCAAACTGGGAGAGCAGGGGGAAGGAGGTTAGGGGACGAGGCATGTGAAGCCCACCTGAGAGCATCTACCAAGTGCTGTGCAGGGAGCTCTGGAGAGCTGTGATGGCAGACAGAGAGGCTGGACCTGCCTCTCACCCACGAGCATCCACTGTCAGCCAGAGGCCAAGGCTGGGGTCGTGGCTGTACAGCATGACCCCCTGAAGTTACCCAACAACTCAGGGCCATGCTGCCTTCCCTGGACAAAGTTCCATCTGGGTCAAGGCCATCCTATGTCCCAAGGACAGGCCTGCCTTTGCCACCCACAGTAATTCAGCCAGCACCCATCTCAGCACACCCAGGTTTCGTTGACTTACGTGGGGTCCCACAGAACTCCACTATGGCCCCCTTTACAACATGACCATGGGATCCAGCCATCCCACCACCTGGAAGCTGCCTCTGATTGGCCTCTGGAAGGTTTAGTGAGGCACTGTCTTGGAGAAAGAGCCCTGCCATGATGGGGCATTGGCTCTGACTGTGCCTGCTTGAGTCCATGGGCTGGCAGCGTTGGTGGGCCTTGACCAAAAGAAGGACTCGGGCTAGGGCACCCCAGGGGATGCAGGGACAGAAAGGATATGGCCAGGACCCAGGCAACTGGGGCATCTTTGGCTCTTCCATGCCCAGTTGTGACCAGAAGGGGCAAGTGTCAGACTCCTCAGGGATGAAGAGGCCAGGCTGGCGAAGGCAAGCAGGATGTGCAATGGGGGCTAGAAGAGGGGGTGGCGAGCGTCATGGGGCTCAGGGCCAACAGCAGCAGCAGCAGCAGCAGCAGCAGCAGGGTTGTGGCTTATCCCACAGACTGTCCTCTTCAACATTCTCTCAGAATTGTGACCGTACAATCCCAAGGAAGTGGGCAGATAGAGTGGCTTTACTAAGAGAAGCCAGGATGTGGTGGATGCCCTTGGTTTCCCTGCCAGACCTTCCATAGCAGCCAAGGTGCCAACAGCCAGCGTCTGGGGTGCTGACCATAGAAGCTCACCACTGTCCCTTCTCAGTCGGAGTGCCTGAGAGGACAGCACCTCCCCTGGAGAACAGCCCTCAGCCAAGGACCATGTACAGACTGAAGGGACAGCCAGCTCCTTGCCTCAATCAAGGTGGCAACAACTCTGCCACCAGCTCTTGGGCATCACCCTCCCCTGACTTCAGTGTGGACCACATCATAGCTTGGCTTCCTCTTCTGCCTGTGCTGCCAACCCACACCCCATCTACTGAGAAAGTCAGCTGTAATAAATTCAATCAGTTCAACCTAGGACCAATTACCATGTGCCACAGAATAAAAAAAAAATATCTCCTGAAGGGGAAAAATCTAGCAAAATATGTGCAGGATCTCTACCCCTGAAATTATGGACAGTATTAAGGGAAATTAAAGAATCCCTAAATAAACAGACAGCCATGTCATGGGCATGAGCGGGAACACCCAATATGTAAGGTGTCAATTCTTCCCCAACTGGAGTATAAAGTCAATGCTATTGCAATAAAAATCCCATCATGTTGTGAAAACTGACAAGCTGATACTAAAATTTATACAGAAGTGTAAAGGTACAAATAGCCAAGACACACTTGCTGCCACACAGTGGCAAGATTTGCTCCCTTGGATACAGTAAACCACAGTGATTAAGACAGAGAGGTGTTGGTGTTCAAATAAACTCATGAGCCAGGAATGGAATAGATAGTGGAGGAACAGACACATGTCCACATGGACACCTGATGCAGGCGGTGGAGAAAGAGTGGTGGTGCTTTCCATAACCACCTGAACAGTGAGGAAACTCAACTCTCCCTCCCACCTTGCCGACTCCAGGTGCACTGACATCCAACTGCAAAAGACAAAACAAAGCCTCTAGCAGATAATGTAAAATATTTTCATAACCTGGTTATAGGCAAATAATTATTTTTAAATGTGTATGCACACATAAAAAGCATTAGCTATGAGGGGAGAGTATGAAAATTTTGACATAATTAAATCTTTCTACTCAGCAGAAGACACTAAGATAGGGGGTGCCTGAGTGGCTCAGTCAGTTGAGCATCGGTTGGTGGGTTCAAGCCCCATGTCGGGCTTTGTGCTGACAGCTCAGAGCCTGGAACCTGCTTTGGATTCTGTGTCTCCCTCTCTCGCTCTGCTCTTCCCCTGCTCACTCTCTGTCTCTCTCTGTGTCTCTGTGAAAAGTAAATAAACATTATTTAAAAAAAAAAGACATTAAATAGGAAAAAGCCATAGAGTTTAAGAAATTTAAAACTGATAAATCTAAAGAATTCCAAAAAATTGAGGGGGGGGAATTGATAACCCATCCCAAAGAGATGAGACTTCAATGGACACTTTATAAAAAAGATTATCCCAGTGGCCAACATCATTATACATCAGAGAAATGCAAATTAAAACTATACCCATTACAATACTAATATTTAAAAATAAAATAAAACCTGACCATGTAGAACACCTAAAATTCTCACACACTGCTAGGGAAAGTTTAAATTGATTCAACTGGTTTGGCATTACCTACTAAAGTTAAATATGTTTCCATCCTTTGACCTAGCAATCCATGTTTAGGTGTACATGAAAAGGAGATACATGCACATGTACACCAAGCAATATTAAGAAGGTATCTCATACCCTTATTATTCACAATTGTTCCAAACATAGGGAAAACCAAATATGCAGCAACAGAAGAAGGCCTTTAAAAAATAGTGGTATATTCATGCAATGGAATAATATACAGCAACAAAAAAGGCTACAGCAAGCAACAGTATGCAGCAACCCTGCAGTTCTACTGAGTAAAAAAAACAGCTGAAAACAATGGAACATATACTGTATAGCTCCATGCAATACTAAACAGGAACACAGATTTAATGAAAGACAAGGAAATTGCTTTTATAAAGTCAGGATAGTGGTTGCCCTTAGGAGGTTTCAAGGAGGAGGGAAGAGGGAATTATTAGGAGGAGCACAGGATGCTTCAGGTGTACCAGACACCTTTTATTGTTTTTTTTTAAATTTTTTATTAACGTTTATTCATTTTTGAGAGAAAGAGAGAGACAGAGTGTGAGTGGGGGAGGGGCAGAGAGAGAGGGAGACACAGGATCCAAGGCAGGCGGCAGGCTCCAGGCTCCGAGCTGTCAGTGCAGAGCCCGATATGGGGCTCAAACTCACAAACCAAGAGATCGTGACCTGAGCCAAAGTTGGACACCCAACCGACTGAGCCACCCAGGGGCCCCACCTTATATTCTTAATCTGGGTGCAGTTCCCACCGTAAAAGAAATTCCTTCATGACAACTTTCAGCTGCACAATCTCCTTTTGTTAAAAGTTCTGTATTGATGTTATTTTTCAAATGAAATATTGTTTGAAATTAGGAATGAAGGGTGCAATTACACAGCTAGCATATAAAAGCAAACCTTTAGGAATTAACGGACTTTTTTTTACATTGTTTTTATTTTAGAGAGAGAGAAAGCATGTGAATGGGGGAGAGGGACAGAGGAAGAGAGAGAGAGAAGGAGAGGGTGGGGGGAGAGGGATAATCCTAAGCAGATTCACACTCAGCATGGAGCCCAACGTGGAGCTTGATCCACAACACTGGGATCACAACCTGAGCCAAAATCAAGAATTAGACACTTAACCAACTGGGCCACCCAGGCACCCCAGGAATTAGCAGACTTTTTAAACATAATTTCTAAAATTGTGAAATATAATCACTGAGGGTCACCTGGGTGGCTCAGTTGGTTAAGCATCCAACTTCAGCTCATGTCATGATCTCACGGTTCGTGGATCCGAGCCCCATGTTGGGCTCTGTGCTGACATCTCAGAGCCTGGATCCTGCTTCTGATTCTGTGTCTCCCCTTCTCACTTCCCCTCCCATGCTCATGCTCTGTCTCTCCCTGTCTCTCAACAATAAATGTTTTTAAGTTAAAATGTTTTTATTTTATTAAGAAATGTTTTTAAGTTATATATATATATAACATATATATAGATATATATAACTATATATATATAGTTATATATATATAGATATCTATATAGATATAGATATCTATAGATATAGATATATAGATATAGATATAGATATAGATATAGATATAGATAGATAGTTATATATCTATATATGTAGATATATAACTATATATATCTATATATATATAACTTAAAACATATATATATAGATAGATATAGATAGATATAGATATCTATAGATCTATATCTATATATAGATCTATATCTATAGATATATCTATATAGATCTATATATCTATATAGATCTATATATATATATAGATATATAGATATAGATATATATAGATATCTATATATATATAGATAGTTATATATCTATATATATATATAGATATATCTATATATATATATAACTTAAAAACATATATATAGATATAGATAGATATAGATAGATAGATAGATAGATAGATATAGATAGATATAGATATCACTGAAAAATTTTTGAAAGCACATGGTGGATGGGCTCAGCAGCAGATTAAACATAGTTGAAGAGAGAGGTAGTGAAGTGGAAGGCATGTCCAGTGAACTCATCCAAAGTGCAGCAGAGGTGAGAAGATGAAGAATTGAAAGAGACTGACAGATACAAGGGTTACAATAAGAGTACTGAGTCTGTGTCAGTCCAGAAACTCTGAAGAAGAAAATGGTGAGCAGTTATTTAGGAATGGGCATATATTTTAAGAGATTATGTATTAAGGGAATTTTCCAGAACTGATGAAAAATATAAATCCACAGAAATAAACCCACAACTATATGGTCAATTAATCTTTAACAAAACAAGAAAGATGATCCAATGAAAAAAAGACAGTCTCCTCAACAAATGTTGGGAGAACTGAACAGCAACATGCAGAAGAATTGAAACTGGACTACTTTTTTACACCCATGTAAAAATAAATTCAAAATATATCAAGGAACTAAATGTGAGATGTGAAACCATAAAAATCCTAGAGGAGAACACAGAGAGTAACTTCTTTGATATTGACCATGGCAATTTCTTTCTAAATATGCTTCCTGAGGTAAAGGAAACAAAAGCAAAAATAAACTATTGGGACTACATCAAAACAAAAAGCTTAGGCACATGGAAGGAAGCAATCAACAAAACTAAAAGGCAGCCTACGGAATGAGAGAAAATATTTTCAAATGACATATCCAATAAAGAGTTATTATCCAAAAAACACAAAGAATTTCTACAACACCCAAAAACACCAAATAATGCAACTAAAAAATGGGCAGAAGACATGAATAGACAGTTTTCCAAAGAAGACATCCAGATGGCTATAGGCACATGAAAAGATGCTC
Source organism: Prionailurus viverrinus (assembly GCF_022837055.1). Lineage (NCBI taxonomy): Eukaryota > Metazoa > Chordata > Mammalia > Carnivora > Felidae > Prionailurus > Prionailurus viverrinus. Next base: position 88,534,955 of record NC_062561.1, on the reverse strand, counting down.
AACATCACGCATCATCAGGAAAATACAAATCAAAACCATAATGAGATATCACCTCACACCTATCAGAATGGCTAAAATTGAAAACACAAGAAACAACAGGTGTTGGCGAGGATGCAGAGAAAGGGGAACCACCTTACACTGTTGATGGGAATGCAAACTGGTGTAGCATCTGGGAAATAGTATGGAGGTTACTCAAAAACTTAAAATTAGAATTACCTTCCTATCTAGTAATTGCACTACTAGGTATTTACCAAAAGGTTACAAAAATACAAATTCAAAGGGGTACATTCAACCTGATGTTTATAGCAGCATTATCAACAATAGCCAAATTATAGAAACAGTGCATGTTCATTGATGAATAGATAATGCAGATGTGGTTTAAATACACAGTGGAATATTACTCAGCCATCACAAAGAGTGAAATCGTGCCATTTACAATGATGTGGATGGAGCTACAAAGTATTGTGTTAAGAGAAATAAGTCAATCAGAGAAAGATGAATACCATATGTTTCACTTCCATGTGGAATTTAAGAAACAAAACAAATGAGCATGAGAAAAAAAAAAAAAGAGAAGGAGGCAAACCAAAAAAGAGACTCTTAACTATAAAGAACAAATTGATCGGGACTGGAGGGAAGGTTGGTGGGGGGGGGGGGCGGCAGTGGATTAAATAGGTGATGGGGATCACTTGTTGTGATGAGCACCGGGTGTTGTATGGAATTGTTGTACACCTGAAACTAACATAACACTGTATGTTAAGTATACTGGAAAACAACAGGAGAGAAAAATATAAATCCACAGATGCAGTCAGCACACCTATCCTACACCTAGAAGCACTACAGGGAAATTGAAGAACTTCACCAACAAAGAGAATATCTTTCAGGAACCCAGAGAGGGAAAGGAGAAATCTCCAGCAAAGGAAAGCAGTGCAGACCTCTAATCAACAGTGATGGGACTGTTGGGGTCACCTCCCAGATGCACCTCTCTTGTGCCTTTTTGTAGCCCCTACACTGAACAGGTGGGCCCTGTGTGACCAAGGGGCATTGGGGAAGTGGTGACATATGATTCTAAGGCTGGAAGCTGGGCAGCATTGACACTGCCACTTTGGTATCCTGGGTGGCAGGTTCTGGAGAAACCACCATCATGGAGGGAAAGCATTCTGTCTCCTTGTGGAGAGACACTGAGGCCTCCAGCCAACAGCCACATGGTTAGGTCACCCTGGAGGCAGGTCTGCAGGCTGCTAAAGTCTCCAGACACTGAAGTCAGCCCACATCCAACTGCAACCTCATGATAGACCCCAAGGCAGAACAGACCAGGGCACCACTTCCATTTCCGACCCACAGAAACGGCAGGAAATAATTGTGTTAAGCCACTAAGTGTTCGTGTACTTTGTTACACAGCAATAAATCATCAATGCATTGGAGTAGCTGCAAAGTTTTGAGAGAAAACAGATACCAGCCTACAACTGTGCATTTAACATATACATGTTCCTCTAGGACAAAGTTAGAATAAAATAATTTCAAGAGGAACAGAGATGGAGGGAATGTAATGCTAGAGCCCACTCCCAAGTAAGTGCTCCGAGAAAAAAAATAATTCTGGAGGGACAGACCAGCATGTGCGAAGGAACATGAACAACAAAACAGTAATGTGTGCATGACTCCAAACATTGTCCACAGACAATAAACAGTGTCTGCCTCATAAGTTCAAGGCAGAACTAAAACTCACAACAACAGCAGGCTGGAATGGAATAATGGAAGCTAAAACTTTCTCATGTGCTTTTATTGCCTTGGAACTGGCCAGATGTTATCTAAGTCTTTATGAAACCAACAAGTAACAGCTCAAGGGGCAGCACTGAACAAATAGATTCCGCATGTATAAATTTCAAGCTTTGGGGTAGGAAATCAGTAGGGCAGGGAAGAATTTTAAAACAAAAATCTCCATTTAAAAAGCAAGGCCAGAAAGTGGGAAAGCAAAATTGATAAAAGTGGAATAAAAGTGTAAAATTATAGGAACAAATCCAAATATATCAATAATCACTGTAAACACATGGGCTGTTGTTACCACCTAAAAGACAGCATCAGAGTGGTTTTTTTAAAAAAGCTACAACCCCAGCTGGTTGCTGTTTTCAGGAAAGGCACTGAAATGATGGAATTCAGGAAAGTCCAGAGCAGGAACATGGGGAAAGATACATCAGGCAAGTACCGGCCAAAAGAAAGCCAGTGTGGTTATAGGAACATCTGACTGGGCGAACACATGGCAGAGAAGACTGATCCTGACCCAGGGAGAAAGGCCTCACCGGCTCACTCAGCCTGCACACTCCCCCAGGTGCCTGTAACCTCCAGAAAAAATCCACCATCTCTGAAGCTATAAAACAATTTCCACACATTCCCAACATCAGGTACCATATAGAACAAGGTCTCTGACTGTAAAACAATGCAATTAGAGGGTAATATCACTGGAAAATTTGTGAAAATCCCCATGTCTTTGGAGAGTTTCTAAAGGCTAGCAAGGTGGCTGGATATAAGACCAATATAAAAATGTCATTTGGATTTCATACTGCAGCAAACCATGAGAAAATACTTTTAAAAATAAAACATTTACAGGGGCGCCTGGGTAGTTCAGTTGGTTAAGCATCCAACTCTGGCCCAGGTCATGACCTCACAGTTTGTGGGTTTGATCCAGAGCCTGGAGCCTGCTTCATATTCTGTGTCTCCCTCTCTCTGCCTCTCCCCTGCTCATGATCTCTCTCTTGAAAATGAATAAACATTATTTTAAAAAATTTAGAAAATACAAAAATAAAAACATTTGCAATAGGAACAACCATCAGAGAAAAGGGTATGTGGGAATCAATGTAGAAAACGTGCAAAAAACCTACCCCAATGTTTATAGCAGCACTTTCAACAATAGCCAAATTATGGAAACAGCCTAAATGTCCATCAACTGACAAATGGATAAAGAAGATGTGGTTTATATATACAATGGAATACTACTTGGCAATGGGAAAGAATGACATATGGCCATTTGTAGCAACATGGATGGAACTGGAGGGTATTATGCTAGGTGAAATAAGTCAGGCAGAGAAAGACAGATACCATATGTTTTCCCTCATATGTGGATCCTGAGAAACAACAGAAAACCAGGGGGGACGGGAAGGGGGTAGAGTTAAAGAGAGGGAAGGAGGCAAACCATAAGAGACTCATAAATACTGAGGACAATCTGAGGGTTGATGGGAGGTGGGAGGGAGGGGAGAGTGGGTGATGGGCATTGAGGAGGGCACCTGTTAGGATGAGCACTGGGTGTTGTATGGAAACCAATTTGACAATAAATTATATTTTTACAAAGTGTGCAAAAACCTGCATATCATGAAGATGTCAATAAAACTAAGCATGAGGCCAAGAGGATCTGGGTGGAGGGGCTGCCATGGTCTGCACACAAGGGGCACTAACCATGATGCATTCAGGGTGCCCTCTCAGAGTGAGGCCACCCCCACCCAGGCCAGCAGCCCCTGAGGACCCCTCCCATGTGGCGGCCAGTGGCAGGATGGCTGTCCTGAGTATGAGCCCCTTGAGTCCGTGTTCCTGCGGCTGCTGCAGGGGAACCCAGTGTTTGGGGGGCCTTCGCCTGTCCATCCTCCCCTCATACACACAGCCTAGGACCTCCAGGGCAGGGGACGTCCTCCTGCAGGCTTCCCTGGCTCCACAAGGAAGCGTGGGAGAAGCAGGTGCAGCCTGTCCACCATAGCGGCCAGAACAGGAGCTCACAGCTTTCTGAAGACCTGCCAGGTGGCTGAGGTATTTTTATAAAGTGGACATTCATGAACGCTGCATGCTGGTGAGGACGCCTCCCCACCACCTCTCAGCATCAGACATGCGCCACAGAAGCAAGGCAAGGTCACCCAGGGCCAGGATGCACCTCTGGGCAGGTAGCCCTGGCAGGTCAGCCTGCAGTACCTGGGCCACCACACCTGCCACCTGCAGCATCATCCTCACCCACGGCTGGAGCTCTCGCTACCCACTGCTGCTACAGAGCTAGGTTTGGAGTAGGGAAATTCTCCGGGAGTGGGGGCGGGTCCAGGCCCTAGCCAGCTAAACTTGTGTGGGGGTGTGGCCAGGCTGGGGCGGGGCTCACCTCCGGTGGTGGCAGAGTCTCACTCTGGGGGCGGGCCAAGCCAGGGAAGGGTCTCTCCCACAGTGAGGGCGGGGTTCACCCTGAGTGGGGGCGGGGTCTCATCTGGGAAAGGGCCGGCCGAGGATGGGGTTCTCCCACAGTGGGGGGACGGGGCTCACCCTGAGTGGGGGCGGGGTCTCACTCTGGGGACAGGCCAGGAGGCCCGCAGGAATCCGCAGGACGAGGCGAGCTGGCGGGCCGGTGTCCAGGGGTGAGGGCACAGGGCACCGCACAGGATTCAGATCCCGGGGCAGGTCCAGGATGGAGAGAAACAGAGGGTCGTGAAGCACAGGAATGTCACGTGGCATTTAAACCTTTTCCTAGACGTTTTCAATTAGCCAATGATTCTGAGAAGCGCCCAAGGCAGGGCCTTCCCCTCAATTTGTCCCCGGCTCTGAGGGACATGAGTGCCGGGAGGTGGGCCACCCTCCCGTGCCTGGGGGGTCTGGGATGTCTCCCAGTCTTGCAACAGCCATCTGTATTCCTCTTGTGTAATTTGTGCAGTGAGGACTAAGGTAGGTGGGGACATTCCAGAGTGAGAGTGAGAGGCTAGGTCCCAGGCCATGCAAGCTCCCAAGAATACCCTGGGCTGGGGCCAGAGAGAGAAGGGTATGGGGGAAAGGGGAGAAAAGGAAAAGGCGGGGGGGGGGGGGGGGGCAGGGGGGGTGCAGGAGGAAAGAGGGAGGGGGAGGAAGGGAAGGGGGGATGGGGCAGCTGGGAGGAGGGAGGGAGCAGAGGGAGGGCAGGGAGAGAAAGAGGAGTGGGGGAGAGGAGGAAGGGGAGGTCGGACCCAGGTGTGGCCTGTCTTGAGGGGCCAGGAGAGGGACAAGGGTGGGAGAGCCAGAGGCAGAGGACATCTCAGGGATGGGAGCCCCGGGGCAGTGTGGGTGGGGGCTGGGCGGGGGGTGGTGGAATGGCCCTGGCTCCTCCAGGCCTCTCTGGCCCTGACTGAGAAGCCACAGCACCCCTTCCCCTCAGACCCATCAAATCTAGAGTCTGAGTCCTCATGGGATGCAGCACCCTCAAAAGGCGAAGCTGGGCAAGCCAGAGGACCATATAAAGCCATTCGTCCGGCCAGGACTTACCCAGCAAGCCAAGGGCCCTGGTCACATCTCAGAGGAGCGCTTGTGCCCCCACCCTGCCCCACCTTCCAGACATGCTACTGGGGGAGTGCTGGCTGCCAGGCCAGGGGCACCACCAAGGACAGGCAGGTGGGCTGCCTGGGTGTGGCAGCAGCGTGTCCAGTTCCAACTGGACACGTACTGAATGTTCTGTGAGCAAGCAGGAGGCAGGGACAGGGGGCTTCCCCCTGCGCAGATGGGGCTCTGCAAAGCTACACTGGGCCGGCAGGGGTCACAGGGGGTGCTGGAGGCCCAAGTGCATGCCCAGCGCCCCGCTGAGCAGAGGGTCACAAACCCTGGGAGGCCAGTGGCCCCACACCTCTGGCACGAGTTTGCACTCCACAGGCTCTGTACCCAGGTGTGATACCCCACCCCAGACTTGCCACCTGGGGTCCCCGACAGGGTGGAGGCCTCAGCCCCAGGAGGGTCTCTGGGAGCAGGAACGGTGTCCACTGTGCTAGGTTCTACCCCAGGCTTGCCACAGGCCATGGCTCTTTAGGAAAAAGCCACCCCAGGCAGAGGAGGGTGGATGGCTGGATGCAGAAGGTGGGCTGACCATCTGGACAGAGCTGTGGTCCAGTGCTCTGCCTGTCCATCCATCCAGCTCTCCAATTCTCCATCCTCTGATGGGTCAGGTCCCCTCCAGCCCCGCCTCCGCTGTGGCCTGGGCTGACTGTCCCACCTCTCCCAGCCTCAGCTGACCATGTGTTTGGTGGTGACGCGGAGGGCACCTGGTTGTCCAGAGCACCTGCCAACCCCCTGGCTCCCCACAGGTTCTGCACCTCGCACAGTGGTGTCCACGGGGTGGGGATCAGGAAGACAGACTCCCACTCCTGAAAAGGTCTCAGAGCTCAAAGAAGGGATGCTCTCTGGCCCCCAAACGCCAAAGCCAGGCAGTCCCCACCCCCCGACCAAGACCCCGCTTGGCCCCTAGGCGTCCAAATTAAGTGAAGACAGGACCCTGCGTTCCAGCCGCACCCGCACCTAGAGGGCTGTGTGCAGGACGAGGCAGTGGCCTCGTGGGGAGCAGCCACCCCCCTCCCTGCCTGCCCAGCGCCCATCCAGGCCAGGTGCTGCTGCTGCCCCTGGAAGGGGGGTGGGGGCACAAGGGAACAGGAGCGCCACACAGCCCACACCAGCCACCCCCAGACTCCAGCGTGTCCTTGGGTAGTGTCCCTTGGGTAGTCACCCGCCTGGGACCCCACCGTGGCCGTCTCTCCTGGAATCAGCCCTGAGACACATGTCCTTCGGGTCTTCTGCAGGGCACATGGTTTCTAAGTGGACCATCGTTTCTTGTGTTGGAACGAGAATGGAGGTCTCACTCCCCCACCCAGCCGGGACCAGGCAGGTGGGGATGGCCTCCCTACTAGAAGGGCTCCGGGGCGCAGGAGCCCATTCTCCCTCCGCACAAGCAGGACAGTTGGGTGCTGGGGACCGGAGACCCGGCCCCTCCCAGTCCCGCGGCCAGCTCCTCCCCTCCCAGAGTCCCCAGGGCCCCTGGTCTGCCAGGCAAAGAGCTCAGGGCTGAACTGGCGGGCCGTGCTGGGCGTGCCCCCCCTTCACACCCCGTTCTTCACACACACTTCTCGAGGGGTCGCGGAGAACCTAGCACCCCCGCGGCCGCCTAGGACCCCCGCCCCTGGCCCTGCTGCAGTGGCCACTGGGCGGCTCTGAGAGGGAGCCTCCGCCCCTTCCCAGGCCCCCTCCAGCCCCTCCCCCTCGCTCTACCCCTCCCGAGACCCCTCCCCCCTTAAAGCCCCTCCCCTCGTTCTACCCCTTCCGGGAGCCTCCCTCTCTGAAAGCCCCTGGCCTCTTCCTTCCAGGACCCCTCGCCTTGCCTAGCCTTTCCCGAGACCCCTCGCCTCTGAAAACCCCCCTCGCCCTGCCCCGCCCCTTCGGAGACCCTTCCCCTCTGGAAGCCCCTCGCCCCGCCCCTCTCAGGCCCTCCCACCGGCTAGCGTCTGGCTCCCTGCTCCGGGGACGGTGGACCGGGAGAGAGCACGATTCTCTGAACGGGGTGGGCCTGGAGTTCGTGTCACAGCGAGTAGCATGTTTAAATGTAATGTATGTTCAGTGTGCAAACCGCGGGCCGGGTGTCCTGCCAGCCCTCGGTCTGAGGGAGTGTGTGCCGGAAAGGCACCTGCGCACCCAAGGCAAAGCCCCTCTCCCCGCTTGCAGGTGAGTAACCTGTGGGAATGCACACTGTCAGTGCTTAATAAGCGCTGGGACTGTCTGCCCCGCCTTCGGAAGGGCTGGAGCAAGGTTGTAAAGCCATCCCAGGGAAATAGGTAGGGGGCGGCAGGGTCCCCTCACCCATGCACTGGGCCTGAATGCCCCCACCACCTTGTGTGTGTGTCGGGGGCTCCTCAACCCCTGACTGCCCCGGAATCCCTCCAAGACAGAGGCTCCCCCCCTCTGTTAAATGCTGCACCCCCAGCTTGCATCCACCCAGGGGCCGCTCCCTAATCCTCAGCCCTAGGCCTCAGGACCTAAAGCGGGAGGGGGCAGGGATCAAAGGTCCCCTTCCTTGAAACCCCCGCAGACCCCAGCCCCAGCCTCTGATGTCCTCCGGCTCCAGGCCAGGCCCACCAGCCAAAGGGGAGACGAGTGCGCGGGCACTGCTGGGGCCATGGGGAGATGGGCTGTTCCAGGCTCCCACCTGCCCACCCAAGACCCTCTCAGGTCCTTTTCCCTGGTGACCCAGGCCCCGCTGATCACAAAAACAGCTCTTCCTTCACCAACCCCACGCTCCAGCCCGCTGGGACTCTCCAGGTAACCTAATACCCAAAACAGACCCAGGCTGCCAGGACAGAACTTAAGAGCAGATCACACAGTGCTCCCTCCCTCCAGGTCCATCTCAGAGAGACATTGAGTGAGCTGCGGTGGCCCCCACAGGGGTGGGGGGCTGTTCTCATGCTCCCCCATCTCCCCAGCCCTGGTCAGAGCTAGCAAAAACACAGATATCCGTGCATGAGATTTTTACTAAAGCATTTTTACTGGCTTCCCCCTCACCTCCAAGATCTCTGGGATGTCTCCCTCCAGAACAAGAGGGAACTGAGAACGGCCCACCTCTGTGGCAGGCCTGGGGGCCAGTAAAGGGGACTGGGAGGGGTATGCAGCAAGGAGCATGGCAGGGTTACAGGTGGGCCAGTGGGGCTGTTGGTCTGAGGGTCCTGCCAGCAATGGCTTAGCCCTGAAGAAGAGCAGCTGCTCAGGTGGTTTCTGGAGCCCTTTCAGAATGCCCCTAGGACCTGTTCCCCCAGGACTCTCCTCTAACAACCCTGTCTCCCAGCATCCCCCCAGGCTCCCTCTCCCAGGACCCTCTTCCAAGGGGACTCCCCTCCAAGGACTCCCCTTCCCCTCGGATCCCTTCCCAGGACTTCCCTCCTCCAAGACTCCCCTTTCTAGAACCATCTCCCAGGACCTCCTCCCAAGACCCCCTCCTCAGGACCCCTGGGATTCCCCTTCCCCAGGACCTACCTCCCAGGACCCCCAGGACTCCCTTTCTCCAGGACCCCCTCTCTCAGGATCCCCCTTCCCAGGACCCCTCCCCAGGACCTCTCCCCAGGAGTCCTGCCCTAGCCTCTCTCTCTCCCTGGCCAGAGAGCCAGCTCTCAGCTCCTAAGTGGGGCTTTCAGTTCTTTATGAGTCTCCCACCCCATAAAAGGATCACCACTGTATGCTGTCCAGAACCTCTGGAAAAAGCTGGCCTCAGTCCTGCCGGCCCCCGACCCCAGCAGCCTGGACGAGAGGGGCTGCTCTGAGTGTGGGAATCCAGGGTGGTTACTGGGTCTCGGTCACTCAGCAGGCTGGTCGCTGTGGCCTGGTCACCGCAGCAGGCCTGGCCCTGGACAGTGTGGGAGGGATGGCTGCAGCCCAGCCCTGCCACACGCCCTCCCGCTGACCCTGAAGCAGGGCCGGACAGCCCCCCAGGCCCAGGCCCCTCCCAGGAAGGTCCAGAGCAGTCAGGCGGGGGGAGGTTGACAACAAATGTCTCTGATTAATAAAAGTTTGATGGGAATTTCATATGTTGACACGGATCCTAAACATTTTCCAGGAACATCTGGCGGAGGTGGAGCCCTGTTTACACTTACAATGAGAGCGTTTTTTCCAGGTCCTCAGCCTGTCTCCTTCCCTGGGCCCCTGTGAGGGCTCTGAGCTGCCCCGACCTCCCCCCGGCTTGGGCCCATCCCTCACCCAGGAGCAGACACGCCCTGGAACAGGGGCCAGAGGCCAGGCCCTCCAGCTCGTCCCACCCACCTCTGCCTGCCCCTCCCTCCCACATGCCCAACCCCCCCACCCCCAGGATCCCAAATCACCCTTCTTCTGGCGGTGGAAAGTCCTTCCTTCCTGGTGGCTGTCAGGCCCACAGGTGCACAGCCTGTTGGGCTGTGCCCTCCTTTGGCCCTCATTTCCTGTGGCTGCCTCCACCTGACCCAACCACCCTAGGCCTGGGGCTTCAGGGGTCCCTGCAGGGGGCTGGGGGCTTCAGCCCAGAGCCCAGAGTAAACCAAACCAGGGTCTGTATGAGGTGATGGCAAGACAGAACTGAACTCTAGGAGCAGAGTGGGTCCAGGGCTGACCTGGAGATGGGACGTCCAGGATAGGTCCCTGCAGGGTCAGCGCCACCTGACACCGCTATTGTGACAGCCCCTGGGGCTGCAGACATCCTCAGCAAAGGTCTCATTTGGGAGCTCAGAGCAGACAAGAGGATACGGGCCAGGTGAGGCTCACTGCAAAGGACTCCAGAACCCAGTCCCTAATCTGTGGAGTCCTGGCCTCAACCCAGGGAGACCCATGAATTAGAATCCCACCCCTTGGCCACCCTGTGGGGGTCAGGAGCACACATCATTGGGAGATGCGTGCCAGCTGGGCACAGCCTGCCCCCCGCCCCAACTGGTCTGTGCCACGTGTGTGGTCCTTGTGGGAACCACTGTTTATTTGACTTTCTTTCCCCTACCTTTTAAATAAAATGCAGTGGAGCAGAGAGCAGAAGCCACCTCCTATGTCCTTATAAAACACATGTGTGTGCTGTGGGCGGGTGGCTCCCCAGCCAGGCCACCGGCCCAGCATACTGCACCCACCTTCTGTCCCGATAGACCTCAGGGCCAGCTTTGGAAACCCCCAGACACATGCACAAGCAGGGGCTGAGCCTGCCAGACAGCAGCCACCCAACCAGGAAGGGCCGGGGGGTGCCCCTCCTGCATCATCGCATTGTGCAGAGCTGAAGGACAGACAGCCTGGGACCCGGAGCAAATGGGGCCCACTGTCCCAGGATCCTGGGCAGGGCTTCTCCAGGGGCTGGGAGCACAGAGCCCCACCCTGGAGCTGGCTTCAAGGAACAATCCAGCGTCCCTTTGGAGAGACTTGGTAAGGAGAAGGTCTGCACTCCAGGCCCTATCTCTGGGCCTGCAGTGTGGGTGATGGAGGTGTGTGAGGACCTGTGTGAGGGTCCCCGGCTGCTGCAGGGCTGGTATGAGGCCCCCCTCAGAGTGGGGCTGCCCCCATCTGAATCTCAGCACCTGAACATTGCCTCTGAATTACAGCCAATGTGTTTCATAATGTCCCATGCTTTTCCTGTGGAGCTAATTTCCACTGCCTCTCCACACCCTCCACACAGACACCTTCCACCGCTACTGTGTGAGAAGGCCATGCCCAGGCCCAGGAGAAATGCCACCACCAGCAAGCCAGGGTGGCACCTGAGCTAGCCAGATGCCCATGAGACTGCCCCAGGCCGAGATATTCCAGGCCAAATGTGTCCATGACCCAGATGTCGACAATGCCCATTTCCCAGGTGTCCACAGTCTGGTGTCCATAGCCCAGGTGCCTTCATGCCAGGTACCCACAGTCCAGACACTGGCTTCCAAGATGTCCACTTTCCAGGTGCCCACAGCCTAGATGCCCACTTTCCCGGGTATCCATGGCCCAGGTACCCTCATCCCAGGTACCCACAGTCCAGATGCTGGATTCTCAGATGCCCATTTCCCAGGTGCCCACAGTCTAAATGCCCACCTCCCAGGTGTCCATGGCCCAGATGCCCACCTCCCAGGTGTCCACAGTCTGGTGTCCATAGCCAAGGTGCCTTCATCCCAGGTAACTGCGGTCCAGACACTGGCTTCCAAGATGCCCACGTCCCAGGTGTCCACAGTCCAGATGCCTATTTTCCAGGTGCCCACAGCCTAGATGCCCACTTTCCCAGGTGTCCACGGCCCAGGTACCCTCATCCCAGGTACCCAAAGTACAGATGCTGGATTACTCACATGCCCACTTCCCAGGTGCCCACAGACCAGATGCCCACCTCCCAGGTTCCTATGTCCCAGATACTCATGGTCCAGATGCCCACTTCCCAGCTGTCCATGGTCCAGGTGCCTACAGCCCAGATGCCCACCTCCCAGTTGTCCATGGTCCAGATGCCCACCTCCCAGGTGCCCACAACTCAGATGCTCACGGTCCAGATGCCCACATCCCAGGTGCCCACAGTCCAGATGCCCACATCCCAGAGAACAGGAGGGCCCAGCAGGTGGAAGGTCAGGCCAGCTCTCCATCCCCAACCCCAGTCGGGCATGAGGACTTTTATCAGGTGTCACCTTCAGCTGCCTGCGTCTATCTCCTGAGGAGCCTGTCCTTCCGCCAGTACTGATAAGGCCTCCTCTCCAGCACTCGGCACAGATAGCTTATCTGTCAGTCCAGTGCCCTCCACTGCCTGGCTGCCTGGAATGGTGGGGGCCACATCAGCACCTTACATGCCCACCCTCCCTCCCTGTGGCTCAGCAAGCTGCCCCTGAGGCCGGCTGTGTGTGTATATGTGTATGTCGGAGTATGTCTGTGTGTGCATGTGTGTGTGTGTATGTCCTGTGTGTGTATGTGTGCATGTGTGTGTCTATGTGTGTATATGTGTCTGTCTATTGGTGTATGTATGTGTGTGTGTGTATCTATGTGTGTCTGTGTGTGTCTGTGTGTGTATGTATATGTGTATGTGTGTGTCCTGTGTGTGTATGTGTGTCTATGTATGTGTGTGTGTCTGTGTGTATGTGTATGTGTGTGTATGTATGTATGTGTGCGTGTGTGTGTGTGTGTGTAACTGCTTCTCTGCCCACTTCCCCCACAGCCACAGACCCTTAGGGCCAGCCTCTGCCAGATAGGCCCCTCCCAGGACCCCCACTCAGGGATGACTCCCACTCAGGAAGGACCCCTCCTGGCCACCTACCCCGTAGGTCTGAGTCTCCACCTCCACGCCCGCCTGCTCCAGCCTGCCTTTGCAAAGGCACTGGAGAGCCGCCCTGGCCACTGGCAAGCTCAGCCCCAGTGGGCTCCTGCCTTGCCCCAAGCTCCCCTCAACCACCCATCCTGACTCCTCTGCTGCCCCCAGATGGGGTCGAGGAGGTCAGCTGTTCCTGCTGTCCAGAGCAGGGAGGACCTGGGACCCTGCCTGACTCTGCAGGGGCAGGGAGTCAGGGGACAGAGCTGTTTCCACCATCCTGCCTGGGGTCAGGGGCAGAACTGGGAAGAAATGACACCTTTGTCAGGAGGCTTCGTGCCTGGCAGTCACTCCAGAGCCTCCTCAGAGGACAGATAAGACAGATGCAGCCCAGGTCCCCATGGGAGGCCCAGAGCCAGAACTGCCAGTCAGACCCCAAAACAGGCCTTTCACCAATGTTGGCTATTGTGTTGGACAGTTTGGGGTTGTACCTTGTGCAACCAGGACATCCTCTCCTAAAGCCTGCTCCTGGGCTCCATAGATGTGACCCGCCCCCGGGTCCCCGGCCTGCTGAGGCACACAGTACACGTGCGCACACAGACATTCTGGGGGCTGTGCGGATGTGTGTCCGCGTGTCTCCCAGCCAGGGTGTAAGGCAGGGGGCCCCCTCTCCCTGGAAGAGAGGATGGAGGGTGAAGACACACCCACCAGGGCAGGAGGCTCAGAACCACACAGGACCCTGTGGTCCCTCAGAGCCAGTTCCTGCCCCCAAGGAGCCCAGAGAAAGGGCTGGAAGCAGGCAGTGCTGTAGCACTCAGCAGCCCTGCCCTGGGGCCTCAGCCCAGAGCTGAAGGGCAGTGAGGAAGGAGCCCTGACCCAGCCATGCACACACCCATGAAGAAGGCCGGCTCATCCTCAGGGGCCATCCCCCAGTGAAGCTGCACGTCCAGGATGTGCACCTCGCCAGGATGGCCCTCCAGATTCCTGGTCCAGAAAGAACGCATCATTTTCCTTGCAGCCCCTCACCTCGCCCACCCTATGCTGGAGCCAGCCCTGTATGCAGAGGAAGAGGCGGATGCCCAGAGGTCCAGTGAGGAGAGAGAGCCTGACTCCCTTTGGTCTCCTGGGACCAGAAGATGCCCCGGGGCTGCCGTTGTCTGTCTGCCCAGGGGAACGCCTGTGGCCGTGACCAGGCACAGCCGGCTCATCCAGTCAGGAGGCTTTGGAGGCTGGCCTGGAGTGGACAGAGGAGCTGGGCCTCTGCGCAGCCACATCTGCACGCAGACACACAAATGCACGCGCATCCAGAGAATGCACACTGACACACGCGTGTGGGCATTCCCTCAACTTCCGGCCTGGAGCTGCTGAGAGCTGTCACTGTCCCCTGCACTAAAGGAAACTTTGTGGGAGGCCAGGGAGGCCAGCCAGCGGCTGGACCCCAGACCCAGGCTGCAGGATCTCAAGCTCCGGCCCCAAGGCCAGGCTCCCCAGAGCATACATGTGAGGCACGGGCAGCCTCCTGTGTGTGCGCCTGGTGAACCCAGGGCCTGATTTATGACAAGGCTCCCGCACATGTGTCAAAGGCGCCGTGTTAAGCCCTGGCATAAAAATAATATATAGGTTACCGCAACGTTTTTACGACCTTCCCCAGCCCTGCTCTGGAACGCTGGGACCCAGCAGGTGAAATAACACACATGTCAGTGGCTGCTGGGCGAGTGTACCAGGATTCTCATGTCTGTGCCCAAGTCCTCATGTGGCCTGTGGTTCGGGAAGCACAGTGCAGAGCACACTCTGGAGGGCCCACCTGATGGGCTGCCCTTCACCCCTGTGAAAAGGGCCACGCCTGGAGATCCTGTAGGGCTGCAGACAAGGCTGAACTGTCATGGGCAGCATGGCCCTTGCAGTGGTGACAACCTCAGGCTGCAGCAAGGAGGGGTGACACAGAGGTGGGGCAGCTGCAGACCTCCTGCCTGTGGAGACAGTGAAGATGTGTCCTCAGCTAACTTGACGACACACACATCTCACACAAGGGCTCCTCCCACACAGGCCAACCCCACAGGAGGATGTCCCCAGGGGGAGGGGACTGTCCCCACAGGGAGAGTGTCTCTGGGGGATACTGTCCCCACTGGGACGGTATTCCCACAGGAGGACACTCTCACAGGGAGGAGCATCCCCACAGGAGGACTGTCCCTATAGGAAGGAATATCTCTACAGGGAGAAGCATCCCCAAAGGAAGGACTGTGACCAGGGAGGAACATCCCTACAGGGAGGACTGTCCCCCAGGGAGGAGCGTCCCCACAGGAAGACTGTCCCCCAGGGATGGGCATCCCGACAGGGAGGACTGTCCCCCATGGAGGAGGATCCCCACAGGAGGAGTGTGCCCCAGGGAGGAGCATCCCCATAGGAGGACTATCCCCCAGGGAGGAGCATCCCCACAGGAAAGACTGTCCCTCAGGGAAGAGCATCCCTACAGGAGAACTGTCCCCACAGGAGGACTGTACCCCTAAAGGAGCATCCCACAGGAGGATTGTGCACCAGAGAGGAGCATCCACACAGGAAGACTGTCCCCCAGGGAGGAGCGTCCCATTCAGAGGACTGTGCCCCAGGGAGGAGCATCCCCATAAAAGGACTGTACCCCAGGGAGGACTGTCCCCCAGGGAGAAGTGTCCCCACAGGGAGGATTGTCCCCCAGGGAGGAGCATCCCCACAAGAGGACTGTGCCCCAGGGAGGAACATCCCCACAGGAGGACTGTCCCCCAGGGAAGAGCGTCCCCACAGGAGGATTGTCCCCCAGGGAGGAGCATCCCTACAGGGAAGACTCTCCCCCAGGGAGGAATGTCCCCACAGGATTGTCTCCAGGGAGGAGCATTTCCATAGGAGGACTGTCCCCCAGGGAGGAATGTCCCCCAGGGAGGAGCATCCCCATAAGAGGATTGTACCCCAGGGAGGAGTGTTCTCACAGGGAGGATTGTCCCCCAGGGAAGAGTGTCCCCACAGGAGGACTGTCCCCCGGGGAGGAGCATCCCTACAGGGAAGACTGTCCCCCAGGGAGGTGTGTCCCCACAGGAGGACTGTGCCCAGGGAGGAGCAGTTTCACAGGAGGACTGTCCCCCAAAGAGGAATGTCCCCCAGGGAGGAGCATCTTCACAGGAGGACTGTCCTCCAGGGAGGACTGACCCTCAGGGAGTAGCATCCCTGTAGGGAAGGGAAGGGCATGGCCACAGGAAGGTTTTCCCAGCTGAGCGCAGCCTTGCCCTGAACCTGGCCTATGTTACAGCACTGTGTATCTTGGGGTCCTGACAGCCCAGGTCTGGGTTCAACAGCCCACAAGAGATGCCTTCCCTCCAGGGAGGGACAGCCTGCAGGCCTAGACTGGCATCCACCCCCCACTTCCTCACTCTTCCAGGCCGGGCTTCATCCTTGGCAGCCACCAGCAGAATCTCTGGTCAGCTCCTCTGGTCAGCCACCTGACCCCTGCTGGCCAGTATAACCTACACTTGGGGAGCTGTGAGAGCTCCTGCAAGTCAGGGACTTGGTCTCAATGGCACAGCTGCAGTGGTGGATCTGGTATTGTGGCTACACCTGCAGCCATGACCCTCTGGACCAGGTAGGGGCCAGCTCTAGAAGGAGAGCATGCCATGTGCCCCAGGGACACATCCAGCCAGAGGCACCTGTTCCCCGGGGGCGGGAAGTGGACTGTCAGGTGCTGCCTGCCTCTGTGGCCGCTGCTGCAGGCCTCCCCAGGCGCTCACCCACCCTCCACCCACACCAGGCTTTTGGGGTCCTAGAATGCAGCTGACCAGAACTCCCAGCCGAGGTGGGTGTCTAGCCCCCGACAAACACAAGACAGCACAGACAAGAATGCTTTTTCCAGCAGTGCTGAGGTAGTTCAGAACCTCGCACCCCCCTGCCAGAAACAGGGGCTCCCGTGCAAGTGGCTGGGGGTGACCTTCAAGGCCAGGTGCTAAGAGGACAGGGCCAGGTCTTGGCCTGACTCCTGACTCCCCAGTGCCTGTGGCTGCACGGAGTGGGAACCAGCCGTCCACAACCCCTCTGCCAGCCAAGAATTGCCTCCCCCAACACTGAGCGGGCTTTTGTAGCCCCCACCCTGGACCCTGGATCACAGGGACAGGCGCTGGCTTCCAAGCCTGGAGGCCACAGGGTAAGGACTCAAGAGAAGTGCCAGGCGCTGGATCACACCCAGGCGATTGAGAAGGAATTCCGGGAATTCACCGGCAGAAGGAAGGAGGAACGCTGGGAGGGGGAGGAGGGGCAGGATGGAGGGGCAGGGCGGGACTTTTCTTCCTTCTGCCTCTGGACCAGAAGAAACAACTGTTAACCCCTCACTTGGCACTCCAGGGCCCTGCCTCCCTCCTGCAGGAGCCCAAGTGGCCAGCAGGCTTTCCCTGCCATGGCCCTCCTGCCCCAGGTCCTTGGGGAGCATAGAGGCAGAATGGGCCTTCAAGTCCCAGGGCAGGCCTGCAGGGCCAGAAGGGGCTCAGCAAGCAACCCCATGCAGGCCCAGGATGCTCAGTGAGGGTCTCAGGGCTATGTGCCTTGGCACCCACCAAGAAGGGTCTCTGCGATGCTAACTCCTGAGGGTTGGAGTGCATCCCAGCATCCTTGGGGCCCAGGAACCAGGGGCTGATGTCCAGCAGACAGAGCAGGGAGTGGCCGGGGCATTCTTGCAGGGCCCACGTGATTGCAGGGCTGTGACCTGGCTTGGCACGCACTGCCTTCATGGAGGGCCTCGGCCTCTCTGGGGTTCCAGGCCAGGAGATGGACGTGGGGTGCAGGGCTTGCCAGGCCAAGAGGAAAGAAAAGGTGGCGTCTCCCCCACTGCTCGGGCCTTGAGCTGCCTCCCAGGGGTCCCGGCCTCCCAGGCTGGTGCCCAGTGGTTTGGCTGCAGCCCTGAGGCTGCAGAAGGGAAGAGGCCCTTATACTGACCCCACTGCCTCCCACTAGGCACGTCCCCCAGAGTAAGTGCGGGCTCAGTTTGCAAGCCCAATTCAGGGGCAGAGGTGAGCCCTGCCACAGGGTGCATGCTGGCCTCAGCACAGGACGGTCCACAGAGAGTAGGCTGTGCCACCGGCAAGGAGAGCTCATGGAGATAACGCAGAGGCTGGTGCTGAGTTCTCTGGGTCTCCTTCCCCTTGGCCATGCTGACCTCCACAGACTCGCCAGGCATCATCCTGGCCCATGCACACCTCCTCCTGCAGGAACCTCTGGCTCACTTGCCCTCCTGAGCAGCCACCCAGCTGCCAGGAGACCAGTGGCAGTGTAGGGGAGCCTGCAATTTGGCGCCCCAGGGTGTAGGGCCATCAGCACTGGCCCCTCTAGCCTCTCCATCCACCCATCCCAGTTCTCATTCAGCCTCTGGAAAGAGCAAGGATAAAGCACAAAAACAAATGGAAAGGATCAGCTTCCCTCCTGGAGCTCCTTGGACATGTTTCTCCTGAACCTTAGAAATATAAACCTAGCCCTTTGAAAGGCAGCTTGGTTGGTGGAAATCTGCCATGTATGAAATGCAGGGCAGCTACAGTCTGGGGTGCAGGACAAAGCTCAAACCCAGAGGTCCTGGGAGCACAAATGCCTGTGCCAGCACCCAGGACGCATCCAGGACCTACCCAGGGCGCTCACAATGCACCCAAGGATGTACGCAGAGCATACGGTGCCCGCGATCCATTCAGGACACACAGAACCCATGATCCACCCAGAATGCACCCAGGGCACTCAGCACCCATCATGCACTCAGGATGTACCCAGAGCACTCAGTGCCCACGATCCACCTAGAATGCACCCAGATGCTCAGTGCCCATGATCCACCCAGGATGCACCCAGGACACTCAGCACCCATCATGCACCCAGGACGCACCCAGGGCACTCAGCACCCATCATGTACCCAGGATGTACCCAGGATATACCCAGAGCACTCAGTACCCGTGATCCACTCAGGACACACAGCACCCGTGATCCACCCAGGACACATGAGGGCACTCAGCACCCATCATGCACCCAGGACACACCCAGTGCACTCAGCACCCATCATGCACCCAGGACATACCCAGGACACTCAGTTCCCACAATCCACCCAGGACGTACCCAGGGCACTCAGCACCCATCACGCACCCAGGATGCACCCAGGATGCATGGTGCCCACAATCCACCCAGGATACACCCAGGACACTCAGCTCCCACAATCCACTCAGGACACACCCAGAGCACTGAGCACTCAGGATGCTCAGTGCCCAGGATCCACCCAAGACGCACGCAGTGCACTCAGCACCCATCATGCACCCAGGATGCACCCAGGATGCACAGTGCCCACAACCCACCCAGGATGCACCCAGGGCACTTAGCACCCATCATTCACCCAGAATGCTCAGCTCCCACAATCCATCCAGGACACACAGCACCCACAAAGCATACACTCACTACCATGGTTGCAGAGCCCACTCTTGTGTGAGCACACATGGGGGCCTCCTCTCTGCTCACGGACTGGGAAGGAGACACATTCCTGTGCTCACAGACACACAAGGGCACAGAGGTCCAGGTGCATGTGTACGCCCACCCAGGAGCCCACAGCAGTGTCCTTGGTGAGGTGGAGGGTGTTCCATGGACCAGAGGCCCAGAGACCAAGTGCTGACCTGTGCTCAGGCATTTGCACGGCAACCCCGGTCAAAAACTCTCCCACACAGGGCCTCTGGGGCCCGGGCAGTCTCAGCTCCGGAGCACAGCCAGCCAGGAAGGCATGGTCCAGCTGTGTCCCCAGGGCCTCATTTCTTACATTCTGTGCAAGGGCCAGATCCGATAGGCGGGACTCTCACTGAGCGTGCAGGGCCAGGAACCCACACCAGGCCCCACTCAGAGTCTCACCAGGCAAAGGCACCCGGCATCCAGCAGCCCCAGCAGCCCTGACCCCAGGAGCAGGGCCTGGGCTGTTGGCTAGCACAGGGAGGGGACAAGGGATGTCTGTCTGCATGCTGAGAGGAGGGAGGGGCTGGGAGAGCTCCCTTCCTCTCCAGGCCTCAGTTTCCCCATCTGGCTGTCCTTCTGCCATTTATCTGCTGAGTCATTGGTTCATTTGCTAAATGGCTCATTCACCTGACCCCATGCCAGGCCCCAGGGGCTTGGACCCCAGCCCACCCTGGAGGGCCCACAGTCAGGCACACAAGCAAGTTGGGCCAGAGCAGTGTCAGCACCCAGGGGCAGTGTCCAGCTTCCCCTCTGGGGAGTGTAGTCAAAGCAGGTGGCCCAGGCAAGGGGGTATTTGAGATGGGCTTTGACATGTAGATGGAAGTTCAAGAAGCAGGAAGGATGCTCTGGTCAGGGGGAGAGGTGGGCACGAAGGAGGGTGTGCCAAGGGGCTGGGGATTCTGGGGTCCTGCAGCTGAAGACGGAGCCCAGGATAGACCAGTGGGCAGTGAGACTCAGAGGAGCCCGGGCAACTCCTGAAGGTGGCGAGAAGGGCAGGGCAGGCCCGTGGAGGCTCGCGTGGAAAAACCACTTCCTCCCCCTGTCCCCTCCTCCTCTCCCTCCAAAGCCACAGCCCCCACCTGCCCACCCACACCCACCACAGATACCAGGTCTTACTACAGCCCCTGGGGGACAGAGAGACAAGGCCTAGTGTCTTGGCCCCAGGGTCCCAGCCCACTGTCCCCTCAAGAGGAGAGGGCCCCTGCCTCAGGAGCAGGTCTTCTGAGGACCTTCCAGGTCCCAGCCGCTCGCAGAGACCCCACCACCTATCAGGGAAGCTGAGCAGAATTCTGAGCTCACCTGCCCAGGCTCCCCAGGGGCCCCCTCAGCCTCTAGAGCTTCTGTGTCCTCGCAGTGTCCACACACCCCACTGCCTGCCCCTTTCCCCAGAGCTCACTGGGTCCAGGCCAGAGGAAACAGTCCTGAGCTCACATCTCCTCTCCACCTACCTCCTCTGGGTTCAGTTTCCCTCTTGGAACACAACTGCCTGTTCCCAAGCATTCAGGATTGCATTCATGCCTTGTCCTTAGCAAATGGAAGATTTGGAAATCTTCATGCCATGGGGCTTGGAGGAAACAGAAAGGCTTGACTCCTGGGGACGGGGGATGCTTCCTGTGGATGTGGAATGAGCTGCTGGGGGGTTTCCAGCAGAGCACCCACCTCCTGGGCTGTGAACACTCCAACACAGAGCTCTCTGCGACTCCCATGCTCGGCACCAGGGGCCACGGCAACACAGCCCAGGGAGGGACCAAGGGGCCAGCAAGGAGATGGTGGCCTTCTCC
Organism: Prionailurus viverrinus; assembly: GCF_022837055.1. Lineage (NCBI taxonomy): Eukaryota > Metazoa > Chordata > Mammalia > Carnivora > Felidae > Prionailurus > Prionailurus viverrinus. Next base: position 88,514,213 of record NC_062561.1, on the reverse strand, counting down.
TCGCAGGACAGAAGGGCTGTGGCTGTCGCCCACGGAGTCTCACATCTGTATCCAAGGCCAGAGGAAGAGAGGGAGGACACAGTCCCCACAGGCCACAGAGCCTTCTTTCTCTGGTGAAGGCTGACCCCAGGAAGGAGGGCCGGCCTCCTCCCAGCACCTGCCAGCCTCTTTTGGCCAAGAAGACTCTATTGGGTCCCTCAGGGCCGGAGGAGATGTGAATGAATGGAACAGGGCCCAGGGCAGACTGGGGGCAGGACTCAGAATGAAGCCAGGGTTTGGGAAAGCGACCTTGAAAAGGTACCGCCTGCGTGAGGGAACAGAGTCAGCACTGAGGGGTATCATCGGATAAACCCCATCCTGGCGGGGGGGCAGGTTGGTGCTTTGGGGCCACAGACCTGACAGAGCCCCCACAGAGCCCCAGGTGGGAGCTGCGGGAGGTACAGGGATTGGTGGGGGCTTCATTAAGTGGTTGAGAGAATGGGGCATCCAGGATGGTGGGGGGGGGGGGGGCAGGGCAGGGCGGGGGGGGAGGGCGGGCACCTGAACAGAGTTTGGCAGAGCCTCTCAGAAGGCACCCTCCACAGTGGCAGACACCACTAATAGAGGAAGCTGGCCCTGGCCCCACACCAAAGGGCACACAGCAGGAAGCAGGGCCCTGTCCCAGCTCTGGGGACTCTTATGAGGTCCTGAGTGGCTGGAGCCGGAATCTGGGAGGAGCAAGGGGAGCCGGCCAGCCAGGCGGGGTCTGGGTTGCTGCCACAGGTGGGTGTGCATGATGCCAGTAGGGCCCTGGTCTACAGTCCGGGACCCCACTCTGAGCACAGAGTCCTGGGGTTCTGGGAGGGAGCCCTGGCCATGAAGACACCCCACAGGCATCCCCCTGCCAGGCTCAGAGGCGGCAAACAGTGCAGGTCTGCCCTGACATGGTCCTGTGCTGGCACCCAGGGCTTGCCCACTGATGACAGGCTCCACACCGTGTGCTGTGCAGTGGGGAATCCCTTACTGCCCAGGCTGGGATGTGAGGGGTCCTTAGGTGGGCTAGCATGGATGGACTGGGCTGTGGAGCTCGGCCTGGGGCTCTATGTCTGCAGGCTCCCCTGCCCCAGAGCAGACAGGGAACTGTCCCCCTCCTCGCATCTGCTCTGCCAAGAACAGGGACCACCAGGGTGGTCTCAGGTGGGAACAGGGACATGATCTCCCTCCAGGCTGGACAGCACCTGGCATGGCTGCTGTGAGGGGCACCTGGGTTCCGGCGGATAACAGGAGGGCCCAGCAAGGAGCACCCTGGAACAGGTCCAGCCACCCAGCCCTCAGGACTCCCTATCCTGACCCCCGAATGCCCACAAGTCTCCCACACCTGTCAATTCTGATCAGCTGGCAGGACATAATAGAGCCAAAGTGACCACCCCTGGGACCTCCCAGTGCCTCAGTTTTCCTGCCTGTGAAGTGGGTCTGAGGAACTGTGCTCCTCTGGGTGGCTGCGGGGCCTAAATGGGGTGGTGCGTACCCACAGTGCACACACATGCGCACACGGGCTCATGCGTCAGGTGCAGAGCTCATACACACACAGGTGCTCCAAGAGCCATCTCACACTAACCTCCCTGGCAGCTCTGCATGGTGACACCAGGGTCCTGTGGATGGGGGAGACGGGAAGGGGGTACAAAGCTCCCCAGCCCACCTGAGCCGCTGATGTGGGGATGCGCGGGGCTGGTCCTAGGTGGGAGGCTCCCCTGGGCAGCGCTCGTGTGATGGGCACTCTCCCCCTCTGCTCCAGCACACAGATGCCACCCTGCCCTGGGCTCCCCGCTGTGGTCACTCCAGGCTCCTGCTCAGTGTTGAGGCCCCTCACCAATCCCCTGCCTTCTGGGAGGCCTGGGTCTCCACCCACTTGTGCAGTTATGGAGCGCCGATGGTGTACAGGCCCATGCCTCCAAGCTCAGGGAACAGCCCAGGTCACACAGGAGCCTGACTGGGCAAGCGGCAGGGCCCCAGCGCCCCGCAAGTGGCTGCTGGCTGTCAGGCCTTGGGGGAGGGGCAGGCAGAGACCCCTACCACCCGGATGCGCCTCCACAGCCTCCAGCTGGAGGGGGATGACTTCACCCCGGCAGAATCCAGAATCCAGCAGCACACGGTATTTACACAAATACTCCCGCGGTCCTGGAAGCGGAGCGGGGAAAGGCAGAAGGGCGGGCAGTCTTGTGGGGCTGCTCAGGGGGCCCCCCAGCCCCCCAGGCTCCAGGCAGCTGGCCCAGACCGCTGTCTGTCTCTGGGGCTGCTTTTCAGGCTGCAGACGCAGCCAATTAGGCCTCCCCACCGTGTGCAAGCCCAGCTGCAGAGGCGCCCCAATAGGCAGAGTGCCAGGAGCCCATTCCCTGCTCCCCGGCCTTCCATGGCCAGCCCCCTGACCCCAGCAAGACTCCCTCTCCCTCTGGGCTACCCCCCAGAGCAAGATACACCCACCCCACCCAGAACAGAGATGGTCACACTCAGAGGTGCTGCTCCATCGGAAGCAGGCAATCTGGGATGGCTGCCTGCAGGAGGCAGCTGCATTTTGCAGGCAGAGAGATTCAGAACAGTCCTGGCAGAATTCAGAGCCCTGGGAGGGGATGTGGGCCACAGGAGCAGAGGGGACATGTCCACTGGGGCCTGAGCATCAGGGCAGGGATGAAGTTTCAGCCGACCGTGGGAGAAGGCTGGGTGGGCAGGAACTGTGAAGCCCAGTGAGGTTGGTGGTGTGGAAGGGGTGCTCAGGAGAGAGGCCCAATGGGGGCTGCCCCTGGGCCAAGCTGGCTGAGCCCTAGCTCCAGCACCCACAAAGAATGGAAGGAGTCAGGTGGGAGGAAGTTCCCACGGACGCCTCACCTCTAGCTTGGTCTTGGGGCCTGTCCCCATCTGTCTGAGGCTCCTCTGCTCCCTCGTTGTCCGACATGTGGTGTGCATGCAGAATGGTCAGCTGACACCCCACGCCGTGGGGGCCGGGCGCCAGTCTGGGCCTCCTCTGTCTGAAGCCTGACCCCTGCACAAGGGTACAGGTCTCGTGTCTGCCCTAGGACCTCGGGCCTCAGTCTCCCCACCCAGGCATTGAGGAGGTTGAGTGGGACCCTCCTGCAAGTAGATGGACAGAGGGGTCTGTCCACTCTGGAGCCAACAGGACAGTCCCGAGACAGGGGTCTGGGCCCAACACAAAGGGTGGCCAACATTGCAGTCCCCACCACACCTACCCTGAGGGTCCAGGAGTCCCCGGGGCCCCCAAGAGCCAGGACAGCTGTGGCCACAGGATGCAGATGAGATGGAAGGGAGCACGAAGAGGAGCAAGGGGGCCCGGCTGGTGCTTGCTGCCAAGCTGGGTCCTGTGGGGAGAGGCTGTGGGCACAAGGGGCCATCTGGAGCCCAGCCAGACCTCTCCGCTGCCTGGGCCAAGACAGGGTGTGGGCACACAGAGCGGCCCATGGCTGCCCCAGGTGAACCAGGAGGGGCCTACCACACCCCACAGCTGTAGGAGGCCGAGGCTGGGGGCCAGGAGACCAGAGACACATTGTAGGCTGAGGGCACACCTCCCACTCTGTCCATCTTCCACCTCCTCAAAGCCTCACAGTCTTCAGGCTCTCCATGAGAGAAGTACAAATTCACAAAAATCTACCCTCAGAGAAATCTGCAGGCTGCACTTAGGTTAGCTGGGGGGAGGTGGGGGGGTGCTCTGGTCTGAGGTCATGGCCCTGCCCCGGGGTCTAGTCTTGGGATCACGGCCTTGCCCAGGGTTTGGTCTGAGGGTCACAGACCCTTGGCTGGGGGTTCTGGTCTGAGGTCATGGCCCTGCCCTAGGGTCTGGTGTGGGGATCACAGCCTTGCCGGGGTTTGGTCGGAGGGTCACAGACCCTTGGCTGGGGGTTCTGGTCTGGGGTCATGGCCCTGCCCCGGGGTCTGGTGCGAGGTCACGGCCCTGCCCCAGTTTCTGGTCTGGGGATCACGGCCTTGCCAGGGTTTGGTCTGAGGGTCACAGATCTTTGGCTGGGAGTTCTGGTCTGAAGATCATGACTCTGCTCTGGGTCTCATCTGGGGGTCATGGCCCCACCCTGGGTTTCTGGTCTGGGGACCACGGCCCTGCCTTGGGGCCTGGTCTGGGGGTCATGACCCTGTCCTGGCCTCTGGTCGAAGGTCATGGCCCTGCTCTGGGATCTGGCCCCGAGTTCTGGCTGTGATCAGAGGGACTGGCTGGTAGAGATACTTCTCTGAGCCAGAAACCAAGCCCTTTCCAGGCTGTGACCTTGGTGTGGCCGCCGGGCGGCTCCCACCCTCAGGGCCTGGAGAGAAGCAGGACTCAGCCAGCACACCAACAGGCAGGCTCTGCATTCCCAGCGCCCACTAGAGCATGTCCCCAATCCAGGCCAAGCCCCAGCTGTTCAAGAACCTTCTGCCCGAGGCTGGGAATGGCCCTCCTGAGGCGTGGACCACAGCGGCTGCAAGGCTGAGCCCACAGCAGGAGATGGGGGGCTGCAGGGACAGTCCTGGCCAGTGCCCCCCCCACACACAGAGCCAGCCCGGGAAACATCATTGCCAATAGATGTAGGCTCTCCCCACCATGCCTCATGTCCAGAGCAGGCTGGGCCCTCAGGACCCCGTGGCGAGGCACCCCTCCTGAGGGCCCAGGGGACCCCACCTCCAGAAGGGCTGGCTTCCTCGGGGCCTGCCTGTCCCATCCAAGTCCACAGCACACAGGAACATGCATTGAGCACCACTCTGTACCCCAGCAAATCAGCCACCTCTCCACCCCTGCAGAGCAGGGACCCGGGAATCCAGCCCAGCCCCAGCCGTGGAGACATTCCCCAGCATGACGAGTCACATACTTGGCAGAAATCAGACGTGGGTGGCAGCAGGGGGGAGGACCGCACGGGCCCAGACACCCCGTAATAAAACCTTTACAGCCCCCATGCCATCCTCAAGTTCATATGTTCGTCATATGTGGCCCTGCTGAGCTATTCAGCGAGGAACCTGCCCCCCCCCCCTACCCCCGCAACACACACACCCAGGACAACACAAACATCCCCGGCTGTCACCACTGACAGTGACAGTGCCACCCAAGGCAGGATCTCGTCCCCTCCTGCTCACCTGCTGTGTGAGCTCTGGGGGGTTCTAGCCCTCTCCAAGTGGCCCCCAGACATGAGCTCCACCAGCTCTCGAGGCGTTGGGGGAGCCAGTGCTGTAGGCTGAGTGCCTCAGAGCCCAAGGGTCCAAATGCAGCATCACAGCCACACAGAAAAACAGTCCTGGTGACACTGAGGCCCCCACCCCTGCTCCCCAGGACTGCCCCTCTCTTGCAAAAAGGCTTCAGGACCCTGTGTGGGGTCCCTGAGTTCATGGGGTTGGGTCTCTCTGTCCCCCTCCCATGGTGGCCTGCACCATCCAGCCCTGGGTACCCCAAAGTGTATGGCCCTAAGTCCACCTTCCAGACCCTGCCCCAGCTGCCCAGAACACTCAGGTTTCCAGAACCACAATGATCCACTGGCCTAACAGCACCTCTAGCCCCGTCCTGTGTCCCTGTGTCCTTGTGTCCCCTTGTCCCATATGCTGGGTTCTTCCCAGCCCTGTGTCCGTATGCCGCCATGTACTGTGTCCCTGTGTCCTATATCCCCATGTCCCATGTCCAGTGTCCCTGTGTCCCCATGTCCCTATGTCCCATGTCCCATTCCCAGCCCTGTATCCCTGTGACTTGTATACCCAAGTCTTGTGTCCTGTGTCCCATGTCCTGTGTCCTGGTTCCTCCCAGCCCCACGTCCCTCTGTCTTCATGTTCCATTCCCAGACCTGTGCCCCTGTGTCTCTATGTCCTTATATCCCCATGTCCTATGTCCCTGTGTCCTGTGCCTCCATGATCTGTGTCCCCATGTCCTGTGTCCCTGTATCTTGTGTTCCATGTCCCCATGTCCCATTCCCAGCCCTGTGTCCCATGTCTTGTGTCCCCATGTCCTATATCCCTATGTCCTGTGTCCCCATGTCCCTATGTCCCCATATCCTGTGTCCATGTCCTGTGTCACTGTTTTCTCATGTCCTGTGTCCCTGTGTCCTGTGTCCCCATGTCCTGTGTTCATGTTCTGTGTCCCCATGCCCCACATCTTGTGTCCCATGTCCTGTGTCCCTGTGTCCTATGTCCCTGTGTCCCGTGTCCTGTGTCCCCATGTCCTGTGTCCCGTGTCCCTCTCCACGATCTCAGCTCCCTCAAACACACTCACATGCACACACTATCATACAGGCTTGCACACACTTACACACACATGCCCCCCCACCAGCTTCCCCCTGTGTGCCCCAGATGTCCCAATGCCCAGTTTGCCCTTCCATCCACCTCCCTACAGACAGCCCTTGACCCACCTAGACCAGCTCCCATGTCACCAGGCAGGCCCATCCCGTGGCCAGGCACCAATGCCTCAGGCTGGCTGGGAGAATGCCTACTCCCCTTATTCCTAACATGGAGGGCAGAGGGTGGCCCCCATGGTGGTTGTGGGTCCCCCTAGCCTCATGACCAGGCTCAGAGGAGACCTTCCTGGTCACCTCGAGCCATCCAGCTCAGGGTGACAGGGACACTGTGAGCTGTCTTCTCAAAGGGGGGGGGGCCTCCAGCAGCACCCCATTGACCATCCCCCTACCTGCCCCAGCTCTGGGGTGGGGGGCTGGGAGAAGCAAGCAGTGTGACTGTCCCCACTGCCTCGCCTGGCTCTCCCCTGGGTGTGGTGTGCAAGGGATGCCTCGAGGGAGACTTGCCTCAGAGAAGCACCATACTAGTGGGTGGGAAAGTGCTCCCCAAGGCCCACCT